>NC_082695.1:44666802-46118469 GCF_949987515.2 Delphinus delphis | reverse complement strand
GGCCGTTGAGCCTGAGCGTCCGGAGCCTGTGCTCCGCGGCGGGGGAGGCCACAGCAGTGGGAGGCCCGCGTACAGCAAAAAAAAAAAAAGTATAAGAAGGGGACAGGATGCTTGAGTTTTTAATCTCTGGATCTCTCATGAAATATCTCTGGTTTTGAACAAGCAGCTTCAGCTCACTGGACTCAGCACCTCTCACTGTCAAAGTGGGAGTGATGGCTAGCCAGGATATGGATTTGGAAAAAGTCTAAAATTTCCTCTAATGATATATTTATGACATTTACACTCCTTCATATACTTCAAGCAGGTCCTGACATTTGTTAACCTTTTCTAGGTTAAATAATGAAGACGCATTTTATAATTCTACATTAGGTATCATTTTCCTAAACTTTAACTGTTTGATAATTTCTTCAATTCATTTTAAAGTCCAGTGAATCAAACTGAATGTTAAAGAAACTAACCGACGTATTATAGCAGAGATTTACCTTAAGGCTTTTTTTCTTTTAATTGACATTTTTGAATATGTTCAGGAGTCATGTTGGCTTATTCACAGCACTGTTTTGCTGCATCATTCTTTTTCTTTTTTTAAGATGTTGGGGGTAGGAGTTTATTAATTAATTAATTTATTTTTGCTGTGTTGGGTCTTCGTTTCTGTGCGAGGGCTTTCTCTAGTTGTGGCAAGCGGGGGCCACTCTTCATCGCGGTGCGCGGGCCTCTCACTATCGCGGCCTCTCTTGTTGCGGAGCACAGGCTCCAGACGCGCAGGCTCAGTAGCTGTGGCTCACGGGCCCAGTCGCTCCGCGGCATGTGGGATCCTCCCAGACCAGGGCTCGAACCCGTGTCCCCTGCATTAGCAGGCAGATTCTCAACCACTGCACCACCAGGGAAGCCCTGCTGCATCATTCTGCATGTGGAAAACTGGGACAGCCTTCCTCCTCGCCTCCTCTCCAACCTCCCAGGCTTTTAAAACCAGGGTTTAGAGCCACATTATTACAAGTTCCCTGAAATGTGGTATAGTTTCTTTGACTTTTATTCCAGAAATGATTTTTTTTCCAATAAATGGTAAAACACCTCATATCATCACAATAGACAGAAAAACAAAACTATAACAAAGATTTTTTTCCTTGTCTCTTGCTATTTTTTTTATATTACCAATAATAAGCGTAACAACACCTTTAGAGACAAATTCCTTGTAGAAATTAATGAGATGCAGCTAGTGTCTGTATTTAGTGAGCCCAGTGGCATATGGGATGGATAGGCATAAGTCAGTTTAGAAAAGATAACAAGTTAGTGAAAAGTTAATAATAAAGATACTAAAGTACAGATTTGGGGAAAGTTGGTAAAAATGCCATCTCAAAATTCTAGTGAAAAAAGTAATTTCTTTGATAATGTATGTGAGATTTTAATTAATGTCTAAGGAATGGAATTGATAACTTGATTGATTAAAAAAAAGACGCAAGAGGGAAGAGATATGGGAACTTATGTATATGTATAACTGATTCACTTTGTTATAAAGCAGAAACTAACACACCATTGTAAAGCAATTATACTCCAATAAAGATGTAAAAAAAAAAGATTTTTTTTTTCCTAAGGTGATTCTTTGATGGTTCACTTTTTAATGGTATTTTAATCTCTTTAAGAAAGATAAGGTAAAATGATATTCGGTGACTTTGGTGACCTTAGTTTTACTTTACTGATACGGTCCCTTCATTCCTAAAACTACAGTTCCTCAAATTTCCTTATGCCACTTACTGAACTGATCAGGGCAGACAGCAGCTATCCTGGGCTTCAAAAAACTCTGTGACTTGTGGAGAAGATAGCTAGGAATAGAGATAACTATGGTTTTCTCTATTTTTGAAGGAATTCAAAGACAAGCTTCTTAGATTTTCTTCCAGTTGATGATAGCGAGATCAGTTGAGATTTGTAGATTGTAGAATATGTATTGATACAGAATTTTAATTTTAATCAGCTGATTCCTAAGATTTTGAAAACATTTTTTAGGCACTGCCTGGTTCCATCATTTTTGAATTTCCTGAATTTATATCCAGAATCTTATCTATAAATATTGCTGTTTCAATCACGAGAACTATATCTGACCTCAGTTGAAGGAGATTGAAGAAATTGCTTTAAAGTAATTTTTGCTGTTTATCTTATGCTAGAGTAGGAAAATGGGGCTTCTGCTCTGTTCTCAAGATAAAGCAACCTGTCTCGTATCTTTCTGCTTGCTCTCTTCCTGGAACCGCTTCCCTGCCCCAACCCCACACATTTCAACTCCAAAACTCAACACCATGATGGTACGTGTCACTCAAAGAGCACGTGTGACCGAAAATTCCTGGCATCATCTAAATCCTTTCTTATACTAAATAGCAGGTTTATCTTATCAAACACCATCTATAGTATAACGAATGGAAGTTGAAATAACTTTTACTCCAATAGATTTTTCAGTGTGATGAATGATGGTTTCTAAAATGTTATTGATACACATCTTAAAATATTCCTGGGCTCATCACTGATGAAGTGGTATCACCCTAATGATATCGATAGTATAGTCGTTTAGTTTCTGTTATACACTTTGAGTAAACAAGAATAAATTTCTAACACCATAGCATACACACAAATGCATACACCCACCCCAAATAGTTGCATTAATTTTATACTTAGAGTGAAAAATGAAAAACCATATTATCCATTAGTTTTGTTTAAGAAAATTATTAGTCATCATTCATAAAGGTAATTTGCATAGCCTATACCACTGTGATAATGTCTCAGAGAAAGCTGAAATGGGATAATGTACAAAAGACACACTGGTATTTATTATTATTATTACTATCAGTATTAGCTATAGTGCTTCTATCTTAGATGACATGATTTGAAAGAGAAATAAAGCCTTTTAGACCATCTGTAGGATCTTACATGCCATTGGAGGTTTCAGTCGACATTTTTAAGGAGCCGCTGCTCATTTGTAATGCCTTGGTCATATTGCAAGAGAATGTTTAGAATATATCAAAGTGCTAACCAGATTACCGGTTTGATTTTGCATGTTTTCTTTAGCAAGGATGAGTATCAGATATCTCTATTTAAAAAGTGGAAAAATAATAACAGTAGTTGACACCTACACACTCCCACTTACCTCATGCCTTTATAAGAATAAGTGAGTTTTAACTGAGTAAAACAGAAGTAGAAGTAAACCTATAAGTGTGTAATCCCCGCTATTACACAGTAGCTACAGATACTCGTAGAATCTAATGTGTTTCTTATCACAGGAGGTCTGAGGGCATCATTTGTGGTACCTGCTCTTTATGGGGCAGAAAACAGTGAGAAAGGCATTTAAAATGTTTGGCTTCTCAGAACTCACCATGAGGAGACTATCTCTAACTAGGACTGAAGTCACTTCTCACCTGAAGGGTTGGTTTGTCTCCACACCCATGAAATCTCCTTTTCTCTGCTGACACTGCCAATTTAGTTTAATTTTATGTGTGATGTAGACAGATGTCTGCCAGGAGCTGGATGGAGTCCATTAACGCTTCACAGAGGGAGGGAGGTGGTTTTAATACTTAAGTGGTGGTTGGCAGCTCTGACTCTTGGCCCTAGCTTGGGAAAAAGCCTGGGCCCCTCAAAACTTAACTCGTTTTTGGTACACAGACTAATTTCTTAGACCTTTTTTCTATCGTGAGCAAGAGAGAAAAACTAAGAAGTGTTCTGCAGCTGATTCATCTTAAAGGTGGCTAAATTAATGATTAATTTAGAATAGAGCTATCTCTCTCCCAAGACAGCAGTGATGACATGTATTGTCAGTGCTGTGATGGTACCTCGTTCTATTCCATATTCTATGCATTTTCAGAGGAAGTTAATTTCATGGAATATCTCCAAGTGGCTGAATTCTCATCCTCACCTCTCCTTAAGGCATACAGGGCAAGCAGAAGTCCACAAAGGCATATTAAAATCTGAATGAACTGCCAATTTTATATGTAATTATGATTGCAAGATTCATAATTTCTGTAGAATATAGTCTACAAAACTTATTTCTTTCACGTAATCCTTTATTTCTTCCCGGGGCTGTCAGGCAAGACTCATTCCGGTGAGCACCCTTCCAGCTTTCCTGAATGTTTTTGTTGAGTATTAGAGAAAAATCTTAGCCAACCTCCTGGGCTAACAAGCACCTCTCTTGTAATGTTTGCTGCCTTCGCCTCTGACAACTGTGATCAAGATCTCTTTACTTGCTGCTCTCTAGTCAGATTGTAGCACTTGATTGACTCATCTGGTGTTTCCCTGGGGCACAGCTGTCAGCCAAATATACCCAATCTGAGCCATCTTTTCTCTGGGGTTGCCCTCTTAATTCCTACTTCCTGTTTTCTCTTTCCTAACTAGGCCAGTTTCTAAGGGATCTTCAGGCTTTCAGTGTAAAATAAAATAATGCTTATTTTTTTAAGTGCTTTCTGGCAACTTTTTAGGAGATTTGATCAATAAACATAAAAGACTGAAGGCAGTTTTTGTTTGTTTTGTTTGCTTGTTTTTTACTCTCTTAACAGATTTCTTTTTGAAAGTTTGCTTTAGATGAGTTCCTATTTTGGCCTTCATTCAATCCCTTACCCATTAGCTTATAGTTCATTTCATTCTAAACATTTCTTTTTTTGTGTTTGCAGTTTCAACATTCTTTTAAAGACGCAGGGCTGTAGAAAATGCTGTGCTTGATCAGGTAGAATAAATTAAAGAAGGGAGTGTCCTAGATGTTGGCAACGAAGACTGTCATTGTTTGACAAAGTGCAATTTGAGATTCAGCAGTTTCCTTTCCAGATTAAGAAACCGCGTCCTAAAAGACAAGTCAAATCATGAGTGCAAAAGAGATGAGAGATTTATATAAGAAATTAAATGTACATTAGAAACCCTGATGGAGAGACTCCATTTTTGTCACTTGTCAAAGACTCTACTGTGAGATAGACCATTACTCTAAATGCTTCACTTTCCTGTTATCATTTTTCTTCATGTATTATTGCCTCCCAGCCCTTTATAGATTATACTGTTCCTTGGCAAATTGCCTATAGTGCTGGCCTTCAGCAATGTGGTTCCAGGGTCTGTTTTTCCACTTCCTGTTGCTCTCAGCCATGCCATATTGCTTCAGCCACGAGACCAGCCAAAAGCTAGCCAAGACCATGAGGCTTGGGATATCACTGCATTTCTTTACTAGAATGGCAGTCTCAGGGAGGTTAGACTACCTTCATTTCCAGTTCTTTTCTAAAGCTCATATCTCAAAAACCTGGACGCCGACTTCAAATAAACTATTATTAGCCCAGGCTTGCGTTCAGCCTCTGATAAGTGTCCCACGTGCCATACGCAAGAAAAGGCCAGTAGCTGTTCAAGCCTTCTAAGCGTGTGGTTCTTTGAACCTTACAGAACATTTTCATAACCAAATTATTTCTTGTTTAACCCTCACAAAACTTCTATGGGTTGGATAACAACCCTACGTTACTGGGACTTAGCCAGATTCAGGGCTGGCAAATGGCCATCTCAAACCTTTATCTCCAGATTCCATTCCAGTGCAAGTGGAGTTCTTTTTTTGTTCTGTTTCTTTATTTTCCAGCGTATCTTTACTTACCACATTCCTCAGAGGCCAAGAAAAATGTAGGAAAGAGAGGAAAAGGGCTTTTCTGATAAGTGGCAAATTTAGAGTGCCGATAGTATGAAAACACATTTAAGTTGAAAATACATTCACCATACCTTTTAGAAGCATTCTTGGAGGAGTTTTTCATACCCTGAAAACACCCACTTTGCATGGCCAATGTCTTGGGGAGAGAGCTCAAGGAACAAGCCAGGAAGGCTGCTGTAGCTCTCCACTCAGGGAAAGTGTGATCTCAACTATACCTACCCCGTGGTTGGGTAATTGCAGCACTGGCTCTGTTTTGTGGGATTTCCCCTGTCTCGCCGTACTTGGGCAGGTGTACAGTGTTAAAGACAACAAATGATCCCATCTGCTGTTCATGTCCATGCTTTGTGTGCCAAGTTTTAATAAGGAAGTCTTACCTAGGTAGCCACAATGACCAGCGTGTAGTGTTCATACCCCTCTGAGATCACAGACCAAATCTAGTTTCCAATTTGCTAGATTCTACTGGAAGTGAGTTATCTGAGTCAATGAGTTTTAATACTTTGGGTTTATCAAATGAATTCAAGTCAGTTATTTTAGAAGTCAACTCAGTCCATAGTCGTACTGGCTAAGGACAGTGAGAAAATCACAGTGAGGAAAACTTTGAGTGCTTTTCAAAATGCATTACTTACAGAGCCTCACACTTAGAGACAACTGAAATATAAATGATATATATGTACATTATTGTCCACTGCCCCCAGCAGACACCAGCATGTCTACAGAGACTTTATGAAGACCCTAGAGTTTTAGGGCTGTGGTTCTATATCCTTCGTGTTTGCCAAAAACCTGCATCTGTAAAACACTCCAGAGTTGATTCAGGTAGTCATTGCCCCTTTCAAGAAAGTCTGTTGATTTCTATTTGGAGAAAAAGGAGAAATTAAAAACAAAACCAACAAACAAGGACATCTTAGGGGATTTAACTCTTTATTCCTTTCCCCTGTGGTCCTGTCTACATAGCAGTTATTACTGCTAGGAGTCCTCTATTTTTTTACATGTTTATTCCCACCTATTCACCCATCATATATATTGCACGAGAGGAGAAACATTGTTTTACTTTGCACCAAATAAACATTGCTGAGTGAATAAAAAACAACTTCGGAGAATACCTTTATCCACCCTACTCTGTATGTATTAAAACACTGAGACCCAGTACATTTAAGTGATTTAAGAATTTTCAAAATTAGCAATGAATGAATCTGGATAAAAACCTGGGTCTTCTTACATCTCCTCTTTTCTGTGTGTTGGTTACTTTCAAAAGGTCACCTACTCAAATACATTCAGCCGAAGAGTATTAGTTGTCACTGTGTCAGGCACCTTATACAGAAAGTGCAATAACACTGTTCTTGCCTCAAGGAGTTTATTATCTTGCAAGAACAATAAAATATAGCTACTGAAACTACTTCCCTCAACGGATTGCTCCTCCAATGTGAATAAAACCACTGAATCTTTGGCAAATCCATCAGTGACACAGCAACTTGGCTCAACACACTTTGGTAAAAAGTCAATTATATTGCACAGTGTATAAATACCTTTCACCAAATTCATCTACCTGCATGTCTCTCATGTAAGATATTGTTTCAGGCCCTATGGACACATGGTTAGTCTATGGCTCTTTGCATGGAATTATTGGATGGGACTTCTTGTACGTTCTGACACTGTACCATCTTTTGTCACACAATTCATTGCTCTCCTAATGGCCACCTTGAGGAAGCGGTGAGAGGGGGGACTGGAATGAACTGTGACTTAAGTTTTCTTTTCTGGGCCCTTAACCAAGGCCTGAATTTGTCTGTCTAATTATCTGAAGACTATACTTGTTAACATAGGGCAGGCAAAAATTTCATGTTGTCAGCAAAACTTTGATGGTATCAAAATAAATGTCATGTAATCTGAGCTTTTGAAGGTGGGGTTTGAGAAACCAGAAAGAAGTCTTTTCTGATAGGCAGGGGGTGAGATGTTAAGGCCTGGTGGGACTGAGTGAGGGATTCCCTCCCCACCACACAGAGTAATTGCTCAGACCACCACCAGACTGCCTAAGTCTGGTGCATGAAAGCAAAGGAAGAATTTCCTTTTCCTGGTCAATATTTGGATGAATCATGAAACAAACACCTCTGTTGTGAATCCTGCAGTCTCAGACAGATCAAAGATTACAAGAGGAGGTGTTGCTGCCGGACATTTTAATTGCTCAGGGCTAATTATTCATAGGAGAATCCACCCAGGAATGTTGCTAAGCTGGTTTGCTGGTTGTTCGGTGGAGACTTTTTTTTTTTGCTAATTCATTTCCCTATTTTGAGTTTTATTTTTTTTAACATCTTTATTAGAGTATAATTGCTTTACAATGATGTCAGTTTCTGCTTTATAACAAAGTGAATCAGTTATACATATACATATGTCCCCATATCTCTTCCCTCTTGCATCTCCCTCCCTCCCACCCTCCCTATGCCACCCCTCTAGGTGGTCACAAAACACCGAGCTGATCTCCCTGTGCTATGCGGCTGCTTCCCACTAGCTATCTATTTTACATTTGGTAGTGCATATATGTCCATGCCACTCTCTCACTTCACCCCACCTTACCCTTCCCCCTCTCCGAGTCCTCAAGTCTATTCTCTATGTCTGCGTCTTCATTCCTGTCCTGACCCTAGGTTCATCAGGAATGTCCTGATGTACTGCCTGCACCTAGGTTTTTGGTTTTTTTTTAGATTCCATATATATGTGTTAGGATATGGTATTTGTTTCTCCCTTTCTGACTTACTTCACTCTGTATGACAGACTCTAGGTCCATCCACCTCACTACAAATAACTCAATTTCATTTCTATTTATGGCTGAGTAATATCCCATTGTATACATGTAGCACATCTTCTTTATCCATTCATCTGTCGATGGACACTTAGGATGCTTCCATGTCCTGGCTATTGTAAATAGTGCTACAGTGAACATTGTGGTACATGACTCTCTTTGAATTATGGTTTTCTCAGGATATATGCCCAGTAGTGGCATTGCTAGATCATATGGTACTTCTTTTGTTTGTTTGTTTGTTTTGTTTTAGAATCATGGAATTTATTTTTCTCAAACAGGCCTGTAAAGAGAAAGTGAAGACAAAGGGTTTTGTTGCTCTGAAAAGCAAGTGAATTGATGCCACTTACAAAGTGACAGAGTTACAAAATGAAGTTAATGAGGTCAAAGATGGTGAATTTATACACACAGGCACTGTAATGAGTATTATAACCTGGATGATAGACCCAGTTTCTTAAAACAAACATTCTAACAAATGCAGTTTTCTATAACAAACATAGTAAATTCAGTTTCTCACAGCAAACATGAAAAACAGGCTTTGTAATAATCCTGTGTTTGAGGTTAAGTATTATATTCTTTTAGGATATTTCCATTTAAAAAGCAAATTATCACAGCAAACAGACCTATCAGAAACTCAATTTCAGGAAGGTAGTTCTATTTTTAGTTTTTAAGGAACCTCCATAGTGGCTGTATCAATTTACATTCCCACCCACAAGACAAGAGGGTTCCCTTTTCTCCACACCTCTCCAGAATTTACTGTTTGTAGATTTTTTTATGATGGTCATTCTGACCAGAGTGAGGTGATACCTCATTGTAGTTTTGATTTGCATTTCTCTAATGATTAATGATGTTGAGCATCCTTTGTTGGCAATCTGTATATCTTCTTTGGAAAAATGTCTATTAGATCTTCTGCACATTTTTGGATTGGGTTGTTTGTTTTCTTAATACTGACCTGCATGACCTGCTCGTATATTTTCGAGATTAGTCCTTTGTCAGTTGCTTCGATTGCAAATATTTTCTCCCATTCTGAGGGTTGTCTTTCATCTTGTTTATGGTTTCCATTGTTGTGCAAAAGCTTTTAAGTTTCATTACATCCTATTTGTTTATTTTTGTTTTTATTTCCATTTCTCTAGGACGTGGAACAAAAAGGGTCTTGCTGTGATTTATGTCAAAGAGTGTTCTTCCTATGTTTTCCTCTGAGTGTATTATAGTGTCTGGCCTTACATTTAGGTCTTTAATCCATTTTGAGTTTATTTTTGTGTATGGTATTAGGGAGTGTTCTAATTTCATTCTTTTATATGTAGCTGTCTAGTTTTCCCAGCACCACTTATTGAAGAGGCTATCTTTTCTCCATTGTATATTCTTGCCTCCTTTACCAAAGATAAGGTAACCATATGCACGTGGGTTTATCTCTGAGCTTTCTATCCTGTTCCATTGATCTATATTTCTGTTTTTGTTCCAGTACCATACTGTCTTGATTGCTGTAGCTTTGTAGTATGGTCTGAAAACAGGGAACCTGATTGCTCCAACTCCGTTTTTCTTTCTCAAGATTGCTTGAGCTATTCGGAGTTTTTTGTGTTTCCATACAAATTGTGAAATTTTTTGTTCTAGTTCTGTGAAAAATGCCATTGGTAGTTTGATGTGCTGTAGGATTCTGTTTGCTGGTATTTTGCTGAGGATTTTTGCATCTATGTTCATCAGTGATATTGGCCTGTAGTTTTCTTTCTTTGTGACATCTTTGCCTGGTTTTGGTAGCAGGGTGATGGTGGTCTCACAGAATGTGTTTGGGAGTTTTCCTCTCTCTACTATATTTCAGAAGAGTTTGAGAAAGATAGGTGATATGTCTTCTCTAAATGTTGATAGAATTCGCCTGTGAAGCCATCTGGTCCTGGGCTTTTGTTTGTTGGAAGATTTTTAATCACAGTTTCAATTTCAGTGCTTGTGATTGGTCTGTTTATATATTCGATTTCTTCCTGGTTCAGTCTCGGGAAGTTGTGTTTTTCTAAGAATTTGTCCATTTCTTCCAGGTTATCCACTTTATTGGCATAGAGTTGCTTGTAGTAATCTCTCATGATCCTTTGTATTTCTACAGTGTCCTTTGTTACTTCTCCTTTTTCATTTCTAATTCTGTTGATTTGTCTTCTCCCTTTTTTTCTTGATGAGTCTGGCTAATGGTTTATCAATTTTGTTTATCTTCTCAAAGAACCATATTTTAGTTTTATTGATCTTTGTTATTGTTCCTTCATTTCTTTTTCAATTATTTCTGATCTGATCTTTATGATTTCTTTCCTTCTGCTAACTTTGGGGGTTTTTTGTTCTTCTTTCTCTAATTGCTTTAGGTGTAAGGTTAGGTTGTTTATTTGGGATATTTCTTGTTTCTTGAGGTAAGATTGTATTGCTATAAACTTCCCTCTTAGAACTGCTTTTGCTACATCCCATAGGTTTTGGGTTGTTATGATTTCATTGTCATTTGTTTCTAGGTATTTTTTATTTCCTCTTTGATTTCTTCAGTGATCTCTTGGTTATTTAGTAGTGTATTGTTTAGCCTCCATGTGTTTGTATTTTTTAGTTTTTTTCCTGTAATTGATAACTAGTTTCATAGCTGTCATATCAGTTGATATGATTTCAATTTTCTTAAATTTACCAAGGCTTGATTTGTAATCCAACATATGATCTATCCTGGAGAATGTTCCATCAGCACTTGAGAAGAATGTGTATTCTGTTGTTTTGGAATGGAATGTCCTATAAATATCAGTTAAGTCCATCTTCTTTAATGTGTCATTTAAAGCTTGTGTTTCCTTATTTGTTTTCATTTTGGATGATCTGTCCATTGGTGAAAGTGGGGTGTTAAAGTCCCCTACTATGATTGTGTCACTGTCGATTTCCCCTTTTATGGCTGTTAGTATTTGCCGTATGTACTGAGGTGCCCCTGTGTTGGGTACATAAATATTTACAATTGTTATATCTTCTTCTTGGATTGATCCCTCTATCATTATGTAGTGTCCTTCTTTGTCTCTTGTAATAGTCTTTGTTTTAAAGTCTATTTTGTCTGATATGAAAATTGCTACTCCAGCTTTCTTTTGATTTCCATTTGCATGGAATATCTTTTTCAGTCCCCTCACTTTCAGTCTGTATGTGTCCGTAGGCCTGAAGTGGGTCTCTTGTAGACAGCATATATATGGGACTTGTTTTTGTATCCATTTAGCCAGTCTATGTCTTTTTTTTTTTTTTTTCAGTCTATGTCTTTTGATTGGAGCATCTTATCCATTTACACTTAAGGTAATTATCGATATGTATGTTCCTCTTACCAGTTTCTTAATTCTTTTGAGTTTGTTTTGGTAGGTCTTTTCCTTGTCTTGTGTTCCTGCCTAGAGAAGTTCCTTTAGCATTTGTTGTGAAGCTGGTTTGGTGTTGCTGAATTCTCTTAGCTTTTGCTTGTGTGTAAAGTTTTTAATTTCTCCATCGAATCTGAATGAGATCCTTGCTGGGAAAAGTAATCTTCATTGTAGGTTTTTCCCTTTCATCATTTTTAGTATGTCCTGCCACTCTCTTCCAGCTTGCAGAGTTTCTGCTGAAAGGTCAGCTGTTAACCTTATGGGGATCCCCTTGTATGTTATTTGTTGCTTTTCCCTTGCTGCTTTTAATATTTTTTTGTTGTATTTAATTTTTGATAGTTTGATTAATATGTGTCTTGGTATGTTTCTCCTTGGATTTATCCTGTATGGGACTCTCTGAGCTTCCTGGACTTGATTGACTATTTCCTTTCCCATGTTAGGGTAGTTTTCAACTATAATTTCTTCAAATATTTTCTCAGACCCTTTCTTTTTCTTCTGGGACCCCTAGAATTTGAATGTTGGTGCATTTAATATTGTCCTAGAGGTCTCTGAGACTGTCCTCAATTCATTTCATTCTCTTTTCTTTATTCTGCTCTGGGGTAGTAATTTCCACTAATTTATCTTCCAGGTCAATTACCTGATCTTCTGCCTCAGTTATTATGCTATTGATTCTTTTTTTTTTTTGTTTAACATCTTTATTAGAGTATAATTGCTTTACAATGGTGTGTTGGTTTCTGCTTTATAACAAAGTAAATTAGCTATACATATACATATATCCACATATCTCCTCCTTCTTTCATCGCCCTCACACCACCCCTATCCCACCTCTCTAGGTGGTCACAAAGCACCGAGCTGATTTCCCTGTGCTATGCGGCTGCTTCCCACTAGCTATCTATTTTACATTTGGTAGTGTATATGTGTCCATGCCACTCTCTTACTTCATCCCAGCTTACCCTTCCCCCTCCTCCTGTCCTCAAGTTCATTCTCTATGTCTGCATCTTTATTCCTGTCCTGCCCCTTGGTTCTTCAGAACCTTTTTTTTTTTTTTTAGATTCCATATATATGTGTTAGCATACGGTATTTATTTTTCTCTTTCTGACTTACTTCACTCTGTATAACAGTCTCTAGGCCCATCCATCCACCTCACTACAAATAAGTAAATTTTGTTTCTTTTTATGGCTGAGTAATATTCATTGTATATATGTGCTCTGCTATTGATTCTTTCTAGAGAATTTTTAATTTCATTTATTGTGTTGTTCATCAGTGTTTTTTGCTCTTTAGTTCTTCTAAGTCCTTGTTAAATGTTTCTTGTATTTTCTCCATTCATTTCTAAGATTTTGGATCATCTTTACTATAATAACTCTGAATTCTTTTTCAGGTAGACTGACTATTTCCTCATCATTTGTTTGGTCTGGTGGGTTGTTACCTTGCTCCATCGTGCACTGCATATTTCTCTGTCTTCTCATTTTGCTTAACTTACTGTGTCTTGGGTCTCCTTTTCGCAGGCTGCAGTTTCGTAGTTCCCATTGTTTTTGGTGTCTGCCCCTAGTGGCTATGGTTGGTTCAGTGGTGTGTGTAGGCGTCCTGGTGGAGGGGACTGGTGCCTGTGTTCTGGTGGATGAGGCTGCATCTTGTCTTTCTGGTGGGCATCCAGTGGTGTGTTTTGGGGGTGTCTGTGAACTTATTATGATTTTAAGTAGCTTCTCTGCTAATGGGTGGGGGTGTGTTCCTGTCTTGCTAGTTGTTTGGTATGGGGCATCCAGCACTGGAGCTTGCTGGCCGTTGGGTGCAGCTGGGTCTTAGTGTTGAGACGGAGATCTCTGGGAGAGCTTTTGCCAATTGATATTATGTGAGGCCACGATGTGTCTGGTGGTCCAACGTCCTGAACTCGACTCTCCCACCTCAGAGGCTCAGGCCTGAAACCAGGCTGGAGCACCAAGACCCTGGCAGCCACACAGGTCAGAAGAAAAGGGAGCGAATAAGAAACATAAAAAATAAATAAATAGTAAGATTATTAAAATTTTTAAAAGAGCAACCAAACCAATAAACAAATCCACCAATGATAACAAGCGCTAAAAACTATACTAAGATAAACATAAAAATCAGAAACAAGTCAATCTCAGACAGCAAACCCCAAGTCCACTATTGCTCCCAAAGTCCACAGCCTCAATTTTGGGTTGATTCATTGTCTATTCAGGTATTCCACAGATGCAGCATACCTCAACTTGATTGTGGGGGTTTAACCCACTGCTCCTGAGGCTGCACAGAGAAATTTCCCTTTCTCTTCTTTGTTCACACAGCTCCTGGGGTTCAGCTTTGGTTTTGGCCCCGCCTCTGCCTGTAGGTTGCCCTCAGGCATCTGTTGCTGCCCAGAGAGGAAGGGGTTAAAGCAGCAGCCGATGAGGGCGCTCTGGCTCACTCATGCTGGGGCGTGGGGTGGGGGGTGGTGGTGGTGGTGGTGTGCTGTGGCGGGGAGTGAGGGATACGGTAGTTATAACTGGAATGCGCGGCAAGCCTGCAGTGGCAGAGTCTGGCATGACATTGCAACAGCCTGAGGCATGCCGTGTGTTCTCCCAGGGAAGTTGTCCCTGGATCACGGGACCCTGGCAGTGGCAGGCTGCACAGGCTCCGGCGGGGCTGTGGATAGAGACCTGTGCTTGCACACAGGATTCTTGGTGGCTGCAACAGCAGCGTTAGAGTTTCATGCCCATCTCTGGGGTCCAAGGTGATAGCCGTGGCTTGCGCCAGTCTCGGGATCTCGTTTAGGCGGTGCTCTGCCTTCTGTGGGCAGACAGGGAAAGAATCCCCTCTCCTCACGCACCCCAAAACAATGGTCTCTTGCCTCTTCGGCAGGTCCAGACTTTTCCCCGGACTCCCTCCCGGCTAGTCGTGGCGCACTAGCCCCTTTCAGGCTGTGTTCACCCTGCCAACCCCAGTCCTCTCCCTGGGGTCTAACCTCCGAAGCCCGAGCCTCAGCTTCCAGCTCCCGCCTGTCCCGGCGGGTGAGCAGACAAGCCTCTCGGGCTGGTGAGTGGGCACCGATCCTCTGTGCAGGAATCTCTCCGCTTTGCCCTCCGCACCCCTGTTGCTGCGCTCTCCTCCGTGGCTCCGAAGCTCCCCCCTCCGCCACCCGCAGTCTCCGCCCACAAAGGGGCTTCCTCCTTCACAGCTCCCTCCCACTGGTGCAGGTCCCGTCCCTATTCTTTTGTCTCTGTTTTTTCTTTTTTCTTTTGCCCTACCCAGGTACGTGGGGGAGTTTCTTGCCTTTTGGGAGGTCTGAGGTCTTCAGCCAGCACTCAGTAAGTGTTCTATAGGAGCAGTTCCACGTGCAGATGTATTTGTGGGGAGGAAGGTGATCTCCACTTCCTACTCCTCTGCTATCTTGAAGGTCCCGTGGCAGCATCTTTTACGGTAAACTCCAGCCAGTAGAGGACAACCACTGTCTGTCTCAAAGATGCCGGTATCCCTGCACCAGTGCATTCCGTATTTCCTTATTTAAGTAATGTCATCTAGGCCTTCTCAAGAACATAATCAGATGATGTGTTCTACCATCTCACATAATAAATTTATTAAAATATTCACACCTCCCACACCATCTAACCCCCGAGCTTCAACACTGCCACTTCATTTACATATCCAAATTCCGAGGAATATTTTCAGCAGCACATTAGGAATGGCTCCAAGTTTTCTTGCTGACATTAAATCCTTAGTTACAAAGAATGTTCTCATATCAAGTAATTCTTCCTTAACCAGCTTTATATTCTACCCTCTAAAGCCCAACACGAAATCCTACCTGTGTTGTCAGAGTTCCTGGCAGTACAAACAGACAAGCTCTTTCAGTTCCTTTGGTGTATAAACTATTTCTCTCCAGAGCAGAGATTGTATTTCTCCATAAAGCTTCATGAGACCTGTGATACTTAATCTTATGTGTCAACTTGGCTAGGCTACGGTGTCAGTCTGACAAACACCAGTCTAGATGTTGTTGTGAAGGTATATTTTAGTTGTAAATTGTCAATAGACTTTAAGCAAAGCACATTACACTCCACAATATGGGTGAACCTCATCTGGTCAATTGAAGGCCTTAAGAGCAAAGACAAAATTTCCCTGAAATGGAAGGAATTCTCCTCAAGACTGCAACATAAAAAACCCCGCCTGTTTCTAGACTGTTCTTCTGCAGAATTTGGACTCAAGACAACATGAACCCTTACCTAAATTTGCAGTTTGCTGGCCTGCCCTATAGAGTTCAAAATTGGCAGACTCCACAATCACCTGGGCCAATTCCTTAAAATAAATCTGTTTTTCTCTTTCAATCTGCAGACACACACACACACATTATTGGGTACGTATTTTTTCTGTTGGTTCTGATTCTCTAAAGAACTCTAACACCAGACCCAACTTTGATTATAGGTCTGCAGGCAATGAGAAGAGAATGGGTAGATTTTGAAAGAGAATTCTTGTTCCCAGGAAGGAACATTCATCTTAAAGATTTGTCTTCTAAGGCTACTTCCAATTGTCTTGGCTTGGGTTGTCCCAGAAGCAGAGCCTGAGGTAACGTAGAGCCTTGAGTGCATGTTGTTTATTTGGGAAGCAACTCCCAACAGAGTAAAGGGCAGGGGAGAGAAGAATGGGGGAGGGAATAGCCAATACATGGGTACATTACTTAGTTGGTCACCACCATAGGTGACTTGCGCTCAGTCCCATGTCAACATCTGAGAAGGCTTATGAAACATCCCCCAGAACTTTCTGGCCAGAGAATGAAAGGGAGAATTACTTATCCACTGGTTTGCATCCCCCATTGTTCAAGATCGTGCTGCGTATTGTGCATACAGGGGCACCATGTGTATTTAGTACTCCCATAATGAACCTTGAAGCTTGTCACTCAGAACCACTTGAGGGGTAAAATAATAAACTCAAACATTCTGTTCTCTGACCATAACCAATCTTCTGGAATTCAATCCTCTCACTTTCTTTTATTTTACCAGCTTTCCAACTCCTAATCTTTGATTCTTACATTTTGTCCCATTCACAGTGCTCTACTGGTTTCAAGTAGGTTCAAGTCCTGTCTCTACCACTTGCTAGCTCTCTGACCTTAAACTCTCCAGGCCTCAGTTTTCTTGTCTATAAAATGGGATAATAACAGTACCAACTTTATATAGTTGTTATGAGCATGGTTTGAGATAATGCACGTAGAGCATTTGACAGTGTCTGATACATAGAAACCAGTCAATAAATGATAGCTGTTATGACTATGATGGTAATTATAATAACGATGCCAGCTCAGGTACTACAGTTCATCATTTCATTTACTCTCTTACCTTTTGACCCTTGGGTTTCTCCTGGTCCTGACCAATAAGCTTCAAACTTGAATTTATGGTCTCTTCATCTCAGTTGAACTGTTCAAGCATAATTACCAAGAAAGGAAGATTAGGGCCCACACCTTATTCATGTTCCCAAGCTTTAGCTAGAGTAACTCTACTATTTTTCTACACAGTGGTTATTACAAAGGCTTACCATTTGCCACTGACTTCCGTTGCTATCTCACTGTTTTTGGAGTGATGTCTTTGCTTATTCTGAGCAGAAATATAAATCAAGACAAGGAATACCTCAAAACCATCCTCTATGGCATCTTTATCCATTCTCTCCTCCTTTCCTTGTCTCTCAGAAGACACTCTGCATCATTATCTAAACCTAAGAATTCAACATTTGTCCTTGCTTCATTGATCAACAAACCTATTGTTACCTAGACGTGCAGGTCAGCATGTGAGACCCTGCCCCCAAAGAGCTCTGTAACCGACTGACTACCTGGCTTTTGATCTTTGCTCTGCCACTTTCTAGTAGTGTAACATCTGGGGAGTCATTTGACTCCTGGAAGTCTCAGCTTAACCTCAGTTAAAATGGAAAGTAATAATACTTATCACATTTGGTGGTTGCGAGGATCAGCTGATGTCTATAAAGTGCTCAGAACAGGACCTAGAACATTATAAGAGTTTTATTGGAAATAGCTGTTATTCTTCTTGATGTAGCGGATACATCTGTTCAGAGTGTTAATGGGAGGCAAAGCAAAAGGGAGGGATCCCGTCTCCCCGCCTTCTGGCATCCTGAGCTAGGAGATTAGATCCCCTCTCCCAGGGATTTGATATTTGAGCAAGGGAAGCAAAGGCTAAGAAGATCTTCCTGGCTGTATCAGGGGCTAACCCTATGAGGGCGGCACTGTCGTGTCCTGTCACTGCAGGTGACATCCTAGGTAGAAGCGTCCTGTGACAGGGCCTTCACTGTGTTTTCTTATGGTGAAGTCTCCTTGGCGCCTCCCAATTTTCTGAGCCTGGTTCATCAGCTTTTGTGTTGATTCTGTGATGTATCTCTTATCACTTCATTAAACTCCTTGTCTGTGATGTTAACTCATGTTCATTTTTCTTGTCTGGAGCCAGGAATCCTGACAACACTGCTGAATCTTAAAACTCTCTCTTCCCTGGGAAAGACATCCTTCCTTTATTCCTACCTGAATGCTCCTCGGATTCACATTTCCCTGATTTTTTGTCCAAATTTTTGACTCTATATATTCTCTGTTCCCTTCTGTATTTTCTTTTTCTCTCATTCAGTCAGTACACTTTCTCTGATTGAGCTCATCCATTTCAGGGTAACTTCAGTTTTAATGTAAATGGTTCCTACATCTATCTTTCCACTTAAGCCTTCAGTCCTAAATTCCAAATGCAATTTTTGACTTCCTACTTAGGATATGACCTGGATAGACTGACTATAACATCTTCCACACCTGAATCAGCTCATGTCCCTGTACTCTCTCAGTAAGTAATACATAAGCCAAAACAATGCAACAATCATCTTTGACTCTTCCCTTTCCTCCTGTTCTCTTCTCCTGTTGCTACTGCTTTATTTGTGATCTCTCTTCATTAGAATGAACAAGTGCAAGCAGTTCTAAACTTGTACCTCTCTAAATGCAAATCTGATATTTGTCCCCTGCTCAACAGTTTCAGACAGTTCTCTGTTTTCCTCATGTCACACAAGGTAATTCTAGTCAAATTATTTCAGTTCAAAACTACTCTACTCAAGGACTGTTTTGGACGCCTCACTGTGAGGTATGAAGTACCAGAAATGTAAAGACACATACAAATGGTTCCTTACTCTTAGAGAGCCCAAATTCTACTGGGAGAAATAAATGCAATGCATGGGACACATCTAATGTTCCACTTGAGATCTCTCAACCTCACCCAGATCTGTTTCTCTCCCAGATCTGCATGGTTCCTGGTTGACTTAACACAGACACACAGAGAGCCTCTTGCCATTTCCCTTCCATATCGTCATCACACAGGTTTGGAGTGACAGTAAGTCCTGAATAAATTATTGTTCAGAAAATGTCATCTAAATTTTATAATATTTAAAACACACTGGCATTAATTGTAAGCAAAACCTGAGTAAGAACAACTCCATGTTGTGCATGGAGGGTAATTGGGGACTTATAACATATTGTTATATTGTTTTTAATAGACTTCTAGCTTAGGAGGCATCATTTTAAAGGAAATTCTCTCAACAAATCCAGCAGCTACTTTATTAGAATGATTACATTAAATAAATATCCTAAGAACATTGTTTGACTCTATTTATTAATGCGATTCCACTTAAGTTAGTAAGCTGAAACTAAAGTTTAATATTTAATATCCTCAGTAAAATAAAGTCAAATGATTTTTCTTAAAATGTTCTCTCTCATATAAATGAAGAGGTAAAAAAATGAAAACAAAAGTAGAAACTGCAACAGTATATCAGGATGCTGTTTGCTGTGAAATGTACTTACTTTTTAGGATCATCTATGAATATTTGATAAAGACATCAAAATGTCTTGACCATTTTACTTAAGTACTAACAATTCAAATAATGCAAGACATTTTTGTCTATATTTATTGGCTTGGTGATTGATTTTTGAAATCTTTTATTGTAAGACAAATTTACAAAGTGTTATGCACTTTTTATTTACAAGTGTTATGCAGATAATACAGAGAGTCCTCATATATCCTGTACCTAGCTTTCCCTTACAGTAACATCTAACAAAACTATAGAACCATTATCAAAACTAAGAACTTTATCTTGGTACAATAATATTAACTAGATTACAGAATTCATGGGGGTGGTTTCCACCAGTTTCTTTACTAGTGTCCCTTTTCTGTTCCAGGATCCAATTTAAGAAACAATGTTTCATTTAGTTGTCTTACCACCTGACTCCTCTAATCTGTAACAGTTCCTCAGTCTTCCTTCCTCTTTCATTGCCTTAACATTTTGAGGAATACCTGTCAACTATATTTTAGAATGTTCCTCAATTTAAGTTTATCTGCTATTTTCTCATGATTAGAGTGATGTTCTGCATTTTTTGAAGGATGCCACAGAGGTGATATTCCTTTCTCAGTACATTGTATCAAGAAGCTACATGGGGGCTTCCCTGGTGACGCTGTAGTTGAGAGTCTGCCTGCCGATGTAGGGGACACGGGTTCGAGCCCTGGTCTGGGAATATCCCACATGCCGCAGAGCAACTAAGCCCGTGCGCTACAACTACTGAGCCTGCGCGTCTGGAGCCTGTGCTCCGCAACAAAAGAGGCCGCGATAGTGAGAGGCCTGTGCACCACGATGAAGAGTGGCCCCCGCTTGCCGCAACTAGAGAAAGCCCTCGCACAGAAATGAAGACCCAACACAGCCATAAATAAATAAATAAAATTTTAAAAAAGAAGCTACATGGAGCCGATATATATTATTGATGATGTTAATCTTGGTTGTTGTGTGATTAAGGTGGTCTCTGCTAGGATTCTTTATTATAAAGTCATAATTTTTCTTTTTTTCTTTTTTTTTTTTTTTTTTTGCGGTATGCGGGCCTCTCACTGCTGTGGCCTCTCCCGTTGAGGAGCACAGGCTCGGGACGCGCAGGCTCAGCGGCCATGGCTCACGGACCCAGCCTCTCCGCGGCATGTGGGATCCTCCCGGACCGGGGCACGAACCTGTGTCCCCTGCATCGGCAGGCGGACTCTCAACCACTGCGCCACCAGGGAAGCCCATAATTTTTCTTTTTTATAAAAACTTTCATCCATACGCTTTAGCATCCATGGGTGGATCTCGCCTGTGGCAGTTACTGTTGTAATAATTGAAAAGTGATTTTCTATTTCCTTCTTTCCCTCCACATTTATTAGTAGGAGTTCATCTGTAAAACAAGAATTGTCTATTTACCCCCATTTATATATTTGTCCAGTTATTTATATCAGTATAGGCTTGTAATATTTATTTTATTCTTTGGGTTGTAGTCCAATAATGTGATTATTTTGTTGCTTGGGCTGTTCTAAGGTTGGTCTTTGGGAGCTCTTCCAGGTTGGCTCCTATGCCGCTTTGACCTGCCACCATCCCATTTTCTTTTCTAAACATTTCCTTACTTTCAGCATCTCGAGATCTGACATCTGACATTGACATCTATGCTCATCTTGAATTTTTCCTGCCCAGACCTGCAATCAATCAGTTTTCTAGGATTTCTGGATCTTTTTATTAGAAATTTAGAAATCAAGATCTAGGCACTGGGTGTGCTCATTGCTATTGGGTCATCAAGTTTACAGAAAAAAACCCAGAGGCATACAAAAGAGATGAAACTGACAAAGGAAATTCCCATGATACTATTGAAGAGAAGTCTCAGGATATCAGCTGTGCTGAAGGCCTAAAACTCTGCAAGGCCAGTTGGGGCAGGATGGAGGTATTCAGGAAGAATGCCTGCAGATATAAATAGAACTGAGCTACTACTTGGTATGTCTGAGCTCGTTGGTAGTCATAATAATGTGGAATTGAACATTAATTTAGTCAAAGTTTATGAAGGAAGTTGGCTGGGAGGTAGAGAATTGTGGATGGCTGGGGGGTATGTAAGAGGTAAACACATATTTTCTATAGCAGAAAGTCAATAAATAATAGTCTGAATTTGGAAAATAATTTCTGTATAAGCACATTATTTAGCAATGCAGTGGCAAATAGCAGAAGAAGTAGTTTTAAAAGTTGAATGTAGTTACTTTTAAGGAGTAAGAATTGGGATTTGGGAGGAGAAAGGCAATAAACTATTATATTTTTAGCCAGTATATTTGAATTTACATACCTTCTTGTTATAAATAAAAAATTAAATTTAAAAAAGGGAAAAAAACATGCCCACAAAAATTACAATGGATAAAGATTTATGGAACTGCCTCTGTTCTAGGTGAAATAAATTTTAAAAGACCCACACCTAGAAATATATTGGCAGAATTTTTCTACTTCAGGAACAAAATGCACCCTAAAAGAGTACAGGCAGAAATATAAGACTTAGCAGAAAATGAAACAAAATAAGTTTTAGGGAAAATAAACTAAAATGTGACCAAGAATATTATACCCTAACAAATTGTCTGCCTTGTGTGAAATCAATGGAAATTCAATTTCGAATATTTCCAAGTTCACAAAACATGTACCTAGCCTGAAAAAAAATTATTTTTATATTTAATCCAGTTGACAGCAAATTTCACAGATTAAACAACTTATTTGCAGAGAAGTGTTTTAACTCAAAGTACACAAGTATAAGAGGCAGACCTACCGTTTAAATTCTGACTAAACGACTAAATGGCTAAATGACTTTACCTATTATGCTAAATGGGAGCATTATTCCAGGAGCTTGGCCATATTTCCTCTCCTTCTTCTTTCTTTTTCTTCTCTTTATCTCTCTTCTATTTATCTCAAAAAATAAATTTTTTGAACTCTGTAACAGATTTTTGGGCAAGGAATTCCAAACTCAGAATACAAAAACCTGTTAATTTTTCCTAAAAGGAGGAGAGAAACAATCTAATCATTATATACTTATTTTTTTCCCCCAGGGAAACCACAGCAGCCAGGAAAGGGACAAAATCTGTGTGCTGGACACTGTTGGATTCTGAGGATATGATGATGAACAAGACTGTTGGGGCCCTGCCCTAATGAAGGGCATATTCTAATGGGGAAGATAGACAAAGAGACAAAAAGAAAAATAAGTAAAATACAATGTTAATTTGTAATAACTGCTAAGAAGGAAACAAAGAAGGGTCTGGCAGAGAAAATAATGGGGACCGTGGGATCTGCTTTAAATTAGATGGCCAGGAGAAGCTCTCTGAAAGGAAGATTTAAACTGATTCTTGATAAAGGAGGATGAGCTAGCTGGTGAGGGGGCATTCCAGACAGAGAGATGGGGCACGGCCAAGTCAAGACAAGAATGACTACTGAAGTGTGTGGTCTTATGGGGACAAATTAATTTCTCAATACTTAATCCTGTTATTTTTATTCAACATTTATTTGGTTCCCTCCACGTGGGAGGCATAATTCTAGCCACTGGGAATAAACAGTCCCTGAATAGAAAGAATTTATCATCCAGGGAGGAAAACTTGCCAGTCAACTGGAGATGGCTAATCAGGGTAAAGAAGCTTTATATGAGAAACACACCTAATACCAATTCAGGTGGGGGTAACAGAACCAGGAGAGGTTTGTTACCTTTCCTGGTAACCAATGTCTAAGCAGACACCCGGACATAAGGGGAGTTATATATAACTAACAGGGCATGAAAGCACAGAGGGTGTAATTGTCCTTTTTCATTGGATTGAAAGAGTTGAATAAATGACTTCAACATTGTTATGATTGAATTGTGTTCCCCCCGTATTCATATGTTGAGGTCCTGCCCCCCAGTACCTCAGAATGTGACCTTATTTGGAAACAGGGTCATTGCATATGCCATTAGTTAAGATGAGGTTATTATGAGGGACCCTAATCTAATATGACTGGTATCCTTATAAAAAGGGGAAACTTGAACACATATAAAGGGAAGATAATGTGAAGAGGCATAGGAAAAAGACAGTCATCTATAAGTCAAGGAGAGAGGACTGGAACAGATCCTTCCATCAGAAAAAAAACACCTTGCTGACATCTTGTGAACAATGAAATAGTAGATTTCTGTTGTTTAAGTCATCCAGTTTGTGATATTTTGTTACAGCAGCCCTAGCAAACTAATACAAACATAAACTAGGAAATACCTACATTATTGTATTAAATGAAAGGAATATACAGAAATGAATATACAGAATGTATATACATTCATTTATAACCCGGCAATGGATCCTACAAAAACACACACACAAACAAAAATGCTACTCTCTTGGGAGAAAATATTTGCAAAAGATATATCTGATAAAGGACTGTAAGCGTTTTTAGGGCATAATTATTCTCCTCTACAAATTTCGTTTTTCTCACATTCTCAAGCAGTGTGATAGACACATAACAGATATTTATTAAAAAATAGGGAATGTATTCTAATTCACACTATCTGAGAACCTGGCAAAATATTGGGCCAATTCCAATCTGAATCCAAACTCTGCGAATTAAGTCAGGGAGTTCCTAAAGTCAGCACTTTCTAGACTCACTTTCCCTAAATTATTCCATGGCAGGAGAATTGTATGTTACCAATTGACTGCAGAAGCACCTATGATGCAATAATAATTTGAGCCCAGTGGCTAACTGAGGCTATTTCATAAAGGGTGTATGCTTTAAAGGGTGTAGTTTCTTTTGCTTAATGTTAATCACTCTTAGTCCATTTACATAAAGGAAACCTCGGTTAACACATATTTAAAGTGTAGATGTGTATTTTTAATGTAGTTTAGTCCAAAAACATTCATGAGTTACTATCTTCCCTTTCTCCATCCCATTACTATTTTATACATTATATGAGTTAAAAGTTCTTATATATTCTATTAATGAAAATAACACCACCAGGGCTTCAGCAAAACAGACCATAATGTGCTTTCCTTTCAGAATAATGGTAAAATGGGACTTCCCTGGCGGTCCAGTGGTTAAACCTCCATGCTTCCACTGCAGGGGGCACAGGTTTGATCCCTGGTTGGGAAACTAATATCCTGCATGTCGCGTGGACCCCTCCCCCCAAAAAAGGTAAAATAGCAAAAGAGTCAGCACAACAGTCTAGGCTAAGTTGAGGTAAACCTGAACTTTTTCACTGTACCTGAGACCTCTGATCTGTCTCAGGAGAAGCACAGTGTGCAGCCATGCACATCTTCAAAGTACAGGCAAACATTCTCAGAAATATTCTAGTTCAAATTTGTATAGGGAAACTTTTATCAAAAGACAAAACAATTTACAAAGTGTTTCTCTCTTCAAACAGGAGAACTTGTTTTGTTTGATCATGTAGAGCAGTTTGTTTCCCATTCTCATTTTTCTAATTATCTTCCGTATAAAAGAAAGAGCAGCAGTTCATAGCAACCATTGTAATGACCAGCAATCTAATCCCTCATCTTCACCCTTTGACCGTCGAACAGCAGCAGGACCACTGAGATGACAGTCTGTTTGTTCAATTAAACTTAGGTAAGAACAAATTCTTAGGGGCATTTCATGAAACACTATACAGAATCTGATCAATAGATATTTATTTTTGTTATATCCAAAACAAGCTGCAGGAACCTTGGGGAATGGGTTTTATTTTTAGTTCAAGAGCAAAGAAATTACAAATGGTTCCTCTGAGTATGTATCACATTTGCTAGAGATGACAACACATATTTCAATCTAGCCAACAAATCAATTTATAAACCTCTGGGTGAGTTTATGGTTGTTACTTCAGAAAATACCAGTAGTTTCTCAGGGAAGATTAGCATTTCAATAGACTTATAAGGCAAAAATACTTTTGCACAATCATCAGATTCAATCACAAAGTTATAAAAGGCTAGAAGCTAAATGTAACAACCTTCTCAACTCAAGAAGCTCCATTGGAGAAAGAGTTTTAGTTATTAACTTGTTTGGTTTATTCCAAAATGTGCCAAATTTCCTTACAGTTCCAAATATGTGCCAATATATTAAAAGAGCATATACATAATAAAAAAATACGATTGCTTGGCAGTTGTGAAAAGTGCTAGACATCATCACTAGACAAGTAATTCAGATTAAAATTATAATGTTTTACTGATTAAAATAGCAGGATTTTTAATGAAATGATAACATTTGATCCTGTCTAGGATATTTATTGTATTCATTGTAAGAATGTACCTTGGTACTCTGCTTTTGTGATACAAATTGGCTTTATATACCAAGAGCTATTAAGTCCCATTAAATCATTTGACCTAGAACTTTTACTTGTGGGACCCTGTCTCAGAAAGATACTCCTGAATCTAGAGAAGATGGTCTTTATAATGATGAAAAATTGGCAGCAGCTTAAATACCCAATATTATGGAGAGGATAAATCAACTGTAAATCATTTATCTGAATAAGTTTAATACAGTTTCTAGCAAATCCATTTAGGGCTTGTCATGACATAAGACAAATATTTGTTTTATATTATTAAGGGGACAGTGCGTGCTACACAATTATATTTATAGCACAGTATAAAAATGTTAAAAGTTCTATACACAGAAACTAGACTGGAAGATATACCCCGGAAAATTACCTTTAGATCATAGGTGAAGTTTCCTCTCCTCATTTTCTATCTTAACAAAGTTTAGGTAGGGGACACATACTCTTACGTTTAAAAATCAACATTTAAAAATATGATTTTAATATGTAATATAAATGACAGTAAAATTCCACCTTCATTAAAAAAAAACACTTTTTAAACATTTAACTTTGAAGGCCACCAAAGAAATTAATAATTGGAGGAAATATCAGGAAATAAATAAAAATCTAAAATATTCATTGTGTTTATTTCACCAGGATTTCAATCCTGATCATATCATATGAAGTACTTTAACTAATTTTCAAAACCGATAGTAGACTGTAAGCTCCATGAGGGCAGAGATAATGTTTTCTTCAGATTTCAATCAGCAGCACCATTAGTAGTGCTTAGAATATAAAAGGTGTTAATGATTGATGGGTAATTGACCAGCGTTATTGAGGTGACAATAAAGAAAATGTCAGTTTACTAGGCTTCGTTTAATTTGCTTGTCTAGCCTCCTTTTTCTGTAAGTAGCTGACAGTTGTTTTCGAGCAAGACCTCCTCACGGCTTTTTGCCCATGTGGTCTGGCCATCCCTTGACTTTAGCCTTTTGCGCAAGATTCTCCAGTGAGATTGTGTTTTGCTCCAGCTATTAAAAATGAGACATGCTCTTTCAACTATGCACTACTGAACAGTTGAATGTAATCTTGGGGCTTCTGGTGACCATCTTTGCCTCTGCACTGAGAAAAACTGAATGATAATGAAACCAACACAAAGAAAGCCAGAGCTAAGAGATAGAGAGAACCAGTATCTTGGTGGCATCATTTGATAACTTGGCTTGAGCTATGCCTGAATCTAGGAGATCCCGGGACTTTCCAATTACATGACCTAACAAATCCCTTTATCCTCAACAATTTTGTTTTGTTTTGTTGTTTCTCTTAAGCCGATTTGAGTTTGGTGTGTGTGCTGAATAGAGTTCTAAATTATACGGATATTTATGCTGACATTTCATAAGTCTGCCAACAATTTTGATAATAATGGGAAGTAGTCATTTTATGTAAAATTAGTCAGTATTCTATGTAAACAGCCTTAAGAAATCATTGCTAGTAATCCTCAATACCTATGAGTTGCTTCTAAGTTTTAATAAGCTTTTAGCCAGATAAAAGTCCATGAGTTCACTGGAATTGAAGGGGTTTTCCCCTGAGAATTAAACTCCTGAGACCCAGATGTCTTCTATAGTTGACTTCTTTTTAATTTGTTCATACACTTCTAATCTTCTATTTTAAGACCACACACCCTATTTTACCCCTGTACTTTCTGTTATCTTCAACCATGTAAACTTAACCCAAAATGCCTTGTTAGGGCCTTATTAATGTATAAAGCATTGCTACCAGTCCAAAGTCTGTTAGAATAAATTGGGTCACCTAACAGATAATAATTTTATGAGTAAGAGGCTATTTTGAGGCCTTGAATTTATTGATAACCAGTAATTTCTGCAAGTTAGCTATGAATAAATATCTTTTATGAAATTTGTCACTGTATTTCTATAAGACACATTCTTTGAAATTTATAGAAAGGCTTATATTCTTGACACCTCTTAAGCTAAAAACTAAAGAACTGCAATGGTCAGGTGGGTCTTTAGATTTAAATCTTTCACCCACATCCCCTGAATTGGAAGGCAGATTCTTAACCACTGGACCATCAGGGAAGTCCCTAATTAAAGTGATTTTATTTTCTCATTGAGAAATCAAATTCCAGTGCAGATTCAAAGTAAATATTTATTGGTGGTTGTACCTTTGGCAATAATATATTACAAGGCATCATCTAGTTCTTTTTCCAGAACGTTTTATTTCCCAAGCCTTCTTGGCCTCTAATTCCAAAGAAGCAATTATATTATTATTTCCATTTCTACATTCACAGTCAAATAAGCAAAAGTAAATCTTCCATTTTTCCTTTCTCAGCAGCATGGGGATTGAGCTGTACCTTTCCTTTTCAGTCAAACATGAGGTAGAAATGTAAGTAACAAGAGCAGGAAGAGTAATTTCAAGTATAAACATTTACAAAGTAAGTAGTCAAACAGCCATTTTACTTGACTACAGTAATGGTCACAAAAGAGGCCAGATGCTCACAGTATTCTAGGATGATTGACTGTAATCAAGAGGTGTAGGTTATAACTGCTTCTGAATACATTTCACTGGCCTCAAACAGGCTTATTGCTCAACAAGACAGAATTCTCACATACTCAGTCATCATTTTCTGCTCATTTTTAATATATTGATATACATTTATTGTCAAAATAGCATAAGAGAGTGAAAAGAGTAGCATTTTGGTGGCAGTCAGACCTGGGCTCAAACGTTTACTTCTCCATCATCTCTGCATTAATGGGTTACTTACTTTCTCAAGTTTTCATTATCTGAAAGGAGCCCTCACTGGGATGTTTGGGAGGATTCAGTGAAATGTCTGTCATGGTTTCTGATTCTTAACAGTGGCTCATTAAATAAGAATTTTATTATTTATTTGTTTATTCATTCATTTATTCATTGGCCACATCACGTGGCTTGTGGGGATCTTAGTTACCCGACCAGGGATTGAACTCACATCCTTGGCAGTGAAAGTGTGGAGCCCTAACCACTGGACCACCAGGGAATTCCCTAAATATGAATTTTAGTTCCCTTTCTATAACCCAAATTAAACAATTACCATTTGAAAATATCTACCCTCCTTTCCTAAGTTCCATTACTGCTGTTGTGTGAGACTGATATTGAACTCATTGAGTTGTGATAGGAGAAATGATTCTAAAGTCTCCATTGCAAGGGTCATAAGTGTTTACAAAACTTAGCTCGATGGAATAATGTACTTTTACACTAGGATATCCTGCATGCAATGTACAAGTAATTTGGATGAATGGAGTGATTTTAAAAAGAGTTGGTCTTAGATCGTAGGTGTTCTTGAGTAAAGATATTCAAGAAAAAAATCTCCTCATGAGTAATAAAAAGAATGCAGTAAGAAAAGAATTAATATTTATATTTCAATAGTATTTTTCACAGAAATAGAACAAACAATCCTAAAATTTGTATGGAACCACAAAAGGCCCAGAATAGCCAAAGCAGTCTTGAGAAAGAACAAAGCTGGAAGCATCATGGTTTCTGCTTTCAAACTCTATTACAAAGCTAGAGTAATTAAAATAGCATGGTATTGCACTCGGGTGATGGTTGCAGGAGCAGAAGCAGAGTGGAGCAGCAGAAGCAGAGCTGAGGACCCACATGTCTGGTCAGCTGAGCCTGGATGCAAAGGATGCAAAGGAAGAGTCCAGTGATGCAATGAGTAAGGCCTGGCAGCTGGAGCAGTGCAGGCCCATGTGCCTGTGGAACTACAGGCTGAGGGGGTGCATCCTCAGCCCCTCCTGCCAGGCTTGGAGAGGCCAGAGGTCTGGGTGCACAGGGGCAGACAGAAGCTCCCCAGGCCTTGGGGTTTCCTTAGTAGACTGTTGGGAGGGTGTGCCAAGGGTGGAAAATGTCGGCCAAGGGGCACTACCTCCTCAATGAGGACAAGGAGGGCCCTGACCAGGATGCAGTCTATGAGAAGTACCTCCTAATATCATTTTTTTTTTTAAAATTCTGGTACTGGCATAAAAACAGACACATAGATCAATGGAACAGAATAAACAGCCCAGAAATAAACCTACACATATATGGTCAGTTAATTTATGACAAAGGAGCCAAAGATATACAATGGGGAAAGGAGCGTTTCTTCAATAAATGGTGCTAGAAAAACTGGAGAGCCAAATACAAAAAAATGAGACAGGACCACAGTCTTCATACACAAAAACTCAAAATGAGTAAGACTTAAACATAAGACTTGAAACCATAAAGTCCTAAAAGAAAACGTAGGTGGTAAGCTCCTTGAAATATATCTTGGCCTTGATTTTTTGAATCTAATCCAAAAGCAAAAACAACAAAAGCAAATACAAGCAAGCAGGACTATATAAATTAAAAAGCTTCTGCATAGCAAAGGAAACTATCAACAAAATGAAAAGGCAGACTACTGAATGGGAGAAAACAGTTGCAAGTCATATACCTGATAAGGGGCTAATATCCAAAACATATAAAGAATTCATACAACTCAATAGCAGAAAAGCAAACAATCCAATTTAAAAATGGACAGAAGATCTGAATAGACATTTCTCCAAAGGAGATGTGCAGATGGTCAGTAGGTACATGAAAAGATGCTCAATATCACTAATCAACAGGGAAATGCAAATCAAAACCACAATGAGATATCACCTCACACCTGTTAGAGTGGCTACCATCAAAAAGACAAGAAATAACAAATGTTGGTGAGGATGTGGAGAAAAGGAACACTTGTGCACTGTTGGTAGGAATGTAAATTGGTACAACCACTATGGAAAACCGTATGGAGCTTCCTCAAAAAAGTAAAAATAGAACTACCATATCCAGCCATTCCATTTATGGGTATTTATCCAAGGAAAATGAAAACACTAATTTGAAAAGATATATGCACCTCTGTGTCCATTGCAGCATTATTTACAATAACCAAGATAAGGAATCAACCTAAGTGCCCATCAATGAACGAATGGATGGTATATATATGCAATGGAATATTATTCAGCTATAAAAATAGTGAAATCTTGCCATGTGCAACAACGTGAACAGACCTAGAGGCCATTATTCTAAACGAAATAAGTAGGTCAGAGAAAGACAAATACCCATGATCTCACTCACATGTGGAATCTAAGAAAAAATAAATAAATAAAAAGCCAAGCTCAAAGATACAGAGAATAGATTGGTGGTTTAAAAGAAGAAGCAGGGGATGGGAAATGGTGGGAGAAATGGGTGAACTGGGTTTTTCCTTTTTTAGTTTAAGTAAACTGAATTTAAAAAATTTTAAGGACTGCAATAAGAAAATTATATCCCAGCTATTTCTTTTTTTTTCTTTTTTTTTTTTTTTTTTTTTTTTTTTGCAGTACACAGGCCTCTCACTGTCGTGGCCTCTTTTTTTTGCAGCTCATGGGCCCAGCCGCTCCACGGCATGTGAGATCTTCCCGGACCGGGGCACAAACCCGTGTCCCCTGCATCGGCAAGTGGACTCTCAACCACTGCGCCATCAGGGAAGCCCCCAGATATTTCTTTATTCACTTACTTGTATAACTTCAATATGCACTGTAGGAAATTCCTGTGACATCTAGAGAATCAAACCACAGCATGCAGACAATAATAAGGAGTAGATACAACACATCTGTGAAGTTGCTGCTGTGGACCACAGCGCCAGACCTCGGGCAGAACTGCAGTGCTAGGTGTGACAGACTACACCAAAATGCTTAGATGGGGAGATAACTTCTGATAGATGTGACTGCAGGCTGTGTATTCCCGATTTGCCAATGGCAGCTGAGGAGGCATCACTTCTTTGAGTGGAGTTTGTGCACACACAATCTATGTTTGTACCCAGGGCCAAGACAGGTTAACAAGGCCAAGAAGGAGGGGAGGACATGGGAGTGGGTAATAGCCAGGGAGGACTTCAGAGCATTAACATGGGGAGAGGGAGGAAGGCTGAGGATTGAGGGTGCTCCCTGTTGCTTCTGCCTATGTGTCAAGTGGCAGTAGAAATTTTGAAAGCTGTGAGGAAGAGCTAGTGGTACCCCACCCTCCCCACTTCTAGGAAAACCTCTTTCCATTCCGAGGTAATTGAATTGAAGGAGGAGGACTGACCTGAGAATAGGAGGAAAGCAATTGTTCTGGGGCTCCTCCTCCTGTCATTTTTACCACTTGCCTCCTGACTCTTCTCCAAATCAAGCTCATCCACGTCAAGGTGGCAGCAGAATATCCTGTACAAGTGCCAGCTGTCGGGAATCTGCTGAAGCCACCCTGTGCATCCCAAGCTTCCCTGGTATCCAGCCACCACCCATGACCATTGGGACTACTTCTGATGGCTGTGGCCTCCACTGCCCCAGAGAGCATATTCTCTAAGCAGCTCCTTTTCTCTTTCCTGGTGAGTAACAAGCAAAGGATTAGGGAGTTCAAGCATGTTACTGTGCGTTTCCCTCCTTTAGTCTGGGCTTGAAAGAGAGTAGAGTGGTAGTGGAAGGCAGAGAAGGCAGACTGGGAGAACAAAAACAGATCTGAGAAAAATTCAAGGAAGAGTTGAGAGACTTGTGACCTGGGATGGCAGGTGTTTGGTTTGCTCTTCAAGTTTCCACTGCCAACCTGTTAGTTTTTCAAGGGAATCCCCTGTTCAGTCTTGCTGTGGTGTTTTTCTAAGGAGTGATGGAATGAATTCACTCCTCAGCCATTTGACCCAGGAAGTTCTGAGGTTTGCTTTTGCTACTAGTAAATAAGCTGTACTTATTTAACATACTTAGTTCCACTGAGCTGCTAGAAGAGGAAAAGGATTCTGGGTGGAGAGGTGAAATATCCAGGACTTTCTTAATCTTACCCAGGAAGGGCTAAAAGAAGGGCAGAGCTCTTAGTTCAAGCAAGGTGTTTAACTTGAAAAAAAATAATAAAGAAAAATATGACAGTCTTGAAAAAATACAGAAACTTGGCTTCCACTTAGGTTTTTAATAACTTTGTAACTGTGTACTTCATTCCCTGGTATTAAGAATGAAAACATTGGGACTTCCCTGGTGGTGCAGTGGTTAAGAATCCGCCTGCCAATGCAGGGGACATGGGTTCAAGCCCTGGTCCAGGATGATCCCACGTGCTGCGGAGCAACCAAGCCCGTGCACCACAACTACTGAGCCTGTGCTCTAGAGCCCACAAGCCACAACTACTGAAGCCTGTGTGCCTAGAGCCTGTGGTCTGCAACGAGAGAAACCACCACAATGAGAAGCCTGCACACCGCAACAAAGAGTAGCCCCCGCTAGCCACAACTAGAGAAAGCCCACGTGCAGCGACGAAGATCCAATGCAGCCAAAAATAAATAAATTTATAATAAAAACAAGTAATCATTATTTTTTAAAAAAGGAATAAAAATATTATAAGTCAAGAAATAAGACTCAATTTTTATTTTCTTTTTTTTTTCTTTTTTTTTGCGGTACGCGGGCCTCTCACTGTTGTGGCCTCTCCCATTGCGGAGCACAGGCTCACTGGCCATGGCTCACGGGCCTAGCTGCTCCACGGCATATGGGATCTTCCTGGACCAGGGCACGAACCTGTGTCCCCTGCATTGGCAGGCAGACTCTCAACCACTGCGCCACCAGGGAAGCCCAAGACTCATTTTTTAAAAAGTGGTTACTTAAAGCGGAATACAAATGTAACTTTTTAAATTCCAGTTTTTAGTATTATCTGCCTGAGTTATTGTAAAATTACAGACTGTTTAAATAGGCTGACACCATATAGCCAATAAACTTGGGTTGAGTTAGAAAAGAAATATACATCCATAATATGGCTGATTTTCTTTCCTTCTCCCAAATAGTGGGTCCCATAACTCTAGAAATATGTCCTCAGAGAAAAATTGGTAATAATATTGACCCATCTGTTCTAGCTCTATTTTTTTAATTGCATCTTAATTAGTATCTGTATTGGTCAAGACGGGTTTTTTTCTTAATCTTTTCTTTTTTTAATTTATTTATTTTATTTATTTATTTTTGGTTGCATTGGGTCTTCGTTGCTGCACGCGGGCTTTCCCTAGTTGTGGCGAGTGGGGGCTAGTCTTTGCTGCGGTGCGCGGGCTTCTCATTGCGGTGGCTTCTCTTGTTGCGGACACAGGCTCTAGGCACGTGGGCTTCAGTAGTTGTGGCACGCGGGCTCAGTAGTTGTGGCTCTCGGATTCTAGAGCACAGGCTCAGTAGTTGTGGCACACAAGCTTAGTTGCTCCGCGGCATGTGGGATCTTCCTGGACCAGAGCTCGAACCCGTGTCCCCTGCATTGGCAGGCGTATTCTTAACTACTGCGCCACCAAGGAAGCCCTGTCCTAGCTCTGTTTTATATTTAAATAATAACGAAACTGTCATTTGGAAAAACAGTAGAACAAGCAAATAAACAGAAAATGCCAAGAAAAATAAGTAAAATAGGTTTTGAACTTACATTCACTTTTAAACTGATAGCTTTTCTCGTATTTTTCAGATAGTCTCTGTCTTCTTTCCTTGAGTTAGGTATATAGCTTTTTAAAGCAATATTTGTGTCTTGAATTTAATTAAAAATCTTTACCCTGGGGCTTCCCTGGTGGCACAGTGGTTGAGAGTCCGCCTGCCGATGCATGGGACACGGGTTCGTGCCCCGGTCCGGGAAGATCCCGCATACCACGGAGCGGCTGGGCCCGTGAGCCATGGCCGCTGAGCCTGCGCGTCTGGAGCCTGTGCTCCGCAGCGGGAGAGGTCACAACAGTGAGAGGCCAGCGTACAGCAAAAAAAAAAAAAAAAAAAAAAATCTTTACCCTGTTGAAGTCTACTCTCTAAATTTTGAAATGTATTTCTTTTTAGACTAGTTTTGTGAATGATATCATTTAGACTTTGAAGTTTATGCAAAGACAGTCTAAGGAGTAATTTGAGATCAGCGAATATTTATGGATGTTGGTCTTCAGGCGGTTAAAAATATCCTCGAATATTTTCTCGATTTAACTACAGGTCAAATTGCTTGGGGCTGTGAAAATGATGATTTGTGTACAAATATGTGATTATTGTATTCCAGAGTTAAGTACTTTCTTCATGCTAAGAAATCAGAATGACATTTACAAATGGTCTTAGAGATGATAAACATTATATAGAGTCAATGGTTTGTAACACATTTTCTTGAAAGGATGCAATAGAATTCTGGTTCTAAGAACTCTATTCATTTTAATTTTTTCATTGATACTAAATGACTGTTGTGTCCCTAAAGCCACTTCCTTTGCTGTTTCCTTTTAAAATGAATACAAAAAATATTGAGGGATTGGAAGATTAATTTGTTTCTGAATTGACAATACTTTTATCAATAAGACAAAACTGTAATGCAAAAGTTTGTGATCAAATGTAATTCCTGATTTTTTTCCTTCTTTTGAGGTTTTAATATTATTTTGCAGTGCCTGTCAGACTATTTCTCTTCAAGTTCCTTCTCATCTTCAGGCTGAAGCACTTGTAGGCAAAGGTGAGAAACCATGTTACGAATTTCGTAGTTTTAACTACTACATTTAGCTTCCAGCTGCTCTTGTAAAGTTTGGGATAAAAGCCATATGGTAGCTACTTGCATTAAAATTCGACATGAAATGAAAGATAAACTACTTGTTTTTTGGTAGTGGTTAGAAACAAAGTACCAAGTTAGCTGTACACTTTTCTTGCCAGAAAAATTAGCAAGCATCAGAGGACTAAATTATCTTAGTTTAGTACAAACAAAGAGAGGCACCAAAACCAGAAACATGTTTTAGTTTCCTATGACTGATCTGCTTCCAACATTCTTTAATTGATTACATATAAAACAGATGCGTCAAAATTGAAATGTCCCAAAATAAAATTTATGCTTGAGTTTGATTACAATGACCAAGTAACCATCAAGAATTTATGTGATCTATTTCATAGAATAGCTTCAGAAAGTCAAATAAAAATTTAAGTAGTCTTACTATCACAGCCATACCTGAGGCATGGGTTGGTTGTTCTGAGTCCAGGGGTAACATTCCTTTCATCAGTGTTTTTCATTAGCCTTAAGTTTACATCAAGAAAAACACACCTTGTATACAGAAGTGGTATACTTCTATATACTTTGCCCAGTGCTTTGAGGTTTTGAATTAATCCCTTATATCTTTTTTCTTTTTTTTTTTTTAATTATTATTTTTGGCTGTGTTGGGTCTTCGTTTCTGTGTGAGGGCTTTCTCCAGTTGTGGCGAGCGGGGGGCCACTCTTCATCGTGGTGTGCGGGCCTCTCACTGTCGCGGCCTCTCGTTGCGGAGCACAGGCTCCAGACGCGCAGGCTCAGTAGTTGTGGCTCACGGGCCCAGTTGACATGTGGGCATGTCAACTGGGCATGTGGGATCCTCCCAGACCAGGGCTCGAACCTGTGTCCCCTGCATTGGCAGACAGACTCTCAACCACTGTGCCACCAGGGAAGCCCCTCCTTGTATCTTTTAAAAGCACTTAAATGGTACACAGTCTATACTCTAAAGACACATAGTAAATATGGTAAATATATTAAATATGAATCAGTAAAGGAAATATTTTGATACAACCACTAAGCATTACTAAGCTTGGGGTTTATTAAGCCTCCAAAAGGTTTTATGGAATTAGTACTTGCAGTATTACTGAGAAATATTACTTAAGTATAGACCAATTTTCTTATTTTTTGCGAGATAGTTTTAACTATCACAGATTATCGCAAACAAGTTCAAAATCTGACATCATACAGTTTACTACACATAATAGAAAACAACACATTTGTACATATACACGAGTTAAAGTGGAAACAATAAATCCAGTGACATTAAAAATATTTAAATGATGAAAGCAGTGGAAACGGTGACTCCATCAGTTTAATTACTTAATCTTTATGGCCTCTAAGTTTTAGAATAGTAATTATTCCACACATTCCAAGCGTAACCTCCCCCTTTTTGCTTCTCATGCACTAACTGGAGGTTGTCATTCCTGTAAAACTTGTTCTATTCAAGTTTTACAAATTACAGTGACATTTCTTCCCTGCAGTGAATCTGAAGGAGCGTCTCCGGTCGGCGAGCCTAATTCAGTCAAGTGGTCCTGACTTCAGCATTCTAGAAGACGGCTCCACTTACACAGCACATAACCTCATTTTGTCTTCTGAAAAGAAGAGTTTTTCCATTTTGCTTTCAGACACTCAGAGACAGGAACAGAAGGAGATAGAAATTGTACTGGAAGCAGGAGGAAGGAAGGTATATTAGGCAAGACTTAAACACAATAATCTGCTCACAAGAGCCCTTCATCTCATCTGTTTCCTTCTGTGCTAAAATTACTGCTCTTGAATGCTCACTTGTTTGTCTATTCCACCTATAATTAACATACATAAAGACTAGACGGTTTTAAGGAATAATAGGGCTATTTACAACTGGTGTAAAAATGAGCAACGCAGTAGCCAGGGAGCAAAGTCAGAATATCAGATGTTTTCAGGTGTGGCAATAAGAGGGACCTACCTGCAGAACAAGGCAAAGTGGCTCAGTGAAGATTGATTCTGGCTGGAGATGTGGTGCTCCACCCTGTGTGGCTTTCTCCCAAGTAACTATGGATTTGAGTCTCTCTTTAAAGAGGGGATGAGACCATCTACAGTTTATTCCCATCTTAATAGAACATTCTATGAGGTCCCTCTCTTCAGAGAATGCAGTAGGGCCAGTCCACCGGATTGGTTTGAATGTCCTGACTCTAAGCTCGTCTTCTTGCAGTGAGTGGTGGTAACCAGAGAGTGGGAAGGGAGAAAGTTGCTGGAATTCACATAAATCTCACTTTAAGCAAACTCTGCACAATGAATCTGGTCTTATGAGATGATTTATTAATAAGGGATTCGATTTATAAGAGAGTTTCCCAGCTAAATTTGTTTTGATTACAAGAAGTCTTCATCAAATTTAGAATATGCTTACATATTACATGTACTTTACATTTGTTATACATTTAGAATAAGGCTTACAAAATATTATTTTATGTCCAAATTGTAAAGAGTCTCCATATCACATAAAATAAAATATGCTGGAACACACGCTGACCTGTGTGTCTTTTTTTTTTTTTTTTTTTTTTTTGTGGTACGCGGGCCTCTCGCTGTTGTCGCTGTTGCGGCCTCTCCCGTTGCGGAGCACAGGCTCCGGACGCGCAGGCTCAGCGGTCATGGCTCACGGGCCCAGCCGCTCCGCGGCATGTGGGATCTTCCGGGACCGGGGCACGAACCCGTGTCCCCTGCATTGGCAGGCGGACTCTCAACCACTGCGCCACCAGGGAAGCCCGCCTGTGGGTCTTTATATAGGTATACAAGTGCTTTGCACAGTAGCTAGTATTTTAACAAATTTTCATCATCCCACTTCTAGTGGAATAAAATCAATTCTTTAATATTTGTAAGTGGATTTTCTCTTTTTAGGCGGGTCAATATTTCTCAAGATAGCATCTTTCACCAAAACCCTATAAAGTTCTGGTTGGTTAAGTGACAAGTGATTAAATCAGGAAATAGGTGAAACTGGTTCTTACTCCGTGTGTGTGTGTGTGTGTGTGTGTGTGTGTGTGTGTCTTATTGATAAAAAACAGAACTTATGAAAAACAGAAATTGTTTGGGCATTATCCATGATATTGTTATATACAATCGTTACTTATTTTCTTCACGTTACTATGTATGTGAAAATCATAGTATCTAGAATGATAAGCAATGCTATATTTCTTCACTTTAAACATTTTGACCTTTTTATCAAAAAGCCAAATAAATAATTGATAAATATGTATATTTACCTACACGCACATGTAAATATATAAGTTTTCTGCTGCTTTTATAGCTTCTTCATAGGAAGAAAAGCTCTAACACTAGCAGTCATTCTTGTGGAGAAAGAAAGCTGCCTGCTCTGTTCGTTGTGATGTACACTTCATTTCTTATTCTGCTGATAACATACTGTTTATGGATTTTTGAGGTCTTTAGCTGCTTCTCACTGGTCAATCTGCTGTCTCTTTTGGCTTCTTATTAAGATCATTGCAAGAGGGAAGGGAAAGAGAATAGTTTATAATTTAAATAAGCTACTGGGAATTCCCTGGCGGTCCAGGGGTTAGGACACTGCACTTTCGCTGCTGAGGGGATATATATGGTCAGGAAACTAAGATCCCAAGAGCCATACGGTGTGGCCTAAAATAAAATAAAATAAAACAAAATTAAAAAGTTACTTCACAATTTTTTGACGTCTTTTAAAGGACAAAGGAATAAAATAGTTTGGAATTTTTGCTCAAAGTTGGCCTTTTGAGTAATTTTCCTTCAGAATTACTTGTGTTTCTCTAGTTTCCATTAACATGCTTAAGATTGAATTGACATTAAGAAACACCAACTGCAAATCAACAAAATTCATAAAGTATAACAACCAGATGTAAACATGGTGCAAGTTGTAAAATCTCTTGAGACAATGTGGAATAGAAGCCTTCTCTGTCAACGTAGAGGTTAAAATCAAAATAGTATGTCTTTGCTTTTCTATCAGATCAGTTTCATTTACTGTTTTTTACTGGAAAGCTTATTTCTCTGGAAATTAGTGGATCTTCAGTATCTGCCACTTCTGCTTTTAGTCTTGGACAAGTCACAACTTCAAGAATCTGTTTTCTTTGTGTTATGGGCTGCGAATTGTTGTCTTATCTACCTCAGAGCTGTTGTGATCATTAAATGCCATAATGCTGGCAAAATCACCATATAAACAGTAAAGCTCCCTAAAAATATTCCAATGGCAGAGATCAAATAATGCACATATTCCAGAATTTTGTCCTCAAGCCTGGGGCTTTTGATGGGATTTTCCAATTCTTTGCTTTTATCTAACCTATTTGAATGTTAAGTGTTAATAAATTATTGTTGTTTGAAATAATTAGATTTCCTTGATTATTGGGAACAGGGTCTAATTCAATACATATCATTACTGTGCTCCCATTTGCTCTATTGCCTCATGTTGTATTGTTTAATTTTGGCAGGTAAAGATTTTTCTGGATGAGTCACACCATTATTGCAGTTGAAGGAATTTGTTTTAAACCATTCAATGCGTCTAATCTTTTAGGGATTTATATAAGGCCCTTTTGCAAGTTTTTTAAAGAAGAGTTGTATAAGAAGTGAATTTTCTTCAATAATTCCAAGTTATTTTATGAAAGAAAGCAGCTGCAAACACTCTTCCTCTTTGAATTTTGAGGAGAGTCTGTACCTTTTATAAGTTTATAGGGAAAAATCAGCTCAATCTGATCCCTTCTTACCTATCCAGCCAGAGCCTTACTATCTTGTAACATATGATTTCTTTTTCAGACACACAAGTCTATCCATTGTCTTTAAATTCATGTTGCTAGTTACATTCTGTACACACTCAGCTTTGGTGTCACTGCTCTCTCCCTTCCTCTGCCCAGTCTACACTCAATAACCCTCTCTACAAGGGTAAATTCAAGCCCCAACTTCTGTTGACAACTGTTTACACATTCCCAAAGATGAGAGCAATTACAGAGATAAAGGCAAATTATAGGGCAAAAGGGCTAAAAGAGATGAGGTTCTTCAAGCTACAGAAGAATTCAAGGGGGAAATATCACAATAGTAGACACAAGAAATTTAAATAATACTCTTCTAACTTAGCTAAAAATATGACTAATTCTACTAAAGTACAGTATTCTATTTATAGGTATTGTAACAATGTTTAAATATATTATCATTGCTTTTCATATAGAATAATGGGAACTAGACTGCAAAATCATTAGTTGTACTGAGCTTTCTGAAACTGCTGCTTTAGTGACTAATTATGAAAATATTTATAATTAGTTCCTTTATCATATGAATATTACTGGATTCTCCTAGGGATCCAGGCTGTGGTTTAAAGTTCGGCTGCATTTCTAGTTTAAATCATCTTTACAATAATTATTTGAATTTTTATTTATTTTGGAGATGCTCAGCACATTAATAGTAAAAAATCAAACTAGTACCTGAAATAGTACCAGAAACAAAATCACTACATCTGAAAATCAGTGGAATGTGGAATAATGATATTTATTTGTAGTTGAGCATCAGGACCTATTTTAAACTACAAGTGATTATACAGCAAGAAGTAGATGATCATTTCCATTGAAGAGAAAAACTAGCAAAAATTTGTGTAAATTACAGCAGGATGGACTTAGGTTAGATAGGGAGATGTTTTAATACCAACGTGATGAAGTAGAAGAATTCATTACAAGTGGTCCCATAGAATGTTTACAACAGTTTTTACAGAGGGCAAACTTAAGGGGTGGTTTATTTTCCTAAGGAAAAAAAGATGGATGGAATTGAATGCAACAAGCTATTTATTGGTGAATTACCCAATGTAAGGCACTGTGTTAGGTGCTTCAGTCACACAAATATCCGAAGTCTCAGGTTTCACCCCTGAGGACAATTGGAAACTAATAGGGACATAAAACAATTACATAGTTTTCTCTAGCCAAAACTCTCAAAATGACAGCAGTTAAAGGAAGAAAAAATTACATCAAATATGAGGGGAGAGGGAGAGATTGATAGGAAGGCTGAATAGTGTGGTGGTAGTGGTGATGGTGGTGGTGGTGAAGTGGTGACAATACACTCCTGTATCCCTGAGTGCAGAATTTATTAAGATACAGGGATCAGACTGACAGAAATCAAAGTATAAGTTTATTACTGAAAAAGCCCAGCTGGAGGTTGTTTGGGGAAAAGTGAAAAAGGGAACAGAGAGAACATGAATGGTTATTTCAAAACCTTCTGTCCTAGAGATTGGAGTGGAAATTTCTTCCCCTCCAGCTTAGCATGTGAAGATGAAATGTTTCCTTTCCACACAACAGTGAGGATTTTGTGTTACTCTGGTAGATGATAGGAAGATCACTGAAAAGTCTAATTAGCTAATATCATGATTAAAATTGTGCTTTGTGGAAATGAATCTGACTCCTGAGGGCTACATAGTTTGGAGAAGGTCAGTTAGGACAACTGTAGGAAAGTTGGTAGGACACGTGTGTAGGATACAATAGGAAAGTTGATAGGATACATTTGGAGTCACATGAGGATAATGGCATTGAGAATAGAAAAGAGAAGTGAATGACAGAGACACAGAAATGCTGTAATCTCTAGAACCTGGCAACTGACTAATATAAGGCTAAAGAGGGGGAGGAATTAGATACCTGAGACTTTAATCCTGGTTCATTTTAGAAAATGGTTAAGGTAGGGAAATCAGGAAGGCTAGTTGTGGTGAAGAACTGAGTTAATACAGACTTCACTTTGGGCAGGTTTAGTTGTTCCTGTCAGTGAAGAAAATCTGTTTAACTCAACCATTTACCAGAAAACTTCAGAAATATTTTATGGTATTTAAAGAAAAAGGGCATTAAATCCTCACATTTGGGACCAAGATATATCATTTTGAGATAGAGTTTGGAATATATATATATATATATATATATATATATATGATTTTATTAGCATTTTTACTACACAAGAAATACATGTTACTGATAGAAAAATGAGAAAATACAGGTAGAGAAAAGAACACAATCGAGTCACCCAGAAATAGTTGATATTTATATGTGTATATAAATCTAAAAATAACTAGAATCATATTTTGTATAAACTTTAGAAAAAAATACTTGTTATTAGCATGACTAGGGGAAGTCTACATGCATTCTAACAAGCAGAACTGCATGCAGTTAATTCAGGGAACAGAGTAGCCTCCTTCAGCTGGAGTGCATGGTACTTGGTGAGAGAATAATGAGAAAGGATTGAAGCCATAGGGCAGGCATAGTCTGTGCTGCTGTGTTGTCTCTCTGTTGCATAAGTTCTTAGTTACATAGGCCTTTGCCAATGATTTTTTTAAATATTACATATTTCCCCAACCGCTAGGTTTAATTTTGTGCCTAATTGTTATTCAAGAATTAGCTGAGGGTGTTTGTCTACCTTTCAGATCTACGCCTATGCAACTACTGTGGACGGTTATGCACCTGAGTACACACTCCCCTTACTATTCAAAGTTGAAGATGATAACGATAATGCCTCATATTTTGAAGACAAAGTGACTGTCTTTAGTGTGCCTGAGAATTGCCAAACCGGTAAGTTCACATCTTAGGAAAAACATGAGAATTTTACTTCAGTTGAATTCTTCATTAATGTTTTAGGCACAGTTACGCAAAACATTTTTAAATGCTTGACTTTCATGGATATTCTACATAAAACTTTGTAGCCTTATAAGATCATAGGCTCTTCAAAGGCAAACCTTTTTGTGCTCATTTTCTAGGCACATGTAGAAAGCAGCTAACTGATACACAAAGTTACTAGCTTTGTTAGATTAATCCACAATGACAGACAAAGGCTGTTTATATTTTCTATTTTGATCATGTACATATGTGTCCCAGATGTATTTATAAAGCAATAGAGCATCTGAATCTTTATAAAGTCGCAATACATTTTCAAGGACCCAGAAATAGATTATGGTATGGAAATGCTGATCTGGCTTATAACAACGTATGCATTTCTTTTTTTTTTTTTTTTTTTGCGGTACGCGGGCCTCTTACTGCTGTGGCCTCTCCCGCTGCGGAGCACAGGCTCCGGACGTGCAGGCTCAGCGGCCATGGCTCACGGGCCCAGCCACTCCGCGTCATGTAGGATCTTCCTGGACCAGGGCACGAACCCGCGTCCCCTGCATCAGCAGGCGGACTCTCAACCACTGCACCACGAGGGGAGCCCTGCATTTCTTTACTTAGCTTATTTCCCAAACAAATTGAAAAAATTTTAAACTGGTTTGATGCTCTCACCAGCCAAGATTGTGGCCTCATCAAACCAAAGGGCATAGCAAGTCTAGTTCATTCTCAAAAATCATAAGATATGTTCTTAGTTTCTATGTGCATATTTAATATTATTTTGTGTGCATATTTAATATTATTTTCCCACAGTAAATGGTTTGCTAAAGTAATATTGCCAATAATCTGATTTCTGAGCCATAAAGCTTGTCCAAATGATATTCAGACCGTTGCATAATGTTTGTCTTATATGTATTAACAATTCAGCACATTTATTAAAATATAAAAGCATAAAACCTTTGTTATATGCAAAACTGTGCTTTTCCTTTAACACTATCAAGTGGGGTATTAAAGAAACAAGATATACAGAGAAGGTCCCATCAAAAAATGGCCCATGAACTGGATTGAGAGGAAGAATTTGAGAACCTCTGTTACCATCGGTGGGGTGGATGTTCTCACATATGCAGAACACAAATTATGTTATTCACAGTAGCCACCTAACTGAAGTTTCCAGGTTAGGGGAACTTGGAGTTGTGGGAGAGCATTTAGATACTTCTCCACTTATCTGTAAAATCAGTCAACTTGTGGGTTTTTTGGGAGAATATGCCACAGCAATGCCTTGATTTTATTTTTGTTTGTAATTCAATTATATCGCTATTTTAAGTTGTTGACAGTATTGGATTTATTTAACAGGAACTTCAGTGGGAAAAGTGACTGCCATAGACCTCGATGAACCTGATACTCTACATACTTGTCTGAAATATAAAATCTTACAGCAAATTCCAGACAATTCAAAGCATTTCTCCGTACATCCAGACATCATCACCACAACTACATGTTTACTAGATAGAGAAGTAATGAATTGCTTAATTAATTTCTCAGTCACTAAACTATGTGTAAACTGATCATGAACTCCCAAAGAAATTAGAGTACGTATTTTCTTAGAAGTGATATGCATAAATTTTGCGTTCCTTATAAAATTTTTAGAAACTGTCCCTTAATTATAATATTGCTTATTTTTCCTTTCTCTTTTTAAATTTCTTTTAAAAATATTTTTGGACTTTTTTCTAGATTTCTTTCTTTCTTTTTTTGTTATTTTGATAGATTTTAGTCTCTAGTCATTTATTGTTTTGGGATTCTTTCTAGTTACTCAGTTCATGAACTAACAAATCCGTATATAATACACTTTGAAAAGGTGCTGCTAGATAATATGATTATATCTTTTGACTCAGATACTCAGAGTAACTGCTCCATTATAGCCAAATCTCATGTCCTAGTAGTCTTATCACCGAACCAAGCTCAGGCCCGCTCGCCCGCTGGCAGTAAAGCCAATCTACTGACACCAGGTTGTAGTGAAGGAAAGTACAGCTTTATTGAAAAGGTGCCAATACAAGGAGAACAGGTGGCTTGTGCTCAAAACCTCCAAACTCCCCTAAGGATTTTAGCAAACCATTTGTAAAGGCAAGGTGAGGGAGGGGCATCCCAGAGTATGTGATCAGCTCCTGCACAATTCTCTGATTGGTTGATGGTGAGGTAACAGGGTGGTGTCATAGGGGTTAACATTATCAGTCCTTAGGCCTGTGGGCTATGAGCTCATGGTCATCAAGTAGTTAACATCTTCCATTTGGTGGGGGCTTTTCACATCTTTAAAACAACTCAGGAAGTGTGCATCAGGTACTATTATCTAGGTACTACAGAAAGGAGCTAAAGCAGAGTATATGGGGGAGAAGTCTGCCCTGGGAAGGCCCCATAGGGTCCTGCTTGGTTACAGTCTATCTAATTATTTTATATACTTAGCTTAGAGGGACTTTTGCTAATTTAGTTATCACTGTTATCGCATTTGATAATAATAAAATAAAGAGAAATAGTCCATTTGAATTTATTTAAACACTTATTCTGTATTTCTATTAGTATTTAAACTTGTAATAAAAAAAAAAAATGAAAGCAGGACCTTTCCAAAGGAAAGTGAGAAGAAAAATTTGTTGAATCTTAAAAATCAACAATTTTGCATTTGATAGTGTTTGTCACTATAGGAAGCTAATTATTCGTCGTTAATACATTAGCAACAACTTTTGGTAACATTTAATACATAAAAATGATTTTCCTTTTCGTGCTAAAACTTGGAATCATAGTTATGTCTTCTATATATATGTATATATATATAGAGAGAGACTCATTTTGGTATGTTTATCGAACAGTCATTGAACTATGAAGTACATCGCCAAATGGTTTTGCAAATTGGTGTACTTAACGAAGCACAATTCCCTAAAGCAGCAAACTCACAAACTCCTACTATGTGCATTACAACTGTCACTCTTAAAGTTAAAGACCATGATGAGGGCCCCGAATGCCAACCACCAGTAAAAGTTAATAAGAGTAAAGATGGCCTCCCGTGGGCACAACACTCCTTGGATACGAAGCAGTGGATCCGGACAGCAGCACTGCTGAGGGCTTAAGGTAATGTATTTTCAAAATTTCCTTCTTTTTAATTGTGATGATAATTGATTTCAAATTTGGGAACATTCTATGTATTATTAGGATGACAGATTTTGAGATTATGTCCACTCTTTGGTTTGAGCATTTACATTTGATTTCTAAAAACTATGTATAAGAAGGCAAGCCATAAAAAGAAATGAAATTGAGCTATTTGTAATGAGGTGGATAGACCTAGAGTCTGTCATACAGAATGAAGTAAGTCAGAAAGAGAAAGACAAATACCGTATGCTAACACATATATATGGAATTTAAGAAAAATGTCATGAAGAACCTAGGGGTAAGACAGGAATAAAGACACAGACCTACTAGAGAATGGACTTGAGGATACGGGGAGGGGAAGGGTGAGCTGTGACAAAGCGAGAGAGAGGCATGGACATATATACACTACCAAACGTAAGGTAGATAGCTAGTGGGAAGCAGCCGCATAGCACAGGGATATCAGCTCGATGCTTTGTGACCGCCTGGAGAGGTGGGATAGGGAGGGTGGGAGGGAGGAAGATGCAAGAGGGAAGAGATATGGGAACATACGTATATGTATAACTGATTCACTTTGTTATAAAGCAGAAACTAACACACCATTGTAAAGCAATTATACCCCAATAAAGATGTAAAAAAGAAAAAAACAGAGATGAAGATAACTGGTTTGAAATTAATGAATACACTGGTGACTTGAAAACTGTAAAAGTTCTAGATAGAAAATCAACATTTGTAAAAGACAACCAATACAATGTTTCCGTGATTGCAATGGATGCAGGTGAGTGCAATTTTCTAGAAATAAAATATAAATATAGGACATATTTTAGGAAATCTTGGGGCTAAATTTAAATTTGTTTGTTTCCAGATCAAAATTTAATGCAAAAAATGTTTGCATTATGATTGATTAATTGCTTGGAAAACACCCAGTTTAGGTCCCAGTGCATCACTAATGCAAAACTAGGAGGTGGTGAATGGGCCAAGTCCCAGTTTCGAGGTCCATATTATTTGACTTCTTCCATGGACATAGTGGCATCATCAAGGATCCCTATTTTTCTCAGGAGTACGGATTTAGATTATTCTGATTTGAACTTGCTGGAGGGATTCAGCCCACCTTCAACAGTTGGATTCAGATAGATTTGTTCTGAGTCTCTCTTACTGGGGAATAAAACATTTATCCTATTTCCTAAATAAATGGTCAAACAATGATTTTTAACGTCTTTTGCTGAGGTTTGCAATCATTCTCCAAGATTAATTCTAGAACCTGTTTTGTGAAGAAATGTCCTTCAAATGTCCTAATGTAGAGATCTCAAAACTCTTTTGAATATATCCTCCAAGCAGTAAATCATTTTTGAATATGAACCTTTGCAGTGTAAGCCCTGTCAGTTGGCTTCTCTTTTTGTAATGCAAGTGCCTGACTTAAGCTTTGATTGATATCTCAAATAAACACATTGCTAACCACAGAACTAGATCAAGAGCCAGGCTGACCCCTACCCCATCTCCCCAGGCTCCTTTGTTTTAGAGATCTTGGTTGATTTCAGTAACTCACCATTTGGGCTGCTGGTTTTATCTCTCCCTGTGCTTTAAATTCCTGCTCTTGTGTTTTAAATTAAGAGTGAGCCTGTGAAACACAAGGCCCCAGCCTCCACCTCAATAAAAGAAGAATCCCAGGTGTCACTCCCTTGCCCCACCCCCTCCATTCCCCACAAATTTACAATTGCTCTGTGGCCCCAAGTGTGCCATGTAATTTCCGGGACTTGTAAGTAATAAACTTTTTTTTTTTTCAATGTTTCCTGATCATTATTACTTAGGGCATCTTGCAATCATAAGAGGAACCATAAGGGCCAGTTCAGCCACAACCTTGGTTATTGATAGGCTGAGACCAGTCCATAACCACTCCCATATATTTACTAGTGTGTTTATTTATATACATATACTACTATGCTAATGTATATATCATAAAAATAGATATTAAAAGAAGATGATAAAAAATATAAATAGAAGTTACAATATGGCGTTCCACCACACCAATTACACACTCACTCATTTGGGGTAAATTTCCATTGATGATAAAGGTGAATGAACTTGGGCTTTTATGACAGAGCCTATGTTTTTGACTATCTGCTTAATCCAAGGTGGTTTCCATTATTTTTATGGTTAGCATATTTTTATACACTAGATGTTCAAAACAAACAAGTTGGAACGGCAATGTTGTGGTCTTTTTCTATAGAATCACTGAATTTCTTTAGAAGGAATGGGCGAGTGTATGAACAAACACATATCAAATCTCACGGAAATAAACAAAAGTTGAAAGTAAGTCATGAAATGTTTCATGTTTATTCATTTTGCCCCTTGATATTTTGATAATAAGATAAAGACAGATGTTTTCTCATATATTATACCCATACTTTTTTCTATAGCTTTACACTAAAAGTCACATCTATGAAAAAAATAGATTCTCTGATGAGAGACAAAGGTTAAGCTAATGAAGATACTGCTGCTTATGATTTATAGAGGAAGGGCAAGCCAGTTCATCTACATGTGTCCCATTCAGGTTTTTTCCTTACTTCCTCTCTCAGCCTTGGTCTATTCCTGTTACCCTGGGATGGAAATGGTCTGTTGCACATCATAATTAGTGAGATGACCACGCAGTTTGAAAGAACTATGCCCGTAAGCCAAAAATTTTTAGGTTTCAAAACCTGAAAGAAAACCTCAATTTGAATATTATTACTTAATCATGTGCATATGATCTTCCTTTCCTCTTGATAACTCTCACACAATCTTTTAATGTAATTCTTTCAGTATAAGTAGGAAAAAAAATCTACTAAAGAAAGGGGGAAACATTAACTGAGAAATATAGTTAACATTGCCACTCCTTTATAATCCTGGTGATTTGCTGCTTCTGTATAAGCAAAAGTGAAATCTGAATGGTTCAGGAACACAATTATGATGTCAAACAAGGATTTATATTTACTCACTTATTCCACAAATGTTGATTGTCTTTTAAGTTCCAAGTACTAGGCCATGAAAATTAGGATTCATAAGACAAGGTCAAATTTTCACACAATATCAGTTGAGGGATTATTATGTTCTCATAACAGATTCCCTGGTATGAAAATTTTCCCCATCAAAGAATGTATGCATATCATGAGAAGTGGAAATCAGTTAAAGAGTTGCCCACCCAGATTAAAGGATAAAGCGAGGAAACTTCATGGAAATGCAGAAGCTTGGTGATAGAAAATGAAGTACTTTTTGGAGAGAAGGAAAATATGGAAAACAGAGATATAAGAAATTAACTTGGTCTTTTGGTGACAAAAGAATGTCTTTAAATACAGTGATCATAGCACAAAGAAATGAAATGTCAAATCTAAACTTTGTGAGTCTATGTCCCAGGCCCATTGATAACCTGGATGTGCTCAAGAAGTAAAGATAAGGGTGCTGTAAATGTTAATGGAAGACCGTATGGTGTCATAAAGGATTTTGTTTATTTGAACTTTAATCCATTTAATATATGCTTCCAAGGGCCAAATATATAAGTAAGTACTTATATTTCCAAATGAATGTTTAGTCTTGATACTCATAAATATTTTATGATGATGATCTAGGTATTCCAGCTTTCTTAGAATCCAGTTTATTTCCTTGTATTTTTTGTGTTAATTTTTTTGTCAGTAAGGCTGGTTTCCCTGCTTTCACTCTAGAAAGCACCGTTTTATACACCTTCCACCTAGAATTAGACTGCCCCTCCTGTTTGAAATTCAGGTCCCTTTGCTTCTTCAAATGAATGGCAGTGACATCTTCTGTGGTAGCTCTCACTAGTCTTTGTTCAGTTTTCACGCAGGCGTTCTCTAGTTGGCAGTGAGTGGGAGCTACTCTTTGCTGTGGTGCACGAGCTTCTCATCGCGGTGACTTCTTTTGTTGCGGAGCACGGGCTTTAGGTGTGCGGGCTTCAGTAGTTGCGGCATGCAGGCTCAGTACTTGTGGCGCACGGGCTTAGCTGCTCTGCCGCATATGGGATCCTCCCAGACCAGGGCTCGAATCCATGTCCCCTGCACTGGCAGGCGGACTCTTAACCACTGCACCACCAGGGAAGTCCCTGTTCAGTTCTTCTATGAACACCTTTTATGCCCTCCTTCCCTGGGAATAATATCGTAATTATCACAGGTGATGTGTCTTCTCTATAAAAGGGTGCTCTCATTGTTTCTCGTGTACATTCTTTTCCTCTAGCTAGACTCTAAACTCATTTTCATACAAGGACCCTTATCATTGCTAAATATCTTTTCTACCAAGCATCTGGCCGAGATCTTGGCATGTTTGCTTCATGTACGTACTGATATTTGTCATTCCTCTGTTGTTTGAGAGCCCTGTGAATCTCCAGGTCCAGGTTGTGAATTTCACTACCAAGAGCTTTGCAAGTTCAGGTGCATAACAGGCACCTGGAACAATTAGTTTTCACGTATTATAGAAACTTGAGTTCAAAAGTTTACAAATGCTTTGTTATATTCGGCTGTAAGAAGAATTTTCTTAAAATAAATATTTCAGGGTTGTCATGTGGAAGAGGTAAACATTTTGTGTATAGTCCAAAATAACCCATGAAAAAATTGGAAATGATTAGGAGGTGTATTATGGCTTGATAAGAAAGAACCTGAAAACTTTCTAGTGGTTAATTAAAGAGTTCTGTACATGGAGTGGGCTGATTCATAACAGTGAACTTCCAGTTCCTGGAAACTTAAATAATGGGGAACTCTGGCATTTCAGAGTCCCTATTGCTGACAAGTAAGTTTAGATTTTAGTTAACCCAAGATGTACTTTCTAGCTCCAAGATTATGACATTCCTTACTCAACTATACTTGGTATTTGCTTATGTGCTTAATTTAAAATAAGGTTTAGAAGTAGACAAACATACACACTCAATTACCTTTTCACAATCTTCAACTATTATCAGTAACTACTTATATCAGTAACAACTATTATCAGTAACTACTTAGTCTCTCAACCAGTCACTTTCATGTAGTGAATGCACAAAAAGAGTTAGTGAAAAGAGTAGCTTCAAAATTTACTTAGATGTTTATGCTCAACGTTATTAATGTATATTAATGAAGTGATTTAGCATACATCTTAATAAGGCTCCAACGTGGGGGAAATGGTCATATGGTGAGCCACTGAGGAAAAGGATGCAAAGAATGCTAAGATTTTGCATTCTGCAAACTGGTTTTTGGAGATGCAAAAGTGATGGAAATCATTACCCAGGCTTCTCCCCTTCCTTCCTCCTTCCCTCTCTTCCTCTCTCTCTTCTTTCCTGTGTTTGCTCCTTTTCCCTTCCTTCCCCCCTTCTTTCTATTTTTAACAATCTATTTGACTACATACAGCCTATTTGCATTTACAAACTTTTCCCATAGTCTTTACTTTGTCTGTGTTCATTGATTTGTGTTTCAGGTTAAACTGGATATTCCTCTTAGCACTTGATGTACACTTTCAAAGCCAGACACTGATTTTACATAATTGCCTTTCCTGTTTGATTTATGACTAATGTTCTTTGTTTTGTGATTCTAAGATCTTTGAGTTGTTCTGTGTGGATTTTAAATACAAATAATACTAGCTTAAATTCCAATCAAATGAAGTTACTATTTCAGTGTGAGGAAATAAGGAAAGCATTTAATTCTGAACCTGGGAAGAGAGCTATTAATAAACTATGTTCACTTCATCTTTCTTCCTTTTTATTGATTTGTATCTTATTTAGCCTAATAACATAACCTCACTAAGACAGAGCTGGTCTGTATGCTAATACATTTGTTAATATTCTGTTTAAAATTTTATGACCCAAAGAGATCTCAATTTAGGAACAGATTTTTAAAAGTTCTCTGAAGAAACTTTAAAATAAATCAAATGATTCAAATGATTTAATATATACTAGCATGAAAAAATGCTATTTTACTTATATATTTTTATTTTTTAGGTATTTTGTTTACATATATCTGTGTTACTGCTAAGAGTACAGTAAAGAAATGTTTTCCAGAAGATGTAGCCAAGCAAAACTTAATTGTATCAAATACTGAAGCACCCGGAGAAGAAGTGATGGTAAATCAGATTTCACTTTGGTTTGTATGGTGGTTCAATGACAACAGTCGATTATTATGTAAAATAGTAATAATAATAACAGCTAATGCTTACTGAGCACTTATTATGCCAAGCAGAACTCCAAGTGCCCTGCATGTATTAATTCACTTAAACTTCATAATTCTATTGTATTAGTTTCCTAGGGCTGCAATAACAAAGTACCGCAAACTGAGTAACTTAAACAATTGAAACTTATTGTCTCAGTTCTGAAGGATAGAAATTAAGAGATCAAGGTATCACAGAACCATCTCCCTCTGAAGGTGCTAGGATTCTGTTCCAGTCCTCTCTCCTAGCTTCTGATAGTTCCGTGGCTTGTGACAGCATAAATCAAGTCTTCATATGGCATTCTGTATGTGTGTGTGTCTGTGTCCAACTTTTCCCTTTTGGATTAGGGACCCACCTTAATTGAGTATGACCTTATCTTAATTTAACTAGTTACATCTATAACGACCCTATCTTCAAATAAGACCACATTCTAGGCACTGAGGGTTAGGACTTCAACATATGTGTTGGGGGGAAGGGATACAATTTAACCTATAACACCTATGATATGGGTACTATTATTATCCTGATTTCATGCATGGGGAACAGAGAGGCACAGCAGGTAAGTGATTTGCCCATGGTGGGAAATAAATGAAAGAAAATTGTTAGTTTCAATTTGATTTATTCATTTTAGGAAGCAAATATTAGACTCCCCACACAGAAATCCAACATCTGTGACACAAGAATGTCTGTTAGCACACTTGGTGGCCAGGGAGTCAAAACACATCAAAGTTTTGAGGTGGTCAAAGGCTGCTACACTCTGGACCCCATCAAAGGAGGCAGACATCAGACCTTGAAATCTGTCAAGGGTGTAGGACAAGGAGTGACGAACACCAGCAGATACACATACGACGAATGACACAGCTTCACCCAACCTCGGCTTGGCGAAGTAAGTGCCAGTGTCTTCAAGTTCATATTACATGAAAGTAAACACTACTTATAAATCAGGATTTCCCCAAAGGTTTCCTCCTCATACATCTGGAGCTCATTACCTTTTCATGTTGAATTATCATAGAGATAGGTGGATGATAGGTCCAAACCCAAAGAGAAAAACGATCTTGTAAAGTTCAATTTTTAAAATAAGGTTTACAAAACTTGATCTAGAAGTGGCATATGTAGGCATTTTATACTTTAGGACGTGTAAAAAGACTGATAGCTTCCTCCCTAAAAGTTGCCAGGAAAATCACCTAGAGTGAAATATTTGTTATGGAGTACTGTGCAGATCACAAATTATAAATATTTTTAGTATGTTGAATCCTCCATGTGGTTATGAAATCCTATCGCCATCAACCAGATAGATTGTTAAGCTTTTATGAGGGGTTTTAGCTCCTTGTTTTATGCTCAGATCAATCAACATAGACTAATATTAGCCAGTTAATGTATTATATTATTATAGATATATAATAGTGTATAAACATAAGAATCATAGCTTATTTTGGTTTCCCCCAAATATGTGAAAAAGTTGCAGAGATACATTTCACTTATACAATCTCATGTTTAAATGGGAAATTGTAAACTAGTTGTGTGATGTATGTGGAGCTTTTGTTTTCGTCAATGTCTTCAGTAGGAGCATTTATATATTTGCTATGTTTTAATAATGAATATAATACAGACCAATCATGTGCTTTCTTTTTTTTTTTTTTTTGGCGGTACGCGGGCCTCTCACTGTTGTGGCCTCTCCCGTTGCGGAGCATAGGCTCCGGACGTGCAGGCTCAGCGGCCATGGCTCACGGGCCCAGCCGCTCCACGGCATGTGGGATCTTCCCGGACCGGGGCACGAACCCGTGTCCCCTGCATCGGCAGGCGGACTCTCAACCACTGCACCACCAGGGAAGCCCCCACGTGCATTTTTTATATGTAGGAATCCATTAGAGGACACACTCTGATTAAAAATTAAACAGTAAAAGGTAAATCAAAGACATTATTTTTATGCTAATATGTTTAGGTGTTTTTTTAAAAATAATAAAATGTGCTTTTTCAAAACAGAAGGTGTATCTGTGAGGAAAAGACAAGGAGCATAAACATTCTGAAGACTACGTTCACTCCTATAACTATGAAGGAAAAGAGTCTGTGGCTGGCTCCGTTGGCTGCTACAGGGATCCGCAGGAAGAAGAGGGGTTTGAGTTTCTAGATCATCTGGAACCCAAATTTAGGACCCTAGCAAAGACACGTGTAAAGAAATAAGTGTGCCTTTTAATAGAGTAACATCTACGATGCATATGTAGGAGTTTATTGAATGTAAAATGACAGCAGCATCTGCTAAACTGTTTGTTTATTGGAGGTAAACTTCCAGTCATATAGATAAGGATACTATAAATACGAAGCTTCCTCTAATTCTCCTTGTCTGAGATAACTTCCATGTTCTCCAGAAATAAATGTTTCATTTGTTAATTTCCATTTATATGCATTTACATATTGCCCTTTCTAGGACTGTACTATGTGCTGTCTTGCACCTTCTATTTGAAAACTTATGTTACTTGGTATGCTCTGGAAGAGTATATGGGGAGCTAGTGAAAAGTACATTTTTATTTTAGATGAAAATTAAATATTTTCTTCACCGTCTTGGGGACAATTATGCTTTTAGAAGTATTGTCTTTGGTGCAAGAGAATTGCTTCCTCTATCTGCATGGCTCTGTGCTGAAGGATTTTTTAAACATTCTTTGATACAATCTCCAACTGGTGAATAAGGCTCATCTCCCACTATATTTTTCACCCTCCGGAGGTGCTCCCAGCTCGATCCTGAGATCTCTGTCCATGTGGATGCATCATCAGGTTCCTACAGGTTCTAGAATTGTTGGAAAGACATGGACCAGAACAAGCTCACAGCAATTTGAGCCTCTGAGATTTTTTTTGAAGGATCACGTGAGAGGATTTCCATTAAAGAATTGCAGCCTTGATGCCCGTGGGTTGATTGAAACCCATAAATGTGTTTTGTTTGCCCACCATGATGCATTATTACTTTTTAAAAATATAAATACCTTGGCAAGGACATGCTCTCTCTAGTGTGACACGCGCCCACCATCTTCAAGCATTTGGGGAACTAGCCCAGCAGGAATTAGGCTTACAATCCTGATACACAGTGCTTAGCCCTTTGAGTATGCTAAAGATTGAATGACTATCCTACCCGGAGCTTAATATTCAGGTTGCGTTGGTAATCACTTTCAGAAAATGTTAAATCAGAAAAAGTGTCTGGCATATATATGTTAAAAAATTGAAATCTATTAATGCAATTCTTACCAAACATTTTTTGAATGGTGGTGGATTAAAAAAATGAGAACATGAGTTAATAAACTATTTTGAATATATAACATTTTAATAGGACATTATATTTTATTAATTTAGAAAGAAACCATATGTTTAAATAATATTTTAATAGTGTTTTGTGCCAAACTCTATAGATTTATAAACATTAACTGTATATATCACAAGGATATTTCTCGTTCAGACAAAAATAATTTTTTTAATCTATTAGCTAGTTAACCTTTGAAACAAATGAGTATCTGATTTTCTTAAATTTTGTGATTAGTCTCCTTACTGTTAGTCACAGTTTCTAAGTAAAGGGGTTTCTTGATATGAAGTTGGATATTAGAGCAGAAAAGAAAAGTTTTAATAAGTAAGATTATATTTTAAAAGGTGTCCATTTTTATAGCCATTGTCAGTAAAATAATTTTGGAGAGTAATGCAATTTCTGGATATCTGTTATTTGATGTACATGTTACTCTGACAATGATACCAGTTTTGAAATTTTAAAATATAATATTAAAATTTTGGAAATATATAATAATAACGTGTTAAGTTATATTCTTGAATGTAGATGCAGTATGTTTGCTAAGCAATTAAAACTCACTAGTCAAACATTAACTGACATGTTTGTTTATGTCTTCATATTTCTTAAATTTAAGAATGAAAGAGAAAATTTGTATCTGAACATAAAATACAATTAAAGGTCAAAGGCTGATTTCTCAATCGGCAAGAGAAGACACTCTAAAACTATAATCAAAATTATTAGAAGGGCTTCCCTGGTGGCGCAGTGGTTGAGAGTCTGCCTGCCGATGCAGGGTACACGGGTTCGTGTCCCGGTCTGGGAGGATCCCACATCCCGCGGAGCGACTGGACCCGTGAGCCATGGCCGCTGAGCCTGCGCGTCCGGAGCCTGTGCTCCGCAGCGGGAGAGGCCACAGCAGTGGGAGGCCCGCGTACCGCAAAAAAAAAAAATTATTAGAAAGTGTAGGAAATGAATTTGTATTAAGCAGTTTCGACTATTTTAAAATTTTTTCAAAATATCGTTAAAATTTATCTCACAGAGGAACTATGATGCCTTTGGGTTTATTTAGGAAATTCAAAGTCATTCTTTATTTACACTCAAAATTAAATGTTAATTGTATGATTGATGAAATTTATGAAACTCTGCTGAACTGTTTACAAATTTAGTTTGTTAATAGAACATTGTATTTGATGGATTATTTCATGTAAGTTAATTGTCTGTTAATTAATTGTCAGTAAGTTAATCATTCTGAATTGTTTTCAAGAATTAAATCTATAGCTAGGGAAAATGTACAGTTAAACTTTCCTATCTTGATCAAGATCTCAAACTATTTCATGTGAAAAAATTCCATGGAAACACCAAGACAGATGAAAATTGATATAATTGTTATAAATGAGCTTTGTTAAATACTTCCTTAACTTTGCTGAGCTTTTAATTCCTCCTAGGTTTATTAAAAATATTTTGTAAAATTTTTTTCTTTTTTCTTTTTGCGTTACGCGGGCCTCTCACTGTTGTGGCCTCTCCCGTTGCAGAGCACAGGCTCCGGACACGCAGGCTCAGCAGCCATGACTCACGGGCCTAGCCTAGCTGCTCCGCGGCATGTGGGATCTTCCTGGACCGGGGCACGAACCCGTGTCCCCTGCATCGGCAGGCAGACTCTCAACCACTGCGCCACCAGGAAAGCCCTATTTTGTAAAATTTGATATCTATGCATATGTTTACTCGTAGAAAATGGAATATGCTATGTTATTTGGAAAATGTTCACAATAGATGTTCTAGAGTTGAGGATTTTTATTATCATAGAGGAAAAGCTAACTCCATTTTGGTGTGTGTTAGTTATAAAAGTCCTGTACTAGTTGAAAATCCTCAATTAGATTAGGGCAATGAAACAAATTATGTATATTGCTACATGTTTCTGGTTTCTTTTATCTGCTTTTCTAATAAATGTGAAGGAACATTGCATTTGAGCAGAAACTGACTTTGTCTTTCTACATAATTAGGTTAAAGAAAAGAGTACTACATATAGCAGGAGAAAGCACTACTAAGAATGGATAAAACAACTACACGCCAATAAAAATTAAAAAAAAAAAAAAGAATGGGTAGATCGTTGTATACTTTGTAGGGCCCAGTAAATTTAAGCGAGCATAGTTTTAAAAAACTCTTTGAAAGGATAGTGTTGCATAAAAAATAAAAACCACACTTGATCTCAAATCCTTGCCACTACCAATAAAATAATAACCACTTTCAAATATATAGATAGAATAATTGTGTAAGAAATGTTATGTGCAAAGTATATTTATTATACGCATTTCATGTGGATAGATCAAATTATTTTAAAATCTTTACTTAAAGTTTTTTGATTGATAGGAATAAAATGTCCTTTATAAAATCAATCTACGGAGTTAGACGTTGTTTATTTACTAACTTTAGAGAAAAAAACAATTAAAAATAAGTGTGACCTTCCTCCATATTTGGTCTGAGATACATAAGATTTCAAATTTTTAAAAATTTAGTTGTCAGAGTGCAACAATGAATACCTGTAATTGTGGAGTGTTTTTATTTGTCCATGTTTAGGGACCATTAAATGCTATAACATGGAATTATTCTTAAAAGGAAATTTCAAGGCTTCCTTTGAGATACCTGAATTTTTACCTAGAATTCATACCAAAAATTCACATAGAATTATTTTCTGCCACGTATAGTTCAAGAAAAACTAAAAGGAACCCTCTAATCCAAAGTGGAAATGAAAGAATTTTCTTATTTTGACTTTGTCTCTCTTAAAATATGTAGAAAGCTTAGGAATTAAGAGTGGATGACATTTATATGGTTCATTTACATAAAATTTAAAATCCAACTTCACAAAGACCTTTCGTCCATAGTAGGCGTTCTGTAAGAGAGCTAGGTTACTATTCTACATCCACCATATTTCTCACCTCTTTGAGATCCATAATGAAATTCTAAATCAGTGGTTCTTGAAGTGTGATTCCTGGACCAGAAGCATCAGCATCACCTGGGAATGTGCCAGAAAGGCTAATTCTTGGGTCTTTTCTCAGACCCACTGAATAAAAAACTCTGTGGGGGAGGCCTTGCAGGTGTTCCCAGTGTACAAGTTCACCTCTGTACTAGGTCTTTGCTACTCAGTGCTGTTCATAACACCTGACAGCAGGTGAAGAAAGTGGATTCAGGCCCCACCCCAGACCCAGTGAATCAGAATCTGCACTTCAACAAGCTGTCCCAGGAGATCCCTTTGTATGTGAAATTTGACAAGCACTGTATAGATGATCCCTTGGTTAGAACCTGCAAAAACTAATAGATGAACAACACAATTAGCCAATTAGAGTGAGTACACTGGTAGTCTCAGGCAGCAGGTCTACGGCTGCCAAATGGTAAGGAAATTTGTCCCGGCTCACCTGGTGACCCCAATTCAAGGCCACATCTCTTCTGTCCACCCACACAGCAGAATCTCCCACCCTACTCTGTGTTCTTCTGTACCTGAATAACTGTAACTGACTCTCTGTATACTTTGTACCCTATGGTTGCATATATTGGAGGGTATACAGTGGCACATAGGGTAACCAAATTTAGGTACATGGCATACTCACTGCCACTTTACTTAGTGAATATATTTTGCCAACCCATAATTGAGGGAAAAAAATCACATTTTGACATTATTTTTGGTCAGGGTCTATCCAACAAATTTACTAAATTATGTTTAAAAACCAACCTGAATAACCTGGATAGTTTAAGCAATGCACTCGCAGTATCCTGAGATCATTTTGGCAAATAGATGACTTGATGTATTCTTTTCTTACTGAGCCAGTTCATCACCATGTATGTTTTTAAGCTTTTATTTTTCTGGGTGTAGCTGACTTTGAATATCATAGGTGTGGCTAGGAAGCTGTCAGAACCAGTTGTGTTTTACTGAGTAACCATATTCTGTCACGATTATTTCTTTTCATTTCAGACTGGGAAATCAGGCAGAAGGAAATGAAGACAAATTTTCAGAGTTATTTTAATCTTAATATTTTAATCTAATATTTAAGTGTCATTAATATTAAATAGATAACAAATAATTATTAAAATCAAATATGAATTTGGTATTGATATTTTAATATTAAATACACTTGAAGTTAAATATCAAGGGGACACCTGCCACTGACAAACACATGTCCCTTGATATTTTGTGACAGTTGTGACAGAGACTTCTGGTTGTTTACCAACTATCCCCTAACCTAACTCTTTCTTAGAGATGGACCTTGATTTCATTCAGAATGGCTATGGGCCTCACTAAGAGACCAGTATTTCCCAATCCCTTGAACTAAGTGTGACGTGTCCTAGATTGTGGTCAACGAGAAGCAAGTGAATTGCTGTGTATGAAATTTCTGAGTAGGTGTTTTAAAGGAGCTGATTCAGCTGGAAGATGTTTTTAGGTTTTTTTGTTTGTTTTTATTTTGTTTTATTTTGTTTTTTGCATCCCTCAATTGAATTTCATGACTTCTAGAACACAGATGTGATGGCTGGTGCTCAAGCAGCCATATTATGATGCTTCAGATTGGAAACCATGAGCCATTTGTTGAGAATGGTGGAGCATCAAGATAGAAGGAGCCTAAATCACTTGTGACTTTGTGGAGCCTCCAAACCTGCCCTGGTCTTCCTGCCTCTGGACCTGTCCACTTGAGTGACTAAAACTTTCTGTGTTTAAGCAATGAAATTTTAGATTTTCTGTTAAATGTAGCTAGTCTAATCTGATATAGGGAGAGAACAGAGACTGGATGGAAATAATTGTTTTACTTAAGTCATGATTCAATCAACTTAATCTGCCTTGGGAACTCATTTTTTTTTTTGGCTAAGATTTCAAAAATGGTTGTTCTTGAAGATACTTCTGTGTTCTCTAAATAGTCTCAAGGCAAAATGAAGTATTAATTATTTAATGGAAGTCAAAAAGGTGTACCTTTTCTTCACTTGAAAATACTCTTTTCTGTTCTCCCTGAAGTCAGAAGCCTGACTTTGTCAGAAGGCATGGGTCTAGGAGTGAGGCAGTCTGCACTTTACTATTAACCTGTTGTATGATCTTTAACAAGTCATTGAAGCTCATTTACTTCAATCCCCTCAACTATAAAAAGGATTTTATTTGTTGGTTTTATAAGCCAAACTGACGTTCTTCAATGCAGCGATTATGTTTCAGTCATCACTGTGCTCTCCCTTACACCTGTGCTTGACAAGAGTTTTTGTTTGTTTGTTTGTTTTGTGTGTGTCAGTAGTATATATATATATACATGGCATTTAGTATTTAATTGATGCATTAAATTAAAAACTTCAGTGAAAACATCTTCCCTAATTTTAAAACACACCTTTTAAGATTTAGCATGCTATTTCCACTGCTTCAGTCTCTGTCCCTATAAATTGTGTGATCAAATGGATGTGTTCCCTTAAGTCTGAGGGATTCAATGTTTGGTTGCATTCTAATAGCTTGAGGCATGATCTCATTTTTCAGTTAATTAATATATAGGTAAATAAAAGCAAATACAATTTATTTTCCTATTAATTAATCCAACAAATTACATCACAGTCTAAAATATTTCTTATGCCAATTCAACTAGACTTCAAAATGAGTAAAGGTGATTTTAACAAACACAGGAAGTTGAGGAGGTTTCAGCAGGTGACAAGACAATTTTATGGTTTTGCTATATGACAAATGGTGATTCCACATGCCTATTAACTTAGTTGGAATTCTGCTCTTCCACATTAGAGGCTATATAAAAAGGTATTTTTAAAATGATCTCAGGACTTGTATTAGACTACTTGGTAACAGAAATAAAGTGGCTTATTTATTTATTTAGACATCATGAACCACCTGATCCTGCCTGCTCAGGGCACATTGTCGCCCAGTAGCCAAAGCCAGAACCCTGGGCATCACCCTTGACTCTTCCCCCTCTGCCCTCCCCCATCCAACATCCCACATAGAATTACAACCAGTTCACTCTACCTCTTAATTATCTCTTAATGTAATCAATTTCTTGTAAAGAATCAATTTCTTATAAAGTGGTTTAAATAGGCAAAATTTCATTTTCACTAATGTAAAACAAGTTCAGAGTCTTGGACTTACAGGGGCTTCTTTATTTTTTTTAATTTTTTATTTTTTTCGGTACGCGGGCCTTTCACTGCCGTGGCCTCTCCCGTTGCAGAGCACAGGCTCCGGATGCGCAGGCTCAGTGGCCATGGCTCACGGGCCCAGCCACTCCGCGGCATGTGGGATCCTCCCAGACCGGGACATGAACCCATGTCCCCTGCATCGGCAGGCGGACTCTCAACCACTGTGCCACCAGGGAAGCCCTACAGGGGCTTCTTAATATCATCAATGTCCCAGGAGCCTTCACTTTTTCTGCTCAACCATCCTTTGTACAAATTGCTTCACAATCACAAGATGGCTCATGCAACTCCAGCTATCACGTCTGAGTCTGAGGCAGAAAAAAGAGGAAGGAGGAAGACTTTCTTTTTAGGGAGCGTTTCCAGAAGCTCCCTCCAACAACTCCTGCCTACATATCCTTGGGAGAACTTAGTCACTTGTCCATCCCTAGCTGCAAGAGAGAGTGAGAAATGTGGTTTATCAGCTGAACAAAATCAGGGCACTGTAACTAAGGAAGACGTTTAATAATGATAGGAGGTAATCTGGGGGCAAATATGCAGGAGAAATATTGTTTCTTACTCTTAACCAGTGTTTCCTACCCCAGATCAGTAAGATTCTTAGCAAAATATTTATTCCTTATATAATGATTTGCAGGGCAGGAATAGAGACGCAGACATAGAGAACAGACATGTGGATGGGGGGGGGCGGGTAGAAGGGGAGGGTGGGATGAATTGGGATATTAGGATTGACATATATACACTACCATGTGTAAAATAAATAGCCAGTGGGAACCTGCTGTATCGCACAGGGAGTCAGCTCAGTGCTCTGTGATGACATAGATGGGTGGGATGGGGGTGGGAGGGAGGTCTAAGAGGGAAGAGATATATGTGTACATATAGCTGATTCACTTCGCTGTACAGCAGAAACTAACACAACATTCTAAAGCAACTACACTCCAATAAAAAAAAATAGTTAGTGACTATGTAGTAGTTTGAGTGGCTCACACTTTCACGTGCCAAGTTTTACAAAATACTGCAGAGCTAAAGCTTATTTTAAAAGTGACATAAATAAAACCTCAGTTTTTTTCAGAGATTTAAACCTGATTACTTCCTTAAACCATATGTGGTCTGCAAATTTTGGGGGGGGTTGGGGGGAGGAGAGGAGAAGATTTTACAGTTGAAAAAATTATAAATAAACGGCTATATTAAAAATCAGGATATTTCACCCCAAATGCAAATTTGTGACTTTACTTGAAAAATTGGCGGGTCTGGCAACACGGAGTCCATATTCCCAAAGACCACCAATTGCTTGGAAGTGACAAGTGACTTTCCCAGGGTCTCTGCCAGTGCCAGAGCCCTAGGAGGCTTGCCATTTATGTCTCAGATAAGAAGGCTGTCAATTGCCATTTATCATGACACTTGTACTATTGTTTTCTGAAGGTAGATGTAGGAAGGAAAAGAGATGTATTTTTTGTGCTCTTATCTTCACAAAAGCAGAATAATAAAAAAGGCTGCTCTTTTCAACCAACCTAACTTATTTATTTTGATTACTTTCCTGGACCCTGCAGGTGTTAAAGGCTATGACTACTTACACTACATGAATTTTCTATATAAAATGGATTATGTTGCCATTTGGTGTACAATATAATTTGTTTCTTCATTATGTTCATTGTTTTCTCTCCCCTCCCCACATCTGAGTGTAAGCTCCATGAGGGCAGAGATCTTTGTGCTTAAAACAGTGTCTGGAACATGGAGGAAACTCAGTAAATGCTTGTTGAAGACATTTACTGAGCACCTACTCTGTGCAAGCATTACAGGAAACTATCACAAATGTTATCTCATTGAAAATATTAATAACATACTTCCAAGTTTAGGTGTTTATTATTCCTTTTCCCAGTAAGAAAACTGAGGCTGGGAGAGGTTAGGTGACTTAAACAAGATCAGACTGCTAGGTTTTCATAGAGCAAGGATTTAAAGGTAAGGCTGACCAGTGATTACCCTCTGAACATTTCTCCTGAAATGGCCTTCTCAGGTCCATACTACAATGGAAAGTGTTTTTAGCTTATCAATCCTAAAAGAAAAAATACTTCCTATGAATCTGTGTTAAATATTTTACATACATCCTTCTACAATGTAAATTTCAATCTTCAGCTGGTACATTTCTGTGGGAAGGTGGAAGACACACAGTCTTCCTCACATTAGAGCCATTCTCTCCACAGCGGAATCAATGGGTGAAACAGATAGATGGCTTTCATTTGGAGTTGCCCTAACTATTCATATCCTGATAATGATCAAGTTTGCGTCTTCAGATTGGATGTCTCTTTTGAATTCCACATCCATATTGCTTACTAATTATTCCAGCCTGATGGCTCACAGAAATCTCAAACTCAGTACCTTCAAAAGCAAATTATTTAACTCCTGCACAAACTAGCACTTTCTTGCTGTTCCTATCTTTGTTACTAACAATACTGTACACTCTTTGTCCAAACATAAATCAAACCCAGAATTCTGCAATTATTTGAGTATATAAAGAATAGAAGGTTAATGCACTCCAGAGGAGACAGATTTATAAATGAAATAATTACAACACTTTGGTCAGATAACCAATTACAGAGGCAGATATGAAAGCTGCAGAAGACTCAAAGTGCTTCCCCTCCATGGGGAAGCAGGGAAGGCTCCCTGAGCAAAGCAGAAGACATTCTAGATGGAGTGGAAGTAAGGCTTCCCAGGCCAAATAAAGCCAAAACAACCAACCAAAAGCAAAACGAAACAAGCAAAAAACAAGATCTACTAAAGTTCCAAACAACACAAATTTAAAACCACTCTTAGGGAGGTTGGATTGGAGGGGTTGTAGAGCTGGAAGACCAGTGAAGGTGGTCCAGATGAGAGATGAGGGATTAAACACAGCAATGAAGCTGGAGACTGATGTGATGTGAAGGTTTATTTTATTTATGTGGCGATGGTTGTTGCTGTTGAGGAGTAGAAAGTGAGAAGTAGGAAAAAGGTACCTTTAAATTTTCGGGAAACAGCAGCAAACTGTATAAAGGGCACTCAGAATGTTAGCCATGGGACGAAAGCATTTTTAAGAAGGTTACTAGGTATTAAGAATACCCCCTGAAAAGGCTAGCATCAGGGAGAAGGCAATTTCCACTTCACCCTCTTGAGTTCTTGTGCCAGACTAATAACAAAATTGACACATGGGGCTTCCCTGGTGGCGCAGTGGTTGAGAGTCCGCCTGCCGATGCAGGGGACGCGGGTTCATGCCCCGGTCCGGGAGGATCCCACAGGCCGCGGAGTGGCTGGGCCCGTGAGCCATGGCCGCTGAGCCTGCGCATCCGGACCCTGTGCTCCGCAACGGGAGAGGCCACAACAGTGAGAGGCCCGCGTACCGCAAAAAAAAAAAAAAAAAAAAAAAAAAAAAAAAAAAATTGACACATGACAGAGTAACAGGAGAAAGAGAAACATATTTTAATTTGTATGCACAGAAGTGTCATAGAAATGGACCTAAGCAGTAGCCAAAGCAGGCAGCTTTTATACTTTTTAGGCAAAGAAACAATAAATTTGTGAGGAATTGACAGGACAAAGAAACTTCGGTTTTGGGTGCTTAATGAGTAAAGAATCTAAACAGAATTTGGGCTTGGGTGGTAAATTAAAGAAGTAGCAAGGTTGGTTTATACAGGATCTCAGCCCGAATTCCCTGTCTCTGGAGATAGGGGTGTCCTTCTACCTCCAGATGCAGGAGGGCACCTTTCACAGGAGATTTATTTCCTGCTTTCAGGGAGAGAGAAAGGAGGGTTAGAGCGTCCCTCTCGCATGGGCCATTTCTTCAATAACTTTAACTCAAAATAATCACTACGCCATGGTGGCATATTTGGGGATGGCCTGCCCTGAGCCTCAACACTGGAAAAGGTTTGAAGTACTTGAACAGGTTTTCTTTATTTTGGACTGTGTTTCCTAGAAAGCCCACTCTGCTGGGACTGGACCCGGGGCTGGCGTAGGCTAAGAACACTAACATGGTAGCTGGCCAGGTAAATGTTTGGGGAGTGACTGGATTTGTTTTTGTTTTCAGTTTTATTGAGGTATTATTGACAAAACTGGTGTGCATAAAGTGTACAATGTGATGATTTAATATCTGTATATTTTATGACATGATTATTAGAATTAAGTTAATTAACACATCCATCAACTCATATACTTAAGAAGGCTTGCACCCTTTGACCAGATTTCCCTATTTCCCTACCTCCCAGACCCCCTGGTAACCACATTTTAATCTTCATCAAGATATCTATATAGATCTATAGCTCTATGTATCTATCATCTATCTATCTATCTATCTATCTCTATATCTATATTTTTTAGCTGGCTTCCCAAAATTGAATAGATGAAAAAATTACCCACATTTAAATAAATTACTATTACTTTCCTTGCTATTATTTTCTTTGGAGTGAGTTACATAGAATTGTCTCTATGAACTGCAATTACATTTCCATGCCTGTAATTAAAAATCAATGTTGTAGTTAGGAATTTGTTTTGTTTATATACACTTGGGGAAGATAGAGATGGATTAAATGATGACATAGGAGAGAAGGAACAGAATTGCTAGAGCAGTGTTCTCAAGGAGGTGGGAGGAGATGGGAATTAATGCCCAAGTGTACAAGCTGAACTTAGCCATGAACAGAGGCAGTTCTTCTACAGTATAGAAGAAAAGCCCATATATAATAAATATGGCACAGATGCAGACAGGTGGGTAGGTGTGGGGAAGCTTGTAGTATTCCTTGATATTTTGTATGTGAAATTGAAAGCTATTTTGTATGTGAAATTGAAAGCTATTTTGTATGTGAAATTGAAAGCTAAGTCAGTAAAGGAAACTAAGGATAAAGGAGGGTGTTTGGGAGGTTTGAGTAGCAGTTGGGAGGGTGGAGAGTTAATCAGGGAGTCACTTTGACAAGGAAGCATCAGCTTCCTAATTTTTGTCAGTCCAACAGGTGTAAAGGATATTTTATGATTTTAAAATGCACTTCTCTGGTTTCTTAAAATGTGCGTTGTAGGCTTTGGGATTCCTTTATTGTAAAATGCCTGGTCACACCCTTTGCCCATTTTTTTCTATTGTGGTTCCTGTCATGTGTAAGAATTCTTTGCACATTCTAGATATTATTCCCTTGTCTGTTTTAGTCATAACTAATGTATTCTCCCAATCTATCACCTATTATCTTTATTCATGGTGTCCTTTGTTGAATAGAAAGCCTGAATTTTAATGTAATCAAATGTATCTTTTAAAATTTTCTTTATGGTATATGCTTTTTGGGCGTTATTTTAAAAATCTTTCTCTACCCCGGGTCATATAGATGTTTTATATTGTCTTCCATTAACTTATATCTTCGTCACCACAGGAAGTTTATCCCATCTGGAGTCCACTCTGTACATGATGGTAAGTAGGGAATCGGTTCTGTTTTTCTCTAATAAAGAATCAGTTTTCCTAACGACACCACTAAATAATTTCTTCTTTTTTCAGTGGTGTGTGCTGTCCACACTTTTATCATATATTAAGTTCCTATTTCTGCACTGGTCTCTTTCTGAATTTTAAAACTCTTTAGCCTATTTGTCTGTTCTTGTGCAAAAACCATACTAGAAATTCTTGGTAGGCCCAGCTCACATCTTAACAAATATACTAATACATGTCCATTATGTTTGAGACCAGATTAGGAACACTCACCCTGCTAAATTTGACTCAAGACATCATTTTAGTAGGCCAATAAACATTAAAATTAGAAAAACAAAGAATTACTTACCAAAAAAACCTCCCAGGAGTCATTCATTCATTTATTCATTTACTCACTCATTCAACAATTATTTATTAGGCATCTACGATGTGCCAGGATTCATGCTGGTTAGTGCCAGGGATACAGGGAGAACCAAAAAAGGTCAAGTACAGTCATGAAAATGTATGGTCTTTGGTGAAAAACAAATATTAATCAAATAATTACTCAAATTTAACATTGTAATTGTGACAAGTGCTCTAAAGAACAGGCAGTTGGGTTTTTTTTTGTTTTTTTTGCAGTACGCGGGCCTCTCACTGTTGTGGCCTCTCCCGTTGCAGAGCACAGGCTCCAGACGCACAGGCTCAGCAGCCATGGCTCACGGGCCTAGCCGCTCCGCGGCATGTGGGTTCTTCCCGGACCGGTGCACGAACCCGTGTCCCCTGCATGGGCAGGCGGACTCTCAACCACTGCGCCACCAGGGAAGCCCCAGGCAGTTTTTTAATGAGGAAGATTTGACCTGATCAGAGAGGGATTTGACCTGGTGGGAGAGAAAATAAAAGTTGCTATTTATTGGATGGGCCAGGCCAGAGACAGAAGAAAGTTCCAGGTAAGGGAAGAGCATATACAAAACACCCATGGTAGGAGCCTCTCGAGTACAGATCTGAAAAAGTGCAAACGTGTCTGTGTGTGGCAATATTTAGAAGTCAGGTCGAGCAGAGGAATCCAGGCGAGGAGAATGCACAGACCCAGCCAGCAAGGGAAGAAGAAAGCAGGAAAAACAGGAGACATGACTGTCAAAGAAGCCAAGAGCAAATATGTTCTAAGTGAAGTGATCTCACAAAACAGTGAGTTTCCTGTCCCTAGGTCCGTTTCAGAATTTAACACATGAATTTTAGTTGGTGATTTTTCATCCTTATAGAACACTCTTTATATATCATTTTGCACTTAACTTGAGATTAGTCTTTTCTTTCACAAAAGAGTCCGCATGAGGTGAATAGCAGGTGGAGAGTACTTGTTCAGCCCAATTGTACTTCCTTAGGCGTTTCCTTCCAGCACATGCCCTTTCTGTTTTGCTCACCACAGCATTCCCAGGGCTGAGAAAGTGCCTGAGACATAGTTGATACTGAATAAATACTTGTCAAACTAGTTAGTTAGTAAAGCAAATAATTGAAAATTCTGTGGTTTTAAGGATATATTTGCTCACAGCACTCCAGAGTGGCACATGTCAATGGCATTCTATTAAAGGCAAGAGCAGACACGGTCATGTTCAACACAACTGCCTCAGAATTCATTCATTGGCTTGTTTTTTAATTGAGGGTCTTTTAAGTGAAAGTACTTCGATAAGAATGGACTGATTGTTTATTTCACACTCTACCCCTTATTTATTTCAAAAATATATTTTGAAAGGTAATGGAAGTTGAATTTGATTAGTACACTCTTTTATTGAGGACAATTTTGAAGAGAACTTCAAAGAAATATGGCAGCATTAAAAAATAAATATTTTATTTATCGAACAAGGCAGCACTTAAAAAGCTTTTCTCCCATCATATAAGAATTCTGATGGTCCTTGCCCTAAGAAGCTCACAGTGTAAAATGAGAAATAGAAAAAGTGAACAGAATTTCTATTCAGTATGTTAACTGCAATACTAGGAATGCATGCCAAGAGGGCTATGGGAATACAGGGTAGACATTCAATAAATGTTCGTTAAATGTTGAAAACAAATTGGTCCCAATTTTCAGTAAGTACAAAACCAGTGCGAGCTGTGGCATCTCATTTTGGTATTGCATAGTTAATCCTTCTGAATCAGATGAGGTCTGGGGGTCGTGTTGGGGGGACAGAGCCTGAAGGATTTGGGAGTGGTGAGTGAATTAACACTGGGGTTCAGCCCTAGACCAGTACCTGAGCAAAGAGGAAGAACAGGAACTAGGGAACTGTCATGAGCATGAAGCCTGGTGGGCGATGAGTGGGTTGTAAAGGTATGGTAGCAGTGGGCAGGAGAGGGATACCCATATTAACCAACATTCATGGAGCTCTTAGAATATGCTAGGTTTTATTCTGCATCATTTAATCTTGTAACAACTCTGAGAGGTAAATAGGCTAATTGTGCTCATTTTATTATGGTTATCTGATGTTTTCCTCTTCACTTTCACCTGTAAAGTAACTAGACAACGTTCTTCAACCTCATTTTTCCCCCCTTAGGTCTGTTTCCTTTGCTTTGAGGTTCCATTCTGTGTCATGGGCCATGCCAAGATAGAGGCACCCTAAAGATCACGTGTCCACATGGACCCTTCTCCCCAGGCTTCAACAGTGGAATCACGCAGCTCAAAGAGAGCTGTCCCTGTGTACATATCAGTAAGTGGTATTTTTTGTTGCCATTAATATGTTCAGTTTCCGGTTTCTGAAATTAGAAAACTGTTAAGCTAGGTTGCAGAGATGTGCCCCAAGTGCCTTGCTGTTTGTTCAGTTTTTTAAGGACAACTCTGGTTCTGACTTTCTACTTGGAAAGGAACACCTATTTCCAGCCAACTTCTCAAAAATAAGCCACAAGGAGTCTAAGTAGTTTAACTTTAGATGTGGAAGGTGCCATAGACAGCATCTAGTATTACTTTAATTATCTTACTTAACAAACAGGCGTGCTGAGCGCTAAGGTTACATGAGTGGCCCAAGACACAAAGGAACTTGGTCCTGACTTTTGGTCCGGTGCTCTCTTTACTATAGCAGAATGGAAAACCAGTTCAAGTCAGCAAAATCATCTTCACAGCCAAAAGACATACTTAAAAATTTCATCTTCCCATATTTCATTATCTCTTCAAATTTATACCTGTTGTTTCAAGACTGTAGTATAGAAGAATCTATTTCAGAAGCCATATAGTCTAATTTAAATCTATTAAATTAATTGGGCCCCTTGTTTAGAGTTTATAATTCATTTCTTTGTTTAAAGAATCACAATGAAACAAACAAATCACCATCTTAGTAGCCTCAATCAGTTACGTAATGTGAACGATGAAAATAAATATCTAAGGTGAATTCTTTTCAAATTGCTCTTCTCCCCTTTTCTGGAATGTGGAAAAACATGAGCTACCCTTAGGCATTAAAGGTTGAGGGGTAGGCAAGAGTTTGGAAATGTCCTATTGTCAAGGGGTATGATGACAGCCTGAGTAGATTTCTTAAACCTGAAACTAGCTTGCTTCTCTTCCTCTGGAAAGCTTCACGCTAGAGATCATGATATCTTCATTAATAGGATGAGGTGTGTTTATGAAAGCATTGCTGGAAAAAACATGAGGTTTAAAAAATTATGGAAACAGAACGATGTCAACCATAGTCTCATGCTGATGACCCAGGCTTATTTTACAAGCAAAGATTCAATGATAAATTTTATATACATGGAGATAACAGAACAGCTCATTATGTGTCATTCAGTAATAAAATAGAGCATGGGACTAATACATAGAATGTAACGCGGGTACTGTTTGACAATACTTTTGAATTTAAGTATATGGTCAATATTATAATAATTTTGGCTCTGTGTATAATGGTATTAGGACTGTACATGTTTTCAAGAGCTGAAATGTATCACGGCTGGCTTTTCAAACAAGTTTTCTCCACACATCCCTGTGGAGACAAACCAAATGAAATGGAACAGACAAGTTTCTCCTTTGTGGTCAGAATTCCCTGGTTTAAGCCATAATTGAAAAGAAGTGCAGGAGATTCAGAATGCCCTGTCATTGCTTTCTGAAGAGCTGCAAGCATACCTCTTTTATATTTTAATCTTCCAGGTTAAGTACTCCTATAATTCATCTAGTTTAAGTATACTTCAAACCAAAACATACATTTTATCCTATTCTTTTTCTTTTCTTACCACGAACTCTGGTTTTTATGGTGGGAAGGGAAGAGAGAAATCTCAGACGTCCAGGAGTCCAATTTAGGAGGTAAGTTACAAGAAGGTCAGTGGTTGGCTTTAACTGTGACAAAGGAAGGTCTTAGATGAAATCAGTAGGCCCACATTTAACCAACGTCTACAAGATGTATTTTCAGTAGTAACTCACCCTTGATGCCTGGATTCCCTTATTTTAATTGATTAATTATTGTAATTTCCTTGTATCATTGCTATACTGGCCAGGACATTTCTGTTAAAAAAAAAAAGACCAACAACAACCAAACAAGACCCCAAGAAAGGTGTGTCACAGATGAAACCTCTGTCTGAATTGCACTTGGATGTCTGCAGTAAATTAACTCCAGCAAAGAGTGTATAAAACAGTCTACCTGGGGTCAACCCTCTAATAGGCGGGCCTTAGTTAGCTGTGACACAAAACGCGACCTCTCCAGCTCCCAGGCGGCCTTTGCGGGTCTGAAACTGGCCTTTGCGCACGGGGCGGAGTCGGGGCCGGGAGCGCGCCCCCTCCTGCGGCAGGACGCGCTCGAGGACCGAGTCTCTGTACAGTCAGGACTTCTGCTGAGCAGGGCCAGCTGTTAATCCTCAAGGCGGATACCGGGGCGGTGGGGAGATGGGGCATATGGGTGGTGTCCGTCGGTGAGAAACACCTAGCACAGAAAAAGGGTGGCGGCGAGAGGGAGTTCCCACCTGTTGGCGTTCTTCCAGAAATAAAGACTTGAGAAAATACCAAGGAGGGGCCGATCGGTGTTTTTCGGACGCGCCTGGAACCCCACCCTCGGTCAGAGGAAAAGCTCCTGGGGTGAGACGCAGAAGCTTCAGAAAAACCGAGAAGAAAAGCAGCTCCCTCCGCGCGCCACGTTCTCTGCCTCGCACTCCTGCGCGGCCGGCCCAGCCTGCGCCTGGCCCGCGGCCCTTCGCCCGGCTGCGCCTTCCCACCCCGGCCTTCCGGGTGCCTCGGCCGGCGACCTGCCTCCGAGTCCTCCCATGGCGGCAGCGCGACCCACAGGCTCCGCGAGCGGAGCCCTTTGCTGGCAACTCCTGCTGACCCTCGCGGTGAGTGGCTGCCCGGACCCCGGTCCCGAGTGGGCGCACGGACCCATGGGGGAGGGAGGGGAAACTTTGGGGGCGGGGGGCGGTGGTGGCGGCGGCCCATGCGGGGGTTCTTGGGCCTGGGGCTGGCTGAAAAAAGTGCCGTAGGCTGGGGTAGGGGGGAGGGCAGACAGAGGAGAGCGAGCTGGGCGCAGCGATCCCGCAGGGGAGGAGAAGGGTGTCTCCGGTAGATGTGATCAGCGCAGGCAGATGAGCGGCTGCAAACGCCCGTCCCAAACCGTGGCCTCTGTGTACAAGCCGGCGAGCGCTGCGCGCCCCGCGCTGCGCCTCTGCGCCTCGCGCACCTCCCCGGGCGGGGCAGTCCATCCGACCTCAGTGCCGGGCTCCGGCCGCAGACGAGGGGAGCCGCTGGGGATCGAAATCGCAGGTCCTTGGGTGAAAGGACTAGGCGCCTTTTGATCTTAGTGTGTGAGTGAAGGGGGGAGGGAAGAGCTGGGGCTGGGGCGGTCTCCACCCTCTGCGCCTAAAGATAGTAGATGGGCCGGCCCTCGGTGGTCCTTGGTACGGTTTCCATTGTTTGTCAGCACGTGAGATTTCATCCCCCTTGAACTTCGGGGAAGTGGCTTTCCCGATCTCTCGCCTCGGAGGCATACAGATTCTCCCCGCTCCCCCATCCCCCGCCAAGCCCTCCAGCTCTAGTTTCCTTCCCGCTTTAAAGAACCCAATAGCAAAGACCCCAAAGCTGGGAGGGAAAAAGGAGGTGGCCTTATTCGGAAGGGATAGCCCCCCTCCCTGGCAGGAAAGACCGAGGTCTCTTTGGGGGACCTCAAGGCATAGGAATCCAGTGCGGGGAGAGCAGCCCCTGGGAGACTGTGGGATCAGAGGTTCCCCAGTCAGGGCTTCCTGGGTCCCCTGGAAGGACAAAATTTACATAGGCCAAGTACAGAGGTCAAAGCGCATAGTGTCCTTTCACGTTGAGCCGCAGGCGTTAGGACTGCAGTCCCTAACCCTGAAGGACAAGGGGACGAACCTGGAGAACAGACAGAGGGAGGATTCCTTCTGGGAGGGGTGCAACTGGCGGCGGGAAATATCCGTGTAATTTCCCTTACTCTACCGCTCTCGTTTTACAACGAAGTCCTGAAATTTTTAACTAATGAAATTGTAGTTGTTACTATTATTAGAATGCCTTTCCCATGGAACTCCAGGGACTTCAAACTCTTAACTAAATTACCGGGGCACATTAATAACATACACAGGGCCGGGTGCACAGCAAGTAATAGTTCACAGCTGAGGAAATCAAGAAGGGAGTAAATAACGGTCGTAAGATATGTCTTTGATGACAAGAGGAACGGATTTTGCTTAGATTCTTAATAAAGTTGACACTTTTTTTTTTTTGACACTTCTTTTTAAACATTGCCCTTGAAGGAAAAGGCATGATTAGGCACGGGTACTAAAAGGCGCAGGCCATAAATAGCTTGGATCTTATATACTGACACACACAACTTTCCGTGTGTTCTCACTTCCTTTTTAGAAGAAAGCACATATAAGGGAATAATAATAAAGTTGAATAAAGTTGAATAATCCTCATTCTTTGGCCTTCCTTAGCTTCAAAGCTGGATAGGCCAGAAGTGGGGTGGCTGTGGCTACCCCCCTCATCCTACTGCATTCTGGCTGGAAGGCTTGGTGGGTCTTAAGCTGTTCTGATGCTCATGTGCATGTCTGCGCAAAGTCCTGCTAGCCTCAGATGCTTGTTGTGGTTGTGAGCCTCATGTGTGATAGACGTGTTAAAGAAAAGTAGGAACATTACTAAATAAAAATGGCTTGGGGGACACCCCTTACATTTCCCTTCCATCACCCTTCTGTGAATCAGCTTCTCCCAACTTCCTCATCTTGCCTCACCTCACACATTTAGTAACCACTTGAACGCTGCCTCTACCTAAACACCTAATGAAGTTTCTGTCTCTCTAAGGTCATCAGGGATCTCCACTGCTAAATCGAAATCATTCCTTATACAATTCCATCTTGTGGTTGGAGCTCTTCTAAATCAAGAAGTCCAGCATGAACATGGACCTGAAAAACCATAAAGTAATAAAAATGTCCCATAAAATATTTCAGCCTTACTTATAGTGAGGAAAGATGAATTTAAAACTACATTGGTTGTAAAGCAATTATACTCTAATAAAGATGTTAAAGGAAAAAAGAAAAAAAATGGTCTATATCAAAAAAATCTTTAAAAAAACAAACAAATAAATAATTTAAAAATGGTATTACAAAAAAAAGAGAAAGAAATACATTGAAATATCATTTCTCATTTGGCAAACATCCAGAAGTTTGACAACAGGCTCTGTAGGCAAGAATGTGGAGAAATAGAAACTCATAAATGGCTAGTGAGTGTTAACAAAAAGTTACAACCCCTATGGTCTATATACAATTGTAACAAATGTAAATAGAAACTTTTACTTCTTCCTTTCCAATTTATATGCATCTACTCTCTTTCCGTCTATTCATATACCAAATACTGCATTGTTTTAATTATTGAGACTTCATAAGACCTTTCAGTATCTGCTAAAGCTAATATCCTTTCATTGCTTTTCTTTTTCATAATGTTTCTATCTTTAATTGTTTATTTTTCCTTATTACATTTTATATCAGCTTGTCTAGTTCCAGAAAAAATATTGATGGGATTTTTTTTTTTTTTTTTTTTTTGCGGTACGCGGGCCTCTCACTGTTGTGGCCTCTCCCATTGCGGAGCACAGCCTCCAGATGCGCAGGCTCAGCGGCCATGGCTCACGGGCCCAGCCGCTCCGCGGCATGTGGGATCTTCCGGGACCGGGGCACGAACCTGTGTCCCCTGCATCGGCAGGCGGACTCTTAACCACTGTGCCACCTGGGAAGCCCAATGGGATTTTTTTTGGGATCATAAACTTTATAATTTAACTTAGTGTAAATTGATATACTTACGTTGTTGATTTTTTACTATCCAAAACAATAATATATATTTCTTTTGTTCAAGTCTGCTTTTGTGTCCTTCAGAAATAGTTTCAGGTTTTTCTCAAATAAACTTTACATGTTTCTTGTTAAGTTTACTTTTTGGTATTCTAACTTGTTATCACTTTTGAAAATGATTTCTTCTTTTCCATTATATTGTTTAACAGATTTTGTTTATGTGTATGATGACTAATGATTTCTGTATTTTAATAGCTGTTTCTGCTCCCTTATGAATTTCTTATTGTTTTGTGGTTAATTTCCTTGGGTTTTCCAGATAAATAGTCATATCAAATGCAAATAGTGGTTCTTTTTAACCTCTTTCTTTTCAATTCATATGCCATCTAATATCATTCTCTTGCCTAATATACTTTAATGTAATGTTAGCTGTAGATGATGACCCTTGGGAAGTCTACCTTGTTTCTGAGTTTAGTGAGGCTACTGCTAATGCTTTTCCATTGATGATGTCATTATAATATAATTCTATTGAAGTAGCACTTATCAATTCTTATTGGGGGCACTTTTTTTTAAAATTTAAGAATGGTTATTGACTTGGTCAAATGGTTTTCATCACCTATGGTGCTGGTCACATGCCAGGGCTTCTTTAAACTAATTAGCGGCTTGTGTTTCCTAGAACAAATGAGAGATGTGAATGTGGATCACAAATCCATGTGAGGACCAGTTTACTACTAGCTTACTCTTACAATGAAGGTTTCGCATTTGGGGATCCAGATTAATGTGGACAGATCTTCTCTTAGATCTTAGGCAGGTCTGTGCTTTGATTTCACTCCCCTCTCTTGAGGCCAAAAAGCCAGAATCTAATCTTTTCAGATTAGAAGTTGTTTCTGGTTACTACTGTGTTCCAGCTTTCTCCTCAGTTTTTGCCTAGCTGGATGGTTTTAGGATGGTTTAAAAACATGTATCCATCATTGTTAGTTTTGGCCTGGGGGTTGGACTGAATGCCCTAAGTCCCATTATTGGAAATGAAAATTGTTCCCCTACTTCATTCGTCACACTGGTCAGAGTTAACCTTATTCAAATAGAAAGCTGCTATGTAATTTATCTGCTTAAAACAAATCTTTGGTTTCTTATTATCTTTAGGAAGAAAAATCTATATGTGTACTTTGTTAAGGCTGTTCAGGACCTGTCCCACACCTACTTCTGTGAATCCATTTTAAACTCCTGCCCCTCTTGTGCTATATGCATCAACCATCGCAAATTGCATTTTCAAGTCTGTGTCATCTCTGGGCCTTTGCATATGCAGTTCCTATGTCTGCAGCATACAAGCTCTGCCTCCCTGTGACATGGCTAACTTGTTGCCCCTCTTCACCTGGCTCTTAGAGGAGGCTGGTTGCTAGTGCTCTCCCAAAGCATCCTGTACTTCCCTGTCATAGCTTTTATCCTCCATTATTGAAATTACAAATAAGTCTTATCCTTGAATTGAATGTTTCATGAGAATCCCTTTTACTGCTCTGTGTCTAGTACATATTAGAACATTCAGTAAGTATTTGTTGAATGCATGAATGACTGGATGTCCAGGATACTGTTATCTGAAATATTGTCTTAATTCGGCCACTTCTCACCTTTTCCATCGTTTTTACCTTAGTCCAAGTCACCACCTCTCCTCTCAGATAGATTCCTCCCAATGGGTCTCCTTGCTTCCACTCTGTCTTCCCCATAGTCTGTTCTCACATGGCCACCGGAATGAGTCTGTGTAAATGCTCACCACGTGACACCACTCCACAGTGTCTAAACCTACTGTGCTTCTCTTTGCCCTCAGAATAAAATCTGCACTCCTTACTGTGGCCTTTTAGACCCTACATGATATGCCTATGATTGTCTCTTCAATATCATGTCCTCTCACTCTTCCCTCACTGTGTTTACTGCTACACCCTTCTTTTTGTTCCTTCAACGCACCAGGTGAAGTCCCCTCCCAGGGCCTTTGGCCTGGCTTTTCGCTCCACCTGGAAGACTCTTCCCCAGTTAGTGAACTGGTTTGCATCCTGCTTTCACTCAAGTTTCTGGTCTTTATCACCCTCTCTTCCTGTTTTATTTTTCTCGTAACACTTACTCTTGGCATTGTGTGACCTTTGTGCATTTGTGTATTTACTTTTTGTCTTTTAGTGTAAAATAATCTCTGTGAGGTCGAGTTCTCTTTGTTCACCGTAGTAGCCTTTGAACACTTCTTGGCACCTAGGCAGAAACCAAGAAATGTTGGTTGAATGAATCAGTGGGTGTATGCCTTCTGTCACCTTGAGCTGGACTCTTCACATGTCTGATTCTACTCCTATTCTCTCTGGGCTATGCAACCAATGAAGATTCTTTTCATCTTTTTATTTCTAATTCAAGTACAGTCTCTTTGTCATGTCCATCTCTGAGTTCCAAATGAAATGTAATCTCTGCCATGCTTGGTCCTTCATACATAATTTAAATTAGATACTTAAAGGGTCTTTAGTGTATTTTGGAAATAAAAATTTTCATCCAAATTTTGATGATTTTAATTTATGTTTATAGACTTTTAAATAACAGTGTAGGGACTTCCCTGGCGGTCCAGCGGTTAAGACTCTGAGCTTCCACTGCAGGGAGTATGGGTTCGATCCCTGGTGGGGGAACTAAGATCCTGCAGGCCGTGCGGTATGGCCCAAAAAAATAAAAGTTTAAATAACAGTGTAAATGCTGGTTGGCTGTTTTGCTTTTCATCAAAAACCTTTGCAAAAAACTGTGAAACTTTCAGAAGCATCCATTATAAAGTTTCAGAGAGAACAGAATTTATTTTCAGTGTGCTCAAATATGTATTGTATTGGAATTGGTTCAGCATAAATCACTAAATCATTTAAATTTTTTAAGTGAAATACTTTTAACATTGACCTTAATTCTCATTATTGAGAACTTCAAAATAAGTTCATATTTCAAAGTCGTGTGCTTATATGTGTGGGGTCATATGTAAATACTTTTTAAGTCACTCCATGGCAATGAGTCAGTGCTTCTCTTTAAAAGCATTGGAATTTTCTTTAGGATATTTTTGATTTGGTAACAAAACTCATAGACAGTTGACAGTTAATTGAAACAACTTGCTGGCTCATTAAATTTGTTTTTGTTTCTCTTTCCTTTTACATACCTGTGCTGCCTTCCTAATAGTTTCCAGTGCTTTCCCACAAAAGGGTGTCATTGGTTTCTCAGTATATCCACTAAGTTAGTGAAATTATTATTAACTTCATTTTACAGACTAGGAAACAAAGCCCAAGAGGATAAGCAATTCTCTGAGTTTACATGCTTTGTGAGGGAGGGATCCATGGCTCTTAGTCTGTTGTTTTTATTCTTCTCTTCTATGCAGTTTTTTTCTGAATTCTTAATCCAGTGTATGCTTTTTATTTTATTTTCCTAATTATATAAACAGATTTATAATTATACAAATTTGTATAAACTATGTACACATGAAAAGGCTCTTTTTAATGTATAATACTGATTTTTTTAGATCTTAACATTTGCCTGTGATGCCTGCAAAACAGTGACACTACATGTTCCCTCCAAACTAGATGCTGTAAAATATATTGGTAGAGGTAAGAAACTGCCAGAATATGTAATAAATCCTAATTTGGTTGATCTTGTAAAATTAATGTAATCTTTAGGAGGATAACTCTATTGGAACTAATAGTTAAAACTAATATAGTACATTCCAATACTTTTTAAAAAATATATATGGTGTCAATCCAATGAACGGAATATTGTACTTTATTGAAAAACATGATTATATAAAGTAGTTAAAATTGTTTAGTTTGAGTAATTACTAATATTTACGTTAGACGAAGGATATGGTATATGTTATAACACGTCTATGAAATTGAGAAATAGTATTGAAACTATTTCTTGAGTTTAAAGGTGTTGTTTTTGGATTTTTATCCTAAAATATTTTGGCATCTTACAACATTTACTTCCACATATTTTTTTTTCAGTTATTTTTTTTCGTATAACTCAAATGTATACCAAAAGATCAGACCAATGAAGACACAGAATACGATGACTATTTAACAACAGATGCAAAGAGTTCAGCAATAATTTAATGTAATAACTACCAGTTTTAATCTCTAGATTCTGTTTAACTTGTTTTAAGTGTTCTCATGTATTGCTCTGTGGCTAGTTTCAGTTAATAAAGAAAAACTTTTTTGGTGTGAGTTTAATATTCAGACTGTAGAGTTCACATGCTTTGATTTCAGAACAAATGTCTCTTCTTTAAAAGGCTGTGAAGTAGGTATCAGAAGTGATGGATACGTTTAGTTACGCACAACTGAATTAACCGTATAGTTTCATATATCCTTTTAAAAATGCAAAACTTACAAGTGTCAGTGTAATTAAAGTCTTTGACTGCCCCACCTCAAATGCATAGCTTACTGTTAAAGCTGTATATTGCTTTGTTTTACCTTACAAATGATTGCTGTGTACATTTTCTACAGTTAACCTGAAGGAGTGCTTTAAATCTGCAAATCTAATTCATTCAAGTGATCCTGATTTCCAAATTTTAGAAGATGGTTCAGTCTATACAACAAATGCCATTCTTTTGTCCTCAGCGAAGAGATCTTTTACCGTATTACTTTCCAACACAGAGACCCAAGAAGAGAAGAAAATACTTGTCCTTTTAGAGCAACAAACAAAGGTATACCAAAGTATAAAAATGAAGTATGACGAACTGTTTTCTTCAGGTGGAACTAACATGACCAGGGAAGGTGTGAATCAAAAAAGATATGGGATAATTTAGCTTGAAGAAGAATAAAAGCCATGACTCAAGTTAACATTTTTGAAATGGAAAAGGGTTGTTCAACATATGTTATCACAGATTATAATTTCTTTTTATTTGGGACATAAAAGGAGAAATTGGGATATGGGACAGCATGAGAACTTGAGATTAGACACAGAGAAGCATTTCTTGATCTTCACTGTGGAATAGGTTTCCAAAACAAGAAACATTATTGTTTAAGATATTTGTATATAACTTGGACTTTGTAGCTTTTAATTATTCAAGAACTCATATGGCATGTTAATGACTTAGGATGGTGTCCTACTCTGGGCAGCAGTATAGGGTCATGACATGGTTAATTACTCTGAGATACATGAGGCATCCAGAGATAGGTCTCATGTATCTTAGCATAATTTTTAGTCTTAGAAAATGGAGGACTATTTTAGGTTAAGGTTTGGACTTCACACATACTTATGACTTTTTGACATCCAAGATCAAAATGACTTCATTCAACCACTGGCCATTACTCATGACAGCTGTTTGAGAGTTGTCACCATGTTTCTCTCCTCGTTCTGACACAGATCTCTCTGTTGGTCCCCTGGCTCTTCCTAGTTGCCGGTGAGTGGAAGATGCTTACGCTAAATTTAGAAGGGCACCTGTCTACTTACATTCTTTGCATATCTCTCCTCCCATGTTTTTGCATGGTAGTGTGGCAACAGTACAGTGTTTTTTTTTTCAGTTTTGCTTCTAGGCTTCCAATTTCATCTCTCTCTCTTCCATGTTCCCACCAAGTTATTTTCTCAATAGGATTGCTGTGATAACAGTTAGGGCAGGGATTTCTTGGTTATTTTTTTTCTAGTATTGACATTTCGTTTGGTTTTCAAGCACTACCATGGTCTTACGCCTCCCCAGCTAATCCTCATGAGAGGAGAAAGATGTATCAGAGTTTTAAAGTTTGAAAATAAAGTAGTCGTTGGCTTTTAAATAAATAATATTTATTATTAATATTTTTTTGTCTTCTAAATTGAGGTACTGAGGAAAAGGCGTTCTCAAGAAAAAGTTCTAATACGTGCCAAGAGAAGATGGGCTCCTATTCCTTGTTCAGTGTCTGAGAATTCCTTGGGTCCTTTCCCACTCTTTCTTCAACAGGTATAATTTACTTTCCTTCCACTGTGAGAGTCTATGGTTTCCATCTTTGTAAAAAATTTAGACAATGAGTATGCAGTTATTTAAAAAGTATGTGTGTATGAATGTATGGGTGAGTATGTCTATCATATGTTTCAATATATGGTATAAATGCATCTCTCTATACCTATGTATACTTTTTTTTTGCAGTTTTAGTCATGCAAAAGCCATTTATAAAACTGTAAAACCCATATAGCACTGTCAAACGCATGCTTCCTTAATGAATTTTCATATCATCAAGGGTATCTCAGAGCCTGGGCATAGTCTAGAAAATCCCAAAACATCTTCCATAACAAAGGATGAAATTGTTGATAACAGGTCAAATGCCATGAAGGGGAAAGACACATACACCTTTCCATGGTTTCTTCCCAGGTCCACTGCTTAAATCAGACTGGATCCACATTTTCTCTCCCCTGTTTCATTTTTAGTGGAAACCCCAGCAAATCTTCTTTCCTTCCTCCCTTATCAGTGGTCACTACCATTCAGTCTAGCTCTTAGGTTTCTTTTCCCCCAGTTCTTGAAATGGTGAGAGAGAATCCTTGTTTATATCCCATCAACAAATTCAATGCAGCTGAGAAAAGAGCATTTTAAAGTTGAGAAAGAAATTGTTAGAAAATAATTGTTAGTCATCCTAATAGATAAGGATCCTACTAAGAGGATGAAAACAATTTGGAAAAAAATTTTCTTTTTGAATCAAATACCAAAGTAGCACACTTGCCAGGATATTACGTCATTTCCATTCTCACTCATTTTCATCCTCCCATTTAGCCCCTATAATAGAGAAGATGCTGAGAAATAACAAAAACTAATTAAGGAAACCACTTTCCAGATGTTTGCCTGCCGACAGTATACTTTAAACCCAGTGTCTCAAATATTATGTTATATATAATAAAACTTGAGGTGTAAAACTTTGACAGAAGGATAACTTTTCATGCTCAGAATACTTTGTTATCTAAGACAGGGAAAGTCCAAAATGCTTGATCCATGTAGTTACACGTAGCCTTTAAAGTACTTCTTAGTTATTCTGGAAAGCTAAGATGCTATTACATTATTTTCCTCATGCCTTGCTCTTGAATTTCACAATTATTAGTCTTCCTTATTCTATTGCTGCTTTTTATTCAGACATAATAATAAATTAAAGAGGGCAATTACTTATTGTAAAATGTCAGTATGATTGCATAAGTATATAAATGAAAGTTTTGCTGAAATACAAATTTGTCTTTTATGTATATGATGTCTACTTTCTAGATTCAATCTGATACAGCACAAAACTACACTATTTACTATTCCATAAGTGGGCCTGGAGTTGACAAAGAACCTCTAAATTTATTTTATGTAGAGAGAGATACTGGAAACCTGTTTTGTACTCGTCCTGTAGATCGTGAAATGTATCCATCTTTTGAGGTAAAGTCTAAAGTTTACATATTGTATTAGTAAAATTAAACGTGGCTATTTCGTCTCCCTTCCTCAATTCATTTACTCTTGACTGTTTTCTGACTTTTGGCATCCGTGCTCTGGGTACATCTGATAGTACAGACCTGACTGGCAGCAAAAAGAATTTTATAGAATAAATAGCCTTCGATTCTATTAGATTGTTCTGGGAATTACAGTTTACTATTTTTCTTTTCAAAAGAAAAAAAGAGTACCACTTTGAACAGTAGTTATTTATTTGGCAGAAAAGATCTGTGAACCTCTTTATGGTACTGAGAGTGATACCATAGGAGGTAAGTCAAGTTCAGAAGTTAAGCCTTGGTACCTTTGCAATGAGAGAAAGTTAACTTGTGGTGAGCAAGTAAGGAGTGTGGACAGTGCTTAACTAGGATAACTAGGTCTTTTCATCATCTGGGCAACCTCCTGTGGTGGGATGAGCGTTAATATATAAGAATTTAACCTAATGTTGTGTTGCTTTTCCAACAGGAGCTGGTCATTTTGCTTAACTTAGTTTTAATTATTTTATATCTATTTTGGATGATGTAATTACTTAGCTTTAGAATTACTACAACATGACCTTCTAAGTACCTGTGATGGTCTGTTCTTTCTATGATAGCTGTTACGAGAAAAATTGGAATTGAAATTCATATTATAAAATCAAAAGAATAAATCGCATTCTAGACCCAATTTATAACCACTCATTTGGTCCATTTCTGACTCCCCCCTTTTTAAATTAAAAAATTCTTATGAAGAAAGTTATCTAAATACAATCATCAATATGCCTAAAATTCTAATTAGAAAATAAAATAATATCTCAGTTAACTGCACCTGGGGAATTTGGAATCCTAAGAATTCAAAGTTATAAAAGATCCAGAAAATTGTATTTAAAATTCATGCACCTGAAACTTTCAAACAAAGCAAAATAGTTCTCAAGACACTTTCGGGAAAATAATAATAAAAACCCTTACACTCATGAACAACAATACAGCAATGGTGAGGTAACCAAATTTAGCTATGTTATTATATTAGATAAATTTAAACATAAAATGCTATAGTGCATCATGAAATTAACCATCTCTTCTGGCATTAAGATTATGTTCACATCCCAAAACAGTAACAAATGGTGAAATCCACACTGTGATGCTGAACAGTCTCCAAATGAAAGCCAAAGCGAAAGCAAGTTTGAACCGTAGCTTTTTTTTTTCCATTTTACTCTCTTCACAGCTCGTTGCCTTTGCAACAACTAAGGATGGATATACTCCAGAATATCCACTGACCCTACTAATCAGAATCGAGGATGAGAATGATAACTTCCCAATTTTTACAGAAACAACTTACATTTTTAATGTTACTGAAAACTGCAGAGTTGGTGAGTACCCACCGTGGCAATACACGGCAACTGAATGTTTAAATTCATTAGCTGAGTTTCACTCTGGCCACTGGGAGGTGGCACATCCTGCTGCCAAGAACAAGGGACTTGCCAGACGGGCGGCTGTAGGTGGCATTTTACTCTGCCTTTTGCTAGCTGTCTGACATGACCCTGGGCAAGTTTCCTAATCTTGACAAGCCTTGGTTTTCTCATCTGTAAAATGGGATATTAATATACAAGGTTGTTTTGAAGGTTAAATGAAGCACAATATACCTTGAAGGCCAAGCACAGTGCCTGAAAAATAGGAGTGACTCAATGTTACTTTGCCTTCCTGTGTGAGGTAAAATAAATACTTTTAAGAGACCATATTTTCTAAATATTCTAAGAATATTTTTAGAATATTCTTTTCTAAAAAAGAGTAAGTCTTTGAGCAACGGCTGTCTTGGCCTTGAAGAGAGCTGGCTGATGTTCTATAGTGATTAAATGATAGACAGTATTCTGAGCATTATCATAAAGGTCATGGAGAATAATATATTTTCTCAATCTTTTGAAAATTGACCATTTCAACTAGGAGTCGGAATGCAGATTTTGAGTCTTCCCTTAGAAAAATCTAACTAAACCAAGAATTTTCAGAGTAAACTGACCCATATGATCAATTTAAGTGTAGGCTTACAAATAGAAAAAGGTTAAAGAATAATTGGAATTCTTTAGTCTAGGAATACAAAGGCCATGGAGGGATATTATCAACATTTATAAATTTATACAATAAATACAGTAAATACAAATATGGTTACCAAATTCCAAAATGTTGGAACGCTGGGATATTTAAAAGTAAGTGCTATTTTATATAGAAGTCTGAAAATGTAAAAAACCTATTACTATTACCAATTATGTGGTCCAAAACTTTTTTGTGGTAGATGGAGAGGAGTCAAATAAAGGGAAAGTTGAAACTGTAAAAGTTTTTGAAATTAAAGAGGATTTTTCTATATGTAGGTACTACCGTGGGACAGGTTTGTGCAACTGACAAAGATGAGCCTGACACACTGCACACGCGTCTAATGTACTCCATCATCGAGCAGTTACCAGCATCACCCACCCTCTTTTTTATGCAGCCAGCTACAGGTGTGATCACCACAACATCATCTCGGCTAGACAGAGAGGTAACATAAATATTAACAAATAAAGCCTGATTATCACATGGCTACTTAGCAGTACCTGCATATCTCTGTATACCACCTGCAGATGTGCTTTTGAAAAGCATGTTGTGAATCTAATTTAACAAAAATTATTTTAGGTAGGTTGATGGAGGTCATTGACCTTGCAGTGCTCTGAATTTGAACCGCTAATTCATTCTCTCCTGAATTGTATGTTTTATAAAATCAAATTTTATAAATTGATATAATTTACAAACTATACAAACTATAATTATTTATAGTTGTAAAATAATTATACAAACTATAATTATTTATAGTTGTAAAAAACAAGAAATGTCATATATGAAAAGTAAAACTTTCAGAATTTTCTTATCTACAGATAACAATGCTTCTTTTTCTATCTGTGTCATTTCTTCATCAACAATCTCATCTACACTCTTTCCCCTTACATAGATTAAATGAAAGTTTATCTGTCTCTGATCTCTGGTTTAACATTTTCAGTTGACTGCTAGAAATCCTTATTTGAACATTTCACAAGTACCTAAGATTCAGTACATCTAGAAATGAATTCTTCTTTCCTTCTAAACATGCTCTCCTTCCCATGTTCTCTAGTTAAAATGCCATTAGTACCTTCTTTTCCTTCACACATTTTTTCTAATGTCACCTTGGATTCATGTTCTCAAAATTGTATTTGATGTCTCCTCTTGCAGATCAAATTACTTTCCAAAGCATTTGATATTGACTCCAAAGTGATCGTAACATTCACATTCTGTCCATTTCTACTGCAACTACCCCAGTTTAGTAATTGTTCATTTTGTTATTAAACTATTACCTCCTCCCCCAAACCTTTATTCTGGCCTACTTCCTACGTTTATAATCCTTAATATTAAAATATAGTAATATGTGTTTGTCACGTTTTTCTTTGATTCCTAAATCTCATATCGATTCATTTCCTCTCCCTCTCGCATGGATTAGAGAAGTGGTCTGCAACTTTTCTGGTCTCAGACCCCTTTACAGTCTTAAATATTATTGGAAATTCCAAAGGTCTTTTGTTTATGTGGGTTATATTTATCACTATTTAATCTGTAAGTGTTTAAAACTATAAAAGTTTAAACTATGTATTTATTTACCCAATTAAAATAATATATTACATGTTAATGTAAATAATATTTTTATAAGAAATGATTACATTTCTAAAACAATAAGTAATTTAGTGAGAAGAGTGGCATTATTATGCATTTTCTAAATCTCTTCAATACCTGACTTAGTATAAGACCAATGGATTCTCACATCTCCTGCATTCAGTCTGTTATATAGTTTTAGACGAAATATGTAAAGAAAATCCAACATGATATGAAGTTAGAAAAGAGTATGTTAACAGTAATTTCAGATCATTGTGGATAGTCTTCTTTGATACACCAAATCTTGACAGGTGGTAGTGTCATAAATGGGTTTTGCAATGTGCACTCTGAAGAAGGCTTGTCCATGAACTTTCCTACTTTGTTACATCAAAATACATTGGTCTTTCTTCTGCTATGAGTGGATAGTTTACCATGTGTGATTTTGTAACATCGTGCATTAGTCATATGGGAAATATTGACTCACTGAGTTATGTAGATCCTCCAAATACTGACACATCTAATTAAACAATATTGGAAAAAATCACCTCCTCATCTCCATTAATATCACGATGGTTCGTAAAAGTTTTCCGGAATCCTCATTTTGGCTTGAAAACTCCAATTGACCATTGGCAACAAATAGCTGTTTTCCTTGAAATGACATATTCACCTTACCTATGACAAAATGTCTTCCAAATATACCAGTCTGAATAACCATAGGTGTCTTTCATGTAAAAATGGTATTCTATGAAAAAAAAACCCGATAGCTAGTTCAGCTTATAAATCAATCACACAAGTACTTTTCCATGAGAAGAACATCATACTATGTTATGCAGAAGTGCTTTATATATACCTCCCATTTCTTTAGATAGACTATGGGTTGAAATCTAATAAAATTTATTAAAATTAATCATTTTTACTGCATTTACAAGGACATTCCTAGGTAAATTTTAATTTTAATTCAATTTTATAATTTATTTATTTTTACCATGAGTACGTGCCAGTGAAGAATGCAATTTCGTTTGTTGAATGAATGAATTGCTGTCACAGCTCTACAAATTATACAGATTCTTCATGGAATTTATGTGCTTAGAAAGAGCAGATTATAGACCAAATTCTCTTTTATCATCAAGCCTTGAATAGATCCTTCTGATAAATCAGTGGAAAACATTTGACTAATGAAGGAGTCTTGGAGTGCTTTTACCCAAGAGAGCTCTGGACTCACTTTCTGATCCCAGGTTTCCAATTTTTTTTATTGTTGGCCTTCAGCCCTTTAAGCTCTTTAAACATCAGAATTTTTCTTCCATCTGAAGATATCACAAGTTAATATTTAGGTCCCAAACTTGATTTCTTTCTTTGTTTTATCAGCCAGTTGATCATTCCCAATAAATCATAGTTTATTACAAACAGAATACATATTCCCTCCCATACGTAATACTAGTATGAGCTTTTAAAATTTTTTTAATGGAATAAGGCCATGAATTTTTAACTCTCATGTGACTGATTATGAGAGAAGAATAAATTGGGAAAAATTGGGTTTGTAAAAAGCATAGTGATCGAGAGAAATATTAGTTTTATTTTAGGTAATACATGAGGGCTAGAAAATTTAAGAGATCTAAAGGGAAGAAGGTGGCTTTTTTTTAAAAATTAATTAATTAATTTTATTTTTGGCTGCTTTGGGTCTTCATAGCTGCACGAGGGCTTTCTCTAGTTGCGGTAAGTGGGAGCTACTCTGTTGCGGTGCGCGGGCTTCTCATTGCAGTGGTTTCTTTTGTTGCGGAGCACGGGCTCTAGGCACGCGGGCTTCAGTAGTTGCGGCACGCAGGCTCAGTAGTTGTGGCTCACGGGCTCTAGAGCGCAGGCTCAGTAGCTGTGGCACACGGGCTTAGTTGCTCCGCGGCATGTGGGATCTTCCCGGACAAGGGCTCGAACCCGTGTCCCCTGCATTGGCAGGTGGATTCTTAACCACTGCGCCATCAGGGAAGCCCAAAGAAGGTGGCTTTTTAAGAGAAGGGTGAATATTCTAGGTGGACAGTTAGGATAGTTTTTTACATATAATTTAGTCTTATGAAAAGAGGTGAATTATAAAGGAAGGTGTTGTTATAATTTTATAGAAGAGGAAAGCTAGGGAAAAATACGTTTCCAACTGCCCAAGAGTACATTTGTTATTTTTGAACTTGGAAGTAGAACCCAAGCCTCCTAAATGTTCAGTCCAGAGACATTATTATTAGTGTTGTTGTTAATCCTTCCATATCTCAACACTTGTGACAAATGAAACCATTATGAGGAGATACACTTTTTTTTTTTTTTTTTGCGGTACGCAGGGCTCTCACTGTTGTGGCCTCTCCCGCCGCGGAGCACAGGCTCTGGACGCGCAGGCTTAGCGGCCATGGCTCACGGGCCCAGCCGCTCCGCGGCATGTGAGATCTTCCCAGACTGGGGCACGAACCCGTGTCCCCTGCATCGGCAGGCGGACTCTCAACCACTGCGCCACCAGGGAAGCCCGGAGATACACATTTTTTAAAACCAGTGATGAGCCTTCTGCAATCTCTGAAGAACGGAAAACGCTTAAGAACCAGAATCTATTTTCCATGAAGAAGAAAAAATTACATAGTTCCAGAACTTTGTTTTCATGCTAATTTAATGATCTTTTAGTAAATGTAAAGTAAATATTTAAAATCCACCTTTTTTTTACAGGAGGATACCTTTATTGCTTCATTACGAGACTGGTATAGAGTCACTGTTGTGTATTTTTGAATATAAGAATGTACTTTGCATAGGAGATAACGATTTTGATTAATTACTAGGCAATTTAAAATGTACTATGACTATATCTTCTCTTTCTGTTAAGTAATGCTAAAACCAGTTACTTCCATGAGTAGCACTTTCAATTTGAGAAACTACTCTATTTTTGTAAATTAATTAAAAATTACTAGTGTGAGGAAATTGTTCTTCTGCCAGTACATGAAAACTATGAAATCTAATAGTGTACCTCTTAAATTTTGAATGCAAGGGAAATTATAGGGTGTAAATTAAGATTTCATTTACAATGTTGCTTTCACTCAGTAATTAATACTTACTTTTCAGGTAACTGATAAATACCAATTGAAAATAAAAGTACAAGACATGGATGGTCAATATTTTGGTTTGCAGACAACTGCAACTTGCATCATTAATATTGGAGATGTGAATGACAACTTGCCAACATTCAACCGTTTATCTGTAAGTGTGTGATATTAATAAAAGAAAAATGTACAATGTAGTGTTAGTTGCTACATATGTGCACCTCCACCCATGCCCCATGATTTCAAAGGAAGTATTCCCAGCCACGTGTCAGTAGTTTGGACTTGGGGTTTAAAGTCATGTTAACATAGTACTTTAGAAATTAGAAGAACTGGGCTGGCTTTACCTGGTGTTTTGTTTTTGTGAGAGTTACTAATTAAACTTTTTTTTGTTGTTTTTTATTATTTTAGTATGAGGTATCAGTGGAGGAAAATAGAGTTGATGTGGAAATCTTACGTGTTGCCGTTACAGATAAGGATTTAATTAATACTGCTAATTGGAGAGCTAATTATACCATTTTAAAGGGCAATGAAAATGGAAATTTTAAAATTGTAACAGATCCCAAAACCAATGAAGGAGTTCTGTGTGTGGTTAAGGTAAGAATAACTTAGGAAATTAGTTATTTGTAGCTTATAATGTCACAGATTAGCATACTAGAGCTTAATGAAAAGAAAGGAATTATGGTAAATGTAGGAATAAAATAGATATTTAGGTAAATGTAAACACTATGTTTTTCATATATATAGTGGGATGAATATACAAATTTTGGAGAACATTTTTTTAATAAAGGCATGATAGTTTAAAATGATTATATATGCATGTTCAATGAATACGATATAGTACCCACTTTGTAACCAGTATCTCTTAACAATTAAAAAACCAGCACAGCTTTGACACCAGTGGGACACTGCCAAACTTTCCTAGTCTATTCTATCTATAGCTGTGTCCAGGAGCCTGTACTTAATTACTGAATTTCCCAGATGATGAGTTATTCCTGGTCAGACCCATAGGAAAGCTGTTTATAGATCTGTTCATCTGTATCCAGTGTACATTACATTCTTAGCTTCCTGGTTCAAAATGGGAATCCTCACCCACTTGAAGATGTAAATACTTCTAAAACCTCTTTCTAATAATATTCTACAATTATCTCAGAAGACATCACTGCGAATTCAGGAGGCAGAGTTAGCCCATAAAGTGATCTGAGCTCTGGCTTTGGACAAAACCATGGGCTTATTTCTGCTGCCTCTAACTAAAACATGATTCTATCCTGGGTCTCTGTAGCTTCCCTGCTGTACATATTCACAAGGAGAATGGATCAAACATGACGAATTCTTTTTTTCTTACAATGATGAAAATTAGCTGCAGTTTGTGGGTTAATTTCTGTTTCAAAACAGCAAAGGGATTGTCCCTTAAATCTTATCTCTTTCTTTAGATATCAGGCAAAATAAAATGAAAACCTTCCATTAAACTTGGTAGTACCCATGTTTTAGAGAGTAACTGGGATAAAAGAGATTAAAAAGGAAAGTGTAAAGCCCATAAGCTTTCTATTTTCTTGTCTCTCTTATCTTGAATACATTTCATAAAATTTGACCCACGTTTTCTACCCCAAACCAGGTACGAATAATTGTACTCATCTCAGAAGGGTAGGAAAAGTGGTTCCAAAATTAATGGACTAGTAAATTACTGTTGATTAGGGTACGGAGTCCCTAAAGTAATATTTCAAATAGTATTTCATTAAATACTATCTGAAATCGCCATCAGGACCTATAATATTACTTTTGTTAAATTTGCAGTTGAGGAATTTTTTTTTTTTTTTTTTTTTTGCTGGCTCCACCCAAATGCTCAATCAGTTGAAGGATTTCCCTCCTTCCACCACCATCATATTTGTGGGTATATGTTTAATATTTTCATGACTGTTCCCGACACAGCACTTACATATTTCCACAGCTAACTAGTTACACACTAGTTCACATTGCCAAGTACTATTTCTTGATCTGATTTCCAACACACTTGCTTTTGTAGCCACTGAATTACGAAGAAAAACAAGAGATGACCCTACAAATCAGTGTAGTTAATGAAGCTCCAAATTTTGCTAGTTCGAGATCAACCGGGAGCATGGCGACAGTCACTGTTCGTGTAAAAAATCAGGATGAAGGCCCTGAGTGTCGCCCTGCAGTGCAAATTGTTCGTATTAAAGAAAATGTACCAGTGAGCACAAAGGACATTGGATATAAAGCACATGACCCGGAAACAAATAGTAGCAGTGGCATAAGGTACTTGTAATTCTATTTTAGTTGATTTCAAATTTACCATGTTTTTAAAATGTATAACTTATTGTGATACCAGTATTGTAATTTGGCTTACGATCCATTTTGCTATTTTAATTCATTACTTACAGGTATGAGAAATTAAGTGATCCAGAAGGATGGGTCAGTGTTGATGAAAACTCAGGATCAATCACAATTTTAAGAAGCCTGGATAGAGAGGCAAAGACCATCAGAAATGGTATATATAATATCACAATCCTTGCCTCAGACGAAGGTAAGAATTTTGTGTTTAAGCCAGCTGTATACACCCCCAACTCCAGACATCCTCAGTTTTTAAACAACATACATTTTTAAGTCAGCTGCATACATTCTCAAAATTTATTTCACCCCAGATGACAAATAGAGTAATTGAGAGGTTTGCTATAATTTATTAACTCATGTCTGCTTTCTAATAGTACCCTCAGTTTTGTATGTAATTACGGTATAAAATAATTTAGTCATAGAAAATACTTGAGACTATAATTTATTAAAATTAAATAATCATTAAAAATTGAGAAAATTACTTTAGAAAAATTAGCTTCAATTTACTTAGTCATATCTCTTAAAATATTCACTTTGACAGGAAAATTTATTACAGAGAGAACATACTTACTGCCTCATAGGTCAGTACTCAAAAAGTTATATCTTTCTACAGGAAACTGACAATATACTTGGGGGTTAGTATTCTGATATTATAAAATTAGAAGAATTCTGTGAATCCACAAAATCACATAAAATGGAAAATCATTTTCTATGAGCCCTGTAAAATTGGAATGTGAGCACAATGATTAGGAATGAGATCCTTTTACTGCATAAAATATAATTTTACCGTAATATACATTTGAACTTTTTGCCTCTGTAAAATAAAAATGTTAACTACAGTAAACATAAATTATTATACTATAGCTTGCAAAATTAGAATTTAGAAGTGATTTTGGAAGATGTTTTAGATATTTCAACTTTTTCTAAATTAAAGAGAAATGGCTCATATCCATTGATTGAATTGGTAAAGTTGTAATCATTGTTAATTTAACTTCAACCAATTAAAGACTGCCCTTTAAGGCCTCAACTTCCTTTGTCCCTTTGTCAAAACATGCTTTTTGGTCAAAGCAAGTGAAAAGAAGAGAAATAATATGAAAATCAAATCCATTATTTTTACATTTTTAATTGCACTTGGCAAATCGTTTTTATCAATGAGATAAAATTTACTGTCTGGAATGAGAGATTTTGGATGTAATTTTATTCTACATTTTCCTCTGTTGAACAAATGTTTTTATGGCATTTAGAAGAGAGGCACGGTTAATCATCATTGTGGTCGAGAATAAATGTGTAACAGGGCCTTTTCCATTAATTTCTTTTGAAGCTGGTGGGGGATAAATAACTCCACATCTTTTTATTTTCTGAACTGAGATCATACTAAAGTATGTTTTTTATTTGTTTTTGTCTTTTACCTTTTTTAAAATCTATCCTGGCTCATTCCCTTTGAGCCCTCCCAGCTGCTGCTTCCGTACAAGAAATGTTCTCTCCTGTGAGCACTGACCTCTGAGCCTGTGCTCACTCCCTCTCCTACTTTCCTACAGCGCTTGTTTCCTCTTTTTAAAACTCTCCCTCAAGGATTCTATGTCTCAACTTTTCCACACATTTCTCTCTTATCTACATGCATTCTAGTTTTACTTCCTTCTCCTCTTCTAAACAGAGCTCTTTCTTAAGCTTTAAGTTCAATTTCTCTTCTCTTCTCAATCTAACCTCAGTTGGCAGTTTCGCCCAGGTGTTTCCTCTGTATAGCTGAGTTTTAGGTTTCTACTTTTGTTGTAAGATTCTAACTTTGGGGAGGAGGAGTGTGCTTTCAAACTTTTAAAAAACATTTATCAGAAGAGTGCCATGCACATAAATCATGGACCCATAGGTAACTCACCTTCCAAGACTTCATTTTAGGAATTGATATTTACCCGTATAGAATTATATTAATATTAGAAGGTGAGCATTGCATGCATACGTTCCAGTGAATAAAAGAATATTATTTATTAACAGATGAAAAGCAGAGCTGTGAAACACTGAGTTAGATGTCTAAAATCTTTGGTTGAAATATTGTCCACTACTCATCACAATGTGCAAAAACAATGGAGTTTATTGAACAACTCTAAATATTTCATGGAAGGGAAATTCAAGCATTTAGCACCGTGGTAGCACAGCAAACACTGTAGAGGTCAATTTTTTTTTAATTAATTAATTTATTTTTGGCTGCGTTGGGTCTCCGTTGCTGCGCGCGGGCTTTCTCTGGTTGTGGTGGGTGGGGGCTACTCTTTGTTGTGGTGCGCGGGCTTCTCATTGCAGTGGCTTGTCTTTGTTGCAGAGAGCGGGCTCTAGGCACCCGGGCTCTAGGGCACAGGCTCAGTAGTTGTGGTGCACAGGCTTAGTTGCTGCGCAGCATGTGGAATCTTCCCAGACCAGGGATCGAACCCGTGTTCCCTGCGTTGGCAGGTGGATTCTTAACCACTGTGCCACCAGGGAAGTCCCGAGGTCAATTTTTAAAGACTTTATAATTAACCAGATTTAATCAGTAAGACATGTGTTTTCAACACCGTGTGTGGCCTCAAATGGAAAGAAATGGTCAAGACATCTTGCAAAACAATTGTCAGAGCAAGAAAATACCACATGGCATAAGAACGAGAGAATTTGAGAGACGAGATTATTCTGTCCTAATAGAAAAGTTTGTCAGATGGATAAAATACATGTATACATGTCTCCCTGCTTCCTTTGTGTCTCTGTCTTTTCTTTAAAAGTTGTCCAGGGCTTCCCTGGCGGTGCAGTGGTTGAGAGTCCGCCTGCCGATGCAGGGGACACGGATTCGTGCCCCGGTCTGGGAAGATCCCACATGCCGCGGAGCGGTTAGGCCCGTGAGCCATAGCCGCTGAGCCTGCGCGTCCGGAGCCTGTGCTCCGCAACGGGAGAGGCCACAACAGTGAGAGGCCCGCGTACCGCAAAAAATTAATAAATAAATAAATAAAAGTTATCCAAAGTGAGAGATAGTTGCATTGTTTCTTGTATCTCATTTCTTCTCTCCTAGTTCCCTTTTCTTCCTGCTCAACTATATCCTTTACTAGTTCCTTCAATGGTGCATTGTGGATGATAAACCCTGTCAGTTTTATTGTTCTGAAAAATATTTTAATATTGTTCTCATGCTTGATTTGATCATTTGACTTGGTTTAGAATTTTGAGTTAACCCCTTCTTTCCCTCAGTACCCTGCAAGTGGTACTCCATCATCTTTTGGCATTACTTGTTGCTCACGCATATTCTACTGTCTGTTTAATTATTGTCTCTTTATAGGTAATACATCCAGATAACTTTTATAGTTCCCTAGGTTGTGTTCTATATATAGTTTTAATTCAGTCTTATGCTGAGAATTTATTTTTATTTACCCAACACTACAGTCAGAATATATTTTAGAAGATCCATTTTTTTTCTTTAATTCTGGGATATTCTCAGCAAGTATTTCTTTGAGTATTACTTCCCTACCATTCTATTTATCCTTTTTTTCTAGAGTCCCTGTTAGATGAATGTTATTTCTACTGGAATTTCAGTGTCATTTTCATGCTTATTTAAACAGTTAATCTTCTTTATGCTTTTGAAGATAGTAAATATACGTGTTTCGAAGATATCTTGCATAGAGTGAATTAATCTTCTGATTGTTGATTTTGTTGGTTTTCCTTTAAGCATTAATCTTGCTCATTCAGGAATTTTAATTTGCAAGCTTACATTAAATGGGAGGTATTGGTTTGCCTCTGCTTTTGACTCTTTTCTTTCTTCCACTTTACCTCATAGTGGTCTTGTAGTTGCCTCCACCATGTTCTTTTCTGTGGCCCACATTTCAGAACCCCTTCTTAACTTGGTGGGCTATGGCTCCTGGCCCATGATGACCCTGGGAATATCACAGGTTCTTTTGCTGGGTCGAGGCTGTGACTGCACGCCAGTGCCCGGTCTTCCCGCTTTCCTACGTGGGCAGCTTCGTATAAGGCATAGCCCCAGATCGCGGGTGGCACAGGTTTTTTTCATCCTCTTCTCCACCCCTGATGTTCAAGGCCTTCTTATTAAACGGAAAGAATAAACGATTTAGAGACACAAGTCCTGGATTTATGTTCCACTCCAGACTTCACAACCGTGTTACTAATTTGTGGCCGGGACCCATGACCACTTCATTTTTGAATCTCCAGATTTTCCACTGCAGTGCCCTGTACAAAGTAGCTATTCAGTAAGTTTTTATTGAATATGTAGATAGATGACTTCCTTAGGCTACACCTCAGAGTGATTATTCTGGTTTGAAAGTGTTTTTCCACTTCTGGAGTCTTTCATGCTTTGAACAATTCCGTGTACTAGTTTTGTTCTAATCTCCCAAATACATGCCTTCTGTCTTTCACTCTTCCTGCTCCCAAATCTTAAGTGTTTTCTAAATGCATATTAAACTCCAAGCTCCCTACGTTGGCTTTCAAGGACCCTTGGTTCTTCTTTCCAGCGTTAGCTCCCACCAATGTGCCTTCCCCTTCATTATGTCCAGAACATAGGTGTGTGTATGTGCTTTCCCACCTCCTTAAATCTCTTTGTGCTTTTAAATATACCAGAAATATCCTTGTTGGTCCCCTCTTCCTTCCTCTTTTTAAAAATCTGTCAAAGCTCACCTCCATAAAAGTTCCCATGTCTATTGCAGCTCTTTAGTGAATGAATGACAAATCTAAACAGCAGTTATTTTCTGTACAACCCATTTGAAATTGATAATGTCTTTCTCTTAACTTACCTTAAGGACATAGCCTGGGACTGTGCTTGTCACTCTCATTTATATGGTACAAGTGCCTAATAAGTAATAAATTTTTTGCAGTGTGTAATGTCCCAGTGAAAACTCAAAACATTAAAAAATTGTATTTTCATATCCAATTTTCTAGGTAAGAGAACATGTACTGGGACACTAGGGATTATACTTGAAGACGTGAATGATAACGGCCCATTCATACCTGAAAGGACAGTGATAATGTGTAAAACTGTCATGTCATCGGCGGAGATTGTGGCCGTAGATCCCGATGAACCCACACACGGCCCACCCTTTGACTTCAGTTTGGAAGGTGTTTCTGATTCAGAAGTACTTAGAATGTGGAGACTGACAAAAATGAACGGTATGTGTTTTTAAACATTACTTTGTCCTTCTCAGCATCAGGATATCTAAAATATTTTTTTTCTTGTTGGAGTAGAAGAATAATTCACTGAATGGTAACCGCCAACAAAAGAACATGAGTTTCTCAGTGTTGATGTGGTGGGAAGTGCCGGTCTCTGATCAGTCCTGTGCCGGGATTCCCTTTGGTGTTGGGTGAATTCTCATTCGTACTCCACCCCCCCCCCCACACCCCAGACTAGGTCTGATGTAACCACTTCCTGACTTGTGTAACTCCCACCTACACAGAGTCTTCCTATGACAGTGGTCTCCTAAGTCATAAGGGAATCCCCATCCCTTGCAGGTATGCTACCCAGGAAGCAGACTCTGAGACAGTCTTTCCAGGCTGAATGTTTATCAAGGAGTTTCCTTGGCATTAATATGTGTGAAAGGAAGGGAAGCAGGATTTAGCAAAAAGAGAAATCAAGCTGTAGCTCAGGCCAAAGGACAGCCTCGGCTGACTCACGGGGAGTCTGAACTAAATGGCCCTTCAGAGTGGCCATTCTGTTCTGTGCTCTCACATTGCTTCATCAGTGGGTTGGGCTGCCCGCAGGGATGTGACCTTTGGCAGGAAGGCACAGTCACTGATGGTGCTGATAGCCTCCCAAGCAGCTGGGACAATACATCCCTGATTACAGGGGATCTGGGTATGCATCACAGTGTCCACCGTAGCATCCCTTCTTTCTGCACTGCATTGACTTCTGACCATTTCTTGTCTACTGTTTTCTATGTGGGATTCTTCCCCCACTTGGTACCAGTCTGTACTTCTGACTTTACCCATGTTAGAATCTATGGTGACAAGAATGGCGAAGACAAAGGGAACCTCCCTTTGTCCCACCATGGCCTCATTCTCTACGTCAGCTCTTTAACTTTCCAGCACATTCTGCGTCTCCTGACCGCACTACAGTACCTGTGCATCATGATGTCATGTCACTCCAGCTTTCACGACTCAAGATCCACTGTAAGCTGAGTGGATGCCCTTGAAAGGTTTTCATTCCCATGCTTTCGATGAGTATTCCTTGACTTCCTATTATGACAAGTTGCTCTGTGAACTGACAACATTTTCAGTGTCTGTAACAGCATTCTAACGTGTGCGTGCTTGAGAACTAACCTTATATTTAGATGTCCTTTCTACTTATTTGGTGTCATAATATTTCTTTTTACATAATGTTAAAGGAGGTGGTAATTTTAAAAAATATTCCTACTTAGTACAATGAAACGTTGTCAGGATTATGTTGGTCAAAACTTTGTTAGTTTAAAGTTTTACTGGGCTGTGAAAGAGCCCAAAAGCCTGGGAAATGCCAAGTTAAGAAGAACGTATCCTAAAGAGGCTTTTATTGCTATTTATTCTTCTTGGGCATCAATTTACTCATGTGTAAAATGGGATTCTTGGGGGAAGTAAACAAGATAGTCAATGCAATAGACCATGGCATGTTTTGAATCATAAATTGTGGTTTTGTTAGTCTTATGATTTCTTACACATACATAGACTCACTGGGTTAACCATGCTTTCTCTTAAAATTGACTTGATTCAGTGACTTTTTTTTTTTTACCCAAATATCCAAGTTTATATTTAGAGCTTCAAATTATGAAATAATGAAAATGTCACACTGAGCCAGTTAAGTGGGGAGGATTATTCTTGGGCATGGGCATGTGTCATCTACATGTAGAGTAGTATATTTTTGGCGTTCCCAAGACTAGGATTTTGACCTGGATATTTTCTACTATTGACCTAAGATAACATACATCGAAACCAAAAAAAATACAGTTGGTCCCAGTGTCTTGTAGGACCATGAGAAGATGTTCCAGCAGCATGACTCATGCCTTGAAAATATGTTCAAGGTGTGGCACAATGTATAGAAAACAAAGTAAGGGGAAACATCCAGAATTTTAGTCTATGAAATTCTCTGATGAATCATGCGTAAAAGAAAATATACACTGACTGGTATTTTAAAAATTTTTTAATTTTAAAGATGTGATAAAAATCAGTCTCTAAACAAGTCTGTTATTTGTGATAGGAAGGATTTGTTTATCCACAGATAAAATATATTATTACAAAAGCCAAAAGAAAGACCTTTCTAAAAAGAGGCAGTGTAGACAAGCTTTTATATGATTAGAAAGACTTCGTCCATTCACGCTTACAATCGTGTAGCACTTGTGCCATTCCCATCAGGAATATCCAGTTGTAGGGAAATATGAATATTCTGTCACTAGTTACTTATTTATGCTCAGGAGAAATCAATGACATTCTATAATGCTTGGTTTTATTTCCTTTCAGATACAGCAGCACGTCTTTCCTATCTGAATGACCCCCAGTTTGGACGATATACAGTACCTGTCAGAGTTGCAGATAGGCTTGGCCAATCACGTGTCACTCAGTTAGACGTGATGTTATGTGACTGTGTTACCCGAAGTGACTGCAAGATTCCATCACCTGTGAGGACTGCCAAAGGACTGATGCTTGGAAAGTGGGCCGTCCTTGCAATATTGTTGGGCATAGCATTGCTATTTTGTAAGTCCTTTCATGAATTCAAATGATAGCTTTTAAAATAACTTTCAGGACACATTCTTAGGATCAGCACTGTTATCTATGGCTGCTCATTTGTATATAGCTACATTTCTATTTAACACACACATATTTAATTTATTTATTGAAAGTGCATTTAGGTATCATTTTAGTGCTATCCTAATTAGCATAGACATAAAATTCAACACAAATACAGCACTTAGCATTGTGTGTGGCATATCTGGTTAGGGCAGACTTTTCTACTGGATGCTACTTTGACACAAGCAATAATGTTTATGTTTTCTGGAAAGTTGTTTTCATATTTGTCATCATAAATTCATAACATTGTTTTACGATAAACTGAACATCTCTCTCATCCTCCAGGTGTCCTATTTACCTTAGTCTGTGGGGCTACTGGGGCAGCCAAAAAGCCAAAAGTATTTCCCGATGATTTAGCCCAGCAGAACCTCATTGTATCAAACACTGAAGCTCCCGGCGATGACAAAGTGGTAAATTGTTTGTCCTTTCAAAATACATACAGACGATAAATTGGCCTAACCAACAATAATGACCTTTTCTGGGCAAAGTTCTTTTCAAATCTGGTAACTTACAATATATAAAATGTCATCAGTCCCAGGAGACAGATAAAATGACATTGATCCTATGGTGATATATGGCATTTCAATTCGGCCATATAGTGTCACTTAATAGTAAAAATCCTTCGGCATGTCATTATTATTTTCTATTTCAAGGGTGTCATGGCTTCAACTTCAGACCCAGTCTTTTTTATATGTTGAAGCTGCTGGTTGTGTGTAAAAATGTTTCATTTAGTTATTCACAGATCATCAGCATATGGTTTTAATTTTTTTTCTGGCAATAGCGATAAAATGACTGCAGGCTTTGATCATCGTGGGAAGAACTTTAATGGAGGCTTTCAGGCTCTAATAGGTTAGAAAGGAGCCTGAAGTCAACTATATGAAGCAGTAATGCTAACAGGTGATTACACTGCTTCCGCTTTGTTTTCCAGCCTAATATGTGGTTGAGGAACAAGTAAATTCCCTGCAAAAAGCATAATTGGTGATTAGAGCAGGAAGGATTTAGAAAACAAAAGGATGTTGACATCTAGGAAGGTATTTGAAAAAATAAAACTTAGAGTTTCCTACAGAAACGTAACATGGAAAATTAGTGGCCAGAGCTTTGGTGTTCTTATTTTCTCTGCTGATTTATTTGTATTTAATAGGATCACACGGATTTAGTATTGCTGCTAAGATTTTTACAGCAACTTTTATTTCTACTGATTTTGTTTCAGTTGAAGGGAACTCAGTTAGACACTAAATAAAAATACTGATTATTATTTCTGTTTCTGTTCTAGTCAGGTGAAGGGAATCAAGGGTCAATCCATGTGAGACAATAGTGTACAACCCTGATCTTGAGATGTGAGATGCTGGAAGGATTTCACAAATGAAGTTGTACAGTAGTCTAAGATGTTTTTGAAGAAGGAGTATACATCAAGCTTTCTGACTTGTCTCAAGGCTCAGACCACTTGGCATCTATAGTTTGCTTCTTGTATTGGACGCTACGTGAAGTACTGGGGTTACGGTAGTTAGGTACTTGGGATTGCCAGGACAGATGGAGTTCCTGCCCTCAGAATGCTTACCTTATAGCATGAAAAGTCACAGCATTATCTGCATGATTTGCTCTTTTTCTCATTTTTTGTTCTCCTCCGTATTTCCCCAATGCCAACTGTTTTGTTTCAGTATTCCACCAACGGCTTCACAACCCATACTGCGGGAGGCTTCACTCAGGGAATTTGCAGCACCCCGGGATCCGGAGTGAAAAACGGGGGGCAGGAGACCATTGAAATGGTGAAAGGAGGGCAGACCATTGAGTCCTGCCAGGAGGCCGGGCATCATCACACCCTGGGATCGTGTAAGGGAGGTGGACAGCACACCCTGGATTCCTGCAGAGGAGGACAAGTAGAGGCAGACAACTGCAGATACGCGTACTCCGATTGGTACACCTACACTCAGCCCCGCCTTGGTGAAGTGGGTTTCCCTAAGTGACCTACAAATCTATTTTGCTTCCTTTGCAACTTTCTAAATGATTACAGTTTAGTGGCCTGATCTTTATTTTCAATTAATGATTAACCTACTAATAAGAAATTTGATTTTCCTTAATTTTGATTTAGTTATGATCAGATGTTAAGTGGATATTGACTTTTCCTCATATTTTGTTTGCTTTTTAATTGCTTCTGAAATCATATGATATTCAAATTCTTTTTCTCATGACTTTGTGTTGCCAGTTCTCTGATGCCATTGTCATCAGACAAGTCATGTCTTAAAGGCCAAAAGTGGGGTCCAAGGCAATTCCAGCCTGCACAGCCACTATGCCTATCTGGAAAGCTCTGAGCCCACATTCATTCAGGTTCAGTGTAAGGGATGCATTTCACATTAGCCATAATCTTGAAAGAGAAAGCAGTGATTACTTAAAACGAACACTTGTATACTTGCTGCCACATGTGTGACTTTTAGAAACATGCTATGTAGTGAATTGATGGTATGATTGATGATATAGACCAATTGTGGGTGTTTTTTATATGTAGGAATCCATTAGAGGACACAATCTGATTAAAAATTAAACAATGAAAGGTAAATCAAAGCAATTATTTTTATGCTAGTAAGTTTCGGTGTTTAAAATAGTAATAAAATATGCTGTGTTTTTCCTCTTGGCAGAAGGTCCAGCAGTGTAATCAGGATAACAGTCATACGCATGCACAAGACTACGTCCGGACGTATAACTATGAAGGAAAAGGATCGGCGGCTGGTTCTGTGGGTTGTTGCAGTGAACGACAAGAAGAAGATGGGCTTGAATTTTTGGATCATTTGGAACCCAAATTTAGGACACTAGCAGAAGCATGCATGAAGAGATGAGTGTGTTCTATTTAGTCTACAAAAGCCAGTGGCTTTAATTGTCTCTTTTAAATTATTATTACAAGCCAGGATTTTTTTAAAAATAGAAGATGCTGTTTTGGGGGGCTTTTCCCCTTTATTTTGTTGAGATATCTTTAGCCAAATGTGCTTTTACAGAGGGATGCTGTGAACAACTACACAAATTTCCTGATTTTTCCGTAGTTTTTAAATACTTGTCTTCCACCTAAGGACACCTGCAGATAGACAAGTTGAGAAAGTCTGCGTTACTGTTTACATTTGGGTATAGTGACAGCAGCCAATTTATAGTGCAATAGTATGTAATTAACTCAAGTCTATATCATAGACTACTTGGAGTATAACCGAATGGAAAGTTGAAGAGGTCTTGCTCTAACATTATCTTCAGTTACCTAAATTAATTGTTTGTGTGGTGCTTGAAGACTGTTGTTCTCCTAAACATTCTAAAGTGTATACACTGCATTCTTGCTATTGTTTTAGTCTTGTAACGTGACCTTGCCTCATAAAGCAAAGGGAGATTCCCAACTAAGCGTTGACTGTTACTATAATTCCACTTTGGTGGACTTCAGTTTTTGTGTTGTATTCTCTGTGAAATCCGGCACTGAATCTACATTTCCTCTGTTACCCACCTTCTCCGCAAAATTTAAATTAAAAAAATGCTGAAGAATGTATTTTTTACTCCTGCAAGGTTTTGGTCTTTGGTCCCCGCCACTCCCCGCCACCCCTTCTGTCTGCCTCTCACCCTCTCTCTTCCCTCTTTCCCCCTCTCCCTCTCTTTTTCCCTCTATCTCTCTCTTTCTCTTCTTTTTTGTTCTTAAAATTCCGATTTGGGTTGGAGAATCTAAATATGTTTAAAAGCCGCCTCTTTTTTCCTCGCTTATAAAGTGACTTATTCTGTGTTTCTGTTTTACGTAAGCACCTGTATTCTTGGCTTTTCTTAAAATCAATGTAATGTCGATTTTTTTGTTTCAACTATTTTGGTGATTGCTTCATTATCTCCTCAACAAAGACCCTTTACTTTTGCCATTCAACTGTAGAAGTATGCCATGCTTTTATTTGATGCAAAATTCTATGTTAACAAAAGGAATAGTGTAATTAAAATTGGTTTAGTATAAGATAGTATATTTACAGTTCATTATTGCAAGGATACAGTTTATAAATGCAAAATAGTGATTTTTTTGAAATAAGCTTTGCAATACAGGGATTGTGAAATCTCTAGGAATAACTTTTATAGCTTTTTAGATGAGGTGGCTAGTTATAGCTATGTGTTTGTAAAGTTTTTTTTTTTAAATATTTTGAGATTACAGTTTTTTAACAGATGTCGAACTGGTTCAAACTATTTAAATTTTGAAATAATAAGACAAAATTAAACTTAATAGCCAACCAAATTCCAGGCTACATTTCACAGCTGATTTCAGTCAATGAATTTTCTATCCGTGCTAACCATATGGACATTTTTAAAGTATTTCTGATATTTAGGATTGTTAATAATATGCCTATTTTGAATTCACAGGATTGGCTTATAACAGTTATTTTTAAAAATTAACACTGGGTAATTTATTCAATAATCAGTTTATCTTTTCAATAGTTTCATCACTACTCAGTCAAAAATACTATTTCTCAAAGTTATTTTTAATACATTATGTATAAAATTCTTGTATATTACTAGTTATGATAAAGTAAATCAAGTAATTTTTAAAAATCAGTGTGTTTGTTAATCATGTGTCTGACATGAGCTTATGGGATTGTATTTTTCTTACTTAGAGAAGTGAGTCTCTTTTTTAGAATCCTGTTCTACATTTTTTAGAATTTTAGAGTTTGATTTGGAGAGGAAATTGGTCCATTGTTACATTTATCTAATTTTACTATTCTAAAGACTATGATGCTATGGGATGTTGGTTAAGTTGCACAATTTCGCTGTGTCTGGTTTTCTTCATCTAAAATGGGGAATAATAATAGAACTCCTTTCCTAGGGTTCTATTAGGGTGGCTGTAAGACATTTGAATAAAAAATGGTTTTTAAACATGAAAGTCAGAGTGGTCCACCTAAAAGGCACTCCTAATAAAACCAAATAATTTTAAATAAGTCACATATACAACCCATTTCATATTAACAAAAATCAATTAAGAAAACAGGATAATGAAAAGGTTGGGTTTGGGGGGGGATTATTTTTATTTTTGTTTTTCATTTTTGAATGTTTGTCAATTGAGCATATGTTTCTCCATAATGATCATCTGATGACTGGGTCTTATATTTCCAGTGGTTCAGAACATACATTGCAAAGGTTGCTGAAGTATCTGCAAAGGATTGCTTTGTTTGAAATACTGTGAAACTACTCTATTCAAATTGCCTGGAAAGAGGAACATCCGCTTCTTAAAAAGGGCACTAATTCTAAAGCTCTTTGAAAATTACTTGTGCTTAAGATTCCTCCTGTCAAGCCCATCCTTAGCTGCTCTGCTACCTTGTTCTGCTAAAGAATGGTTTGCCTCCGAGGCAAGCAGTTGCTTGCCTGGGAGTTTAAGACTCTTGGCAGTCACCATGGTAATCTAAATGCAAAAACTCAAAAACTCCAGAGAGACTACCTTGATGCAAACTCCCAGCTCCACCCTTATTAGCTGTGGGTTTTGAGAAGTCACTCAAGCTTTGAGTCTGGTTTCCTCACTTGTATGACACCTATTGAGGGGGTTGGAGGAGTCTACTTCATAGTTTTGTTGTCAGTTAAAAGAGTTAATTCATGAAAAGACTTGGTACTGGGTTAGCCCTCAATATATGTGTCAGCTGCTGCTATTATCATAGGAGCAGAGGATGCCATAGCTGGGAAGAATCATAGCTCCTGTATCCACTTCTCTACAGCTGACAACTTGCCATCATGTTCCCGTTCATTTTCCCCAGAAGCTCGATCAGTGTTTTTACCTGTGATGGCCTTTAGGAACTTCATGGCTAATAATAGTTTCCAGTTCTCTGATTCTTGGTAGTCAGGAAGCTACATCATACCCATAGCCCACAGATCAGTGTGTGATCAGTCTTAAGACTTAAATGAAAAGCAGATAAAATTCCTAATAAGCCATACATTGCCTCAGGAAGCAAAAAGGAGGCAAAACTCTTAGAGATTTCCCCTACAAAATGTTGCTTCAACAGAGGAAGCCAACGGGGATCTGCCGTTAGTTCAGTGCAATCTGCTTTTGCGATCTCTGTATAATCATTTTCTGCTTTATTGGATTCCCTGTTTTAAGACAGGGCTTTATCTTCGTTCCTTTTCTTTCTTTTTTTTTTTTAAGTGCAAAATCTGACTTTGACCACAAACTTTCCCTTTAGTCTCTACCTCCAGCCTTTTCCTGGGCTCAAGATTGAAATCTCGACCCCAGATTTTGCCCTGGTCGACCCCTTAGGCAGTAACGTCCTGAGGACAAAATGCTTTTCCTTCTATGTACCTAGAACCATCCTTTTTTTTACCTCCTTGAATAATGAAGCTGTAAGAGGTTACATGGTATCTGTGTAGAGCTACAGCTCTTATCCAGTTCTTCTTTAAGACCTCTTTTATCCTATTATTTACTTTTAGGTCAAGACCTCTGTTAGGCTAGTACTTTTAACTCATTATGCATAAAGACAAACAGCATGTTGCCCCATCCAATCAGGCCTTCCTGAGTTTCCTGTATAAATAGTGTCCTCCTTCTTATTACTTAGGCTTGAAGCTGAGAAGCCTTAGCTTCTCTTTCTTGTCGCATAGCACATCCTATTCGTTGCCCCAAACTGCCAAATTTTCTGAGAATTTTAAACACAATTTCATTCATTCATTTTTTTGCATACAGTCATTTAATGCGCTCCCATTTACAGCCATGTAAGGCCTTCCTAATACAGACAGTTTGTGCTCATATGAGAAGGAACAAGCTGAATCAGCTCCTCTTGCACAGGACAAGGCATGGTGTAGTTGTCCCTTACATCCCTACAGGAAACCTGCGCAGAGCTAAGAGGTTAGAGCTGTGGAATTTCTGCTAGTTGCCTGTTTGCTTTTATTTATGTTAGGATACAGGAAGGAGGATGGAGCAAAATGCTGGTTCTTTCACAGTAGACAAATAGTAGGGTGACCTTGCTGAAATATTTGCTTGCACTATTTTTTAGAGTGTGGTTCACCGATCATCTACCACAGAATCACCCATTGTGTTTGTTAAAATAAAGATCCCTTTGGGACTTCTCTGGTGGTCCAGAGGTTAAGACTCCGTGCTTCCACTGCAGGGGGTGCAGGTTTGATCCCTGGTCAGGGAAATAAGATCCCACAGGCAAAGTGGCCCCCCCAAAAAAAAAAATCCCTTGAATCAGAATCACAGGGATGACAGGTTATTGGGAAGAAGTATGGAAGGCCACACTTTTTAATAAGTTTGCTAGGTCACTTTTATACCCTTTAAATTTTGAGAACCATGAATAGGGATTAGTATCTGGATTTAGGTGATTATTTGGAAGTTTATGAAACTGAAGTATTTAAAGTTTGCTTCTTCATATCAGATACATTACACAAAATGCTAGAAATGTACCAAAGAGTTGAAACACATTAGTTTGTAAAACTCCACAATTTCAGTTGATTAACCATTTCAGAATGAACTCTGCTCCGTGATTCCTGCCAACCACATGGAAGGGAAGTGGAGGCATGGTCTTAAGGTAGAATCGTGGGATGAAGACAATCAGTAAACACTAAAGAAAATGAGCTAATTTTGCCACATAAATGCTGCTAACCAATAACATGCATGCAAATTATGTTGCATCTCTTCCCAAAACAAATCAGGTTGTCAAATCTCCAGAGACAAATGGGCAAGGAGGGTCAGCACCAGGTGCAACAGGTGACTCTGTCCATGAAGTGGCAGATACTTGGCAGTGCTATGCTGTCATGTGGAAGCCGTGTCGGGCAGGGTGACAGGCAGTGCTCACTGGGTAACCATGATGGCTAGGAGCTTCAGAGGGTTTTATGAAACAGGGAAGGGATGTGGTGGAAGAGTCAAGACTTGCAGCTTAAAGAGTGTTCCCATCGGAAGTGGGCCAATTGGAAATTTTCTAAGAACCAAGGACATGAGGTGAACCTACAGGGAATGAGATGTTCTGAAAGCCATCGTTGAAAGGAGAGGGGCGGGGTCAACCTACAGAATTCTGATGCAAAATTACCAGTAAATCAGGTAAAAGGAATTTATCCTGAAAAGGTAGGATAATGGTGCAAAGATTCCACACACATGCAAAGATGTTTATCTCAGTAGTATGAAATATGTGGATAATTGGAAATAAGCTAAACGTCCCATGATAGGAAAGTAAATGGTTTATAATACATTACTGTGATACAAGTTACCATAAATGAGGATAACGGATGTAGTGACCATGGGCACTGACTTTGTAGTCTGAAAGACATGAATCCAAATTGCAACTTTGTTATCACTAACTGAGGAACCTTGGTAAATCATGGGAGCATCAGATTTGTTACATATAAAATGGGGACAAAATAGGAATAAATGATGTAATACATGTAAAGATCCTATCTTTTTAAAAAATTTGTTTATTTGTTTTTGGTTGCCTCGGGTCTTAGTTGCAGCACACGGGGTCTTCATTGAGGCATGCGGGATCTTTTCATTGCTGTGTGGACTCGTCGTTGTGGCACGTGGGCTTCTCTCTAGTTGTGACATGCGGGCTTAGTTGCCCTGTGGCATGTGGGATCTTAGTTCCCGGACCAGGGCTCGAACCCGTGTCCCTTGCGTTGGAAGGCGGATTCTTTACCACTGGACCACGAGGGACGTCCCAAGGATCCTATCTTAGTGTTTGACTCATCAATGAATTAATAAAGATAGCTATTGCTACTATTGTTATGATGATAATGGAATATCATGCAATTATTTTATTTTGAAGGCTATTTAATTAAGAAAAGACAAAATACAGTATTAATGAAAAAGTAGGACAATTCTCTAGTATAATTCCAAATTCATATAAATGTAAGATTCTATGTAATATACTAAAATATTGAGTGGTAATCTGCAGATGAAATATTTCTTTATTGTGTTTTTGTGTTTCCATTTTACAATGAGCATTTATTATAAAATCGGGGGAAATAATAAATGAAATAACAAGAAAAGTTCATAGGTTTTAGATTTTTGGAGATTTATAGACCTGTGAGAAAAAAACCTTTAAATCTTAGCCTTACAACATCAAGGCTACAAGGAACATGTTACATTCACAGTAAATGACTGAATTGAAGCAAAAACAATATTTTATCATCTCATAAGAATTGAGTGCACTCATGTTTTTCGTCTAAAAATTTTGCATTAGCACACAAATTTTATGATCAGTAAATTTTCATGTGCTGGCTAGACTAAGAAAAAGTAACCAATTTACTAGATGTACCAAATGAAATATTTCAAACAGTATTTGCATGAGTGCAAGGGTGAACCAAATAAATTGTTCATTTTGTAGCAAGCCTAGCTTTCCCTCTTCCTCCTGCCATAGACACAAAGTTAATCTCTGCACAAAGAAGACCTATGGTGAGGACTTCCCTGGTGGCACAGTGGTTAAGAATCCGCCTGCCAATGTAGGAGACGCCGGTTCGAGCCCTGGTCCACGAAGATTCCACATGCTGTGGAGCATCTAAGCCAGTGTGCCATAACTACTGAGCCTGCGCTCTAGAGTCCACGAGCCACAGCTACTGAAGCCCGCGTGTCTAGAACCCAAGCTTCGCATACAAGAGAAGCCACCACAAGGAGAAGCCCGTGTTCCACAACAAAGAGTAGCCCCCTCTCGCCACAACTAGAGAAAATCCACGCGCAGCAGCGAAGACCCAACACAGCCAAAAATAAATAAATAAAATAAAATTTAAAAAGATTGCTGAGTCTTCATTACATTTTAAACATTGTAACATTGTGGTCTGGTCTGGAGTCTGTACTTTTTATATCTATATAAATTTATTTCTGGCTGCGTTGGGTCTTCGTTGCTGGGAGCGGGCTTTTCTCTGGTTGCAGCCAATGGGGGCTACTCTTTGTTGCAGTGTGTGGGCTTCTCATTGCGATGGCTTCTCTCCTTGCGGAGCATGGGCTCTAAGCACGCAGGTTTCAGTTGTTGTGGCGCGTGGGCTCAGTAGTTGTGGCTCGCGGGTTCCAGAGTGCAGGCTCAGTAGCTGTGGTGCACTGGCTTAGTTGCTCCAGGGCATGTGGGATCTTCCACGACCAGGGATTGAACCCGTGTTCCCTGCATTGGCAGGCAGATTCTTAACCACTAAGCCACCAGGGAAGTCCCTGGAATCTGTACTTTCTTTTTTTAATTGAAAAATAGGAGTCATTTTCTAATTATTTTAATGTCTCCTTTATGCAAAATTTTCATATAAACATCAGTAATTTAAATTCTTCCTTTTTGCATAATGCATATAGAAATCTTAGAGAATAAATATCATTTAAAAACTTCTAATTAATAAAATTATTTCTAAAACTCTTTATATGGTTCATTGATTGTTCACAGTAAAAGAATTTGGATAGTTTCCTAGAACAGGATTTAACTTGCAGACACAGTTTTGTTTCTTATGGTTATAATTGGGTGCTGTTTCTTCCAACAATAATAATAATTTAAAACCTGCCAATACATCTTAGGTTTAAGCAGGAAAGAAAAAAACAACATTATGTGTTTCAACCATTTTTGGTTTTAACAGATTAATTTATCTCCATAAAGATTTTTTAAGAGAGGGTATATGGGTCCAAAATTCTGAATTTTTATCTCAACATTCTAAAAACTCATCTGCCTCTTTAGGAAAATCACATAACTCCTTCTTTGGGTGTATGTTTCTTCAATAAAATGAGGAGTTAAACCAGGTTAAATATCTAGTCACTTTGTTTTAATTTTCTATGATTCCATGTTAATCAAATATAAGTGAAGTGGTAATTCAGTCTTAGTATATCATTGATTTCCAAACGTCCTCCAAGTCAAAGAGATTGTATTGCAATGGCTGTGGTGTGTGGGGATGTATGTCAAGGACAGGGCAAAGATAGTTGGATTAGTTTGATGTTAGCTCCATGCCAACATGAAGCTGGTAAGCAGCCCTGATAAAATGTCTTTAACAGATAAATGCACACGTCTATCCCAGAACTCTTCTGATGCTTTGATTTATATAGTTTGTCTGGATATGTGCCTGAAACTCAATTATGTAGGGAAGTTCCCTTTTTCTTTTTTTTTGGCTGTGTTTCTTTAGGAAATCTTCCAATAACATCTTTGGCAATTTTCAGTCTCTTGCAAAACCCTACCACTTTTTCATTGTTTCATTGATCTCATCATTTCCTTCCTTTCTCAACTTCAATTTATTCATTGCTTTAATCTATTCCACTATAACTCTAACTTCTTTTCCCTTCTCTTCTTTTGCTGAGTAATTACTCAGCAAAACCCTATCACTGGATTTGCCAGCTCTTTCATGAATTTTACATGAACCCTGGAACATGGCTCAAGAAAAAACATTTAACCATGTTGTCAGTGCTGACCCACAATTCTGCCCTGTTACCTAAGTTCAGGGTTTTTCAAACAGTGAGATACAGCCAATTGGTTGAAACACAGCCAATTAACTCGAGGGATGGCCACCTGCATTATTAATAAATTAGAAGGCAATGAACAGAAATGGTCAGTGTGTGTTACACATGGGAACAGTAAGTGTTATTCATGAAATTTAAGTTCCAGATTACATGTATGAGCTATGTACCAGTTCACAACATAAAAAATATTTCTTACTATGAATTAGAGTCAACAATTCAAAAGACTGGTCTAGTCAATTTCCTGTTTTACACCTACTCTCTGCTTAAGTCTCTAGACGACCTTCCTTGCTTAACATAACTTTGCAACTGATTTTAATGACAAAATAGAAACAGAACTCTCTCATCTTTCCACCACCAACTCTACCAGACTACCAACAACTATACCATGTACTTTGACCTCCATCCTTTATAATGGATGACTTGCTCTGCTCCTATTTAAGGCAACCTCTCCATTAATACACTGGTTCCCATGACCTTTTCCTTCCTCAAGATCTTTGTTCATGAAATTAACCTCTCCTACATCGTCCATAATCTGCTCTTGCCTGGATCATCTCCAATAATAAACAGAAATGCTTAATAGAAATAATAGTTAACATGGATATAGTAGTTTTCTTGTGCCATATTGTAAAAACTTTGCATATGTTATTTCTTTTTATGCTCATTCAAGTTAAGAACTATTATTATTCCCACTTTATAGATGAGGAAACTGAGACACAGAAATGTTAAATGACTAGCTCAGGGTAGTGGTACTAGGATATGATAGAATCAGTATCTGACTAGGCAATCTGACCCCAGAATCTATCTACACTCTTAGCCACCCTGCAATTTGCTTCTGGCATAAAACTTGTTTACCTCAAGTTGTCCTTCAGCGTTTGCCTCATTTTCTCCGTCTCTTTTCATAGAAAAACCTACATAACAGAGACCCAAATGATGCTGTTGCAGAAGGCTTTGAGTCCCATAGGACAACCCTTCAACACCCAATTTTAACATAGCTGAGGCCGACAGCTCCACACACCTGCCAGTGTCCACCTGGAGCACCTGCTTCAGCATCTCTCAGTCTTGTGTGTAGATGAAGCCCAGAAAGTCAGAGGAGTGACTGCTCCTCAGGGCCCACCCTCACCATAAAGGGAAGAGAAGTCAGTGGACATGTGCTCCAGATTCCTGTTTGTTAAGGTGACCCTCCAACGGTTCCTTGCCTTTTGGTGTCCATGATTTTGAGTAATCTCCTCCTCTGGAATGAGGGCCGGGCCTCATTGACTAGAAGGCAGGGCAGGGCTTCTATTGACTAGAAGCAAGTCTATTGACTAGACTTGCTTCTAGTCAATAGAACATGGCAAAGGTAATGGGATGAGACTTCACCCACATAGCGTATGATTATGCTATATAACATCCCATTTTAGTGGACCGGGGAAAGAACTTCTTCTTGCTGACTTGCAATAAGCAGCCGTATTAAGCAAGCCTATGTGACAAAGAACTGGCGTGACCTCTAGAAACTGCTGGTGGCTTGTAGGACTTAATGCTGCCCACCATCCATCCAACAGCCACAAAAAGCAGGCCATTTGTTACACAGCCATAAGGAAACCTGCCGAGAATCAGCATGAGCTTGAAAGTGGATCCTTCCCCACCTGAGCCTCTGGATGAAAATGCAGCCCAGCCGACACCTCGGTTGCAGCCTGGTGAGAATAAAGCAGAGCACCCAGCTAAGGCATGTCCAAATATTTGACACACAAAAACTATGGATAATACATGTGTATTGTTTTAAGCCTCTAAGTTTGTGGTAGCTTAGAATTGCCTGGTCACGTACTCTCTTTCCAGAATACAACTCTGAAGTGCAGTAGACCTCCTTTCTCAGAGTGCGACAAATGGGACTGAGCCCACAGCATTAATCAAGTCAATAACACAACTTTTAGTGACTTTTATATTTTCCCAGTCTCTGATTCTGCCTCCAGGATTATCTCCCAGTAGACTGGCTTCTCTCACATCTGTGTTTCAGGCTTTGTTTCCAGGTGGACCAAAGTGTGACAGGTGCAAGGAAGCGAAGATCTGAGAGTCGCTTTTGTCTCTATTTCCTCATCACCTCGCCTAGCCCATGTGCAGCTCTGCAATTGTACCTTCATCACCACCACTCCAAGGAAACTCACTTTCCTGTCATCACCAATGGCTTAGTCATGTCCAATCCAATGACTTGTTTTTAGCCTTAATCTTACTTGACTTTTCAAAAGCTTATGTCACAGTTAATTACTTCCTTCTTGGTGACAAACTGTCTTCCCTTGGCTTATGGAACACCATGTTCACAGATCATTCCATTCCTCCTTAGTCTCTGGCCACTCCTCCTTAGTCTAGGAGAAGCTGTTTCCTTTTTCCTTCCTGACTCTTGGAGTAACTAAGGGATTTATCTTCACTCATTCCCTAGATTTTCTTTCACTCTCAAAGTTTTAAATAATACATCTTAGCTTGGGTATGTAATAGATATCTCAAACTTTACATGTCCAAATAAAACCCTTCATGTCTTAAGCCAAACCAGTTCCTCTCCCAATTTCCTTCCTTCATTCAGTCATTGTGTTCACACTGCTGCTTAGTACAAAGCCCTTGGTAGGCACCCTTGAATCTTCTCTTTCTCTCACATCCCATCTCCAATCTATCAACCAGTCCTATGAGGTTTAACTTCAAGTTATACCACAAATCCAAACTCCATCACTAGTTGCGTCACTGACTTTCATAGGTCAAACCATCATCACCTTCGGCCTGAACTGCTACATCTGCCAGTGTTGTCCTCTATAATCTCTTTTCTTGCAGCAGCCATAAGTGATTAATAAAATATATACATCAGATCACGCCTTCCTCCCCCACCACCACCCAAAAGCCTTTCTATGCCTTTTTATGAGCAGATGAAATTAAAATAAAACCTAAACTTATTAACGGGGCCCATGAGTTTTTTTAAATCTCTGTTGCTTCTTTTTATTGCTTTATATGCTAGTAGCCTTCACTCCACTCCAACACTTGTTGGCTTCTCTCTGTTCTCTGAACAGACAAGCTTGTTCTTGATTTCCAGGGCTTTTATACTTGGTATTCTCTCAGGCTGGGATGCTTTCCCTCCAGATCATTTGTCTCCTCTATCATTCAGATCTCCAAGTTCACACCTCAGTACATCTTTCCAGATGACCCCTATAAAATACCCATTTCTCAGGATATTTAAACTAGCTTGGGTGTCAGGACTGTTTGGTTTTCCTAAAAGAGGTGTGGCAGAAAACTTGTGGTTTCAGGAAGCATGCCTTCACCACTGTCAATTATATGTGTCTTGAGAACATTTTTATTGTCCCAGTTGAGAGTGTGGAATGGAAAGATGAAAAAGTAGGTAAAGCATGAGCTAAAGGAAGAGATTTTTAAAAACCAAAATGAAAAGCAAGACCCATAACATCTAGGTAGAGATGAACAGAGCTATCTCAAAGGGAAGTGTGATTTTGTTTCAAGACTGGCATTAGTCCCTGAGAAATAAGATATTGTATTTCAGTACTTAGTATGAAGGCAATGGAAACACCAATCTCTGTCCTGTGTTTACTGTGTCATGATGCTAAAAGTCTTACATGATAGCTTTGGTTATCTAAGTGGAAAGAACACCAAAACAATACCTGATTTTTTTTTCCTTTTTGCCAATAGCTGTGGACATCAAAATAAATCGTGAGAATTGTGTCAATTGTAAGCAGAGGGAAGTCTTAATAATATAGACAGTTTATCTGGAAACCATTTAAAAGACCCAGACCCAAGAGTTACAATAAATATTCTTGCACTTGAGATAGGAAAGTGGAACCATTAGAATCTTTTTAGCCATTAATATTTCACCGAGGATAGGAAACATCTAGACCTAAATGGGTGTGTGGAAGAAATACTTCCTTGATATATATTTCTCCTGTAATTTACTGAAATCTAGGGAAAGACTTTGAAAGTAAGAATAAACGAATACAGGTAACAACAGTCCAGGTAATAAACGAACTGGAAACCACAGTACATTTCATCATGCCCACCATGAAAGGACTTGATGAAGTACACAAAAGCAGACCTAAGCCTTTCTTATAAAGTATTGATTAAATAGATTATATAAATGCTACAAAGAGGGCTAAAAAATGGGAAAAGGAGATTTACATCTAAATCAAAATGAAACATTTAAAAAAAATTTAAGAATCTGCATCTTAGAAAAACCCAAAGGCCTGAATTCTTCCAACGTCAATTTCATCATTTCCTGGGTTTTGTATCTGTCATATTTCAGAGTGAGTAAAGAACTTCCACATTCCTAGTGGTGCTTGTGCTACTGGTTAAACAACCACATTTTGAGAACTGCTCATCTAGAGCAAGAATTTCATTTCTGATCTGTACAGTAGAATACTCTGGGAAGCTTTCAAATAAAGCACTTAAGAGAGCCCCTCCTTCGGAGAATCCGATGTAATTGATCTGAGGGGGGGCCTGAACGTTGGTGTTTATTAAAAGCTCCCCAGGAGATATCAATACGCAGTGAGAGTTACGAACTACTGCTCCTGGTGGTGATATTCCTAAATCTGTAGTCAGTCCTGGACCCACTGCAGCCTTCCCAAACTTTTTGTTTTGTTTTGTTGCGGTACACGGGCCTCTCACTGTGTGGCCTCTCCCGTTGCGGAGCACAGGCTCCGGACGCGCAGGCTCAGTGGCCATGGCTCACGGGCCCAGCCACTCCGCGGCATGTGGGATCCTCCTGGACCGGGGCACGAACCCGTGTCCCCTGCATCGGCAGGCGGACTCTCAACCACTGCGCCACCAGGGAAGCCCCCTTCCCAAACTTTTGAGTCAATTACAGAACTGGGACATTCTCCTCCATAACTATAAATTTTATCTTGGCATCCAAAGAGAAATTTAAAAAATGTTTTGTGGTCCAAAAGCTTAGACAATAACGTTTTCTAGAAGATACCCTTGCCTCCATCTTCCTACTTGTAAATCCAACCTGTGAAACACAAGATTTTAACAGCTCCTGTGACTCTGGAACCACTTTTGTAATGAACATTAGCCAATATAAAGATGAAAAGGAAGAGGAGGAAGAGGAAGGAGGAGGACTTGAATTACATTTTCAACAAATAAAATTCTATTTAAAGTGTACAAAATTTGAATTTATATTTAAATAATTTGTATATTTATTACACATAAATAATTTAATTTTAAAAATATGTAGTAAATATTGTCACAAAACAGTAATGAGGAGACAGACGATGCAATTGTACTTAACATGGCCAATAAGCACTTGAAAATTTGCTCAACATCATTAGTCATCAGGGGAAAGCAAATTTAAAACATAAGATATCACTTCATCAGTGAAATGCAAATGAAAACCACAATCAGATACCCATAGTGGTAAGACTGACAAAAATGTGTTGGCAAGGGGGCTTCCCTGGTGGCGCAGTGGTTGAGAGTCCGCCTGCCGATGCAGGGGACACGGGTTCGGGCCCCGGTCCGGGAGGATCCCACATGCCGCGGAGCGGCTGGGCCCGTGAGCCATGGGCACTGAGCCTGCGCGTCCGGAGCCTGTGCTCCGCAGCGGGAGAGGCCACAACAGTGAGAGGCCCGTGTACCGCAAACAAACAAACAAACAAAAAATGTGTTAGCAAGGTTGTAGAACAACTGGAACTCATATATATTGATATATGCTGGTGGGGAATTGGTCAGGCAGTTTGAATGAAAGTGAAGTATAGCCTTATCCTATGCCCTATGTCCTAGTTATTCTACTACTAGGGATATATGGAGGAGAAATGAAACTCTATGCGCACAAAAAGACTTGCACATGTTCATAGCAGCTTTATTCATAACAGCTAAAATGTGGAAACAACACAAAAGAGAAGAATTAAACACACAGTGGTGTACAGACAATGCAATAGTACTCAGTAATAAAAGGGACAAGGTACTGATACACTCAACAACAATGTTGAATGAAAGACATCGGACACAAAAGCATACATTCTGGGGGGCTGTCAGCCTCTAAGATGGTGTCCAACGATCTCTGCCTTTTGGTGTTCGTGCCCTTGTGTAATCGCCATCCCTTGACTTTGGAGTGTTTCTAGTGACTTACTTCTAGCCAACAGAATTAGGCAGAGGTGACAGAATCTCACTTCTGATGTTGTGTTACAAGAAGACTGTGGCTTCCATTCTGGGCACCTTATCTTTCTGGTTTGTTCTGAGGGAAGCCAGGTACCCATGGTGTGGGCTGCCCTAGAGAGGCCCATGTGGCAAGGAACTGATGTCTCAGCCAACATTTATCAAGGAAAGCCTGCCGAAAGTCATGTACAGGAACTTAAAAACAGATCCAGTGGAACCTTGATATGACTGTAGCCTCAGCTACACACGTTGACTGCAACCTGAGCTAGAGACAGCCAGCTAAGCCTGAATTCCACAGAAACTGTGAGATAACAAGTCCTAGTTGTTTTAACCCACTAAGTTGTGGAATAATGCAAAAGTGATGTCCAATAGATAAAAAGTGATGCTGTAATAGATAACTAAGTTAGTGTGCAATTCCATTTATGTGAAATTCTAAGGACGCCAAAACGACTCCTTAGTGACAGAAAGCAGAACAGTGGTTGCCTCAGGGTGGGGGTATTGACTAGGGTGAAGGAAATGTTCTCTATCTTGATTTGAATGAAGGTAACACTATGTATTTATATATAGATAAATAATTGGGTCGGCCAAAAAGTTCGTTCGGGTTTTTCGTAAGATGTTACTGAAAAGCCCTAACGAACGTTTTGGCCAACCATATATATATTTATGTATATATTTGTCAAAACTTATTGAAGGAAAAAAAGCTTATTGAAGTGTATGCTTAAGGTCTATGAAATTTACTCTATGTAATCCAGATGTAAAAGGAAAAATCTTTTCTAAAATTTTACATTTTTACAAGATGGAGAGGCCAGATATTTAAAAACTACCTACCCCAGGGCAATTATGTCAAACAAGTTAACAGGCAATTTAAAAATTCAGTTAGAATCTCTAGACAGATGGGGTTAGAGTACCCAGGTCAGGCTGACTGGGATCCCTGTTACATTTGGAGGGGAAGGGAAGGAAAAAGCTAGAGGGCCTTGGACAAACTTGGGAAAAATAAAAAAACCTGGCATATTCCTTGCTAAATGCCATGATAGAGTATGCCCTTCTCCTTTGAACAGATGAGTCTGGAAAACTATTGCTGAGAGAGCCCAATAGAGCAAGGCTCAGGCCACCTATTCTCAGGGAATACTTTGTATACTATGATAAATGAATGTGGCAGAAAATAAGATGTCTTTATGTTACATTATGTCATGAGAACATGTGTGTCCTTATCACTTTTCAATATCTCTCTGAAGAGAGGAAACCTTATTCTCGGTGTGCCAAATGAGAAAGGAAAAGTTGATATTGGATGACATTGGTGTCAATTATCTTGGGACTATTACAGAAAGGCAGGTCACCATAAGGGGAAAGATGTCATAGTTACATCCACAGCGCTTGTCCATTCCAATTTCGTTTTGTCCACCCTTCCTAGGATAAGACAAATGGGGAGAGGCAGTGGGCTCCAGTCTTTCCTTGGACCTTTGGAACAGTACAGCAGTTGAGATCAGATAACTCATCATTAGATGGTTGAGAAGCTGTTCCAGATAATATCTGATCACTACTTAACATTGTTTTGTGTTTTTTTTCTTTTCTTTTCTTTAAATTATTTTTTATAGAGCAGGTTCTTATTAGTCATCAATTTTATACACATCAGTGTATACATGTCAATCCCAATCACTCAATTCATCACACCACCACCCCACTCTCCCACTGCTTTCCCCCCTTGGTGTCCATACGTTTGTTCTCTACATGTGTGTCTCAATTTCTGCCCTGCAAACCAGTTCATCTGTACCATTTTTCTAGGTTCCACATATGTGCGTTAATATACGATATTTGTTTTTCTCTTTCTGACTTACTTCACTCTGCATGACAGTCTCTAGGTCCATCCACGTCTCAACAAATGACCGAATTTCGTTCCTTTTTATGGCTGAGTAATATTCCATTCTATATATGTACCACATCTTCTTTATCCATTCGTCTGTCGATGGGCATTTAGATTGCTTCCATGACCTGGCTATTGAAAATAGTGCTGCAATGAACATTGGGGAGCATGTGTCTTTTGGAGTTATGGTTTTCTCTGAGTATATGCCCAGTAGTGGGATTTCAGGATCATATGGTAATTTTATTTTTAGTTTTTTAAGGAACCTCCATACTGTTCTCCATAGTGGCTATATCAAGTAACATTCCCACCAATAGTGCAAGAGGGTTCCCTTTTCTCCAGACCCTCTCCAGCATTTGTTGCTTGTAGATTTTCTGATGATGCCCATTCTAACTGATATGAGGTGATACCTCACTGTAGTTTTGATTTGCATTTCTATAATAATTAGTGATGGTGAGCAGCTTTTCACGTGCTTCTTGGCCATCTGTATGTCTTCTTTGGAGAAATGTCGATTTAGGTCTTCTGCCCATTTTTGGATTGGGTTGTTTGTTTTTTTAATATTGAGCTGCATGAGCTGTCTGTATATTTTGGAGAATAATCCTTTGTCTGTTGATTCGTTTGCAAATATTTCCTCCCATTCTGAGGGTTGTCTTCTTGTCTTGTTTATGATTTCCTTTGCTGTGCAAAAGCTCTGAAGTTTTCTTAGGTCCCATTTGTTTATTTTTGTTTTGATTTCCATTACTCTAGGAGGTGGATCAAAAAAGATCTTGCTCTGATTTATGTCAAAGAGTGTTCTTCCTATGTTTTCCTCTAAGAGTTTTATAGTGTCTGGACTTACATTTAGGTCTTTTACATGTAGCTGTCCAGTTTTCCCAGCACCACTTATTGAAGAGACTGTCTTTTCTCCATTGTATATCCTTTTCTCCTTTGTCATAGATTAGTTGACCATAGGTACGTGGGTTTATCTTTGGGCTTTCTATCTTGTTCCATTGATCTATGTTTCTGTTTTTGTGACAGTACCACATTGTCTTGATTACTGTAGCTTTGTAGTATAGTCTGAAGTCAGGGAGTCTGATTCCTCCAGCTCCGTTTTTATCCCACAAGACTGCTTTGGCTATTCGGGGTCTTTTGTGTCTCCATACAAATTTGAAGATGTTTTGTTCTAGTTCCATAAAAAATGTCATTGGCAATTTGATAGGGATTGCATTGAATCTGTAGATTGCTTTGGGTAATATAGTCATTTTCACAATATTGATTCTTCCAATCCAAAAACATGGTATATCTCTCCATCTGTTGGTATCATCTTTAATTTCTTTCATCAGTGTCTTATAGTTTTCTGCATACAGGTCTTTTGTCTCCCTAGGTAAGTTTATTCCTAAGTATTTTATTCTTTTTGTTGCAGTGGTAAGTGGGAGTGTTTCCTTAATTTCTCTTTCAGGTTTTTCATCATTAGTGTATAGGAATGCAAGAGATTTCTGTGCATTAATTTTGTATCCTGCAGCTTTACCAAATTCATTGATTAGCTCTAGTAATTTTCTGGTAGCATCTTGAGGATTCTCTATGTATACTATCATGTCATCTGCAAACAGTGACAGTTTTACTTCTTCTTTTCCAGTTTGGATTCCTTTTATTTCTTTTTCTTCTCTGATTGCTGTGGCTAGGACTTCCAAAACTATGTTGAATAATAGTGGTGAGAGTGGATATCCTTGTCTCATTCCTGATCCTAGAGGAAATGCTTTCAGTTTTTCACCATTGAGAATGATGTTTGCTGAAGGTTTGTCATATATGGCCTTTATTATGTTGAGGTAGGTTCCCTCTATGCCCACTTTCTGGAGAGTTTTTATCATAAATGGGTGTTGAATTTTGTCAAAAGCTTTTTCTGCATCTATTCAGATGATCATATGGTTTTTATTCTTCAGTTTGTTAATATGGTGTATCACATTGATTGATCTGCATATATTGAAGAATCCTTGCAACCCTGGGATAAATCTCACTTGATCATGGTGTATGATCCTTTTAATGTGTTGTTGGATTCTGTTTGCTAGTATTTTGTTGAGGATTTTTGCATCTATATTCATCAGAGATTTGGTCTGTAATTTTCTTTTTTTGTAGTATCTTTGTCTGGTTTTGGTATCAGGGTGATGGTGGCCTCATAGAATGAGCTTGGGAGTAATCCTTCCTCCGCAATTTTTTGGAAGAGTTTGAGAAGGATGGGTGTTATCTCTTTTCTAAATGTTTGATAGAATTCACCTGTGAAGCCATCTGTTCCTGGACTTTTGATTGTTGGAAGATTTTTAATCACAGTTTCAATTTCATTACTTGTGATTGGTCTGTTCATATTTTCTGTTTATTCCTGGTTCAGTCTTGGAAGTTTCTACCTTTCTAAGAATTTGTCCATTCCTTCCAGGTTGTCCATTTCATTGGCATAGAGTTGCTTGTAGTAGTCTCTTAGGATGCTTTGTATTTCTGCGGTGTCTGTTGTAACTTCTCCTTTTTCATTTCTAATTTTAATGATTTGAGTCCTCTCCCTCTTTTTCTTGATGAGTCTGACTAATGGTTTATCAATTTTGTTTATCTTCTCAAAGAACCAGCTTTTAGTTTTATTGATCTTTGCTATTGTTTTCTTTGTTTCTATTTCATTTATTTCTGCCATGATCTTCATTATTTCTTTCCTTCTGCTAACTCTGGGTTTTGTTTGTTCTTCTTTCTCTAGTTCTTTTAGGTGTAAGGTTCGATTGTTTATTTGAGATTTTTCTTGTGTCTTGAGGTAGGGTTGTATTGCTATAAACTTCCCTCTTAGAACTGCTTTTGCTGCATCCCATAGGTTTTGGATCGTCGTGTTTTTATTGTCATTTGTCTCCAGGTATGTTTTGATTTCCTCTTTGATTTCTTCAGTGATTGATCTCTTGGTTATTTAGTAACGTATTGTTTAGCCTCCATGTCTTTGTGTTTTTTATGGTTTTTTCCCCTGTAATTGATTTCTAATCTCATAGCGTTTTGGTCAGAAAAGAAGCTTGGTGTGATTCCAATTTTCTTAAATTTACTGAGGCTTGATTTGTGACCCAAGATGTGATCTATCCCAGTGAATATTCCGTGCGCACTTGAGAAGAAAGTGTAATCTGCTGTTTCTGGATGGAATGTCCTATAAATATCAGTTAAATCTATCTCGTCTATTGTGTCATTTAAAGCTTCTGCATCCTTATTTATTTTCATTTTGGATGATCTGTCCATTGGTGTAAGTGAGGTGTTAAAGAAGATTTCCTGTTTTATAGCTGTTAGCAGATGCCCTGTGTATTGAGGTGCGCCTATATTGGGTGCATATATATTTATAATTGTTATATCTTCTTCTTGGATTGATCCCTTGATCATTGTGTAGTGTCCTTCCTTGTCTCTTGTAACATTCTTTATTTTAAAATCTGTTTTATCAGATATGAGTGTTGCTACTCCAGCTTTCTCTTGATTTCCATTTGCATGGAATATCTTTTTTCCATCCCCTCACTTTCAGTCTGTATGTGTCCCTAGGTCTGAAGTGGGTCTCTTGTAGACAGCATATATATGGGTCTTGTTTTTGTATCCACTCAGCAAGCCTGTGTCTTTTGGTTGGAGCATTTAATCCATTTACATTTAAGGTAATTATCGATATGTATGTTCCTATGAACATTTTCTTAATTGTTTTGGGTTTGTTTTTTTAGGTCATTTTCTTCTCTTGTGTTTCCCACTAAGAGAAGTTCCTTTAGCATTTGTTGTAAAGCTGGTTTGGTGGTGCTGAATTCTCTTAGCTTTTGCTTGTCTGTAAAGCTTTTGATTCCTCCATCGAATCTGAATGAGATCCTTGCTGGGTAGAGTACTCTTGGTTGTAGCTTCTTCCCTTTCATCATTTTAAGTATATCATTCCAGTCCCTTCTGTCCTGTAGAGTTTCTGCTGAGAAATCAGCTGTTAACCTTATGGGATCTCCCTTGTATGTTATATGTCATTTGTCCCTTGCTGCTTTCAATAATTTTTCTTTGTCTTTAATTTTTGCCAATTTGATTACTGTGTCTTGGCATGTTTCTCCTTGGGTTTATCCTGTATGGGACTCTCTGTGCTTCCTGGACTTGGGTGGCTATTTCCTTTCACATGTTAGGGAAGTTTTCAACTATAATCTCGTCAAATATTTTCTCTGGCCCTTTCTCTCTCTCTTCTCCTTCTGGGACCCCTATAATGCGAATGTTGTTGCATTTAATGTTGTCCCAGAGGTCTCTTAGGCTGACTTCATTTCTTTTCATTCTTTTTTCTTTATTCTGTTCCACAGCAGTGAATTCCACCATTCTGTCTTCCAGGTCACTTATCCATTCTTCTGCCTCGGTTATTATGCTATTGATTCCTTCTAGTGTAGCTTTCATTTCAGTTATTGTATTTTCCATCTCTGTTTGTTTGTTCTTTAATTCTTCTAGGTCTTTGTTAAACATTTCTTCCATCTTCTCGACCTTTGCCTTCATTCTTTTTCCGAGGTCCTGGATCATCTTCACTCTCATTATTCTGAATTCTTTTTCTGGAAGGTTGCCTATCTCCACTTTATTTAGTTGTTTTTCTGGGGTTTTATCTTGTTCCTTCATCTGGTTCATAGCCCTCTGCCTTTTCATCTTTCTGTGAATATGGTTTTTGTTCCACAGGCTGCAGGACTGTAGTTCTTCTTGCTTCTGCTGTCTGCCCTCTGGTGAATGCGGCAATCTAAGAAGCTTGGGCAAGTTTCCTGATGGGAGGGACTGGTGGTGGGTAGAGCTGACTGTTCCTCTGGTGGGCAGAGCTCGGTAAAACTTTAATCCACTTGACTGCTGATGGGTGGGGCTGGGTTCCTTCCCCTTCCCTGTTGGTTGTTTGGCCTGAGGCAACCCAACACCGGAGCCTACCTGGGCTCTTTGGTGGGGTTAATGGTGGACTCTGGGAGGGCTCACGCCAAGGACTACTTCCTGGAAGTTCTGCTACCAGTGTTACAGCCACCCCCCACCTCTGCAGGAGACCCTCCAACACTAGCAGGTAGATCTGGTTCAGTCTCCCCTGGGGTCACTGCTCCTTCCCCTGGGTCCCGATGCACACTCTACTTTGTGTGTGCCCTCCAAGAGTGGAGTCTCTGTTTCCCCCAGTCCTGTTGAAGTCCTGCAATCAAATCCCACTAGCCTTCAAAGTCTGATTCTCTAGGATTCCTCCTCCCGTTGCTGGACCCCCAGGTTGGGAAGCCTGACATGGGGCTCAGAACCTTCACTCCAGTGGGTGGACTTCTGTGGTATAAGTGTTCTCCAGTCTGTGAGTCACTCAGCCAGCAGTTATGGGATTTGCTTTTACTGTGATTGTGCCACTCCTACCATCTCATTGTGGCTTCTCCTTTGTCTTTGGATGTGGGGTATCTTTTTTTGGTGAGTTCCAGTGTCCTCCTGTCGATGATTGTCCAGCAGCTAGTTGTGATTCTGGTGTTCTCGCAAGAGGGAGTGAGAGAATATCCTTCTACTCCACCATCTTGGTTCAGGGCTCTACTTAACATTGTTTTGAGTAGGAAATAAAGTTCTTAAGGATGTCTCTGTGAGTTTGGAATAATTTATTTTGAGATGTCTAAAAGTACTATTTATTACTTTGGGGGCCTGAAAGGGTGATTTTGGTAACAGATTCTCATTTTTAAAGTGAAATATTATAGTTAAGATCAAGTCTTTCTTGGACCACCATCCAAACAGAACTTGGAATCTGGGAGAAGCAGCCAATTTTATTGCACATGTCAAGAACACTGCAACCTTAGGAGAAAGGGACAACAAAATAGGCTTTCTGGGACATGCCTACATGCCTAATAGGAATATTTCTAGCTTCTCTCTCTCTTTTTCTTTTAACATTCAGGTAAGATCCCTGCATTAGGGTTGTTTAGAGGAATAGGGATCTGGTATAACCTTACATAGATGTGTGTAAGTTAAGACTAGAACTTATCAATTAGGGAAAAGTGCAGCTTATCATAATGTTCAAAGGCAAACACAAGTATGATGCTTGAAAGCAGTGCAAGGAGAGAACCTTGGTGTTTGGCTTGTTCAGTGAACACTAAGTAGCTAATTGGTAGAAAGCTACTCCTTATCTAGTGACAGAGGGCTTGGGAAAATGGGCAGGCGGAAAAGAAAAAAACAAATCAAGTTGAATAAATCTTAAGTAGATAAAATTAATGAGTAGATAATTTAAAATAAAATCAACAATTAAGAACAATAAATAATAACTGCTGAATTTAATAATTTACTGCCCATAGAGAACTGGTGGGAAAATCTGTTTCTCCACTCCTGAGCTAGCTGATAGGCATCTGAGCTGGGGGTCTGCCACTTCCCCAAGCTGATTTTGAGGGATGGTCCTCCTAAACTTCTGGGAAAAAAGAAGGCTGACGGGCCAATGAATCAGATGAATGACACATGGCATCTGGAAGTTGGCCCATTCACACCTGTAGCCTTCATCCGTGAGTAATGCTCTTTGAACAACAGATGCACACAATGTGCTCTCCTGGCGACATGAGAACATATAGGAGAAACTAAAGCCTCACCTGGTGGGAAGAGATTTTCATGCTGACATGAAGCGAAGGATTATGGGATGATTCCAAGATAGGAAGGACTAAATTGACCCTGTAGCAGGACTTTGTTACCCTGGGTTTGTGTAGTTAATGTAAGAAGTTATCACTCACACAATGGAGTTGTTTTCTGTGTGGAAATCCGTCTTCCTTCCAGCCTGGTGAGAAGTCACCAGGAGAACATTCCTCTCTCCTTGAAAGGCCTGTTTTCAGAAGAGAGGCTATTTGTCAGGGCGTCTGAAGATTTCCATGGAGAAAGAGTAAAACTATTGTAATAGTCCTTGAATCATTTATTAATAAGGAGAGACTGAAAGGGAGCCTTTCTGAGCCTGGCACACCCTATCTGGATTGGACTATTATCATGGTGTTTCTTAAACTGGATATTTCTGAGTTTGAGAGATGTACAAATGTTCAATTTTTGAATGTTTGTTGCAAGGTTAGAGTGAAAGGTCACACCTCTGTGGCTGGGAGTGTTTTCTCCGGAAAGAAATGGGTAATCCTACTGTCAATCACTCTGGGTAGAAATTAATCCTCAGGAGTAAGGACACAGCACAGAAGAGGAGGAAAGGTAAACTTCTGTTCCCTGGGAGGCCAGGGCTCATTCTGGTCTAGGCGCGAGGTTCTGTTTGTTTCCCGGAGCATTTCCATGGGGGTGGAAATAGCGCTGGGAGGGGTGCTTGCCGTGAGGTTGATGGAGATCGTGGATGGCTCTCGTCCTGAGCATCAATGCAATATTATAGGTTACTCTTGACGTCAACTGTCTCCAGCAGTCTTTTTAAATGCAACACACACAAAAAAATCAAGGCCGTTCTTAGCGGCGCTGTGGGAAATTTGTGGAGGACCTACCGCCACACTTTGGGAAAGGTGCTACAGGAAAAGCAGCATCCTCTCCTGGAGGCTGGAAGGGCAGTAGCAGAATTTAGTACTCTTAGAGGAAAACAGTAGTGGAGATGAGAGAATCCGACCGCCCAGTTGCCAAGCACCAGGGAAGAGCTTCTCTAAAAGAGCAAGTGGATACACTAAGGGGAGCTAATTTCTAAAAATTAAGTCTGAGAATGCTCCTGGCATTTGAGTACATGTTTGTACAGTATTTCCCACTCTTGCTCCAGCAAGCAATTTGTTTGAATACTGTTCATTACCGTGACTATTTACCCTAAATAATATTCTACAAATGCTTCGGAGCTAACGTCTCAGGGCAGAACTCATTCTGTGTCACTAGTAGGACTATTCAACATGAAACTTTTACTTGCTTTTAATTTAAGCTTTTCATAAATATCTCTTCCCTTACCAGCAAATTTGTTCCAAACATCATACAGTTGTACTGGTTGTGTTTTATAGGCGTGTGTGAGGGGACCCACTTTTGCGGTGTCACCGCCCATATAAACCACTGAGGTGAGTGGGTGTGTGAGACCAGCACCTGTGGGCGCGGAGTTGTGCAAGGCAGCCTTCTCAGCGGGCTAGGAGTCGGCTCCCAGCTCCTAGGGTCTTTACCCTTTCTGTGGCCAGAGATCCTTCCTAGCTACAGAGAACTCTTCCTGATGACCTTAAGTTTGCTTTCTACTGAAAATTTGACAATTCACCTGGATCCCTGAAGTTTTAGACGTTAGCTTAAGATCATCTTCCATTTTTGATCTTCTATTTATTGCTGCTCTTACCCTCAAACTAAGAAGATAACAAGGAAAAATCATATTTCTTTCCCATTTTTGTACATTATTCTTTTAGTCGTGACTTCCAACTGACTTCCAGTTTGGGGTACAGGGTATTAAAATAAAGACATTTCAGAATAACTCTTTATGCTTTATGATGTCTCATGATGATTTAAAATTAATTTTATTATAGAAGGCATCCAGTTCTAACTATATTCAAACTAAAGCTCAGGTTTTAAATAAATTTTCAACAATTTCATTTAAAATTATAATCTCCACAGCAGAAATAAAAGCAATTCTTAAATTTGTCTTCAAGTCATATTTATAATTATAACTGCCTATGAAGATTCTTTTCTAAATTATAAAAACACATTGCTTTTTATTAGGACTTTAATATACTCATGGTGGACAAATACATGTCTTAGCAAAACAGGAAATTCCAAGATAGTTATATTCCATAATGTTATTATTCAGTATTCATATTGCACCTAGAATTTTACAATACAAATAGGAAATATCACCAATATGCTTTCTTACACTATTTCTGGAATAGATTCCTATAATTTTTATTTTGTAGAAGCCAAACATAGAAGCTCAGAGTAACTGTCATATATAGTCAGTAGGTTTAACAATCGCCTTAATTATACAGCAAATGATAGCTATCTTATGGTTTTAGTCACATGCAAGACAGTAGTAATCAGGTCAGACACTATTAGACAAAGTTGAAATCACTGAAAACTAGGGCTACTGAGCATAAAGAAAAACATTTCTAATCTTTTATTTCCTAAATATTAAGGAAAAGCTATATCATGGCAGAAACAGGTTCATTAATGAAGTTAATGAGCCCATTAACTCACCCAAAGTGATCATCTTTCTTACAGATTGAGTGGATGATTCTCCATCTCCTCTAGGATGAAATTCAACTCCTCAGCCTGGTTTGTTAGAAGACTACCTTTCTAACCTGATTCTCAGCACAGGTCTTCCATCCAGTGGTTCTGAAGAAACTCTTTCCTACTTCCTTGATGTGGGAAACCCTTACAAGACTCCTGAGAGCTCCGCTAGGGCTATTACTATGGTCTTTGCCCAAAACATGTTCCTAACCTTCTCCTTGGTTCTTATCTCAAACATTATTTAGTTCTGGAGGCTGAGGGTCCAAAATCAAGTGCTAGCCAATTTGCCTTCTGATGAGAGCTATCATCCTGGCTTATTTCTAAAGTCGGCCTGGGGCCAGAGGACACTTTGAGAGGCTCCGTCTTGAGGTCATGGGTCAAGGTGAGGGTCTGGAGGATGGGAGGTGAAAATGGTTGGAGTGAAGTATGGAGAGCGTTCTCTGAGGTTGGAAGAGCTCTTCCATACGAGGCCTCCAGAGGTGAAACAGGGTCTCTGATGGGTGCATAGGAGCCTTGCATGCCTCAGAGGTGGGACTGGGAAGCTCAGCTTAGGGTTTGAGACCTGAGAGCTTAGGCCTGTGAGTTTTAGGGAAACACGTGGCTTAGACAAGCAGCCTATTGGGGTGACTAGGGTGGGATGAATGAAGGCCTTAGTGCCTTCTCTGATTAATCTGCAGTGTCTGAGGGTCCTGACCTTGGAACTTGTGCACGGACTTTAAGAAGCAACAGCACATATGTAAGAGGGAGTTCATCCTGAGTCTACTAGGTGGGGCCTTGGAGGACACAAAACTCAGTCTAGAGAGAAACAAAGGAATGTGCCCTAGTGTTGTAAGCTTCCTTTCTATTAAAAGGTTTAGCATACTGGGCTATGATGAATGCCTTTATTCCCTCACAGACTTTGAATTGCTTTGGGCAGGAACTGGGTTTTGTGCATTTTCTTTCCTCCAGCCCCAGTGCCTGTGCAACTCTGGGCAGTGATAAACATTTGTCGAATGATATTGAATCTGTAAGACTCATTTTAGACTAGAAGCTTTTGTGTGGTAGATTTTTCTTTTACCACAAACCGAAAAATTGCGTCTTAGTATAATTACCAGGTAATTACTCAAATCAGTAATTTCATATAAGAAGAACAAATTCTTAGAAGACTCAGGTAAGGCCACGAGATTGGCAGGAAATGAAAGCTTTGAGTGTAATCCCTCATATTTTGGGTGCGTGAAAATGGTAAGATATCAGAATTTCCTTTATTTGCTTTTAATTTCTGGTATAACAAGTGTCAGCTTATTCATGCCTCTTGGGATAATTTCCCCTCCCGTCCTTTATCTTAACGTGTGAGGCAAATTTGGGTAGAATACATATATTTTGCATTAACCAGGAGACTTTGCCCAGCATTTGATCAGATGTTGAAGGGAGGATCCGCTGGTCCAATGACAAGGGTGTTGCTGGCACCCAGGAGCGCCCGTGTTGGGGCAGGGATCCCTGCAGGCGGTTTTGGCTTCCGCAGTAGGAACGCGCCAAGCATTGTCTGCGAGGAAGACCCCACTGAGTTTTGCGCGAAAGGCGTGGCAGCCGGGGGCGGGGGAGGGGCGTGGGAGAGCTGGCAGAGAGGGGGTGGCCTGGACAGCTTTCCCGCGAGCGAGCACCCGGCGCGGCCTCCGAGAAGCCTAAGGGCAGTCTTGGGCAGCTCCCCAGAGCTTCTCGCGGTGATAAAACTTGAGAAAAAACGAGGAGGGGCGGCTCCGCGTCTCCCGAGTCCAATCCTGTCTCAGGAGTGAAAACGCCCTTCCGCACGCAAACCTGAAAAAGTCCCGGGCGACGTAACGAGCAGCTGAAAGAAGTGCACCTCCGCGCCGCCGCACCTCGGCGGGCTCTGGTCTCTTACGTCCCGCCCGGTGCCTGCGTCCTCCTCTCCGGCCCCGCACCCCGATGGCTGCCGCCGGGCCCCACAGCTCCCTGCGCGGAGCTCTCTGCAGGCAGCTACTGCTGACCCTTGTGGTGAGTGGAGCCCGGGCGGGGTGGGGCGCGACCACCTACCCGGAGCCGGGATGCGGCAGGGGGTCGAATGGGCCCTGGTCCTGCAGGGGGAGCGGTGGGGGGAAGCCGACCGAAAGGTGACATCCGCGGCTCAGCTCCATCTTGGGGGTGGGGGCGGGCGGGGCACAGACGAGCCAGATTCGGGGTCTGAGGGATGAGAATGGGAAACGAGTCCTCAGTCAGTTCCGGACTGAGGGTTTTGTTTCGGACTTGTTCGATTGTTTGAATTACGGGATGGGCTCCCGCTTCGCTGAGCTCTCTCGTGCGCCGTGGCGAGTGGGCCGGCTTGGGGTTCGCGCTCCTTTCCTGGCTCCTAGGGCTGGTGATGATGGTTGGGGTGGGTTTGGGTAGAGAGCGAAGAAGAGTGTTGGGTTAGGTTTTGGAGGATCCCTGAGTGAGTTACAGGGGCTGACCCCCTACCCCAGGGTCCCCTGGGATGGGGACGCTGGTGAGAGGAGGGGTTGGAGCGGTGCCCCTGGGTCCCGGCGTTGAGTTACCTCTGAAAAATGGCTTCCAGGTTTTGCCTCCGTTGAAGCAGCTCACCTGAGCGGTCCACCAGCGCTGGCCACCCGGAGTATACCTGGGGCGCGAGGCGTGCGCGGCTCCATTAGGGATGGGGGTTGGGTCGGCGGTGTGATGGGGGAGTTGGGTGGGGCTGAGGGGATAGAATCAGGCTGAGAGGAGTGTTGGGAGAGGCGTGGGATTGGGTGGTTCTTTGTCCGGCTCCAGGCAGGATTGCGCAAGCCCAGAGCCCAGCCTGGGGGTCTTCTGTGCCCAGGAAACCTGAGACCCAAGATGAGATCCACCCCGAGAGGAAGGTACGGACAAGTCTCGGAGAACTCGCGATACACAAAACGAAAAATCGGGAACTCTGTGCGATTACGCGGAGCTGCGGGCGAGACCACGGCTGCGCTCAAGACGTGCTCTGGAAAGAAGCTGCGAACTCCCGACTGCCCCGCGCTTGGTCCGGTGGCGAGAGGACCAGCCTGGCTCGGGAGCAGGTCGACTCTGGCTACTTGGATTCTTGCTGCTCTCAGCCCCCAAGCAGGGCGTGTGGGTGCCAGCTTTGACCTCTCTTTGAATCATCAAGTTATGAATAATGGTTTAGTAGTTATGATCTAAGATATATTTATGGACAAGAAATTGTACAGGTGAGGGCGTCGACCTGTCAGGCAGCTGTTCCAACAAAATGAGCTGATGAAATGACTCTTTACAAGTGGGAACTGCTCTCAAAGTGCGCTCTTTTGTGATATCTTTGAAAGTGTTTCCAGCTAATATGTTTAAAAGCATGAATTTAGTGTTTTGTGTTTTCCCTGCGAAAGGAATACCGGAATTGTGAGAAGAAAACAGCGGAGGTGCTGTGTTCTCAAGATTTCTCGTGTATTCGCTGGAGGGGAGGGCGTGGAATGCGAGTATCTGTCCGGGTGGCGGGGTGTGGTGGTGGGAGTACTGGGGCGCGGCAAGGCAGGAAGGTGCCTGTACATCTAAACAGGGATAGCATCAGCTTTAGTGTATGACTTCCTTTAGGATTATTTTTTTTTTTTTTGTAGATGATGTGTGTTACCTAAAGATTAAGGGAAACAGTCATTTAAATGGGAGAGGCTAGAGCCCTAAATCGTCTGGTCAGTTAATGTGTGATCATTTCAGGACAGGGCTTTGGTCTAGGAAAGTGTGAGCAAAGGGAGTGCCCACCCAGAGCCCAAGTCATATAGTCAGGCAGTGGATGAACAGCAACTGACTGATACAGATTCAGCAATTCTCCACTACACCCATCTCCTGCTTCCTAAGACCTCTAGATTTTAACATGTCCCTTTTGATACACTCACATGAAATGGAGCATGGAGAAAGGAAGTTCTGTCTTCTGTGGAAGTTTGGAAAAGGTACTGTATATAATTCTAACGCTAACCCTAACCCTAACTCCAAAGTCTATGATTCCATGCATTGAGTATTAATAAGAAATGAACCTCAGCCACAAGAAGGTATAATAGGGAGAGCCATGGCCCAAGAATTAGAATGTTGGACTTTACCCGGCATATTCATAAGTTGTTCTGAGGTCTCGGGCAAATCACTTTTCTTCAATCTCTGGACTTCAACTTTCCATCAAACAAGTGAGGAGATTGTAGCAGCTCTCTGAAGTTAAACATGCTAAGTTTCTTAGTGCTAAATTGTCTAGAGCTTTATTCCAAGGAATAGGACTGCTCAGGAAAGACTTGCTGGGAAGGGAGCCATCTAAGAATGTTCATGAAATGATCAGTGGGAATCATCCCAGGTCAAGATTAACTAGAGATAAAGGGACAGAGTTGAGGAATGAGGGTCATGGAGAACAGAGGTCCTCACCTTATTCCTAAAATAAGGAGTTGTGTTAGATCAAGGATAAGAAATGTTTTATTTTAAATGTCAGTTCTGTGTCCTGCTGTATTAGTGTCCTGCTGAGGATTCTAAGACATCCCAAACTTGTGATATTGTTGTGATTGATTGGCAATGTCATACCATGGTCAAGGAAAGGGAGAAAGGAGGCCTCCCTGCTTGTGTTTGCCATCCCCTTGACTAGAAGAGCCCCATAAATTCTGTAGGTCTAAAATTCTAAGATGCTACTTAATCCTTAAAGGCTGTAACATACTGTTTAGTTTTAGCAGAGACACCTGCCCCTAAACCAGAACCTAAATAGAAGAGGAGCCAAGGGAAGCTCTCCTCCAAAGAATGATGCCCCTTGAGGGTTCTATGTCCTTCATGGCTCTAGAGGAGACTGGAGTCTGGAGACTGGGATGACACCTAGCCACACTCCCAGGAGCCATGGCACTGGCTGATAGAGGAGCGAAGCAGGGACAGAAAGAGAGGACACTAACATTCAAGCCCCTACTGTGTGACAGCCAGATCCACCACTATGCCACAAGGAAAAAAAAAAAAAAGAATTTCCTAAAGTTTATATTAAATGGTCTGTCTGGAGACTTGTATACTAGAGAGTGTATATGGAATAATTTCTTTCACCTGCAATCCCCAGTTTACAGACAACTTCAATTTCTGTCCAGACGGATAAATTAAGACTTCTGTTGACCATCCTATATCTGTATTTCCTTTTGACTCCTAGGACTCTTTGGTATAATATTAAGGGCATAACATTTTAGAAACGCAGTTTTCATTTTATGGACCCCTTAATGGATTTCTCAAAGACAATTCCTTGTTTGAAGTGAGCTCTTCAACAGAAAACTGAGACTTTTAAGGTGTTAGCTTTCCCACTGAGCTGCCCCATAGGTTGTGGAATCTTCCCTTCTGCACTTTTCTCCTGAATCTGCATCCCTTTCCCACCTTTCTATCCTCAGTATACTCCAAACTGCTACAATTAACTACAATTCCTAATCATCCTTCCATACACATATACAAAGAAAAGGAAGAAAGGAGAGGGGGAAACTAGAAAAGAAACGTGTCAGATCATCCCATTATTGTTGAAAGCACTGAGTATCTCTTAAAATGTTTCTCCTTTTAAAGTAGCAAAATTGTTAGGAATGGTGAAAACTAATTCACATTAGCTCAGTTGCTCAGATGTCTTCTGCCCTGTTATAAATAATGAGATCCTTTTATATGTGTGTTGAATATTGTTTGCCATATCAAATACACTTTGGGAATTATATTTACTATTATATATTATAAATGGTATGTACTTGGACATGGTTAATCTATCACTTGGTAAAAGGGCTCTTCAAAAGGAATTAAAATAGTATTTTTCTTTATAACATAACATGCTTTTCCCCTTGGAGTATGTGAAATTCTGCCTGCAACCTATGTTGACAAACGGGCATTCTATCTTTTCAGACTTTATAGCATTTGAGAATAATGTGACTCCTTTAACAGACTTTTTTGTTATTATTGTTCTTGATAACATTTGACATATTCAATTTTTAAAATAAAAGTGAGTATAATACTTTCTATTATCTTTTGCATTAGTGGGGAAAAAAGCTTAGGACAAATAAAATAAGTAAATGCGAACTAGTTTATTTCAAAACCACCATCTTAAGGAAGTCAGAGTTGTAGTATATATTTATATTAGTTCATTATCACCTACCTTCTTTAATGGAGATTATTGGTGCTCATATTGAGATACAGCTAAATGGTGCAGCACTCTCTGAGTCACTAAATACATGTAAGCTGTGCACATTTTTGGGCCCTGTTGTAATCCTTGTGTCAGTTGCCATCCCATATATGGCATCTCTGGTGACCTGCAGCTAATCATACTTTCCATTTAACTAGAATCCCATCATACAGAGTTTGGTTAGAAAGAAATTTAGTAGAATCATCAAAGCACTGAGAATACAGAAAGGTAAATCCTACAATTCAGGGTGGTAAGAACTTGAAAGTAATATTTCCGTCTCTAAGGTGGCAGGCAAGTGTCCACAGGAGAAACGACGAATTGAAAATTCTGTAACCGATATGCTCAGTCAAGATCTCCTTTATGTTTCAGATACTCTATAAATTTCTGTTCTTTGGCTTCTTTTTCCTCTATTGAAAAAGGTGTTATTTTATTTTAGAAAGCCTACCTTGCCTATTCACTCTAAAATTGAACAACAGCACAAAAATGAAACACTGACACGTATGCCTGTGTTTTCACTCTCACTTTGGCATTAGATAGTTCTATCAGGATTTAATGATTTGTATGATAAGCTTTCTATGATACAATTAATACAATTTGGACAGTACTGTAAAGTGAAACAAAGCAATTCATTTTTCCCAGACTAGAGTAGATAATACTTTATATTATCATTTTTTAAAACTTAATTTGTTACATTTTAATTTAAAGTTGCTCGCAACTCTAAGTTTTATGTCAGATATTTAAAGTTGTCCTGGAGGGTTCTTCATTAAAATAAATTCTTTTATAACTCAAATAGTCAATCCATAATTCATTAATCTTTAAAATTTTTTTTGTATGTTGTATTTTTTTGTTGTTGGGCACTAATTTGTACAAAAGTTACTTTTAAAATACCTTTAAAAGTCATTAGCTCATCATTGCTAATTAATGGTGGTTTTATTTTATTTTATGTTTTTACTTTATTTTCAGTAATATATCCAGTCCCCACAAACATAGTATCAAATTTCTTTATAATTCAGGAAACATGGCATAACTGAAATCTATATATGAATATCATCCTTTCCAATATCGATCCCTTGTATTAATGAATTAATTGTACCTACTTTCCAGTGATGTACTATACAGCAACAAAGATGAATGGGCTGCTGCTATATATTCAGCATGGATCTATTTCACAAACATAATTTGAGGAAAGAAATCAAGTTGCATATAATTGGCACATGACTACATATATTTAAAGCCTAAAGTTGGCAAAACAAACCAATTTTCTTTAGGGATACATACTCATGGGATAAAATTAAGCAGAAATGGGGAAGTAAATGATTTACAAAAAAATATCATTCATTATTGATATTTGGAGAGGTTGAAGTCAAGAAGAAAATGCAGTTAGGGAGAGTTATATAGGGACTTTGAAAATAATAGTAATGTTTTATTTCTTAACTTTGAAGGTAAGTGCCCTAGTGTTTCTTTTATTATTTCTTAAAATACACGTGTACTTAGAATATATCTTATGAAGAACAGTTAAAAAAGGAAAATGAAACAAGCAATATAGAGGATTAGCAAAACCAAATGCTATCATTTGAAAGTATAGACCAACCTGCTATGACTGAACAAGTGAAAAATAGAGAAGGCACAGATAAGACAATATTAGGAATAAAAAGAGGCACAGTTGTGGAGAGGACAGATGTTTTAAAAAGTAGATAATAATATTAATATATTATTCTAGTTCATTTGAAAAGAGACAAAATAGGCAATTTTCTACAAGATACAAATTACCAACGTTGACTCGAGGAGGTATACAAACTGTAAATAGACTTATAAAGACACTGAATTGGAAGCCAAATGTCTCCACATACACACACTGTCATATCCATCAAGCCCAGACCTGAGATGGGTGAATTTTTCCATAATTATATGGAACAGATAATCTCTACCTTATATACATTGTTTCAAAGAACAGAAAAAAGTGGAACTCTCCCTAACTCATTTTATGAGGATGGTATGAAGTTGAAAAGTAGTAGCCTGATCTTACTTGTGGACATATATTTGAAATACTAAAATAAGTGGCAGCAAACAAAACCAATAATGTATTTTTAAATATGTAAGGGCCTATTTATGGAATTTCAGTTCCATTCCATTCATCTATATGTTTGTCCTGACACTAGTACCACTCTGCCTTGATTATTGTATTTTTGTAGTAAGTTTTGAAATTGGGAAATCTTTCAACTTTGTTCTTTTTCAAGTTTATTTGGGTCTTTGGGTCCCTTGCATTTCCTCAAGGATTGATTTTTAATTTCTGCAAAAAAAGTTATTTGGGATTTCAATAGGGAGTGCATTGAATTTGTTAGCTGAATTTTGGGAATACGTCTTTTAATCTATGAAGGTGGGATATCTATTGTGAATAGAATTGTTTGCTTAATTTTGTTTTCAGATTTTTTTATTGCTAGTATATAGGAAAACAATCGGTTTTTGTATGTTGATCTTGTATCCTGCAACCTTGCTGAAACCACTTATTTTTTTGATAGTTTTTAGTGGATTCCTTAGGATTTTCTATGTACAAGATCATATCATTTGAAAATAGAGACTATTTTATTTCTTCTTTCCCAATCTGGATGCCTTTAATTTTATTTGTGTGTGTGTGTAATTGCCCTGGCTAGAACCTCCAGTACAATGTTGAATAGAGGTGGTGAGAGTAGGCATCATTGTCTTGTTCTTTATGTCAGAGGAAAGCATTCAGTCTTTCTCTGTTAAGTAGGATGTTTTTCATAGATGCCCTTTATCACATTGAGCAAAATCTCTTGAATTCCTAGTTTGTTGAAAGTTTTTAATTGTAAGTCGGTGTTGGATTTTGTCAATTGCTTGCATCTATTGAGATGATCATATGGCTTTGTTCTTTATTCTTTTTTAAAAACTATGTTATTGAGGTGAAATGGACACACAAAAAGCTGTGCATATTCAATGTACACCAATTGATGAGCTTGGAGATAAGTATGTACCCGTGAGAACATCATCACCATCTATCCCATAAACATATCCATTACCTCCAAGTTTCCTCTCACCTTCTTTATATATTATTATTATTTTCTTTTGGTAAGAACACTTAACATAAGATTTACTCTCAGCAAAAATTTTAAGTATACAATACAGTATTGCTAGCTGTAAATCTCTAGGACTTATATATCTTGCATATCTAAAACTTAGTTCTTTATTCTATACTGTATTAATGTGACCATTTTTTCCTAGGTCTTCGGTTTTGCTTGTGAAGCTTGCAAAAAGGTGATATTTCATATACCTTCCAAACTAGAGGCAGACAAAGTGGTTGGCAGAGGTGAGCAATTTCAAAACAGTGTTTTTGTTTTTTTTTGTGGTACACGGGCCTCTCACTGTTGTGTCCTCTCCCGTTGCGGAGCACAGGCTCCGGACGCGCAGGCTCAGCGGCCATGGCTCACGGGCCCAGCCGCTCCGCGGCATGTGGGATCTTCCTGGACCAGGGCACAAACCCGTGTCCCCTGCATCAGCAGGCGGACTCTCAACCACTGCGCCACCAGGGAAGCCCAAAACAGTGTTTTTAAAACAGAAATTTAATTTACTTACGCTGGAAAGAGCATGTTATCCAATCTTTGCCTTTTGGAATTAGCCGGAACCAATAATTAGATACAAGTCAAGTTTAAAATATATGTTCTGTTCTTTAGAACTCTATAGAATTCTGTCATCGATTCTAATGAACATGTGCTAATCCGTGCTTTTGTAGTCACTTATGTTTTAACAGTAAAAATTACATAAAGAATTACATGTAGAATGTAGCCCTTTCATTACTCTAGGATTCTAAGCACTGGAGAGATATAGGTAAGGACCTGAGAGAATCAGAGCGGTATTTTTATCAATGCCATAGCTGCAGTGAGAAATATAACAAGGTGAACTATTCCATTCAAAACTGCGCTTAATCAGCCATTTGCACACTTGAGAAGTTAGGGAACCTCAACCTTTCCCAACAGCTGGGAAGCTCTGTCCAGGTGGACTTTCCCTGTGGTACAGGGAATATTGGAGGAAAAGCATCATGTTTTTTTCAGAGATATAGCTTGTCCCAGAGACGCCACATTAATTTTCAACAGTGTCCCATTTCTGGGAAGGAAGAAAGGAGAGGATGTAAAGAGAAGTCGGGGATGTTCCTCCAGGGGAATAGACCAGAGGTTATCACTCTGCTAAAAATGTGAACACGAGAGAAATGTGTCATCACTTCTAAAGATGTTCACTTCATTTTGACTTAACGTTTCCATCTGTGACAGATTTGGATTAAAGTGAAAACACTATACATGGGTAACATGAATCTTTTGAGATGATATTACTTAAGTGAGTATTAGGTTATTACTTAAGTGTGTATTGATGTATCAGTTTGGTTTCTGTCAAAGCAGATAGTGGACGAATGGGATGGATTTGATACTTTTGATAAAAGTATCAAAACACTTGTATGATACTTATATTTTATGACTTTTCACTTGGGAAAATTTCCAGGGGGAGAGGATTCCACATAGCATTTCACTGGGGAGCCCTGGAAAGCAAGGAACAGGAACACAAAGAGAACTCTGGGCCCCTGGGGCGTTGGTGAGGGTAGGGGTGGGGGGTGGGGGAGATGTGACAGAAAAGCGCTAGTGGGAAGAATTTAAAGATTTTTCTTACTTGACTGTTTGCCAAACTCATACACTCTGTCACTCTTTGTGTGAAACTTCTGGCTTCACACAGGTGTATCTTAAAAGACTCAGACTATATTGTTAAGGAAAACTTTTCTGTTTGTTTATCCAGCTGTGTGGGCGGGCATGTAGCTCAGCTTTGTCATGATTGCAACACACAGACGTCTTTAATAGGAAGATCATTTTCATAAGCCTCTTAGAAGCATATAAAGGTTTAAAAAACCTTATTTAATACAAATATACAATCCAGAATTGTCATTTTTTTAACAGAGAAAGTATTATCACTTTAAAAAAATACATGTAAAGAGTCTTAAGATATTTGATAAATGCAGAGTGATTGGTTCATTTCATTTCACTTCAGGATTTTGAAGAAGATTGTATAAATTATGTTAACACTGTTTTTCTTTTTGCTTGTGTTTCTTACGTTACAACTTGGAAATTCCTACTTGCAGTTAATTTGAAAGAGTGCCTCGGATCTGCAGACCACATCCAATCCAGTGATCCTGATTTCAGAGTTCTAGAAGATGGGTCAGTATACACAGCCCATGCTGTTGTGTTGTCTGATGAGAAAAGATCTTTCACCATATGGCTTTCTGACTCAAAGAAACAGACACAGAAAGAGATTCCTGTGCTCCTGGAACATCAGAAGAAGGTATTCAAAGTACATTGATATTTTCAGGCATGTTTTTCTTCTCATTTAAATACTCTCATTAAAGGTTGCAAAGAAGACAAAAGAAAAAATAGGCTTTATTTTCCTTATCTTTTCTCTTCCTTCTGTTTGCTTTCCCTTCCTTCCTCCTCCCTTCCCTCCTTCTCCTTCCCTTTTCAACACTGATTAGACATTGGATCTTACTTTGTTAAATCTAAATGACACCTCCTCTGTGAAGGTTTCTTCCACCTCTAAAGTCTACTTGCTTTTGTGTGCCAGTGTCAGTTTGGTTATCCCTCTGTTGTAGCATTGGGCATTTTTTATTAGCACAAACAATTTACCTGTCGTTGTTTAAGGGCACGAATCAATCCCTTTTGTGTTTATAGCCTCATTTACACCAGACCTATAGTCAATAGGTACATGTTAAATTAATATTAAGTGCAGTAGTTCCCAGTGAATAAGAGGTTGATTTCAAGTGCCACAGTGATTCTGATGTTAAAATAGGATGGAAATCCTGGAGTATGTATGCGTCTGAATGGTATTAGCCACCACTCAGTGATTGTTGACTGTAGTTCTAAATTCCGTGTCATGAGGAATGCCGTTGTGAAAGTACTCACTGGATTACAACTAATCGATGTGAAGTGTATTAATGAAAAAGTCATCTAAATTCTTAAATGACTGCTTAGATGGAAATCACTAAAAACTCCAATAGTACTTTCTACAGTGATGGAAATGTTCTGTAATCTGCACTGTGTGATATGGCCACCCAATATTAATGGCTACTGCTACTTAGCATGTGGCTAGTACAACTGAAGGGTGGAATTTATATTTTATTTAATTCTAATTAGTTTAAATAGTCACATGTGGCTTGTGGCTACCATATTGGACAGTGCAGGTAGAGTGTTCAGGCAATGAAGAACATGCATTATCTCACTATAGTTCACCTGAGAGCATGAGGTTTTAGCAGAAAGAACAAGTAAATGCTGTCTATAGATTGTCTGAAAGAGGATGTGTTCTCCATCTCATTTTGGGATGGAACAGGAAGAACTGAGAGTACAGTGATAATTTTCCTAACCTGAAAGTATGGTCAGTGTTGGAAAGGTATGTGAAATTAAATTCTTTGGTTCATGAAACCTTTAAAGTCTGGATACATTCTTTCTTATCCTTCGAACACAAAGAAGACCTTATTATCTGGTCTTTAGTTTCAGCATGGAAATTCCTGACACTGAGCCTCCAGAGAGGTGTTAGATTTATGGTCCATCCACTGTTTTACAATGAAGTAGGCTGTGATGCTTTTGTTTATTGTTAATTTTCTTTCTCTAAATTCAGGTACTGAGGAAGAGACACACTAAAGAGACTGTTCTCAGGCGTTCCAAGAGGAGATGGGCGCCTATCCCCTGCTCAATGCAAGAGAATTCCTTGGGCCCTTTCCCTTTGTTCCTTCAACAGGTAGGTTTTCCATTCCTTCTGATTGGGATTGCTAAATTAGTTCCAAGAGTCTGTTTTGTCCAGGTTTTAATAACTCTTTAAACATTTAAAAATCAACAGATTTGATTGAAGATATTCATGGAGAGTCATAAAAGTACATAAAATGGGAAAATCACTAAAAAGCTAATAATGAGAAAAACTAGAAAATCACTAAAAAACTAATAATAATAATATGAGAAAGACTCTACAGCCACTAAATGATCTTTATTAGTTTATTCATTCACTTAGCAGCCGGCTATAGAGCACCTACCCTGTCCTGTGGAAGGCACTGCTCTAAGTACTGAAGCTAGAAATACATTTAGTCATGGCCTTTGCTGTCATGTATTTTATGAGTCTAGTGAGGAAGACAGAAGTAGGCAAATGATTGCAATACTGCATGATGAGTGCTGAGATGGGGCTGGGTCGGGGTGATTTGAGAATTCATGGGCTGAAATGCTGTAAAAAACAGAAAAAAGACTTAGAGGGGGAGGCATCTGAGCTAAAGCCTGAAGGATGGGAGAGTGTCATGCAGGTAAATCACTGTGGAAGAAGAGAGGGGGACAGAGGTGCAAGCAAGCACGGCTCCTCGCAGGAGCTCACGGAGCTTAGCCTTCCTGTGTGTGATGGGCGTGGAGCAGGGAGATGGGGCAGAAGAGGCAGGTAGGGTCCACCCAGAACTGGCCAGGTGTGCTCTGCTAGATAGTTTAACTTTTTCCTAAACACAAGACGTTTTTAAGCAGGGTCAGGTTTACTTTGCATAAAGATCCAAATGGAATATACACAATGGAAATAACGACTGAGTTGAGGCTATGGCATTATGCTTGCCTTTTTCCCTTACATTTCTATTACTGTGGTTGATGTTTAATACCAGTGGTGCCACCTGTGTCCTACTTGTTTATGTTTTTAACTATGCTTCCAGTGTCTTTCACACTTGTAGAAAATTCTATCCAGTTCTGGACCCTGGTTTCTTCTCTTAGATTATTGTACTTTAAGCACTGGTGAAAGCGTATTAAGAAATGACTTCTGTTTACCAAACTTATACTGGTCAGAGGTAATTTTGGTCTTTGCGCTGTTAAACCAGTCACCACTTCTAGTCCTCATTTCCTTGTCGTGTGTCCATTTGATTTAGCCGACCTGTCCCTCCTTCACATCGCTTCTAGGACAACATTCACCTAGTTTTCCACTTTTCTCACTGGCCACTCCTTCTTAGTATGTTTCGCTGGTTCTTCTTCATTCCCACATCCTCCTAACCCTCACCACCCTGACCCCTCAGTCTCTAAATTTGGAGAGCTCCAGGGCTCAGACTATGAACCTTGTGTAATGTTTATTTATATTCACTCTCTCGGTGATCTCATCCAGCCTCATAGCTTTAAGTACTTTTTTTTTTTTTTTTTTTGCGGTACGCGGGCCTCTCGCTGTTGTGGCGTCTCCCGTTGCGGAGCATAGGCTCCGGACGCGCAGGCTCAGCAGCCATGGCTCACGGGCCCAGCTGCTCCGCGGCATGTGGGATCTTCCCGGACCGGGGCACAAACCCGTGTCCCCTGCATCGGCAGGCAGACTCTCAACCACTGCGCCATCAGGGAAGCCCCTAAGTACTTTTTATACATTGGAAACTTAAGACTTCATATCTCCAGCCCAAGTTGCCTAATTAATATTCCCACTTGGAATTTCAGTAGACATTTCAAACTTAACGTATAAAAATCAAATGTTTGCGTTTTCTTATAAAAAATATCCTCCCCTCTCAGTTAATGGCAGCTGCATCCTTTCAGTTCTTGGGGCAGTAGAGTCCATTCGGTAAGGTTTTAGTTGCGGAGAGCACAATTCTCTTTAAGGAATTAACAGAGGGATTTACGATCGTGTATTAAACAGTTTACAGAATTGTTGGGAAGGCTCAAGAAACAAACTTTAGGTTGAATTTTCAGGAACGAATCTCCTATCTACCCCACAGAATCTATAGCCAAGGGACATACTGCTTTCTTCATGATGGGGAAGCCAGTCATTTTAGAGCCAGAGTGCCACTGCCATGGTCAGGAAGCTGCACTGGGCAAGGAACCACCACAGGCAGGAAGCTGCTCCTCCAACTGCAGCTCCAAAACAATCTTAACTGCTCCCATCAGTGTTCACAAAAAGATTGATCTATATCCTGTCTCTCAGCATCCACGAAGTCTGTGAAAAACCATTAGAACTTCTGCTGCTGCAGGAAAAAAGAAGAAAAAATTGCACCACAAAGAGTCAGCAAAAACAGTAGAAGCAGCAAAAAGGAGGCATCTATCTCCCTTATGGCTTCCAAATTTCATGCAAGCGCACCTGTCTGTATTTTAATTCAGAACTCTTGTTTCAAGAGACCCTGGAAAAGGGAGAGTTTTTGGTTTGTTTTTATCTGAATCTTTCTAATATCTACACTATGAGAGGACACAGTAGAAGGAGGTGAAATCGATGTTGAGCCCCAATTTACCATATCCATCCATTCTTTATAGTTAAAATTTTAATTCCTGTATTATAATAGGATAAGGATATAGCCACATTTTACCAAGATCTCAAATCGTAGTGGCTAAAGCATGACAGAGATTTAGTCCTTTCATGTCAACGTGTGATCTGGTAAAGAGATTCTAATTTGAGAAATCACCAGGGGCCCAGGATTCTTTCCGTTTTAAGCTTGGCCATCCTTCCAGGTTGAAGATGGCTCATCACTGTGTCCCATTGAGGGAACACAACTCCTCCACTTTCTAGAGTACAGTCTAGATCCTGCATGTATTATTATTATTATTATTATTATTATTTTGCGGTACACGGGCTTCTCACTGTTGTGGCCTCTCCCGTTGCGGAGCACAGGCTCCGGATGCGCAGGCTCAGCGGCCATGGCTCACGGGCCCAGCCGCTCCGCGGCATGTGGGATCTTCCCGCACCAGGGCACGAACCCGTGTCCCCTGCATCGGCAGGCGGACTGTCAACCACTGCGCCACCAGGGAAGCCCCTGCATGTATTATTTTTGCACACACCCTATTGACCTGACCTTTTTGTGTGGTCATACCTAATTGCAAGGGAGACTGAGAAAAGTCTTTCTTCCAGGCAACCTTGTGCTCAACTGCAAATTCTAATACTAAGGAAGATAGGCAGAATAGACATCGGGGATACTTGCACCCACTGACATAGTGTCATCCCTGACTTCTGTCTTCACACCATGCAGCCAACCAACTGGCACATTCTGTTGGCTGTATCTTCAAATTATATCCAGAATCTAACCACTTCTCACAACCCCTATTGCTACCACGCTGGTCTAACAAACAGTTCTCTCTCCCCTGAATTCTTGCAGTAACTTTCTAAATGGCCTTCCTGCTTCTTCCTTTACCTGCCCACCCAAGTCTAATCTTAACAGAACACCAAGAATTCTCCTTCTAAAATATAAATCAGATACTACTCTTGTCTAAATTCTCCATTGGCTCCCCATCTGACTCCAAGCAGAAGTCAGCATCCTTGGAATCTCTTACATGCCGTGGCCCTATTACTGCATTCGTCCTCCTCTCCGACTTCCTTTTCCCATAGTTCTGTCTATTCCAACTACAGTGGCCAACGACCCTGGTCTGGTTGTTTTGCGCTTCCTGTTTCCTCTACCAGGAAGAGTCTTCCCTATTTATTCTCATTCTTTTAATTTTTGTTAATTCCCCTCCCTAAGGAACATTACAACTGGCATTCCTTTCAACAGTATATGAGAATCCCTGTTTACCTCACCCCTGTCCACAGTGGGTATTATTGCTTTTTTCTACCTTTGCCAAATCACTAGATGGGAAACTGTGCCTTAATATGAGGTTGTCTTTGGCTACTATTTATGTTGAACATTGTTTTCATTAAATTTGAGCAGTTTAAAAAAATCTTTTGCCAAATTACCATTGTTCATTACCATTTTGCATGTTGATGAAGTGACAAAGGTGATTATTATATTATTAAAGTCATTTCTTTAAAATAAAAATATATATAAACATATAAGTTGTATTTAAAAATAGCATTTTCATGAAAAATTTTTTACATATGCTTTTTCCTCTTAGGTTCAATCTGACGCGGCACAGAACTATACCGTCTTCTACTCAATAAGTGGGCGTGGAGTTGACCAAGAACCTCTAAATCTGTTTTTCATAGAAAGAGACACTGGAAATCTGTATTGTAACCGGCCTGTGGATCGTGAAGAATATGATGTTTTTGATGTAGGACTTTTATTGATACACATAACTTTAAATGATTAAACTATAATCATAGTTTAAACTAAACTTCTGATAGCGCATCTACTCTTTCCTGTCTTCTGAACTTCTTCTTAGAGGGGATCTGAAAGACAAAGGAAATAGATTGTGTAATATTTTGGAATACTTGGTCTGCTCTTTATCTCAACTTGTATTAGGTAAGCCTCAAATGAAGCCAAGAAATTTAATTGTATTTGGATGTAAATTCCAGCAAATTTGCAGGAGTTGGTTTTGCTTATGAGATTCTCTTTCTCTCTCTGGTCGTGGTACTTTCTCCTCTCTCCAAGACAGGGCCACAGTTGATTGGAAGGGTCCTCTTCCAGTGTCCCTCTTCTGCTCTGTGTTTTTTGTTTTTCCTTTTTTGGTCTTTGTTCCACCTGTCTAATTATCTGATGATATCCGAGAAGTATATAAGGAAGCAAAACTGGGAGACCAAGTCCAAACAAGGCATAATAAGCCAGCATTCTGATGTGGATGAACTTACATCAATGGGGAATCATTCAGACAATTTTCAGTGTAATATGGTCAATGCTCTGGGGTCATGTGGTACAGGGGGACCGATTCCCCATAGGAAAGAGGGATTCTCTTCCTAAATGAAGAGGGAAGAGATGCTGGGTAAGTAAACTTGACTGATGTTCACCACATGACATTTCTTTGCTCTTGGCTGGAAAAATTTCAACTCAGTGTTGTAATCACATGCTGAATAGAAATACGTTCTATTTGTCCACCGATAGGGGTCTAGTTAAATAAATTACAGTATGTCTATGTGGTAGATTATTAGACTGCCAATAAATCCCATTTTCAAAGCATGTTTAAGGGCTTTGGGAAATGGTTACAGCATAAAGTCGTTTGTTTGCTTTTTGGAAAAAAAGGATATAAGCTTACAGTAGTATGATCTCAATTTTTGTGTACAAATATATACACAGAAGGGACTGAAGGAATACATCAAATGTGAACAGTACTTATCTCTGGGTAGTAGGTCATGGATTTTTCTTTTCTTCTTTTGTACTTTACAGAATTTTTAAATTTATCATGATAAGGATGTTTCTTTTATAATTGAAATAGTGCACCTTTAACTATGGAAAAATTGTTTATATTAAAAAATCATTTAAAAATGAAAAAAAGAAATAAGTTCTATTTGACATTACATTGCTTTTGATTAATTAGTAATGTGGAAACTGTTAAATGTATTTTGTTAGAAAACCTCTTACAAATATGTGATCTATGAGATTAAACAATAAAGGCGCTCAGTAGTGACAAAGTCGGGACTCATTGGCTCATTTAGATGATATAGTCAGGATTTTCCCCATTGCAGGGAGGTTAACTGTTCTTCCCAATACAATTTTATGATTATGGGGAGAATAAGGACTGTAATCCACGTCTCCATATTCACATTTAATTCCTTAGTCTCATGACCTGAGTAGTCTCTGATTCTCTGTACTCTGACCTAGGTTTTATTTGAAGTGTAGGCACTTCTACCAAACATTGGATACTTTTAACTGTAGTTAAAGTCTTTCTGTGTTTGATGTTTTGATAACTAAAGAAGCATTGAACAGGAATTTTTGAAGTGATTTATTATTGAAAAGATTTGCAGAGAAGGTAGTAGATAAAGCATAGTATTCTTTCATGCTGGAATCTTTTATAATGGACTGTTGAACTAGCTTTTCACTGTTTTACAGCTGATTGCCCATGCGTCAACTGCAGATGGGTATACAGCAGACTTACCTCTTCCACTGCCCATCAGAGTGGAGGATGAAAATGACAACTACCCTATTTTCACAGAAGCAATTTATAATTTTGAAGTTTCAGAAAGCAGTAGAATTGGTAAGACAACTTTTAGGAGTAAAATGTGCTATGTTAAATGTTTATATACTTTGTTTGAGAGGTTGAGTTTTTACTCAAAGCCAGATCATCCTGAGATGACACTGGACCAATAGCTACTTACCAGAATACATTTAATCCTATCAAATCTAATCAATGTGTAATTTACAAGGTATTATAGGAGTTTGTAGTGTTGTTGGTATGATACCAATGAATTATAAAGGCAGATAACAGTTATTCAAGCTTTGTACCATATTTGGCTTATATACTTTATTTCATCTTATTATTATGTGGGTTTATCATTATTCCTAGCTCCAAGGGAGGACATGCAGGGTAGAATGTACGATAAAACTAAAATCAATGTACATAGTTTTATTAGGTTTTATTTAGGAAGGTATTGAATGATATCCACTGAGGATACAATTTTTTAATCTCTTATCTATATTGTCTCTTCTCTTTAAACTACTACTTTACTACTTCCAATTTAGAGTGAATACAGGAATAACTTCAGAGAAACTTTGTGTGTTCTCCATCCTAAACACTTGCTCTCACATGTGGAAAACCAAAGTGTTTCACTTCAATAGGCCCTTAAATGTGGCATTCTTAATGTCTTCTGAGACTTGCAATATGGAGAATAACCACTCACAATAAAGTTGAAAGGAAGTGAACTCAACCATAGAGGATTAGCTAACTTGCTTATTAAAGTTTCTAGGAGTTACTTAGATCTTCAGTGGATTGTTGTAACTGCTCTTTCCTTTTATATTTTAGTTTGATAATTTGATGTCATAGATGTTAACCTCTTTATTACTCACGTGGTACAATTAAAAAAATTATTGTTGCTTTGGAGTTTAGGAAACCTAGTTTTTGATTCAGGGTCTGTTATTATTTCACTGTGGGAACTAATGGAAGTTCCTTTAAGTTCTCTGATCTATAAAATGAGTTAATTATGTTTGTTGACTTATAATGTTTTTAACCTCACAAGTCTATGACTCTTACATTTTTCTGTTTTCAAAGAGGGATGATTGGTTTTAGACTCTTTGTTGAACATTCTGTTCTCTTTGGTAGTAACAGAGAAGGATCTAGGGCAAACACTTTGATGCCCAGATTAACCCAGAATACTTTAAGCATATCACACCAGTAGGTTCAGCCCTGTTAAGGCTGTGGTACTCTGAAGGTGTTCTCTGAGTTTGCCTTAACTCACACACAGAGGGTTTGGGCAAAGGGTGCTCAATGAATAGTGAAATATAGCACTCATGGAAAAGAATTTTCAAGTCAAGATTTTAGGAAGGTTTTATGTAGTAAGTAAAGGAGTTCTGTATCCAGAGAATTAAAATAGTGTTTATGTCTTCCTGACTGTCAATGAAATTGCAGGAAGAAAATGTATGTCTTATAAAGATTATAAACAGCTTTCTATGAAAAGATAATTTATTTTCTTATAATAATAAGATTATTACTTCATGTCTTCCTATTGATCCACGGCAGAAATCTTTTTGTTACTTTTAAGTATGTATTTGGACATTCTCTACAAATTTATATCTATATCTATGTATACATATATATGTATACACATATATATATACTTAAGCACACATATACACACATATATAAAGTTTAAGGATATAATGACAAAATTATTTAAAACTAATACTTCCTTGCATTAATAGTTTTACTTGGCTTTTATTTCCCTCAAATATAAAATTTCAATGAATATATATATACACATATATATATGTATATGATTGTATGTGTCTATGTATTGTTCCTCAGGCCAACCTCACATACAGGGCTATAGGCAAAGTGGTTCTATGTATTATAATTTCATGGGCATTGGAACACTATCCTTAGACTATAAAAATACCACCTGTATGTACTCTTTGATACCTGAAGTCCTTTATCAGAGCAATATTCTTACTTTCCATACTGATGAAAAATACTAATAGCTCTAACTGCAGAAACAGTTAACTTAAATTCTCCCTAAATGGTAAATAGTATGAAATAAGATTAAGTGGGGCTGGGGGCAGTGAGGTTTGGATACAAATCTGGTGAAAGAGAAGGAAGCAAATCAAGAACTAGCAAAAAATAGAATAGAAAAGAGACTGAGATGTAAAAGGTCAACTTCATCATCTATCCAGTTATAACCCAAGTCAGCCTTGATTTAGTTATTAATCAAAACTTTGATTTAAAAAAATCGGATTGCTTAGGAGACATGGTTTCTCTCTCCAGCTAGGTTAGTTATTGCAGTATGTGGGAATATGTGTTGAAATTATTCTTGGATGCCATTTAAATAAGTTTTTAATAAATTTACTATCAAATAGTTTAAGCTGTGAGCAAAGTAAGAGTATGCCTTGATTCTCAGCATCAAAGTGTTTCATATTATAAATTTGAAGTCATCTTCATCAGTACTGTGTAAAGATGGAATATCTCTGGTAAGAAATACATCGTAAATTAGGTTTCCACCATCACTGTTAAGAATTTGAGAAGTGTAGATATGCCTAAACATATTTTGCAATTCTGGAAAGTAAAGACTCTTTTTTTAAACATGTAGGTACTACAGTGGGAGTGATTTGTGCCACAGACAAAGATGAACCAGACACGATGCATACGCGCCTGATGTATAGCATTTTGGAGCAGACGCCAGGAAAACCTGGGATCTTTTCTGTGCATCCCAGCACAGGTGTAATCACAGTCTCTCATTATTTGGACAGAGAGGTAGCTTTCACAATCCGTAGATTATCATTTTACTTGGGGTTGAACCCACCACCCCCAATTTACTATAATTTGCTATCCTGTGGATTAGGAGTTTCTCATTTTATTTTATTTAGGCATAAGACAATAAGAATTCCTGGCTATGTTACCTGTTTTTATATTATTTCTATTTCCTTATGTAAGAGAAACCATGAGGAATAGAAATAAAGATCAACTGGTGTTCAGAAGGGGTGAGAAAAAAAGATATTGCTATGAATGTTGATATTATTGAATAATACTTTATTTCTTGTGTATGGCTAGTTGGTTCCAGCTCAGTGTTCCAGCTCAATTCTCATGTAGGACAATTAGTGTTGCTTGTTCCATGGGTATAGATTATACCCTGATCCCTATCCAGTTATTATAGATATGTACTTTTAATCAGGAAAGGATTAGTTGAGATAAAGTTGATTATTAAAAATCTGTAACACTATTTGGATGATAGTAATAGCATATTTTTACGTGTATAGCACTTGATGTTCAAATTCTTTATGCATAATTTGATCTCATCTTTATAATTTCCTTGTTTGATTAGATAGAGGTTATATCCAATCTATAGGGGAGAAAGGTGACAGAAGGATTGATTGACTTGCCCAGGTCAGATTACTGCACTGAATCTTCTGATCTTGCTCTTGTCCATTTCATCAGCCCATATTTAACTCAGAGTCTTGCATTATTGACTGAGGCAGATCAATCAATTTCATATGTACAAAGTAGCTTTATTAGAACACTTCAGTGGTTCCCACTAAAACTAGAGTAACATAAATGGAAGGATCGATACGACTGGGAGACATATTATAAAGAAGAAATCAGCAGGATTTGATGTCAGAGCAAAAGGGAGAGGTGGTGAGAACCTATAAAAAAGAATGAAAAAGAGCACAAAGCTTTTATTTATTATTATTTTTATTTTTGTGGGGTCAGGACATGCTATGTGATAAAATACATAATGGCCATAATAAATGGGAAAGTTTGAAGGGAACAATATGAATGTGTTTTGAATCTGTGGAATATTTAGAGATGATACGGTAATCAAGTGAAAACAAGGATTTTTCCTAATTTTTCAATATTGACAAATGAGGCTTAGAGAAATTAAATAAGTTAAGGTTACACAGCTTGTAAGATACAGATTTGGGGTCAAATCCAGATATGCTTGCTTGATCAAAAAAAATATAATGGGATTTTGTGGGGAACAACCATGAGGTGTGTTGTAGGGGACAATACAGGAAGTAAAGAAATGAACAAGGGAGCTAGAGAAACTGCATTTAGAGGAAGAAAAAGCAGGGTCTCAGAGAGTGCTGGAGCCTGTGGAAGGAGCGTTTCGGGGTGGGAATGTTGGTTTCCGCCGTGAAAGAAGGATGAGTAAAATAAAGACCAAGGAAGGGAGAGAGGGAAATAGAAAATGAAGAAGAACAAAAGGAGTAGAGTGGCTAAAGAAGAGTAAAATAGAAGGAAAGGCAACAGAGGTGACTGTGTCACAGACCAGGGACTCCATTTCATCATCAACACACCATTTGCAAACTCCATTCGCAGAAGTCAACAGTGACCACCTAACTGCCTAATCCAAAGGTTAATCATTAAAACTCTCTCTAGTGCTGGCAATTATAAAAACTCTCTCTTCTCTTGGATTTCTGGTTCTCCTCCTGCTTCTCTGATCTTTTGTTTTGAGTGTCTGTCCTTTGCTTTGTCTTCTTACTTCCCTCCTGCTTGAAATGCTGTTGTTCCTTATATCCTCAGCTCTTCTCATCCTTTAACCTCTCCCAGGAAATCAGATTCTTGCCATAATCTCAACCACTATCTACATACTGCTGACTCCCAGATTGGTGTTTCTGGCCTTGAACTCCCCTGAATTATAGGGCCATCTATCCAGCTGTCTTCTGGACCTTTCTCCTTAGATTTCCCATAGGAACGTAAAATTCAGTATCCACCAGACAAAACTCATTTTTTTTGCCTCTCCTTGCCAACCTTGCCAGTGTTCACTTCCTCAGAGAACCGCTGTCTTCCTGTATTGGTTGGTGATACTTCTGTGTGCCTGTTATCCAGGTAGTACACCTGAGCAGCATCTTCCACCCCCTCTTTCTCTCGTTCCTCACCCTTTCCTTTTGTCCTCATTGCAAATGCCCCAGCTTTGTACTATTTCAGGAGCCTTTAACTGGTTTCTTTGAACCTCAGCTCAGCTTACTCCAAATTGTGCTCGACCTTCTTTTAAATATATTCTTTCTCAAACTCAACTCTTTCTATTTTGTGCTCCCACTATGACTCGCATAAAACCTTTCCCATTACCTGCTGCTTAAGCATAAGTCTACATTCTTACTCTGGATCTTGTAATTGAATTTCTGCTTACCTTTTCAGCTTTATTCCCGTCTACCATGTCGTTGGGTATATACAAATAGGGAAATCAAGTAAAAGCATGGATACACACCAATAGAAGTGTGAACAACTGAGGTTTCCTTTATAAATCTAAACAAGGTTTTTAAAGCTAATTAAATATTTGCTTTGTTTTCAGGTTGTAGACAAGTACTCAATGATAATGAAAGTGCAAGACATGAATGGTCAATTTTTTGGATTGATGAATACAGCAACTTGCATCATAACAGTAAAAGATTCAAATGACAATTTACCCACTTTCAGACAAAATGCTGTAAGTAGATAATATCAAAATTGATCTCTATTGTTATCTTTATTTAATCTGAATTAATAAAATATTTATCATACTTTGAAGTATGCATGTTTATTTTATCAATAAAATGAAATATCTGATGTATAAATACCTTTTATTTATTCATAATAGTATTTATATTCTCTCCCTTTTCTTAAAGACCATAGCATTAGTCTTTTATTTGTAACAAAGTTCTTCATTCATTTAAAAGATAACCCTTAGTAAAACAATGCTTTTGTGATTCATGTTTTAAAATAATCTAGGCAAAAGCTGTAAGAACAAGTACTTATGGAGTGGAAGAAACATTTTACTTTCTTTGTAAAAGTTTCCTTTATAAAGTAAGTTTTTAATGCGCTTTCTCTGTTTCAGTATGAAGCATCAGTAGAGGAAAATACGTTCAATGTGGAAATCTTACGAATACCTATAGAAGATAAGGATTTAATTAACACTGCCAGTTGGAGAGCCAATTTTACTATTTTAAAGGGCAATGAAAATGGACATTTCAAAATCAGTACAGACAAAGAAACTAATGAAGGTGTTCTCTGTGTTGTAAAGGTAAAGTAATAATGAGTAATAGACAATTTGGCAAGTTAAGTTTTAATCAACTAATGGTTTAATCAACTAAGTAGTTTCAGATCATAGACTTTACAAGTTGGAAGAGAACTTAATCTATTTAGTTCACTTGTTCTGCTTTAATGCTGCCTTTCGTCTATAATTTGTTACCAGCTATTAGGCATCTAGCTTATGCTTGAACAGTCTCGATCGTAAGAATCTCTGTATATCCATTGGCAGCTTATTCCATGTCTGGAGAACTCTAATTCTCAGAAGGCCTTACTTTTACTGTGCCTAAATTATTCTCCTTGTAACCCGTGTCTTTGGACCAGGTTTTATCTCTAATGTTATACAAAACAGGTATAATCCTTTGAAAAGGCTATGATGTCTATTTGAGATTTACCTTCTCTAAGATAAATATTCCCAATTCCTCTAACTATTCTTTACATGATATAATTTAGAGGCTCATATTCTTCTCTCTGTGTCTCTCTCTCTCTTGAATATATGACTGGTTGTATCTGAACTTCTTAAAGGTAATACTGAGGATGAAATATAGTATTACATCAAACAGCACTGAATGAACATATTCTTTGTTTTATATGTTGTATTTTCGGTAGTACTGTTACATTCTAGGGTCCAGGTTATAAGGGCAGAAAAGGCTCTTTTGGGAAGGACTCTTGGTTTTATATTCCTTACCCAGAAAAAGAAAGAAAATTGTCCTGTAGTGTAAAGCAGCACTTACTGTGTGCGCTAATGTTAAATGTCATTCTTATAACAATTGTACAGAAGAGAAAACTTAGTCTCAGAGACATTAAGAAACCTACCCAAAGTGACACAGCTCAGATGTAGTAGAGAGAGGATTTGAATCTATGTTTCTTTGATTCCAGGTTATCTGCTCTCAAGCCCTGTGTTAAATTGCTTTGCATAGCTCTGTGATCTTGGAAAATTAGCCTCTGTATTATCTGTAAAATATAAATAATATTTCTCTCTGCCTTCCTAGTAGCTGTTCAAATATGACAATGAAAATGAGAGCACTTGGTAAACTATAGGATATTAGTATTATATTTTTAGAAGTCACATCATGTTCTTGGGAATAGTGTTATAATTTTCCATAATAGATAACTTTTTTGAAACTGTAGAGTATGAGCTAATTCAGTCTTTAGCTGGGTGTCCTGGGTAATCTTTCCATCTTAGTATTTTCTCTGCATTTCAGCAACAGCAGCAGTGCATCAGAGCTTGAGTGAGGAGGACAGTTCTTGGTCATTCTCAACGTAGAAAGTCCTCACATCCATCTTCACAACAATACATTTTCTAGGGAATTGTTAGCATCTTAGTGCAGATATGGGATATTTTTGGACAATTGTTTTTCAGTTGATGAAACAAGAAGGTATCCTATGGTTGAAGAGAATTCATATTTTTTCATTAATCATTGATTTCATCCCATCAGATTTCTAAGCTACTGCAGAGTTTTAAGCTACTACAGCAATATCCAGTTTAAGCCTTAAAAGATTGCATTAAAAATCTCTAGGGCTTTTAGCAAGTAACTCTAGATTGAATAACTGCACCTCTTCTAGGGCAGCAGCTGTTTTCTAAATTTCCATCCATTTCTCATTGCTAGCAGACTCTCAGCCTGATCATAGCAATACGAGCAATTTGTGAGGTAGTGTTCATTAGCGGCAAATAAACAGATATTAATCCTTTTCTCTCTTGGCGCTCCAGTTTCTGGGATATTAATAAAAGAATCAAAAAGAATTTCACATACATTTTGTAGATTCTAAGATTCAGAACTTTTCTTGACTTCTTATTGGACTTGTGGTATTAGTATCTCAGCTTGATACTGCCTAGAAGTGGAGATGTGGAGAAAGGCTTAAACCCAAAATTTTACTCATCAGTTTTGATCTTGTTCAATGTTCAGCCAGTGATTATTTTGATAAGCAGAAAGAGAATGAAAGAAAAAGTGCGTTAGCTTTTCAGTACAGTGTAAAATACTGTTTTATGGATTTGGCTTGTTTGCTGTATAAAAATCAATTGTAACCAAAGAATTGATTTAGAAGATTTTAGAGGCTGGTGAGTCAATTAAGCAGAAGGATTATAGTGTGGTGGTTAGGAAAATGGACTCATACCAGACTACCTGGCTTGAAACTCCAGCTTGAATGAGTTTCTTTTGGCTTTGAGAAACCCAGTTTATTTCCTCTTCTTCACTTTCCTGCTCTCTAAAATGGGGATGACGATAATAATAGTGCCAATAGCACATTATATTTTTCTTACCCCTCTGCATTCTTCACTGTGAGAGTTTCATTGGATAAACTACAAACAATGCCAAAGTATAATTCTCAAATTGTCAAAAATAAAATTTTCATAAAAATAGTTAGCATCGGTAAAAAGTTTACTTAACTTATCAGTGAGGGACTCAGCAAAAAGCCAAAGCAGCTTCCTAGAAGAAATGAGAAGCTGTATGGATTTTTATAAAAGGAAAAGCTGAAATAAAGATTGCTTAGTTATATGCCTTAGAGGACAATTAAAACATGCATTTGAAATACCATTTCTATCAGAGAGAAAATAAAATCACTGCACCATTTCAGCTTTAAGTCAACATCTAGTTTTATAAGAGCTGTAAAATGTCTGGGCCCTCATCGGTGGTAAATAGTAAGTTGAACCTTCTCCGAGAGTCAGATGACCCTTAGGCCGGTCTTCTAAATAAGGCCAGAAGAACACGGTCATGTTTTCGCATTATCTTCAGGTTCAGAATAATTTTCCTTAGTAAGAATGAGCTATAAAAATATTTTAGGAATTGCTTTCCCACAACTCCATAAAACCACCTGCAGAAACTTTCTGACCACTCTTGCTAAAGGCTTAGTGAAGAATCACCTCTCTCTTTAGCAAAGGATAAAAGTCAATATTAGCTAAGTGAGAGCACAGAATTTATGTAGCACTGTTCATATCGACAAAAGATCACTTGCTATTTAAAATAGCTAATGTATTTTACACTGATGTTCATATACTTGTCCTTTTTTTAAAGCCACTGAATTATGAAGAAATCCGTCAAGTGATCCTGGAAATTGGAGTAAGCAATGAAGCTCCATTTACTGGAGATGTGACACTCAGAATGGCAAACATGAACAGAGCCGTGGTCACAGTTAATGTGAAGGATCAGGACGAAGGGCCTGAATGCAGACCTGCAGTCCAATGTGTACAGATTAAAGAAAACTCCCCAGTGGGTTCAAAGATCGATGGATATAAGGCATATGACCCTGACACTAGAAGTAGCAGTGGTTTAAGGTACAAAGAAATCTATAACCACATACTAATTATGTATTTGTAATAATGAGACAGTAATATATTTTAATACATTTTATAGTGCTAAAAACTATTTTTACTTTTTATTAACAGGTACAAATTATTGCATGACCCGAAAGGGTGGATCACCATTAATGAAATTACGGGCTCACTCGAAACTTCCAAAATCTTAGACAGGGAGGCTGTAACTCCCACAAGTGCCTTGTATAATGTTACAGTCCTGGCAATAGATAAAGGTAAGACACCAGCTTTCATCTGGTATGTTATAAAAGAATTAGAGAATAAACTTCATTTATTCTTGTGCAGAATTATCCTTGTGCTAAGTATACAGAATTCTTAGAAATTACTTTAAAGATTGTTTCTATTTATCTTAATCATCAAACAAGGTGAAACTGCTTGGTGACATGAAACCATGCCTTATTTATCTTTATATCCCTAGCATGGCAGCATCTTAAATGCCTATAGATCTCTATGTCAGAGGACAGAGATGAAACTTAAGTCTAGGACTAGAGGAAATGGTCTCACCAGACTCTTCTAGATCTCTTTACCTCATTTTAAATTGAGCTGTTAAATAGCTCAGCTGACTATTAAGTCAAAATAATTCTTTCCTTGAATTCTGTTCCTTAAAGTAACCCAGAGTTTCTCAACCCTGGCTACGTATTAAAATAATTTGGGACATTTAAAAAAATATCAAGGTGTAGACACTACCTCAGACCAACTGAATCAGAATCCCTGGTTGGGGAGCCTGGGCATCGTATATTTTTTAAAATCTCCCTAAGTGGTTTAAATGTGTACCAGGATTAGAGTAACTTTTCTGTAGTCACTTTACTGTTCCTTAACATCTGGACCAAACGAAACCCAAGGAAATAGAGAGTTTGAAATTCAGACATTTGGTTTTACTTTTTGGTAATAATTCTGGTAAAAGTTTTATGGCCAGTTATATCTGATACTATCAACAGCATACTCATTTTAGGTGATCTACAGGTTTCATTTATCCATCTACCTTCTTATTTACCATTTTCTCTAATGATCAGAGTTTATTTAAAAAAAAAAACCCATACATCCTATGTAGAATCTAGTTGATTATTTTTCTTAAGAAACTATAAAAGTCTATGAACTACACTAAACTTTTTTCCTTTCTTCCTAGATAGTAGATCATGTACTGGAACCATTGAAGTTAAAATTGTAGATGAGAATGATAATCCGCCAGAAATACTTCAAAATTATCTAGTAATTTGCAAACCAAAGATGGAACATGTTGACATTTCAGCCGTTGATCCTGACGAGCCCATGCACGGCGCTCCATTTCACTTCAGCTTGGCAAAAGCTTCTCCAGTCATCAACAGACTATGGACCCTTGCCAAAGTTAATGGTATTTCATCAAAAATAATGATTTATATGCTCTGAAATAAGTGAGAATGGATTTACTGCTTTACTCACGTGAAGCATAATGTAAAATGGATTCTCATGAACATATTTTAGAAGTAACTTTTGCACACATTGTGTGGGACCTGTGTTTTATATTGTACATAAAATGAAACAAAATCATAATTTTTATGAAGGCAGAATTTACATTTACAACAAAGACAAAAAATCCTTGTTAAAATATTGAGCAACTTATCATTAAAACAAACTGTTCTTGCTGTGTTTTTGAAGTAACTACTGTGCGATGAGGAAAGAACAGAAGGTGGGAGGCTTAAATTTTAGTGTAAGCAGACTCTGGAAATGAGGGGTCTGGGTATGTGGGATAAGCACTCTATAACATTCTGGAAGGAAACATGGTGGGCTGTGGACAGAGGCCTGGCACTGAAGCCTGCAGTGCAGACTGCTACAGTAGTGGTTTCTGAGGTGTACAGTTTTCTATGTTATAGCCATAGTTCCCTGCTGTTTTGTTGCTATGCTGTGCTCTTTCATGCAATTCAGCTTTTGCATATGCTGTTCCTTCTGCCTAGACTACCTCCTTCCCACTTCTTAGCTTGATATTAATTCATAATATTTATGGAGCACCTACTGTCTACCTGTTGTATCTACATGTAATCTACGTGTTGTATTCTTATTTGTTTACCTTTCTGCTCTAATACATGACTTTCTCAGAACATTTGTAACCCATCTGTGTATTTCCAGCACCTAGCCCAGTGCTTGGTAGACACTAACTGCTTAATAAATGTTTGTTTAATCAATAATTGATAAACAAATATGCATGAAATCAGGAAAATACTAGGGCAATAAGTAAATCAGGGTTGTTAGAGTTTAGAAGGTTTTAGTAGGAATGCCGAGAGATTTGGCGGGAGTGGTGATGAAGGGCCTTATGTACTAGCTGAGGAGGCTGACCTTTGTATGGTTGGTGACAGCAGGTACGCATTGAGAGTGTACAAGTAAGGCAATGCTGTACCAGGTTTATGTCTTAAAAACAGTGACATTGATAACAGTTAGGAGGCCAGTTTGAAGAGTGCAGAGTTGAGTAGCAGGGAAAGTCAGAGGCTGCTGCACTAGTACGAGTGAATGGACATGAATATGGCTCTTGGTCTTGAGGTAATGAATAAGCCTGTGGTCTTGAGGGACGAGAGAGATTTGAAGGATTTTACTTTAAACACAATATAATCCTGAAAAGTTCCAAATAAACCTTAGTGGTAATTCACATTCCTCTGGGGAGCTTTGTGTCTGAGGTGTAGCCAGAAATCTTTGAAGTTCTCAACAGCTCTAACCGTGCATTTAAGAAAGGCTTAGAAAGTACAGATCACTTCCAGGAGGTGCATTATGGTATTTTGTCATTTCACTTATTGAAAAACCCAAAAGATTGCAATTGCCATTGAAAGTGTGTGGAGCTTTTGGTCAGTTGATAATAAAGTCATTGAAATAAGGTAGCAAGTTCATTGGGGAAATATCGCTGTTCGTAAAAACTTGTATTGTTAGGATATAGATATGTCTGTGTTTATGTAAGCCTTATACCTAGCCTGGGTGATGTTAATTAGTTTTCTGGTATTGAGATTACTTCCACAGGGAAGGTGTTAAATACCAAGGGTCAGTTGCCCTTTGAGAAATTACCTTATACATAAAGACAGTGGACAGGTACCAGAAGATAAATGGATAAGAAAATATGAACTTAAGACATCTCTTGTGTGTAACTATTGGTGTTAATTTTTTATGAGTACCATAAACTGGTACTTTAGAGAAATGCTTGGAGTGTATGTCAAGAGCCAATCATTAGCTTGTAGATAAGGGAGGAAATAAGGGAATACTAAATATTGCTGAAAGGCTGCTGGGTCACTCCAATGCCAAATTATTTCTTTAAGCCTCTCTTCTAAAAAGTTACAGTGGGCAACATACATCTGGTGATATTAGTGCCTGAAAAGGTTGAAGATCGTCATCTTTTTTTATCCATTTTCACATGGAAGGTGGTTCCTTGAGAATAGTGTCTTTAAAAATAGGTGTGGTGGAACAGATGTTAGAGGAGGAATCAATGTTCATTAAAAATATCATTCTTTTCTTTCAGATACAGCTGCCCGTCTTTCATATCGGAAAAATGCCAAATTTCAAGAATATCCTATTTCCATTACTGTAAAAGATGTAGAAGGTCAATCTGCAACAAAAACCTTGAGAGTGAACCTCTGTGATTGTACTTACCCAGATCAATGTCGCATGGCTGCAGGAGCGATACTTGGCACATGGGCGATCCTTGCGATACTTCTGGGTATAGCATTGCTTTTCTGTAAGTCCTTTTACTTACCTGACTTTGAAATATAAAATAAATATCTGAGTGCAGGAAAAGGTCTTTGAAAAGAAATCTTGTCCAGCTATCTGTCAGGTGTGAGTCCCCTTTACAAATTCTTTTTGTATTATTTTCTGAGTTCTGAGTGAATATTTTCTGTGAGAAGAAGCAAAATCCTTTTTGAGATCAAAGATTTCATTCTTGGACAGAACTGTTGAAAATGCCTTAGATTTTGCCAAACCTGTCAATGTATAGCTTTTATTTCTTGGTCCTCATACTACCCCTTTTAAGGCTAAATCAAACAATCTAAAACTTCTGCCATATGCAAGTCCACTAAAAGCCACTTTCGTGTCATGTCATTTTCATTTCAGCTACAGACTTATGGGAGGTGTTCAAATCACAGCAATATCTCTTCTTGGGTGTATCCTACCAGGTTGATTAAATTCTATTAACCTCCTCCTAACCAGTTATGTAGTTCCCAATGGTGCCGTAGTTTTTCTTCTCTTTTCATTTCCATTCAATCCTTCAGCTTATTTTAGCTGTTGTTCCTTTATTCTGTGATAGGACTAGTGGTTAAGAGTAAGACTCTGGAACCAGACTGTCTGGGTTTGGACCCTAGCTCTATTATTTGTAAGACATGTGACCTGGGGCAAGTTACTTCACTGTGCTTCAGTTTCCTCATCTGTAAAAAGGGATAATTGTAGTAGGTTATTTTATGGGGTAGCACCGGAGGTTCATTGAGTTAATGCATGTGAAGAGCTTAAAACAGTGCATGGTACATTTCTAATAAGTGTTTATTATTTTTTATCAACTCAAAAAAATATATATATATTGAACACCTACTATATACCAGAACTGTCTAGGTGCTTGGGATTCATCAATGAACAAAGCAGACAAAAGCAAACAAGCCAAAACAAAGTCTTCCTTGTGACAGTAAAGTAATAAATAAATTAAATGCTGTGGAGGAAAAAAATAGAGCCAGATAATTAGGGTCTCTGGTGCTGTAAAGTGTGTGTGGGTGAGTGCGGGGGATGGGTGCTAGTGATAGTAATTCTCAATAGATGGTTGGGCCAGCCTAACTGAGAAGGTTATCATTGATGGTTTCTGGAAAAGGTGAAAGAGTCAGCCAAGAATACTTAAGGAAGAGCTTTCAGTCAGAGGAGAAAGTCAGTTCAAAGGCCCTAAGGTGAGGGAATGCTTGAGAAATCAAGGAAGGCAGGGAGACCAGTGTGGCCTGAGAGTAGAGAGAGGATGAGGGAAGAGGAGTGTAGGAAGTGGAACCAGAAAGGTAACAAGGGGCCACACACAGTTGGCAAGGGTTGGTACACTTTTTCTGTGAAGGGCAAGATAGTATATATTTTAAACTTTGCAGGCCATATGGTTTCATTTGTAACCAATCAAATCTGCCCTTGTAGCGAGAGAGCAGCCATAGAAAACATTTAAACCGCAGGCATGGCTGTGTTCCATTAGAACTTTATTTATGGACACTAAAATTTGAATTTCATATAATTTTCCCGTGTAATAAACTATTATTCTTTTGATTTTTTTCAGTCATTTAAACATATAAAACCCACAGCTCCTGAGTCATACAAAACATGGTGGGCTGGATTTGGGGCCGTAGGTTGGCAATCCTTGGTATAGGGGCTTGTAGAACATTGTAAAGAGTTGTTGTTGCTCTTAGCTTTATTATCATATATTTCAACCTCCCACAATTATGATGCAGAATGAAAATTCTGAATAGGCAAAATACAAAGTAAGTTTAATTAAGATACTTGGAGATAAATCTATTCTGGGAAGAAAAGTCTGCTTTGTTATCTTTTCGTATTGGCAAACCATTCTTTTGGGAATCAGTAAATCTCTTTAAAGTCTCTGTCTTAAAAAATGTCATTGGGGCTTCCCTGGTGGCACAGTGGTTGAGAGTCCGCCTGCCGATGCAGGGGACACAGGTTCGTGCCCCAGTCCGGGGGGATCCCACGTGCCGCGGAGCGGCTGGGCCCGTGAGCCATGGCCCACGGAGCCTGTGCTCTGCAACGGGAGAGGCTGCAGCGGTGAGAGGCCCGCGTACCGCAAAAAAAAAAAAAAAAAGTCATTGATTTTTTAAAAATTCATGATTCAAAATACTTAAATGATGGGTGGAATCCAAACTCTTGAAGATATGTGTATCAAAATATACATATAATCGCTTTAAATGTTAAAATCTAAGCTAAATCATGGCCTGTTCATTTAGAAGGGCCAGGGTAATTTGTGGGACACCACGCTCAGTGACTTGTTTTCCTCCTGTGCACCTTAGGTAATAAGAAATAAAAGATGAGTATTTTATTGTGTGCATGTTAAACATTTTTGTTTTTGTTTTTAACTCAGCTATATTGCTAACTGTAGTATGTGGACTTGTTAGTGCCAGAAATAAAAAAAGTTTTCCTGAAGATGTGGCACAGCAAAACTTAATCATCTCAAACACAGAAGCACCTGGAGATGACAAAGTGGTAAGTAATTTTTTTTTGAATTTTTGAATTTTATTTTATTAATTTTTTTATACGGCTATTTATCTCTGAGTAGTTCCCACAATTTCTTTAACTCATCCTCATGAAGTTATTTCAGAATTTAGGAGTTAATTTCTATTTTTCATTTGATCAGATTCTGTAGACATAAATATGTTATCTGTCAATATTCAAATATTTTTATAGGGCATTTATTAAACCAGATGTATTGTTTTAGTTATCTTTTTTCTACTCTCTAGTGTTATGGTTTAAAACTTATTATTTGATGTTGTGAATTTATTATAAGAAGAATCTTTTTGACTGCTCTCCACAATGTATATTTTCAGATATTGTTTGTTTATCTAACTCTTTGACCATTTATAATAGGAAGAACTTGCTGAAAGTTCTCAAGATAAACTAAAAATATCAAAAAGATATATGTTTACAAAAAAGTGTGTGTTTGGGGGGGCAGATTGGAACAATACTGCCACTTTCTTTTCTTACATATTTCTTGGGACCTCTGAGGTGCTTGGCACTATGCTTCTTGTTCTGCGGGAAGTATGTAAAAAATTATTACAAGGCATGTTCTTCCCTCGAAAAGATTTCAATTCATTCTTGAGAAATTGAAAAATAAATAGGAATGTGACAGTAAACTATTAGCCCCAATATGATAGGACACTGGTGGAGTTCAAAGATACTGATGATACATAAGTATATTCATGATGTCTGGATATCAACCAGAAAGGCCTGGTGGAAGAGGTACAGATTACTCTGTACCATAAAGAACACGAAGGGTTTGAAAGTGAAGAGATGGAGAAAAACAGCCTAATGAATAAAAAAGGAGATGACAAAGTTTAGGGATTATTCACCAAATAGTAAATAAATTGATTTGAAATGGAAGAAATGATGTTTTGGACTAGAGGCTTGACACTTAGGTTCTGGAGGGAGAAGATACAATAAGAGAGGGATGGGGGATGAAACTTTTTTGTGGCACACTAAGGATTTTGGATTTATTCTCTTGGTAAGGGAGAGCCAGTCAAGGCTTTCTGCACGAAAGTGGCATAACGTGAGCAGTGTGATACTGAATCAGTAGGTGACCAACAAGAACAGGAAGACGTTAGGAATGGGGAGGATAAAGGATTAGGATCTTTTGATAATTTAAGCATGAGATAACTCTACTAGGATAATGGTTATTGGAAAATTAAAATAGGGATGGATAAGAAATATTTTAAATGTATAAATAAAATTGTTTTCTTTTAAGTAATAAAATAAAAAGTGGAGTCAATGTGACAGAAGCTATAGCCCGGGACAGTGACTTTATATCAGGCCTTTTCGGTATCTCAAGGTGACGATGCCTTTCTTATCGACTATTTCTTTCACTTCCTTCCCACCATCAGGGAAAATCATGACTCCTCTATGCTTGACATGCCTATGTGTGGAACCCTGTAATTATCTCTCCATTCAGGAAATAGATTTAGCCCCATGATCGTCCTTGACTCATAGTAAGCTCTTATTTTATATCTGAGAATGAAATGATTGAGCTGTACTTAATTTTTTTTCTTTGCCATTTGGTGCTGGAGTCGGTGGCATTGATTGGCCACTTCACCATAACATATACCTATTTACCTGTTCTCTATTAGGAACACTTCTCAAAAGGACTTGAAATTGTTAATTTATACCAGTATATAATTTTAGGCATATTTTTACAAAATGCAACAAAATTTCACGGTGAATGTGTAAACTCATTTTAATACAATGAGTAAAGGTGGTAACTTTAGTTTTGAATCTGAGTTTAAGTCAAAGGCATTCAGATGGGGTTAGGAGTTGTGTGAAAAATCAGGACTGGAAAAGTAAATTTGAAAATCACTAACATGGAGAAGGAGTTGTTGATGCCCTATGAGAATAAACTTGGAGGAAGGAACAGAGATTAGAGAATGGGAAACAGTACTGTGGATTCAGCTTTGATTTTAGTTTATTTTCAATTCTCCCTTTATTAGCTTAGAAATATGATCTCAATATGTATTTATAATGACAAAATTATACCCATCAAGGAGATTTGACAAACAGGATTTGTGTGTGTGTGTGTGTGTGTGTGTGTGTGTGTGTGTGTGTGTGAGTGTGAGATAGAATTTTACTGTAGCAGCGACCTAAGCAAAAAATGTAGGGTAGCAGTGCCACCAAATGGCTACTTTTCAGTTCTCTTTTCTGGTATTTTTTTCAAAGGCAGTAAAATAATATGTTTGACTTTTATAGATATATTTCAGATTCAGTAAATTATCTGAACTTGAAAATCTTTGTTTTGATAGAGACTCTACATATTAGATAGAAAAAATAAATTGGTAAGAAGATGACACAATGACACCTGATTATAGTGGAGGTCTTGTCATGAAAGTGATGGTTTAGAATTCAAACTGACATGCAGAGGTTATTGCTGTAACTAAACATCTCACCTGTGGCCTGGAGGGTTGGTGTTCAGTTCCAGCATTAAGTTAATGTTTAATCAAGTCTTTTCCATTTTAAAATATTCCCTTGACTCTTTGTCCTCCCCTAGATCCCTCCATATTTCTTTTTCTTTGAAACTGAATTTTTTGAGAGAAATATTTTTTACTCGATTTCTCTATGACATTACTTCCTGTTCATTCCACACTCCGTGGAAATTCTTTTGACACAGGTCACCACTGGCCACTTTTTTACTTGACTCTCATGGGTGCTTACTTTATTTGAACCAGTTCTTACCCTACTTGGATTTTTTCTACACCATTGATCTCTTTACCGTAATCCTCTCTTGGCTAGAGAGTCATGGCTTTTTGGTTCCGTATTATCTCAGTGGCTATTCCACATCAGTTCTGTCACAGCTCTAATTCCTTTATCCACCCTTTAAAACATGATGTTTCTTGTTGTTCTATTCTTAGCCTTTTTTTCTTTTGGTCTGCAGTTTTCTCTGGGTGATATAATTTATTCCCATGGCTTCAACTCCCCCCTACGTGGACGTGACTCCCAGAATTATACTCCAGCTCAGATCTCTCACCTGAGCTCCAGACCACATATTCATATACTCATTTTGGAAATCCACAGGTTTCTCGTTTACCACGTCCAAAACTGAATTGCTCACCCTCCTCTCACCCGCAAGTGCATCCTTCCTCCCTGTTTCTGTGAATCATACCATCTATCTAGTTGCACAAGCAGGACACATAGGAATAACTCCTGACCCTTCCCTTTGCTGCCTCATCCGTCTAACCACCAGTAAGCACTCTATGGAGTCCATCCTCTTCTTTTCATCATCGCTGCTTCGACTTTGGCTTAGATCCTTATCATTTTTCACCTATAATGTTTCACTGACTGATATCCATGACTCTAAACTTGTCTCCTTCTTATTTGTCTTTCACATTATTGCCTAAAATGATTTTTTTTAAATATGTCCCTTGCCTGTTATTAAAACCATTCTTTTTGTCCCCATAATCTTCAAGATAGTCTAAAAATTTTAGCATGGCATATAGATCTTTATGTCCTCTGGCCTTTTATAACCTCTCTAGCTTCCTCTCTCTCTTTGAACTTTCTGTGGTAGGCATTCTCGACAGGCTGAAGTTGGGAACCCCCAAGGAACCCCATTTGGCTTTGCCTCTAGACCCTCTTACAGATAATGCATTCTTCCTCCTATTTCTCAGTAGGAATCCCTCAGCTCAGAGTTTTCCCAGTTTGCTCCACTTACTTTCTCCAAGTTTGAATTTTCATGCTCTTCCTCTGTGTCCCTATAGCATTCTGTGTTCACCTGTACATCAGCATAATCACATTCTTAAAGTAACTGTCTATTTTTCTGCCTCATTGGAGTAAGAGCTTCTTGAAGCCACTGAGGGACCTTGTCTCTATCTTTGCATCTAATTGGAAAGTGATAAATGTCTGTTGAATGAATGAATGAATAAAAGGTTGAGTAAACGAGCTGTCTCCTTTGCCTTCTTGCCACTTTACTTGGAATCCATTTCCTCCCTATATGAACTGTCTTATTTTATCTTATTTCAGTGTTCTCCCAGTGGCTTTACGACCCATACAGTCAACAACTCTAGCCAAGGCTTTTGTGGCACTATGGGATCAGAAGTTCAAAATGGCAGGCAGGAAACCATTGAAATGGTAAAAGGAGGAAACCAGACCTTGGAATTGTGCCAGGGGGCCGGGCATCATCACACCCTGGATTCCTGCAGAGGAGGCACTGTGGAGATGGACCACTCGGAGTGGTACAATTTCACTCAGCCCCGCCTTGGTGAAGTGAGTTTTCTTGAGTGTTTTGACCCTGAAATTTAAATGTCCAAGTGGAGGACATTAGGAAATTGAGATTAATATATATTTTCAGAAACTTCTTTTTCAGATTCTCCAATGTATCCTTTCTCTCTCACTCTCTGATTATTTTTGCCCCTGCTCTTTGATTTTGTTACAGTATTTGATATAAAAGTTTTTATTTCATGTGTCACATTTCTCTTAATTTCTAAAATCTCATGAAAATTGGAGGATTCTACTATCCCTCACTAAAGTTGCATTTCATTTTTAGGTGTGTGTTTATCTCATGAACTCTTTTAATATAGAAGAATAGGGAAAAAATCTCATTCTCCACAATCACAAAAATCCCCAAATCAAATCTGCATCTCTCTGTGAAAAGAAAGCGTCTGTACAGAATTCTGGAGTGAATATTAAATAATATGGTTCATATGAACTATTTTTTCATGTAAAAAGCATCATGCATATATAAACTGTTTTCTAATTCAGAGGAAAGCAAGGATGTGAAAGATAGGGGGGTTCAATAAGGGATTTTCATTCCTGGCAGCACATCAAAATTCCCTGGGAATTAAAAAATACTAATGCCTGTGCTTCACCTTGAAAGATTCCGATTCTAATTGGTTTAGCTTTTTTTTTTTTTTAAGCTCCTCAGGTGATTCAAACGTGCAGCCTGAGTAGAGGACCACTGAATTAAGTATTCTTTCTGGTACGAAGTTTTCACTTCTTCTATCAGAGAGTACCAGTGCTGTTGTAATACAAACACTGGTCCAGAAACCCTAAAGCCTTTGATGGACTGTAGATGGGCAACATTCTGTGACATGGCTGTAGGTTATCATAGGTCCACAGCATATTTATTTTTTTCATCAAATTCAAATGTTAATCCCTTTTCTGTTTCTAGACAGTCAGTAGCCATGTAAGATCAGGCTGAGGAGGAGGGAAGCTTAAGAAACACTCTTAGGGGTGTTCTCCAATGTGCATGTCAGGTAATGGGATGTGAGGCTAAAATGGTCACGAAGAGAGGCACTTGCTAACATAAGCCAAGGTAATAAGCGCTGGGTTTGAGAGGGGATGTGTACACAGGTGAGAAAGGGGAGAGGTGCACGAGTTTGACAAGTTGGCACACAGGCCAGTGACAAAGAGCGAGGGTAAATGTGGCCGAATGCTTGGCCTCTATTCTGGCCAGGTTTTTGCAGTGTGAGTTATCTTGATTATTTTAAATTTCACTGAAACTTTTTGGTGCATCTTTTTATTTTGTCATGGTTTGGCTCTCTCGGAAGCTTGATTCTGAAGACAATGTGGTAATTACTGACATTATATCTGCAGATAATAGTGATTTTAGTTTATTGAACATGTACTATGTGCTGGACATAATAAGGGTATTTTTCATGCATTATTATTTCATCACTTAATAATGATCCTGTGAGATACTCATTGTCTGTATTCCTATTTTAGAAACGAGGAAACTGAGAGTTAAAGATGTTCAGTATTATAACTTGCTCAAAGTCATGTAGCTAGTTGGTAAAGCCAAGCTATGACTCCAAATCAGGACTGCTTGACTATCCAAGCTCAAATTCCTAACCGCTATGCATATTGCCACCGTTTTGTGGACTAGCCTGACCTCTAGATATAAAATTTAGGGGTAAGAATTTAGTAATAATTTAAATGTACTTAAATATAATGTGTATACATAATTTTGGATTTGTATGGATTACTAGAAATGTAAAATATACTGACTTCGTAGTATGGCTGTGATGTAGACCAACCATGTGCATTTTTTGTATGTAGGAATCCATTAGAGGACACACTGGTTAAAAATTAAACATAAAAGGTAAATAAAAAATAAATTTTATGTTTATCTTTCAGTGTGTTTAAAACAATAATACAATCCCTTGTTTTTAAACTTTACAGAAACTGCATCTGTGTAATCAGGATGAAGACCATATGCCATCTGAAGATTATGTTCTTACGTATAACTATGAAGGAAGAGGGTCTCCAGCTGGTTCTGTAGGTTGCTGCAGTGAAAAACAGGAAGAGGATGGCCTTGACTTTTTAAATAATTTGGAAACCAAATTTACTGCCTTAGCAGAAACATGCACAAAGAAATAATGTTACAGTGCTACAATTAGACATATCTTTGTCAGACATTCTGGAGGTTTCTGAAAGGCATATTATAAGATTTAATTTATATCTAGATATCTAGATATCTATGAATATGAATATGTATGAATTTTTCTAAAATTTTTGAATTATGCTACATACCAATTTCTACTTTAAAACAGTTTGTTACTTATCTTTTCAGGAAGTTTAAAATGTTAAAACAGATTTTGCCTCTTTTACTGCTGAGTAAATAGACAACCAGCAAATCTCATGCTATAGCACTGGAATTAAGGTCTATAAAGGACCTCCTCTTCTTTGCATATATTTTTCCAATAAATACATTGGCTAAATATTAGTCCAACAATAGAAGCTGTATTTGACTGACTATAGTAGAACAGCTCTCTGGGCTAGAAATTCCATCCTTATTCCAGCTTTAGATAAAAGTAGAATCTTAATCGTTATGGTAAATTATGTTGGATTTTTTTAGCTCTAAAAAATCAGTAGCACCTGGTCATTTGCTCTGAAGGCTACTAGAATTTTGTTTTTCTTCTGGGTAGCAATTAGATTATGAAGAGCAGTTCTAGATACTAGATTGCCCTAATAAGGTCTCAAAAACACAGAGCCACAATGTGAAAACTACACCAGGAAAGTGTAGACCAAAAAAAAAAAAAAAATTTGTTGCTTTTATACTTTTGAAAGTGTGTTTTATATTTTACAAAAGTCCTGTTATGAGGAATATATCTAAATTTCCTTAATCTCGAGAAAGAAAACTATATTCACCATACAGAGTTATTGCCAGTATTTTAATGTAAAGATCTTCTGTTGAGATTGTAATCACAAGTCTTTTTCCTGAGATTCAGAACTACCTTTGATAACTTGCCAGTAATGAGAATTATGCTGAGAAAAAGTTGCTTTTCTTCTCTTGAGAATTATACTTTCATATTTTCATTTGCAAGTTTAGCACATATGGCTCTTTATTTTCTCTCGACAGTAGTCATTTGCAATTAGAATATCTTATCCTTAGATGGACTGTAGTTACACCATTGAATCAGTCTGAAGAAACAGACTCCCATCGTAGTTACAGTAGCAATGAGCATTAACATTCATTATTTCTATTCACTACCATTTTCAAATGAAATACATTATTCCTTATTAAAGCAGGTAAATATTACACAATGCTATAATGAATCAAATGAATATAGGGAAACTTAAACCTTAGGTGCAATTTAATATCTTCCAAGGTGTTGCTTAAATTTTGTGCTTCTCAAATTTGTTCACATGCTACAGCCTCTGGAAGGCCTTGCAAAATTCCCCAAAAGCAATGACGTTTAAACTTAAAATAATTAACATCTAATCTTATGATAAACGTAATAGCACATTATTATATACTCACTTCAAATGACAGCTTAAAAAATAGACAACAAATAATAGGTACCACTAGTTGAAGAAAAGTTTGAAAGAAAAATAATTAAGACTAAATTAATTTTAAGATATTGCAGCTATGACGAATTGGGACCTGCTCCCCATACCCGACCCTGCAAAAAAAAATTCTTTATTTTACTTTGGAGGCAGAATTTGTTGAGCTAGCCCATGAAGTAGCAATGTTCGATAGGAATACAGTTTGAACTGGATATATGTATATATATATATACACATACATACATATTGATGTTTATTGATTAATGGTCAAATATATAACCATTAATCATTAATGGTTAAATATATAACCACTAGTCATTAATGGTTAAATAATTAATCAATGCAACATTTAAAACAAAGTGAAAAACAACATTTTAAACAAAGTGAAAAACATTTAATTTTAAATGAGGCAGGGGTGTGGTGTGTTCTATAATAAATATCCGGGATTTAAAAAATAGAGAACTTATGTTTGGTTCTTAGGTGCTGCATGATAACTAAGCATGTCAGGAAATAGTTCATGTACATTTATGTAATTTGTTTAAAATTGTATACAGTTAATTAAACTTTTCTGGTTTCAGTGGAAAGGAAAGAAGGGATCACGTGGGACTGTAGATTTGCTTTGCAGTCTCCTTCTGCATCTACAGACTGGGAGCAAACTGGTGACTGGCTATCACAGCTAGGGCTCCTTGACTTCCAGTGACAGGTTTCCAGAGATGAAATGTTTTTCTTGGAGCTAACACTAAAAACTTCTTTTAACCTAATTCTGGTAAAAATAAATCTTCTACAACCATTTTCATTGTCTCTCCTACCAATCGACATTTAAAAAAATATAGAGCCAAACAACCATGTTCTCTGGGTCAGATTTTAAAGGCTAAAGGGGGCTGGGGTGGGGTAAATCTTACGAAAGTGGGGCGTGACTGTCCTAAGACCTCAAATCTGTCACCTTTACACTGCGTTCTAATCCAAGCCTGGAAACTATAAAATGTCATTTCCCTAATCACTGCCCTGTTTTAAAGAGGCATAGATGTGATTCAAGGAAATCAGCCCTCCCATCAGGCCCCCTTTCTTTAATCTCTCTCCCAACCTTGTCAATAACACTTAGCTGGCAAATACTCTGGGCTGTCAATCACCCTTCAGTATAAATTACTTTTTCCGGGTTTGCTTTCTTATGAGGATTTTTTAAATAATAGAGGAACTAAGAAGTTTGAATTCATGAAAGAAAAAGATCACGTGGTCAGGTGGGGACAGAGAACTCCAGGAGAGGGCAAGCCCAAGTGGAGTATTTGCACAGTCAGAGAGGAACATGAAAGCCCAGGCCTTCAAGGGCAAAAAGAGAGGCCACAAAAGGGACATGAGTGGTACACACTGAAGCAACATTGTTTGCTTCTTAATTTGTCCTAGGCCAGGCCCTTCCTTTTCCTCTTTTCGCAGGCCAGTGGCAGCTGCCATTTGAGTTTGGTGAAGTGTCACCAACCCTTTCTTACTTGGAGTGTGGAATCAAGAAGAGAGCTGACTCCTTGCTGAGTCTGAAAGTGTCTTCAGGACGGGCCTGAACTGGTTGTGCAGGACAAATACGGCATTCATGGGGAATACTGGATTCCTAATGAGGCCCTCTGGTCACTGAGCTAGATGTCTTCAATTAAACAGGTGTCTGAATTTTCTATTTGATGCTCCATTTTCTGTTTTCTAATTTGCTCCTGAAATCTAGCTTTTTAGACTTAGACATTTTAAAGAGTAATTTTCCTTTTAAGGGCTTCTTATTTTTAATGTAAACATTTATAACATATAGTATTCTTTTTTCCTTACATATGTAAGGTGAAAATTATGCTATTTTAGTGTGAAAGAAAATATCTTTTTGAAGCTTTAATTTTTCTTCCAGTGAATGTTCTTGAATTTTTATGTAAATGTACAAATTATTTTTTTCTTATTTTTGTAAGGAAGCAGCTATCTGTCTAAAATGCAGTGAGATTTTGCAACGTTTTTTAACAGAGCTTTAATTTTGCTGTTCAGAGAAGTTACTTTGCTTTTAGAGAAGCATGGCAGGTTAAAATAAGCAAAAATTTAATGTGTAACGCAATATTTACAGATCTGGGATATAATAAAACAATGTTAACTTGATTTCTTGTCTTTGCTGTTTTTAGAGATTAAATTATTCCAAGGTGGTCATGCTGCAAAATTGTGCTTAAGACTGGAATGGAAACAGATCCTTAGTAATAGTTTCATTGTATTTATAGGGAAATACTTTAGAGAAGGGGTCATTACCAAATTATCAACATCATTATACTATTTGGGAGGAGGTCACCATTTGGGGCACAGCTTTACAAATATTAACTGTCTGCTAACTGTCTATATATCTGTCTAACTATCAGCTGATTTTGACTGGTGAAGAAGTATTGTAAGGTTGTAATTGCAGAATGTTCCAGAATTAATACAGTGATACAGGATTCTTACTTGGAGGAGCAATGTAGTCAAGGAAAAACATTATGAGTTAAAAAAAAAATCAAGCAATATTCCATTCTTGGTTCCACATGTCCAGCAGAATTCGTTTGGTTAGATTTGGGGTCATAGTGGCTGAGAAGCATGGAATCTAGAGTCAGATTGTTTGAATCTGAATCCTGGCTCTGCCACTTACTAAGTGTGTAACTTAAGAAAGGCCACTTATCTTCTAAGTCTTAGTTTTCTTATCTTTAAAATCAAAAAAGCAATACCAACTTTACGGAGTTGTGGGGATGGTTAAATGAATTCATATATTTAAAGCATGTAGAACATTGCCTGTACATAGTAAAAGATTTATGAATGTTATGTATATAGGAAGTAAAATTATGTAGTTGAATATAATACAAAACAATATCTGATCTCTTTTTGGAGAAAAGGTTATGGTTATATAGGAGAAAAGGAGGAGGGGGGAAGAGACACTTATTCCCCCCAAAATTTGTGCTCATAATACACAAAACAATTCTATAGCATGTTTTTCTTTCTGATAGGTTGTTTTTATTCCCCAACCCACAGCCCATTTAAGCAACTAAGTCCTTCTGTTTTTATTAGATTCTGTGTACGTGTGCCAGAGAATTAACACCTAGAGATTCAAGGTCTAAGCCATCCAGGTAACCCTGATCAGACTAAGAGCTGCCTTAATGACCACTTGTGTGACCAACCACCAGACTGTCTCCCTACTCAGTGCCACTTGCCACTTGGTACCACTCAGACATCTGCTGTGTTTGAGCACAGTGTGAAGACACCTGGGGATGCACAAACATGTGGGCAGTGCCAGAGAAGCACGCTGTTTTTGTCACATGTATCTTCAAAAGCAGAAGTATCTTCAGAAGGCAATTTGAAACAAGCTAAAACATTGGCAGAAACACCTGCAACCTATGTCTTCTGTCATTGTTCTATCTCCTGTGGACAGCACAACAATAGTGGGGAAAATACACACTGGGGATATTATAAGCTAGTATTTTACTTAGCGGCAAGCTAATAGATATAATATTCAACCTGAATATTTGTTACCAAGTTCCCACGTATTTATTAAATTAATTTTATTGTTTTTTTCAAACTACGTAACGTAAATACAAGCTGTGTGATATGTGATTATACATTTTTTAAATTAAAGGAGTTTGATAGCTTCCAAAGTCTTCGTTTAAAATTCCAAAGATTCATAGCGAAGGAAAATATCAACAGAGTGAAAAGACAACGTACGAAATGGGAGAAAGTGTTTGCAGACTACATATCCAATAAGGGGTTAATCTCCAAAATGTTTGAAGAACTCCTACAACTCAATAACCAAAACTAATAACCTGATTAAAAAATAGGCTAAGGACTTAAGTAGCTATATCTCCAAAGAAGACATACATACAAATGGCCAATAGGTACATGAAGAAATGTTCAACATCATTAATCATCAGGGAAATGCAAGTCAAAACCACCATGAAATATCACCTCACACTAGTCAGGATGGCTATTATCAAGAAAACAAAGGACAACAAAGTAGGGTGTGGAGAAATTGGGACCCTTTACACTGTTAGTAAGAATAGGAAATGGTGCAGCTGCTATAGAAAATAGTATATTTTTTCCTCCAAAAATTGAAAATAGAACTATGATATGATCTAACAATCCCACTTCTGGGTATTTATCCAAAAGAATTGAAGTCAGGATCTTATAGAGATCTTAACACTCTCACGTTCATTGTATTGCTATTCGCTATAGTCAAGATGTGGAAACAACCCAAGTTTCCACTGACAGATGGATAAAGAAAATGTAGTATACACATTCAATGGAATGTTATTCACCCTTATAAAAGGAGGGAATTATTCAATATGCAACGACATGGATGAACCTTGAGGACATTAAATGACATAAACCAGTCACAGAAAGACAAGTATTGCATAATTTCACTTATATGAAGAATCTAAAATAGTCAAATTCATAGAAGCAAAGAGTAAGAAAGGTAGTTGCAAGGGGCTGGGAGAAGGGAAAATGGGGAAATGCTGTTCAATGGTTATAGAGTTTCAGTTATGCAAAATGATAACGTTCTGGAGATCTGCTGTGTGACACTGTAACAACAACACTGTATTATACACTTAAAAATTTGTTAAGAGGGTAGATCTCATGTTAAATGTTCTTACCACAATAAAATACAATTTAAAAAATTGCAAAGATTAAAAATATCTGAAACAAGATGGAGACAGTTCTATTATTTTAGCCAAGCTTTGAAATGTTGAAACTCTATTGGTTAGGCATTAAGAATATTCACTTTGAAAAAAATCAGCCTCTTTCTCACTCTTTCATTCTGTCTCTAATTTCTCTGCTTTCTTAGGCCGGTCATCTCAGACTTTAGTCAGGTTGTGTTAACATTGTATCTTGTCCTAATTTGTATTACACATCTAACTTTTTTCCCCTCTCATGCGATATTTGATGCTTATATTTCCCCGGTAATTTTGAACTTCTTTCCAAGTGAGCAAGCTGTGAAAACTCTACTTTCTCTTTCTCTCTCTCTCCACTGCCTCCTGATTTTGGGCAGGTCAAAATCACCCTGATGTCCAACCCCCTAAAATAGTAAACTACTGTTTACACTTAGAGGTACTCAGTAAATTTAGAAAAGCGGATAAGTGAAATGAAAATCAAATAGAAGATTTCATGAAGAAAATACTCATCACAAGTTAAATTTATAGAATTATAAATTAATCTGAGTTTAGTGATAATCTACTCTATTTCTGAAAGTAATTACTGTATGACACCTTCCAAGCAAAGGCCCACTCCTTTCTGAGAGTTCAAACTGTGATTTAAGAAGTGGCCACTAGATGGCAACATATATCGATAAATTAGACAGTTTTCACAGGTCAACTCAGAGTTACACGGTGCACAATTTTCACACAAAAGATTTATTTTAAATTAACTGAATGATTTACATCTTTTAAGATATATGAGAAATTAAAAAAAATAGTCTAAAACTGTTGTCTAGGGAATTTTGGAATTTGATGGTATTTTCAATGTTAACAAATATTCTGGGTTGATAACAAAGTGAATTGTAATCGCAGTATTTGTGGTGTCAAAAATGCCAGTTTTGTATGTAAGAGATATTATGGATCTTGAACTGTAATCTTAGTTCTTTGAGTTATATGTTCTAAATCTGCATTTCTTAATGCAAATTAATAGCAGAGTTTAAAAACCTGGATTTATAAAAGGTAAAATAGTTCTTTTTTGTGAGACTTTTCAGACTTCATATGTTAATGTGTATTCTTTCTTTTCAAAAGGAATCTTATGTATAATTCCTCCAATGGACGTTCTTTTGTGAAACATTTCCTTAGGAAGTAGTACTCCACAATATCCCAATGAAAATGCCATTCTGAGGATTTCTAAGCATGACAAATAATATCATGTGAAGCAATTGTAGGCATGTGAGAAAATAGGAAATACATGTAAAGTATGGAAATATAGAATATGGGGGTTCTAAATCTAAACTAATGTTTTAAAATATTGCAGTTTGTAAACTTTTAAGAAGTACCTAAAAGTACCTTAAAAGTTCTCATCACAAGAAAAAAAATTTGTAATTCTGTGTGGTGATGGATGTTAACTAGACTTACTGTGGTGTAAAATGTTAAATGTGGTGATCATTTCATGATAGATACAAATTTTGAACCATTCTGTTGTACATCTAAAGCTATTATAATGTTATATGTCAGTTATATTTCAATTCATAAGAAATTAAGGTGTAATCTCTCAAAGAGCAACTTGGTAGCAAGAGAAAATATGGCCAGGCAAGAAAGTCTCAAGTGGTCCAAATGGGTAGGTGGTACTCAAAAGCTGACCAGAGCTTCTTTGATAAACAAAGGCATCCAGATGGAGAGCAGAAGAAAGGAGATGAGCAAAGATAATGGTTCCCAAAAGAAAGAGAAGCAGAATTAGTGTAGGAGTGAGGAACACGCCCTCTGAGGCATCCTAAGGCACAGGGGGGGAAAAAAAAGTACCTAAAATTCATCGGCTGATCATCCAGCCTGAAGATAAATTACATCCTGTTCTGCAGAAGATATTGGGAATATTAAAAATCTTGTGTTAATGAGCCCAAGTCACTCGATATAATCAGAATGGATTTCTGCACATTTTACTTACTTCTTTATGAGAGAGGGAAATGGGGCCGGAGACAGGAAACCTGGGATTGATTTTTAGAAAGGAAACTCTCAGGCTGTCATGGACAGATCTTTTACATTTTCTTGTAAAAACTCTACTATTTCTCACTACAAATTCATGTTCACATTGGTAACACCCTGCAAGATACTGCAGCGTGAAAGACAGATTCTGTTATGGTTTCTACCAGGCCAAATTGAGAAATTACTTGGTAAGGTGTCACTGCAACCACACACGGTGGGACTAAATACCACACACATTTTTCTCCATGAATAAATTTGTTACCAGTTCCATGTGTTAGGCATGAAAGGATTCACGTTGATTAATAACCTCTGGTGGATGATTTTGAATTAAGGAATCAATTTTGATTTATCATCCTATGCTGCCATCCAGTGGTTACTTGAGAAATGAATAAAGTGGAGAAATCTAATGTTTAAATAAATGATTTGAGCTCTCTGCTTCTGTGAAATAAGAGAAATAAGGGACTCAAGCACGCACGTGCCTCCTGTCTGCAGAAATAACGATATTGGGTGGCATTCCTTCATTTATTTTCTCTATCTTTCACCCCTCGGAGATAGGCTGAGTTTAAAATAGTCGCTGCATAATGTGTGAAGGAGACAAATCCTGAGAGGACTTAACCGTTCTGAGAAATAATTGTCTCTTATTCTTAAATATTTCCATGGGGGGAGGAAAGGAGGACATCAATTTTCACCCTAATTTTCGTTTGATCAGGAGAACTCATTTCTTTCTGAACAGTTTATCTAAACTAGGTTTTGAAAAGTATCCGTCATATCCATATAGTAATGAAAAAGCTAAAACCCACCAGCAGAGAGCTGGGTTGATTTACTTTGGAATGCGAATACTTCAGGTTTTATCCTTTTTTATCTTAATGAAGCATGGTGCTGTTACGCAGGTGATCTGGACATTAAGGGCAAATAATCTACCCTGTAATGGAATGAATGTCTCTTTGAGGCAATTCAATGTAGAAACACTTTCATTTATTCACTGCAGATAATGAATTATCTTCTAAAAGAAGGGTAGCTCTTGATCACTTGTTTATAATTTAAAACAAATTACTTGTTCTTTCAGAGTTGTAGCTTATGAAAAGATAATTTAATGAACATTATATTAAGGATTAATCTTAATAATCATCATCATCATCTTACCACTGTATTGTCAAACCAGTTAGTCATTAGTCGGTACACTCTAATCAAGAATTTTTCTGTTAACGTTTCTATTCTACATAAATAGATGTGATGAAGTTTAGTATGTACATCAAAGTCATAGAAGAACACAGAAGTTGAAAGAAAATGAGAATTCTAAACTATTGATTCAGCTTCATGTTTAATTACTCATTCATATAGCCATTGATACTGCATTCTAGAAAACATTAATAATTGGAATTTTCTTATGAAATATCTATATATGACACCTCTGTTAAAATAGTAACAAATCATGACTTTGCCTAGTCAAAAGGAAAGCCGTGATGCTAACTTGCTGGAGTTTATTTTATCCCATTTCTGCTTTCTAGTTACCTACTAAATAAGGATATTATCTGTCAGATATTGTGTTGAAAATCTAGTTGTATATGATATTACCACTAAATAATCCTTTTATCTTTGTACTGCATGTCGAATTTAGTAAACATCATATTAAAATGTAGCCACCTTATCAATTTTAAGTACATAGTTATAATCATTTCAAATTATACTTAATTTCCTTCTGTAGGAGAAAAAAACTATATGCATAACAAATCAATATAAAATGAAAAAAGTAAACAACAGCTTGCTAAATAAGTAACAAAAAGTAATTCTCCATCAAAGCCTCAGTAATTACTGTGTGGAACAGGCTGCCCTTAATACAACAATTCATTAATTTTTCCAAATGAATTATGCAAGCCAATATTTTCTCTTCATTAATGTTCTGTTGAAGTCATTAAGTTTCATTAATGAATAACAAAGGAGCAATTGGGTCTTTATTCTGACTGATATATATTAATGTGCTTAACTTGAACTAAAATGTGTTTCCAGTCTGTAATCAAATTTGAATCAATCAAGTCAGTTTACCAGTCAAATGTCCTTTTGGAGCTCCAGCTGCTTCATGTGGGTGGCTCTGCACAAAGAACAAACAGAGAGTGACCCAGAAGGCTCCACGGCTCTGCCAAATATCACAACAATTCCTAATTACAATCTGATTTTCTAAAGGAGGATGCTGGTGCCTCACACAGAACTCCATGATCTGATTCTAATTATGATGAATGTGAATAAAAGCTTAAAATTAATCAGTGTAAGATAAATGACTATTAGCTAAAATGCCAGTTCCTTCCCCAAAGAAGAGAACAGATACATTTCTGCCAATGTTAGCTCTAAGAATATGAACACAAGCAGGTATTATCATTCCATTTTCATGTGAGATGTGGCCTACAAATATTAAAAGTGTCTAAAGAGCAACAAAGCTCATCTTGTTTACATTTCATGGCTGTCTATATGAAAACAAAGAATACTGGTTATTGGACTACCTAATATAATGACATCATGACCTATGGTCTTACTGCTGGGATTAAGCCTGGCCACACCCTTGGGGAATGTCTGAACAGAAACACTAAGACACTGAAACACTAAAATATTAAGATGCTTGTATTGTCCACCAGTTCCTCAGTCCACAGAGGGGACTCCAACACCAGAGGTGCTTCTCTATTTTCTAGATTCTTCAGAAAGAAAGAAACTTTAAGATTTCTCATCAATACAACTTTCTATTTTCTACTTTTATATCTTTGCAATGAGACCATTTTCATTTACTTATAGAGCTTCACACAAAAGATGGTAGTGTATCAAAGTCACCATTACACTTCTGAAAGAGTAATGAGTGCTTTGAGGTCCTTTTAGAAAAGCTTCAGTAGTTCAAGTTTTGCTGGATTTATGTTATGACATCTATAATGACAAGCCATCTGGATGAAAAGTAAAAGTTCTGTGAATTAACCAGATGTGTCCAAGTATCTAAATTTTCAGCATCAAAAGACTGAGTGAATTTTTAATCTTATGATAATTAGCTTTCTTGCTTGACTGAAAGATTGGAAGATTATTAACACCACTAATGGACAGCATCAGTCAGATGCCTTTTGGCCAGCATCCCTTGATTGTAAAGAATTAGTAGAGGGCAGTGCTTAAGAGTGGGGCCTTGGGAGCTAGACGGTACCAGGTTCAAATCCCACCTTTCCGTCTTGTTAGCAGGCTACCCTTCGAGCAGGTCATAAAACCTTGCTATTCTCATTTACAGTACAAAGATTTTAATCATGTCTACCTTCTAGAGTTGATATGAGGGTTATAGACACTGTCTAACATAACACAAGTTTGTGTGTGTGTGTGTGTGTGTGTGTGTGTGTGTGTGTGTGTATTCACTTAGTAATTTATTGCTCATTTTGAAGTTTTTCTATAAGTACTTAACTATATCTCTTTTTTATTGAAGTATAGTTGATGTCCAGTATTATATTAGTGAAGTATAGTTGATGTACAGTATTATATGTTACAGGTATACAATATAGTGATTTCACAATTTTAAAGGTTATACTTATAGTTATTATAAAATATTGGCTATATGTCTTGTGTTGTACAATATATCCTTATAGCTTATTTTATACCTAATCCCTTACTCCTTTTTTTTTTTTTTTTTTTTTGCGGTACGCGGGCCTCTCACCGTTGTGGCCTCTCCCATTGCGGAGCACAGGCTCCGGACGCGTAGGCTCAGCGGCCATGGCTCATGGGCCCAGCCGCTCCGCGGCATGTGGGATCCTCCCGGACCAGGGCACGAACCCGTGTCCCCTGCATCGGCAGGCAGACTCTCAACCACTGCGCCACCAGGGAAGCCCTCCCTTACTCCTATATTGCTTCTCCCCTCTTCCTTCTCCCAACTGGTAACCACACACAAGTTTTAAGTAAATATTAGGTATCACTGTTGCATGCATATTTTATTTTTTTCACGTATTAATGTCTTTAATGTCAGGAACTGGCTTAAAATCCTGTATGCCTAGCATACAGGATGTACTCAGTAATTATTTAATAATTATAACAAAATTTTCTTATGTTATATAATGCCTCCTTTTAGTGTAGATTAGGTTTTTAAAGCCTCCAAGCTCTACCTCTGATACTGTCCATCAACTGATTAGCGGTGTCTCGTTTGGGTAAGGAGTTCCCAGCAGATACATTTCTTAGAAAAAAGTTAGTTGAGAAAGGTAGAAATTTCTTACTACCAAAATTTAAAACCATGTCAAAATAGATCATTTTGCTCTCTATTATTATGATAAAAGCCCTTCTACTACAGATAAGCACAGTGAGATTTAGAAATTGCTGAAACTTGCCCAGCTATTGTTGGGGTGGGGGGAGAAGTGGGATTTGAACCAGGTGTTGTCTAACGTCCAAGGCCCCACTCTAACCACTGCCCTCTACTAATTTCACAATCAAGGGATGCTGGTTAAATGTCATCTGAGTGATGCAGACCATCGGCGGTGTAATAATCTTCTAATCTTACAGTCAAGCAGGAGGCTACCTTAAGATAAAAATTCAGTCAGTCCTTTGATCCTGGAAATTTTGATATTTAGGTATTGCCATATTATTGTGACAAAGGCACATATTGTACATTATGAAATATATCCTTTTAAAATGTTTAAGAATGATACAGAAGTATGAATTTTATTTTATTCCTTTGTAGATGTATTTTATATGCACTTATTGAGTCCCTATTACATAGGAAGCTCTGAAGATGCAGAAGTGAATTAGGTATGGCTCTTGCCCCAACTTGCAGGCCGAAAGAAGGAGGCGGGAATAAATACAATTTCAATATAACTGTAATGCAGTATTGTAGATATGTCTGAAATCTAGCAGTGCTGAAAGGATGGGGTGGTCAATTCTACCATAGGGAGGGAAGAGAAGGGTCAAGACAGGTGTAACTACATACATATATATATATATATATATATAATGGAATATTAGTCAATCTTAAAAAAAGAAGGAAATCCCCATTTGTGACAACATGAATGAGCCTTGAGGACATTATACTAAGTGACATAAGCCAGCCACAGAGGAACAAATACTCATGATTCAACATATACGAAGTATCTAAGATAGTAAAATTCATAAAAGTGGAGAATACAAAAGTAGTTGCTAGGAGTTGGGGGCTGGAAAAATCGAGTTTTTCAGTGGGTATAGAGTTTAAGTTACGCTAGTTGTTAAGGTCTTAAAATCTGCTATACAACAGTGTCTAGTGTCTATAATTAACAACACTTCAAAATTGTTAGGAGAGTAGATGTTAAGTATTCTTAACACACACACACACAGAAACCAAAAAAACCCACATGTACACACAAAACAGAAAAACAATGGGGCACAAGGAAACTCTGGGAGGTGTTGGACATAACTATTACCTTCATTGTGGTGATAGTATAATGAGTGTTTGCATATGTCGAAATTCACCAAATTGTACAGATTAAATATGTATAGTCCTTTGTATATCAACTATAACTCAATACAGCTGTAAAAAGAGGAGAAACAATTACGAAACACCATGGTCCATTTGGTGAACTGCAAACAATTCAGTTTGCGACGCAGAAGAGCGCAAGAGGAGGAGATGTTATAGCGAGAAATGACTTTGGCTAAATAAGTTGGGAATGGATGCTGGAGGATTGTGTCTGTCATGCTTCAGTATATGGGCTTAGTGCTGGGGTCAACATTAGCCACTGAAACACAGATTTTAAGAAAGATCACTCTATTATGAATAAGGAGAATTGGAAAGACTGAAGACTGAGAGACCAGTTAGGAGATTATTATAATAGTCTGGTTGAAGGGTGATGATGGTTTAAATGAGTGGCTCTCAGTGCCGGCTACATAATAAAACAACCTGGGGAATTTTTCAAAATTACCGATTCCTGTATTCCACTCTAGATGAATTAAATCAGAATCTCCACGGGTAGAACCTGGCATGGGTATTTTAAAAAACATCCCCAATGTGTTGTAATATGCAGCTAATTTGGGGAGCTCATGGCCTGGATTATGATAGTAGGAGCGGAGATGGAGAGCTGAATTGGAGAGTTTTTAAGGTGTGAATTGTAGAGCAGTGCTTCTAAAATTTGGCTGTGTATAAGAATAAACAGAGGATCTTGCAAAAACTTCAGATTCTGATTCCCATAGGTCTAGGGAGGGGGCTGAGATCTGCATTTCTAACAAGCTCTCAGAAGATGTCAAAGCTTTTAGTCTTTAGACCATCTTTTGTGGAGCAAAATGATGTACTTTATAGGGTGGAGGGAGAGAGAAAATATGTCATGAATGGTTTCTTGTTTCTTTTTTTAAAAAATAAATTTATTTATTTATTGGCTGCGCTGGGTCTTCGTTGCTGCACGTGGGCTTTCTCTAGTTGCGTCAAACGTGGTCTACTCTTCGTTGCGGTGCGCAGGCTTCTCATTGTGGTGGCTTCTCTTGTTGTGGAGCACGGGCTCTAGGCATGTGGGCTTCAGTAGTTGTGCCTCGCGGGCTCAGTAGTTGTGGCTTGTGGGCCCTAGAGTGCAGGCTCAGTAGTTGTGGCGCACGGGCTTAGTTGCTCTGCAGCATGTGGGATTTTCGCGGACCACGGCTGGAACCTGTGTCCCTGGCACTGGCAGGCAGATTCTTAACCACTGTGCCACCAGGGAAGTCCCTGGCTTCTTAGTTCTGATTAGAATGAGTAAGAAAATCTGGCAATAAAAGTTGGGAGAAAGATCATGAATTCAGTTTTGAGCATATAACATGTAATGTGCCTGGGAAAACTATGAGAGAACATGCTGGTTCTAGAGCTTGGACTAAATATCTGGGCAGGAGACAAAGATGTTTATGTCATCAGCCTCTTGAGAGTAGCAGAAACCATAGGAGTTGATAAAACTGCCTGGGTAAAGTGTGATTTGTGGATGTGGCCAAAGACGGAGTCCCAAGAGCTATAAGAATGGGACAGTAAGGGACAAGTTAACCACTAGCGGAAAAAATAGTAAGAATTTCCAAGATATGGAAGGCTAGTCCTTGTAAGATAGTGTCACAAAAACCAAGGTAAGAGAGAGGAATTCACGAGAGTGGTTAATGCTGTCAAAACCTGCTTGAGTCCCTGCAAGATAACTGAAAGCAGTCCATGGGATTTACCAATAGTCACTGTTGATCTGGGTGGAGGTGGCTTCAGAGTGCCAGTGAGTGGACAGTGGATTGGAGGCAAAGAAGTAGTGCCATATTTCTTAGAGATGCCGGCTGGACTGTGGAGGGAAGAGGAAGAGGCAACTAGGTAGAGGCAGTCACAGGGTCCAGAGAAGGGACTTTTAAAAATTAACTTGTTTGCACATTAATTTTGACCATCTATCATTTAAAGAGTTGGTTTATTATCTCTCTTTAACATATGAAAAAGATACATTTTTAATTGATTTTGGCCTGATCCAGTATTTTAATTTACACTTTGCTGCTAGTTTAAGTCACTAAATACCACCTTAATGTCTGTTTCTAATTCTCTTTTTTTTTTTTTTTGCGGTACGCGGGCCTCTCACTACTGTGGCCTCTCCCGTTGCGGAGCACAGGCTCCGGACGCGCAGGCTCAGCGGCCATGGCTCACGGGCCCAGCCGCTCCGCGGCATGTGGGATCCTCCCGTACCGGGACATGAACCCGTGTCCCCTGCATCGGCAGGCGGACTCTCAACCACTGCGCCACCAGGGAAGCCCTCTAATTCTCTTTTTAATTCTGAATATAAATTGCTCACAAAGGGTCTTTAAGCTCTAACATAGACAACTTTCCCCATTCTCTGGTTCCCAGACTCACCAGCTATTCTCAGGTCCTTCCTCTCGGGCAAGTCCACTTCACAACATCTGTTCTCAGCACCTGTTTTCCATGGTGTCTAAGCTGGTAGTAATTTCCTTACTCAAGGCTTCTCTGACAATTGAGGGTGGGTTTTTATCCTTGAATGTATATTAGAATTACTTTTAGGAATACAGATGCTTGGGCCTCTCCATAGACCATTTAAATCAGAATCTCTGAGGTAGGACCCAGGTCCCTGCATGTGATTCTTCTGTGCAGCTGGGGTTGAGAAGTATCGCTTTATAGACACTGGGACTTTTAGTTCTTCTGCACAGTGTGAAGAAAACCAAGATACCTGTTTTAACAGGTTAATTCCTGCATATCGGACGAACATATTGATCTTGGGAATATTATTTTTATAATGTCACAAAAACCTACTGAAAGAAGAAAGAATGATCCTAGGCAGAAAGTTTAGGGCTGAGATAATTCCTGGGAAAGAAGTGTGAATTCAGATAGGAGAGGGAAGGATCTAGAAACATTATCTGAAAATCTATGAGGCTGAACAGAAGCTTGGAAAGATATTAGAATCAAACCAGAAGTAGCTGGAAGAGTGACAATGAAATTGTACCTAGGACAGGACCACAAGGGACAGATGATTTCATGAGATTGTGTTTACAATGGAGGGAAAGAACACTAGCAGCTTGGAGTGTCAGGTGGCTTTTAGGAAAACAGTCTCTACTTGAAACATGAAGTTGCATCTGAATTACAGACAAGGATAATCTTGCTTTATCAAGAACTCAAGAAATAGCCTCTCCAGGCTGGAGCTAAAATACGTTAGGAAAAAGAAAGCAAGAGTTTGGCAAACTCTTATAACCTGGCTCTTTCCTAGTAATTGGCCAACAACAGCTCCTCATTTCAGAGTATAATGATTCTTGTTAATTCTGCATTTGAGATATGGTTTAAATGGGGTTATATTTAAATTCCCATTTCTGGCTGTGCCTGTGACCACTGATTAATTTGAAGAGATGTTTCTGCTATGAGAATAGATGACCCATCAGTCAGTTGCTAAATGATCACTGCAATTTAGACCTTGGCACTGAGAATTTTATTCAGTTAAGTCCAAATGACCATTTAAAAGCACCAAATTTAAACTTTCTTTCATGACTGAACAATTGCCTAGTTCTCAGTAATATAAAAGCCGAAAAAGTATAAGCAACCAGACAACAAGCTAATTTAGGGCAGAACTAATTAAGTGCAGTTTTGCTCACACTGCAATCAATTTTAGCAGTTTTCTGTCTTTTTAAATTATTGAAAATAAAAATTAGAAAATGTTTAAATCCATTTTAAATTCCTTTAATAGCTAAGTTACAATATTTGAAGGATAGATGTTATTAGCTCCTACGATTATTCCACATTTGTCACAGTAATTATGAACTTGCTACTGTGTTTACTGTTGCGTTAATTTGGTTATAAATGCCAAAATGGTTTTCATGAAATACTTCTTTGCTGGTAAAGCACATTTAGTATGTGGTACTTGTATTGAAACTTCATAACTTGTTACAACATTAATATGTAATCATTATAAAACAAAAAGGTAATACTCATAAAGGGAACAGCTATTAAATCTAAGATATTAGAATTTATTAGATTGCTAATTGTAATTTATATTGACATAAAATAATTTAGCTTAGCAATGAATACTTATTAGGAGGAAAGATTTTACTTCTTAGGCATCTTTTTGACTCTAGAAAAAAATTTTCTAGTTTGTGAAGGAAACTATTTAGTGACCTGTGTTTCTCCTCATCTGATACTCTCATCGACATTAACGAATTGGTTTTCTAGAACTATGAATCCAGCATAAACACTACATGTGGCTGTTGAGGTCTAGAGATGTGGTCAGTCTGAATGGCGGAGGGCTGATTCAGATTTTGACTATTTAGTATGACAAAATATGTATAAAGTATGTTATTGCTATTGTTATATTGGCTACATGTTGAAATAATCATATGTGGATATGTTAGTATGAATAAAGAGGCGGGCAGCAGTCAAAACAATAGAACCCTGAGGCTCATACTAAGGATTTTAGATTTTTTCCTAACTGCCTAAGAAGACATCAACAGGTTTTGAGATGAGAGTAACAAGACTGTTTTTTTGTTTTTGGTTTATTTTTTGCGGTACGCGGGCCTCTCACTGCTATGGACTCTCCCGTTGCGGAGCACAGGCTCCGGACGCGCAGGATCAGCGGCCATGGCTCACGAGCCCAGCCGCTCCGCGGCATGTGCGATCTTCCCGGACCGGGGCACGAACCCGTGTCCCCTGCGTCGGCAGGCAGACTCTCAACCACTGCGCCACCAGGGAAGCCCAAGACTGGTTTTTGAATAGATAATTTGGCTTCTGTGAGAAGAATGGAATTGGGGTGGGGGAGTGAGATTGATGTAGAAAAACTGGGATTCTTTCACTAATCCAAGCAGTTTAGGTGTGAGTGCTGAGTGGGGAGAGGGACAGACTGATGGCTTTATTTTGAGGGTAGAATAAAATAAATTGATGACAGAAGCAATATTCTGGAATGTGCTTAGACAAAGACATATGAAGGGAAAAGTCCAGTTTGTTTGGCATGCAAGTTCCAAATTTGCCCTGTTTATTGACCTAACTTAAAATTCAGCGTATCTGGGTATATAGCTCTGTAAAATATCAGAAACACATTTAGCTGCATTTTAGGATAACAAGGGATCTCTCAGGAGAGCCTGTACTCTATGTCTTCTGAAAGCATTAGATCATCAAAAAACTCACTGACCCTACTGACACATTTGCAGTCATAGAGAGAATTGTATTTTACAGTAGTGAAGGTGATTTTGTGTGCTATGCTATTAATCTTTATGAGCCTAAAGATCACCAAAATTCAACAAGAAGGTAAAACTAATTATCCAAAGATGTGAGGGGAAAGAATCCGTGCCTTCCATGACTTTTATGTGTTCTGCCTAAATGGAGCCTTTAAATTGAGCCTGCAACCCACTCAGTGAGACGCTTTTAAAAAATGAGCACAACTCAGACATTTTTACTTTGAATGCCTCACTCACTATTTAACATTCTATCTTCATATACTGTCTACATTGTTAAATTGCTTGAAACTGCAGAGCAGTCAAGCAGTACACAAATTAAGCCACAAAGTAATCGGATTTCAATCACTAAATATTCACAGCTCAATTAAGTTATTTACTGAGATGTTTGTCTTAGCTGTTGAAATCTTTGCATATTTATAGGCACTTCACACTAATCTTTTAAAAATATCCTGATGTGAAAATAAAAAGCCACATTTGTTTTATAAGGTAGGTAAAAATTATGGCTCCAGGTATTTATTTATTTACTTATTTGCAGTACGCGGGCCTCTCACTGTCGTGGTATCTCCCGTTGCAGAGCACAGGCTCCGGACGCACAGGCTCAGTGGCCATGGCTCACGGGCCCAGCCGCTCTGCGGCATGTGGGATCTTCCCGGACCGGGGCACGAACCCACGTCCCCTGCATCGGCAGGCAGACTCTCAACCACTGCACCACCAGGGAAGCCCATGGCTCCAGGTATTTAAAAATGAATAAAAAGTCAATTACGTTCAAGTTTTCCAAGAGTATGATTTGGTATCTATAATAGAAAGCTGACTACAAATTGCTTGATTATGCTTTTGTTTCTGAAAAAGAATATTGAAAAAATATGTGATCCACGTTACAATTTAATCTTCTGTTTTTCCCTCCATTTTCCGATGTTACAGATGGATCATATTTCTCAGAATCGGCACTTCTATCTTCTGCTTCATATTTAACCATAAAATTGTGAGAATGGCTCTGTATAACTTGGTTCAATTCAACTTTTGAGGTTTCACTTCCTTCACAGCAATGAAGGGATAATAATAGCTACCTAAGACAAGGTGGTTCCAGTGTTCACCTGATAAGAGTAAAAAACTCTCTTTAATGCCTGGTAAAAAATTTGTCTTAATATATTTATAATATGTGATAACAGTGGCTAATAGTCGTAGCAAGGCCTTGCTAAAGACTTAGACCCGATTTAAAGTGCTTTACAAATATCTCCTTTAATCTTTAGAGCCTACTTTAATACCCATTTTACAAATTAGAAACATTTTTAGGCTGGAGGATGTTAATTGCCTAGCTTGGTAGTACATGACAAGAGGCAGAGAAGTATATTCTAACTAGATCTGTCTGAATTCAGAGCCTAAGCTCTCAAATATTATACTTTATTGATTCTCTTACACCAAGTGATATAACCCATTTATTAGTCTCCTATTGCTACAGCAACAAACTACTACAAATTTAGTGGATTAAAACAGCACGAGTTCATTATTTTATAGTCTGAAGTCTGAAATGGGTCCTACAGGATTAAAAAGAAAAGCAGAGTACCTACTGGAGACTGGAGGAGAGAGTTCATTCCTTGGCTTTTCCAGCTTCTAGAGGCTGCTTGCATTCCTCTGCTTCTGTGTCCCTTCTCCTTCTCTGATTTGACCCTCTGCCTCCCTCTTATAATCCTTGTGGATTATATTGGACCCACCCGGATAATCTAGTAAATCTCTCCATCCCAAGACCATTAAGGTTATCACACCTGCAAAGTCCTTTTTCCCATGTAAAGTAACATATTCACAGGTTCTGAGGATTAGGATATGGCATCTTTGGTGGAGACCTGCCATATTCATAAAAAGTACTTTTTAGCACATGTCTTGGAAAATGGCTGCAAACTCTATGTATGGCCGTAAAGCATCTTATTAATAGAGTGATACAATTCAATAAATTTGATCATCCAAACTCATTGTGAATCTGTAGGTTGCAAGCTTTGACCAGTGGGAATGTAAAAAGTGACAAAGAGAAAAACAAATATCGTATATTAACACATATATGTGGAGTCAGAAAAAATTGGTATAGACGATCTTATTTACAAAGCAGAAATAGAAACATAGATGTAGAGAACAAACGTGTGGGTACCAAGGGGGAAAGGCAGGGGTGGGATGAATTGGGAGATAGCGATTGACATATATACACTATTGATACTGTGTATAAGATAGATAACTAATGACAACCTACTGTATAGCACAGGGAACTCTACTCAATACTCTGTGGTGACCTAAATGGGAAGGAAATCCAAAAAAGAGGGGATATATGTATATGTATGGCTGATTCACTTGCTGTACAGTAGAAACTAACACAACATTGTAAAGCAACTATACTCCAATAAAAATTTTTTAAAAAGTTGATACGCAAAACTCCTCCTAGGAGATCAATTCTTTCATTCAAGCACCATCTGCCTAGGGCAACTCTTTATCAGTTAATATTCACCAGACTTGGAGAATTTGTTTTATAATCATATGTGATAATTATATCACCCCATTTAAAAATTTCTACATAAAATACTCCTGGTGTAAAGACCATTTACTTCAACCTTAAATTACAGTAATTTAGAAAAAAGGATTTAAATAAGAGGGTAAGAGAGAATTTAAACAATATCTACTTTTAAAAAACATTTTTTAAAGTCTTTATTGAATTTGTTACAATATTGCCTCTATTTTTATGTTTTTGGTTTTTTGGCCCCAAGGCATGTGGGATCTTAGCTTCCCGACCAGGGATCAAACCCGCACCCCCTGCACTGGAAGGTGAAGTCTTAACCACTGTACCACCAGGGAAGTCCCTGAAAAACATTTCTTATAATTAGAAAATATTTAGGATATTATGAAGACATTTAGGGTATTAGAAGATACTGTGAGATTGAAAACATCATTAACTTAAGGTTTTTTTGTTTGTTTTACCTAAAAATAATTCTAATATATCCTATGTTAGTATTAAAAGTGATATATATTAACTTTTCCATGAGTGGCTCAAAGAGAAAAAATAATCTGTATTATTATTATTAGTCTTACAATTCTTAAAGTCATAGTAGAGATTTCTCTCCTTCATTTCAGCCTTCAGAATATCAATACATATAAGGAACACTTTTTTGTTACATTCTGAGAGAATAATTCCTGTTTACTCTTTTTCTCCCTCCCTCCTGCCTTTTTTCTCTTTCTCTTTCTTTCTTCCTTTCTTTCTTGCTCTCTTTTACCCTCTCTCTCTTTCCCTCTCTCTCTTTCTTTCTTCCTTTCTCTCTCTCTTTCTCTCACTTTCCTTCTTTCTTTCACAGTACTTCTTCCTGTGACAAATATAAGAGAAGATTACACCATAAAAGGGCATGGTTAGAAACTCTTTATGTCTTCTGTCCCAAGTTTTATATGACATGAAATTTTTCCTCAAAATGACATATGGGACGACTATTTCTTCCGCTCCACCTGTAGCTGGAGCATGTCCTTGCCATTTCAATTCTGTGACCAGTCACTTCCCAGGTTAAGGGATGAGAGGGCTTCCGCTGCCCACTGCTTTCCCACCCCAATGCAATTTAACACAAAGAAAGAGACAGACATTTTTAGCATAATGCACAAAATAAATGCTTCTAGGTGCGTTGTTTTTGAAGTCTTCAGCATCAGAGAAAGTAAGAATGCTGGAGAGAAACCATGGGGCCTCTGGATCAGAGAGTGAGGAGAAGAGGAGGGACCTTGGGGCGGGGCGTGGGAAGGAGAAAGATAATCGGTTTAAGAGCCTCAGAAATAAGGTGACCATATGTGCGTGGGTATATCTCTGGGCTTTCTATCCTGTTCCATTGATCTATATTTCTGTTTTTGTGCCAGTACCATACTGTCTTGATTACTGTAGCTTTGTAGTATAGCTATTTGTAATGAGGTGGATAGACCTAGAGTCTGTCATACAGAGTGAAGTAAGTCAGAAAGAGAAAGACAAATACCGTATGCTAACACATATATATGGAATTTAAGAAAAAAAAATGTCATGAAGAACCTAGGGGTAAGACAGGAATAAAGACACAGCCCTACTAGAGAATGGACTTGAGGATATGGGGAGGGGGAAGGGTAAGCTGTGACAAAGTGAGAGAGTGGCATGGACATGTATACACTACCAAACATAAAATAGATAGCTAGTGGGAAGCAGCTGCATAGCACAGGGAGATCAGCTCGGTGCTTTGTGGCCACCTAGAGTGGTGGGATAGGGAGGGAGACGCAAGAGGGAAGAGATATGGGAACATATGTTTATGTATAACTGATTCCCTTTGTTATGAAGCAGAAACTAACACACCATTGTAAAGCAATTATACTCCAATAAAGATGTAAAAAAAAAAAAAGAGCCTCAGAGACCAGTACGGATGGTGTTGGAGAGAGCCTGGGATACGCTAAGGATAAAAATCAGGCAGCTCACCAGCTGAGGGGCAAGTGAGTGAGGTACAGAGATTCCCTGTCTGTGGAGGACTCTGTACGTTGCAACCCACGGCTCCAGCCTGGAGTTAAGAGCTTTTCTGAATACCTTTCTGCACCTTCCTCATCTGTGCCACTGAAGTACAAAATTGAGGTTTTATTATTATTATTGCTCTTTCTTTTTCTTTATAGGAAATGAATGTGCTGCCCTGACTTTCTGATGTTAAGTACATAGGAAAAAGGAGTTACACAAGCATTAAATGTATGAGAAATTATATTTCAAAGGAACAATGCTTTCTAGGTGATGGGCTTGGAACATGATTTGATCTGTCAGTGAAAACAAGAATGCTATAGTCACATTTTCTTCTCTGAGGCTGACAATACTGATTACTTCCTATAATACAAGACATGTGGGAGCTGAAAAATGGATGCTGTTTTTTTTTGCATCCAAAACGGCTTTCAAAATTGCTGAATCATCTTATTCTGTTATTAGCTTTACTTTCTCTGAGATATTAAAAAGTCTTGCTTTCTTTTCAGGACAAACGAAAGTTCTTAATGAGAGCTTAGAGCATTTTAGAATTCAGGGCAATGTGTGTTTTTCAAAAAATTTTCAATAAAGTGGTAACACAATCTGTTATAATTATTTTCATCTCTTAAGTTTTATGCTTCACCATAATGAGGCACATGCTTCCATTAGAACAGCGACTTTACGGCATTTACTTGCTTATATGTTTGCCTTATCATTAGACTAACAACTCACTGAGAACAAGGATTGAGATTTTAGTTCTGTTACATAAGAGAAACTCAAAAAAAACTATCCTTTGATTAATAAATTAAAAATCAGCTATCTTTTGGGATCTGGAACTCTCAGATAGGCAAGTTCACAAATAGACTCTGTTATGGGTTGAATTGTGTCCCCCTCCGCCGCCCCCAAAAAGGCATGAGGTCCTGGGTCCCAGTACCTCAGAATGTGACCTTTTTTAAAGAAATAATGTCATTGCAGATGTAATTGGTTAAGTTAAGATGAGGTTATATTGGAGGAGGGTGAACTCCTACACCAAGATGACTGGTGTCTTTACAGAAAGACAGCTGTGTGAAGAGAAAGACACATAGGGAGAAGCCATGGAACGACAGAGGACCCAAGTGATGCATCTACAAGCCAAAGACTGCCGGTGAGCCACTAACTAGAGGTAGGGAGAGGCCTGGAAGGATCCCTGACACGTTTCAGAGGGAGAGTCAGCATCTTGATTTTGGATTCTAGCTCCCAGACCTGTGAGGCAGTAAAGTTCTGTTGTTTTAAGCCATCCAGTTGGTTGTATTTTATTACAACAGCCCTAGGAAACTAATACAGAACTTCCTCATGAAGTATTTCTTAATTATAAATCTAAAGGTCTTAAGGAATGTTCCTTTATATTATAATAAACTAGTTTATTTTAGAGATGGGATGTTGTGAACTTATCTAAGCCACTTTGGTGGTTTCCATTTATTATATTTCCTTCTTGTGATGTCAAGTGCTTTTAATTATTGAGGGTGGGTGATGGCTGTAGGCTTCCCACACAACCTCACTACATGGTTGTATTTTAAAATAAAGCAAGTTGCAAACCAAATTCTGCATACTTTGAAGCAGATACTAGAGAGCAGGCACAAAACAGTCATTCATGTTGTGCTTGTTAAGACCCATGAGTTCCCACCTCTGTCTTTTTAGGCCCTCCAATAAGCATCTTCTCTAAAAGGTTCACTTGAAGCAGATGCAACAATAATCTAAAACAGCTCCTCCAACCTTTTCTATATCATGACACTCTGATACAACTGTGGGGAAAGGATGAGGTTAATCAAAGCCAGGGATGCTCGGCCCACGGGCTTTGGCTACCTAGGGCTGTACCCAGGAGCCCTGAGGCTCAGACTCCTCTGTACATTTCTGAGGAGGAGACCTAACAGAGCCCTAAGTTATAAACATCATGGGCTACTGGGCATGATAGATTCTTAGACCACGCTCCTGCCAGGGCTGAGGGACCTATGATGTGTTTTTAGTCAATCCACATATAGTGGACAAAACACTTTCTACCAATTAAATATCACTTCTTAATCCTTTATGCCAATTCATACCTTAAAAGTGCTTATGATAAATAAAGACAATTAAAGCTTTTGTCGAAGCTGCCTCTAGAATGAGAACTGATTAAGAGTCTTTAAAATGCTAACCAATGACTATGGAGGGTGTAATCCTGATGAAAGTATTGCACATTTTATCTAATTGCCCCTAGGGTGAACTATTATGCCAGCTATCACACCATTTATGCTCAAGTATTTTAAAATAAATTTTATAGTAGATGGATTCATTTATTCAATAAACATTTATTGAACATTCACTATGTGCCAGACACCATGCTAGAATCTGGAAATACCAAGGCATATAAAATATATTTCTTGTCCTCAGGTTATTCAAAGTCTAGTGCTAATAAATAGGGACATTAAATACACAATTACTTGTGTTTCTGTGTGAGTTGAGTGGATAATGAAAACCTGGATATGGTGCATGTAATAATTCAGATGTGCATCTTCATAGTATCTCTACGCAGATTCCCTGCATCACACATTGGTAAACTTCCTCAAATTGTACAAATCCCTTTGCAGTAAATAACCTGACTTCATGTTTTTGATGTTTGACAGATGACAGCTTTTAAGATTCACCCCTCCCTTTTCTTCTCTACATCTGAGCAAGCTAAGAAAGCCTGGATTCTCCCCCTTTTGGGCCTGGTGGAAAATTCAGACCACACGAGCTCCTGCCTGCATATGGGATCCCTCACTGTCCCCACCTCCTAACCACAATAAAAACCACAAGTCAGTTTACTTTCCTTCTTCTCTCAGGCCATTTCAGACTAGCTGGGGAGATCTGCCTGTTCCTCCTGAATTCTCATTATGCCACTAAGAAACCTTTTTTTTTGTACCCTCTTTGTGTGTGTGTGTGGCATCATCAATATTTGCTGAAAGAGAAAATGTTTTCTAAGGAGTGGTCATGGTGTTAATATTGTAAGGGGATCAGGTCAGATAAATCACAATCAGACTTTACATGAAGGAAAGTTTAACTGTTTCAGTAGAGGTATTGAGAGTAGCTGCTGGCGGGCAGGTGGGTTGGGTGAAGGGTTTTTTCTTGAGCCATAGAAGTTTGTCTCCTCATTTAAAAAAGTTTCAAATAACTTTGTTAATCATAACTGAAATTTGATTTTTCGTCATGTTTGTTTTGCATATGGGCCTACACTTTTGATTTTTCACACTAAAATTCAAAGTAAATGATGGGAAAGTTAACGGAAGGGTAAGTACATAGTACTACTCAAAAGGGGAAAATACTGAGCCAATTTTCCGCATCCTTATTAGTATGGCCAAGATGGGTGTTTTAAGTGTAAAAATTTAATTCAAATTCTGCATAAGTGCAATTATTTTCTTACACAAAGGGGTTCCTACTTTGAAGAAATAACTTCTAATTATATGCAGTTTAATTTGAATGTAAATGTGCTCCTGGCATTAGGACCCTGCTGAATCTAACAACTGCTGTCTCAAAAGGCGAATCATTTGAAGCTGCTGCAGCTTGAAACAGCCCGTTTTCATAGCTCCTGTTTCTGAAATGGCCATTGTTTAAGCTCTCATATTTGAAATTCTAGTTTTTCTAAAAATTAAAAACAAACATTTTGAAAGAAAAGCAACTTACCATCACCAACAGAATGGGGAAAAAAGGTAGTTCATTGACAGACTTTGGTTTTAAAAGTAGAAAAAAATTTTGGTCTTCTGCTAAATGCTAATGAGGCATACATAGGCTCTGAGTTGATAAGATAAAGAAGGTTTAACTTTCTCCCTAGTTACTAAGGAGGCCATTATATCTGATAACACATCCTAGTCTTACATAAGAAAAGCACAATTTGCCTGTTAACATGACACTGACTCTACAGCTTGTGGATCATCAATCTTGCCATTGTTGGGTTAAGAGCTGTTAATTCCTTCAGAAGACTGTAGCTTTGTTTTTACCATTTGTCCTAGGTTCTGTATAGCTTTGTTTTTACCATTTGTCCTAGGGTTCTGTCTGACCATTTCTTTTCTTTTTTAGTATAGTTTTTAGCACTTCTTATCATTGGTGGATTTGTTTTTTGGTTTGGTTGCACTCTCCTTTCTTTCTTCCTTTCTTTTTTTCCTTTCTTTTTATTACTTTTAAATTTTTAATAATTTCTTTATTTTAATAACTTTATTTTATTCTTTTCTTTCTTTCTTTGTTTTTTTCTCACTTTTCTTCTGAGCCATGTGGCTGACAGGATCTTGGTGCTCTGACCAGGTCCTCAGGCCTGAGCCTCTGAGGTAGGAGAGCTGAGTTCAGAACATTGGTCCACCAGAGATCTCCCAGCTCCAAGTAGTATCAAACAGCAAAAACTCTCCCAGAGGTCTCCATCTCAAAGCTAAGACTCAGCTCCACTCAATGACCAGCAAGTTACTGTGATGGACACCCTATGCCAAACAACTAGCAAAATAGGAACACAACAGCACCCATTAGCAGAGAGGCTGCCTAAAATCATAATAAGGTCACAGACACCCCAAAACACACCACTGGACACGGTCCTGCCCAAGAGAAAGACAAGATCCAGCCTCATCCACCAGACCACAGGCACCAGTCCCCTTCACAAGGAAGCCTACAAAGCCCACTGAACCAATCTTAGCCACTGTGGGCAGATACCAAAAACAACAGGAACTATGAACCTGCAGCCTGCAAAAGGGAGACCCCAAACACAGTAAGTGAAGCAAAATGAAAAGACAGAGAAGCACACAGCAGATGAAGGAACAAGGTAAAAACCCACCAGATCAAAGAAATGAAGAGGAAATAGGCAGTCTACCTGAAAAAGAATTCAGAGAAATGATAGTAAAGATGATCCAGAATCTTGGAAATAGAATGGAGAAAATACAAGAAACGTTTAAGGAGGACCTAGAAGAACTAAAGAGCAAACGAACAATGATGAACAACACAATAAGTGGAATTAAATATTCTCTAGAAGGAATCAGTAGCAGAATTAGCAAGGCAGAAGAACAGATAAGTGACCTGGAAGATAAAATACTGGAAATAACTACCACAGAGCAGAATAAAGAAAAAATAATGAAAAGAATAGAGGATAGTCTCAGAGATCTCTGGGACAACATTAAATGCACCAACATTCAAATTATAGGGGTCTCAGAAGAAGAGGAAAAAAAGGGACCAAGAAAATATTTGAAGAGATTATAGATGAAAAACTTCCCAAATATGGGAAATAGTCAATCAAGTCCAGGAAGCTCACAGAGTCCTATACAGGATAAATCCAAGGAGAAACATGCCAAGACACATATTAATCAAACTACCAAAAGCTAAATACAAAGAAAAAATATTAAAAGCAGCAAGGGAAAAGCAACAAATAACATAAAAGGGAATCCGCATATGGTTAACAGCTGACCTTTCAGCAGAAACTCTGCAAGCCAGAAGGGAATGCCAGAACATATTTAAAGGGATGAAAGGGAAAAACCTACAACCAAGATTACTCTCCCCAGCAAGGATCTCATTCAGATTTGATGGAGAAATTAAAATCTTTACAGACAAGCAAAAGCTAAGAGAATTCAGCACCATAAAACCAGCTTTACAACAAATGTTAAAGGAACTTCTTTAGGCAGGAAACACAAGAGAAGGAAAAGACCTACAGTAACAAACCCAAAACAATTAAGAAAATGGTAATAAGAACGATATTTATTAAGAATTGATAACTACCTTAAATGTAAATGGATTAAATGCTCCAACCAAAAGATGCAGACTGGTTGAATGGATACAAAATGCTGTATATATGGATAGATAGATAGACAGATATAGATATAGATATATATGCTGTCTACAAGAGACCCACTTCAGACCTAGGGACACATACAGACTAAAAGTGAGGGGATGGAAAAAGATATTCCATGCAAATGGAAATCAAAAGAAAGCTGGAGTAGCAATTCTCATATCAGACAAAATACACTTTAAAATAAAGGCTATTACAAGAGACAAAGAAGGACACTACATAATGATCAAGGCATCGATCCAAGAAGAAGACATAAAAATTTTAAATATTTATGCACCTAATATGGGAGCACCTCAATACATAAGGCAAATGCTAACAGCCATAAAAAGAGAATTCAACAGTAACACAATCATAGCAAGGGACTTTAACACCCCACTTTCACCAATGGACAGATCATACAAAATGAAAATAAATAAGGAAACACAAACTTTAAATGATACATTAAACAAGATGGACTTAACTGATAATTATAGGACTTTCCATCCAAAAACAACAGAATACATGTTCTTCTCAAGTGCTCATGGAACATTCTCCAGAATAGATCATATCTTCGGTTGCAAATCAAGCCTTGGTAAATTTAAGAAACTTGAAGTCATACCAATTATCTTTTATGACCACAATGCTATGAGACTAGATATAAATTCCAGGGAAAAATCTGTAAAAAATACAAACACATGGAGGCTAAACAATACACTAATAAATAACCAAGAGATGACTGAAGAAATCAAAGAGGAAATAAAAAAATACCTAGAACCAAATAACAATGAAAACACAATGACCCAAAACCTGTTGGATGAAGCAAAAGCACTTCTAAGAGGGAAGTTTATAGCAATACAATTCTACCTCAAGAAAGAAGAAACATCTCAAATAAACAACCTAACCTTACACCTTACAAAGCAATTAGAGAAAAAAGAACAAAAACCCCCCAAAGTTAGCAGAAGGAAAGAAATCATAAAGATCAGATCAGAAATAAATGAAAAAGAAATGAAGGACACAGTAGCAAAGATCAATAAAACTAAAAGCTGGTTCTTTGAGAAGATAAACAAAATTGATAAACCTTTAGCCAGACTCATCAAGAAAAAAAGGGAGAAGACTCAGATCAATGGAATTAGAAATGAAAAAGGAGAAGTAACAACTGACATTGCAGAAATACAAAGGATTATGAGAGATTACTACAAGCAACTATATGTTAAAAAAATGGACAACCTGGAAGAAATGGACAAATTCTTAGAAAAGCACAACGTTCTGACACTGAACCAAGAAGGAATAGAAAATATAAAGAGACCAATCACAAGCACTGAAATTGAAATTGTGATTAAAAAGTTTCCAACAAACAAAAGCCCAGGACCAGATGGCTTCACAGGAGAATTCTATCAAACATTTAGAGAAGAGCTAACACCTATCCTTCTCAAACTCTTCCGAAATATAGCAGAGGGAGGAAAACTCCCAAACTCATTCTACGAGGCCACCATCATCCTGATACCAAAACCAGAAAAAGATGTCAAAAAGAAAGAAAACTACAGACCAAAATCACTGATGAACATAGATGCAAAAATCCTCAACAAAATACTAGCAAACAGAATCCAACAGCACGTTGAAAAGATCATACAACATGATCAAGTGAGGTTTATCCCAGGAATGCAAGGATTCTTCAATATACGCAAATCAATCAATGTGACAAACCATATTAACAAACTGAAGGAGAAAAACCATATGATCATCTCAATAGATGCACAAAAAGCTTTTGAAGAAATTCAACACCCATTTATGATAAAAACCCTCAAGAAAGTATGCATAGAGGGAACTTACCTCAACATAATAAAGGCCATATATGACAAACTCACAGCCAACATCTTTCTCAGTGGTGAAAAACTGAAACTGTTTCCTCTAAGATCAGGAACAAGACAAGGTTGCCCACTCTCACCACTATTACTCAACATAGTTTTGGAAGTTTTAGCCAGAGCAATCAGAGAAGAAAAGAAATAAAAGGAATCCAAATCAGAAAAGAAGTAAAACTGTCACTGTTTGCAGATGACATGATACTATACATAGAGAATCCTAAAGATGCTACCAAAAAAATTCTAGAGCTAATCAATGAATTTGGTTAAGTAGCAGGATACTAAATTAATGCACAGAAATCTCTTGCATTCCTATACACTAATAATGAAACATCTGAAAGAGAAATTAAGGAAACACTGCCATTTACTGCTGCAACAAAAAGAATAAAATACCTTGGAATAAACCTACCTAAGGAGACAAAAGACCTGTAATGCAGACAACTATAAGACACTGCTGAAAGAAATTAAACATGATACAAACAGATGGAGAGATATGCAATGTTCTTGGATTTGAAGAATCAACACTGAAAATGACTATACTACCCAAAGCAATCTACAGATTCAATGCCATCCCTATCAAACTACCAGTGGCAGGTTTTACAGAACTAGAACAAAATATTTCACAGTTTGTATGGAAACACAAAAGACCCCAAGTAGCCAAAGCAATCTTGAGAAAGAAAAACGGAGCTGGAGGAATCAGGCTCCCTGACTTCAGACTCTACTACAAAGCTACAGTAATCAAGACAGTATGGTACTGGCGCAAAAACAGAAATATAGATCAATAGAACAGGATATAAGGCCCAGAGATAAACCCATACACATATGGTCAACTTATTTTTGATAAAGGAGGCAAGAATATACAGTGGAGAAAAGACAGCCTCTTCAATAAGTGGTGCTGGGAAAACTAGACAGCTACATGGAAAAGAATGAAATTAGAACACTCCCTAACACTATGCACAATAATAAACTCAAAATGGATTAAAGACCTAAATGTAAGGCCAGACACTATAAAACTCCTAGAGGAAAACATAGGCAGAACAACCTATTACATAAATCACAGCAAGCTCCTTTTTGACCCAGCTCCTAGAGAAATGGAAATAAAAACAAAAATAAACTAATGGGACCTAATGAAACTTCAAAGCTTTTGCACAGCCAAGGAAACCTTAAACAAGACAAAAAGACAACCCTCAGAATGGGAGAAAATATTTGCAAATGAAGCAACTGACAAAGGATTAATCTCCAAAATTTACAAGCAGCTCATGCAGCTCAATATCAAAAAAACAAACAACACAGTCCAAAAATGTGCAGAAGACCTAAATAGACATTTCTCCAAAGAAGATATACAGATTGCCAACAAACACATAAAAGAGTACTCAACATCACAACTCATTAGAGAAATGCAAATCAAAACTACAATTAGGTATCACCTCACACCTGTCAGAATGGCCATGGTAAAAAAATCTACAAACAATAAATACTGGAGAGGATGTGGAGAAAAGGGAACCCTCTTGTACTGTTGGTGGGAATGTAAATTGATACAGCCAGTATGCAGAACAGGTGGAGGTTCCTTAAAAATCTAACAATAGAACTGCTATACGACCCAGCAATCCCACTACTGGGCATATACTGAGAAAACCGTAATTCAAAAAAGAGTCATGTATCACAATGTTCATTGCAGCTCTATTTACAATAACCAGGACATGGAAGCAACCCAACTGTCCATCAACAGATGAATGGATAAAGAAGATGTGGCACATACATACAATGGAATATTACTCAGCCATAAAAAGAAACGAAACTGAGTTATTTGTAGTGAGGTGGATGAACCTAGAGTCTTTCATACAGAGTGAAGTAAGTCAGAAAGAGAAAAACAAATGCTGTATGCTAACACATATATATGGAATCAAAAAAAAAAAAGTTATGAAGAACCTAGGGGCAAGACGGGAATAAAGACACAGACCTTACTAGAGAATGGACTTGAGGAAAGGGTAAGGGGGAAGGGTAAGCTGGGACGAAATGAGAGAGTGGCATGGACTTATATACACTACCAAATGTAAAGTCGACAGCTAGTGGGAAGAAGCCACATAACACAGGGAGATCAGCTCAGTGCTTTGTGACCGCCTAGGCGGGTGGGATAGGGAGGGTGGGAGGCAGATGCAAGAGGCAGGGGATATAGGGATATAAGTATACATATAGCTGATTCAGTTTGTTATACGGCAGAAACTAACACAACATTGTAAACAATTATACTCCAGTAAAGGTGTTAAAAAAACAAGATAAAATGAATTTAATACTTTATCAATTAAAATAGTAACTGCTGTGGCATAAATTAACAAATTCTTTAGTCTGTACAATGAAATGTACAATGTACAGTGACTCCCTCCTCCTTCATTTGTTGTTTATTATCCTCTAGAATTCTTTTGCAAACATAGATGCAAACAGGAAAGAGAGATGCCATGAGAAGTCAGATGTAGATTCACTCACCAGCCCCTTCCCACTATTTCCTTGATGGCTGGAAATAAATGAAGATCACTTGAATGAGAACATACAAGGGCTATTTATTGAGAGCTTTCTATGGCAGGAGAACCAGCCACCATCACCTGTGGTTGGCAGAAACTCAAAGGCAGGTAGGGAAGTGGGAAGTCTTTATAGTGGAAAAAAGGAAGCCTTCAGGCATATTCTGATTAGATAGGAGAGGGAATAGAGAAGCTGGCAGTGACCGTGTCCTCACTGTTCTGAGCTGGTTGCCATAGATGTTGTTGCTCAGAGTTCTATTGTCATATACGGTCTGCCGCTGTCCCTTTGCATAATTAATTTCTCACTGGAATCTCAGAGTTGGGGCAACAAAGACCCATTTATCCATCAGACACCTGGACACAAGTCTAAGGCCCCAGAGAATTCAGTGGCCTCTGAAAATATCTTGGACTAGAAAGGAAATGTTTGGTGCAAAACATAAAGACAGAATCTAAACAAGTAAAATAAATAACGTTTAACTGTCCACAAAATGTAATAATATGTCATCTTCGAATTTGCAAAGAATTTGTGGGTTAAAATTTTCTCAATTGGCAACAGTTGCACAGAAATTGTTGTCAATTATAATTAAATGATGGGCTCAGGCAAAATTTTTTTTTCAGGCGAGCAATTTTAAAAGCAAATTTATAACACTCTTTGTAAAAACTTTTAAAGCGAACTTAGTGTGGTTCATGGGGACATCTGGTGAATTTAGTACGATGAGGGATGAGGCCAGAGTGCACCCTGCACGTGGGGAAACCCACCAGCAACTCTTGGCCTCAGTGAGACCTTGCAATGGGGGTTCAGTTTACGATAAGGATAGTGGTGAAGGTATACATCCATGTTGCCCAGAGAGATTCATTTAACTCTAGTTGAACTGAATATTCTACTATCATCATACATCTTTATAATTTAGAGTATGGAGGAGGAGACTTCTGGGATGCTTCAGATGCATCAGAGTGGTAAAGACATATCACGCAGTTAATTAACCCCACAGAAAGATGAAAGAAAACTACCCAGCAGCACAAACTTGACTTATGTTTATTTTTGTATTTGTGCTTTTGTCCTCATCTGGTTTCTTCTCCCCAGCCCACCGTGCCATACGCTGCAGGGACTCATCTGTAATTATCCTACCCATAGATGAAACACAAAGTGAAACAAAGCAAACAGAAATTTCACCACCACAAGTGGTGGGCTCTGCTTTAAGGAATGTGCCTGCATTTAACATGAGACAGAACAACTTATTTCACATGGAACAAGGATACTGAGACTTTTTCATTTCATTAAACCTTTAGTGTGACCACAACTAATCCACAACTCGTCAGTCTGAGCCTGTCTTGAAACAGGCTTGATTTTGATCTGTTCTGATTTTGATAAATCAAAAAAATAATTCTATGCACTGCAATCGCACATTGGAAATACCTGGAGTACTTTAAAAATTCACCCCTTAGCTCCATCAGAACCAAATAAATCAGAAATTCTTAGGGTATGTTTTCATCTCTGTTCCCCACTCCACCTCTACTACCTGTGTAAATGATTCTAATATGCCGCCATACTGAAAGCCACTGAGTTATACTGTCTCTGTATTTGAAGTAATGACATAACTGTGTGTATTTTCTCTGCACGTTCTCATTTGGGGTGGTTTTGATGATGAGTAATTAATTAGTAATCATTCTTGTGTGGAATAGTCAGTGAAGACAAACTATCCAGTTGATTTTAAGATCTAAACAACTTAGGGCTGCAGAATTGAAGCGCTATTAAGTGAAATTTCAGAACCTTTTTCTTTTTCTTTTTTGTATCGGTACAAGAGACTCCTGGAAGTTGAACTTAATTGTTCTGACTAAAGAGGTTAGTTTGGCCAAACAGAGAAATTCCTTCTACATTTTTAGTAGACTGATTGATGTGGTGTTTTTACAGGTTTATTCTGCTTTAAAATAAGCCAGTACTATTTACTTAGCAAATAGATTAGAAGGTGGTAATTTACAACTATGCAAAGACCCAGTTTGGAAGCCAGGAGCAAGGAATTCCATTTTTTCTTAAGTCCTGATGGGAAATAATAATGCATGTTTAATACTCCATTTTTCACTTACTTATTTCGGATCCAGAGAAACTTTACCAGAATTTATTGTCTAATAAACAGAGAGTGATTGCATTAAATTTTGGTTAAATACAGCCAGTGACTGTTATGAAGAAACAAAGGCCACATCTTAAAGAATATTGCTACCTCACCAAAGAAGATGTACAGAGAGTAAATAAGCACATGAAAAGATATAACACTTCACATGTCATCAGGGAAATACAAATGAAAACAACAATGTAATACCACTACACACCTAGTAGAATGGCCAAAATCTGGAACACTGACAACACCACATGCTGATGAGGGTATGGGAAAACAGGAACTCTCATTCACTGCTGGTGGGAATGCAAAATGGTACAGCCACATCAGAAGACAGTTCGGTGGTTTCTTATAAAGCTAAACACACTCTTTATCATATGATCCAGGAATTGTGCTCCTTGGTATTGACCCAAAAGAGTTAAAAATGCATGTCCCCACAAAAATCTGCATACAGATGTGTATAGAAGCTTTATTCTTAATTGCCCAAACTTGGAAGCAACCAAGATGTCCTTCAGTAGGTGAATGGATAAATAAATAAATGGTGGTACATTCAGATAATGGATTATTATTCAGTTCTAAAAGAAAATGAGCTATCAAGCCATGAAAAGACGTAGAGGAAACTTAAATGCATATTACTGATTGAAAGAAGCCAATCTGAAAAGGCTGTATACTGTATGATTCCAACTATATGACATTCTGGAAAAGGCAAAACTATGGAGATGATAAAAAAAAATCAGTGGTTGCCAGGGGAAGGGGAGGGAAAGGATGAATAGGTAGAGCACAGAGGGAATTTTAGGACAGTGAAAATACTCTGTACATATTATAATGATCGATGTATATCATTATACACTTCTCCAAACCCACAGAATGTACAATACCGAGAGCAAACTCTAAGGTAGACTATAGACTTTAGGTTATGACGGTGTCTCGATGTAGGCTCCTCTTTGGTTACAAATGTATCATTGTCGTGAATGATGTTGATAATGGAATAAGCACGTATGGGGGCAGTGGGTATAGGAGAAATCTCTGTACCTTTCTCTCAAGTTTGTTGCGAACCTAAAACTACTCTAAAAAAATTAAGACTTAAAAAAAACCCCAACCTTTTGCTTATTGTGGAATAGGCAATAAGGCTGCTAACTCCTGATAATTCTTCAAGATTTTGTTGGGTGTTGTTTTGTTTTTTTAGACCAGAAAAATAGAATCCAATTTTCATGTATCTAAAATCTCCCCAAATGCAAACAATGTAACTAGTTTTAAAAATGGGCTTATTCCACTGTTGGCTGTAACATTCTGAGCAGCAGTAAAATGAAATAGATTAGACTTTAAAATGCAGGTCTAAAGCCTCCTTTTAAACAATTTCTTGTGGAATTCTACCTCCTAGCTCTGAGATTACAACTTACAGCAGTGAAAAGATGTATCTAATTTATAAAACTTCAACTCACATATACTTGCTTTGGAGCATGACACTTTTCAGAAAGTGAAGTACATCTCTACATCTTGGCCAAAATCATGTGCTCCCTAAAGCTGAAAGGGGTTATCTGCTTTTTAGGATAGGAAAGACACTTGTAGGCGAGGCATTTTTCCCCATTAGAGAATACTAAGTGTATATACTAAGTGTATACTTTTTCCCCCCTTTTTTCTTTTTTTTTTTTTTTGCCTAAGGGGCTTTAGCATCATCAAGGTATATATTTGATCAAAACCTCTATTCTGAGAGCCTTTTTTCTAAGCTAGAGTACTTTTTTAAAGGAAATGCCCAAAGATTCTGTATCTCAAAGTCAAAAATAAAGTTGCTAAACTATTTAAGGTTATATGTCAGCTTGGGCTGTGAACTAAAAATAAAATAATGATGAGTATCATGACTTCTCTGGAAGAATAAAGATGCAAACTGAACTCAGAATGAAAACTTGGTGAGCATTAATATCATAAAAGGGACATAAAGAATTGACTAGCCTGAAATGTGCTTTGCAATCTTTTTTTTTAAATTTAATTAATTTATTTATTTTTGGCTGTGTTGGGTCTTCGTTGCTGCGCACGGGCTTTGCCTAGTTGCCACAAGCGGGGACTACTCTTCGTTGCAGTGAATGGGTTTCTCATTGCTGTGGCTTCTCTTGTTGCAGGTCATGGGCTCTAGGCACGCGGGCTTCAGTGGTTGTGGCTTGCGGGCTCTAGAGTGCGGGTTCTAGAGTGCAGGCTCAGTAGTTGTGGCGCACAGGCTTAGCTGCTCCGTGGCACCTTCCCAGACCAGGGCTCAAACCCGTGTCCCCTGCATTGGCAGGAGGATTCTTAACCACTGTGCTACCAGGGAAGTCCTGCTTTGCAGTCCTAACAAAGGCAGTTGAGATGCAAAGAGTGTGTGCTGAATTGGATGGGGTTAGACACTAAAACCTAACTTCCACAGACAGGACTGGCTACAAAATTTGCAGGGTCCACTGTAAATGAAAAACGTAGGGCCTCTTGTTAAAACATTATTAAAATTTCAAGATGGTGACAGGAAAGCCCAGAACTCAGTGCAAGGATGTTCTACGTGTGGGTCCCTGAGTGACTACACAGATAGCAGGTGATGAAGCCAGCCCTGCCGGTAGAAGATGTAACCCAGCAAGACTATGCATAAACAGTTTTGGTTGAACAGGGGAGTTTCTGTTGCAGAATGCTACAGGCTATTGGTGAACAGATATCCAGTTCTGTTGGTCTACAAATTTTTAGGGATTTGCAGAATGAGCTACTAGCAGTTTATCCGCTAGATAGTAAATAACTGCTGAGACTTTTGTGGGGTAAGACAGTGATATTTGCTTAGTATTGTTTAGGATGAAACTGATGTTCATGGGATTGTGGGGTGAATTGAAATAGATGAAAGATGGAGGACGAATAGTAAAAATTGAGGCTATTTCCATAGTCCAGGAATAAGGCGGGAAAGATTTGAACCAGTACCCACTCTGTCAGAGAAAACAAAAGTTATACATACGAAGTGGAAAAATTGGAACCATCATACATGGCTGCTGAGAATGTAAAGTGGTGCAGCTGCATTTCTGCAAATGTTAAACACTGAGTTACCACATAACCCAGCAATTCCACTCCTAGGGGTAGGTCTAAGAGAAGTGAAAACATATGTCTACATGTAAAAAATCTCATACATGAATGTGCATAGTAACACTCTTCACAATAACCAAAAAGTGGAAACAACGCAAATGTCCATCATTGTTGAATAACAAAACAAAAGGCGGCATATCATACAATGGAATATTATTCAGCATGAAAAGGAATGAAATACTGATACCTGCTACAGTGAGGATGAACCTTGAAAATGCTCTCCTAAGTGACAAAAGCCACACACAAAAGGGCATATATTATACGATTTCATTTGTATGAAACACCCAGAAAAGACAAATTCATAGAGAAAGAAAGTAAATTGGTGTTTGCTAGGGGCTGAGAGGAGTGGGGAATAGGGAGTGATTGGTAAGGGTATGGGCTTTCTTCCTGTGGTGATCTAATTGTGACATCAGATTGTGGTGATGGTTGCATGATTCTGAATATACTAAACACTGAATTGTTTGCTTTAAAAGGGTGACTCCTGTGATAGGCAAATTACATCTCAGTAAAGCTGTTATTAAAAAACTAATACATAAGTAAAAGTATATTGTACACTTTAAATATCTGTAACTTATTATATTTCTATTATACCTCAATACAACTGTTTTAAAAAAACCTTTAAAAAATAATAGCTATATAGAAAATGCCAAGAGAAAAAAATAAGATTAAATTTGGAAATATAAAATATCTTCAACTATTTATAAATACAAACATTTATATATTGTTATTGAGAGAATTTGAAGTGATACAAAACTGAGATTAATATCTAGAAGATTCTTTTTTTCCCAGTATAAACTTGTTTTGTTTGATAATGTGAAGACCTGAGATAAAGAGGGATCAAAGCGCTTGTTGTTTGAGCGCGTTATAGTAAATAACAGGGCATAAACTTGACACAGGTTGCTGTGTAAGCAGAGGAGAATGTCACTATTAGCAGACGTAGGGGAAGTTCTTTTAAAATTTTAGATCATTGAGGGCAAGGAGCTTGTCTTGCTTGTTCATTGCTGAATCTCTTACTATCTACCACAGGAGCTGGTAAACTGTGGCCCATGGGTCTAATCCAGTCTGCCACTGGTTTACCTATGGCCTATGAGCTAAGAATCATTGACAAAAAATCAAGAGTAATATTTCATGACATATTAAAATTATATGAAATTTGAATTTCAGATGCGCAAGTAGTTTTATCCTAACTCAAACGTGCTCACGTTGTACATGCTTGCTTTTGTGCTACAATAGCAGACTCAAATAGTCTCAACAAAGACATAGCCTGCAAACCTAAAGTATTTGACTATCTGGATTTTATAGGAAAAGTGTGTTGATACCTGATCTAGACGAAAGCCAGAACATGGTAGGTATTCAAATAGTATATGCTGAATGAAGGAATAAAGGGAAAGGGAACTGGACCAAGGAAGGTTAATGCTTTTTGTATGTGTGTGATTTGGCTAGTTAGAGGTTCCCGTGGATCATCTATTGACAAGTATCGATCAGGCGCTGGGAGACAGAACACTGGGACATGAAGGAGGGGGAGAGGATAGAGACATCAAGTTGGGGGTCATTCCTATACAATGAAAGTTACCATATTACTAAGAGAAATAATTTCAAGAAGAAAGAGTACAGAAGTGGAGGGCTGGAATGTGGGGAGCGCCCTGTTTTATGGAGTGGTGAGAGAAAGAGGAGGAGAAGAGGTAAAAATGGATCTATTAGGTAAGGGGAGATGCTTGACAAAAGTAGCCACACAGAAGCTCAGAGAAGGAAAGAGACATTTCAGGAGGGTCAATTTGGCTTAGTGCCAATACTGTGATTATGAAGTTATTAGTGACCTGGAGAATAAAGTTGTTTTACAGAGGAGGAGACAGCTGTAATGCTGGGAGGAATAACTAATCAAATGATTTTGCTAAACATTGTATTGGCTAAAGCATTGAGAGTTAAAAACACGTTTTCAAATAGTTACCATATAGGAAGCTCTGAAAAGGAAATCATGCTCTGTTCAATCTGTAGAGTATTTTTTTTTAAGGGTCAAAGCTATTTTATTTTATTTTTATTTTTTAACATCTTTATTGGAGTATAATTGCTTTACAATGGTGTGTTAGTTTCTGCTGTATAACAAAGTGAATCAGCTATACATATACATATATCCCCATATCTCCTCCCTCTTGCGTCTCCCTCCCACCCTCCCTATCCCACCCCTCTAGGTGGTCACGAAGCACCGAGCTGATCTCCCTGTGCTATGCGGCTGCTTCCCACTAGCTATCTATTTTATGTTTGGTAGTGTATATATGTACATGCTACTCTCTCACTTAGTCCCAGCTTACCCTTCGCCCTCCCAGTGTCCTCAAGTCCATTCTCTACTTCTGCATCTTTATTCCTGTCCTGCCTCTAGGTTCATTAGAAACTTTTTTTTTTTTTTTTAGATCCACATCTATGTGTTAGCATACAGTATTTGTTTTTCTCTTTCTGACTTTCTTCACTCTGTAAAACAGACTCTAGGTCCATCCACCTCACTACAAATAACTCAATTTCATTTCTTTTTATGGCTGAGTAATATTCCATTGTATATATGTGCCACATCTTCTTTATCCATTCATCTGTTGATGGACACTTAGGTTGCTTCCATGTCCTGGCTATTGTAAATAGATCTGCAATGAACATTATGGTACCTGACTCTTTTTGAATTATGGTTTTCTCAGGGTATATGCCCTGTAGTGGGACTGCTGGGTCATATGGTAGTTCTATTTTTAGTTTTTTAAGGACCCTCTATACTGTTCTCCATAGAGGCTGTATCAATTGACATTCCCACCAACAGTGCAAGAGGGTTCCCTGTAAAGATGTTTTGATCACCCAAGCACAAAGACACACAGGAGAGCAATTCATCATTAAAAATAAATTGTCAAATTAATTTCTTCATAACTTAGGCCAAGAAATCCAACACAAAACACTTGACCACCAGCTTTTTTTTTTTTTGAGCTCAGAATGGCAGAATAAATCTATACATCTTCTGCGTTCTTGAAAGGAGAAAGATAAATACTTTTCAAACAACAGACATTTTCCCTGTTTAATCTTTGCTGTTATTTTATGATTTACAATAAATGGTTCAATAAAAATGAAATATGATTTTCGCCATCATGCTGTGGTTTTCTTCTGATGTTCAGTAAGCCTTGTGTTGCATACAAGTCATTTAACTTTCCCCTGAGGTCTACTGGCATTAGGTAGAGATCTTGATTGATAACTGTTCCTATTCGACACTAAACCTTCTTGTGTTTTGTTTATTTCTAGTAAATGAAAGCAAGTCTCTCTAGACCTTGCAGCAAAATTTAAATCAGTATTTTATCTCCTGCTGTACTATCTTTCCTCTCACTGATCTAATCCTGTCACAGCAAATGCTCTTTTTCTATCACAGCCAAAGAGGTCAGGCAAGTTTAATTGCTTCAAAATAATGCAATTGAATTTATACTTTTATTGGCTAATTTCCAGTTCTAGCAGTGGATGGACAAACCTGGTAGTTGAATCACTTGTTATATATGTCACCTTCACCCAAGGGCTTATATGTGTTTATAGTTTTGTTCTTTAAACTACAATACAACAGCATGTTCTGTTACAGGGCCACCAAATAAAAGGTGGGCATTCTTTATAGGCTGTCTCATTTATTTTGATTATATTCTATCTTACCTTTTTTATTTCAGACCCATTAAGGGCAGTAGAACACAATTCAAAAGTCTGGATTATAAAAATACTATCTTTTTCATAGAACAATTCAGTTCAATATGATTTGTCTGAAAGATGAATATTTCAGAAATATGTTTCAATAGAAATCAATGTGTGTCAAATATAATAAATGTAGGAAAGAAAATAATATTTATCAAAAAGTGCTTATAAAACAGAAGAATTAATATCAATACATTGACTTACTACCGATGTAAGATAATCTATTTTTAATATTAATAGTGTTGACTTTTATTTTCATTTTATGAATTGTTCCCTCTTTTGAGTGTCACCGAGGTCCCACTGTTACCTTGGTATGATATTATTACTTGATTTCTGTAAGAGAACGTCCTTGACTTGCTGGGTTCAAACTGAGACTTGACAAAGAGTTCAGTTCCTAAAAGCTAAAATGGCAGGAATCTGCAGAGCACCCTGCAAAAAGAGAATTCACTTTAATTTGCTATTTTCCTAGAACTAAACATTTATTTCTAGCCACATAGTGGTGGATGGTGGATGTTTTCTTCTTTTAACAATGACTGAGGAAAAGGGAAGTGCAAGGTACTTTAAGTTAGAGCTACAGCTAAAATTTGGCGTTGAGAGTTTTGAAATCATAAGAAGTTGGGCTTGGGGTTAAGAGATACCTGAAACATTCTTATTTTAAAGCTACTAGCAGTTTTCTATCTTAGAAGCAGAGCTCTGAACACACTTTTCTTGCTAATGGTTTTTGCAATGGCAGACCAAAGCAAAGGACTGTTTCCTTAAGCAAAGATATATTTATAAGCAGTGTGAATTACAGGGTTAACTCAGCACGCCTAGGTTGTCCAAACTCTGCACATTTCAAAGGTCTTCAGATGGCCCTTGTCTGGCTCCTGGGAGATAACCTCAGAGCCCTTGGAATATCCAGTCTAGTAAGAGTAGCTTTGTATAGCTGGCACCTTGGGCCAGATAGTTTAGGCTAACAATGTGATTTATGGTGAATGCCTGTTTTCTTTGCCTGGGGTCCAGGGCTGTGCTGTATCAGTTTGACTTCTGGGGGTGCTGGAGACTGAATAGCCAAGGTCAGTCATGCAGATGTTCCATGTCTGTGTGACTGAGCCCCAATTAAAAGAACCGGGACCCAAGGCTTGATGAGTTTCCCTGGTGAGTAGCACTTTGAATGTCTTGTCATACATGGTACTGGGAGAATTAAGTTCTGTCCGTGTGACTCCACCAAGAGAAGGCAACTGGAACCTTGAGTCTGGCTTCTCCTGGACTCTGCACTATGTTCCTTTCCCTTTTGCTGATTTCAATCTGCATCTTTTTGTTTAACAAACTCTAACCTTGAGTAAAACAGCTTTTCTGAGTTCTGTGAAGCCTAGTGTGTCATCAGACCTGAGGGTGGTCTTGGGGACCCCCAACACAAGCAGAAGTTGAGATATGTGAGAAGTTGTGACTCTAAGTAGTTAAATTACCCTGGGTAGCAATGTATAATATTTTTGTGTTGTAAGCAGAATTGCATCTCTATGTTATGTTTCCTCTTGAGAAAAGTATCTTTTTCAAAATAGATTTTAATTATAGTGTGATTGCAAATTGTTGCTTGTTTTTTGGAGATACATATATTTTTTTTAAAGATGCAGCTTGGAAGAGCCTGGAAGTGAGACTTACAAACTGCAGGAAGGATATGAGTTATGTTCTTTATCTTATTTTTAGGGAGAAACCCCAACTCTCTGTCTTTGTGAGGCTCTAGCAGGACTGTAGTGTTGACAAGGACATCTGTAGTCATTTAAAGTTAAATAATCCAAATATTGAGAAATGTAAGAGGAAAGATTTGTCCTTTCTTTTGATAATTCAGAAGGGTGAAATGTGATGAAAATCACCCCTCTGCTATTGCACCCCTTGTACAGATACTGGGCTACTTCAACTGTATATTATTATTCTCCCAGGGCCATAGGTTAAAGTCATAGGTAGAAGGTGAGGTGTCTACTAAAGTAAGTGTAATTCTAATTTCAATCATAGTGGAAAGAGGCAAGTCCCGAGGCAAGTCAATTAGCCTTGGGACCACCAGTTTTCCTTTGTTAGGTCTGGACTCTGGAGAGTCTAGGTGAGCTTGGAACCGTCCTGGGTACAGGGGAAATAAAGTGTACCTCTGTCGCAGGAAAGCAAGGAGGAAGCAAGGCAGGAGGAGAAACCTGCCTGAGGTAGAGAAGCAAGTGTATAGGCAACCCCTGAGGATGGCCAACATTTTTCAGCTCTGGGAACACTGTTTCTAAGAGCCAGTTGTGAAAGATTCTAAGGGTAATTTTCTTCGCTGCTAACCTCAAGTGCTTTGTAAAAATATTTAAAATGATACAGCCTGCTTTTCTCAGTGCTGTGGGAAATTAAAGAACTGTGCTGGGTATTTTGTTTATCCTTTCAGATCTCCTCTCTATTCTGTGCTCCACGAAGCAGAGTTATGAACAGCAGTGCTTACTTGCAGGCTTCCATTTGCCTGTACCCATGAGAGACATTATTGGGAGATCAGAGGTTGGGAAGAAATTAAGGTTAAGATTTTTATTGCCCTGCCTCCTTCCATGCTTGAGTGCAACAGATTGGTAGCATCTCTCTGGCAAAGGCCATGGCTCCTTGCAGAGCCTTTCAGAGCTTATTTACTCCAGGTTCAGGTAACTATTCCCTCCCATTGTTCCTTTAAGCCCAAGGGTTGTAACAGCTCCCCCTGTTGCTAGTCCTGGTATTCACTATTCCCTGTTAGTTTCCCTTAACCCTGCCCATAACCCTATAATAGTCAATCACTCTCTCTGAGTGTGCTATGTCCTACCAGGACCCTAAAAGTCTTAGTAATGACCTGTGCAATCTTGGGTATTCTATGGAAAGAAGTATAAATACAATGGAAGAATATTTTCACTATTATTCCTGCTCAGAATTCTTTCATTACACCTTCCTATCTTCCTAGTGTTAGCTTAGTAAGCCCTCCAGACTCAGTCTGAGCACCTCTTCTCCTTTTCTCCATTTTCTTTCTCTTGTCCACCTTTCTTTTCCCACTACCCAGTTATGCTTGGTGTTTTTTCTATACATATTTTATCATACAAGTATTGTAATTATTTATTTGCCTGTTTTTTAATAAACAGACTGTAAGTTCTTGTAGTACTATGCCTTCATATTTCTTAATTGCTTGAACTTTGGAGAGTCTTTTTTTTGTTCTTATTCATTCTTTATTTTGTTAATGAGGTAAACAATCGTTTCATAGACAGCCAAAAAGTAATTCTGAAATAAAATGATGAGGGACTATAATATATTGGTAACTATGCAAATGTAGAAGGAAGAATCAATATAAAATGTATTTCAATTGAAAACATGAAAAATGTGGTAACAATGAAAATACTTTTAAGTTAATGGAATAAAAAACAGTTAAAGATATAGGTAAAATGACGATGCCTTATACTTTTTCAATTAAATACAATACTAGCAAGATATCATTGTGCATACAAACAGAAAATCTGCCCAAATTATAGTCAGTCTGTAATTGCAGATTTTAATGAGAAATATATTAGTTAATAGTATATTAAGTACAGTTACTATATTAATAAATTAAATTAATAGTATTTATTAAGTGTGTACATTGTACTACTGAGGAGAAGTTGAAAAGGAACGTTAAGACATGGTTTCTGATTTCCAGGAATTACAATCTAGTTACTAACATAAGAAATAGATGCAGAAAGCAGTTGAGTAATTATGTTGCTGGAACACAACCAAATGGATTGATAAGGTGCATTAAGATTTTAGAAAAGGGAGACTACCCTGTACTAGAAAGGATGGAAAAAGCGAAGCAAATGAACTGGGACTTCAGCTGAACTTGAAGTAAGACATGGAGAACTGAAGTTGAGGAGAAGGACCCCTGAGGTAGAAGAAACAAGCTAATGTAGACTAGAAGCCAAGATGGGTATAACTGAAACTGAGGGGAAGGACACAAGGTAGGAGAAACAAGCTAATATAGACTAGAAGTCAGGATGGGTATGACATGGTTGAATGACAGGGATCTTACAAGGGGAGGGGTAGAGGCATGGGTTGTAAGGAGAAATAGTGAGGGAAATAAGTTTAGACAAGTATGATTGAACTAAATACACAGAACCTGGAATACCTGAATAAGCAGTTTGGGCTTCACCTACTGGAAAAGAGAATGGTGAGTATTGACATTTTTGAGTGGATGATTGAAATGATGGAACTGATGTTTTAAAAAGTTGGTCTGACTATGGTAATATAAAATCAATTTGAAAAGAAAGATGCTAGAGGCTAAACAGTCAGATAGGAAACTGATGTAGCAATTAAATTGTGAGGTGGCAAACACCAAATATGGTTTGTGTCAATGGAATGGATATAAGTCATGGAGCAAGAAAAAGGGAAAGTATTGTTTTAGGTGACACCTATTTGGATTTAAATTCTCTCTCTGATACTTAAAAGTTTTGAGTCCTTCAGTGAGTAACAACTCTAAGCTTGAATTTTCTCATCAGAATCATGGTAGTCACTTGAAAGATTGAGAATTTAAAGTAAATTGCCATTGTGCTCTTCTTTTATCATTGCTGCACCTCAAGTTGTTGGAGAAGTTCCTGACACCTGGTAAGTTCTCAATAATAGTTGTTAAATGAATAAATGAGTGAATAAATAGTAAACATAACTACTCTCATTAATTATTATAAATGAAGGAATTTGATAATTGATTGGAATACATGTATAGCGAGGAAAAAATATATTCCCAAAGTCAAGAACAAGACTTGTAAAATCATGTTCATCTATCTGTGATCTCTGTGAATGGCTTTAAGATTTAGTTCAGAACCCTCAAAAACAATCGCAAAATATGCACAAGGAATGAAGCACATGGAAGTGTCAATCACCCTAGATGAGCACATTTTCTATTGGTCTTCATTCCCCATATTGCTGCTAAGCTTCCCTTGAGGGCACAACAAGAGGGTATGTGATTTCGAGAATATATGCATTGAAAACAGATTTTATTCCTGTCTCAGCTCTAACTCTTATTAGCTATGTGACCTAAGGCAAGACATTTGAACCTTGATTTCATTCACTGATAAAACTAGATCAATATCATCTGTATCACAAGTGGAAAGTATATTGTGAAAATTTGTATTTTATAAAAAATATAAATATATAAATAAAAGACTCATCATTATGATGAACCTGGGGATAACATAACTATTATTCCAAGTGGAAGCAGTAAATTGCATCATAAGAATTATGTTTAAATGAGAAAAAGATCATAAAATTTGGCTATACAAAATCAAGTACTAACTTGAAGAATTGGAAGTGACTTAAATTACAATCATAAGGTAATATTTTGGTTATTTTTTTTCTCAGAAGGGTTTTTAATCTTGAGATTTAATTGAAATTATTGATTCTCCTGGTTTTCCATATGATACCAACAGTTTTTGTCATATGGATGGTATTAAGCAATCTACAAATTATTCAGTACTTTTTGATACCAATGACTGCTAATGTTATACATGAGGTATTTCATTATGAGACAAGTCCTCAGTGTATAAGTATTTCCTAAGAAAATAAACACTCAACATCAGTGCTCTCTGTCAGGAAGTCTTGATTCAATGTGTCAAAGCTATAAGTATGTCAAATAATCCTTTAATTAGATTACAAAATGCAGCTATTATATGTCAAATATCTATTGATCCAAGGGAGAAAATGGCTTGAGGTTTCTTAAGTATACAACACTAAAAACACTAAAATTCACTTACCATGCAATTAACTCCAAATTACTTCCTTGGGAAATTAATTTTAGAAAGTATGTTTAGGCATGCAAAAGCATACAACTGACATTTAGCCAAAATCTTAGTGATAAACATTAAAGATGAAAACATTTATTGCCAATGTATACACAATTGAGCATTCTGCTAATACGTGGTTTTAACATGCATTTACCTAAGAATTTGTGTGTTTTGCAAATGTAAAATTGTTTGAGCTCTGGAAGAAGAGGAGTTTTCTTCTAGCTATATAAGCCAGTGTACAACATTTGAGCATCAACTGTAGTTGACTCATGATTCATGATTCTGGTCACATTGTACCTACCACAGGGCCAAGTGAGGCAATGCCATAGGAGGAGGAGTAAGGTACAGTGATTTGGGCAGGATCAGGGGTTAGGGTAAGCACCAAAGGAGAGGGGATATATACAGGCTGGACCGCTTCTGGATAACTCCCCATCCTCTTGATGGGTTTTGGCCATTTGTTGTAAGAGCTGGATTTTATTGCAGAAGATGGACAGACCAGTTGCTGAACACAGAACTGCCTGCTAAGGAGAGATGGGGAAGCTCTGGTTTCTTTGGAATGACCAGGACCAGCCTTAGGAGACAAAAAGGAGGCAAAGACACAAAAGCTGACTAAACCTGCAGAGAAGACTTGCGAGTGGATTACAGTGCTCTGGAAATCACCAGTGCAGCTACCTTACCCACCAGGAAGCAGAACTGCAGGGACAGCAAGGCACAGAAGCAGGTCCCTGGGTTTACAATGAGAGGCTGAGGCTGAGCATATTTCATCCCTGCATTTAGTAGGAGATTGAGAAGTCAAGGAACACATTTTATTTACATGTTTTTCTCTAGAGCTTATAATTGATATTAAGAAATACTTATTTTATGAAACTTTGGGCTCTTTATGTCTAGCAGCTATTTCCTAATTTGATGTTGACCCTGTCTTTGAATAACATCGTCTTTCACACTACGTAAATTTAGTATCATGGTAGGTATCAGATTTCCCAGCAGATTTATTATCTAAGTTTTTTGTTGGAGGTTAGAATGACGCTCCAAAAGATAATCCTTCTTACTACTATTTTTGGTTGCTAATGTATTAATTAAACATATTTACACAATTATCTACAAATATATGTGACACATTTCAAAAAATCCATACAGTTGCCTTAAAATAAAAGAGAGAGAAAATAAATGCATTTTATGGTATATACAAACTCAAATAAGGCCACCAAATTTCTTGAGAGACTCTGTAAGCCTGATTCTGGAAAATCTGAGCATCAGTATTTAAACACTATGAAAGCCAAGTACCCCAGGGAGATAAAACACAGGAAAATTGATATAAGTGAAACTAGAATGATGAATAAAAAATGAACAAGAAACAAAGGAGAGGATGGGAAGATAGAGGCTATTCTTGGCAGTAATTATCCTTGCTGAGTCATTTCCCAGAGAAGATCTGATCAGTTTACTTATAAGGTTTAGGAAGTGATGGTGGAAGAAGAAGAAAAAGAGTAATTAAACAAAAAACTCAGACATATATGCATTTCTTAGTTTGTCTGGAATATGTTTGAGATATTCATGCAATAAATAAATAATGTAAAAATTTTTAAAGAGAATAAAGCAAGAGAAATGAGTAGAAATTTAGGAAGAGGGCAAGAGGAAGGAGGAGAAAGAAGGACGACACTGTTGAAAATAGTGTTACACACTAATACTGAGAACTCTGCATGGAGTTGGTTCAATTTCTGTTAACTGTAAATCAAGGGCATGTACCTGGAGACCAGCAATGCTGAAAATTAAAAGCTTCAGAACTGCTGTAAGGGAGATTATTCATGGCAATATTTTGCTTCCCTCTCCAGGCAAATCTCTGTCTCCTACAGAGTTAGATAGTTCGGGGTTGACTTCTAAGACAGGCTGTCTTTCCCAATAGATATCTAATCTTTTCGAGAACACAGTGCACAGATTTTTAAAAAGACAGTGTTTATGTTTGGAGGTGGGATTTATAGCAGGTATTTGATAGTTTTTTTTTAAGCAGAAACTTTTTTTCATATTTGTAGTCTGTGATTATATCAGTATAGTTCCTGACAAAGATCTGAAAATTCTGATTCAAAATCTGTGAGAACAAATAGGATTTGAAGTTTTGCAATATTCTTTAAAATTATTTCCTGAACCTTAAGGTAGTTGTATAATAAGCCAGAGGATTTTGAAATAAATTTAAAGTTATATGTTAAAGAGAGACATGTGTCTAATCCTTATTAAACTTATATTTTAAAACATGTATTTGGTGCAATTATTGTGGTTTATTATTGACATCTGCTGTAAGTGGGCCCTGCAGTTGGACAGTTTAGTCCTGCCTGGCCTCATCTTTCCTACCCATGTAACTTATTCTGCAAATCAGTTTACTCATTTGAAAAGTAGAACAATAATAGTATCCATCTCATAAAACTATTTGAGGATTAACTTAAAACTTTCTGAACAGGACTTGGAACCGAGTAAACATCCACGAATAACGATCTGATTGTCTACTTAGAATCTACATTTCCATCTATGTAAATGTGTATATAACATATGGCAACACTTAGAAAATGTTATATTATTTCCTAATCTTATACTACACTATTTATTATTTATATTTACACTATTATTTTTCAGAAGGTGTTATTTGAAAATTAAATGGACAAAACAAAGGATAATTAATATTTATTCCAAATGCCTATTATGTGTTATGAACATCTCTGCGTATGAAAATTACACTGTCTCATTTAATTATCAAAACAATTTCCATCCTTTGTGTTGTTATGCCTCTGAAATCAGGATGGGTCACCATCAGCTCTACTGGAACCACGCATGAAAATACATCCAAGTTCCCATTCTTTCCAAGTCTGCTCATGTAGCATAGTCCAATCTTGAAGGACAGCCTCAGCAATAACTGCCAATGCCTAGTCGATAAATATGCAAAGGATACAGGCTTCTTCAGGTTAGATGAATCCACCTTTCTTGAGTCCTAATCAATGCTTGCTCTTCAGACATAATATGTAAAAAAAAAAATCTTCAATTAAAAAGCAAAACACCACCCTCAAAGTCTTCTTGTTTTTTCTAACATCTTTATTGGAGTATAATTGCTTTACAATGGTGTGTTAGTTTCTGCTTTATAACAAAGTGAATCAGCTATACATATACATACATGCCAATATCTCTTCCCTCCTGCATCTCCCTCCCACCCTCCCTATTCCACCCCTCTAGGGGGTCACAAAGCACTGAGCTGATCTCCCTGTGCTATGTGGCTGCTTCCCGCTAGCTATCTATTTTACATTTGGTAGTGTATATAAGTCCATGCCACTCTCTCACTTCGTCCCAGCTTACCCTTCCCCCTCCCTGTGCCCTCAAGTCCATTCTCTACGTCTGCATCTTTATTCTTGTCCTGCCTCTAGGTTCTTCAGAAGCATTTTTTCTGTTTTTTAGATTCCACATCTATGTGTTAGCATACAGTATTTGTTTTTCTCTTTCTGATTTACTTCACTCTGTAAGACAGACTCTAGATCCATCCACCTCACTACACATAACTCAATTTCATTTCTTTTTATGGCTGAGTAATATTCCATTGTATATATGTGCCACATCTTCTTTATCCATTCATCTGTCGATGGGCACTTAGGTTGCTTCCATGTCCTGGCTATTGTAAATAGATCTGCAACGAACATTGTGGTACATGACTCTTTTTGAATTATGGTTTTCTCAGGGTATATGCTCAGTAGTGCGATTGCTGGGTCGTATGGTAGTTCTATTTTTAGTTTTTTAAGGAACCTCCATAATATTCTCCATAGTGGCTGTATCAATTTACATTCCCACCAACAGTGCAAGAGGGTTCCCTTTTCTCCACACCCACTCCAGTATTTATTGTTTGTAGATTTTTTGACCATGGCCATTCCGACTGGTGTGAGGTGATACCTCATTGCAGTTTTGATTTGCATTTCTCTAATGATTAGTGATGTTGAGTATCCTTTCATGTGTTTGTTGGCAATCTGCATATCTTCTTTGTAGAAATGTCTATTTAGACCGTCTGCCCAATTTTAGATTGAGTTAATTTTTTAATATTGAGCTGCATGAGCTGCTTATAAATTTTGGAGATTAATCCTTTGTCAGTTGCTTCATTTGCATATATTTTCTCCCACTTTGAGGGTTGCCTTTTCATCTTCTTTATGGTTTCCTTGGCTGTGCAAAAGCTTTTAAGTTTCATTAGGTCCAATTTGTTTATTTTTGTTTTTATTTCCATTTCCCTAGGAGCTGGGTCAAAAAGGAGCTTGCTGTGATTTATGTAATAGGTTGTTCTGCCTATGTTTTCCTCTAGGAGTTTTATAGTGTCTGGCTTTACATTTAGGTCTTTAATCCATTTTGAATTTATTTTTGTGTATGGTGTTAGGGAGTGTTCTAATTTCATACTTTTACATGTAATTGTCCATTTTCCCAGCAACACTTATTGAAGAGGCTGTCTTTTCTCCACTGTATATTCTTGCCTCCTTTATCAAAAATAAGTTGACCATATATGTGTGGGTTTATCTCTGGGCTTTCTATCCTGTTCCATTGATCTATATTTCTGTTTTTGTGCCAGTACCATACTGTCTTGATTACTGTAGCTTTGTAGTAGAGTCTGAAGTCAGGGAGCCTGATTCCTCCAGCTCCGTTTTTCTTTCTCAAGATTGCTTTGGCTATTTGGGGTCTTTTGTGTTTCCATACAAATTGTGAAATTTTTTGTTCTAGTTCTGTGAAAAATGCCAGTGGTAGTTTGATACAGATTGCATTGAATCTGTAGATTGCTTTGGGTTGTAGAGTCATGTTCACAATGTTGATTCTTCCATTCCAAGAACATGGTATATCTCTCCATTTATTTGTATCACCTTTAATTTCTTTCAGCAGTGTCTTACAATTTTCTCCACACAGGTCTTTTGTCTCCTTAGGTAGGTTTATTCCTAGATACTTTATTCTTTCTGTTGCAATGGTAAATGGCAGTGTTTTCTTAATTTCACTTTCAGATTTTTCATCATTAGTGTATAGGAATGCTAGAGATTTCTGTGCATTAATTTTGTAACCTGCTACCTAACCAAATTCATTGATTAGCTCTAGTAGTTTTCTGGTAGCATCTTTAGGATTCTCTATGTATAGTATCATGTCATCTGCAAACAGTGACAGTTTTACTTCTTTTCCAATTTGGATTCCTTTTATTTCTTTTCTTCTCTAATTGCTGTGGCTAAAACTTCCAAAACTATGTTGAATAATAGTGATGAGAGTGGGCAACCTTGTCATGTTTCTGATCTTAGAGGAAATGGTTTCAGTTTTCCACCATTGAGAACGATGTTGGGTTTTTCATATATGGCCTTTATTATGTTGAGGAAAGTTCCCCCTGTGCCTACTTTCTGGAGGGTTTTTTTCATAAATGGGTGTTGATTTTTGTCGAAAGCTTTCTCTGCATCTACTGAGATGATCTTATGGTTTTTCTCCTTCAATTTGTTAATATGGTTTGTCACATTGATTGATTTGCGTATATTGAAGAATACTTGCATTCCTGGGATAAACCCCACTTGATCATGGTGCATGATTCTTTTATTGTGCTGTTGGATTCTGTTTGCTAGTATGTCGTTGAGGATTTTTGCATCAATGTTTATTAGTGATATTGGCCTGTAGTTTTCTTTCTTTGTGACATCTTTGTCTGGTTTTGGTATCAGGGTGATGATTGCCTCGTAGAATGAGTTTGGGAGTGTTCCTCCCTCTGCTATATTTTGGAAGAGTCAGAAGGATAGGTGTTAGCGCTTTTCTAAGTGTTTGATAGAATTCCCCTGTGAAGCCATCTGGTCCTGGGCTTTTGTTTGTTGGAAGATTTTTAATCACAATTTCAATTTCAGTGCTTGCGATTGGTCTGTTCATATTTTCTGTTTCTTCCTGGTTCAGCCTTGGAAGGTTGTGCATTTCTAAGAATTTGTCCATTTCTTCCAGATCGTCCATTTTATTAGCATAGAGTTGCGTGTAGTAATCTCTCATGATCCTTTGTATTTCTGCAGTGTCAGTTGTTACTTCTTTTCATTTCTAATTCTGTTTATTTGAGTCTTCTCTCTTTTTTTCTCGATGATTCTGGCTAATGGTTTATCAACTTTTTTTATCTTCTCAAAGAACCAGCTTTTAATTTTACTGATCTTTGCTATTGTTTCCTTAATTTCTTTTTCATTTATTTCTGGTCTGATCTTTATGATTTCTTGCTTTCTGCTAACTTTGAGGTTGTTTTGTTCTTCTTTCTCTAATTGCTTTAAGTGTAAGTTTAGGTTGTTTATTTGAAATGTTTCTTGTTTCTTAAGGTAGGATTGTATTGCTATAAACTTCCCTCTTAGAACTGCTTTTGCTGCATCTCATAGGTTTTGGGTCATCATATTTTCATTGTCATTTGTTTCTAGGTATTTTCTGATTTCCCATTTGATTTCTTCAGTGATCTCTTGGTTATTAAGTAGTGTATTGTTTAGGCTCCATTTGTTTGTATTTTTTACATATTTTTTTCCTGTAATTGATATCTAGTCTCATAGCATTGTAGTTGGAAAAGATACTTGATACAATTTCAATTTTCTTAAATTTTCCAAGGCTTGATTTGTGACCCAAGATGTGATCTATCCTGGAGAATGTTCCATGAGCACTTGAGAAGAACATGTATTCTGTTTTTTTTGGATGCAATGTCCTATAAATATCAATTAAGTCCATCTTGTTTAATGTATCATTTAAAGTTTGTGTTTCCTTATGTATTTTCATTTTGGATGATCTATCCATTTGTAAGTGTGGGTGTTAAAGTGCCCTACTATGATTGTGTTACTCTCGATTTCCCCTTTTATGGCTGTTAGCATTTTACTTATGTATTGAGGTGCTCCTATGTTAGGTGCATAAATGTTTTCAATTGTTATATCTTCTTCTTGGATTGATCCCTCTATCATTATGTAGTGTCCTTCTTTGTCTCTTGTAATTTTTAAGGTCTATTTTTCTGATATGAGAATTTCTACTCCAGCTTTCTTTTGATTTCCATTTGCATGGAATATCTTTTTCCATCCCCTCACTTCAGTCTGTATGTGTCCCTAGGTCTGAAGTGGATCTCTTGTAGATAGCATATATACAGGTCTTGTTTTTGTACCTATTCAGCCAGTCTATGTCTTTTGGTTGGAGCACGTAATCCATTTACATTTAAGGTAGTTATCGATATGTATGTTCCTATTACCATTTTCTTAATTGTTTTGGGTTTGTTATTGTAGGTCTTTTCCTTCTTTTGTGTTTCCTGCCTAGAGAAGTTCCTTTAGCATTTATTGTAAAGCTGAATTGGTAGTGCTGAGTACTCTTAGCTTTTGCTTGTCTGTAAGGGTTTTAATTTCTCTGTCGAATCTGAATGAGAACCTTGCTGGGTAGAGGAATCTTGGTTGTAGTTTTTTCCCTTTCATCATTTTAAATATGTTCTGCCACTCCCTTCTGGCTTGCAGAGTTTCTGCTGAAAGGTCAGCTGTTAACCTTATGGAGATTCCCTTGTATGTTATTTGTTGTTTTTCCATTGCTGCTTTTTTTTCCTCTGTATTTAATTTTTGATAGTTTGATTAATATGTGTCTTGGCGTGTTTCTCCTTGGATTTATCCTGTATGGGACTCTTTGTGCTTCCTGGACTTGATTATTTCCTTTCCCATATTAGGGAAGTTTTCAACTATAATCTATTGAAATATTTTCTCAGTCCCTTTCTTTTTCTCTTCTTTTTCTGGGACCCCTGTAATTCGTATGTTGGTGCATTTAATGTTGCCCCAGACGTCTCTGAGACTGTCCTCTATTCTTTTCATTCTTTTTTGTTTATTCTGCTCTGCGGTAGTTACTTCCACTCTTTTATCTTCCAGGTCACTTATCCATTATTCTGCCTCAGTTATTCTGCTATTGATTTCTTCTAGAGAAGTTTTAATTTCATTTATTGTTTTGTTCATCATTGTTTGTTTGCTCTTTAGTTCTTCTAGGTCCTTGTTAAATGCTTCTTGTTTTTTCTGCATTCTGTTTCCAAGATTTTGGATCATCTTTACTATAATTACTCTGAATTCTTTTTCAGGTAGACTGCCTATTTCCTCTCCCTCAAAGTCTTTAAAGTAGATGCATTTTATGCATTTATAGAGCCAAAGCTGTAAGTAAAGAGAAAGTAAGTAATTTACCAAAATGAAGGGTTCCAAAAACCTGACACTGGGTTTTGAACCAACCTTTTCAACCTCTTCAGTCCATGCTCTTTCCATGTCATCACTCTGCATCTTCTATACAGGACTGAGAGTGATTTTGTGTATACAGAATAAATAGGCTCACTATTAGCAATAGATGCAGTCAACATACACACATTATTGCTATTTTAGTTACTCCTTTTCAGCACCTACTGTGATTAAACATCTGTTCTTTTGTTTTTATGGAGAAAATGGGTGATAAGATTAACAGAAATAGAATGGCAAATTGATAATATGACAGGAAAATTTCTTACATTTTTCTGTTTTCCTTTTGAAATGCAATGGATAGAAATTAAGTTAAAAAATGATGCAAAATCACTGTTATATAATTGTACACATTAAAGCTTAAAAGCACTCGGACTCAGTTTAGATACAAAAGCTTTCATGTTCAGGATTAAGGGGCTCAGAAAGTAATATCCTTAAGCTATCTATGAGAGAGATGCATTTCAAGCTATTCAGATGACAGTATTTCTTCTTTTGGACCAAGCACAGAAACAAGATTTAAATGTGGATCCAACATAGTGGATCTTTATAAGAGGATTTAGATGTTAAATTCAAAAGAACCGTAATTTAGTTATTCTTATGAAATCATGCTATTCATTGTCTGTTTTTTGAGCTTATCTTACTTCTATCTACAGCTACTAACAGATGCTATTACAATTACCTATAGGAAAACTTGAAAATGTGCTGAATTTTGTATATACAAAAGCTTAAGCTTTAGACATGTTACACTTCAAAGAAAGTAACATGGAATTAAATTCCACCACAAAGAAAGTGGTGGAATTAAAATTTGTAGCTCAGGAGCACTGCAGAAGTTGCTAAGGAAACACTGTGGGATATAGTATAATGTCTCTAAGTACAGCTTTTAAATAAAGGTAGGATAGAAAATGTATAGTAGAAAATAGATAAGAGCAAGATTTTGTTTAGGTCACTTCATAGGCTTACTTTCAGGTCTTAGAATTCATCATGGAAAGTTTGCTGTAAGAAAATATTATTCTGGCTGGGAATATTAAGAATGTAAAGAAAGGTGATGATACAAACTAAGGGACCTTAACCAAAACATGATAAATGGCTGAGACAATTAGACGGATAATACAGGCAATAGAATTGTGTATTTTAGGCTTTATCTCAGAGCATCATTTTAATGTTTGCCTTAGTATCCAAATAAAATACATTTAGATTGAATTTTTTGAATCTTTTTCTGTCTCTCTGGCTCTCTCCCTGAATAAAGACAATTTCTACAGTTCTGCTTTGGATGTGGTATTCAGATGCCTAAGGCCTAAGATCTAAGCATTTTTATTGTGATATTCATTATGAACTTTTAATAAGTGTCAAAGTCACATAATTTTATGTAGGATTACAGGGTACGTTTAGTCACTTTAATTTAAATGAACAATGAAATGGAGAACTGAGAAATTGCTTGCTGTTTTTATGTGTTCATCATGGCACTCTGTCACCTAGGATATGCATCACTTTTTATATGGCACCTAATGCAAAACCATAAACAAACAACAGATCCAAACAATGGCACATAGTGCCAAACCATAAATACTGTTTATGGATGATGAAGCTTTATTGAGCTTCACTTGGATGAACTTGTGTTTAATAATTGGATGCAGAAGTTAAACTTAATATTGCAAACATTTATTTTAACTTTAGGTAGGTACTTAATGAAGTAAACACAGATACATGTAACTTTATATAAAATTTAATAGGTAATTATGATATTTATCTGATCTTGCTTTCGTTTTGAGAAAAGCTATAGTGAATAATAGAGAAATTGTGAGAAAGTGATTAAAGAAAAATCTTATATTCAAAAATTGTTATCCAACGCCACAGATCTGTAAAGCAACTATTTATCTTACTCTTAGAATTAAATGTGGAACAGAAGCCATTAAATTGCCTGATCCTTAATATTTTGTTTTTAATAGAACATTTGGTATTTAAATATAGATTACTTCTATTAAAATGTTATTTTCATTTATATTCCTTCCTTGTAAAGGTAATTTGTTATATTTGCACATCAATTTTGTAGCCAGCTGTGCAGCATTTCTTCAGATGTATGTCTTTGTTTCCTTGGTTTCAGAGCTAATCACTTAAAAAATATCCTGTATATCCTATCCTTGAGACTTAATTTTGCTTCATTTTTTTTGTTTGATAATATCTTCAAGTATTTTTTAAAATAGTGTATTTTTACAGCTCTGTTCTTGTTTTTTTCACACTTGACAAATAACTTTGCTTAGTATGACATATGCAGAACCTAAACATTTCCCCTTTATTTTTAAAATTAAACTTTATATTTTGAGATATTATAGAGTCGCAACAGTTGTGAAAAATAAGACAGAAAGATACCCTGTATGTTTTACCGTTTTCTCTCACCATAACGTCTTATGAAAAGATATTATAACATTACAACAGGATGTTGACATTGACACAGTTAATTACAGAATACTTTCATCACCATAAGGATCTTTCCTGTTACCCTTTTGTAGCCATTTCTACCTCCTTCTGTCCCCACCCCGGGAACCATTCAGCTCATGTCCATTTCTATCGTTTCATCAGTTCAAGAAGGTTATATAAATGGAATCATATAGCACGTAACCTTTTTGGTGTGGCTCTTTTTTTACTCAGCATCATTCTCTGGAGATTCCTTGAGGATGTTGAGTGTATCAAAGGTTTGTTCCTTTTTACTGATGATAATTTTCCATGGTATGGATGGACCACAGTTTAACCATTCACCTGTTGAAGGACATCTGGGTTGTTTCTAGTTTTGAGCTATTATGATAAAGCTTCTATGATGATCCTTGCATAGATTTTTGTGTGAACATAAGTTTGAATATCTGTTATAAATGCCCAAGAGTGCAATTGCTGGGTTTCATGATAATTGCACAGTTAGTTTTACAAGAAATTTGCAAGTTATTTTACAGCATCTATACCATTTTTCATTCCTACCAGCAATATATGAGTGATCCAGTTTCTCTGTGTCCTTGTCAGCTTTAGATGTTGTTGCTATTTTTCATTTTAGCTATTTTGAAGATAAGTAGTGACATCTCATTATGGTTTAATTTACATTTCCCTAAAGGCTAATCTTGTTGAACATGTTTTCCTGTGCTAACTTGCCATCTGTATATTCTCTTTGTTGAAAAGTCTGTTTGCATATTTTACTATTTTGTAATTGTATTGTTTTATTACTGTTGAGTTTTGAGAATTCTTTATATATTCTAGATACTAGTCCTCTGTCAGATATGTGGTTTGCAAATATTTTCCCCAAGTCTGTAATTTGTATCTTTATCTATTTGATATGGACTTTGAAGAATAAAAGTTTTCATTTTGATGATATTCATTTTTATCAAATTATCATTTTATTGATTGTGCTTTTGCTATCAAGTCTAAGAATTCTTTGTCTAGCCCTAGATATCAAAGAGTTTCTTATTTTAAAAGTTTTTTTATAGTTTTACATTTTACACTAAGTCCATCATTCATTTTGAATTTAGGTCAAGTTTCATCAATTGCCTATAGATATCCATTTGTTCCAGCACCATTTATTGAAAAGGCCATCCTTCCTTGATTGAATTAATTTTGCACCTTTGTCAAAAATCAGTTAGGCACATTAGTGTGGGCTACTTTCGAGTACTCTAGTCTATGCATTGATCTCTGTATCTATCCCTCTATTGATAGCACATATTCTGATTACTATACCTATATAGTAAGGCTTAGTATCATACAGTGACTTCTCACACTTCATTCTTCTTTGTAAAGATTGTTTAACTATTCTAGGGCTTGTGCCTTTCCATATAAATTTTAGAATAAGTTTGTTAATGTCTATAAAAATCCTTGCTTGTATTTTGGTAGGAATTACATTAAATCTATAGACCTATTTGGAGAGAATTGATATTTTTACTATGTTGAGTCTTCCAATCCATGAACATGGATATGTCTTTCCATTTATTTAGGTCTTCTCTGATCTTTTTTACATCAGCATCTTGTGATTAACAACATGCAAATCCTACACTTGTTCTGTTGAGTGTATGCCTAAGTATTTAATTTTCTTTGGGGTGCTTGTAAATGACATTGTGTCTTTAACTTTGATCTCCACAGGTTCATTGTTAGTATATAGAAATGTGATTGATTTTTGTGTATCCTACTTTGCTAACTCACTTACTAGTTCTAGGAGACTTTTACAGACTCCTTGGGTATTTCAATGTAGACAATCATATCATCTACAAATGGGATAGTTCATTTCTTCCTTTCCAATCTGTATGCTTTTTATTTCTTTATCTTGCCTATTCAGTAGCTAGAACTCCCACAACTGTACTGAATACAAATAAAAGTGGACAATCTTGCCTTTTCCCAGATATCAGTGGGAAAGAATTCAGTCTTTCACTTTTAAGTAAGATGTTAGCTGTAGGGTCTTTTTGTGGTTTATCAAGTTGATGCAATTCTTCTCTATTCACAGTGCGCTGAGAGATTTTATCATGAATGGGTATTCATTTATCTTATTTTTTAAACAGTTTGAGGTAAAACTGACATACTATAAACTGCATAGGTATTAACTATGTAATTTTCTTAAGTTTAAACATACACACATATATACATATACCTGTGAAACCATCACTACATTCAAGATAATGAACATATCCATCACCTTCTAAAGTTTCTTCCTGTTCCTTCGTAACCCTCTTATCTTGCTCTTCCCTGCCACCTACTCTTTTCTTTCTTTAGGCAACCACTGATCTTCCTTCTACCACTAGATTTGTATGCTTTTTAAAGAATTTTATGTTAATGGAATTATACAATATGTACTCTTTTCATTTGGTCTGTCTTCTTTCACGCAGCAGTTTGAGATTCATCAAGTTGTCATTAATTGTAATATTCATCAATATTGTTGCTTGTGTCTATAGTTTATTCTTTTATTGCTGAGTAGTATTACATTGCATGGATATTCTAAATTGTACTTATTCATTCATTTGTTAATGGACATTTGGGTTGTTCTAGTTTGTGGGCATTACATATAAGGCTCCTGTGAATATTTGTGCATAATCTTTGTATGGGACATATGCTTTCATTTCTCTTGGGTAAATTCCTAGAAGTGGAGTGGCTGGATAATATATAGGTATATATTAAATTTGTAAACAAAACACCAAACTATTTTCCAAAGTGTTTGTAGCATTTTATATTACTAAAGCAATACATGAGGGTTTTAGGTCCTCCACATTCTGAATGATAACTGGTATGGCTGGTTAGTCTTATTGATTTTTAGCATTTTAGTAGGTGTGTAGTGATATCTCAATGTGGTTTTAAAGTGCTTTTTCCTAATGATTAATGATTTGGGGTTTCTTTTCATGTGCTTTTTTGGTCAAGTGCCTTTTCAAATTCTTCGCTCATTAAAAAATTTTGTTATTTGTTCTCTTATGATTGCATTTGAGGTATTCTTTTTATTTTTTAGATACAAGCCTTTCTTGTATCTTTATTTCTTCTTCCTTTCTCTCTCTCTCTCTCTTTTTTTTCCCCAAAATTAAGTTTTTCAGAGCAGTTTTAGGTTCACAGCAAATTGAGAGGGAGGTATAGAGATTTCCTATATATCCCTTGCCTCAATACGTGCATAGCCACCCATCCCCCCATTATCAATATTATTTACCAAAATGGTATATTTCTTACCAAGGATGAGCCTACATTGGGATGTTTTAATCACTCCAAGTTCATAGTTTACTTTATGGTTCACTTTTGGGGCTGTACATTCTATGGGTTTAGACAAATGTATAATGATATATAGCCATCAGTATAATATCATACAGATTATTTTCACTATCCTAAAAATCCTCTGTGTTTTGCCTATTCATCCTTCCCCTCCCCGACTACTGGCATTCACTGATCTTTTTATGGTATTCATTGTTTGACTTTTCCAGAATGTAATCTAGTTGGAATCATGTAGAACCTAGCCCTTTCAGATTGCTTTGTTTCATTTAATAATATGCATTTAAGTGTCCTCCATGTCTTTTCATGGCTCGATAGCTCATATCTTTTTAGTACTGAATAATATTCCACTGTCTGTATGTACCACCATTTACTTATCCATTCACCTACTGAAGGACATCTTGGTTGCTTCCAAGTTTTGGCAATTATGAATAAAACTTCTATAAACATTCATGTGCAGGTTTTTGTGTGAACATAGGTTTTCAACTCTTTTGGGTCAATACCAAGGGGCACAATTGCTAGATTGCATATTAAGAGTATGTTTAGATTTGTAAGAAACTGAAGTCTTCCAAAGTGGCTGTACTATTTTGCATTCTTACCAGCAATGTGTAAGAATTCCTGTTGCTCCACATGCTTGCCAGCATTTGGTAATATTAGTGTTCCATATTTTGGCCACTGTAATAGATGGTTAGTGGTATCTCATTGTTGCTTTATTTTGCATTTCCCTGATGACATAGGAGGTGGAGCATCTTTTCATATGCTTACTTGCCATCTTTATATTTTCTTAGGTGAGGTGTCTGTTAAGGTCTATGGGTCATTTTTTAACTGGGTTGTTCATTTTCTTAATTCTGAGTTCTTAGAGTTCTTTGTATATTTTAGATAACAGTCCTTCATCAGATGTGTCTCTTGCAAGTTTTTCTCACAGTATGTGGCTTGTATTCTAATTTTTTGATAGTGTCTTCCACAGAGCAGAAGTTTTTAATTTTAACAAAGTCTGGCTTACCTATTATGTCTTTCATGGATCAGGTCTTTGGTGTTGTATCTAAAACCCAAGTGTCACCAAACCCAAGGTCACCTAGGTTTCCTCCTATATTATCTTCTAAAAGTTTTATAGTTTTGCATTTTACATTTAGGTTTATGATCAATTTTGAATTAATTTTTGTGAAGGGTATAAGATTTGTCTCTAGATTTATCTCTTTGCTTGTGGATGTCTGCATTTGTTTTCTATATCTTAGAAATTACTTTTTATTATTGACCGATATCTAGTATACTGGAAAACAATGATTTTGTATTTTAATTGATTTTCAGTAGTTTAGTTTAGATAGGAGAGTTAAACCAGTCCTTATTAGTTCATCTTGCTGGAAGTGAAAGTCTCTTCTCTTTGTTTTTTTATTATGATATTTGACGCATAAAAGAATATATGTAAATTATAAAGAATAATATAAATAATATCAGTGAATTCACCATGCAACCCAAGAAATACAATATTATCGATGACTTGCAGCTACCCATGTGTTCTTCCCTATGCCATTTCACTTCTTAACAGTATCATCCCTTCAGTATTAATAATACCTCTTTCTTATGTCTAATATTCCCTTGATATTTAAAAGTAGCTTTATCCAGTGCATGTATGCTTAATCAATGTAATGTTTGTGTTTTTTTAGCTGTATAAAAATGAGTATTCCTTGTATTAATATCAAAATTTCAACCACATTCTTTAGTTGTGAATCATTTATTTTTATAGCTTATTATTATTCTATTTTATGAATATATTAAGATTTAGCCATTCTCCTAACAGTGTACATTGGTGAGGTTTCAATTTTATATTATTTATGAACATTGATTTTTATGAACATTTTTGTCTAATGTTACTCGCTCTGTTTTTTTTTTTTTTTTTTGCGGTACGCAGGCCTCTCACTGTTGTGGCCTCTCCCGTTGCGGAGCACAGGCTCCGGACGCGCAGGCTCAGCAGCCATGGCTCACGGGCCCAGCCGCTCCGCGGCATGTGGGATCTTCCCGGACCGGGACACGAACCCACGTTCCCTGCATCGGCAGGCGGACTCTCAACCACTGCGCCACCAGGGAAGCCCTGCTCTGTTTTTTTTGGTAAGTAACTTGGTTGTTGTCTTTTTTACCCCAGCTGTCTGATGGTAGGACCTTACTGTTGTCATTAACACATTATAAAATGTGGAAAAATATGTCTCTTTACTAATTTTTTGCTTTGAATATGCTGAAGTTTTAGAACTATCAGATCCAGTTCTTTTTTCTCTGGGAAACATCTTTTTTAAAATGTCTTTGACTATTTCTTCTAGTGTCATTTGTTTTAGTCTTTTCTTAAGGAAATTTATCAGCATGTAGATAGGATTTCTATTCTCTAGTCTCCCTATCTATCAGTTTCTATTATTTTTATCTACTTGGTTTTATATTTCAAGAAAGCACAAGTTTACAACTCACAGATTTAGTTTTTTAGCCTTTGAATAATTTAACTCATATTTATTGAATCCCTAATATGGGTCTTCATATTCTCTCAACTTTGTAGCCTCTAAAGTAGATTTTAATTTTTTGGTTTATTTGTATCCTTTCTTATTCCATCTACCTAAATTTCTTCTCATTCTGTCAATATTCCATTCCATCCTGTTGCCTTCTCAGAAAAGCCATGACATAAACTACTGTTAGCAGTTTTCTGCTATTGTTTTTTAGATCCTGAACCAAATACAGTTTAGAAGACAATTCTTTATTCTTTTTCTGACTCTTTAAAGTTCTTTTTCTTTCCCTTTTCTGAATTTTTTCACAATGTATAAACAAATTTTATTGGTTTTATGATTCTTTTCTTTATTCACTTTCGTTTAAGACAAGATTGTTCTTCACTCTGTTAAATAAGAAGTTGGTTTTATTGCCCTGGTTCTGTCTCCTCTCCACCTTAGGGCTGGGAAAATTGTATTTTCAGAGAGCAGATGTATGCAACTCATAATTCTAATTTTTAGCAGACATTTGGCAGTTGGAGCTCTGCTCTACTTTGCTGTTATTTTCTCCTACTATATGGCTTTGTTCTGTTTCCCACTCAAACAATTGTTGTAATAACATATCTAGTTACCAACAGTCATTCTTTACCCTCTGTCATCAATGCCCTTTAATTTAAGGGGCTGGGGTTCTTACAAATCAATATATGAGCCCTTGTCACTTCCAAATCCTCCATTTGTAAATATGTCAATGCTTTCCAAATTAATCTAGACATAGAATTTATTTCCAATTCCAATGAACTTTTATGAACTTGTTAAAGTAATTATAATCTAATCTCAAAGAACATACACAAGTCTATACAATGATATTCTCTGAAGAACTATATTCAATATAAAATAATTCAAAATAGCATGCATAGCCACTAGTTAAATGAACTATTGTAGTCAATGGTACCAGTATTATTTTTGTGGGACTTGGGGGTTCTGGGATGAAATAAACATCTTTCACCAGAGACCTTATGCAGATTGCTCAGTTTCTCTAGAGATATAGAGATATCTTAAGAGAGATACTTCTGTTGATTATGTTTTTTGATGTTGGTGAGATAACAGGAACTAATTGGCATAGTTATCCCTCAGGATGTTCTTGAACAGATTAATCTGTTGACTTCCCCATATCTCACACTTGCTCACTGTTCTTTGGTAACTACAAGCTTAGAAATTTTCTAAGGCTCAACCAGGAAGAATGTCTACTATATATTTTGTAGCCACCTACAGTACATGTTCTAAATTTCAGATCTCCATATCCAATTTATTTAATGCACTTTGTTTATCTTTTCTAAACATCCTTCAAAGTCTGCAGTCTACTAATCTTCTCTTTCCCTCTGCTGTTTTCAGTGCTTTTATGATTTATTCCTTCATGTAACTTTTCAGTTCTGTTTCAACAAGATTTTGGTGGGGTTGGTAAACAATGCATGTGCTCAGTCCACCACCTTAAACCAAAAGTCTGAAGTTACTTTTACAAGGAGAAAAGAAACCTCTACATTTTCAAAAAGAAAAAGCATACAAGTCTGAAACTATTAAATATTGAAATTATTTCCATTTTAGGAAAAAATATCGTTTCACTAAAAGTTTCTGACTCAATTTTTAAAAGGTGCTATATATTAAAAGCCTTATATATCAAATGAACTCAAGAAGGTAATGTAAACAAATGAAATTGTGTAAGATATATGGGTAATGGTGAACTGTGTGACATTCAAATTCATATGCAAACATGACTCCTAGCTGGATTCTGCCTGTAAGTAGTATGTAATCCTTGGTGTTCACAGAGGTGTAGTCAGATTCTAACATCAGGGGATGTCAGCATGTGAGGGTGAGGCCAGGCTATGGCTATGGTTAGAGCCAGTGTGGGAATGAGCATACTTAAAGCCCTTCTTTATGTATCACAGTCTTGTTTCCACATTGTTTCTTCTGCTGTCTTTCATCATCCTAATAAAAATAATGGCACATCAAAGTATCACTCTGAAGAATTCTGTTAAAATATCACTTCTTTTAGAGAATGTGTTCCTCCACTGAGATGAAACAGGGTGTAATGTCTCAAAGAGAAGTTCAATTAGATAAGTTAAGCAGGCAAAAAAGACTTTATTCCAACCTGTTGTAATAGGGGAGAGAGACTGACCTCAAGTTCACTGTAACAAAAAGTAGAAAGAATTTTTAAGCACCGGTGTAGGCTATTGGAGAAGTACTGGAGGAAGTTAGAGAGGAAATTAGTCAATATGATTATGTTATCTGTGGTTGCTAATTGTCACTTACAGGATTGCTAAGTGTCACTTATCCCTCAGAGACTGACTGGGAGATAAAGGCACTGTCTTTCTAGATGATTATATTTCAGAGGAACAGCTCTCAGGTTTTTGAGAAAGATGTTCTGGGGTTGTAAAACTGGCAAAAATCTGGGAGACTATTTACATCTCAAAGGGGCAGAGAAAGAATTTATGATTGCAAGCTTTCTAAAGTAAATGCTGTAAGCAAAGGGAGGTCAGTGGTCCAGAGTCAGAAAACAACCTGCCAACAGTTTAGTCAAGCTGAGGTTTCTGTTGAGGCCACCTTAGTCAAATGAGAGGATAAGGTGATATTTAAATTAATTATATAATTTTTCCAGGGCCATATTCTAGAATATTTTAAATGAGACATAAATTATACTTCTTATAGAAAATTATTACATTTTTATAAGTAAAATTATTATAAAATGTGTATCAATGGTAACAAGGTCATCATTATAAACATATATGTACATAGTGCGGTATGATAGAGTACTTTGGAGAATATTAGGAAAAGACAAGGCTTATGTTATTAGTTCTTAATAATTTCAGAAGATATGACCTCTTCTGGAGTGTTCAACCAGCTAACAGAGAGATGCAATGGTTGAATTCATGTATAGAGACAACTGATTTCCAGCTAAAGCATTAAAATTAGATCTGAACATTTTTTCCCCAATTTTTAATCAGAATGTTTTAATTGGAAACACTTATAAACACTGTAATGCAGAATGCCTGAAATGTATAAATAGTTAAATGCGTTAATATACAGGCCTGACATTTATAAATACAAACACACTTTTTTGTTTTGTTTTAATCTTTGCTATTGTTTGATTGCAGTTGATGATTACAGTTAGAAAACAAAAGAATTGCATCAGGTATTTTGGACTTTTAACTTTGAGAACAGACTCTGAGGACTGTGTGTTAAATTTATATCAATCTTATTTAAGTTTAAAGTTTTACTTTAAAGTTAAAGGTTCTCTCTAGACAGCATGATTAAATGTATATAATTATAAATTAACAAAGTGCTCTCACATGGTATAAGTTACTATTTAAGTTAATACAACCCAAATTGCTTTCTAAATATCTTCCATGTTTTTCGTTTTCATTCTCTACAAGTTTCTTAGTGCAGCAAAATAAAAGTGAATGGGAACAACATTGTAAATCAACTATACTTCAATAAAATTAAAAAAAAAAAGTGAATGGGAGGAACTCAGCAGATAGGAGAAGTGGATGCATGCCTTGCCTGAAATGTGCCTCTTCTGCCTATAATTTCTGATTCTCATGATCTTGTTCTCATACTGCTCCTTCTAATGACTTTTCGTCACAGTCCTAACAATCATGTCAATATATTATCTTTAAAATTTGGTTGATTTAGTGTCAATTTTGAAGAATCTCCTCAGAGGAGCACCTATTGGCCAGCTAGAGTCATAGAAAAGTGAGACTCCTGTTCAGTGGTGGTTTCAATGGAGTGACCCTTTTATGCAAAACACGATAAATGTGTCTAAGCTTTCCTGCTTTAGCATTGCCTTCTTCTTGGTAATTCTTACTTCCTATTCCCAGGATACAAACTCTGAAAGAGATTAAAAATCATTTCTGCCCAACTATGCATCCTATTTTTAACTTTTCTTTGTTGTAGGACCTTGTAGGATTTAGATTAAATGTTAATGGTTAAGTTTGCTTCTACTGTTACTTATTCTTCTAATTGGATTTTCTTTGCTTTTAATTTTTAGTAACTCTTGACACCACTTTTAATCAATTTTGTACTCTCTCCGACTATATTCTAGTCCTTGTCCTGACTGATATATTATCATAAGCATAATAATTAACTTATTGCTTCTTTAATCAAGTGCTAGCATTTGCCATTATAACTTAATAATGCAATTAGCCCTATTGAAATGCTAAAATAGTTTGCCTTTTCAACATTCAGTTTCTGAATATGGCTCATTGTTTCTTGTACCAATGGATCATGTGCCAACGGCTGGAATTTCCTTTTTTTTCCTGTCAAGGACACAAAAAGTTCTAAAAGCTTTGGGAAGAATTTTCCTACAAACTACAAAATAAAACAGTTCTATGAAAACATTTTGTTTGTATCAATACTCCCCTGAGTCTCTTTTCTTTTTCTCTATGCCTTTTTAAAAAACCTACATATCCCCCTTACCTGTTTCTTATTTTTTCTCTTTGTGACTCTCCAGTAATTGGCCTATAATATAAAACTATTATTAAATTTAATATTAAATTTATTGAATAAAATTATTTATTATTAAATAATTATTTATTATTAAACAATTATTTAATAAATAAATTATTTATATTAAATAATAATATTAATTATTAAATAAATCATTGCATTATTATTAAATTAAATTATTAAATAAATCATTGCATTTTTAATAAACTTGTATGTCCTATATTATTTATCTTAATTAGAGTTTTTTTTTTTTTTTTCAGAAACAAACCACAATTCAAACAGTGCTAAAGGCTAGATTAGGCTGGGCTTTCTTTATGTGATCCACGGTTGATTTTTTTTCTCCTGTGCATCAGGAGACCTGTCCTTTAGTCCCTATAGTGCTACAGTTCTTTACTTTGCTCTCGGTGCATTATTGATGACCAGTAAACCTCTGCTGGCTCTACTTGATGCCAAAAGATGGCTAGAGATGCCAAGAAATGACAAACGTGGTTAGGAAGGGGGCACTTCAAAACACGGATAGTTGCAAAATATAACACTAACTTATGCATGGGCAGAATTATTGCAAACGGGCTGTTATGAAGTCTGACACTTTGGCAACATGAATGTATCTTATGGGGATAAGGAAAGAATACAACTTTATATTCTCAATTCATTTTAGGGAAATATTTGTCATGTGATGTCATAAGTAATTTTCTGTGATAGCAATAAAACTGACTTGGACAGGTATCTCTAAGTGATTTAACATAATAATTAATATGAGTTTATTAACACAACCAAAATGTTTTCCTCCTGGAAAATTTGACAGCCGTGCTTGGCCACTGGCAAAGTAGAACTGTGCCCCCCTTCCTCCCCTCCCCCCGCCCCCTGCCCACACCCCTGCCATATCCCTGTCGGTATTGGTCCTATGAGTTTTCATAGGCAGAAATCTTCAAGATCCTAGGAATATGAGGGACCTCAGTTAAGTAAATGTGACGATTAATAACTTTTATTGAGTGTCCAATTGTTCAAGCCCTATACACTATGGGTGATTAAAAAGAAACAGAAGGAAACAAGTAATCTCTTTTTGCCTCTTAGGGGTATATGTATAGTCATGGCAAAGAGAGGTCATCTATTGGGACCATGCAGCACAGGAGTTAGGAACCAGTGCAAGTTGTATGAAGAATATGTTGAGATTCAAGGAACGAGAATGGAATTGCCACTTGGATAAATGTTACAAAATGTTTGTATTTCTAAGAAGCACTGTGACTCACCACTTCAGTGGCATCCTAATCTTTTGTGACTTGCAAATCCTGTCCTTATTAAATTTAATTCAGCAAACATTTTAAAATATATGCTGCCATGTGTAATATACCCTGTCGGGTCTCACTGCTGCCATAATGTTAAACAGAGTTTTATTTTTATTTTCAAAAATGAATATTCTGTCTCTCCCTTTTCACCTGTGTGTCTTTCTCTCTGTCTCTGTCTCTTTCTCTATATACACACACCCACACCCACACACGTTTATGTATATATATGTAATAGATACACATAAGCACACACACATACATGATGCATATGCTAACAAGCCCTACACTTATAATTACAAAAAGAGATATGGTAGTGTAAAGGAAGGAGTAAGTACTTTCTGATAAGAGTATTAAATTTGTATTGTGAATCTCTGTACTGATGTTATTGTTTAGAAAAATCTCACATAAATGTTAATTATGATGGACAGATGTAACCGTAAATTCATAAGCAATACATGAGCAGCAGAATAATGAATCAGAATGGATCAGTTGAAAGCAGAACAACACATGAGCATTTAAGTGGTGGGAAAGGATGACGTGGGTTGTAGACAGCAGGTAAATAAGAAAAGGTAAGTAACAGAATAAACATAGGAGCTCCTTTTTTTGCCAGGAGCCTGGCATAGCATAGTGTTAGCGTTTTACATATCCTATTCAATGTGATTCTTCTAACAACTCTATGGCCTAGGAATTGTGTTCCTATTTATAGATGAAGAAACATTTTTGAGTGATTTGCTTGGCTAGGAAAACTTACAAGATTATAGAGAAGCTTGAATGAATGAGAAGCCAGGGGACTACTTTATAACAATGAGTGGGAAAAAATTATGTACTTAGATTCCTGGAGGAAAAGGGGAATGTTTGGTACTGCTAATAGGAGTAGATTAAACTTATACACAGACTATAACATGAGTAATTAAGCAGACACAGACCTAGACTAGGAAGAAGAGTCATTGAGGAGTAGAATGAAAAGAATCTGAAGAAATGTGAACATAATCTATATTCCTCTTCTCTATTCTGCAGAGATAAATTCTGGGCTCTCCATGAGATAAATTCTGGGCTCTCCACTTATATAGTTTACATGCTGCTTCTTCACACGATGGTGAAATAGTATTTTCGTATGCTGGATGGTTGACCTAATGATATGGTTGATGACCAAATTATCATGAAACGGATTGGAAAGAACTAAAGGGCAAAGCTGTGCTAGGAACAGTGTAAATAAATAAAGGATCTTTCTTTTTCCTCCCAACTAGGAAAACAGTATCAGAATTTGCACAAGAGAATAAGCAGGGTGCTTCCTCTTTGTACATTGCTGTCATTTCATCTAGGTTCAATGCAGAAACTAGTTCATATGGTATTTCTTTGAACTTTTCTTGTGACTCATATGGGACAAACTTGTGTCTCTAGGAGCAATTTTCAATTACACTAATAGCCAAAAAATAACAAATTGCAGAAATGTTAAAATTCTCAGCCTGATTTATTTGATGAAAAGCTCCGTGTTTGGTTGTTTTGATGTATATCAGTTGTAAAGTTTCAAGGATTTTGTGTGATTTGAAAAAGTGGCTAAGCATTCGGAACTCTCAATTATTTATACAGATCTGTTTGAAACAAACTGTTTAGTCTTTACTATTAGCCCAGCAGTTTTAATGACAGCATACAGGATACTTTCCGTGGTGGACATACGCAAAAAACAAAGGGTTTAGCATTTTTCTTACTTGGCCAAGATCAATTCTTTAAGATATGTCACTGTAATATAAAGCACATGTCAAAGCAAATGATATCCTCATTTTTAGGAATTGGTAAGAGAAAAGAGTTTATAGTAATCTGAGCACATTTGGCTGAACTGTATATCTTTACTTAGATCATCTTCAAAGAGCACAACTTTCCTTGACACTCTAAGACTCTTCATGAATTTGGAATTAGAATACAAATTACTTTATTCCCTCAAACGCTTCAGGAATTCACTATCAGCAAGGCAGTCTGTACGTGTACTCTGTGAGGTCTTCTGATTTATTTAGGAATGGACTTTTCCCCCCTACTTCTTCACATATTGGGAGGAGAGTCAAACAAATAGAAGGTAAGTGAAATCACTCTTGTGGTTGTTAACATGATTTCTGAGGGATAAATTGACAACAACAGTATTTTATCTGTTATATTCACTGCTCCATCCCCAGGGTTTATAATACTGCTTAGTACATAGAAGCGTTCATACATATCTGTTGTATAAATGAATCGGTGAATGAATCTGTGTTAGTCATAGGTTCCTAGTAAGTGCTTCTCAGAATGGCATCCAGCCAAATAATTAGTGAAGAATTAACTTCACATCAGACTTAGAGGATGACATATAGATGACAAATTTCTTAACACAACGTAAAATAATGTTGAAACATATCTGTTGATAGAAAGCATACAATAGTTTTCTTAATTTTCCTAATCATTTTTGTTAATGTACTTATTTTAAACTTTATTCTTCAGAAAATCTCTGAACATCAAAATATCTAAATTTTGAAGACTTCCCTGAAGACAAAACTGGGAGTACCAAAAAGGAAGATTTTGACTTAAAAAAAGCTAGAGATCTTTATCAATTAGGAAATAAGAGATGACCTAAGAAGGATTCCACTTTGGAGGATGTTTCAAATTCTAAGACTTCTTCCAATTAGAACATTTTCTGATGTTATGATTCTTTTCCTGGTTTCTTTGATCACTGTTTAATCTGAACTACAAATTTTTTTCTACTCAAAGCATAATTTATGTTTCTTTTTTTATTTATTTTTTTAATTGGAGTATAGTTGATTTACAATATTGTGTTAGTTTCTGCTGTATCTCAAATTGAGTCAGTTATATATGCATATATCCACATATGCATATATCCACTCTTTTTAAGATTCTGTTCCCATATAGGTCATTACAGAGTATTTAATAGAGTTCCCTGTGCTATACAGTAGGTCCTTATTAGTTATCTATTTTATATATAGTACTGTGTATATGTCAATCCCAAACTCCCACTTCATCCTTCCCCCACTTCCCGCCTTGGTAACCATAAGTTTGTTTTCTACATCTGTGACTCAATTTCTGTTTTGTAAATTGGTTCATTTGTACCATATTTTTAGATTCCACATATAAGTGATGTCATATGATATTTGCCTTTCTCTGACTTTCTTCACTCAGTATGACAATCTCTAGGTCCATCCATGTCACTGCAAATGGCATTATTTTGTTCCTTCTTATTAGCTGTATGTTTCTTTCTTTCTTTTTTTAAATATATTTATTTATTTATATTTGGCAGCATCGGGCCTTATTTGTGGCACGCAGGACCTTCGTTGCAGCACGTGGGATCTCACACTGTGGCACCCGGGCTTCTCTCTAGTTACGCCGCGGGCTCCAGAGCACACCGTCTCAGTAGTTGCAGCATGCGGGCCCACGGCATGTGAGATCTTAGTTCCCCAACCAGGGATCAAGCCCACATCTCCTGCATTGGAAGGCAGATTCTTAACCACTGGACCACTAGAGAAGTCCCTAGCTGTATGTTTCTTAACTGCCTGTCTTTTCTGTAAGCCCCTTAAGGGCAGAAGTTGTGTCATATAGTTTTGTGATTTCTCTATGGAACCCAGCACAGTGTTGTCTACAAAGTATGCTGTAAGTATCTATTGATTGTCAAGTAGTTGAATAGGATACCAGACAATCTTATTATTTGCAGCAATAGGCTCTAAGTACTTCATCTATATTACCTAATCTAATCCTGACTACAACCACATGAATAAGTAGTAGAACTAAATTTAGAATCTAGGCCTCTCTGCATATATCTCTGCTTAATCCATACAACCTAAATGATTATCTGTCAGCATTTCTAATCTGAAGTCTTGAATAAATGCTCTGCTTTTTTATGGTAATACAGTCTTCTTGGATTCTGTAGTTTGCCAAGTAGTATATAGAGCTTTTGATGTATATTTTTCTCTCTAGGTATTTCTTAGGCATTGGCAAAGCAATATCTTTTCTTATATATTGGATGTTTGGCTGGAGGAAAAATCATAGATGGAACATGCATATAAACTATGAATTTTGCTTCAAAATTGTTAAGAGTTGTCAAGAGTTGTCATGGCTAAATGTTTTCATCTCTTTTTGTTCCTTGAATTAAATACAGCTATGATTTAGCCTGGAATAAGTAAAGAAATGTGTTGTTTAAAATCTATCAGTCACTATCACTTATTTTTTTTCTGTTAATTGCCAAGCAACATAAAACAATTTAAAACTTACTTAGTAAGTACTTTAAGAATATTTAATAAAAATACTTGGAGTTTTAATTTTCTTTTCAACTCATTTTTTATTACTTGTAGAGTCTACTACTTTTTATTTCTAGTAATTATTATAAAAACAAGTTTACACAGAGAAATAAGACTAGTTATTTTTTATAGGAGGATAAAAGACTGGCTTGTCTTTTGCCTGGTTTGGTGCTGGTGTAGATCCTTGTTTATCACTTTACCATTTTTCAGTGTGACCCTGAGCTTTCACTAGCAGTGTTTAGAAACCCTTATCAGTTTTCATTTTGCAAATGGTCATTTATGTTATTATGCTAATAAGCTGAATAAATTTAACATTGGCCTAGGAGTGGATTTGAGTAAGCTTCTGGGAAACCTCTACAAATTCACAAAGTTAATGGCTTGACCTCCCAATTCTCCAATGTAAAATAAGCTATAATGATTTTTTAGGCTCTTAGCTTCCCTGCATTTTAAAAAAATGAGCTCCCATTTACTTCAATCGACTTGCCTTTCTTGATAATCTCATTGTAAATGAATAATCCCTTATTTATCTTCTAAAATGATTCACGTCTGTCTTTGCTTCAGACCCTTCTTCATGACAGAGAAGGAAAATTTCTTAGCAGATATTCTGAACAGTGAATTCTTCAGAATTTATGACAACAGAAGGATACTTTAAAGTGGCAGCTCATAATTTGCTTAAGCAAATACCCAAGGAAGAAATATGATAAATACTTTCAATACTTATTTGCTTGATAGAGCAGAAAGTTGGTAAAGTAGGAAGGAATGTATGTAACGTGTAAAGATTTGGCATGTGTCCGTTTAAGAATTTAGAAAGGAACAGTTGGATTTTAGTTTCTTTAGCATCACTAAATTCTAATAATTTCTTTTTTAAATGAAACCTTGCCCACCACATTACATACATATCTCTGTTCTTAATGAATGGTTTATTCATTCATAGGTAATACTTAGACAGGTGCCAGCCTAAAGGGAGGTGAATCCTTCCTGTATATCTGTAGTTGAAATTAATGCAAATAGGGAAAAAGAGCAGAGTGATTTTAGAGTTACTGTAATGTTGGTGTAAAGTTGTACTTTTGCTATACAAACAGAAAAGATTATTAATGGTAGAAGGTAATACTGTAGTTTTAGAAAAGAAGTTACTCAAATAATTACCAATTTGGCAAATACTGATTTCAGTCTGGCCAGTGATAATCTCTATATTTATTTATAAGGTAGTAACAAAACTTCTTATTTATGGCTTTTTGGTTTCAAAAGCCAGCATATTTCTGGAACAATCACATTATGGGATATATTTTGATAGGCTTTTACCCTTGAGTTTTTTTACCTTCTCTTGATCTAGGAATTTACAAAGCAACAAACAGATCATGGTATTAGAAGAGGCAAAGAATATCAGTGTTTCCTGATATTATGGGGGAAAGGGAAGGCCAATATTTTGTTTCTTTTGGACCAGAGTCCTTCCCTTTCATGGATTCCTTGAAGTTGCTCACTTATTGTAGCGCGTTCTAATCAGTATCTTGATTAATTTTGAGTTCTAAGAGGGAGGTACAGAAGGGCTGGTTTTATAACACCTAGCATAAGGATTCATTCAGAACCAACTTTAGTATTCTTAATCTTTAGGGTCCTGCTCTGAGCAGAAAGAATTCACATACTTAATTTCTTTCCAATTCTGTAAGAGCTGAATAAAGCAGTGGTATAGTTAAGCAAAGTAGGAGCTAAGCATTTGCCTTCTGTCCTGGATGATTTTTCCCTGACACTATTTCACATTAAGAATATGACTAAAATCCAAAGGAGAATAAGGGGCAGCAGCTTTGAATGAAAAGCTGAATCCTAATGTGAAATGGCCTGTTTTTCCTGGATTAAAATTGGCAGGGAACACAGGGCAAAGGGAGACACTAGAGATAGCTGCCTAGTGCCTGGTTAACAAAGCAGATGATGCTTTTATAAACTGAACGGCTGTAGCTGTGCTATCTCAGAAAGTCACTGTGTGTTGGTGAAAGACTCACAGTAAGTCTGCAACATAGGCAAATGTGCTGAAAGGTACTTGTTCAGATATTAACCATAAAAAAAAATACCCTCCAAGTGGCAGTTTATGTTGCTGGTAGTTTGAAAATGGTCTACCCTTTGGAAAACTTAAGGAATATTCCCTTAAAATAACATTCTCATCTCTCATTAAAAGACTCTTTGAAAAGCAGGTATCCTTAAAATATTATTTACAAGGAGGATAATTTACTTGCTGACAGTGTTCTTATAAGAGGGAAACTAAGAAAATATAGCACCATGAGTATTGGTTCTGAGAACTTTTTAATGAGATTTTAATGTAGACTGTGAAAGATTAAAGAGAAGTATAAATTATGAAAAACTCACGAATATTTCTACCTGATGGTTAATTTATCTACTTTTTATTGCAACCTATTATTCTGCTTGTATTTTTGCATTGATCAGTGGGTTCCTGTAGCCAATGGTTTTTAAAAATTGAATTGCAGGGATTGAAATTTATGTAAGCAGTTCTATTCTGGAAGAAAAGTCACTTGTTTGCCATTGAAATGACATTTGGGACACCTACATTTCTATACTTGGCACGATTTTGGTTCCTATGGTGTACACAGGAATACTGGCACTGTGGCTTAGTCCTTGGGAATCAGTGACTTTGGGACTTGGGCAGAGTTTTGCCATGAAACTTTTGGCTCTAATTGGAACTTCTTTCTGTAGAAAGTTTTAACAAACGGAATCACAGATAGGAAGGAACTTCAAGAGATCATTTATTCCCTTCTATGTCTCCAGGCAGTGAAAAAAATAACTCTTAATAATGTCGAGGTTTACTTATCTAACCAAAACTAAATGGAGAGTTGTATAATTTGCCAGTGAATTTTGGTTGACTTCACGGGAAATGTAGGTAATTTTTTAAGGGGAAAGATTACATTTCTGCCTGAAGGATCCATCTTAAATTAACTCATAACTTTCTATAATACTTCAACTATGTAGAGATAATTCAAAAAGGATGGATACAGCCCTTTGAGAAATAAAATATCAATGATATGTACCTTTTTCTCCTGTTTTTGCAGAATTGAGCCTTCTCATGTTCACACTTGGGTTCTATAATCTCACAAGTGGAAACGGAGGGCTTATGATAACAATGATAACTGCAATTGCATTCTGTCTGTCTGTCTCTCTTTCTCTCACAGTGAGCCTCACTATCTCCTGCAAATCCTTCTTCCTTATGTACCCTTCCTGCCCATTTTGGGTATCATGTATCTTCAGAAGTCCTACTAGGATGTTTTTCAAATGGATCCACCAAAACTGTCTTCTGCAAAGTTCTCTCTCCAAGCACTGGAGATACTTTGCCTGACATCATCACCAATAATGAACAGGATTTCTACAATTTCAATATTGCACGGTGGTGTGTGGCAAATTTGGATAGAAAACCTCACTCCTCTTAAGTGATGTTTTTTATAGAGGTAGGTCTGCCCATGTCCTAACGTGTTACAGAGTTTTAGTGTCATAGCTTTCTCAGTTTTTATGAGGCAGATCTGAGGATGGAAGCCATGTTTTCATAACTGTCCTACTGCCGATGGTTTAGGATGAAGGACTAGTTTAAGATCATGGTACCTGAATTCATTTCACCTCAGGATGAGTTCTTCCAAGAGCTCTCCTGAAGACAGACTCCTGGAGAAACCATGTCCCTGGTTTTATAGACTTACCCAGATATTATCCAAGGACCACTTAGACTCCTGCTGTGACCTCCTCCACATTTATTTACATTGCTATTCATTACATTACTTCATGAATTTTATGAATTTAGTAGCAAATTAACTTTGGCTTTATAATTTCTTTAATTGCTCAAGGCTTCAGTTATTTCACTTAAAACAGAAAGCAGCAACAATGTGTGCTTCACACAGCTTTCTGTTTGGAAGGCACACATACTTCAAGGGGTTGTGATTTTACTCACACCCCTAGATCTCTTTTTTTCCCCATACTGTAACAGGAGATGGAGGCGACTACAAGATTTGAGACATGGTTCTCTAAATTATTCCAGCTGTAACAGACTAGAGCGCACACTTTCTTTTTTGTAAAAACCACGAAATTTGCAGCCTATTTTGGAGAATTTCCACGTGGGGAGAATAGATAAAAGGATATACCTGGAAGAGCTTAGCAGGTCTAGCAGAACTATAGTGAAGCTGTGATGTTTCTTTATATGTGCTTCATTGCAATTTTTAGTTTATTTTTCCTAAAATGCAGTCTGGGCTACTTGAATATAATTTTGACTTCACTGATGTCAAATAAGGAGAAAATGGGATTTACATTATTTGCCTAAGCCCCCAATTAGGCTCCCACATGGCAAAGCAAGTTTTGCTTTCACTGGGACCTGGTATTTCTGCAGACAGAAGGTGGTGCTGTTGCTTAGGAACAATACAAAGCCCACACTTTTCTATCAAACTCATGATCAAGTTATCACAATCGTTCTTTATGGAACAGAAAAAAAAAATCACAGTCAACCGGAACTTATTCTGACATTTGACTTCAGTTACTTCTCTGCTTAAAACCAACCTGAAGAATGCAACCATGTTATTCTTGCTATTTATGTAAATCTTGGAAGCTGCATGAAAAAAAATAAGTTCTAAAATATAGGACGTGTTGTTTCCTTTTATGCAGTGAGGTTGAAAATTATCTGCAAGGACTGCAAGCCTGAATGACTCACTGGTTACAAGAAAAAGCCAGACATTGAAAACCAATGCAATATTGTTGCATTTGAATATTAATGTTTTCGAACACAGACTACTGAACAAATGTTTTCTGACTATAGGTTGTTCACTGGATAAACATGTCTGTGGCATGCTATTCAAGCCAGCTCGGGTGTCAGGAAAGGAGCCTGCCTTCCCCTGCTCCTGCCAGATGTACTGGGGTCATATCCTGAGGCCTCTGGGTATGGTTCTGGGTAGGGATGACAGTGCCAGATGTTGACAGAGGCTCACGTCCTCGCGAAAGACCTAGGGCATGGCAGGAAAGATAGAGGTCTGTTCACCTACAATCACCTGTGATATCATGGAAACAGGTCGATATTGCAAAGCAGTTTTAAAGTTTAAAAGTAAGGATTAGAGCTAAAAATCAAATCTAGGGAACCATAGACTGACTAAAAATGTAGGCAGCAAGAGTCAAAGGACAGCAAGGCGGGTTTTATATATAGTCACTGAGAGAGAGGTCCAGATGCCTCCTATTAACATATTAGTTAACACCAATTTGGGAGAACTGTGTTTAGCTTGAAAGATCTGTTTATATCTTGTGAAACATGGTGACATCCTTTGAAGGAAAGCTCAGACAAGAAGAGAATCTTAATTAGCAATAACTGTAAACTTGAATCTTTCCACAGAACTTGAGAATATGGATGTCCTCCTTTTTCAAAAATCCCCAACATTTCCTTAGGTTCCCTTTCTTCAGGGGTTGTAGGTGAATGTGTATCTCTGGTGGTAGTAACTAGCATAAAAATCTGGGGCAGGAAGCAGTATAATATACTGGTTTGAAAACAGACTCTGAAATCAGGTTGTCTGTATTTTAAATCAGTTTTCACCATTTGCTGGTTTCTTTTCTCGGTCTCAATTTCTCATCTGGGGATAATGAGAGTACCTAACTCATGGGGTTGTATGGAAGCCAATCAGTTTACATAGGTAAAGCATGATGAAAATTATCTGGTTCATAGTAAGTGTGGCATAAGAGCTTGCAATTATTATTCTTGTTCACTTAGGGAAGGCTGTGAAAGGATGCATAGAGCTGAAGCCTTACCAGCGAGCATGCTTTCTTTCAGATGATACCCATTCTCTATGCCATGTCACAAACACTTTTTGGAATATGCCCTGGGGCTTCTGGCATCACAGGTGCTTTAAGCTTCACTGTGTAAATGTATAGACAGAAGTAATAAGTATGTCAAATGATGGCAGTAATTTGCCACTTGAAAGCCAGAGACAATAAGCTTGTAAGATGTATACTTAATTTGGTACCTAAATGACTTCCCCAACAGAAATATTTTAAGAAAGAAAAAAAAAATGATGTTTGGTATAGCTGTACTGAGATCTTCATATACTTAAGTGAGTATATACATATGTGATCTTAAACATTGACAGAAACAAAAACAAAAGCATGTGTTTGGAGATCCTCTGGATACTAAAGATCCTTTCCAGTGAGTTGGTGAATCTGATACTCTTCCATCAGAATTCCTATGAAGTGATTGTCTACTTTCCAAAGTGCCTCAAAATACCATCGCAAAGAGGAGCCCTTTAGGTTTACATACTTTGCCTTTGTCTATTTAGCTCTGATACCGTTTTTGGAGGTGCACTATGGTGTAGGCTTTATTTTTTTTTCCTTTAATGGTTTAAAAGGTACAACTCTTTCAAATGTTTCCTGATTTTAGAGACTTTATTTTTAAAGGATGGAAAAAAGTATGTTTATGTTACAGTACATCATTTAAGTGAAAACTGAGCCCTACAGAGAATACTATTTGTATATGATATATAAGGATAACTTTAGACTTTTGGTTTATATGACACTTCTCAAATTCCCCAGATTGGCCAGTTGACTTGTGTATGTATTCCCATAACGCGCTATGCTCTTTCCTACTTAGGAGAATAGCATTATAATTGAGTAATTGCTTATATAGCTTTTCCCACTACCTCTGTTTGTGAGCAAAGACTGAATTTTGTTCATCACTGTGTCCATAAAATTAATCAAGGTATCTATAGTAGACATTTAATAATATCTAATATTTCTTTTTTTTTTTTTTTTTTGCGTTACGCGGGCCTCTCACTGTTGTGGCCTCTCCCGTTGCGGAGCACAGGCTCCGGATGCGCAGGCCCAGCGGCCACGGCTCACGGGCCCAGCCGCTCCGCGGCACGTGGGATCCTCCCGGACTAGGGCACGAACCCGTGTCCTCTGCATCGGCAGGCGGACTCTCAACCACTGCGTCACCAGGGAAGCCCTATAATATCTAATATTTCTTTAATGAATGAATGAAATGAGTGGTGGAAGGTGATCAGTTGTGTGTGTGTGTGTGTGTGTGTGTGTGTGTGTGCCAGAGAGAGAGAGAGAGAGAGAGAGGAGAGAGAGAGGGAGATGAAATTGGAATTGGAAGCAAAAGATTGTCATCTGAGCTTTAAAGAGAAGGATAGGCATACAACTAGCTTGTCTGATTACCCTCTAGAATTTCTTTGAGGGAGGTCAGTCCCAAACTCTGTGCTGTTTCTCTGGGGTCTTCAATGAATTTAGAGTTGCTATGGGAATTTTAATTTTTTGAAGGAAGTGCCAAAACTTGACATTGGTTGAACGCTGGGAAAATTACTAGCTCAATGTTGTTCTCATAGGCTGGACATTAGATCATATGATATTCCATTCAATTACATAATATCTTTGAAAAGCTGGGGTTTTTATGTCAGTTGTTGCCATAAAAAGAACAAATCAGTACTCGAAATGTTCAATCTGGTTCCAAAATATCGGAAGTTGTGCAGTGCCCAGCAGGTAAGTAAGAAATTACAGTTATTTAAGAATGAAATAATGCTATTACTTTTTTCTTTCAATTATGTGTATTATCTTTTCAATAGTCAACTAAGCTGTTATGACATAAATACTTATTAAGCTGTTTGCATATCACAACTTAATAAGTGGAACTCAGTTATTTCTTTTGGCTTAAGGGCACTGTTAAGAAATTGGTGAGACACTAAAGGTCCCATGTTTGGGAAACTTTGCTCAAGGGTGAAAAATGGAAAACTGGAGACAGAGCCTAGGATGAGAAGATTCAGTTTTTTGAAGGTGGGATGCTGCCAGTACTACAGTTTTTTTCCTCAACACTGGTCTGCAATTAAAGGTCAGGACAGATAATTAAACAGAGACCTTCAATTCAAGTCTAGGTGAACAATTTAATTATATTATTGTTTAATAGAGTTATTGCTACATGAGACTTGGTTTTATTTCCTCACAGACCATAAAGCCTTCCTGATTAAATATTTTTTTCATTACCCATGGATCAAATATTATAGAGCCTAGAAATATGACAGGCAAATGTAAAATAATTTCTAAATTTTCCCTTAGAAATGTAAGATAATACTTTATTTTAATCCTTCTTTTTAATACTGCTGCAAAATTCTAAAGCAATGATTGGCAGTATTGTTTCATTGAATTTGATCTGTAGGATTTTTAAGCTTCCTGTTAGTCAAATTAGCAAAATTAATGGAGAAGTAGAATATGTCATGATGACTTTGGGCACCGTCAAAATTAAGATTCTGTTTTGTTCTTACTTTACACAGCTAATTAACAATCTAACTTGATAACAGATTTTTCCCTTATCTGAGTTTCAGAAAAGATCATGATTCAAGAGACTTTGGAAAACAATACAGTTCTGAATTTTAGATTCATATTTTAATAAAAAGGCTGTTTAGTAACCTCATTTTTTTCATAAAAGCTTTAAGATATCCCTAAAAGCACCAACAATGTATAGCAAGTGTCTTCAATATTTGTTTCTTGTGTTATAAAGCAGAAACTAACACACCATTGTAAAGCAATTATACTCCAATAAAGATGTAAAAAAAAATTTTGTTGCTTGTGACATACATAGAAAATATTTCCAGGGTCTGCATATTAATCTTGTGATTTTCTGTTTGAAAAGAAAAAGAATATGCATGACCTGGCAGTCAGTATGAAGGCAGTATTTTCCCTTAATGAATATCTCATCTTTTTTCTTTAGCCTTGCAAAGTACTTTTGTCCTTTATTTGCCACTAATGCTTGTGATAAAAAATTAAATTACTGTTCATCCTTTCAATATGTTTTCCTCAGAGTTTCTCTGCTGAAGAACAAACATTTAAAAGAGGATGCAGATAGTTTAGTTTTATACACAGCCCTGCTATATTATTCATTGCAATGAATTTTTAATGTTAGAGAAAGAAAAGTAAAATATATGTTAATTTCTAAGGTGAGACAGGTAGTCGTCAAGGGAATGATAAATTCACAGAGGCTGGAGATGAGTGTGTGATAATAAAATAAGAATGCTTCTCTCTTGGAATCCTGGGCTTTTTCTGCATGTGGGAGTGTATCTCGTAAAGTTTTCTGAATGAAAGTCTCCAGACCCAATCACCAATAGCTAACGTGCCTCAGACTCTTTGAGTTTTCAGTTGAGAAAAAAGTCACTAGAGCAAGATTATTAAAAACAAAAACAATACAAACAAAACAAAAAAAGGAAGCCCTGACTGCCAACATACCGATAAGACTGTGCTGTATCTTGTGTGAGATTCCTCAGCTTTCATTTTTCCATTAATTTTACATTCCTTAATGAAATTTCTACTCTTGTCGTTCATAAATAAGCCAATTATTTTTCCTAAATAGGTGAAAAGATGTACATGAATGTTCTTTTAACTTTTTGATACTCTTTTACAAGAACAGCAAATGAATAATGTGCTTTATTTGGTCTCTGAATTGTCAAGGTTAATGGTTTTCTTAGTATTGTATTCTCTTGGAATTCAACAATTTATCTTCAGGCCAAAAGAATTACAGCATCTGGTAAGGAATCGATTTACAAACTGCTCACAATGTAAAAGAGCAGATTAAACTTTATGGACTCTGTTCTTCAAGCTCCCATAAGCTTCTCTGCTCCTGAGAAAGGGATGGGCAGTGTTTGATGTGAACAGGAGATAGTGAAATCACAGTAGTTCTAGGATATTTTCTCAAATTCTCCAAAGACATGTTCAATCTGTTGTCATCAGAAGACACATATTTTGAATTTAGGGAGGATGAATGTGTGGGAAGAAAAAAAAAAACTGTCACGTGGAGAATTGTCTACTCTTGGTTGTCTGCCAAATACCAAGTAGTAATTGAGTCAGTAGTTTAAAAGAAAAAGGGGGGTATTTTCCATTTTCTTTTGTTGAATATAGATGAACAAAAAGGGCGGAACCATACTTTTAGGAAAACTTGTACGAGGTACGGACTGATATTTCAAAATAAGTTTTGAAATTTAATTTTAGAACCCCCGAACCAGAAACAATATGCTTTATTATATACTCTTAGTCTCAGTATAGAACATCTTACATGATTTACTTTTTTCATGCAATCACTCTATGTTAACTTTTTTTCTTTCTACCTCTTTCATATGCATTAATGTAAAACTGGAGACACCAACTGTTTAGGGCAAATGTAATTCTATTTCTGTGCTCTAACAATATATAAAAAACCAAATGTCTACTTTTAAATTATTACCTTATTGATTTTTTCCTATACACGTAGTGGTCTTAATTTTATTTTACTCATTTTATAATGACTATCACCATAGCACCTAGGCAGATTTCACAGAAATGAAAAAATTATTATATGCAGCTAGCTACCTACAATAATATATGACAGACTACACAGCAAGACTGAACAAGTGATAATAAAATTCAAATTAATCAGTCACACTCGAAGGCTAATGATGTCAATCACCCCAAATATGTAGTTTTGTCTTATTCGTTTCTACTTCTTATCTGCTTCCTCTCTATTGCCAAGGCACCTAGACTCTTCATTAGTTTAAATTACAGAAACATGAGATTACCCCAAGTTTTTAGTATAGTTCCAATGTGTCTGGATCTCAGAAGACAGTGTTTATATAAGCATAAAATATTAGTTCTGGAAGGCAGGGCGGTATCTTGTCCTAGAACCTTGTGAACCTGACATTTTTCGGGTTGCGTAACCTTAAGTCATTGACCTAAAAATCCTAAAGTTCACCTCTTTTATTTTTAAAATGGGGTTTCTGAAAGAATTAATTAAAACATTGTGTATATGTTCAAGCACAATAGCTGATACATGAAAGTTGCTCGAAGATGTTAACTACGATATTGATGGTGTTAGTGGTGGAATGATAATACTTCCCTTATAAATGTATCTTTCTCCTTTTCCATCTGTAATCATATTTAGTCATATTACTTGCTGGAATAAAAGTTAAATTTCTAAAGCCTTTACTTTCAAATATATTTATCAAGTCAACTTAAAAAATTGGTCCATCCTCTCTGTCAAGCATGGTGTGTAGCCATATGAGCTATACTTCAGTATCAGCATCTAATAACATTTCAGTCTTCTATTTATCTTGGAAAAATATTCAAATGTGCAAAAATTAACTGTTTTTTTGCCTATAAAACATGTGTTACTTATAATTACAAAATGTTAATTTGAAACTCTTAACAGTGTTTTCTTGGGAAAAAAAATTTTTTTTTCTTACAGCTCTACTGGGCTCTGGCCAGATATTAGTATTCTTTTCCTTACTATAACCAAGGACCATGAGTCTAAGACTTGAACACTGTAGCTCAGATCAGAAAGAAGTGGGGATTCCAGGTTTTCTTTGTATTTACTTTTATAATTATTGCATCCAGTCCAAGACATAAGTCAAAACACAGTCACTTGGAAATTTACTTCTAGAAACTACAGTCAGAGGGATGAAAAGACCAGATCTTGAGGTCAAATCTGAGATCTGTGCTAATTATTCTCAAAGGGTCTTATCCTTCGATTAAGTCAATGAAACACATGCACACTCTAAGAAGACACAAAAAGAGATAAGTGATAGAGGTCTGGAGTTGGATTGAAAATTTACCTCTGCCCCCCAACAGCCCCCAGCCCGTTAACCCAAGAAATTAACTAAATAGCATCCAATCTTTACTGTGTACAGCATAGTGATTATATTTAATAATTACATACTTGAAAGTTGGTATGATCTTAAATGTCTCCTCACTACAAAGGACGGTAATTATGCGACATGATGCATGTGTTAAATAAGGCTATAATGGTAATTATTTAGTAATATATTAATGTATCAAATCAACAAGTTGTAAACTTTAACACCATGTTATGTTAATTATATCTCAATAAAGCTGGAAAAAATAGCATTCACTCTTTATTGTGCATAGATTATGTACTGAACATAGATTTCAACTCTGAAGCAGTTAATTGGGGGAGAAATTTATTTATTTTACCAGCTAGCACTTAGACCTTTTGGGAAGCGATGTATTTTCATTTGGAAACACTTTGTATGCATTCTTAGGAACAGATGGGGCCAGGGTGGCATGAATGTTGTGAGATACCAAATCATCATATGTAGGGGAAGGAAGCTATATTTATGATGGGTGGGGGATTAGTAATTTGTAGTTTTTGGTCCAGAATGGAGAAGAGAAAAATAAGGAGTGATGAAAAAGAAAGGGAAAGAGATGCTCATAAAATGAAAAGAAGCTGGAATGATGGAGATCAGTAAGCTTTGGGGAGGTGAGTAGACTAAAAGATAATTTAAAATGATGCTAGTTCATGTTCGCTTAAAGGTTGTTTGTCTTGCTGTGATACAAAGCACTCCTCCATCTCCTCTGGTGAAATTTTCTATGATTATGTAAAATTTTGGGAGTGGATCTTGGGATCATCTCAAAGATTCTTCTGGGTTTAGTATCTGGAGAGACATGGTAAAGCCTAGAAATAACATACACAGAAACAGAAGCCTAGCAGGCAAAGTGAACCATGAAAACGTGTCTTAGACATCTGCAGATCTTTTTGGATGTTAATAGGACCTGGTACTGAAAAATATTCAAGTCAAGTATACCTAGCTGACCAAGGTGATGTGGTGGCATCTGTAAGGCATTTTAAAGTATTGAGTGACTGTTTACTTCAAGGGCAGGACCAAAGTAAGGGTTCCTTCACATACCTTTACTTCTTAGATGTTGGCGTATAGCAAAGACTTATTAACAATGCTTTTCTGAAATACAACTCTCAGAGGTCAATTCTCAGATAGTCAAGATCAATCTTCTTTAAAGTAGCCTATAATTTTGCCACTGCCTACCTTAGTGTTCTTTTATGGTTCAACACTGCCTACTGAATAATGTCTCAAGTTCTCCTTCTGGAATTTATGTACTGTAAATCTGATTCCTTTCCATGTCTCTACCTCATTTGCTCATTATCCTTTAAACTAGCCAAACCAAAAAAAAATTTAATTCCTTAGTTTTTTTCTTATTTGGTTAAACTGCAGTGGAATAAGGAAAAATATTTTAATGGAACGAATAATTATAACCCTTTTCTCAAAATAATTTGCCTAAAATAATTTAAATTTTCTTAAAATTAACCTATATCTTCAACATACAGTTTTTGACTTTACACTCTTGGGAATGGATTTTGTGGATAATATTTTAAACTGAGACATTATTTTTGTGTCTAACCAAGTACTGCTTCTATCTTCCAACTCTGAAAACAAGGAAAATACGTTTTATTATTTAAATATACACAGAGGGAGAGGAGCCAAGATGGCAGAGTAGAAGGACGTGCTCTCACTCCCTCTTGTGAGAACACCAGAATCACAACTAGCTGCTGGACAATCATCAACAGGAAGACACTGGAACTCACCAAAAAAGATACGCCACATCCAAGGACAACGGAGAAGCCACAATGAGACTAGGAGGGGCGCAATCACAGTAAAATCAAATACCATAACTGCTGGGTGGGTGACTCACAGACTGGAGAACGCCTCTACCACAGAAGTCCACCCACTGGAGTGAAGGTTCTGAGTCCCAGGTCAGGCTTCACAACCTGGGGGTCCGGCAACGGGAGGAGGAATTCCTAGAGAATCAGGCTTTGAAGCCTAATGGGAATTGATTGAAGGACTTTGACAGGACTGGGGGAAACAGAGACTCCACTCTTGGAGGGCACACACAAAGTAGTATGTGCATCGGGACCCAGGGGAAGGAGCAGTGACCCCAGGAGAGACTGAACCAGACCTACCTGCTAGTGTTGGAGGGTCTCCGGCAGAGGTGAGGGGTGGCTGTGGCTCACCGTGGGGACAAGGACATTGGCAGCAAAAGTTCTGGGAAGTACTCCTTGGCATGAGCCTTCCCAGAGTCTGTCATTAGCCCCACCAAAGAGCCCAGGTAGGCTCCAGTGTTGAGTTGCCTCAGGCCAAACAACCAACAGGGAGGGAACACAGCCCCACCCATCAACAGTCAAGCAGATTAAAGTTTTATTGAGCTCTGCCCATCAGAGGAACAGTCAGCTCTACCCACCACCAGTCCCTCCCATCAGGAAACTTCCTGAAACTTCATGAAAAGGAATGAAGACAGCCTAAGAGACCTCTGGGACAACATTAAACGCAACAACATTCACATTATAGGGGTCCCAGAAGGAGAAGAGAGAGAGAAAGGACCAGAGAAAGTATTTGAAGAGATTATAGTTGAGAACTTCCATAACATGGGAAAGGAAATACCCACCCAAGTCCAGGAAGCACAGCGAATCCCATACAGGATAAACCCAAGGAGAAACATGCTGAGACACATGGTAATCAAATTGGCAAAAATTAAAGACAAAGAAAAATTATTGAAAGGAGCAAGGGAAAAATGACAAGTAACATACAAGGGAACTCCATTAAGGTTAACAGCTGATTTCTCAGCAGAAACTCTACAAGCCAGAAGGGAGTGGCATGATATACTTAAAGTGATGAAAGGGAAGAACCTACAACCAAGATTACTCTACCTGGCAAGGATCTCATTCAGATCCAATGGAGAAATCAAAACCTTTACAGACAAGCAAAAGCTAAGACAATTCAGCACCACCAAACCAGCTCTACAACAAATGCTAAAGGAACTTCTTTAAGTGGGAAACACAAGAGAAGAAAGAACCTACAAAAACAAACCCAAAACAATTAAGAAAATGGTCATAGGAACATACATATTGATAATTACCTTAAACGTGAATGGATTAAAGGCTCAAGCCAAAAGACACAGGTTTGCTGAATGGATACAAAAACAAGACCCATCTATATGCTGTCTACAAGAGACCCACTTCAGACCTAGGGACACATACAGACTGAGAGTGAGGGACTGGAAAGAGATAGTCCATGCAAATGGAAATCAAAAGAAAGCTGGAGTAGCTATACTCATATCAGATAAAATAGACCATAAAATAAAGAATGTTACAAGAGACAAGGAAGGACACTACATAATGATCAAGGGATCAATCCGAGAAGAAGATATAACAATTATCAATATATATGCACCCAACATAGGAGCACCTCAATACATAAGGCAACTGCTAACAGCTCTAAAAGAGGAAATCGACAGTAACACAATAATAGTGGGGGACTTTAACACCTCACTTACACCAATGGACAGATCATCCAAAATGAAAATAAATAAGGAAACAGAAGCTTTAAATGACACAATAGACTAGATAGATTTAATTGACATTTATAGGACATTCCATCCTAAAACAGCAGATTACACTTTCTTCTCAAGTGCGCATGGAACATTCTCCAGGATAGATCACATCTTGGGTCAAGAATCAAGCCTCAGTAAATTTAAGAAAGTTGAAATCGTATCAAGTATCTTTTCTGACCACAACGCTATGAGATTAGAACTGAATTACAGGGAAAAAAACATAAAAAACACAAACACATGGAGGCTAAACAATACGTTACTAAATAACCAAGAGATCACTGAAGAACTCAAAGAGGAAATCAAAAAATACCTAGAGACAAATGACAATGAAAACACGATGATCCAAAACCTATGTGATGCAGCAAAAGCAGTAGTAAGAGGGAAGTTTAGCTATACAAGCCTACCTCAAGAAACAAGAAATATCTCAAATAACCAATCTAACCTTACACCTAAAGGAACTAGAGAAAGAAGAACAAACAAAACCCAAAGTTAGCAGAAGGAAAGAAATCATAAAGATCAGAGCAGAAATAAATGAAACAGAAACAAAGAAAACAATAGCAAAGATCAATAAAACCAGAAGATGGTTCTTTGAGAAGATAAACAGAATTGATCAACCATTAGTCAGACTCATCAAGAAAGAGAGAGAGAGGACTCAAATCAATAAATTAGAAATGAAAAAGGAAAAGTTACAACAGACACTGCAGAAATACAAAGCATCCTAAGAGACTACTACAAGCAACTCTATGCCAATAAAATGGACAACCTGGAAGAAATGGACAAATTCTTAGAAAGGTATAACCTTCTAAGACTGAACCAGGAAGAAATAGAAAAGATGAACAGACCAATCAGAAGTAATGATACTGAAACTGTGATTAAGGATCTTCCAATAAACAAAAGTCCAGGACCAGATGGCTTCACAGGTGAATTCTATCAAACATTTAGAGAAGAGCTAACACCCATCCTTCTCAAACTTTTCCAAAAAGGTGCAGAGAAAAGAACACTCCCAAACTCATTCTATGAGGCCACCATCACCCTGATACCAAAACCAGACAAAGATACTACAAAAAAAGAAAATTACAGACCAATATCACTGATGAATATAGATGCAAAAATCCTCAACAAAATACTAGCAAACAGAATCCAACAACACATTAAAAGGATCATACACCATGATCAAGTGGGATTTATCCCAGGGATGCAAGGATTCTTCAATATATGCAAATCAATCAATGTGATACACCATATTAACAAACTGAAGAATAAAAACCGTATGATCATCTCAATAGATGCAGAAAAAGCTTCTGACAAAGTTCAACACGATTTATGATAAAAACTCTCCAGAAAGTGGGCATAGAGGGAACCTACTTCAACATAATAAAGGCTGTCTATGACAAACCCACAGCAAACATCATTCTCAATGGTGAAAAACTGAAAGCATTTCCTGTAAGATCAGGAACAAGACAAGGATGTCCACTCTCACCACTATTATTCAACATAGTTTTAGAAGTCCTAGCCACGGCAACCAGAGAAGAAAAAGAAACAAAAGGAATACAAATTGTAAAAGAAGAAGTAAAACTGTCACTGTTTGCAGATGACATGATACTATACATAGAGAATCCTAAAATTGCCACTAGAAAACTACTAGAGCTAATCAATGAATTTGGTAAAGTAGCAGGATACAAAATTAATGCACAGAAATCTCTTGCATTCCTAATGATACACTAATGATGAAAAATCTGAAAGAGAAATTAAGGAAACACTCCCATTTACCATCGCAACAAAAAGAATAAAATACCTAGGAATAAACCTACCTATGGAGGCAAAAGAACTTTATGCAGAAAACTATGAGACACTGATGAAAGAAATTAAAGATGATAGCAACAGATGGAGAGACATACCATGTTCTTGGACTGGAAGAATCAATATTGTGAAAATGACCATACTACCCAAAGCAATCTACAGATTCAATGCAATCCCTATCAAATTACCAATGGCATTTTTTATGGAACTAGAACAAATAATCTTAAAATTTGTATGGAGACACATAAGACCGTGAATAGCCAAAGTAGTCTTGAGGGAAAGAAATGGAGCTGGAGGAGTCAGACTCCCTGACTTCAGACTATGCTACAAAGGTAGAGTAATCAAGACAATACAGTACTGGCACAAAAACAGAAACAAAGATTAATAGAACAAGATAGAAAGCACAGAGATAAACCCATGCACCTATGGTCAACTAATCTATGACAAAGGAGGCAAAGATATACAATGGAGAAAAGACAGTCTATTCTATAAGTGGTGCTGGGAAAACTGGACAGCTACATGTAAAAGAATGAAATTAGAACACTCCCTAACACCATACACAAAAATAAACTCAAAATGGATTAGAGACCTAAATGTAAGATGGGACACTATAAAACTCTTAGAGGAAAACATAGGAAGAACACTCTTTGACATAAATCACAGCAAGATCTTTTTTGATCCACCTCCTAGAGTAATGGAAATCAAAACAAAAATAAACTAATGGGACCTAATGAGACTTCAAAGCTTTTGCACAGCAAAGGAAACCATAAACAAGACGAAAAGACAACCCTCAGAATGGGAGAAAATATTTGCAAATGAATCAACGGACAAAGGATTAATGTCCAAAATATATAAACAGTTCATGCAGCTCATTATTAAAGAAACAAACAACCCAATCCAAAAATGGGCAGAAGACCTAAATAGACATTTCTCCAAAGAAGACATACATATGGCCAAGAAGGACATGAAAAGCTGCTCAACATCACTAATCATTAGAGAAATGCAAATCAAAACTACAATGAGGTATCACCTCACACCAGTTAGAATGGGCATCATCAGAAAATCTACAAACAACAAATGCTGGAGAGGGTGTGGAGAAAAGGGAACCCTCTTGCACTGTTGGTGGGAATGTAAATTGATACAGCCACTATGGAGAACACTATGGACGTTCCTTAAAAAGCTAAAAATAGAATTACCATATGATCCAGCAATCCCACTACTGGGCATATACCCAGGGAAAACCATAATTCAAAAAGACACATGCACTGCAATGTTCATTGCATCACTATTTAGCCATCCAGCACTATATAGCCAGATCATGGAAGCAACCTAAATTCCCATTGACTGACGAATGGATAAGGAAGATGTGGTACATATATACAATGGAATATTACTCAGCCATTAAAAGGAACGAAACTGAGTCATTTATTAAGACGTGGATGGATCTAGAGACTGTCATACAGAGTGAAGTAAGTCAGAAAGAGAAAAACAAATATCGCATATTAACGCATATATGTGGAGCCTAGAAAAAATGGTACAGATGCGCCAGTTTGTAGGGCAGAAGTTGAGACACAGATGTAGAGAACAAACGTATGGACACCAAGGCGGTAAAACCGTGGGGTGTGGGGATGGTGGTGTGCTGAATTGGGTGATTGGGATTGACATGTATACACTGATGTGTATAAAATTGATGACTAATAAGAACCTGCTGTATAAAAAAACAAACAAATAAAAACCTAAAAAAATATATACACAGAAATTCATCATATTTTAAAATAAAATTTGGTACAAAATTGTCACTTCTGCTAGGATGATGGCACTATACTTTTTTGGGGGTATTTTATAGTATTTAAAGATAGTTTCCTATGTGATTCTACCTCAAAAATGAAAAAAAAAAACCTTAAAAGTAACTTGTTTTGGGATTGGAGAAGTGCTAAATCATTTGATAGATTAACTGTATGGTTCTATCAAAACAGTATATTATTGACCAAGTATTTTTATTGTATCTTATCCCTTATGAAACAGTTCAATAATAACTATCAAATATAAATAACATTTTCTTTTCCTTTTTCTCTTTCCAAACTGCTCATTTGATTTACATGTGACCCTATGACAGGTAGAGAACATACAGGTGTTTGATGACAAAGACAGAATTATAAGTGATAATCCTCAACTTCTAGCCCAGAAATGTTTTAGCAGTTTGCCTTTCAATTTCTTTCTTTCTTTCTTTCTTTTTATATTATAAGAACTTTTATTCTTTTTTATTTTATTTATTTTATTTTTGGCTGTGTTGTGTCTTCGTTGCTGCGTGCGGGCTTTCTCTAGTTACAGTAAGGGGGGGCTATTCTTCCTTGTGGTGCACGGGCTTCTCATTGCGGTGGCTTCTCTTGTTGTGGAGCATGGGCTCTAGGTGCGTGGGCTTCAGTAGTTGTGGAGCATGGGCTCAGTTGCTCTGCGGCATGTGGTATCTTCCTGGACCAGGGCTCGAACCCATGTCCCTTGCATTGGCTGGCATATTCTTAACCTCTGTGCCACCAGGGAAGCCTCTCAATTTCTTTTTGATGTTTCACTAAATTAAATTTTTTGAATGTTATGAGAAAAAGTAAATTCTCGTTCTATTTTGTATCTCACTTTTTATTTCTAAGAAAATAATTGAAATGACTTTATGTCTCAATTTCAATAAACATAGAAGTAGAAGATTTTGAGGAGAATCTAGAATGAGAAAAAAACAACAGGGCTTCCCTGGTGGCGCAGTGGTTGAGAGTCCACCTGCCGATGCAGGGGACACGGGTTCGTGCCCCGGTCCAGGAAGATCCCACATGCCGCGGAGCGGCTGGGCCCGTAAGCCATGGCCGCTGAGCCTGCGCTTCCGGAGCCTGTGCCCCGCAATGGGAGAGACCACAGCAGTGAGAGGTCCGCGTACCGCAAAAACAAAAAACAAAAAAACCCCCCAACAAAGCAATGAGTATTTTCTCAACTTTCTCATGTTTCCACCAACACTGTTACCCAATCCCTGGATGTCATTCACTTCTTCAGGTCCTACAGCAGAATAGTGACCAACTGTGATAAGTTTGAAGGGTTCAGTGATTGCTACATGGAATCATCTCTGTCACTAGCCCATCTAAATTTCCACCACCAGAGTACTTTCTAATTAAGGCACTATTTACATTAAGTAACGATTAAAATATCCATTATCTGCGAAAGATAGTACACACACTAGTTGCCGTTTGAATTTGTACAAGGAGGTTGTCAGATTTGCTTACTGGATACCTGGGTAACAAAAGCTTCCTGAACAAAAGAAACTCAGACCGGCTGTTTAATGGAGATATAAGAAGGTCAATAATGGTCCATACACTCACTTTTTTTCCCCATCATGCTCCTACAGTTCATGCTGGAAACAGTGGCTCCTCAGCAGTTTTCTTCTTCCACATTATCTGGAGGCTTGGATCACTCAGAATTCTTCTCTCTGGCATAGGAGAAATAAAATATAATCTTATTGCCATGCTGTTTTTCAAGCATTAAGGTTGTAGCTTTGACATAGTGAATTGACTTTCCAGCAAAATAGACTTGCATAATTTGGAAATCCAAGCAGCTTTATTTTGAACTATCCAATAATCATTCAAAAATTTACCTTGAACCTGCTTTGTGACACCTATTTAACAGGGGTCTGCCGATGGGTTATAAATCTGTATTTGGCCTCCTGTAAGCTGTTACCTGGCTAATGAATAGTTCACTAATGAATTCTAATTTCATTTTGATTTCCTCAATTAGGATATCCATTCAGTGCACACAACGCTATATCACTAAGATTGCACCTTCCCTGTGATTTCTTTATTATCACTCTAAGAAACAGCTGACTGATGAACAGCAAAAGAGTGGCAAAGGCTTAAATTGGTCACAAATGATTTTTCCAGATTATCTCATATAGTTCTCATACAATCTTGCTTTAAAGAAGAATTATTGGGCTTCCCTGGTGGTGCAGTGGTTGAGAATCTGCCTGCCAATGCAGGGGACACTGGTTCGAGCCCTGGTCTGGGAAGATCCCACATGTCGCGGAGCAGCTGGGCCCATGAGCCACAGCTACTGAGCCTGTGCTCGGCAACTAGAGAGGCCGCGATAGTGAGAGGCCCACGCACCGTGATGAACAGTGGCCCCCGCTCGCCATAACTAGAGAAAGCCCTCGCACAGAAACGAAGACCCAACACAGCCAAAAATAAATTTATAAAAAAGAGTTATTATTTTAAAGTGTAGAGGTGTGGCCACCACTTTAGTTCAGGTCCTTCTTTTTTCCTCCTTCATAATCCAGGAAGGAATACCCTTTCATCATTTAAATATTTTTAATTATGCTCATACATGTGGTCAAAAATTAAATATCCCAGAAGAATTAGTACCACTGCTTCCCACTGTTTCACTCCACAGAGGCAACTACTTTTAACCACATATATTTCTTACTTATCTTTTTCATATTTAAAAAATGATTATACTAGTATTTCCTGGTTTGAAACTTTAGATTTGTGTTCTGACTTGGTGCTGTGCTAGGATTTAGTCCTTACTTTTTCTGATTGTTACTTTTTCATAGGATCTGATTCTTGTTTTGTGGATGCAATGTTGAATATCCATGAAGACGATAATTAGGCTCCTTCTTTCCTTCCTTCCTCCCTCCCTTCCTTCCTTCCTTCCTTCCTTCCTTCCATCCTCCCTTCCTTTCTTTCCTTCATTGATATTCTCTGTTCCCTGAATTACCTCTGTTTCCTCTAGGGTCCATTTTCTTTTTATCTTTGTTTCTTCCTCTGGCTTGTAAGAGTTCCTCAAATGTCTAGTGATTCTCATTTGGTCTTTCATAATAAGAACGAAGGAATAAGAAGCTGGCTTGAGTTTTTGTTCACATGGATAGAACTTTTGGGTGGCAAGTACTGCTTAGCCCATGAAGAACTGGTTATTTCACTGAAGGCTCCTCCAATGCCTGAATCTACAGTGTTCTTCCACTATACCACACAAAAAGTACAGAGAGTTTGTGCACATTTTTCCTTCGTTAAAAGCCTAGCTATTGGCCTTTCCACATGCCAGAGTACCTTCAATTAGTACCTGATTTTTTACCACACTTCTAATTTTTTTGCCTCTGTTATATCTGACATAAGTGAGTCTGGGGTCATTTTGGCTTTTATTAACCAGCTTCCTTCCTTCCATTACTTTCAGCCTCTCTGCACAGACACCAAATTTTCACCATATGTTATTGAGCACCTATCACGTGCCAGGCATTGTTCTTGGTGCTGGGGTTGTGCCATCAGTAAACAGAACAGACAGAAATTACTCCCTCTTGAGACTTACATCCTTTTTGAGGAGATATGTCGTCTACTTTTCATGAGGCTGAGCATTTTTTAGTCTGATTATTGGCCACTTGGATTTCCTTTTTTGAATTGCTTATTCATAATCCTTGTACATTTTTCCATTGGGGTTTTTTCTCTGGTTATTAGTTTATAGGAGATTATTGCATTTTGCAGATATTGACATTTTGTGTCATATATTTTGTAAATTAAACCAACAATGAGGTATCATGATTATCTCTTCAAATTTAGAAAAACTACAAAGAGTAATACTATCTAGTGCTATTAATTATGCAAGGAAATGAACACCATCTTACATTGCTTATGAAGTCTGAATTGATGCAACATTTTAAAAAGTAACTTGGAAATTTTTATTTAAATTTAAAAGCTGGATACCATTGATTAGCAATCACATTTCAAAATAAAAACACCAGCAGATAAAGATATTGCATACTGAAGACATTTTTACAGTAGGAATACAAGACAATATAAAAAGCTGATGGCCTTTGTTCCTGCTAAAGTTATTTGTGTTTCTCTTATATTACCTGCATTCTATGTCTTCTTCTGTAATTATCAATAAACTATATTGTGTTCAAGAATATATTGGATTTGGAGGCCACCTAAAAAATTCTTCTGGGGCACTCAGTGCAGGACAAAGAACAGGTGAAGAAATGGTACTTAAACATTCATCAGTGTGTAAAGGATTTAAAAAAATGTAGCATATCTTGGCATGAAATATTGTATAAGTTGGCCTAAATATATTGACATAATGTTTGTAATGCAGATGAGTTTGGCCTAAATATATTGACATAATATCTGTAATGCATTATTCAGTGAAAAAAAGCTGCAGACTGCAGAGAATGTCTATTATATAACCCCATTTATAAACAAGTAAAACAGATAAATATGTTTATTTTAGCATAAACAAAATTGTAGAGGGATCCACAGCAGATTGTTACCTAATAGGTATAAAAAAGGAAGAAAAGTATACAGGGGAATATTTAACTTATGCTTTATGAATATTTAGATTCAACTTTTTTTTTTTTAAACAAGCATGTGCTGTTTAAAAAATAACTAAGAAATTTTTTATAAAGGAAAAAACCAAGTATGTTATGGTCCCGGCCTGAGAATTTCTGAATCAGAATCTTTGGAATGAAAGTCTTAGAATTTTAACTTTTAAAACACTCCTTCCATGGTTCTAATGTATACTTTAGTGTTACACTCAGTCACTTAGAGAAAATCAATAATTAGGAAAGTAATAAAAACAATTTTTAATTACTGTATACAGATTAAGATTTATCCATGTATATATAAATGACATGAATTAAATTTAATGACTAAACTAAAGAACTCACCATAGTATAATGTAGTCCTGTAGGGGAAAGTTCATTGGACACTGATTCAAAGGACAGGTTTACAAAATGGTTATCAGTGAGTTTTGCTATTTCAAAACAGTCAACAATTTCATTTCCTGAAGATGTTTAGAAGAATGTGTGCAGGCTATAAGAACCATTTCAAATGATAACTTAACTTACGAAAAGTCTTTAATTGTATAACATCATTGGAATGGGTGGACAGTCACTCAGGGTAATTAATTAGAAGGTAAACACTGATTTTTATGTAAAATTTCTGATATAAATACAATATAAAATTTCTGATATAAATACAACTCAGCTGGATTCTAACATAAGCAAGGCTACAACAGACAAGACAAAGTGTGGTAATTAAAGAGAAGAATCATGGATGTAGGTCTGGAGTCAGAATCCTGGTGTAAGACTGACCCCCAAGAAGAGTGGGCAGGTAAAGTGTCTCCAAAAGCATGGCGCACTTTAGTATTTTCTTGACAGATTTGGCAATACAAGGCAACTCAGTCTCCTGGGAGAGGTAATTTCCAGTAAGTGACAAAACTCAGACTCTGGGAAGTGGCATAATTGGTCTCACTGCTTTCAGGGTCTGAATTGGAGAACAGCCAGGCTTTTTTTTTTTTTTTTTTGCGGTACGCGGGCCTCTCACTGTTGTGGCCTCTCCCGTTGCGGAGCACAGGCTCCGGATGCGCAGGCTCACTGGCCATGGCTCACGGGGTCAGCCGCTCCGTGGCATGTGGGATCTTCCCATACCCGGGGCATGAACCCGTGTCCCCTGCATCGGCAGGCGGACTCTCATCCACTGCACCACCAGGGCAGCCCAGCCAGGCTTTCTTATTCCAAGTCTATTCTGCATGTCTTGTATCTGACCACTATTTTTCGATGCTTTAAAAGCACATGAATACACACACATATGCATGCATATGATGGATGAAGATATAATTGTGTGATGAACATTTGCTGTTTCTGCTGCTCCACATCCTTCACTCTTCTGATAACAGTAAACTAAGAGCCAGAAGTTGGGAAATGACCAGTTCCTAGATCCAGAGGTCAAGCCCCTGGATCAGGCTGCACACAAAGCCCATGTCTGTTTTTGGTTCTGTGATCAACAATGTCCCCTTATTGTTTAGTTCAGTTTCAATTTAGTTTTCTGTTATTTGCAAGCAAAAGAGCCCTGGTTAATTATGGCAGCTTAAAAATGGCTGCAAATTCTTTGTTACTCTCCTTATTTAGAGGCTGAATCTGTGACCCACCTCCCTGAATCTTGGGGTGCTCTGTGACAGCCAGGACAAATAGAAAATGGCAAAAGAGACACTACGTCAGCTTCCAGCTCCAGGCCATAAGAAACTGGCAGTTTCTGTATCCTTTCTCTGAAACACAATCTCTGGGAGCTCTGAGACACTGAAAGAAGGCCAGCAGCCCTGGGACTAATATGCTCAAGAGACCAGGGGTAAGCAGTTTGGTGAACAGTCCCAGCTGAGAACAGCCTTCCAGCCAAGGCACAGGGAATGTGACCGAAGCTGTCTTAGACTCTCCAGGCTGGTTCATCCATTTGAGATCTATTTATTCAATTAGAGAAAATAAGTAGCCGAATACCACTGAGTGACCACTGAGTTGACACTACATAGAGCCAAAGAATCACTTAGTGATTTAGTGAATTTAGTCAGAGCCCTGACTAAATTCTTGACTCATAAACATGCTAGATTATACCAAAATGGCTAGGTTTTGCAGTAATTTGTTATGTAGCATTATATAACCTAAAAACAGATAACATTTTTTAAACCTATTAAAATTTAAAATAAAGTCACTTAATCATTCACCTATTGCTAGTTTCTTTTTTTTTTTTTTAAAACTAGTATACAGAGCCAGTAGGTATTGAAAAGTAAGAAAAGATTTTCTTTTCCAGACAGACAGTGTTAAATATGCTGAGGGACTTTGCATTTGCAAGGTGAATATGGAACCCCTTACTTCCGAAATGTGAGCTCCATCAGACAGTGTTTGTTGAGTATTACAATTCTAATCAAATTAACTTGTTTGGTCCTGGATCTTTAGGGTTAATAACGTAAAGCCTATTAAAAAGGCTAAACATAAGTTTCAGTAAATGTCATAAAATATAATTATCTGTACAAATTTTAAGGTATCATCGTGACATTACAATTACATTCCTAAATTCATACATATAAAGTGTGTATATGAATACCTTAGTGTTTTAAAATTGATTCCCACTATCACCACCACCACCTATACTTTCTTTTGTGGAACTATATACATATCGCATGTAAAATGTTATTTACATTGAAAGGAAGACATAGAATTATAGGTAAGGAAAGACTAATTGCAAAGGAAAAATAAAACATTTACACAAAGTTTGGTGAAAACGTGGGAATTCAAATGAATAAGGCTTTTGTGGTCAAAAGTAACATGTACCTACCTCTTCAGGGAGGGAGGGTTGTGCGATGATGGTATAATGGGATTTGTGGCTCGGAAGATATTCAAATTTTGGCTCTGGCACTCACTAGTTTTTGTATTTAGGACTCATATTTGTAGCTTCTACATACCATACATATAACATTGTTTTGTGTTAATTTATTAACTGATTTTGAATGTAACCCCTCAATGCATGAGGGTATATGCAAGAAGTCTATGAGCTGATAAAATGAGTATCTTGCAAGGATATAAATTTTGTATGTATATGTTCAGAGGAGTCCATTAAAAATATGTGTCCTACCTTTATATCCATGTTATATATTGTTGCCTGCATTCCTCCAGTATTGTGAATGAATGGAAAAAGATAGAGCTGTAGGCCATCTTTCACAAAGCTCCAAATTTACTTAAAAAGTAATGTAAAATAATATGCATTGAAAATTGCTTTAATACAATTAAAATTTAATGAAGTTAGAGCTGTTTAATTATTTCCTGACATTTTACAAATATTAAACAATGGCTTGTTTCTTTATTTTCAGAAGATAGTTGCAAACATTACTGTTGTATAGAAAGAGTCACTGTCAGGACTTTCTCCTCCCTTTTGTTGTTATGATGCAACATTTTCCATAATATCTTTTTTTTTTTTTTTTGGTACGCGGGCCTCTCACCGTTGCGGTCTCTCCCGTTGCCAAGCTCAGGCTCCGGACGCGCAGGCTCAGCAGCCATGGCTCACGGGCCCAGCCGCTCCGTGGCATGTGGGATCCTCCTGGACCGGGGCACGAACCCATGTCCCCTGCATCGGCAGGCGGACTCTCAACCACTGCGCCACCAGGGAAGCCCCATAATATCTTTTGTAACTGGTGACGAGTGATGCTTGATTTCTTTGCCTTTCCTGCTTTGTAACTCAGAAGCCTAATTTTAAATGATGCAGTTTTTCACTTCAAAAATTTTCAGGTTTCTGTAACGATTTAAACCTATCAATATTTCCTGCTTGGTTCCTAACCTATAGCAGAGTTGTGGAAAACATTATGATTTTCCTCTAGTAGTTCTATTTGATGCTGTAGTTCATAAAGTTGGAACAAAACACATTTGCAATCCTATTTCCATTAACTAGCCCCTGACATGGGAAATTATATCCAGACATTTGTTTTAGCACGGTTACACTAAAAATGATGCCCTGTTTTACCGGTTCTTTCTACCTGAGCCTATTAAATGAGAGTTAATGGACCACCCAGAATCAGAATCACCCTTAGGAGCTTGTCAAAAACAAAGATCCGGGCTTCCCTGGTGGCGCAATGGTTGAGAGTCCGCCTGCCGATGCAGGGGACATGGGTTCGTGCCCCGGTCCAGGAGGATCCCACGTGCCGCGGAGTGGCTGGGCCCGTGAGCCATGGCCGCTGAGCCTGCGCGTCCGGAGCCTGTGCTCCGCAACGGGAGAGGCCACAGCAGTGAGAGGCACACGTACCACAAAAAAAAAAACACAAAGATTCCACTATCTTATACACAAGATTCTAATTTAGTCGGGCTGGGATGGAACCCAAGGATCTGCATTGTTAATACACGTTCCCCAGGAGGTTCTTATAGATACCTACAATAGTCCACACAGTAAATATCAGACCCTTTGGTAATAAAGTTTTCCTATACATATAATATGTGCTCATAGACAAAATGAAATGAAAAATGGAGATAATAACTTGGCTAGTTTGGGGGGAAGATTCTTAGTGTGCAGGAATGTCTATTTGGATGATTATATGACTCATTGTATTGTAAAACTGAAAATCTCCCAACCTCGTTTATTTCCCCTTCATGAATATAGCAATGGATAAGGAGCTTACATATAAAATCAGTTAAATAGTTTTGGTGGTTTTAAAATATGTCCACAAATATATTTTTCCTTTCAGAAGGAGCAGCCTCACTCTTCCCCTCTGCCGAATGTGGGCTGTGATTAGTGACCCTTTTCAAAAGATGGGATATCATGAAAGTGACAGAGTGTGACTTCTGAGCCTAGGGTGCAAAAGACACCATGGCTTCTATCTTTAGCTCTCTTCATGACTCATTCTCAGGCCGCAAGGCTGCCATGTTCTGACCATGTTCCAGAAGCCATGATAAAAGCCCGGGTGGGGGCACTCTGAGATCTCCTGCTAACAGTCAGCACCAACGTGTCAGTCTTGTGAGTGAGCCTTCCTTACAGCAGACCTGCAAACCTGAGACAAACCTACAGATGACTCCAGCTCTGGCTGACATCTTGGCTGTAACCTCACAAGAGACCCTGAGTCAGAATTTCCCAGATGAGCCATCCTCACATAGCTGACACACAGACACTGTAAGAACTATTAAAGTTCACTGTGGTTTAAGCCACTAAGTTTTGGATATGAAGAAATAAATAACCAGTAAACATACTCAGATAGATATATCACATGCTAGTATCTTTATTGCTCCATTTTATGAAGAAATTATTGAAAGCATTTACATATCCAGTAATCTAATAATTCATGCTGAAGATTGAAGGTAGTTCATGGGCCTGTGTTCATCTACTTTTGCATTCACCATCACCTTTTTGTTACCCCTACAACTAAACTACTAAGCTTCTTTCTAAATACTACATTTTTGAGAGGGAAATTTTAACAATAATATAACTCAATGAGCTTAGGTGAGAAATTGGGTATTTTTCCTGTGTATCATCTGCTCTTTCTTTTGACAAGTATTTATTGACACCTACTATGTGCCAGTCCCTTTTCTAGGAGGTTGGTATACATCTGTTAACAAAAAAACAAAAATTCCTGCTCCTATGGAACTTACTTTTCAGTATTAGTTATTAATTGTTAAATATATATGTATTGAGGACAATCTATGTATACATAGAAATATGTATACGGAATAGGCCCTGCCTTAATCTATTATGCATTTTCCACATGATTGTTTTTTATGAATGCAAAATTCTTCAAAAAAGAATGTTTAAACAATTTCTGTGTCAATTAAAATGCATATAACAATGACAAAATAAATTAAGATAGTAATTTTGTTTAGCTCCTGTCTCGTGGCTATTCATACAAATGCACCAAGTACATTCGAGGTTTTCAGATTATCCTGTCAACCAGTCACATTTTAATGTCAACTCTCTGTTCATTAGGGACATGCTACCCAGGGGACTCTCTATCTTTTTGTTTCATTTAGTGAAGAGTTATAATGTCATATGGTACACGAGACTTTTTTTCAAATGGCTCCTTGACACTCCAGTACTCTTACAATAAGAAAGAAGGCAAGATAGCTATTTTTTCTAAGTTGAGGATGATACTGCCTACTATTTTTATGGATTTATTTTAAAATTGTGTATATCTGGATTTATCAGTGATGTATAAAATTACATTTTAAACATAAAAAGATAAATGCAGGTTTACAAATGTAAACCTTATTTCAAATGAGGTTCACTTTATAACAGAAGTGTAATTAGTTGTAGCTGTTTGTAATAGCAGCCTTTCATAGACTTAAAATGTTTTTATTCTTTTTTTAAAGCTTTTTATAGACTAATAGCTAATTGAGTTCAGATTCATCAGTTTATAGATAAGTAGTTACAGTCCAAGAAATTTTAGTCAGAGTTAGCTATTGGCTATTGACAGAAAAGCAACAAAAACCCCAGCCTGTGACTCTCAGCCCATGGTCTTTTTTTTTTTTAATCACACAGGCTTCATCTCATTATTATGTATAGAATGAAGCAAAGAAATATTCATTTCATAAGTGTTTAATTTTTCATCTTGAAGAAAGTAACTTCAAGCCTCAGTGTCTTACATTCTTAATTATTTGTTAGGCTAATGTGAATTTATTCTTTATTTTTATTTAAAAATGGACTTGAGAAAATGACATTACAGAAAGTTTTTAAAATAGAGAAAAAAATCTATAAAATCACTGTCCTCCAAAACAATCACATTTATTTTTGTATTTTTACATTCTAGTTTTTAAAGTAATCTAGAAATAGCAGACATGCAATTATATGTGTGTGTGTTTGTGTGTGTTTACTTAATAGTCTGTTGGTTGCCTAACTTTTGGTACTGCAGACACCATTGCAAGAAAGATCTTGTGTACTGGGCTTTATCATCTATAATTGTCCTTATTTCATTAGAATTAATTGTTGAGGAACATTAATAACCTAAAAGATATGGACATATATGTCCTTGTTATATATTTCTATGTTACTTCCCCCAAAAGCATGGTCCCAATTCTCCATGTTATTACCAATGGAGCCCCATTGAAGGCAAAGAAATCTTTTTCTGTTTCGCCCCTTGCCATTCCTCCATCACCTAGTCCACAGACTGGCACAAAATAAACACATGAACATTAAAATATGTAAGACGTGTGTATAGTAAATAAATAACCTAAGATGTATTTATATTAGCTGGTTAACATTTTGCTTTTATTTCTTTTCCTGAGACACAAATAGGAGAAAAGTCAATAAAGAAATGGGGTTCATTGAAATTAAAAATCTTGATGCACATTAATTAATATTTCAAATGCCTTTCTCTTTATACTCTCAAAATAAATGAAATGCATATGTATCATTCGAGAAGGGATGCTGCTTTTGTATCACCCTCACAGTATCTATAGCTGAGGTTTTTATTTCTTTTTGACCCCTCTTAACCTGCACAGGCACAATCATGGTCTGTATTTTACCCATACTGTGTCTAGACCAGGATAACAGCCACTTATGCTGATGTCAGTATCTTGTGCCTTCAACTGAGACTTTCTAAAGCAAAAAGAATCAAGAATCCATCTGTATAAATTGGACAGCCAAGCTCCTCTTCTGAGAAGGAAAATGACTACTAGCTAAAGTCTAATTAAAATTCTAAATTATGGGCTTCAAAATTCTTAATCACTAGGATTCTCTCTGCTTACTTGATCTCATTTTCTGTAACATTTAAAGTCAAACACTGCACTCCACAAAAGCAAATATATTCACTCTCACCCACATAAGAATCAGCAGCCTCAACCTCCAGTCCTGGTCTCCTATCATTTCACTGCCTACTGTTGACTCATTGCTTTCCACAAGTCATGACACTCTTCTCTCAGTCAAAACTTTTTTTTTATAACGCATCCTCACAACGACAACTTCTCTGACTCTAGGTAGAATGATCATGAGATTTATTATTCAAATGGGAACACCTTTAAGTGTAATAAAGATGCTCTTAGTAATTATACCAGGAAAAGGCAAAATTTACCACTGCCTCTGGCAAATCAAGATAAATGCTCGCCCTAACTATAGCCCTAATCATTCATAAAACTCTGAGCATCATAGGCACATCTAAGCAAATACAGATAGACACAGATATCCTCTCTCTTCTTTCCCCTCCCCTATTTTCCACTTATTGTTCGCCAATGTTTTGAGTTTGCTCAAGATCCAAGGAAAGCATTATTTTGATATATAAATGTGTGAGTTTTTCCAACAAAAAATAGTTTAGTCTTTGGTGATCATTGAATACTATTTACATTGTCTAACTGCATTGTCTGTTCATAACTGATAGGGTTTTTTTTTTTTTTTTTTTTGCAGTACGCGGGCCTCTCACTGTTGTGGCCTCTCCCGCCGCGGAGCACAGACTCTGGATGCGCAGGCCCGGCGGCCATGGCTCACGGGACCAGCCGCTCCGCGGCATGTGGGATCTTCCCGGACCGGGGCACGAACCCGCGTCCCCTGCATCGGCAGGCGGACTCTCAACCACTGCGCCACCAGGGAAGCCCACTGATAGGGTTTTAAAGAATGGAGGACTTGTGGTAACTTTGGGTAAAGGCAGGATGCCTTTTTGTCACACTGGGGTTTAGGAGACAATAGGATAAGACTGACCAACAAGAGTAAGGATCAGTCTGACTGGCCAGGGAAAGGCCATAAAATACTGTGGGTCTAGGTAAGAAAGTTGTTAAGATGGAAAGTTCAGCTAAAGGGAAGGTAAGAAAGCCATAGCCTGTTCAACAAGGATTCAGATTACAGGAGAGCAGGAGTGAGCACCAGCATTATTAGGTGGTGCATGCTGGTGCCAGGTTAATGCATGTTTTCCGTTTTTCTTGTAGGATGATGTATGAGACATTTTAAACCACAACTATTAATCCTAGGAAAATGTCACCTTGTGGCTTGTTGGTGCATGCACCTTCGTGAGCTAGTTCAGCAAAGGAAGGTTCCTAATTCTTTGACCAGTAAGTTTGCCTGAGATTTTCTGAACTTAGAATTGAATTCACAATATTTGCATTGTGTTTTTGAAATATCTTGTAAACATTTAGCTAATATTTGGGACTTTCAGTTGAATAAATTAGTTGTATCTCTTACATCAAGAAAAAACATTTTCAGTTGTATAAAGGACTGATTTATGATCATTAACCAATAAAAATGGACATTAATTTTTTTGGATTGTTTTCAAAATTCTTAAATTTTTTAACTTTGTCTTATAATGGATGTAAAAAGATGAAAGAAAAGAGTTGAGCTTACCACTTTTGTGTTAGTTAACGTGTCAGTAAAGCAGCATGTTCCTTTCAGTTCTCCTGTCCTCTCCTTTGATCAAACACCAATATCTATCTGTGGCAGAAGAGCCCATCTAAAACCTGAAACCACTCACCATCAACAAAATAGTCTAGGAAATGGGAATAACAAGAGGATTTAAAGTGGTAGTTTAGATGTCTCAACTCATTTTCTATCTTTTGTGTTTAATTTTCACTTGTTATTCTTTTCTTGAAAGTTTTCTCTGTTCCATCAATGGTTCTTATCCAACTAGAAATTCCTAGCCCAAATATTAGATCACTTCTGAATGTCATATCCCTCTTTCTCTTTATCTCTCTCCCACACATATACATATACATACATATACACACATGTACGTATACACAATATACAATATGCACATATAATATATAATTATACTTGATTATTAATTCATATATGTGTATATATGTACATAAATATATACAAACAATATACAATTATGACTATTTCTTCAACATATTTAAAAAAATAAATTTATTTATTATTTATTTTTGGCTGCATTGGGTCTTTGTTGCTGCGCATGGCTTTCCCTAGTTGCGTCAAGTGGGGGCTACTCTTTAGTTGTGCAGCCCGGGCTCTAGGTGCATGGGTTTCAGTACTTGTGGCTCGTGGGCTCTAGAGTGCAGGCTCAGTAATCGTGGCGCATGGGCTTTGTTGCTCGGCAGCATGTGGGGTCTTCCCGGACCAGGGCTCAAACCCGTGTCCCCTGCATTGGCAGGCGGATTCTTAACCACTGCACCACCAGGGAAGCCCAACGACAATCTCTTATACTTGATTATGTATTGTTTCAGAGACTATATATTCTTAGAGGCCAGCAACTGCATTATTTTTTACTCTTTCCTTGGTGTCCCCCAAATGTCTCCAACAATCCTGTTCATATGACAGGTGTTCAAGAAATAGCTGCTTAGCAGAGAAATACTTTGCTTGTAAGAAATTCATCAAACAGACTTTGACTATTATAAGAAAGTAATTGTGGTACAATTTTTTTAAATTAACTTGATTAATAGCTAATAAGAAGGAAATCAGAATCATCTTTCTGTATCTCTATACCTGGAACTGGTGCTATGTACAGTTAAATATCAATCAATGAAGAGTAGAGAATTTATTCTAGAATCAGAGATGATTTAGGGGTTTAAAATGAGGTCAACATCAAAAGGCAGTATCTAGCTTACTCTTGACCCTCTGAGATGGAAAGCTATGCCCTATAAACTCCTTCTTCTTGTCAAAGCAGCAGAGAGATTCAGGGGACTATTCCATTTCCCTGCAGGCCCCAGAGATGTGAATCTGTTTTTGGACTGGTTCCCTGCTCATGCACATTCTGGAATAGAGCTGGCAACCAACACTGGTAAATATTATGGTGTAACTGGTCCCTGGTCCACTTTGCAAGATGTCTGGTATGAGAAAGATTATTATTTTGAAATTATAATTCATTACTCTTCATCAATACCAAGAAAAGGATAAGGAAAAAATAGTTTTTACACTATGCTAGATTTCATGTATATATAAGGAAGAGTCTTTTGGAGACAGGCCAGTGAGTGAATTTCTTTGGAGATCTTAAAACTTCAAAATTTTCCTCTGGTATGATTTATGTATCTTCTTGCTTAGAGATTGGAGGATAATTTAAAGATGAGCCTTAATTCCTTTCAACTACCCCACTCCATGAATCTCCCAAATATTTCTGTATCTTATGCATTAATGTGGTATGGATCTTTTAATTTTGTACTTTAATTTTATAATTTAATTTGAAAGTGTATAGATTCACTCATTAAAAACACTTTAAGGGGCTTCCCTGGTGGCGCAGTGGTTGAGAGTCCGCCTGCCGATGCAGGGGACGCGGGTTCGTGCCCCGGTCCGGGAAGATCCCACATGCCGTGGAGCGGCTGGGCCCGTGAGCCATGGCCGCTGAGCCTGCGCATCCGGAGCCTGTGCTCCACAACGGGAGAAAAAAACACTTTAAGGACAAGTAAAATCTGGGTTATTCTTTCTTTCCCAAATACTCTGTTTTTTAAAAATAACCTACTGTTGAGATAAAAATGAAGTTGACCACATACAGAATTAAGGTGAAATTTTTCATGAAAGGGTATACAAAAGAACTACAAAAGTGACTCAAATTGCTTTATTTTTTAAAAATCATGAATGAATATATCTGTACCTTTAATATAGCTGGAGGCTGATAAACACAGCTGTCCATAATGAGAAAGCAGATTACATCATGTTACTCTAAATAAGACTTCTAATGAGAAATCAGGATTAAGTTGAATCTGGATGAAAAATTTGTATTTGCCTTGAGAATTTCAAGCTGATCTCCCCTGGGGAGAATGACAGAGCATTAAGAGATTTTAATTTGAAATGAGGTTATGAGATTGTAAATTGCTGACAGATATTTCACAAATGATTTAGTGTTTGTGTTTACATTCTAGCTTAGGAAAGATTTTGACTTTTTCAGCAAACTGAAAAAATGTCTTCAAAACACATTTAGCTAATCAAAATGAAGTGTCCAAAGAATGGGGAAGAATGAGCAATTAAACTGATATATTTGAATTATGCATTAAAATTCAACAGTAAACTTTCATTCTCTGAGCAAGCCTCCGTCTTTATTATTTTAGGGCCGTACAATTAATTTATTAGTATCAATTAAAGATCTAGTGATAATATCCTTTAGCAAATGTTATAATTCACAGTATCAGGCTTATTAAAAATACTTGTACACCTCTCCACATTTCTAGAAGAGTCAGTAATTATACAAAATCCAAGAAGATTTCTTTTTTGGTGATTTATCACATACTCTTTCTGAAAACATTTGCGAAGTGAAGAATATGTTTGTAAGATATTGTGTTTATTGTACACCCACAAGGAGTGAACAGCATAGCTCATGTCCAGCTAGCTCTGTAAAAAGGTAGCCCTCTGGGGAAGATGGATTAGACCAAGATTGATAACACAACTTACTCCTTTTCCTTTTGAAACTTTTATTTTCAATGTGACACCTACTATCATACACAGTCTCTTTCTCTTCTTTGTGACAAACTCACACAGCTTGCCAAAAGTGATTCAGCCTTCATTAGAGAAATGCCACCCAGAGGGTCGCTTTCAAAAGCTTTGTGTTTTTCAGCTGGAGGCAAGACTGAATGCATTGCGGTTTCTATGGCCCTAAATATCTAGTCCAAGATAGACACCACTGTCATTACAGATATTGCAGTAAAATGTGCTCTTTCTTACTGAGCTGCCTTGTGGACCAGTGTCACTGGGGAAATATCACAGCCTGGCTTACAGGAGGACATCCTATTTTATATACAGGTACATCATAAAGAGCTTTATGCTTGGGAGGCGAGCAAGGAATACAGTGCTTTCCACTCAGCCAAGATTCTCCTTTTTATTTCTTCTATTGAAAAAAGAGGCTCACCATTTACCTTTTTATGTCCATTTCTAATTTGGAATAATCCTTTTTCTCTCAAATTTCTAAATCTGACACCCTTTCGGAGTTTGTGTCCTTTCCCTTTGCTTCTTCACATACATTTTCTTCTTCCCTAAAACCCGTGCAGTTAACTTCTGCCACCTTAAAAGCCTTCCTTACAGCACATTGCTACAGCTGTTGAAGCATATGTAATTGCATCCTACCCTACCTGTCCTGGGGCATGCTAGTTTCATACAATTTTCATATCACCCTTTTTCATTATTCAAGCAGAGTGAAAATTTAAGGACTGTGTGATTAGGCTGAAATTGGAACTCTTCAAGGTTTGGCATTGTGTAAAAGCAGGCTCTTTCCTTCCCTACACTGAACTAAAAAGCTATTGTTAAAAAAATGGTTCAATCAGCTTGGCACACACACTGGTCACACACTCAGGACCATCACAGTTGAGACTTTTCATGGAGCCATATTAAGATTCATTAATATTTTCATAACTGAGTTGGAGTTTAACGTGAGGGAAATGGTGTTAATGATTAAGGATTTTAGAGATTTATATAGATTCTGTCCTGATATTGGCAATGAGAACCAAGAAAGGCACAATGAAGCAATGTGAACAATACAGGTATTTATGCAAAGTATTCCAGTATGGTGCTTAAAGAATACTGAATACTTGTTTAAAAATGAACTAGCATTGATATTAATCTCGGAATAAAAATAATTATTTTGTCTTATTTTCTAGTAATATCAAGAAAATTCCATATCAGTGAAAACTATATCCCTGTAAAGTCACCAATTAACCTCCAGAGCAGAGTCCATTTCTCCTTTTGTTCGTGTACTCAGTCTCTTTTCTGGAATTTATGCCGTTATTTTTATATTTTATTCTTTTATTATCTTGTTCTCTCTGTCTGGAATGTCCTTGCCCCATCTTCATCTATTATAATCCAATTTATTTTTTATTACATTCCAATGATTTTTAAAAAATTCTTTCCAGGAAAAATTACTCTTTGTGCCTCTGTTATAACATCACAATTTCCCTGAAATCATTCTTTTTGTGTCTTCTTCTATGCTCGGTTTCTCCCACTGGAAAGGAAGCCTCAAATTGTCAGATATTATTTCATAGCCATCTTTGTTCTTCTGCCACGCCAAGCACGATGGATAGTACATGTGAGTTTTCAATAAACATTTGATAAATTGAAGCAAGATTTTATTATAGTATTTTGTCAACAGTTAGGAACATGACCAATATAAAGTATTTGCTGGAAAAATAAGGAGATGGGGCATTGTTTATTTGAGTAGCTATAATCAGTTTGTGTCCTTTTGTCTGTCTAGCTCAGAATCATGAAAATGATACAGGAGGTAATCAAATAGTAATTTATTTTTATTTCCCATCATTAAAAAAATCTACGTATGTCTTCAATGAAATCAAAGCAATTCAAAGTAATATCCTTCTTAGAGTGAAACTCATCACATGCAATGTTTTATACCGTCTTGAAAAAAATGCCATTTGGAGCCATTTAGAATCAGGATAAAATTATGTAAAATGTAAGTGATAAAACTTCAAGGATTTTTTCCACCACATGTATAACATTTTCTGTGAAGATGTTATTGACTTTTGCAAAATAAAAACAATGACATTAAATGCAGAACACTCCAAATTCATGGTTCAGAGGACTTGGAGAACTGGGGATGTGGTTCCTCTATCGGAGCCTTGAAGCGAGTGTTGATGTTTCAATTACTGCCAATTCGCAGTCCATGAGAGCAGTGGAGAGCTACCATCTGGTGGCCGACTACACACGGAGAAGAAATGAATGTCTCATGGATATAACTAACTTCCTGACAGATCATTTCTCTGTGAATAAATCCTCAAAGCAATTCAAGTGTATATTTATTTCAGCTTTTTATTGGAATAGATGAGACAGGTGAACAAATATCCATTAAGGAGTTACTGCCTTTCATGGAACTTATGGTGACAAGAAGGCAATATAAGGTTCTCAATCATTCACAGAATTATGCAGCATGGTTTTAACAGAGCCAATGGCACATTTGGACAGAATAAATGTCTGTTGTTCTCTTAGATTAGTATTCCAAAAATTGAATTTAAAGCCCCAAATCATGTGGATTTATTTTAAAGTTCAGCTATAAAACTTCCCAAAGTTATCACCCAGCCAACCAGGAAGGTTTTGAGCTAGGAATTTTGTGGTTCATACTACTGGAGGATGAATATGGAAATATGGTATTAGACAGCTTGCTGTCAGTTCCTAAAAATCATTACACCCACAGAAATTCTACTTGGCCCACCAAATTTGCTCTCTGCCATCTCATATTTCCTAGTATCACATCTGCTTTGCTGTTTCACATCATGAAGCTAAAGCAAGCACTTGCAAAAAAGTAGAGTCCATCTCCTTTAAAATTTAGATTCCTTCCAAAATTGAGTTATAGGGAAACGAAGTAAGAGAATGACTATATTTAATTAAGTTGCCTCAGACTAAACCCTGAATTTTATTAAGCTCACTGAGTATTTAGGTTATCAGCACTCAGATGAGCATTTCTCTTTCTCTTCCTATGCTACCCTTCAAAATAGCTAGTGACATAAGGACCATTTACTGAGTGCTTATTAAGTGACAGATCTTCTGCCGAGACAGTATGTGCATTTATCATTTAATGTTAAAAACGTACCTCTAGGATAGTTACCATCTCCATTTTCTGATACGGAAACTTGCCCAATGTCACCAGCTGGGAAGCAATGGAGCCAAGTTTCAAATTCAGTTCTAGCTCTTATGCCTGTGCTCATAGACTGTATGACATTTATCTTAAATGTTTATATTTGCAAGCTCTTCTTCTATACTGCATATCCACCAGTATATTGCATCATATTTGAGGTCTCCTCCAAACATTTAATTTATTAGGGTAAATAGAGTATCATAATGCAATCATTGATATTTCAGATTTTTGGATGCATATGTGAAAACATAGAGAAAAAGGTAGGGTTATTTTAGGAAAAAATGCTCTTAAAAAAAAACTTTACTGAGGTATGACTGACATATCAAAAACTGTATATAATTAATGTATAAACTTGACAAGTTTGGAGATAAGTATATATCTGTGAAGCCATCACCAATTTATGCCATAACGTATCTATCACTTCCAAATGTTTCCTCCCACCCTTTTTATTAGTATTAATTTTGTAATAATAAAACTTAACATCTATTCTCAGCAAATTTTAAGTATATACTGCATTATTATTAACTATAGGCTCTACGTGCTACAGTAGATCTTTAGGACTTATTCATCTTGTAGAACTGAAACGTTGTACTCTTTGATTAATACTTTCTCCTTTTCCGCCTTCTCCCAGTCTCTGGCAACCTGTATATACTCTCCGTTTCTATGAGTTTGGCTTATTTATTTAAACATCTTTATTGCAGTATAATTGTTTACAATGTTATGTTAGTTTCTGCTGTATAAAAAAGTGAATCAGCTATATGTATACATATATCCCCATATCTCCTCCCTCATGCATCTCCCTCCCACCCTCCCTATCCCACCCCTGTAGGTAGACACAAAGCACCAAGCTGATATCCCTGTGCTATGCGGCTGCTTCCCACTAGCTATCTATTTTACATTTGGTAGTGTATATATGTCCATGTCACTCTCTCACTTCGTCCCAACTTACCCTTCCCCCGCCCCATGCCCTCAAGTCCGTCCTCTACATCTGAGTCTTTATGCCTGTCCTGCCCCTAGGTTCTTTAGAACCTTTTTTTTTTTTTTAGAATCCATATATAAGTGTTAGCATATGGTATTTGTTTTTTCTCTTTCTAACTTCATTCTGTATGACACTCTCTACGTCCATCCACCTCACTACAAATAACTCAATTTCGTTTCCTTTTTATGGCTGAGTAATATTGCAAGGTATATATGTGCCACATCTTCTTTATCCATTAATCTGTCAATGGACACTTAGGTTGCTTCCATTTCCTGGCTATTGTAAATACTGCTGCAATGAACATTGTAGTACATGATTCTTTCTGAATTATGGATTTCTCAGGGTATATACCCAGTAGTGGGATTGCTGGGTCATATGGTAGTTCTATTTTTAGTTTTTTAAGGAACCTCCATACTGTTCTCCATAGTGGCTGTATCAATTTACATTCTCACCAACAGTGCAAGAGGGTTCCCTTTTCTCCACACCCTCTCCAGCATTTATTGTTTGTAGACTTTCTGATGAAGGCCATTGTGACTGTTGTCAGGTGATCCCTCATTGTAGTTATGATTTGCATTTCTCTAATGATTAGTGATGTTGAGCATCCTTTCATGTGTTTGTTGGCAATATGTATATCTTCTTTGGAGAAATATCTGTTAGGTCTTCTGTGCATTTTTGAATTGGGTTGTTTGCTTTTTTGATATTGGGCTGCATGAGCTGCTTGTAAATTTTGGAGATTAATCCTTTGTCAGTTGCTTCCTTTGCAAACATTTTCTCCCATTCTAAGGGTTGTCTTTTTGTCTTGTTTATGGTTTCCTTGGCTGTACAAAAGCTTTTATGTTTCATTAGGTCCCATTAGTTTATTTTTGTTTTTAATTCCATTTTTCTAGGAAGTGGGTCAAAAAGGATTTTGCTGTGATTTATGTCATAGAGTGTTCTGCCTATGTTTTCCTCTAAGAGTTTTAGAGTGTCTGCCCTTACATTTAGGTCTTTAATCCATTTTGAGTTTATTTTTGTATATGGTGTTAGAGAGTGTTCTAATTTCATTCTTTTACATGGAACTGTCCAGTTTTCACAGTACCACTTATTGAAGAGGCTGTCTTTTCTCCATTGTATACTCTTGCCTCCTTTATCAAAGATAAGGTGACCATATGTGCGTGGGTTTATCTCTGGGCTTTCTATCCTGTTCCATTGGTCTATATTTCTCTTTTTGCTCCAGTACCATACTGTCTTGATTACTGTAGCTTTGTAGTGTAGTCTGATGTCTGGGAGCCTGATTCCTCCAGCTCCGCTTTTCTTTCTCAAGATTGTTTTGGCTATTCGGGATCTTTTGTGTTTCCATACAAATTGTAAAATTTTTTGTTCTAGCTCTGTGAAAAATGCCATTGGTAGTCTGATAGGGATTGCATTGAATCTGTAGATTGCTTTGGGTAGTATACTCATTTTCACAATGTTGATTCTTTCAATCTAAGAACATGGTATATCTCTCCATCTGTTTGTATCATCTTTCATTTCTTTCATCAGTGTCTTATGATTTTCTGCATACAGGTATTTTGTCTCCTTAGGTGGGTTTATTCCTAGGTATTTTATTCTTTTGGTTGCAATGATAAACGGAAGTGTTTCCTTAATTTCTCTTTCAGATATTTCATCATTAGTGTATAGGAATGCAAGAAAATTCTGTGCATTAATTTTGAATCCTGCTACTTAACCAAATTCATTGATTAGCTCTAGTAGTTTTTTGGTAGCATCTTTAGGATTCTATATGCATAATATCATGTTACCTGAAAATAGGGACATTTTTACTTCTTCTTTTCCAATTTGGATTCCTTTTATTTCTTTTTCTTCTCTGCTTGCTCTGGCTAAAACTTCCAAAACTATGTTGAATAACAGTGGTGAGAGTGGGCAACCTTGTCTTGTTCCTGAACTTAGTGGAAATGTTTTGTATTTTTCACCATTGAGAACATGTTGCCTGTGGGTTTCTCATATGACCTTTATTATGTTGAGGTAAGTTCTCTCTATGCATACGTTCTGGAGGGTTTCTAATCATAAATAGGTGTTGAATTTGGTCAAAAGCTTTTTCTGCATCTATTGAGATGATCATATGGTTTTTATCCTTCATTTGTTAATATGGTGTATCACATTGATTGATTTGCATATATTGAAGAATCCTGCATTCCTGGGATAAAACACACTTGATCATAGTGTATGATCCTTTTAGTATGCTGTTGGATTCTGTTTGCTAGTATTTTGTTGAGGATTTTTGCACCTATATTCAACAGAGATATTGGCCTGCATTTTTCTTTCTTTGTGACATCTTTGTCTGGTTTTGGTTATCAGGGTGATGGTGGCCTTGTAGAATGAGTTTGGGAGTATTCCTCCCTCTGCTATATTTTGGAAGAGTTTCAGAAGGATAGGTGTTAGCTCTTCTCTAAATGTTTGATAGAATTTGCTTGTGAAGCCATCTGGTCCTGGGTTTTTGTTTGTTGGAAGATTTTTAATCACAGTTTCAATTTCAGTGCTTGTGATTGGTCTGTGTATATTTTCTATTTCTTCCTGTTCAGTCTTGGAAGGTTGTGCATTTCTAAGAATTTGTCCATTCCTTCCAGGTTGTCCATTTTATTGGCATAGAGTTGCTTGTAGTAATCTCTCATGATCCTTTGTATTTCTGCAGTGTCAGTTGTTACTTTTCCTTTTTCATTTCTAATTCTATTGATTTGACTCTTCTCCCTTTTTTTCTCGATGAGTTTGGCTAATGGTTTACCAATTTTTTTTTATCTTCTCAAAGAACCAGCTTTTAGTTTTATTGATCTTTGCTATTGTTTCCTTCATTTCTTTGTCATTTATTTCTGATCTGATATTTATGGTTTCTTTCCTTCTGCTATCATTGGGAATTTATTGTTTTTCTTTCTCTAATTGCTTTAAGTGTAAGGTTAGGTTTTTTATTTGAGATGTTTCTTGTTTCTTGAGGTAGGATTTTATTGCTGTAAACTTCCCTCTTAGAACTGCTTTTGCTGTATCCCATAGGTTGTGGGTCGTCGTGTTTTCACTGTCATTTGTTTCTAGGTATTTTTTGATTTCCTCTTTGATTTCTTCCGTGATCTCTTGGTTATTTAGTAGTGTACTGTTTAGCCTCCATGTGCTTGTATTTTTTATATATTTTTTCCTGTAATTGATGTCTAGTCTCATAGAGTTGTGGTCAGAAAAGATACTTGATACGATTTCAATTTTCTTAAATTTACTGAGGCTTGATTTGTGACCCAAGATATGATCTATCCTGGAGAATGTTCCATGAGCACTTGAGAAGAACATGTATTCTGTTTTTTTTGGATGCAATGTCCTATAAATATCAATTAAGTCCATCTTGTTTAATGTATCATTTAAAGCTTGTGTTTCCTTATTTGTTTCCATTTCAGATGATCTGTCCATTGGTGAAAGTGGGGTGTTAAAGTCCCCTACTATGATTCTGTTACAGTCAATTTCCCTTTTTATGGCTGTTAGCACTTGCCTTATGTATTTAGGCATTCCTATGTTGGGTGCATAAATATTTACAATTTTTATATCTTCTTCTGGGATTGATCCCTTGATCATTATGTAGTGTCCTTCTTTTTCTCTCGTAATAGTGTTTATTTTAAAGTCTATATTTTCTGATATGAGATTTGCTGCTCCACCTGCCTTTTGATTTCTATTTGCATGGAATATCTTTTTCCATCCCCTCACTTTCAGTCTGTATGTGTCCCTAGGTCTGAAGTGGGTCTCTTGTAGACAGCATACATATGGGTCTTGTTTTTGTATCCATTCAGCCAGTCTATGTCTTTTGGTTGGAGTATTTAATCCATTTACATTTAAGGTAGTTATCAATATGTATGTTCCTATTATCATTTTCATAATTGTTTTGGATATGTTATTGTAGGTCTTTTTCTTCTCTTTTGTTTCTGCCTAGAGAAGTTCCTTTAGCATTTGTTGTAAAGCTGGTTAGGTGGTGCTGAATTCTTTTAGCTTTTGCCTGTCTGTACGGCTTTGATTCCTCCGTTGAATCTGAATGAGATCTTTGCTGGGTATAGTAATCTTGGTTGTAGGATTTTCCCTTTCATCACTTTAAATATGTCCTGCCACTCCTTTCTGGCTTGCAGAGTTTCTGCTGAAAGATCATCTGTTAACCTTATGGGGATTCTCTTGTATGTTATTTTTTGCTTTTCTCTTGCTGCTTTTAATATGTTTTCTTTGTATTTAATTTTTGATAGTTTGATTAATATGTGTCTTGGCGTGTTTTTCCTTGGATTTATCTTGTATGGGACTCTGCACTTCTTGGTGTTGATTGACTATTTCCTTTCCCATATTAGGGTAGTTTTCAGTTATAATCTCTTCAAATATTTTCTCAGTCCCTTTTTTTCTCTTCTTCTTCTGGGACGCCTATAATTCAAATGTTGGTGCATTTAATGTTGTCCCAGAGGTCTTGAGACTGTCCTGAATTATTTTCATTCTTTTTTCTTTATTCTGCTCTGCAGTAGTTATTTCCACTCTTTTATCTTCCAGGTCACTTATCCGTTTTTCTGACTCAATTATTCTGCTCTTGATTCCTTCTAGAGAATTTTTAATTTCATTTATTGTTTTGTTCATCATTGTTTGTTTGCTCCTTATTTCTTCTAGGTCCTTGTTAAACGTTTTTTGTATTTTCTCCATTCTATTTCCAAGATTCTGGATCATCTTTACTATCATTACTCTGAATTCTTTTTCAGGTAAACTGCCTATTTCCTCTTCATTTGTTTGTTCTAGTAGGTTTTTACCTTGCTCCTTCATCTGCTGTGTATTTCTCTGTCTTCTCATTTTGCGTGACTTATGTGTTTGGCGTCTTCTTTTCACAGAATGCAAGTTCGTAGTTCCCATTGGTTTTTGTGTCTGTCCCCAGTGGCTAAGGTTGGTTCAGTGGGTTGTGTAGGCTCCCTGGTGGAGGCCTGGGGCCTGTGTTCTGGTTGATGAGGCTGGATCTTGTCTTTCTGGTGGCCAGGACTACGTCCAGTAGTGTGTTTTGAGGTGTCTGTGACCTTATTATGATTTTAGGCAGCCTCTCTGTTAATGGGCAGGTTGTGTTCCAGTCTTTCTATTTGGTTGGCATAGGGTGTCCAGCTCTGTAGCTTGCTGGTCATTGAGTGAAGCTGGGTCTTAGAATTGAGGTGGAGATATCTGGGAGAGCTTTTGCTGTTTGATATTACATGCGACCGTGAGGTCTCTGCTGTAAAAATGTCCTGAACTTGGCTGTCCCACCTCAGAGGCTCAGGCCTGACACTGGCCAAAGCACCAAGACCCTGTCAGCCACACGACTCCAAACTCTGGAACTCCACACTCCAGAGGCCCTCCTTTCACCGTGCTGCCTCTCCCCTTCTGCTAGATTTCTCATAAAAGTAAAGCCTTATAAATTTCTCATAAACCATAAGTAAACTCCTGATAAATAAAAGGTCTGGATTGTGGTGACTGTTTCACAACTGTATACTTATCTTCAAGCCCATCATATTGTTTATATTAAATATGTACAGATTTTAATGTCAATTATAGCTCAATACAATGGTTTAAGAAAATAAAAGAAATGCAACAAAAAAAAGTTTCTGCACAGCAAAGGAAACAACCAACAAAATCAAAAGCAACCTACAGAATGAGAGAAAATATTTGCCAACTATATATCTCATAAATGGTTAATATCTAAAATATGTAACTCAATAGCAAGAAAACAAATAATCCAATTAGTAAATGAGCAAAGGTACTTAATAAACATATTCCCAAAGAAGACACATAACTGGCCAACAGGTATATGAAGAGGTGTTCAGCATCACTAATCACCAAAGAAATGCAAGTCAAGGCCTCAATGAGATACCACCTCACACCTGTAAAGATAGCTGCCACCAAAATACAAAAACAAAAAGCAAGTGTTGCTGAGAATGTGGAGAACAGGGAATCCTTGTGCACTGTTCGTAAGAGTGTAAAATGACACAGCCACTATGGAAAACAGTATGGAATTGCCTCAAAAAATTAAAAATGGAATTACCACATGATCCAGCAATCCCACTTTTGTGTATATATCCAAAATAATTGATATCGGGATCTTGAAGAGATATCTGCACTCCCATATCCACTGAAGCATTATTCACAATAGTGAAGACTTGGAAGCTAACTAAATGTCCATTGACAAATGAATGGATAAAGAAATGTGATATATACAAGAAATGGAATATTATTCAGCCTTAAAAAAGGAATTCTTGCCATTTGTGACAGCACAGATTAATCTGGAGGCTAAACATACCTTACATTGAATAATATGTCTTATTATATTTATTTATGCCTGTGTATCTCATTTATGCCTGTATAATATAATATATTATATTTCTATAGAGCTATTCAAGTTCTTGCTATGGTATAAAAATTGGCTGTTGGCTCTAAAATCTTCAATGATGCAAGGAAAGAAATCTTGGAAGCTACATTATAAAGCTTCTTTGAACTGAAGTTATTTACAGTCTTATTCTTACATCAGCAGCTATCATGAAAGATTACTATATATGTATTAGGCTAATTTCAAGTCTTTGAAGCAGTACTCTTTTCTGAAAGAATCTATGACAAGTTTTCTAGGAACATATTTACTTCTATTAAACCTCATCAAAGATTTTTTTGATAGAAAAATATGCTAATACAAACATTTAATATCTGTATTTTCAGATGTGAAAGACTTGTTAATTTAATGCAGATGATATATGGAAAATGTAAGAATTTGATATAGTCCCTTGATAATGTTTATTAAAAACTAATAGTAGGGCTTCCCTGCTGGCTCAGTGGTTAAGAATCTGCCTGCCAATGTAGGGGACACAAGTTCGAGCCCCGGACCAGGAAGATTCCACATGCCGCGGAGCAACTAAGCTTGTGTGCCACAACTACTGAGCCTGTGCTCTAGAGCCTGCAAGCTACAACTACTGAGCCCACGTGCCACAACTACTGAAGCCCGTGCGCCTAGAGCCCGAGCTCTGCAACAAGAGAAGCTACCGCAATGAGAAGCCCAAGCTCCGCAACAAGAGAAGCCACTGCAATGAGAAGCCCGTGCACCGCAATGAAGAGTAGCCCCCACTCGTTGCAACTAGAGAAAGCCCGCGCACAGCAACAAAGACGTAATGCAGTCAAAAATAAATTAAAAAAATTTTTTTTAATTATTAAAAAAAAACTACTAGTAAAGTTAAGTATAAAGATTCCTTTACAAGTATATGATTGTTTTAATTAAAAAAACAAGTTGAAATATGTGTGTTTAGCTTATATAAATTTTGGTCAAAAATATATCATTTGAGCTTGGCTGAATTTATCTGTAGCTTTATGCCAATGTTGTCAGCAGCTATCATGGGATCAACAAATCCTGGCAAGACTCTGTGATCCAAATCAGTGTCTTTCTTTCTCTATATTGCTACTCAGGGCCAAGGTGACACAAAGTGATGACAGAAATAATATTAAGTGATATAGAACTAATGGAGACAGTAGTTCAAAATGCATCGTGATCTAAAATAACAACTCAATAATTTGCAAAATGAAATCAGAGAACGTTCATGAACATAGTCATCCTGAATCATTTCTCTCTAGGTATTTATAATTGATATTGCCCTTAAGGTATTTCCCCCATATAGTGGCTCCTGTACTTACTGCAGCATTTCAAGTTCACCTTATTTCTTTCTGAGCCTGTGTACAACCATTAGAAGCAGATTATTAAGTATTTATTTTGATAATAAGTGTCTTTTCTGTGTGTAATAGAAAAGAGGTTCAGAGTCCATGACGCTAGGAAATCATGCTGTTGCTGTGCTTTCCATCTCAACCCTGAGGGGAGAAAAGCAATCGATGTTGATGAGGACTATTCACAGAGTACATCTATAAACTTGAGAGCTGTTTCTTTCTTTCGTAAGATTTTAACAATTATTAACAGTTAAATAATTGTATTAAGTAATTATTTTTTCTCGTAATCTACTTCTTATGTTCAGTTAATTAATGGATAAAGATTATTTTTTGTTTGGTGTTTTATTATAACCCAGACCTTGGTTAATGATGCACTATTATTTTGGCCTATGACTGCTTGCTTTCTTATTATGATACAATGTAAACCCATGAACCAACTCACATATAAAAAATTCAACATTGCTTGTAACATACATCTGTGAATGTGCTCCTCCCTTATCCCATCCTTTTATCTGCCTCCCCATCCTTTTAGCATAACCACTATTCCAAAAATACAGTAAGCATAGTTTTATCACACATATATGCAATCCTATATAACATACAGTGTTTAGGTTAATAATTTGGAATTATATAAAAGAATATCATAAGAATATAACATAATGCATGGTATTTTAAGTATTAATCCATGTTGACTATGATCTTCTCTCAATCCTTTAAAGACACCATTTCATGTCTCTGACTTCTGTTGCTGTTGTTGAGATGCTGTGGTCCTTTTAACAGTCATTCCACTGTAGGTAGTCTTTCCTTTTTTCTATTTCAAGATTTCTGTCTTTGGTAATTTTTTCAGTTTTCCTACAGTGTGTCTTGGCATAGATTTCTTTTTCTTAATCCTGACTCGGAAGCATTAATCTGTGGATCTATATTTTGACAATCTGGAAAATTTGCTGCTATTATAATTTTAAATATTGTCTCTTCAGCATTCTGCTTAATCTTTACTCCTGGAACTTCAACTAGATGTGTTAGGAATTTTCATTCTGTACTCCACGTCTCTTAATTTCTCTTTCTTGTTTTCCACCTTCTGAGTTTTTCTTATTGCTTTTGAAGTAATTTTAAACATATATTTTTCAAGTTCATAAAATTCTCTTTCAAATGCATCTAATCTGTCATTTAACCTGTCCATTGAGTTTGTTTTTATTTCAATGGCTATGTCTTTCATTTCTAGAAATTCAATTTACTTTTCAAATATACCCATCATTCTTTATGGCTTCTTGTTCTATGCCTACCTTATAAATGTATTTTTCATTTCCTTACATTTTATACATAGCTATCCTACCCTCTATATCTGGCAGTTCCTAAATCTGCCATCCGTGCTTTCAAATTTTTGTGTCTTGTTCCTGCTGTTTATCATGATAGAGGCTTGGCTTCATAGTTTTTGATAGTCTCTGTCTGCGATCCTAATCCTGCAGTTATCTTGGGGAAACTTTCCTCCAGATATAGTTTGCTTTTAATTCTGACAGTGGCCACCCCTGACTTACAGCTCTTACATTCCTCTTTTGACTCAGAAGAGATGTCTCAAGTTCCACTTTCTCACCTAACTACTTTCCTATAGTCATATGACAAAGGGCAACTAGGCTCAGGCCAGCCCACCAGCTTGTCTGCTCCAACTCTCTGCTGCTCTGTATTTGGCCCTATGCTTCCAAATCTCTCAGCCCCATCTCCAAGTCCAACTTTCTGATGCTCCAACTCCAGGCCACTGAAGCTCTAATTCTTGGTCCCCTGACCTTGTGTTTTTGTTTTTTTCTGTGGTGGGGGAGGTGGCAGAAGTTGAGCCTGAAGACTCCTCTTACCATTTCTGAAGAAAGCAATAGGCATAAAGAATGAATCTTAGGTTGGGGACACCTCACCACTCTGGTGAAGTGTTGGTAAGTTTTCAATATTCTCTTTAAACACCTGCATATAGACATAGAGATAGAGACAGAGATGATATACGATAGATAGATAGATAGATAGATGATAGATAGATAGATAGATGATATAGAGGTAGCTATAGAGTTTTCTCTGCCACTTTGATTTCATATTCTTTTAAAGAAGCCAATAAACTATTCCACATAAGGGAATTATTTTATGTAGCTCAGTAGAGTATCACAGAATTTAAAGACTTCCATACTATTTCCTTAATATTCAAAATCAATTTTCTTTTTTGTAATTTTATACTTGTTTCCTGAAAACAATTCTTTCTGTAATTGTAGATAATAATCACAATCTCTTGAGCTCATATATTGTATTCATTTCTTCCATTTTAATAATATTCTTTTATGTTAGCTAAAGCTTTATTAAGGATTTTGTAGAATTTTCAAAACATGGTTAACTACTTACATAGTTCTTAAAAGGAGACATGCAGTGGGAAAATTAAGTCTGTGTAAAATAGTAATTGGAAATACTACACAATATATAGTAAAAATGCAATTACTTTAAAAATGGAATCTGTGAACTAGGTCACTGAAAATTTGTACAGAATATTTTGGTTTTCTTTTGGTCTCTAACTTATTAGCAACACTATTTTCAAAGAAAAGGAAGTGAAACTACTGTCTGTGAGTTAAAGAATTTAAAGAAAACATGGCATTATAAGAAAAGCTAATGATTTCCATACACCTAGATTAAAAAATATATAAGGTGATAAATTAAATATATTTACTCAATTGCAGCACCTAGATGAAAATGCAAATGTGGTATATAAAACCATAAACAGTACTTAATTAAATAATGACTCAGAGTCTGGAGAAAAAGAGACCTGTGCAATAACTGTTGTTTTTTTTTTCCTTCTTGATGAAAATGCAAATTAAATCATTAATAGTTTATAAATGAACCTAGCAAAGAGACAGCTAATGCATATCCTGTTCTAAATTAAATAAAAGCAATAAATGTTCCATTATATTCATTGAGGTAAACTCCAAAATCACTTTATATTTATGAAATATGAGTTTCAAATGTTTATTTTATTGTTTTTCTCCTCCAAAATCATTCTTTATGCCACTGTGAATTTTGGCAGAAAAGAAAAATCAGTTGGAACATCATTTTCTTTCATTATCCTATCCAATTTCCCCTTTCCTCCCTCTCTCTCCCTTTCTCCACATATACATATGCATAAACACACACCAACTATTTATATTAGAAAAGAGAGGATAAAAGACACATTAAAATCACAAGAACTTATTAGCTTTTGGGTCAACCCCAGAATTAGGTGACAATATTCTTGCTACTTAAAGTTACTGAACATATCCAGACTTGGATACCATCCAAGGGCATGGTATGGTACATTTCACTTCAATAGTTATATAATTTATTTGCAGCTGGTCCATCTACTCAGTGACTTTATAATATGGTGGAGAAATGGAATGAACATAAGCAAATGTGTTATGTGACCAGCTGTGAATGATTGGTATATTTTAAAACTGTGTTGCTTCTTCATGATGGAATTTTGTTTATATCCAGACCATCTTCTCTCTGTGTTCAGAATTCTCCTCAGTATCTCACACTTTCCTGCCCAAGGAATGCAAATAAAGTTTAATTCTAGGTAGAAAAAAGTATATAATTACGAAAACAAATCCTCTGAAAAAATTCACCTCCCTCAAGCAAATCTGAACTGCCCTAAACACTTTTTTAGATTATCAGTGTCCCGCTTCTCTTCATTATAGCTAATAGCTGAATTTTCTGTAAATAAATTATTTGAATAGGGTGATATATTGCAAAGAGTATAAATTATAGAAATGAATAAATAACTATTCAAATATACTTTGAAATTCACGTTGGTTAGTGCAGTGAGATGTGAGAGTAATAAGTAGGATGGCAAATTAGGGGAGAATTTTCAGAAGAATATAAAATCATGGCTGTATTTAATTTCTTTTACTTTCATTTTAATTATGAAGGATTGCCATGCCATTAGAAGATGATGTGTTTTTATGAAATCATTATTGAGCAAAGAATTTGTGTGGGAGAAGGAATAATGTTGATAGCGCAGAACAAGAGGAGCCAAAGCAAAGTATAATAATAACAACAATTCATATTTGTACAGTAATTTGTGGCTGGTGAAAAACTCTCATTCCGTTATTTGATCTAACATGTAAACTTGTTTTGATTAATGAGGTAGGTGATATCGTTCCAATTTTAAATATTAGAAAACTCATAAAATATTAACTATCATAATCAAGATAGCCAATTTGAAATTTACAGAATGGGTCAAATGAAACAAAATAGTATGGTAGAGAATTTTATGCTTCTTATGGGGCAACTATCCTTGAAAAATGTAGGTGGAGACTTTAAAATTAGTTAAGTCTCAGGGTACTGTCTCCTAGTGATTGCATACTTCAGAGAATTTTGACCTTGGTAAGGAAAGCTAACATAGCAGGTGGCTATTCATTCACTCAGGCTACCAAAATAACATTGATCACCTTATGAAATGTACAAAATTGTTTTCATAAATGGGTATAGAAATTCCTGCCATGCTTCTCTAACAAAGACGTAGAATTGAGACAGGTTGAGACCTGGGACCTGGTACCCTTTACTGGAGGGCTTGCACGTGGACAAACGTCTCCTAGAGCAACAGAACACAAAGAAACACTAAGGGACTAAAAATAACTTCACACATGCCCAGTAGTCAGTAGCCCTATGAACAATAAGATACGAAAAGGCCAAAATCCAACTGCCACCTCTGAGATGCTGGGAGCAAAAGCAGGGTACTGCCTATGATCCCTGCACACAACACCACCAAGAGGGTGGGCAGACCACCTAAGCCACCCCTCCTGCCCTAACCAATGATCCCACCCTACCCTTACCTCATTTAAGTGTACAGCTTGCCCTCCCCTCAAGAAGCAAGTAAGGGAACCTGTTTCTTGTTTTTGCTCCATATGCTGCAGCAGGAGTCCCAATAAAGCCTTACCTGAATTTCTCATCTGGCCTCTTATCAATTTCTATCGATTAAAGAGTTGAAGAACCCAAGTCTGTAACAGAATCAGCTTCCCCACCCTTTATATTAGCCTTGGGACTTCTGCACCAAGTTTTTATTAAGCTTTTAAAATAGACTTGCTGATGGGAAAAAAGATTTATAAATATTATTTTATTATCTTTTCCAAGACATTAGGAACAACACTAAATAGGTGCCCTCAAAAGTACCGTAGACTGGGTGGCTTAGATAAGAAACATTTAATAGCACAGCTCTGGAGGCTGGGAAGTCCAAGATCAAGGCTCCAGCAGATCCAGTATCCACTTCCTCATTCATAGATGGTCCTGTGTTCTCACATGATGGAAAGGGTGAGGGAGATTCCTGGGGTCTGTTTAACATATATACAATGGAATATTACTCAGCCATAAAAAGGAACAAAATAATGCCATTTGCAGCAACGTGGATGGACCTAGAGATTGTCCTACAGAGTGAAATAAGTCAGAAAGAGAAAGACAAATATCGTATAATATCGCTTTTATGTGGAATCTAGAAAAATGGTACAGATGAACTTATCTGCAAAGCAGAAATAGAGTTACAGATGTAGAAAACTAACTTATGGTTACCAAGGGGGAAGGGGGGGTGGGATGAATTGGGAGATTGGGATTGAGGTATATACACTACTATATATAAAATAGATAACTAATGAGAACATACTGTATAGCACAGGGAACTCTGCTCAGTGCTCCATGGTGACATAGATGGGAAGGGAATCTAAAAAAGAGGGGATATATGTAGACATATAACTGATTCATTTTGCTGTACAGAAGAAACTAACACAATGTTGTAAAGCAACTATACTCCAATAAAAATTAATAAAAAAATTAAAAGGTCACTATTTCCATTCATGAAGGCTCTATTCTCATGACCCAATCACCTCCCAAAGGTCCGATCTCCTAATACTAACACTTTTGAGATTAGGTTTCAACATATGAATTTTGGGGGACACAAATAGTCTAGAGAAAGCATTTTACTTATCTTATTCATCACTGGACATTCTTTGCTCTCCATCTCAACCACTGAAAAATACTTAACCCTAAATGCCTATGCAATAAATATTGATTATATACATAAACAGATTACTCTTGTGACTAAAAGAGCTAGTTTATTACTCAAGATTTATTCTTCCCAATCTCCTTAACAGAGTTTTGAATTCGTTGGATATGCAAATGAACAGTTTAAAAACTATATTTCCTAGCACCCCTTGTAAATATGTGATATAGTTCTTGCCACTGAGATATAAGGGAAGGTATAGCATGTGCCTAACTCCTTAAAAGGAAGCCAACTCAGCCAGATTGACCCTTTGAACTTTTGTTCTTCCCATCTTTCCGCCTGCAATATTGTGATACTGAAGCTCCAACAGCCATCTGTCACCATAAAATGAGGTGAACATGTTAAGGACAGTTGAGCAGGGGGGCAGGAAGAAATTGGGTCTTTGATAGTACCGTGGAGCTGTAAAGTCTGACTTCAATTGCCAATAAAGGAATTTTTATTACTTGAAGAAAAATATATGCTCATCCTGTTTAAGACTTTATTACTCACTTGGATTTTCTGTTATATATGACTGAACTCAATATATTATCCTCATGCACTGCACATTATTCCATTTCCGGATGACTAAACTGAGGCACCTAGAGGTTAAATGATGTCAAAGATCATATATCAAGTAGGTTTCTAAGTGGAAGGAGGAACTCTGGTTTTCTGAATTTCCCCACCCCACCCCAAGCTTTTTTCACTGTAATACAACTGGCGTACTTACTTGAGGGTAAGAAGTTACTTTTATTTTATTTCTTTAATACGTCTTTGTATCTTCTTGACGTAAGCATATGTGCCAGACATTGTTTTTTAGTACTGGATCCCCAGAGAAGAAAAACAAGTCTCCTGTCTGCATGGAGCTTATATTTTAATGAGTGAATAAATGAATGAATTAATGTGAGTAACTAATCCTTTGCTATTTCTTTCTGAATGACTGACTGACGTACAGTAAATAATGATTTATTTCGTTTCTCATATTTAGAATACCACATGAATTTGTCTATCCCTTACGTCCTCCATTTTACCCATGAGTAATTTGACACACACTGATAAGAAATGTTATGTTCAAGGACACACAATCCTGGAACAAACTTTAACATTAGATGACAAGTTGATATTACTGAGGTCATGGAGCAAAGTCAGTCCATTAGGATTCATGTAAGGAATTGCAGCATTCCTCTGCTAAGCTAGCTGTAGCTGGAAGCTGAAGGGAGTCAGGGTTTCTACTCCTTTACTGAGCACGTGGCGGTGGAAGGAATTTCGTACACTCTAAGCAGGCTCATAGGACATCAAAGCCAACAAAGAGTGATGGTTTCAGAATGTCTGCAAACAGAAGGGTCTACACCAAATTGTGTGGAAACAAATTGCTTTTTTTTACATCAGGGCTATAGATAACCACCTGAGACCAAAGGACCAAACAGAGTCTAAAACATCAGGTGGATCCGCAAAGCAGCAGCAGCTTTTGCAAGACAGAACACCAAACACGTCTCTGAGATAGCGATTCAGTGCACAAAGGATCAGCCCTGGGCAAAGTTGCTCCCATAGAAGCTTCTCTGCCAAGTGACATGATAGCTTTGGTTGACGCTGAGTACAAAGAAACCAACCAGAGCTAGTATTTTAAAAAGTACTTAATCCTTTTTTTTTTTTTTTTTGCGGTACGCGGGCCTCTCACTGTTGTGGCCTCTCCCGTTGCGGAGCACAGGCTCTGGACGCACAGGCTCAGCGGCCATGGCTCACGGGCCCAGCCGCTCCGCGGCATGTGGGATCTTCCCAGACCGGGGCACGAACCCGTGTGCCCTGCATTGGCAGGCGGACTCTCAATGACTGCGCCGCCAGGGAAGCCCGTAAAAGTACTTAATCCTTAATACAAAATGTTAACAATTTGGATCAAATGTGGCACTTCTTTGTTATGGGCCAAATATTTCTCAGCTATTTGAGGAAAATGAATACTCTTTACAAATATAGTAAAACGTAGAGTGGATCGTAAATCTTGACCCTCCTATTTACTAGTTTTATCAGTAAATCCTTTAGGACAGGCGTGTTCCTAGAGGATTAACACCACGCAGGCGACCATGTATTTTGAATGGAATAATAGGTTTTTTTCATTTTTATTTATTTATTTTTTAACTCGTGGAAGCAAGTCAGGCTTAATGCATTTTATTGATTTTCTGTCACCCAGCTTTTAATACATGTGTGCCTGGTTGGTACAAAGGCATAAATATATCTCAACTACTTCTAACAGTTTTCTTTTCAAGTACGTTATATCAATCTAGATTTCTAGGCTTTTGTTTTACACCTTCCTCAAATTATGAAGAGAATGTAAAGGACTGTGCAGAATAACTATGGAAGCCTCATGAGGATACTTGCTGTCCACATGAGAAGAAACTTCCAGAAAATTTACTGCTTGTGTGATATACTGACTGAATGTTTTACTCACCTAAAGAGTCACTCTATAGGGAGAGATGACATTAAAGCTAAATGTTAAGCTCATTTTCGCTCAGCATTTATTTTTGTGTGTGTGTTTTTCACATGATTACAAAAAAAAAGAGTAAAAGAGAACCGTTTGAAGTTTATCCTGAGATACCATTATTCTTTATGGAAAAATGAGATTTAAAAAATTATGAGAACTTGAAAGGTTTTCTATACATATGGTATCTTCTGTCGTTTCATATGGATTTCCATAATGTGTAATCAAAAATTTTATTACATTCATTTTATATAAACATCATGGGAAATGATTATATTTATATAGAGTCTGATATTGGGTATAAAGTTGAAGCTTATACATTTGAATACCGCATGCAGTTTTAGAAAACCAAACTATTCTATATGAACTGTAAAATTTACCCTTTCAAGAAAGATGTTTATACTGCACACGTGTTTTTGCAGCTCTAGAAATTATTGATCTTATGATGTTAGTCTTTTACACTTAACACATTCTAAGTGTAACACAGATGTCAGCTGAAGTTACCCTGCGCCTTAAGAAATGTGTGTATACATATGTGTGTGTATATATGTGTGTGTCTGTGTACAGGTGTGTGTTTCAAATGAACACAATTTATGACTTATCCTCTAAGTATCCACTGCCTCATTTCCTTTGTTCCCTCTGCCCTCTGTCTAACCAGTTATGGAACGTCAACCAAATTTTCATGATGTTCTAACCTACAAAAAGACCCACCAAGAAAAAAAGGGAGAGGGGTCAAATCAATAAAATTAGAAATGAAAAAGGAGAAGCTACAACTGACACCACAGAAATACAAAGGACCATAAGAGATCACTACAAGCAACTATATAAAATGGAAAACCTAGAAGAAATGGACAAATTCCTAGAAAGGTACAATCTCCCAAGATAAACCAGGAAGAAAGAGAAATTATGAACAGACAAATCACAAGTACTGAAATTGAAACTGTGATTAAAAAACTCCCAACAAACAGAAGTTCAGGACCAGATGGCTTCACAGGCAAATTCCATCGAACACTTAGAGAAGAGTTAATACCTATCCTTCTGAAACTATTTCAAAAAATTTCAGAGGAAGGAACACTCCCAAACTCATTCTATGAGGCCACCAGCACCCTGATATCAAAACCAGAAAAAGATACCAAAAAAAAAGAAAATTACAGGCCAATATCACTGATTAACATAGAAGCAAATGTCCTCAACAAAACACCAGCAAACCGAATCCAACAATACATTAAAAGAATCATACGCCACGATCAAGTGGGATTTATCCCAGCGATGCAAGGACATTTCAACATTTTAAAGACCACAATAGCACATATTTGTTGTATCTTTTGCAATTTCTAAAAGACAGAAAGAAACCTGGCAGAGGGTCCGTTGTTCATTACTCAAGCTTGTGTAATAATTTGAGTGACTTTCTGGACAGCAGTATCCAAATACTCTTATACATAAATCAAGGATTTTTGTTTCTGTTGTTATTACTGAAAGCTGATTATGTCATGTAACTCACAATGATTTTATTAGCTTTGTACTACTTTAATACATACTACTCATGCAATAGTCCAAAAAGTTTTAATTTTGCAATATGATCCCACCTCCAAAAATAAAAAACCACACACAACAAGGGAAGACCATCATGCAAATAAGACCACTAGGCAGAATGAAGAGAAAAATAATTATCTTTTAAATTAAATCAGTGTAGAAAATCACTTCAGACAATGCAATACAAATAAATGTACCTTCTGCTCCATGATATATGGTTTTGGTATGGATTTGGACTAGACTCATTCAACAAACACATCTTAGAAGTATTTACCATAGTCACAGCATGAAGGAGCAATAACAAACTGAGTAAAACATAGAGATTGTTTCAAAATTTAGAAGTTTGAACAGTTGCCTGTGTTCTAATTCACTTTGCTAGGACCAAGAAAAGCTGAATTTTGCAACAGAAAATTCATTGAAAAGTCTCAGTTTCCCAAAATTAAAATTTAAGAAGCTCATTCTATTCAAATTAAATTTTTCTTTGGAGTTTTTGTTATTTATTTTATGATAGAAATAACTCTATTTTAGGGCATTTGGATTTCCTCCAAAAGACAATATTTGACCAAAAGGACAGGTACCCATCTTTATCAAAAATGAATACCACCAAAACCAAAGCAAAAGTCCAAGGGTTTCTCAGTTGGAGGATGGTGATTTCAAGATAACATGTGATTCAACTGGGGTGTTACTTGAAAGTCTCAAGCCAATAACACAGGGGAGGACACACTTGTAAATCAATAATTAGAAACAAATTGTAAGTGGGGATCTGGCGGGAGGGGAGACATGCCATTGTAGAGGAAATAAGATGATTCTGAGCAGTTGAACCTAAAGAAATGCAAAGATTCAGGAAAATATTTATTTACAAAAGTGAAAGTTATTGTTAAAGACTTTGTTGAAACCATCTCTGATTTGCCTTCGATACCGTTTCCCAGCTTGTCCATCCTGGAAATTTTAGGTCTAGTTCCTGGTCCATGACTTAAGACACCTCATGAGACTTTCCACAGAGGATTGGGATTGAAAGGGGAACTTTGGCTAGAGTAAGTAAGCCTTTAACATGGAAACCCTACATTTATGCTTTTTCTCCTTGCCAGAAAAAAGGGAAGAAAATGAGAGTGATGGAAAGTGAAAAAAAATAAAATATTTCTTTAATGGCAATAGCTATAAATCATATATACAATTATGGCTGTGTCATGATTCGAGATGAAGATACAATGTTCTCAGTTACCTCACTGTTGCCTACAGAGACGTGAATTACTGATACTTCCACTCACTCAGGTGAGAATTCTGACCGATGGGAAAACTTGCTCTCTCCCATACTCTCGTGGTTGTTTTGCTTTTTAGTGTCTCTGGAGATGCTGCTACCTGTCTTTCTGGTCTCCACAAGCAAGGAAATGTTAAAAGACTATCATTGTTCATTCTTGAATATTTGCCATGAGACTAGTAAACTGAAGATTAAATTTTCAAGTATTCTTGAGGCTTCTACCAAGACTAAATTCCAGGCATGTTTGAGATCCCTTCTACCTGTTGAGCGCTTGCTGGGTCCTATAGTAAGCAACTTCAATGCATTATTTTATCTAGTCCTCAAAGCAATTTCAGAGTTGTTTTCTATTTTTATCCCCATTGTATAGATTAGAAAACTGAGGTTTAAAGGGCTGGATAATTTATCTGATAGAGGTTATACAATTAGGAAGTTATGGTACCATAATTCAAACTCATGTCTACTTCTATCATCTGCTAACTAATCTGTTGTACTATTATGTCTGTGCAAGAAATGTTTCCAAATAATTTATTTTCCCTTTCTACTTGTTCTACTGCTTTTGTTGATATGGATTTCTTTCCTTTACTTGCATTTCACCATGGTGTTTAATCAGGCAAAGGTAATTTTATTGTCAAAGTGTTTTACTTTCGTTGTGTAGGATAGTCACTGTTTCTTTAAAGAAAAGAGAATTCTCGTATGATTTTAACTTAATTTTATTTATATTTTTATCAAAAGAAAATTTAAGGAGTTGTCTCAGAGTTTATGATTTTGGGAAACAAAAAGAACAAAAAGTTCATTATTTAAACTTATTTTATCATAAAACCATAGAACAGTGGAATAAACTAGGTGCATAGAAATGGTTTTGTTTTTTTCCATTCATTTCTGTTTGGGAAAAACTGAGATGTAAGGATTTAAAGCTCATTCAAACTAAAGGCACAAACAACCCATAGCAGAACCAGGTCTCAAGTCTTTTGATTCTAACTTGAGAGACAAAAAAAAAAAAAAATTAATTTAATTAGACATTTAAAGATGTTCTCCTCTTTTGTTCACTAGAGTCTGTCCTTCTGATCCTGTCTTACATACAGAGGAAGTGTGGAAATGTCTTAATGAAGAAAACAATTGTGACTTGAAAGTTCAACATTGTCATTCAGATCATGTTTTACTATATCCCTCAGGAAAACTTGCTTCATAAGGTCAAAGGATGAAATAATAGGCTAAATGTAAGCAATTTAATGGAGGCTTTGAACGATGCTGAAGAAAATACACATTATTTGAATATCTCAGCATGACTGGCATGTTAGAATTTGAGCAAACTTAACAGTAAATCTTTACTCTTCTAAATTCTTAACGTGAATTAAAATGATTGTCTTTACTTCTGCTCTTTTAGAAAAACACTGTAGTTATTGTTTTGGTTGAGTGCTCTAGTTCTAGAAGAACAATTTACATTTCTAACTCTAAAATTTACAGAATGAAGTATAAAATGGCAAATATTAAGAAACGAATTTCAGTTTTTGACAACCTTTCTCTCATCAAAGTCTGTTAAATGAATCTATTTATAAGAATGTTTACAATCAGTGGAATTTCTTAAGACTTAAAATATGCCACATCTCTAGGAGATATCCAATTAGAACAAAAGAAAAAATTCTGCATGCTCTTTTGTTTGGACCTGTATCAATACTTTCAAAGCTTTTTGCTGCTTTGAAACACAGGATAGGTTTCCTGACATGATTTATGTACTAATTTATGTTACATGATTTATGTACTAATATCCCCAGCATATTGCCCCTTTTTCATAATCATAAACCTGTTCAAGTTTGGATATTAGAGGTAAACATGCCAATATAAAACATACTGACCTTAAAAGAGGGGTTTCTATCACATGCAAGCACACCATAGATAATAGCAAATGGGTAGACGTGAAAAATGGAAGGAAAAACAAAACCTTTTAGACCATGAAGGACTCTTTTTTTGAGCATTTTATTTATCTTCTTGGACTAAGTGGATTAAATGCATGAGTACTCTAAGAATATTAATAATTGGGTGCTTCACACAGGCCAAGTAATTTGGCACCATTTTAAACAAATAAAATTTTGACAGTTTTTAGAGGAGAGGTTGAGACTGAGGCAGAGAAGGAGGACCCATGGAGGAAGAGTCGGCTGTTTCCTATTTTATGACTAAGAAATTAGTTCTGTCTCAGAAACTGCATGCTCTTTTCCAGAAAGCCCTTGCATATATATAATAGGACTCACCTTTCTTGGAAGACTATTTAGTGACCATATGTTGTTATTCAAGAATGGCCCATGGGATTCCTATAAACCTCCACCCTGACCTTACATGATTTATCAACATGTTCCTTCCAACCATGTCTAATATTCTGCTCAAGATGAGTTTTGGTAATGCAATGTTATCCATCTTACTGCACTCCAGGTCCAGGGCCTGGGTCAGCTTCCTATAGGTCCTGCTGTAATTTGGCTGATGGTGGTGACACTCATTTTATCACTGAATTTTCTCACGTCTACCTCCCCTTGACTCCCCTGGAAGGTGTGAATGGGTACATTGGCTGAGCCATTTTCAAAAACATTTGAAGTCAAAGCCTTAGAGCATGATACTAAAAATGACAATTTGGCATTAAAAAACATTCTTTTTTTAAAGAGTAGAGAACCAATACTTTATATTTTCTTTAAACCATGTACTTCCAATACAATTCTGGATGAATTACTCTAATATCAGTGGTTTAAATATTACTAACATTAGATATCAGCTTTATTTGGCCATTTATAGAGATCTTATGAAAACTTCCTAATCATGTAAAACAAAAAGAAAAATAGTTTTAAAAGTATTTTTCTCTCCAGTAGGAAAATCCATAAAGGTTTTCATAGGAACTTCCATTTCAATGTAACATAAAGAGAACTTTCTTTTCCTCAAACTCTTGCTAAATACAAAATAAAACAAATTTATCTTCCATTTTATATCCCTTGTCTTAAGATCATCCTCTCATTAGCCCAATCCAGAAACAGAGGAACTTCAGCCTAGACATCTCCTCTTGGTTACCTTCTGGAATCAAAAATTTAGCACCTTCTCAATGTCTTAAACATCTCTCTTCTTGGTCCCCTTCTCTTCATCCTCACTGCCCCTGCCCTAATTCTCTTCCCTCCTTCTTCTCACTTGGATAATTATATTAATTTCTTTAATTATCTTTCTTCTTCTATGCTTACTTTTCTCTAGTCCAGACTCAGTATCATCTCCAGAATGATCTTTTCAACACGGAAAGCTAACTGGTCACCTACAAATGGAAATGCAATTAAAAAAACTTAATTAAAGAATAAAATCTAGTCTTCTGCTAACATACCAGATTCTTCTTCGTATGACCCTTACATAAATGTTGTATCTCACCTGATTCAACATTCCACTTCCTGTTTCTGAATCACTTAGTGTTGCCAGACCCTGTCAGACTCATGCCTTCACATCTGATAGTCCTTGCATCTGTCAGGCCTGGTGCTCGCTGTCACCCAGTGCCCCTTCATCCTGTCAGTCTTGAATTCTTCTTGTGTTTGTATGTGACTTTATTATAGCAACAACACTTCGCATTATAACTTTTGGTTAGCATGCCTATTTCATTCTATCTCCATTCTATACAGTCCTAGAAGGTAGAAACTAGTTCCCCCTTCCCCAATATTTGTATCCTGAGTACCTAACGTAGTGCTTGAACGGAGTAGATGCATAACACATATTTTGTAGAATAAACAAATTTACCAAATGATCTCTTCTTGAATGCAAGTATAGAAATACACTTGATAGTTTTTCCAAAATATGATTAAATAATTCCTCATTCATAACCACATCTTGAACCCCAGCTCTTAAAACTCTTTGGTCTTTGTGAGAGACAAACTACATAGACACTGACATTGCCATCCTTTTTGACAATAGTGAGAAAAAGGGAATCATTTCCCACTGGTTGCCAGACAAATATCAACTAAAAAATCTTGTCTATTAGAAAGCAGAAATCCTAAATTCAGAAGTATATATTTGTTCTGTGACATCAAAGCTGTAATAGAAATGTGTATTTTATTTTCCTGTGATGATAAGTAGGTGATAAGATACTCATCTCCATTTTCCCCTACAAGGACTAGGGCGAGATACGTTAACAATTTCAAAAACATAGACGCTGATTGTAGTATGTGGGTGGTGAGCTTACTGATTAGATCCTGTAGAGTTAGGTAGTTGCTAGGGATACAGACGTAAGCAATACTTTATTCATCCCTATGTTAGTTTTTGTCAACAAATATGAAAATTGAATTTTTAAAATTTGAAATAGCATATTTTGCAAACAGTTTAATACAAAGTTACAATGTCAACTTACTTTGACTTGAAAATCCCTCACTTGACTAATTGCTTCTTTTTTCTAGTGGTTATTTTTAAGCTGTTATTTTGAAGTTCCTGATAAGCTGACTCTATGCATATATAGGAGAAGTATTAAAATAATTTATTCTTGGGTCTTTCCTGATCTAGAAAATACTTTGAAAAATTTCTTACATACCACTCAATGTAGAAACTAACGCTAAAGTTATTTTTAAAAAGCTTAAAGATATCACATATTACATATTTATTATATATATAATATATATCACATCTATAACTTGTATTTATAAGTATATACACAAAATATAATTACAACCAAGATTAAGATACCATGATGGGTGCTTGAGAAGTAGTATGAATACACTGGATAATACATTTTTATGCAAGCTTTCAGAGTTTGAGCATAAGTGCTGCCTTAGGTGTAGTGCTGTGTGAAAATGACTCTCCCAAATCACTCACCCAGTTTGGTTTCTGGGTTTAGAGATCCCCCTTCCTTGTCTGGGTACTGCCGTCTTCAACTACACTCACCGTCATGCCTCTCCAGCCAAACGTTTTGAATTGACAAATTAAAAGCAAATACATATTTCCTATCCAATAGTTCTTTGGAGTGATATGAAGTATGATGGGGGATAAGAAAGCCCAAAAGAAAGACGTATTTCCCAGGAAGTGGGAGGGAATCCATGGACGGCTTACCATGGCCTCAGAATAGACAGAAATAAGACTTTCCTGACTCCTTGCTTGTTCTATCAATAGCTTAGAGAAGGAGGAGGAAAGGGGAAGAGGAGAGAATAAGGAGAGGGGCCAGGCAGCTCCCTACTGATTTCCACTTGAAGTGTTCTTGCCTTCAATAGGCCCAAGAAAAGGGAGGGAAGAAGCTTTGAATTTTATCGAAGTTTGGAGTTTTGGCTATTACTTTGCCTGAACATACCAGTTACTGGAATGGATCTCTTGGATGATTAGAGAGAGTAATGTGACTGCAGGCCTTTATAAAAGCAGACAGTGACCGAAAAATATATGGGCTCTGCTTGAGATTTCATTCAGAAAAGGAGACAAGCCTCACTGAAAGGGTTTGCAAGGACAGTGGAAGACAAAAAATCAGTTTGCTTCATTATTGCATGAGTCCTACCTGTGTGGTGTTGACAAGTGTGTCTTGTAGCAGCTTTATATACTGCTGCAACTAGGAAGGAGGAAATTTTGTTTTTACCCTAATTTATACAAATTCACTGCAGGTGGAGCAAACTAGACTTAATTTATATACAAGAACAATTATAAGTATTCATTTTAAATATGGATAAACAATTTGCTATTGTACATAAGATATGCTAATATGGTACTTTTTATTCTTCTAAACCTTCAGAGAGGTAAATTTTAAGGTAGATACATTTTTAAAATCTGTGTTTCAGTTTATATTACAATGCATTTTTAAATGCAACATTTTGTCTCTAAGATGTTTGTGTGTGTGGAATGTGGGGATTTGGGAGTAGTTTCCATTAAAATTGTATTATATTCATCTATAATTTACATGGCTGTTATGAAGCTCAAATAAGATATGAGCCTTTGACATTATGAGCCTTTGACAACTTTAAAAAAGTTAAATATTATTATTATTACTATGTAAGTACTAACAATTACTCTATATTTATGACACAGAATACTTTTAGCTTTAATTCTGTGTGTTCTTAGCATTAGGACTATCAAGATATAAAGTTATAAAGCATCAGTATATTAGAGTGTATTATTCCAGTTTTGAATTTTAAAATTTATTTGATTATGGCTTTTATATTTGGATAAGTATAGAAATAGAAATTTGACCGTATCACAGAAGACCAGTATTTTTACTATACTGCTTGGCATTTTATATTTAAGTATTTTGCAATAACTTAAAATGGTCCATTAAAAAAGTAGTAATACAAACCAGTATATGACAAACCAATAGCACACACACAAAGATACAGAGGGTATATTATATGAATAAAGGTTCAAAAAGTCAGTCTTTATGATCACATCCTCTCTTTCACAGAACTAGCCAGTTTTGTATGATAAAACATGTACTCATTAATAGCTTATTTCATACAATATGATTATTCTTAACTCACCGTTCTGTGATTTACCCTTTATTTTATGTTTACTGAGCATTTATTACAATCCACTTTTTTGTCAATTTACCACATTCTTTTTAATCCCTGCATAATACTCCATTGTATAGATTATAATAATTTATTAGATCTGTCTCCTACTTCTTGATATTAATATTGTTTTTAATATTTAAAGGAGTTTTCAGATATTTATATCTTTAAAACTTTTAGCTTTAAAGTTGCTGGATATATTCTGAAAGTGGGCTTGCTGATATGTTGATCTGCAGTAAGAATACTTCCAAATTGCTTTTCAAAATTAGACATATCTCATCAACAATAGGTGACGATATCCACCCTCTCACAGCTTCACTAACATGATTTTATAAAATATTTTATCTTGAATCATTTTAGAAATGGGGCATTATTGTTGTTCTGTAGTATATTTCTTTCTTGTGAATAAATCTGAGCATTAATTTTTAAATTTATTTCCATTTTGTGTTTACTTTTTGTGAGATTCTTGTTCATATAATTTGCCTTTTTAAAGTGACATATTGTTTCTTAATCTCATTTCTTTGTAAAGACAGTTTAATATTTAGATTAGTTCTGTTTCCTTTTTTCACCTAATATAATTTGGACCCATCCAAAAGTCAATGACATAATTATTTTTGATTTCCGCAGAATATTTTTTTTGTTGTATGGATCTAGACTATGTAACTAAATACTGTTGATGAGCATTTAGGCTAATGATACTTTGCACCACTATAAACAACTCAGGTGTGCATATCCTTGCAATATATTTACCACTTATAATATGTCTATTTATTTCCTAAGTTTTCAGAAGTGATATTTATAGGTCAAAGTATATGCACATTAAAAATTGTGACACTTATTGTCAAATTGCCCTCCAAAATGTTGGATCTGGCACTGGGCTTTTATCATTTTTATTCTCATTTTTTATTATCAATTTTTAATTTGCCAATTTAATTTTTGAAAAAACTCATTTAATTTAAATTATTGGATTATTAGTGAGGTTAATTCTCATATTTTAATGACCATATGTTTAAAGTAACTTTCTAATGATTTCTTATACATTTTCATTGCTTACTCTCTCTAATTTTATCTTTTTGTATTTGACTTGGAATATTTCTTGTCCTATGCACTAAAATATTTTCCTCTTTTTGAAGTGTATCTTTCAATTTATATTTGCTGTGTTCTATAATCTAAAATATTTTCCTTAATGATATCTGGCTTAGTTTTATATCTTAGAAAATTACTCCTCAAACCTGAGTTTAAGAAATAGTCCCCAAACATTCTTGTAGTACCTTTGAAACTCATCATACATGTAGATGCAGTCGATTCCCGGACAGAAACCCCTTTCACGGGACTACTTGTCTCTACTAGTGTCCCTACTAGTATCTTATTCCTTCCCGAATGTGCTTTACCTTTTCTTCTTAAAGTGGAACAGGTAGATCAAGTATTAAGTATGATGGCAAAATAAGCAGTGAATTTCCAGTGCATTTGGAGATACTGAGTAGGATATGCCGAGGCATTGGTTTTACAGCCTTAGAGGATGTTAGCAATTTCATGTTGAAGTTTCAGATCACAGTCCATGCTGCTGGTCAACTGCATTTGAACTGAAGTTTTTACAAGAGCAGTTTCCTGAATAAGCAAATACCAAAGAGGCTAACAATGGTATCTCTATAGCCATCAAGTGAAATCCATTACCACTGAACAGAAAGAACAGGTAAATACCCAAAAGTACATGGGAAGTAGGATATTAATAAAGGGAATAATGCAAAATTGGGGAAAGAGCTAAGGAAAAAAATGTGGAGGGATCTATGACTGGATGTGGTCCATAGTGGGGAACAGCAGAACATCTGATGGAAGACCTTTCTGCAATGACCGGACTGCAATGCTATACAGCTGGCTACTTTGGCCAGTCATTGAATAGTAGAACATACATCTCTGTTTTTTATTTTTGGGTTTCAATATCTTCCCTTATGTTGACCCAATACTCCTTCAGGCCCCATTTACTAAATAGGTAGCTAGTAATTATTAAATTGGTCAGCTGATGGCAGTAGATGCAACTCAAGTGACAGCATGTCTCTGCTGCTAGATATTTCTTTTAGGCAGAATGTGTGTTAGCCACCCACACACTATTAGGCATTACTAATTTGCTTTATCTCTGCTAGTAAAATCTCCACAAATAATAAATTAGTTTCTCAATGATTAGCCCAATGAATGAGAGATCCCTTGTCTCAGGTCTATTTGGAATTTCCAAAGTTTTCATTACAGACACATGCCTGTAACTCCTGACATTGACCATGAAAACATGGCAACCACAATCAAATAGAATAGGATAATGTACAGGGTATATCAATATACAATGACTAAGGGTCTAGCAAAGCACTGATTTTGTATCTTTTAAAATGTAAGTACCACAAACACATTTTGTCCTTACAACTGAAATGATGCCATCATCTGGTCAAAATAAATAGATGAATTTATACTAATCAATTAATCAGTGCTGAGAAAGTAACAGCCATTTCAAGAGAAGCTGTACCTTTAATTTTATAAGGTCCCCTCCACCTGTTACCCTATAAATATTTGGAAGTAGAACACTAAAATTTGTAGTGATAGGATCAATTTGGGAATATCTGCTGAGAGACCAAAAAGGTCATTTTTTAAAGTACCTTGGTTAAAGAGTAAAGATTTTTATTCCTCTTATTTTTTAAAAGAAGAATGCTCTTTAACAAACACAGAGCTGCATGGGCAATTCAAACAAATCCGTGAAGTACAGTACCCATTCAGAAATCATACTTCCTGGAAACCATTCAAAACCAGAGTCTAGATGGGCGGCTGTTGATCTCACTGCCTGGAGGTTGAAGCTCAGACTCCATTCAATTTTGAGGCGAGCAGGGATGCTTCAAAAGATCAATGTGAATACAGCCAGAAGCTTCAGTCAGGTCTGTAAAATGGTGGGTCCTGTATTTACCACTATCTAGCAAAACTGACAGAAAAACTCATAGAGAAAAAAGAATCCTTACTGCTGATATGCACTCCTTACAATAGCAGACCTTTGCAGATGGAGTTTTACAGTCTATATTTTAAAAATTATACGTTTGTAACAAAGTATGCGAAAAAGTGAAAAAAGAAAGAAAAAAAGAGAAAGTACCAGCCATGTTTTCAGGACTATGTTAGAAGCCAAAGGAGATTTAAAAGCAGATTTCGAACAAGGAGTTTGTTTTCAAAAACCTGAAAGTTAGTAGGAGGGAAGAGATGATTATAAGTGAGAGGCCTCATAATATTGGGGTGAAGAAGGCTCTGCCATTTGTACACTGTGAGATCTTTCGTAAGTTATTTAATTTCTCTGTGCCCTGATACTCTCACCTGTAAAAAGAAAATAATAGAAGTATCTACTTTATAGGGTTGTTGTTTAGGTATTAAATATTTTTAATTTTGTTACATGCTTAGCACGTACCTGGCACATTACATACTAAATTCGCGAATGAATAAATGGAAAATAATTAGAAAATAATAAATGCTAAGTGATGAGATATAGACAGTGTACACTATTAGCAATAATACAAACAATAATGGTAATAATAACCACCGTATATTTAAGGCTGATTTTAAATGCTGTACCATAGCAAACACTGTACCGGCATTACCTGACTAAATTCTCATAAGCATCCAGGGAGAGAGGTATCATTATCTTTATTTTACAGTTAAGAAAATAAGTCTTAGAGAGTTAAAGTAAGTTAACTGGCAGGCTAAGACTTAAATCATGGTTTTCATTATTTTGGGAAGCAAGTAACCCTTTATTCCTTTCTTCCTCCTCTCCTCCCTTCCTTCCTTCCCTCCTTCCTTCCTTCTTTCTTTTCTTACTATATGTTTGTTGAGTGCCAACTTAATGCCACAGGTATAACTCAAGGCATTGGAGGTATAACAAGGACAAGTAAATTTAATAAGGTAGAGACTAGAGACCAGACTAGAGTTTCTCAAAAGACAACATAAGCAAATAATTGAAAGCTCACAAAAAGAGAGACCTAATTTTGTGAACACAATTTCAAGCTACAACTCGGGTGTGCCAAGTGGTAACTTTGTTTGTTTCAACAGAAATGTTCCCATTCAACTTGATTGGAGAAAAATATAATCTTCCTCAGTCAATTCATACAAACTCAGTTAATTTGAGGTTTAAAAAAATGAATTTAGGATTCTTTCTCAACCCTGCATCTTCCCAGGGACACTTTTTCCTCCATGTACTGTACGTAGAATCATATCCAGAAGAGTAGAAGCTCCCAGTCAGTGCTGTTGGCATCGTTCCCATTGGCTTGTCCCCAGAGACCTCCCATCTGATTCATTCTCCAATCCCAACAAGGCATCTTTTTCAAGACCACCAGCTGAGTGTCATATCCTTGACACTCTCCACCAAGGGGCATGGAAGGGGTAGGGGGTTGGTTGCTCCTTGTGCCCTATCGGAGCATGTGGGGACTCTCTTGACATTGCCACAGGCTGCTTCCTAGCACGCAAGACACATGTCACCCTTGAAACATCTGTAGGATCAATCTCCTCCTCAGTGCACATACACTCTGGAGCTAATGCTAGGTTGGGCAAGACCCAATGTCCCTTTAATGCCTCTCACTTTCTGCCTTTTTTCCCTTCTTCCCAAACCACAAAAATCTTTAGTAGTTTTAGATGCCTGGGGATATCATAAACTGATCAATTACTTATTCACCTCTGCCTATATGAATAACAAGAACTTAGCTCTTGCTCTAGTGATGTAGCCTTTTGCAACTCAAAAAGCTAAAGAATTGGCCAAAGGGTTAATTTGTTTACTTTGATACAAAAGCTGAACATTGATTGTTTCTTCCTATCTTCATTTCAGTTACAATAATTAACTATTATTGTAACTGAATAGGTAATTGGAGGGCACTGTGTCCAAGCTTGATCTGTTTTTGGTTCTCTTTTTCTCGTTTCCATTACTCTCTTTTTACTTCTCTCCTATATAGCATCCTCACTCAAAGATCTTTGGTTCGATCACAAAAGAACTTAGGCAACTTAAATGCTGTCTAAAATCTTTCACTATAAAAAGGTTGCAAGTATTAAGAATTTATAAACTTTAATAGGATTTGTAATCACTTTCAAGGTTGACAAATCTTGGGAAGATATTTATAGTGAATTCCTTATAGATTTTGCCTGCTATTTCTCACATTTCTTATACTAATTCTGTAAAACATGCCCTGCAGATTTTGCTTGCTTAGTCACTAAGTGGGAAAGAAAGGTCAATCAAAGAATGAGACACAGTGTTCCAACCTCTGAACCTGAAAAAAATAGGAGAGAAAAGGATCAGATGCTCTTTAGAAAGAATATTTCCTTTAACTCATGTTTTTCCCATTCCCTTCAATCATATTGTTTTCATGTTCCCTGGAACTGAGCACCAGTAATTAAATATTTTCACCCAATTTACAATGCTGCCATCCAAAGATGCTTTTAGCAATAATGTTTGTTCCTGTGTATACAAATGTACTAAAAAAGATAAATGCAGAGTGTATGAAAAAGGTTACTTTGAGTTGAATCACTGCCAACTTGTCCAGATTCTACATAAACGTACCTTTCTTTGGCTGCATTTAATGACTTATTTTCTAGGTTAATTTCACTGTAGGCAGTAAACTGCTAGAGAGATTAGTATAGGATCACATTTGAATTCAAATGTTAAAATTAGATTCAAATCTATCACCCCCCGTCCCCGCCATCAATTGCTTTATCCCAGATCCTGCTGTGCTGCTTCAGCCCTAAATTCTCCATTTACTCCAGAATCCTACAGAGCTCAAACTAAGTATTCTAATATTGATGCTTCGTGGAAGGTCTTAGACAATCAGTAAAAATCTCATTGCAGTAGAAACACACAAGGGGTTAAGGCTTGGTTGCCCTTTCTTATAGTTTATGGTGGTCTGATGGTGGTGGAGTAGTCAGCTCACTGCAGTTTGTTATTTCAAAGCTATTCATGCTACTCACACATAATAATGAAAAAAGCCAAGAATTTTTACTTCTTTGAGGTTATGTTTAAGTGTGTTGGGAAGGGTAATTGATTAGTGTGCTCATCAGAAACAGAATATCTATAATTTTCTTAAATATCCTCTCTTCAAGGTGCGGAAATGCTGCCAGAGCACATAGGAACAAGTGTTGAGTACAGTATTAATTTTAGAGCAAATTTATACAGAAATGGTTATTTAGACATGACTTTGGGCAGAACTATCACTGAAATATTCTATAAATATAATAGCGCAGAATAACTTTAAATATATAATTTCTGAAAATGCAGTTACCCAAGGAAAAAGGTGCAAAGTAGAACTTCTGCATATGTTGCTGCTTCTGCTGGAGTATGGTAGCAATTCCACAGATCTATGGGATATAGTTTTTTACTTGCCTACCTGGCTTTATTTTGGCAACCCTATTTTTTACTCACTTAACCCTAAAAATTTAGAGACAAAGCCTTATAATGCATCATGCTCATAGTATATACATGCAAAAATGCTTTTCAAAGAGTATAATTTTGAGATTTTTTTAATGGGAAGTAAACTGCAGGTGATTTTCTATCAATTTATTCATTAAGTATTTCATTTTACATGTTTACTGAGCTCCTAATTTGTACCACTGATTCTGAGTAAGATGATATAGTGTCATTTTGATGTATGTAGAATAATTTGGTAATGAAGTGATCAATGAAAAATGTGTAGGTCAGGTGAAATAACTTTTCTTATTTCCCCAGTTTCCTTTCACTTCCCAGCCTTTATCTGGCAATATGGAAAGAGACAGAGAATATTTTAGCAGAACTGTAGAAATCAGTATTATTTTTCCTTTGGAAAATAATGAACCCTGTTCTAAGGGAGCCTGCCTTGTTTTATCTTGAAACCTCTTATTGACATTTCTATACACTCCAGAAAGTTCTGCAGACTGACAACTTTGGAATTCAGGAAAATAGTTGACTTATACATATTTTTCCAATCAATTCTGTGAAACTCTGCACTTTATACTTTGCCTACTGCAGACACATATTTTGAATTGAAAGTAAAGGTAATGATATTTTAACCAGAAAGATTTTCATAATTGGCAGTGAAAATCTAAATAAATAAAGTGAGACGACTTGCCAGGAGAAGTTCTCCAGAGGAGATGAACGTCAAGTTTGTCATTATCAGATGTGTAGGATTTACATAAGGAGAGAAGAAAAGGGAAGCTGGCAAAATGGCCTGTGAATCAGCACAGCAACAGCGATTTCTAGCTCCTCATGTGTGCTTGTCTGGACTTCACACCTAGCTCTGGAAAACCAACTATCTTGTTTTATTCACATTTATTTTACATGTTTGTTTTCCTCTCTTAGTTTATAGGGAAAGAAGCCTACAGGGAAGAAAGCACGGCTTACTCATCTTTGAAAACAAGTACGTGAATGAATAAATGATTGCATGAGTGTGATTAATTTGCTAAAGGGAGAAGAAAGGCCTGTCTTGACAAGCATTCATGGTGATATCTTCTTTGAAATAAAGCTGGCTTAGGTGGGCATTGCAGATTTATTTTTTGGGAAGCCAACTGTGAGATGGAGTTGGTTGAACAAGGTCCTCTTAAGGACAGCTCTTGGGATCAATACGTGTGAAAGGGAGGGGATGATGCAGAAGTGACCAGAAGGGTCAGTGGAGGATGCAACTCCAATCATGGTCTCAGCCAACATTATGGTGAGCTCTGAGCTAGCATGACCTTTTGGAGTTATAGGCCAAGTTGATCAGGACATTCTGTGCACGCACTGATGAGTCATTGGAGGTAGAACACCCTAGGAAGGGACGTGACCTTGTGAAAACTGGCATATTGGATTGGAGGCCCACTCTACTCCAGGTTGACTTCATCTTAACTAATTACAACTGCAAAAAACTTATGTCCAAATAAGGTTACATTCTGAGGTAGTGGGGAGTAGGACTTCAACATACATTTTTTGAAGGCACACAACTTAACTCCTAATGCTTGCATACATGAAAATCAACATTTGTGGCCAAAATTACTTTATGTTTCTTGCCATGTGTATAAAGAAGGTAGATGAACCTTTGCTAGGCATATTCCATGTATAGTATTCTCTTTGTTTAATTTAGCTGAACAAATTTTGATAGAAAAATTATTCCTGGTGGGTTAGAATCTAACATTGTTATTTCTCTTTGTATAATATCCCAACTGATATTATTGTGGGGAGCAAACAACTTTACTGATATTACTTATGATTTTGTTATTCCCAGTGAATTGCATTTCCTTTTTGCTCATTTAAATAAGTTCCCTCTGGAGCACAGAGTCAAAATTTGTAGGGTAGGCTTGGGGAATTTGTTCCTCCTAATGTGCTTTATTCTAATTATAGTTTTTATTACCCATATTGTAAATGAGATAGACTGAAGAGGCATTGTCAGACTGTTTTTTTCAACTTTTGTGATTTGAATTACTCTCCTTCCACATGCATCTAATTATAAGAGTATATTAGATATAAATATCAAAGAATCTTAATATTTGATTTGCCTCTAGAGATATGAAGGGCAAAGTCTAATGTTTATTAAATTGGACTTAGGGTAGGCAGCCCTAAAGTCAGATGCTGTGATCCATAATTTGTATTTAGATATCATTAAACCATGTACAGATTATGTGATTACTTCATATATATGTGTAGCTTGGAAATAATACCTCTTAATTGCCAGATGTAATTATCTATTTCTAGGCCTTAGCCCTGTTTACCTTTTTGTACATTTTATGACTTCTTCCTCCCTCAAATTCTTTTTTTCTTCTGGTATCTACCACACTGCTGACATGTACTTTACTTTATACATGGATGCTCCTTCTTAGACTCCTCTTCTATCTTCTTTTCCACAATCTATCATCGCACATTTGCATTTATTCCAAAATACTATCCCTTTTATCCTTGTCATATTGTATGCATTGCAAAGCTTCTGCACATCTATATAGCAGTGTTGCCCAGATCTATTTCCCTAGCTTTGATATCACCAAGTCTTTGACCTCAGTTGCCTCCTGGATATACCCAAATGTTTATATACATTTTTGAGTATAAAATGTAACAAACTCATTATCTTTTCTACAGAAGTGTTTTGGTAGTAAAGTAGATCCCATTCCTTCCTCAACTGATACCTTTTTCACATAATTTTGCAATCCTTCCCTAAACATACAGAGTGTTCTTTGCCACACTTAGATTCGGGGTTTGGATAATGGGATGACTTGCTTTGGCCAATGTTAAAAGCAAGGGCTTTTCCAGCATGTAGGACTGAAATGTGCTTGTGTGCCTGACGTGTTCTTTTGCACCTCTGCTGTTGGCATAAGAGTACTGTGCCTTGGCTGGTTTGCAGGTCCAAGGAGGTTGTGTGAATCATGAAGCAGAGCTGCTTGGCCAACCCACAGCCTTATGTTTGAAGTAGAACTACTCAGGTAAGCCCAACTAAACTCAATAGGCCCACTGATGTGGGAGTGAGTCCAGCCAACAAAAGCAGAGGTACCTCAGTCAATGTGTAAGATGTGTGAGAAATAAATTCTTGTTTTGGTATGTTATTGATTTTTGTGGTTATTGCAGCAAAAGTTATCTGATGCCAAAATTGGTACTTGAAGTGGAGTGCTGATAAAACAAGAAATTAAAATATGGGGCACTGATTTCAGGCTTGGACGGCAAGTGAAAGGAAGCTAATATAAGAGGCTTAGAAAATGGTAGCCCATAAGATATAGTCATGAAATGTTTGTAAAAACTGTCACTTGTGTTCATCTGGAAGGCTGACATCAGATTTAATTAATTTGTGGATTTGGGCAAGTTGGATTCCAAGCAGAATGTAGAATGAGTGATCTAGCTTCATTGGATGTATTTAGTAAGGTAACAAAAGAGAGATGATCTCAGAAAAGAACTACCTAGTTAGTAAAGAGAATGAAGAGAAAATAGAGAGCTCCCCAAATGTGCTGGTTTGTAAAACTCTAAAATTCTTCTGCCTCTTTAACCCTGCCAGACAGTAAAATATTATCAAGTTAAGATACAGCTTTGGGGCAAAGATAAAATCAAGGGTCTTTAAGACGTAGCTTAGGGGTATAGATCAAATTAAGGAATAACCCTCCTATGCTTTCTTAAGATGTTTGAAAGAATTAAGGTGGCACCTAGAACATCCTCACAGGGCTTAAAGGCCTCTAGAAAGCGTGGTCTCACAGATTCCTGATGGGCCAATAGTACTCAAAGCACCCAAAGGTCTGTGGCTTTTGTAAATATAGTTTATGGTAATAGAATATATAATAAAACTCACAAATTTGTTACTTTTGCAAATGTAGTTGACTGTAATCAAGTACATAAAACCCTCAGGGATGTTGGGGAACAGGGCTAAAGCACCACCAGCCAAGGCTAAAAGGGACTGAAGCTGTTTAAAATCTAAAATAACTCTTGGTCTCCAGTTTTGCAGGCAGAAATTAGACTAAGAAAGCTACTTAGCTGCCACAGAGCGTATCTTCTTTATTAACCTTTTTAGAATTGGATAACGATAATGAAAAAAGAATAATCCCTCATAGCAGTAAGATTAAAGCCACGGGGAGGTAGAGGATGAGAGCCACACCCAGGACTTGGACCTAATCAAGGACCATTCCTAACCTCCAGATAGGGGGGACTGGACAGACCTGCACAGCAGGATTCTGAGTTACCATGGAATGGTGATTTCTATGTGCTTCTCCTTTTCAAATGTGATTGTTTATGAGAGTTCTCGTCTCTATTCCACAGATTGTGTGATGTATGTATGAGGTAAAAAAAAGTTGACTTGTTTATTGCTCTCTTTCTCTTTCTCAATCTATTTACATTCATAGGTCTCTAGATCAAGAGGATCCATATCTAAACTTGATATATAACACCAGGTCCCAGTCGTTGAGCCTGATACTGTGATTAGATAAGACTTTTGAGGGTTTTTGGATGGGGTGGGGGTGAGTGTTATTTTGCATGAGGGAGAAATTTGTGTTATTATGGCAAAAGGGCCTCTCCGGCCTGGAATTTTATGTAGCATGAGTCCTAAGGAAAGTTACACCACCTTATGAAGGCCCCACAATGCTAAGCACTGATATGCATTGCCTCCAGTTTTGTTCTCTGTTGCAAATGCAGACACAAATAGAATGCTTATTTTGTACTTTAAATGTCTATTACTGCTTATTTAGATCTACAAATAGACTTGTCAAATATATCTTCTTATTTCAGGATGTTTCTATCATTTGAAATATTTCTAATGATCTTGTTCTATCCACATCAACATTAACTATATAATCAGTTGCATGCATCATATTTTAATTAGCTTTAAAATATATTCAGAACGTTTAAAAAATTATTAAAACAAATACCATTTAAACTGAGTTCGGCTTACAGATGGACCAGAGACAAATAATGAATTGCTCTTCCTTAACTAGAAATTCTTGACTAGTCGTACCTTACTGGAGACTTAAAGATTTTATTTTTGAATATTTAACTGAGTTTGATAGGACCAAAGTGATATAAATTCAAGAATGATCAACATGAAGTAATGGTCTAAATTTGAAGTAATGCTTTTCTGCTCTTTAAATATCAAACTAAAAATGTGCCAGGAGACAGATGGGAGAGGAGTTTCCTCCACCACGCCTCTCCTGCAGCCTCCATGCTCGACGGTAGCAATTGTGGTCCCCAGTCTCCAGCTTCATAACTGTCAGATATGCACTGTCTCTGAATACCTCAGAGATGCGCAGCAAAGTAACTGAAGGGATGCTCAGTTCCATTTCTCGGTCTCGAGATTGCCTGGGGGGTCGTGTACTGACCTCTGAGGAAGCCCATGCATGCTGAAAGGTGAATTTCAGTGCTACCACTTAGTGGCAAGAATGCTCCTCCCCTGTTTGGTTCTATGAAAAATTTGCCTCTAAGAATTTATTACTTCCTACTTTCCAAATTAGTCCCGGGCACAAGACATAATCATAAAATTCCATTTCAACTTAAATGGAAATTTCTGGCATGTAATCAGGACTATAATAGCAAATATTAAAAACCGAACAAAGTGGAAATTTTACAAGATGAGATACATGTGAGGTTTATATGTGAACACTATTTCTATGCTAAATGACCTCAGTAACTGTTAAATGAATGAACGTTTTTTCCCTTTCTTTATTTCCTTTCTGAAGCTTGGACAGTTTAGCCTGTACAATTTATTATCCAAAACTCTGAATTTTTTTACAGATATTAACTTCAAGGTTTTGAAACTGAGACCAGGTGGTTGAATCCAGGGCCTTACATTTGGGATATTGGATTCTCCTAGGGTAGCAGTCTGTCAAGAAAACCTTTTTTTGACTCACAGATAAGTCCAGATTCTTGTGCCAAGACTTGAGGGCAGTGAGGCTCTCTGCACGAACTAATCTAAAGTTCCAACTGTGTTGATGAGCAGAAAATGGTGAAATTGTAAATGCATAGTTTTCACACTGTTATTATTGAGAGGAAGGCATTACCGTTAACAGATTTCTTCTGATTTCATTCTACTCTAGGGATACAAGAGCAGGAATATTTATTCACCAGTTTAAGGTATCAGAGCAGTGTGGAAATACTGTTCTGGAAAGAAGGGTTTTCCTATCTGTGAAATTTTCTAAGTTAACATGACTTATTTATCCTTTACTTTACCAAGGTTATACTGGGCAAAATTTGTTTCAACTATCTGCTTTTGCTTATGTGCTGTCAAACCATCAAACCTCCCCAAATCCTTAACATTCTTGTTTGTGTTTTGGAACTGTTTTTTCTCCTTTTTCCAATATCTCTAGATTTTTCAACTCATTTTGCCTCAATTTCCAAAAAATTATATTTCGATCGAAGTTTTTATTCTGGAATATTTACTTTCTGAAAACTGGATTAGACAATGTATTGTGGATTTAGGGTTTTGCACTGTAGCTCAGAGACTTGGTGGCTCTGACTGAATTCCCAAGCAGAGGTGATGTGCACTTCCTCAGGACACCAGTGTTCCCAGCTTATTGCTCAAGCCCAAAATAGAGTCTATCTCTCAAAATGAGACTGACATCCCAAAAGCTGGATTTTTAAAAAAATTTTTCTTGGAATAGAGTTGATTTACAATGTTGTGTTACTCTCTGCTGTACAGCACAGTGAATCAGTTATACATATACATATATCCATTCTTTTTAATACTCTTTTCCCATGTAGGTCATTACAGAGTATTTAGTAGAGTTCCCTGTGCTATATAGTAAGTCCTTATTAGTTAACTATTTTATATGTAGTAATATGAATGGATAAAGAAGATGTGGTACATATATAAAATGGAATATTACTCAGCCATAAAAAAGAATGAAATGATGTCATTTGCAGCAACATGGATGGAACTAGAGATTGTCATACTGAGTGAAGTAAGTCAGACAGCGAAGGACAAATACTGTGTGATATTGCTTATATGTGGAATCTAAAAAAATGGTACAAATGAACTTATTTCCAAAAATAAGAAATAGAGTTATAGATGTAGAAAACAATCTTATGGTTACCAGGGGGACAGAGTAGAGGGATAAACTGGGAGATTGGGATTGACAAAAGCTAGATTTTGATGCAGCCCACTCAGCCGTAACATCATAAAATGATAGTCCTACAAATGGGCACAGTGCACAGTCACTACACACTCCTAGAGTATTGAGGAGTAGAAAAAATAAGTTTTGATCATACATTATTATTATAGAAGTATCACTTTGGTGACCCATAACAAATGCTTGCCTTCTAAATTCATTCCATAGCTAAAAAATTAAAAAAAATTCAAAAGTTTCCCAACCCTATGCTAAATTTCTTAGCATTTAATGCAGAATTACAACCCCACCCTTAAAACAGCCTCACTGTCCTACAGAAACCCTGTGCTCTGAGCATATTTACTTATGCTTTCACATTTTTGTCAAAATTGCTATGTCCTCTGATATTTATGATGCTTTTTCCTGCTCCTTCTTCATCCAGATGAGGTCTTACTTCCTCCATGAAGAAATCATGAAGGTGTCTTAAATGATTGAAGCTCCCCTTGATCTCACCTATTTAGATTTCAACATGCAATGTGTTGTATACAGTCTTTTTCTACGTGTAGTTCGTGAATCCTGGAAGACTGAGATCAATCTTTTTACTTTCATTAAACAAAAAATGCCGTTCCCAAATTAATCTCCATATACCCATAATTAATTATCTTATTGATTTGGGGATTGTTTTCAAAAGAAAAAAGTCATTGAAACCAATCTTTCAATTCATTGCATTGACAATTTGACAGAATAATTAGCTACTACTTTCTTGTCCAACATAATTCTCCGAAGTAGCTTATTGGCTAGTCTCTCAGTTTTGTGCCCATATTTTGTCACCGTGTGTGTTGGAATTATTGCAAAAATTCAAATTAGTTTTGTGAAAAAAGTGAGGAAATGGATTATACATCTAGGACCTTAAGGTAATCTGAAGTCAGTGAGCGGAAGAAATAGCTTGATTTGCTCAGAGTTTGAGTTTTCCTAAAATTGGTTCCTTGGCAAAAAAATCTTAACAGCAGAAATGGCAGTTAAGAAAATAACTCATCAGTTGTGTTATTGCCTCTGACATATAGCTCTTTATTGAAAATTACTTTTCGTTACTTGAAGTGATGGTAGTAGTGTGGCACTTAAATATATCTGTTGATTCTCTGAAATGTTCCCAAATGGAATCTTTTTTCACTAATTAATTCTACCAAATTAGAATTTAGATTCACAAAGATGTTGTGCCCTACATATTTGTCTAAGTTTAAATTTTGGACTGTTGTTTGGGCCTCTGTTTTTCAAGGACACTGGAAAATAAAGATGAAGTTATAGTAAATTATTTTTTGAAATTTGTTCTATTAATTCTGATGAGAAGAAATCTAAAAATCAAAGTTACACTGTCATTTCAGAGTGACACAGAATTAAAAGATCATTGTTCTGACTCTTTCAGAAGAAAAAAAGCATGCTTTTTTTAGAGGGTTAAATATGAAGTATGCTATGCTCTTTAAATAAAAACTGATTAGAAGATGGTTTGATTAGGAGCTCTGAAAGAATGATGGTTGCAATATTGATGAGAAGGTGCAGAAGTAGCTGGTGTTCCCTAAGTTAACACAACTGAAATTCTAATACTGAAAACCCACATTCTTAAGCATGTAGGCTATGTGAAACTACATAGTGAGAAAGAAGGGCTACATATAAGTAAACTGTTATATTTTACAAATATATATATGTCAAAAGTCTATGCCCATGGATTTAAATAATTCAGTTTGATCTTACTGGTCAAAAATGTATTATCTGTATAAAAAAATTTATCAGAAAATTTACTAGCATGATCCAATCCAATAAGAAATGAGAATAGAATGGATATAAGTACAAAATTGTATGAATAGCTCAAAAACCCAGTAATATTTTATTTTATTTTTTAACATCTTTATTGGAGTATAATTGCTTTACAATGGTGTGTTAGTTTCTGCTTTATAACAAAGTGAATCAGTTATACATATACATATGTTCCCATATCTCTTCCCTCTTATGTCTCCCTCCCTCCCACCCTCCCTATCCCAGCCCTCTAGGTGGTCACAAAGCACCGAGCTCATATCCCTGTGCTATGCAGCTGCTTCACACTAGCTATCTGTTTTATGTTTGGAAGTGTATATATGTCCATGCCACTCTCTCACTTTATCACAGCTTACCCTTCGCCCTCCCCATATCCTCAAGTCCATTCTCTAGTAGGTCTGTGTCTTTATTCCTGTCTTACCCCTAGGTTCTTCATGACATTTTTTTTCTTAGATTCCATATATATGTGTTAGCATATGGTATTTGTTTTTCTCTTTCTGTGAACTCTGTGTGACAGACTCTAGGTCCATCCATCTCACTACAAATAACTCAATTTCGTTTCTTATGGCTGAATAATATTCCATTGTATACATGTGCCACATCTTCTTTATCCATTCATCTGTTGATGGACACTTAGGTTGCTTCCATGTCCTGGCTATGGTAAATAGAGCTGAAATGAACATTGTGGTACATGACACTTTTTGAATTATGGTTTCCTCACGGTATATGCCCAGTAGTGGGATTGCTGGGTCGTATGGCAGTTCTATTTGTAGTTTTATAAGGAACCTCCATACTGTTCTCCATAGTGGCTGTATCAATTTACATTCCACCAAGAGTGCAAGAGGTTCCCCTTTCTCCACACCCTCTCCAGCATTTATTGTTTGTAGATTTTTTGATGATAGCCATTCTGACTGGTGTGAGATGATATCTCATTGTAGTTTTGATTTGCATTTCTTAAATGATTAATGATGTTGAGCATTCTTTCATGTGTTTGTTCGCAATCTGTATTATCTTCTTTGGAGAAATGTCTATTTAGGTCTTCTGCCCATTTTTGGATTGGATTGTTTGTGTTTTTGATATTGAGCTGCATGAGCTGCTTGTAAATTTTGGAGATTAATCCTTTGTCAGTTGCTTCATTTGCAAATATTTTCTCCCATTCTGAGGGTTGTCTTTTCATCTTGTTTGTTTTCCTTTGCTGTGAAAAAGCTTTTAAGTTTCATTAGGTCCCATTGTTTATTTCTTTTTTATTTCCATTTCTCTAGGAGGTGGGTCAAAAAGGATCTTGCTGTGATTTATGTCATAGAGTGTTCTGCCTATGTTTTCCTCTAAGAGTTTGACAGTGTCTGGCCTTACATTTAGGTCTTTAATCCATTTTGAGTTTATTTTTGTGTATGGTGTTAGGGAGTGTTCTAATTTCATACTTTTACATATACCTATCCAGTTTTCCCAGCACCACATATTGAAGAGGCTGTCTTTTCTCCACTGTATATTCTTGCCTCCTTTATCAAAGATAAGGTGACCATATGTGTGTGGGTTTATCTCTGGGCTATCTATCCTGTTCCATATTTGTTTTTGTGCCAGTACCATACTGTCTTGATTACTGTAGCTTTGTAGTATAGTCAAAGTCAGGGAGCCTGATTCCTCCCACTCTGTTTTTCTCTCTCAAGATTGCTGTGGGTATTCGGGGTCTTTTTTGTTTCTAAAAAAATTGGGAAATTTTTTGTTCTACTTCTGTGAAAAATGCCATTGGTAGTTCGATAGGGATTGCATTGAATCTGTAGATTGTTTTGGGTAATACAGTCATTTTCGCAATATTGATTCTTCTAATCCAAGAACATGGTATAACTCTCCATCTGTTGCTATCATCTTTAATTTCTTCCATCAGTGTCTTATAGTTTTCTGCATACAGGTCTTTTGTCTCCCTGGGTAGGTTTTTTCCTAGGTATTTTATTCTTTTCCTTGCAGTGGTAAATTGGAGTGTTTCCTTAATTTCTCTTTCAGATTTTTCATCATTAGTGTATAGGAATGCAAGAGATTTCTGTGTATTAATTTTGTATCCTGCAACGTTACCAAATTCACTGATTATCTCTGGTAGTTTTCTGGTAGCATCTTTAGGATTCTCTATGTATAGTATCATGTCATCTGCAAACAGTGACAGTTTTACTTCTTCTTTTCCAATTTGTATTCCTTTTCTTTCTTTTCCTTCTCTGATTGCCGTGGCTAGGACTTCCAAAACTATGTCAAATAAATAAGAGTGGTGAGAGTGGATATCCTTGTCTTGTTCCTGATCTTAGAGGAAACGCTTTCAGTTTTTCACCATTGAGAATGACGTTTGCTGTGGGTTTGTCGTATATGACCTTTATTATGTTGAAGTAGGTTCCCTCTAGCCCACTTTTCAGAGAGTTTTTTATCATAAATGGGTGTTGAATTTGTCAAAAGCTTTTTCTTCATCTACTGAGATGATCATATGGTTTTTTGTCTTCAATTTGTTAATATGGTGTATCACATTGATTGATTTGTATATATTGAAGAATCCCTGCATCTGGGATAAATCCCACTTGATCATGGTGTATGATCCTTTTAATGTGCTGTTGGATTCTGTTTGCTAGTATTTTGTTGAGGATTTTTGCATCTATATTCATCAGTGATATTGGTCTGTAATTTTCTTTTTTTGTAGTATCTTTGTCTGGTTTTGGTATCAGGGTGATGGTGGCCACATAGAATGAGTTTGGGAGTGTTCCTTCCTCTGCAATTTTCTGGAAGAGTTTGAGAAGGATAGGTGTTAGCTCTTCCCTAAATTTTTGATAGAATTCACCTGTGAAGCCATCTGGTCCTGGACTTTTGTTTGTTGGAAGATTTTTAATCACAGTTTCAATTTCATTACTTGTGACTGGTCTGTTCATATTTTCTCTTTCTTCCTGGTTCAGTCTCGGAAGGTCATACCTCTCTAAGAATTTGTCCATTTCTTCCAGGTTGTCCATTTTATTGGCATAGAGTTGCTTGTAGTAGTCTCTTAGGATGCTTTGTATTTCTGCAGTGTCTGTTGTAACTTCTCCTTTTTCATTTCTAAATTTATTGATTTGAGTCCTCTCCCCCTTTTCCTTGATGAGCGGTTAATGGTTTATCAATTTTGTTTATCTTCTCAAAGAATTAGCTTTTAGTTTTATTGATCTTTGCTCTTGTTTTCTTTGTTTCTATTTCATTTATTTCTGCTCTGATCTTTATGATTTCTTTCCTTCTGCTAACTTTGGGTTTGTTTGTTCTTCTTTATCTAGTTCCTTTAGGTGTAACGTTATATTGTTTATTTGAGATTATTCTTGTGTCTTGAGGTAGGCATGTAAAGCTATAAACTTCCTTCTTAGAACTGCTTTTGCTGCATCACATAGGTTTTGGATCATCGTGTTTTCATTGTCATTTGTCTCTAGGTATTTTTTGATTTCCTCTTTGATTTCTTCAGTGATCTCTTGGTTATTCAGTAATGTATTGTTTAGCCTCCATGTGTTTGTGTTTTTTACGTTTTTTTCCCTGTAATTCATTTCTAATCTCATAGCGTTGTGGTCAGAAAAGATGCTTGATCTGATTTCAATTTTCTTATATTTACTGAGGCTTGATTTGTGACCCAAGATGTGATCTATCCTGGAGAATGTTCTGTGCGCACTTGAGAAGAAACTGTAATCTGCTGTTTTTGGATGGAATGTCCTATAGTATCAATTAAATCTATCTGGTCTATTGTGTCATTTAAAGTTTGTTTCCTTATTAATTTTCTGTTTGGATGATCTGTCCATTAATGTAAGTGAGGTGTAAAAGTCCCCCACTATTATTGTGTTACTGTCGATTTCCTCTTTTAGAGCTGTTAGCAGTTGCCTTATGTATTAAGGTGCTCCTATGTTGGGTGCATATATATTGATAATTGTTATGTCTTCTTCTTGGATTGATCCCTTGATCATTATGTAGTGTCCTTCCTTGTCCCTTGTAACCTTCTTTATTTTAAAGTCTATTTTGTCTGTTATGAGTATTACTACTCTAGATTTCTTTTTATTTTCATTTGTATGGAATATCTTTCCATCCCCTGACTTTCAGTATTTATGTTTCCCTAGGTCTGAACTGGGTCTCTTTTAGACAGCATATAGATGGGTCTTGTTTTTGTATCCATTCAGCAATCCTGTGTCTTTTAGTTTGAGCATTTAGTCCATTGACGTTTAAGGTAATTATCAATATGTTATGTTCCTATTACCATTTTCTTAATCTTTTTGTGTTTGTTTTTGTAGGTCCTTTTCTTCTCTTGTGTTTCCCACTTAGAGAAGGTCCTTTAGCATTTGTTGTAGAGCTAGTTTGGTGGTGCTGAATTCTCGTAGCTTTTGCTTGTCTGTAAAGGTTTTGATTTCTCCATCGAATCTGAATGAGATCCTTGCCAGGTAGAGTAATCTTGGTTGTAGGTTCTTCCCTTTCAGCACTTTAAGTATATCACGCCACTCCCTTCTGGCTTGTAGAGTTTCTAATAAGAAATCAGCTGTTAACCTTATGGGAGTTCCCTTGTATGTTATTTGTCATTTTTCCCTTGCTGCTTTCAATGATTTTTCTTTGTCTTTATTTGCCAATTTGATTACTATATGTCCTGGTGCATTTCTCCTTGGGTTTATTCTGTATGGGACTCTCTGCACTTCCAGGACTTGGGTGGCTATTTCCTTTCCCATGTTAAGGAAGTTTTCAGGTATAATCTCTTCAAATATTTTCTCGGGTCCTTTCTCTCTCTCTTCTCCTTCTGGGATCCCTATAATGTGAATGTTGTTGAGTTTAATGTTGTCCCAGAGGTCTCTTAGGCTGTCTTCATTTCTTTTTATTCTTTTTTCTTTATTGTTTTCATAGCAGTGAATTCCACCATTCTGTCTTCCAGATCACTTATCCGTTCTTCTGCCTCAGTTATTCTGCTATTGATTCCTTCTAGTGTAGTTTTCATTTATTTTATTGTTCATCTCTGTTTGTTTGTTCTTTAATTCTTCTAGGTGTTTTTTCTTTAATTCTTCTAGATCTTTGTTGAACATTTCTTGCATCTTCTCGATCTTTCCCTCCATTCTCTTTCCGAGGTCCTGGATCATCTTCAGTATCATTATTCTGAATTATTTTTCTGGAAGGTTGCCTATCTTCATTTAGTTGTTTTTCTAGGGTTTTATCTTGTTCCTTCATCTGGTACATAGCCGTCTACCTTTTCATCTTGTCTATCTTTCTGTGAATGTGGTTTTTGTTCCACAGGCTGCAGGATTATAGTTCTTCTTGCTTCTGCTGTCTGCCCTCTGGTGGATGAGGATATCTAAGAGGCTTGTGGATGTTTCCTAATGGGAGGGCCTGGTGGTGGGTAGAGCTGGCTTTTGCTCTGGTGGGCAGAACTCAGTAAAATTTTAATCCCCTTGTTTGCTGATGGGTGGGGCTGGGTTTCTTCCCAGTTGGTTGTTTGGCCTCAGGCGACCCAACACTGGAGCTACCTGGGCTTTTTGGTGGGGCTAATGGCTAATGACTCTGTGAGGGCTCACGCCAAGGAGTGCTTTGCAGAACTTCTTCTGCCAGTGTCCTTGTCCTCATGGTGAGGCACAGCCACCCCCCACCTCTGCAGCAGAACTTCCAACACTAGCAGGTAGGTCTGGTTCAGTCCCCTATGTGGTCACTGCTCCTTCCCCTGGGTCCCTAGGTGCACACTACTGTGTGTGTGCCCTCCAAGAGTGGAGTCTCTGTTTCCCCCAGTCCTGTTGAAGTTCTGCAATCAAATCCTGCTAGCCTTCAAAGTCTGATTCTCTAGGAATTCCTCCTCCCGTTTCCTGACCCCCAGGTTCAGAAGCCTGATGAGAAGCTCAGAACCTTCACTCCAGTGGGTGGACTTCTGTGGTATAAGTGTTCTCCAGTTTGTGAGTCACCCACCCAGCAGTTATGGGATTTGATTTTACTGTGATTGCGCCCCTCATAGCATCTCACTGTGGCTTCTCCTTTGTCTTTGGATGTGAGGTATCTTTTTTGGTGAGTTCCAGTGTCTTCCTGTCAATGTTTGTTCAGCAGTTAGTTGTGATTCCGGTGTTCTCTAAAGAGGGAGTGAGAGCACATTCTTCTGCTCTGCCATCTTGAACCAATCTCTATAAATTATAGTGAGATTTTTATGTAGAATCAAAATAGGTCACTCATATGATAATATGTAATTAGGTTTTGTATGTAATATTAGAAAATAAATTTAGCTAAACCTACAAGTCATATGTTCTATACCATGATTACAAGATTATTTTATTTATTTCTCCCCTTTCTTCTTTTATTCTCCCAAATACATTAATTTGGGTTTTGAGGAACATCCAAATTGATTTTTTAAATTTATTTTAAATATTTTTAACAAGTTATAAATCTTTTGGTCCCATTGAAAGATAGTAATACATTTTTTTTAATTAACCTTAAACCAACTCACTGAATTGTCTTAGCCTCAAACTAAGGAACACTCAACTTAAAGAAATACACCCATAAAGTCATAGTTTCAAGATAATGATTATTGCTGTTCTATTGTAAAATAAGTAACTATCAAACTAGATTCTTTCACATATGACATAAGATCAATTCAAAGTACATGTTCATCATTCTGGGGAACTCTGCTTTCCATTATTTCATGTATCCTGAAATAATTTATATAGTGCTCTCAGTAGCTGCCATTTGACTACACTGTTATTTACAAAAAATCTTTAAGGTAATTGTCATTTGACCCATTTCACACAATGGGGAGAATCAGTAGCTTGCTAAATGCCATGGAGCTAATTAATGCAAGACTAGGATTCAGTCTTGGGTCTCGTTGACTCCAAAGCTCAGACTCTTAGACACTAACCACTGACTTACTGATTGTCCTTTGATTTCAAGTCATGGATTTAACTCTGGATAAATGTCACCAATACTCACTTGGTAAGAAAGTACTGATACAAGAGATCTTTTGACAAGAAAGTATTAATGTTGGTGTCTTGGAAATCAACATTAATCATAAATACTGATTTCTTGACACAGTCTTCCAAGTCAGTTGTGTTCCAGCCTTGCCATGTACTAACTTGCTAGGTAATTATAATCTCTACTTGTATGAGTTCTGTAAAGCCTAAGTGAAATTAGTTGATTGGCACAGTATAAACCATGGAACAAAAGTAAGCCTGAATGGAGTTCAAGGAATGTTGTAGTGTTAAATACATTTTCAAAATCCTTCCAAGAGTTGGATTTCATGCTTTGCTGATTTAGAATTTAGGATAATATTGCAGGATTCACTTCCTTTAATTTCCACAGTTCTTTTTATCCATGTCATTTTAAGTAGTTATTCTTCAGTTTTATTTGCTGGGTTTCTTAAATTTTTACTACATGGATGCTAACCTTTGTACATGGAATCAGATTAATTGGTATCAACTGATGTGTCTGAGATTTATTTAAAATTGGAAATGGGCCTAAATGGACATCTGGTATAAAACAACAAGTTGAAAGCATGACCTCTCCTTGGTGACAAAATATATTTGATTTAGAATTGCCAAAATATATCATTCTTTAGAGGTTTTTCTTTTATTAGAACATCAACCCTAAAACTTGATTTTACCTGGCAGAGAAATGAAGTGATAAGTTGTATTTGGAGATGTAATGTTGTTTCTTAAAACAACTTTTCTCCATGAAACTTTAGAACATCATGGAAAATACCGATTTCACCTCTAAACACATTTTGGAGGATGCTAACTAACAACATTACTTTTCTAATACAGAAAATGAGGACTTTCCACATTCTACAGAGTATATTCTCTTGAGCATTAGGGCTCATGCTTAGGAGCACCAAGCAAATTAGAACATCTGCCCTGGAGATGCCAGGTGTATGCTCTGAGAGAGAGGTTAGCAAAGCATATTTTCAAGATGTGTGGATGTAATAAACTTATTTTTTGAAAACCATAAATTCTATTTTTGCCCATGTTTTTCTAAATATCAGGCACAGGTTTAAAAATCTGGAAGTGCAGCCACTTATCATGCATACTTACATGAAGAATATTTCTATCAAAAGTCAGGATGGTTAAATATTTAAAAGTTATTTGTTAAGAGCAAATATACTTAAGTTCCTATATAGCACCTCACAAAGAACAGAGCAAAATATCTTAAAAGAGGGTTTTAGCAATATTTTCCCATTTTTATAGAGTCCATCTCTATTTTACTAACACGATATTATTATTCAGCACATATATAAATTCTAATATTAGCTGGGTTGAATTCAAAAATATGAAAGTATTTTTAAGTTGTAATTAAAACAATCAGATTAAATAGAGAACGTAAGAAAATGATTAATAAGAAAAGTTGATCAAATGGTGAACTCTATTAGGTTTAGTATTGTAAATTAAGACATAAAGTAATGTAATGAAAAAAGTTAGAAAGTGAGGTGACCAATATTTACATTTAAAGGTAGCTGGTAAAAGTTCCCTTTAGTTAGTTTAGTTTTAATGTGTCAGGGCCCCTCTAGAGACCAAGTGAAAATCAGATGTGCTTGGGTATGTCTGGTAAAATAGAGGGGCCTGAACCCTGAGTCATTGCCAGTGTTCTGGCTACACAAGGAATGAGGAGTCTCTGAGGAAAATTCATTCCACAAGAGGGGAGAATGCCCCATGAATATTAAACATAATTTTCTGAGATGAATAGATATTTCTTGGTATTATTGAATTGTTGGCTCGAGACCAGTACCATGGGAGCAGAAGAAACACTACCATGAGACCCATTAATAAAGCATAGTGAGAAACGAAAACCAAATGTATCACTTCCCCCCCACTTTACTATGTGCTGCCATCAGAGCATTATAAGTGGCTGGAACCACAGAGGTCACCAGACAGACACTGTCATCATATTGGCATACTGGGAAACTCTGTAGTGCTGCCTGGGTGACATGCTGCCGGATGAAAGAGATACATTACTAAACATATGTGAGAAATCACATAATCAAAGAAATACTCAGAGGAAAATATGCATGGGAGAAATGTCTTGAGAAAGACATTTCCTGGCTTCTTAAGTTGGCAAAAGTCTAGGAGAAGATTCACATACATTTCAAAGGGGCAGAGAGAGAACTTACAATTACAAATTTTATAAAATAAATGCTCTAAGGAAGTGGAGGATAGGGGCCTATAGTCAGAAAGAAATCTGTCTGAAGTTCATTCAAGCTGAGAGGAACTGTAAGGCCATCTTGATCACCATCATCCTGATGCTTCTTGATACATCTACAACTTTCTTAAGAGTGCTCTTTGCAGTTTTGATGACCACCAATAATGTGTCAGCCACAGTTGTTATGAGAAGCTCTTAATGTTCTTATTGTCCAAGCTGAGAGAGTATTCCAGCTCTCAGCATTCCTCTAAATCCAGACAAACGAGTTTGGGACTCCAGATTCATCTTTGCTTTTTAACAATCTCCTTTTCATGCTACATTTAATCCAGCTATGGTTGTCTGTCCTGGAGGCAGCCTCTATTATTTCTCTATGCCAATATTGAAACAACATTTTTATCACATTAAAAAAATAGTCAATTTTGCAAAGTACTAGTGAATAATGTAGATTTTACTAAAGAATCCTTAGCAGGAAAAGGATAAGAATTTAGGTCACCCAAAAATATACAGTTCTAATGTCCCTCAATGGCCCCCTATCCTCCATCCCTTTTGAACTTTCTGTGAACATCTGTCCTCCTGGAGCACAGAAAAGGCTTTCTTCCAGCTTCCTCAAAGACAACTGCAGGGCCAGGTGGTAGAGACAAAGTCTTTGTATGTGCCTGTCAAAATACCCACCCCATTCCCCTCATTCCCCACACAGTGGGCTCTTCCATCAGGAGATTTTACTGCTAAGATAAAGAAGATAGTTCCTAGCAACAGTTATATTTGGATCCTTTGTCTCTAAATGCGAATAGCACTTTGGCTGTTGAAGAACATTTTTCAAATTTATAAAAATTCTAAAGAAAAATCCCAAGGAAAGAACATGCCTATGTTAAGTTATCATTCCCAAGATCCTGAAACTACCAGCCAGGGCTAACTAACTGCTCCCTTGATCCGTGATTTTTCTGAGAATTCTGGCTCTTCCTTACTCATGCATAATTAAGTTAGGTCTTCATGATTCTGCTACAGCTCTCAGGCAAGTCAACTTAACTTTTCCTAAGAGTCCTCCCTGTTATGTGGCTAAAGTTCAGTTTTGTTTCCCTTTAGTGAAGAAGTAAACCATAGATTCCATTCAGATCATACAAATTTTAAAACAGGTCGTGATAGTCTATTGATTTCACAAAACCTTTGTGCTTTTATTCCTTTTTGTAAAAAGGTAATAAAGTAAGTTTTTACTCTTCTGGGATAAGTAGTTCTCAGGTATTATTTTCAGATCATAACATAGTTATTCAGCATAGATACAGGCTGTAGGGTCAGATCCTAAGAAACTTTTAGGAAAGAAGATGTACACAGAAAGAAATCTAAGACTTAAGACTTTTCAATGAAAGAATAAAATCCATCATCACAGTGTCATGAGCTTCTTAGTGTTAAAAGAATCATGTTCAGCAAGTGAGGGTAAGATACTCTCTTAAAGCACACACACACACACAAATCTGTTTTCTTTGAAATGGAAAGTTGGTAAGACCTTTAATTAATGATTGGTTAAAAATTTTCTAATAAAAAGGGCAATTTCCAATTTGTAGTCTAAGGAACTCAAACAATGTATCATTAATGGCCTTAAATTCCTAGACAAATCCAGAAATGTTGTTTTAATCTGTAATGTAGCTGATAAAGTGTATAGATACAATAAATGGTAATGGAGCAATATCCATTATTGGCTTTTTTTCCTTAAAAATATTACTATCTAGTAAAGGCATTAAAGGTATCAAATAGATGAATAACCTACACGTCTTTGTCTTGATGGACTAGTTCCAGATAAAAATTATACGAAAGTTTCAGAAAGATGATTGAGGTAAAAGGTAGCCTAATCCCTTACATTTCCCCCCGATATCAAAAATTAAGAGAAAAGATATAGAAACAGAAAGATAGTAATTGCCAAGGAGAAATGATGCTGTGGAAAATGAAGCTAAGAAGTCTAAATATTTTACGCATTTCTTACTATAAAATTTAAAGTAACACCCATGACAGTTAAAGGCACTTGGAGAAATGGAAATTTGGCATTAAAGAGGACAGAGTAGAGAGCACCCATTCACAAATCATCTTCTTGCCTTCCTATCCATTCAATTAGCCATGTTGTCAAAGAAGCAAGCATAAAAGTTGACACCAGGAAAAAGAATTTCTCCAAAGGAAAAGGAGATGGATAAGACATAACCAGTGACAGTAGTTTTTGATTAGAGGAAAACAAGGCCAGATTAAAAAGAAAGTTTCATCCAGCAGTCCCATGTTGAAAAGGAGGTAGAGGGAGGAAGAAATGAATAAATTAACAATACAATTATGCAAAAGCAACACATCTTGGCCCAAATACCTTCCTTGCAGCCTTGGTAATGTGAAGAATGTAAAGACAAGACACATAGAGAAAATATCTCTGTAGAAACAGTCTAGGGGAAGGGATAATAGCACAAGGCAGAGGTGATGGCTAGAAGACATGAAGGTGGCAATCTGGTATCCAAAATGGTATGGAAATGGTTGTTTGGAAATTAATCTCATTTTCAAGGTAAGAGTTGCCTGTGTAAAGTTCATTCTAGTAATTTGGACTTTATAAACCATGTTTTTATAAATAATTCTCATATATAGACAGAGCCTTCAGAGAATGTAACAAAAGCTCCTGAGTACATTTGTTAGAATCCATGCCATTTCTGGACTATATTATATAGCACAGTATGCCATGTAATGTATAGCAAGAAGTTGGGAATCTAAAGATAGCATTAAACTAATGAAGTGTTGTACAGACAAGGGACATTCTCATTATGTTTTGAAATAAGTTTTTGGGTCTTAATTTTTTCTCAAATTCTTTTTAAGGAATATTAACTTAAAATATTTGTTATGTTAAATATTTGTTAATGTACCAGTTACTTCAAAGCCATTTAATAAATTATATGGAAGAGTATGTAAATTTTCATACCTTGAACATTGTTATATAATTCAAAACATTTTTGATGGGTTTAAACTTTAATTTTTATTATCTTTATTCAGTATTGTAAGTTGATATAATTTTAAACAATTCCTTGATTTAGCCTCAAATAGGGGAAATACTGGAAGCTGCAATGGATTTCAAAATCCAAGTAGGATGCATAGTCTCTAAAGCAATAGAGAAGAACATGATTAAAAATAAGGAAATTTAAAAATATTAACCTATTCCCTGCATGATCTTTTATATGAAAAAAATTTTTTAATCATTAAAATTGCTAATGAAAATTCACTTTGCAGGTATAATCAATTCTGGAGATTTTGAGTACAAAAAGACTGATGTCCGCTTTAGAATTATTGGAGAGGTTTGGTTTTTGCCTTTAGCTTTCAGCCCTATCCTTCATGATAACACAGCTGAGGTGGATATACATATCTTTATGACTCATTCACTGATGAATGCAATTTCCTTCCAATAAAACAAGGGGTGTTTAGAACTTTTCATAGCAACCAGATTCCACAAGTGCTGCCTAATTTAACATAGCATTCAAAGTCAGAGAATGTGGCTGTTTTTGCAAATAAGAAATAACATTGAGAAGAATACATTGTAATTAAAGCAAACTTTAGAACTTGAATACAGATATTATATGTGGAAACTCCAACTTTTCTCCCATAAAAATGAGATTTAAGTGACCTGTGACTGCCAACCTCTTATTTTATTTTTTTAATAAGTTGCATGTTCAACTTAATGTTTTTACAAAAGTTTATTTAGTCAAGTTCAACATATGGATGGTTAAATCAAGTTTATGTCTAAATTTCACATAGATCATGCTGTGTTTTACCCTTACCTCTAGTTAAAGGACACCTTGGACCAGAGACAGACACTGACTGGTCCAGTGTATTTGCTGGTAACAAATAGAGGTGGGTGGTATTTTCCTGATGGAATGCATCTGCTAGTTTTATGTTTGTATAAAATGGGTCATTATTTCTTTTATTTTTAATTTAACAGCAAGTAAAAATCTATGCATCTTATATTTTTTTGCTAAGATTTGTGATGATAAGAATATTCAACTAAAATTTTTAACTGCCATTAGGGGCACAGACAATTAAAAATTGTATTCTCTGGTAGAAGCCAAAGATTTATATTTTAAAATTTTATTGGCTTTTATAGCTTTAAAGTATTATTCCCCTGTTGACAATATATTTGTAATCATGAGTTGCCAGTAGATGCTTTTAAGTCTTCTGTCTTTTTAAACTTATGTTTTTATTAGCTTTTGCACATAACAGTAGGAAATCCATTTGCAATAATTTATGCAGTATATATTAGTGCCTAAGAGAGCAAAGGAGAGATCCCATGATAAAATAGAGTGGTATAATCATATTTACAGTGATAGAGAAAATTTCATTAATGGCTGGTTAATCATGTATGAATAAAAATAGGGACTATAATGAGTATATTTTGGAAAAACATCTTGCCTATATTTCCTATACAAGTATAGTTCAAATTAGAGTTTTTAAGTTATATACCATCTGAACTGTGCTATCTTAAAAATGACAGTTGTTTAAATGTCATGACTTAGAGTTATATTAGGGTAAATGTACATGAGATATGCAATATTACCTATTTACATTAAAAAGTTATGTAACAGAAAAATTGATTATACTTTATTTTATAATTTTGCTACATAAATGTAATAGTCTGAATTAGCCTAATTTGTCACTATGGATAGAATAACATTGTTATAGGAGTTTGTTATTTAGATATGTGAAGAAGAAGAGATGACTTCTAACAATTTACACTAGTAGATTTCCAGTCCTAAAATGTTAGAATACATTAAAAAGAAAAAGCTTGCTAAATATCCTCTACAGTTAGAAAATAATGGAAAATACAACTTATAGTTGGCCCTCCGTATCTGTAGTTCCACATCCTTGGATTCAACCAACCATGGATCGTGTAGTACTGTATTATTTACTATTGAAAAATTCCATGTATAAGTGAACCCACACGGTTCAAACCCATGTTGTTCAAAGGTCAAGTGTAGTTTGTTAGTGAATTCTTTGTAGGTTAGAAGTTTTGAAACTTTTTTTTCATAAAGTTGTTATGAACATTTCATATCTCAGTTTCTATGTTCATAAACTTTGAGGATTGTTATGTCCTTTTAATGACTTGACCACTTTGTCATTATAAAATGATCCTCTTTAGCCTTGGCAGTATTCTTTGTTTTGTAGTCTCATTTATCTGATATCAATATAACTATTCCAACTTTCTTTAGATTAATATTAGCATGGTATATATTTTCTGTCTTTTAAATTTTAATCCATGCTTGTCTTTACATTTAAAGTGTGTTTCTCATAAGCAGCATATAGAGGACTCTTGTTTTTGTTATCCAGTCCTACAATCTCTATAGTTGAAATGAATTTTTAGGCAATTTATATTTAATGTAATTATTGGTAAGTTTGATTTTAAGTCTTTCCTGTTGCTATTTCTTTTCTATTTTCCCCAACAGTTCTTTATTGCTGTCTCCCTCTTTTTTTGCCTTCTTTTTGATTAAATCCTTTTTATGATTCTATTTTATTTCCTTTGTTATTTTATTAGTTATAAATCTTTGCTTTATTGTTTGTATTTGCATTAGGGTTTATAGTATACATCTTTAAGTTATCACAGTATACCTTCAAGTAATATTATAGCACTTCCCGTACAAGTACTTTCCAATAGTATACTTGCATTTCTCCCATTCCAGTCTTTATGTTATTATCATATATTGTGTATTAAATATATATTAACCCCACAAAAATTGATACTATTTTTCTTTAACAAGCAATTACCTTTTAAAAGATTAAAATAATAGGCGATATTTATGTATATTCAATATCCTTCATTTCTTTCTGTGTATTCACAATTCCATGTGGAATCATTTCATTCTGCACGAAGAGATTAATTTTAACAACTGTGACAGTTATGAGTTGGTTTTGGTTGATTGATTTACTCCTTGTTATGGGACATATTTTTCTGTCTCTGTCCATACCTGGAAATTTTTTATTGAACTTCAGACATTGTTAATTTTAACTTGTTGGTCCTGGATATTCTTGTATTCCTATAGATATTCTTGAATTTTGTTGTAGGATGCAGCTATGTACTTGGAACAGTTTTATCCTTTAGGTCTTACTTTTAAGATTTGTTTTATGGGACCAGACCAAGATTTTGTGTCTGGCTATTTTCTACTACTGTGATAAGACTCTTCTGAGTACTCTAGACAATGCCCAGTGAGTCATGAGGTCTTTCAATCTAGCTAGTGGGATCAGTCACTATCCTCTGCCATGTGTAAGCATCAGCACTGTTTTTTTTTAATCCTTCTGGATTGCCCTTGGCCCTGAACTAGTTTCCTTGGAAGTGTATGCTGATCAGTACTCAGCTGAATACTTGAGAAGGACCCTTTACATATCTAGAGTATGCTTTCGGAGCAGCACTCTCCTCATAGGTACTCAGTCCTGCCAACGCTAGCATTTTTGGTCACCCTGAACTTTTAGTTCAACTCAGGTGTTCTGCTGGGGTCCCCTGCCTGCACCATGGCCATGAAACAAATTGAAGTCAGTAAGCTGGGGCAGACATAGTGCTCTCATTGTCTGTTTTCTGTTTCTCAGGAATCACCTTTGATCAGTGGCTGATGTCCACTGTCTTTAAAATAATATTTTTATATATATTGTGATTGATTGATTGATTTTGGTTGTGCAAGGCAAGTGGGTAAATATGGTTCCTTTTAGTCCACCTTGTTTGGAAATGTAACAGCATTCTCTCTTTACCTGGTCTCTAAATAGGAACAAGTTTTTAGCCATTTTCCCAATGCTAGATGCTTTCTCTTACCTCTAGGCTTTTTAACATGCCTTACTTCTGTTCAAAGGCTTATTTTCTCCATTATTCCCCATAGTTAACTTGAAAAATTCTTTAAGACTCCAGGCAATAATTCCTTCCTTTCCTTCAAGGTTACCTAAAATGTCTATTTTCACTAAACCTGTGATTAAACCTACCCTGCACTTACAGTGGATTATAATTTTTGATTTATTTCTCTGTTCCCTCACCAGCCTATGAATTATTTAAAGACAGAGATAGTGTCTTTTGTTATGGTATTTTGATGCTCAGTAGTATCTGGAATATAGTAATAACACAGTAATGATTTATATAATGAATGTTTGGGTCTTATGTAAGGTGAACCAATAATAGAGAGTAAAATTGCTTTTATTTCATTATTTTTATAAAAAAAGGATGATATATATTAAATTAAGATGCCACTGAAGAAGCCACTAAAGATCAATTTAATTATTTCTAGGTTTCTTTTCTCTCTAATAATCTAATTCTGAGACCAAGTGATCCCACCTACAGAGAAATAACTTGTTCTAAACAAATTATTAATTGATGGTTGGAGGTTTTAAAAGTTTAAAATTCAGGTGACTTTGCATGAAGTTAACCTCACTACTGTACTAGTTTAATTATATCATCTGACAACATGTGGATTTTCTCATTTGCTCCTTCTCTTTGTCCTCATTTATTTGGGTTATCAATTGTTAATTTGCTTAGTACTTTGGGGGCATGCTTTGCTCCATTAGCCCTTTAGAGATTCTATAATATGGCATAGAGGATAAGCATAATGATATGGCTGGTTTAAATTCCAGCTTGGCCATTTACTGTGTGACCATGAGGAAGTCAATTAACCTCTCTGTGCTTCAGTTTCCTCCTTTATAAAATGGGAATAATAATAGTAAATAGCGCATAAGATGAGAGTGAGGATTAAATTTTCTTACACAGGACACATTTTAGAATAGTTATAGAATAGTTCCTGGCAATTGTAAGAATCATGTAAACATTAATTATTATCAATAACTACCATTTGTCTTTAATCCAACCTTGCAACTTATCACTTCCTTTTAATACAATTTTGCTATTTTCATTGCTATAAAAAAACCCTGCAAGTTACAAAATCAAGTAAAGTATCTATTTATATTATTGTGGGGATGTAAAAGTTATGGGAAATGGAGGCCGTAGCATCAGGCTTCAACCATCTAAAGGACTGTTATATGGAAGGGATTGAAATTATTCTCTATTTTTCAGAGACAATATGCTAAAATGTATGGAAGCTACAGGAAGGCTTTTTTTGACTTTCTAATAAATACAGATGACAAAAATGCAACGCCAGCATTTAAATTTTCCTTTCTAGAAGTGCAGGAGATGACTCTTTACACTAGAAGGCCTCTTAGATGTCTTTTGATTCTAAAGACCTACATAATTCTAAGTAACATTTTTAGGCAGAGAAGACTTTCTTTACCCCTACACTACATGCTACAGGCCCCAATTCTGTTTATCAAGCGAGAAAAAAATCTGTTTGTCTTGTGAACATTTAGAGTGGAAACCTGGGAAGTACTGATACATAAAATGATAAAGTTTTATGTTCATATCCACAACACCGTCTTTTATAACTAATAGTATGTTATCCACTTGTGGGTAAAGGAGACATTAGAAGCTGGTGTATTACTTCATTAACAACCCCTTAAAAAGTTCTTTAATTAATTTTGGTATGTAAACTTTCATATCTCTGAAGAGAATTCTAAGTTTGTTGAGGGTAGAAGAACTAGGATAGCTGGATCTGTAAAGAAATGTTCCTTTTCAGTTGACATGCTTATTTTGAAAACATCAGTGAGTGTCTACTATTAGTCAAATATTTATTTGATGGTGGAGCATATTAACTGAAAAGTTGACTTTCACTTTGGGTAAATATCCACTTACAGTTTTGAAGGACTGTCACTTTACTAAGTTATAGACTGAGAGACATATCTATATATCTTTTCTTAGAGGACTTGTGAATAGTTTGACCATAGGCCAATTTACACAAGAATAAAAATTATATGTTGTCCTTTACTCATTCTGGACAAGCAGTATATTTGAAACGGAGCTACTGTGATCTAAAATCTCTTAAGTGTTTATTGCACTGGCTAAAATCTTCTTTATCTAGCAAATATGTTTTTGAAGAAAGCCATCAAAGCACTGGACCTGAAATGAGAGTTACCTGGAAGTGTGACCTTGGGTGAGCTTCTTTAACCACTAGGAACTGGTTTTTTCTGCATTAAATTGACCATATAAACAATGGCCCACAACATATTATGTGAAACCTGTGGATCCAATTGTGTTTAAATTCAAATTTAGGAAAATCATGTAGTGCATCTATCATATTTATTTAATACTAAATAGGGTCTGGAGCAGCATCCCACAAAGAAACATATTCATATATTTGCAGTGATTCATGAATATTTATACTAAGTGGGGAAAGCAAGGTCTATAAACATACTGATGAAAGCTCAGATTAGTTTTGCCTTTAAATGAGTTTTGGCAACAAACTTTGAAAAATTAAAAAAAAAAAACCTTTTGGTCTTCAGAGATTTTTGAATTTTGAAAGAGGAGATAAAGGATCATACATCTATACTTGTATAGTGTGAAAGGCAGTTCTGAAGATCAAATGAGATAGCTTTAAGAAAGAACTCTACAAATTATAAAGCAGTATATAAAGTAAGGCATTATTATCAGCTATGTACTTGACTTTATGGCTATTTTCCAGGCTTTCACTGAGTATGAAGAGTTGGGAGATAATTTTTTATTATGCTGGGTTTGAGCCTAGCTTAAAGAAAAGAGATTAAAGGTTTTCTTCTACAAGTGTATGGTGCTCAAACTACTTGGATTTCGTTGAAATCAGCATGGATATATGTGTTTTCCAGACATTCAAGTTCTCTTTCTTACCAAAATAATGTTTGCACATTTTTGCTATTATAACATTCTTTTAAATTATATCTCAGAGATATCAAAAGCTTAGAATTTATTCAGTCAGTAATTGCTAATTTTGAATAATTATGTGTGGAGTAAGTATTCAGTAGGAAACAGTATTAGTTCAAGAACTTGACAGAAGAGTTGTTTGACAAAAAGAAAGACTGGAGATATTTCAGTGAGATGTTATTGGCAACTGTGGCCAGGAAAAGCAGTGAGTGCTCATCTGGACTTTCCCTGGCTGGGATTGGGCAGGATTCGGCTCCCCAGAGAACTCTAGGATGCTGGTCATACTTCAAACCCTTCTTTGGTAAACCACTCTGTGAATGACCTTAAGTGTGAGTATAGGAACCACTATACTGATCATTAGTCTCTTCTACCATTATTTGATATCTACATTACTTAACTCTACATAATCCTAATCGAATGCAATCAACAGGAAGTATGGGAATCTATCAACTAATGTTTGATTTATTTAATTCAGCAGCATCAGAACAGATGCTAATACTCTACCTTCTTGGACAAAAGTGGATGAAACTTTTTCTCACAAAGTGAGAATGTGAACGTAAGGCATGAACTTAAAGGAAAGAGTAATGATGAAAGTAATATATATGTTAACATACATGGTCTAGTCTTACTTGTCTCCTAAATCGACCTGATTTTAAACATAGAAACTTACCTGAGTCTTAATTTTCTCATGTATAAACTGTAGGGATAAATGTGATAAACCTGGCCCTGCTACCTGCTCAAAACTTTTCTTTGAAGCTCAGCATAATTTGGTGCTTTTAAATTTCACTTTAGCCATATACTATGCTTCAATAATCCACCCTAAATTTTGAAATGTCAGTGATAGTTTCAGCAGTTTGATACAGTTTTTCTTTTCATGTTTGTTCTTGAATGAAAACCCAGGCAATTTAGAAATCAGCTCCCCCAGTCCTCAGCATTCCCCAAGTTCTCTGGGCTTTGTTAGGTTAACGAAAAACTGACATTGCTGTCTATGCACTTAGTGATAAATGCACTTTAACACAACTGGATATTTTACACCAAATATATTTTCTCAAATACTAATCATATTGTCATTTCTAACTTTTCAAACCCTTTTCTAGCTTTTTTATTAAAAAAAATAACAATTATGAATCTTTCTAGAAGTGACACAGTGTAAGTTTCAGAGCAAAGATAAATTATTAAATGGTGCATGAGTAATGCAAGTAAATGAAAAGAAAGACATGATATGTAGGGCATTAGTAAAATAAAATTTATCTTGCAACTGGGCTTTGAAAATTGATAACGTGAGAACTGTAGTTAAAACACTGTGCTTCTAAAGAAATATGATTCTGAAAAGTGTCATACTGTTCACCTTCATCATCTTCCAATGTAGTCAATTCTTTTAACTTGTAATGAAAATACCTCACCTCAGCTGTGTCTCAGTTGGCTAAACTCATGCATTAAAAAGTTGATCAATCTGAATTTAAGGAGATAGCAGGAAGAAAGGATGTGTTTTATTGTTGTTTACATATGTAGTCTCTTATCTTGTATTTGGAATCAAGACTGTCATTGGTTTCTTAATGGTACTGTAATGTTACAAGTCAGGATGTGATAAAGATAAATTCAAGGAGTGTAAGATTTTATCTTTCCTTTGACATTTTTATTCCAAGTTCTTTTTTAATTTGATAAATATAACTTGCTTTGTATATACCGAGCAATGTGTAATCAGGGACTGGAGATAAAATAATGAAAATGTATTTTTTTCCTTTCAAATAGCTTATTGTCCAGCAAAGGAGAGCAGTGCATTAACTATTACTGATTGTGATAAGAAATAGTAATAATTTCCATCTTTGGAGTGCTTACTATGCATCAGGAACTGTACTTCCCATTTTACATAAATGATCTCATTTAACTAGCACCATAATGCCATGAAGTAGATATTATAATGCCATTTGTCAGATTAGGAAAGTGAGGCTTAAGAAGCTAACTTGCTCCAAGTCTCCTAGCAAGTCCATGGCAGAACAGATACTTAAACCTGGACTCTCTGACTCCAAAAGCCAAAGCTCATAACAATTATATTATTACAATGGGACAAGTATTGACATAGAAGTATGTATAAAAATTTAAGGTAGTGTAGATGTATGAAGTGATTGACTTTAAACCAAATTAGAAAAGGGAAAATATATGGAAAACCTTCATAGGGAGAATGATGTTGAAGGGTGAAGAGTTATTCACCAGGACAAGTGAAGGAAGATGATTACAGCAGAGGAAATAGGATTAGCAAGGGGATTGAGTAAATGTTGGTGTCTGAGGATGGTGGGCTGTCTGAAGAGAGGAGGCTTCTGACCCCAAGGTGTGGAGTGGAGGGAAAATGGATGAGCCTGAACAGGTGTATAGGAGTGGGTCAAGAACAATCTAGTTAAACCACCTTAAAGACTTAGACTTTTCTTTATGCGTATATAGAACCTCCAAATGATTTCTCAACAGGGAAGTGCCAAAATAAGCTCTGCTTTAATGAGAACTGGCAACTGTGAAGAGTAGATTGGAGAAGAAAAAACTGGATAGGGAGAGGAGCTACAGTTATTAGAAGTGTGGCAGGAAGTAAACACACCTTAATTAAAACAGTAGTAATGTGGAAGGAGAGGAGAAAAGAAAAGCAAGAGAGAATTCAGGGATGGAATCAATTCAGTTGGATAATATACTGTGGTGGATGGGGAACAGTTTGGAATAACTCCATGATTAACTACATTTGGTAACAGGGTGAGTAGGAAATACATAAAAACGAACAAGTTTATGAAAACAACAACAACAAGAGAGAACTGTTATGGGGTTTTTTCTTTTTTTTTTTTTGCGGTACGCGGGCCTCTCACTGTTGTGGCCCCTCCCCCTGTGGAGCACAGGCTCCGGACGCGCAGGCCCAGCGGCCATGCCCCACAGGCCCAGCCACTCCGTGGCATATGGGATCTTCCCAGACCGGGGCACGAACCCGTGTCCCCTGCATCGGCAGGCGGACCCTCAACCACTGCGCCACCAGGGAAGCCCGAGAGAACTGTTATGACAATGTTGAGTCTCAGGAATCTATGGTACAGCCATGTTGATGCCTAGTAGTTGTAGATAAGATGATGTAACTATTATTCTCATAAAAATAAAGTAAAAATTAATTATGCTGACTCAAAAATTGCAGCAGGGAATTCCCACCAGAGAAAATACTGATGGCCACTCTGAGCAACGGACACATTATTCATACGTGACTATTTTCTCTGCTCTTCAGCTGCCTCCAAGGAGGGCTTGGCACCAGTTTCTGTTTGAAGGCAGAGATTCCTTCTTTGGAACAGTCTCTCTTGAATCTGTGCATAGAGTAGGTACCCCTTCTTTTTCCAAAGGTGAAGAATTAGATTCATCCTTAAAACACAGCTTAGCGAAAATAATCTATAGATACATTTATTTTAAATAGTTTCCTTTGACTGAATATTTTTACTTTTATTTTGGGTTATTACATTTCTATACATGAATCATGTATTTTTTATTTTTTTGAATGAAAGTTGGGTTTTGTCTTTTATTATGGGAATAATTCATTTTTAAGCATGGTAGTCTTTTTGGGTTTTAATTTTTATTTTATATTAGAGTATAGTTGATTAGCAATATTGTGTTAGTTTCAGGTGTACAGCAAAGTGATTCAGTTATACATGTACATGTATCTATTCATTTTCAAATTATTTAATAAATAAGCACAATTAGGCTTTCAAATATTGTTTCAAATTTTGTTTCTTCTGACATGTGATGTTAACATACATATGTAGGAGTCTCCCAAGTCAGAATTTCTAAAAAATCCTTGTGTTAGGAAATGTAATTTTCAGGTATTCAAGTAAAATTCTGTTAGCCCATTAGTTACTTAGGTCTACATATAGTTAATTTGGTGTTTGGTCATTTTAAAAAACAAAAATGAAAGCAAATCTTATCGTATAACATTCTAGATAAATACGTATTTGGTGCAAGTTTTATAGCAGTTTTCTATTTTAAGCTCAAATTTTTGCTTTTAAAGGATGGGTGCATCACTAAACATTCATTTAAGGCCTTTAAATTTGAAAACAATTTCTCATCTGCTATCTCATTTTACACTTTAAAATAACCTGAGGAGATATTAATAACTCATTTTACAGATGAAAAACAGATGCTGAAAGATTAAATGGAAAATATGTGAAAAGTCCATGTTTTAGTTTTACAAAGTATACAGTAAAATAATTGGCCCTTAATCTATAGTCATATTACCTTATGAACAAATTAAATGTCTTGCAAATAGCTCTAAGAATTCACAACATATAGAACCTTGTTTTAACCTTAGAAGTGACATGAAAAGTCAATTGAATGGTGTTGATTATAAGATGATCTATACAGCTAAAACCCAGAAATTTCTTTGATTTTTTTCCCCAGTTTCATTTAGGTGTATAATTGACAAAAAAATGTAAAATTGTTAGTGTACAATGGAATGATTTGATATGCATATATATTGTGAAAGGATTCACCCTCTTGAGGTAAATAACACATCCATCACTTTACATATTTACCTTTTTGTGTCTGTGTGAGAACATTTTTCTATTCTCTTAGCAAATTTCTACTATATAATACAATGTTATCAACTATAGTCAACATGTTACACTTTAGATCCTCAAAACTGTACATCTTGTAACTGAAAGTTTGTACCCTTTCATTAATCTCTACCTATTTCTCCCACCCCCTAGTCTCTGCAACCACTTTTTTACTCTGTTTCTGAGTTTGACATTTTTTTTAAGATTCCACGTATAAGTGATACCATGCACCATGCAATATTTGTCTTTCTCTGTCTGGTTTATTTTACTTGGCAGAATGCTCTACAGTTTCATCCATGTTTTGCAAATGACAAGTTTTCTTCTTTTTTAAGGCTGGATAATAATGTTCCATTGTATATATAGAGATATATATACCACACCTTCTTTATCCATTTATCCATAGATGGACACTTAGGTTTTTCCATATTTTGTCTTGTAAATGATGCTGCTATTATGAACATGGGAGTAAAGATATCTCTTCAAAATAATGATTTTGTTTCCTTTGGAAATATACTCAGAAGTGGGATTGCCAGATCATGTGGTAATTCTATTTTTAATTTCTTGAGGAACTTCCATCCTGTTTGTCATAGTGGCTGTTTCAGTTTACATACCCACCACAAGGGTTCCCTTTTCTCCACATCTTCACCAACACTTGTTATTTGTTGTCATTTTGATAATAGTCATCCTAACAAGTGTGAGCTGATATATCACTGTGGTTTTAATTTGTCTTTCCCTGATGTTTAGTGTTGTTGGGCACCTTTTCATGTACTTTTTGGCCAGCTGTGTGTCTTCTTTGGAAAGGTCGATTTTGATCCTTTGCCTATTTTTAAAAATTGAGGTTTGTTTGTTTGCTTTTTTTCTATTGAGTTGTATTGAGTTCATTGTATATTTTGGATATTTATCCCTTAGTGGACATGTTGTTTGCAAATATTTTCTTTCATTCCATAGGTTGTCTTTTCATTTTGTTATGGTTTCTTTTGTCATGCAGAAGCTGTTTAGTTTGATGTAGTCCTACTTGTTTTTGCTTTTATTGCCTTTGCTTTTGCTGTCCAAAATATCATTGCCAAGACCAATGTCAAGGAGCTTTTTTCCTACGTTTTCTTTCAGAAGTTTTACAGTTTCAGGTCTTATGTTCAAGTCTAATCCATTTTGAGTTGATTTTTGTGTATGGTATACAATTGGAGTCCAATTTCATTTGTTTGCTTGTGGCTACCTAGTTTTCCCAACACTATTTATTGAAGAGACTACCTTTTCCCCATTATATTTTTGGCACCTTTGTCAAAAATTAATTGACCATATATGCATAGGTTTATGTCTGAGCTTCCTATTCTATCAATCTATGTGTCTATATGATCTATATGACATTTATGCCACTATTATACTGTTTTGATTACTGTAGCTTTGTAATACAATTTGAAATCAGAAGGTGTAATAGCTCTAGCTTTGTTCTTTTTTCTCATGGTTGCTTTGGCTATTCAGGGTCTTTTGTGGTTCCATGCAAATTTTACGATTGTTCTATTTCTGTGAAAAATGCCATTGAAATTTTGAGAGGGATTAAATTGAATCTGTAGATTAATTTGTATAGTATGAACATTTCAACAATATTAATTCTTCCAATCCATAAACACAGGATATCTATACATTTATTTGTATCATCTTCAATCTATTTAATCAGTCTTATAGTTTTCTGTGTACAGGTCTTTTACCTCCTTGGTTAAATTTATTCCTAAGTATTTAAATGTTTTCAGTGCTACAGTATATGCAATTTTTTCTTAATTTCTCTCTCTGATAGTTTGTTGTTGGTATGTAGAAGTACAACACATTTTTGTATATTGATTTTTGTATCCTATAACTTTACCAAAATTGTTTATTAGTTCTCACAGTATTTTGGTGGAGTCTTTAGGGTTTTCTATATATAAAATCATATTATCTGCAAATACAGACAATTCTACTTCTTCCTTTCAGATTTGGATGCCTTTTATTTCTTTTTCTTGCCTAACTGCTCTGGCTAGGACTTGCAGTACTAGGCTGAAAAAAAGTGGTAAGAGTAGGCATTCCTGTCTTGTTCCTGATCTCCTTCTTTGACTTTTGATTAACTAACTTTCCCTTTCTCTGTCTCTCTCTGTCTTTGTCTGTCTGTCTCTTTCTCTCTCTCTCATGTTACTGATAAAACCCCACAACTTTTGAGTCTAGTTTTTCTACTAAAGAATTAGCATTCAACTGCAAACGTGGTATCTGGGAGAAGAAAGAGAAAGTGAGGGAAAAGAAAAGGCAATATTTTGATATTATGTTCTTTCTTCATGTCTCTTGACCTTCTTTCCCCCTTTATATTTTCCTCCCTATCTTGGTTTTCTCACTCCTCAGGCATAAAGTGATGAAATAATGGGAAGTTTCACCTATGGCACTAGAAAGATGTTATTCAAAGGGAAGAGGAATAAAATATTTAGGGCTTTGACTCAGCCCGTGACCTGCTTCTTTTTATGGCTATAGTTCACAGGATGTTAAAAGGATTTTACTAATGTGGTAGGGGCTAAACACAGACTTATAGTGCTTGTAATTTGTACCATCTTATTTTATAAAGTTCATCTATTATCCTAATTCTAATTATTTTTTCAGCTGATTTTTTCTTATTCATTTTGTACCACATACTGCTGATCATTATTTGGTAGTAATCAAATCAATATCTAAACCTTACAGATAAGTTCAAGGGCAGTCCATACCAATGTCCTTGTTTTCTATAATCCAGTTCCAGATCAGTTTTCTAAAGAGAGGCTTGTCAAATTTCCAGGGAGTTTAAGTGATCAGGCAGCCATCTCTTTTAAATTATGGGTTATTTTATAAATTTCTCTTCGTTGTTCAATTGTAGATATATATATATATGGCAATTTAATGGTAATTTAATAAATATCCTCGGTTTTTAACCAGGAAAAATTACATCACTGAATTGAATTGCTTGGTGAATATCATATTCCATACAAGATATGGCAGTAAAATATTTCATGAGTAAAATTATAATTTTATTTCCAGGTTGAAAAATTGCACTACTGTGATCAAGGGAAACAATGAACTATTTTTTAAATTATTACAAATAGTTTTTCAAATATAAGATGTATTTATTATATACATTATTGTGAATATTATAACTGATTTAAATTAGTAATTATTAAAACAGTAATTATATTTATGTCATGGATTCACAATCTCAGTGTAGATAATATTTCATTCCTTGATATAAAACTTGGTATGAAATTCCTGGACAAGAATTACCTTTAGTTCAATGTGATTCAATCTACAGTAATCCAAATGTTACAGTAAATCAATATTGGGGGGAGGGAGAAAAAACATTCCCATAATGGTGGAAAGTGCCAATTGTACATTTTTTCTGAGAGCAGAATGAATCATCTGTGTGTGTCAGAATTGCAATATATCTGTATTTCCGTGTTTCTGGCATTTTACCGTAGTAGGATCAGAAATCTACTACTAAGCAGCTACTACTACTAACGAGACATCAACTACTAAGAAGCTCTTGAGCCTTGAAACAATAATGTGAATTCCAATCTTAATATTTTGATTTATTATTATTAACTGAAAATATTTATAGAAAAATAGATCTAAAACTCAGATGTTTAAACTATATTGTTAAAGGAAGTGACAAGGACATGGTTAAAGAGGATAGATTAATACAGCACAGAACTGAGATGAGGTATATGGGGTAATTATAGAACTAATGAGCTAGTTAATCATTCTGAGAACAAACCAGTGCTTCCACTTGATTCATCTGGTGGGATGTTTGAATAAATGACTTACATAGTTCTCATGGGACCTAGGATTCTATGACTCTGCAATTTAATATAATTTATGATCTGGATACCGGATTAATTAGAAGGTTTGAGAAGCATATTGTGTCTTTTAGGCCATTACAATAATGGTCTCAGTCAGCTAAGTAAAAGACTTAATATCCAAAGTTCCCAACACATTATTGTGAAGTTCTGAATCAATTAACGTATGAGGATGGTAAAATGTCAAAAACCAAGCAATATACAAGAAGTGTTGTGTAATGAATTATTTTTCTGTCCCATGTCTAAAATAGTATCCTAAAATTACTGATGTATTCATTGTGTCAGTCTATTCACTGTATCATTCAATTCATTGTATGATGTGAAATTTTGGATAAAAATAAACATCAAAGATTAATGCACTGATTAATAGATTAGGCTAAATTATCTTGTTTTTTCTTTTTATGATGTCGTGAAGACCTAGCCTATCGAAGTGCCAATTCAATTCAAGAAAGACAATTTACTAACGTCCGTCAGATAGGGTATAATTAACTTCTAACTCCCTGGAATCATATGTTCTAAGTGGCAGCCCAGTGATCTAAAACAGCTGTAAATCTTGACCTCCCTAGCTATCACTCCCAGCATTAGAGAGTAACTTTACTCTGAGGGGTGTCTAATCCATTAGGGTATATGTTATAACACTATATATCTGAAATAGTGGAATATAATTTAGGTAATGGAAAAAAGAAGTACAAAAAGTTTTATATATTTATATATACATTTTAAGTCCCTTCCTTACATTTGCCTTTTTATAAAACATGTGCTATATATATGATATATATATATTACATACCTAAAACATTTATTTATGTGTGTATATACACAGTTTATGTGTATACTTTTAATATCAAAGATTAAATTAATTTGCTTTTTGTTCTAGAGTGACCATTCTTCAGTAGCTGAGACAAACTTTGTTTATGTTGGGAGTCTTTCTATGCCCTAGTTTGGACAATGAATTCTCCCTCTACTATAACAAATACACGATGTCAGTTATCTTTGAATCATAAATTGAGTGTGTTATAGCCTTACCAAGGCCCTTATTCATAAAAAGTTATAAGCCTGGTGTACATCTAAAAGCTTCATATGAAAGTGAAAAGATGTGCAATTTTTTAATGAATTCAAAGTGCATTTCATCATTGTATCATATAATAATTTTTCCAGAGGTTTTCAATCAAGGTATAAATTTTCTGATTTTCTCTTTTCAAAGGTAACAAGTAATCGACTTGATTGATCCAATCACAGTATGGTCAAAATGGATGTATAATGCTGAAAACAGCATAAATAACATACTTTACATTCTCTGGTAACAAAAATTTCAGAACATATTTTTAGATTTTTATAAACTTTTGTATTAACTTTATTCTCTTTAACTTACCTTTTAAATTGCATTAAGTCAGATTGGAGATGATTGATATAAAAAACTAGTTTATATGTCAAAGGACATTTTAACTTTTTATACAACTTTAGAGTTCACTTTTAGGAAGAAGATAAGCAATGATAAAAATGATCGGCTGAAAATAGCCAATACTGATCATCACTTAAGGGAAGTTCCTCTTTGCAGAAACTTCAGGTTAATATTATAATACTGTGTTCACTGCTTAGATCTGACAGTTCATTTTTTCTACTTCAAATGATCTCTGAAACAATGACCTCTTGGGGAATAACTGTTATTTTCCAGATTTTCTGTACGTGAGTTTACCTTGATGTTTAAGTCACCCCGTAATATGATCCCATCTGATAGATAACTCAGGAAGTGTTGTTAAGTGACTGTCTGGCTTACTGCTAGAGGCTTTATGTACAAAATCTCAATATGAGACCTTGATGGAATTTGAATTTGCTCAAAGACAAAGGATTTGTACTTGAGCTTTCATCACTATATTCATGCTCATCTAAAAAACAAAATGAAGCAAAACAAGACCCATACAGTTAGATCTCCATAGCAGAGACCCTGGTGTGGGGATTTTGTTGGTTTTCTGTGGCTGTGTGTGTAAGTACATGTTGTAATTCATTCTGTATTAGTCTTATGTACTAATGTTGAGTTAGTTCACTATGATATTAACTAAAATCAGAAAGACCAAGTTTCAATTGAATCTACCAAAGACAACTTGGCAAGTTTTTGGATAGGGCAGGATCCTGAATGTTTTGGTGAGTGGGATGGGTTTCTAAAATCTTGAGTCATTTTTGGATAGATTATGTTAATGTCAGTTGGCAAGATTAGAAGACTTAAAAAAAGTGATTCAATATTTTTATAGATTATAAAAATAATTATTTTTATAATAGATTTGTTATTCCATTTTAAAGTTATTGTAAAGTATTGGCTATATTCCCTGTGCTGTACAATATATCCTTGAAGCTTATTACTTTTATGCTTAGTAGTTTGTACCTCTTAATCCCTTACTCCTATCTTGCCCCTGCTCCCTTCCATCTTCCCACTGGTAACCACTAGTTTGTTCTCTAAATCAGTGAGTCTGTTTCTGTTTTGTTATATTCATTGTTTTGTTTTGTTTTTAAGATTCCACATGTAAGGGACAGCATACAGTATTTATCTTTCTCTTTCTGACATATTTCACTAAGCATAATACACTCCAGGTCCATCCATGTTGTTGCAAATGGCAAAATTTCATTTTTTTTCTATGGCTAAGTAGTATTCCATTCTAAATATATATAGTTGATCTTTGTTTTGCTGTTGTCAGTCTATTACATTTAAGGACAGGGAATTTAATTTTCAAGAAATGTGATAGTTAAGACCCTCAGGGTGAGAGAAGATATACTTATTTATCTTTTCAGTTTTAGAGTCCTTCGTTTCCACTATAATTGCATCATTAATACCACCCAAATCTCTGGGCTATCTATGATGAAATGCATCATTGCACATTTTTGTTATCGAGGATTTAAAAGCTTTCTAGCTTATTCTATTAGGGAAGAAGACTAAAAATGGTCAAAGACACAAATTGATTATGATTTATGGTTTATAAGAGGGATAGTAAATGAAGGCCAACCAACAAAACAATATTTTCTGGAAAAAAGTCTTGAGGCAAATTATATGGTCTTGCAAGCAAAGGTGTAGTTAGGACCCATGCCACAGATGGATCTGTATTCCTACTCTGATGTATTCTTAAAAGTTAATTGGATGAAGGGGTGGATTGATTTGTAATTTTAGTGCAATGAGTAATAGTGAAGATTTATATCATTTTACTAATAATACTGATATTTAAATTAAAAATCTACCTTTCCATAAAAAGAATAAAAATGGGTTTTGGAGTAAACAATAACAAATATACACATACAACTTTTTATCCCAGATATATTGCTTAGCTGTGGACCTTGGGTAAATGTTTAACTTCTCTGCCAATAATTACGAATAATAATTATATATAATAAACATAAAATTGAAATTATAATAAAGCTCTTAATGAGATGTTTTCTTATTTGCAAAGGGATCCAAATGAACACTGATACATGTCTCACTTTTTCTTTCTTGTCCATCTTCCCAGACCACTTTGCATTTGCTTTGCGTTGGCATGACTGCACTCATTTGCCTTTTATCTACTGTACCTTTCCCTTGCCTTCTCTGCCTAACTCCTCTCATCCTTTAAGATTCAGCTCAGAAACCACTTCTCTTGAGAAAATTTCCTGATCTCCTTCTTCTCTCTTAGCACCCTATGTTTTGTCCTGGTAGAATACTGTTTACTGTTGTTTGCCTACTCACCTCATACCCAATCCGCTAGACTAGGGGCTCACTGAAGACAGGCACACTTTCATATTCATGTATAACTCAGTGCCTAGCACAGTGCTTGACACTTAGGAAGTGCCTAACCAATATTCATTCATTTCTTGAATAAATCTTTATCACACATCATTTAGTTGTGCCAGGCACTGTGTAAGGTGTTGAGGGCATGAGAGCGACAATATAGAAGCAACACTCCACTCCTAGAAATATTAGATTAGTGGGAGAGACAGACACATATTAAACAAATAGTCAGACAGATATAGCTTTGCAAACCATTCTGAACACTCTGAGTTGGATCAGTTCAAGGAACTGGGAGAAGGTCAATATAGGACATGAAGGAACATGGCAAGGCATGAAGCTGGAAGGCCTTCAGAACCTGACAGCCTAATTGAGGTCTTTGGGTTTTATTGTGAGTACAATTGTCAGGCACTGAAGGCCTTACGCAAGTGAGTGGCACAAACATTTTTGTGTTTTGAAAGCATTTCTCTGACTTTTGTGTGGACAATGAATTGGAGGGACCCAACTTTCGTTAGATTCTAGTGAACCTAGAAAGGTGATTTAGGAAACCATTGCAACCATGCAGGTGGGAGATAACGGTGGGTTTGATAAGAGACACATTGTGGAAGTTGAAATGAGATGGACAAATTTAACATGTACTGTAAATAAATGTAAAAAACATATTTTCAAAATTCATGCTGTTACTGTGCTATTGGGCTAGGGCACAATGCATTACAGGGCCTGGTTAAATTTCAACTTTCTTCATGTTTTCTATTTGATTGTATGCTTCACTTCACTTAATAAAACTCATTATCAACATCAAATATTTCAATACCGTAGGCAGAAAATAGCAGAAACATTTTCATTTCCATAAGTAGCGTGTGCAATTACTAGATATTTTTATCGACTAAGGAATCCAAATGAGGCAAAATGTAAAAATACCAGGCAAACAGAATTACAAAAAAGAGACCATTCAATACTTTGAGATAATAATACTCATAAATATTTAGCAAGTGCTTACTATATTTGTATTGGCTATTGTGTTGGCCTGATGAGGTAGTGCCCCTTCTTGTCTTCATTTTTCAAATGTGAAGTGAAGTTTGGGGTTACTGTTTCTCAGTAAAGACAGAAACAGTATTCATAGTTGAAACTCCCCAAATTTTCATAATTTGGATAACTAGAAAATGTTATTTTTTTCTCCTACATTGTGATAAGATTTTCAGGAAGACCCACTGCACTTACACTGAGAAATACCACATTTATGATTTGATTAAAAATGCACTATGGGTTAATTTTGGAGTAACTAAGGCCCATATGAATTTTAAAAATTATGATGAATGAATTTTGCTTGGAAATATCATTTCAGGAAAACAGCATCACTAAATAAAAGCAATTTTCTGCTCTAATATGCACAGAGCCAATAAACCTTTTATGTAAATCTGAGGACAAAATTTTATCCATAAATCTCTTAGAACAAAACGTGCAATAAAACCCCATAACCATCTCATCATTTCTTCTCTTGTAAATCACAAATGGAGTTTTCTTTAATCCATTTGGACAAAAGCTACTCTATCTATTTAGTCTGAACTCCTGGCAAATAACATTAAGCATTCATCCCTGAATAAGAGCTGATTTTTCACTGTTTACCATCCCATGTGCTATCAGACAACTACAGTATGAACACTGCACTCTAATATTGAGCCATGTCACACTGACCTTGGGAAGCAATTTTGCTAATGAGTGACAGAAGACCAATAACTGTGGAAAACCTTTCTTTATGAAGTCATAAAATGAGTTTTACAAGAAGTCAGTTCCTCATGCCCCTTTTTAAACAAACATCGAAGGCTACAACACCCTTATCCCACGCACATAGATCCAGGACAACAGGATTCTAAATAGTCCCTGACTGGGCTGTGAACCTGCAGTTGCTCAAAATGATGCCAGCTGCCAGCTTGAGTGTTTCATACTGTCAAGACCAAATGCACTGAATAAATTGGACAAGAAGGTGACCATTCTAGTCCGTGCTGATATCCTCATTTTGTGGATCTCCCTCAGAATCATTTACTTCACATTATAATGACAGGTAGCTGCAGATTCACAACAAACAGAAGTTCCTCACCTAACAAACCTTGAGTGATATCTTTTAAAAATAGTAATTCAAACTCATTCCTATTTAAAAATAGTAAACAAAACCTCCAGTGTATCAGTCAGGGTCCTAGAAGGCAACTGTATCCAACTCAGATGGTTCAAGAGACTTTAATTGAAGGCGCTACTTGTAGAAGTGTGGATGGTGTAAGGAACAGAGAAAGAACATTAAGCACCAGAGACCAGAGACTACCAGTAGCAGCGGGAAGCTACTAACAACTTTAGGTCTGAAGGGACAAGTGTGGGGACAGTGTTCCTTGGGCCCAGTGCAAGATGGAGCCAAGAGCCAAGGATGAAGGGGACCTGGCAGGAGCTGTCATCATGGGTGGGAATGAGCGATGTGATACCACTGCCCAAGTGAAGCAGCAGGGAAGAACAAGCACAGCATCTTTCCCCTTCTGCCTTCTAATCTCCCTGTGATTCTTCCCCCTGAGCACCCTGAGGAGAAAGCAAGAGAATGAAAAAATAGCTATGGGGAACGGGCAAGACATGGTGGTGGTGCAGGGGAATATCAGCACAGTTTGGTGTCATTTTAACATACTAAAATGCCAAGATCCTCTTTTTATTTTTAAACCTAACCCTGGGGATGATCTTTGAAATAATTTTTGAGTGAAAACAGTTTTGTGCTGTGTAGCCTGGAGCAAAACTCCTCAGGAAATTTTATCTGCACTCTCATAAAATGAGACAATATTCTTCTCATAGAATCCCAGTGACTCACTTTGCTGAAGGTTCTATACTTCTTCAACTTCCTGCACTGGCCACCTCTCTCCTCCAGCACCAAACTGCATTTTTCATAACTGAATTAGACATCTTTTCCCTTTACATCGCTGCTTCTGTTAAGAATATCATCTAGGCCTATATATAAACTCCTGTGAAAGGATATTTCTTTTCTGATTTGTTCTCTGCTCAACTCAACAACTAGCCCAAATGTGGGAAGAGTATTATAAAGAACTATTCAGTAAATAAATGAATTCATAATTTCATGAATTTCCATATTAATTTTGAATGCTTTTTCTTTCTTGTCCCTCAAATCTAGTTGTTTTAGATTTTGTGAATGATCTTTCAAATTTATCATTTGTATTCCCACTATCTCAATCATAATTTATACCTTTATTAAATTTCTTTTTTGATATTGCAATATCTTCTATAACTGCTTATTTCCATTCTTTTCTATATTGTAACTTCTACCCAAAGCATCAGGATTGATTTGCCAAAACTGTAGGTCAAAATTCCAATTCTGTAATTATCCAGAACAAAGAAACAAAAAGCTGGGAAAATGTACATAAATTTTTCTAAAATTTTTATTTATTTATTTTTGGCTGCATTGGGTCTTTGGCACTGCGCGTGGGCCTTCTCTAGTTTCAGCGAGTGAGGGCTACTCTTCATTGTGGTGCATGGGCTCAGTAGTTGTGGCTTGCGGGCTCTAGAGCGCAGGCTCAGTAGCTGTGGCACATGGGCTTAGTTGCTCCGCGGCATGTGGGATCTTCCCGGACCAGGGCTTGAACCCATGTCCCCTGCATTAGCAGGTGGATTCTTAACCACTGAGCTACCAGAGAAGCCCCAGGGAAAATGTACATAAATTCTTAACTAAAGTTAATAGAATCACAGATTTTTACCATTTTTGTTTCTTTATCAGCATTTTCTATACCTTATACAATTATCTTGTATTGCTTGAATAATAAAATTAATAAAACAGCCTTGTGCTTTAACTGGTTTTTATATAGGACTACCTTTATATTGGTCACTCAATGGAGTAAACAAATTCAATGGATTACGAGGGACTAGAAAAAACATGTCATAGATGAGTGTTGGAAATAATACACTTTATTTGGGAATTGATTAAAAGCTAGTTTATAATGATTCAATTAAAACATTCCTATTATATCCCTTGATAATAAATCTGTTGATTACAGCTTTTGAGGTAAAGTCATATTTTTTTTCTTTTTGATTCGACATCTATTAGAACATCGGTCATAGTGTCTGTTATGTTCTAGAAATTGTTTTACATATTAAGAATACAACCAAGTTCCCTGACTTCATGGACATTTATTGAGTGAGGAAAAACAAACGTTAAACAAGTTATTAAATAGGACAATTTCAGAGATTAATAAAGAAGAAAACAAACAGACTAAAGTGATAATGCATGTGCGGGAGGAAGGAGGCTGCTTGAGTCAGTGGTCAGGGAAAGCTTTTCTAAGATGTGAAATTGAATTGAAGCTGAGGCAGAAATACCAAAGGAAGCCAGTGATGTAAAATTTGGGGCACGTAAATCTAAAGAAAATGTTAAGATGAATGGTTTATAATTCATCTCCTTAGTATAGTAAAAATGAAAGTGATGTTTATGCTGATGAAATAACTAGGGCAAAGGCCCTGGGGTGGCAAAAAGCTTGGTGTGTTAAAGAAATAGAGAATTCATGGTACAGTACATACAAACAGGGGAATGAGAGAGGTGGGGGAGAGAGAGAGAGATTGAAATGTAAGAAGATGAGGCTTCAGAGAAAGACAGGAGACTGGAGATGTGAGGACTTCTAAGCCATGGGGAAAAAAGAATGTGTGTGTGTGTGTGTGTGTGTGTGTGTGTGTGTGTGTGTGTGTGTGTGTGTGTGTGTTTGTGTGTGTGTGTGTGTATTTTCTAAGTGATGAGGCTCCTTTAGAGGACTTTAAGCAGAGGAGTGGTGAAATCATATTCAAGTTGTAAGACATCATTGGCTGCTGTTTGAATAACAGAAAGACAAGAGAAGCCGAGGAATCAGTGTGGAGACTATGACAGTCATCTAGGAAAAGTGACAGTGGCCTGTTCATACAGCTCAGGACAAAGCTCAGGATCACTGGTTGGTTTCAACACTGGATAAATATATTAAAGTTTATCAGAAATGTCATTTTCTAAAGAACTGTTATTGGTATGGGGCCAATAAGTGTAATTTTTTTGCTTTATTTATTGAGATGCCTGTGGACCTGAAAAAAGAAGGAAGAAAGATTAAAAGGTCCAGTGAAAATGCCCTACAAAATTTATCTGGGGCAATTTTATGCTTTCATTATCTCTGGCCTTGTTCCCAGCACTTATTTATTTATGTGATGTTAAAATAAGTGGATTAAAAAATTATATTATCAACTAAATGTTTTCTTAAATGATGTCAAATATCTACCACTAAATATTAAATATACAAATTGAAATACAAGAATTTTCTATTAAATATATATTGATGTCCATTTAATGAAATTTGAAAGTTTAATATGCTCATTCAATGCCTTTTAAATTTTTTTTTCAGGAAGCTTTGGTACCATGCAGAGAGAATCAAATGATTTTATTTTAAATTATATTAAATATAGTCAAAATATATCGAATTGTCAAGTTTTTACTTCTCTAAAGTATTGAATTTGTGGGCTTTGTTTTATAAACTCCTACATCTTATTTATAAGCTATAAAATATTTCTAAAGAACTAAGGTGAACACCCTCCTAGGGCTTATTTTTCCCCCATTTAAAAGAAAATCACTTTATGATATTTCTCATTCTTCTTCTTTTGACTGACCTTGACTCGTCATTTCTGAGAATTAATGGAACTCAGTCACCTGAACTTTTCTCAATTCACATTTCACATTTCTCTAGTTTGGGTTTCTTGACAAACACAGAAGTTACGTGATTTATTTGAAAAGGAAAAAATGACCTCACACATGGCATACATAACTACATGTTGAAAAACAAGAAAAGCCTCGAAAAGAATAAAATATATAATAGGTCACATTGATCAGTGACAGTGAAGAATTACTGTAGGGATTTCTGACCCATACAGGTCCTCACACAGCTTCAGAACCAAGGCTTTGATTCAGGAAGAGGAGGCTACTTTGGTGCGATTTAAGGCCGCCAAAATCTCTCCCCACCTCGAGTCCCCCTTTCAAGTTAGAATTATGGAGCTGGAGGTAGGCTTTAGAGAACAAAACCAGCTTCCTTAATTTTCCAATTAGAAACACGAGACCCAATGTGGTGAGCAGAGGGGTTGCAGGTGAGTTACTCTGGGAAGCAGACACTGAGAAGGAAATTAGCAATTAGCCTGTAGGACATTTATTGGGGGAGTGCTCTTCAAATCAACATCCTGGAAGGGTGAATGAAACAGAACAGGCAGAGGGAGAAGCTGAGCCGGAATAAAGCCACAACGAAGGTCACAGTTCCAGAGCTCTGGGTCTGGGATGGCCTTGCAGAGTTGGGCAAAGGGACCTATGTACACCTGTATTCACCAGTCGCTGGATACAGGCCACCTTTGAGAATGGGGCATGAAGGACATGATCTTAGATGAGGCAGCCCTCTTCATCCAAAAACAATCTGTGGAGGGGAGTGAGTGTTTCCATGTTAATCTGGCTGGAGTGGCATCTGAGTGCTGCAACATCTGTCCATTAGACCGTATCACCTGACTCCTGGTTCTGTGCTCTCAGTCTGCTGGAACGGCCTAGGTGCAGAACTTAGCCGAGATCCTGACACGTAATAAGCACTCAATATGCTTATTGGAAGGGTCCTCTTGTCCCCCTCTCCACTCCCACCTACTACTTTGGGTTAAGGCATGTCTTGGAACTACCTTTTGCTTAAACCTTGACCATCAAAGCCCTAAGTGACTCAGACAAGAGAGAAATAAGTAGAATAGTGAGGCCTGGGCAAGGCCAAGTGTATGGGAGTTGTTCGGGGCCTGGAAATGAACATGGACACCTCAAAAATGAGGTACAGCTGTAAGGAAATAGACTTCTTCCCTGGAATTTTGAAAAGAACAGTTCTGGCACATACCAGAGATGTCTCAGCACAATAAGAAGATCTGGAAGCAGTTAGATCAGACCGTGCATATTTAAGTGCAATCAGTGCCTGGTGCCAGGTGTGAGAATATGGACAAGTAAAGAAGACTGCTAGAGTGGGTTTTCCAGCCAGAGGGGCCAGAGAGTAAAGACCCTAGACTCAAACTAGGAGTTTACCTAGTTCATCCTCCAAAGAAAATTCATGGGGGAAAATATAATCAAAACTTCATAGTAATCAGTTAACAATCAAGTAATCAGTTTAAAAAATAAGTTAAATTAAATTTAGCCTTTCAAAATGCCTTAACTGCTGTGTTAGGTCAAAATATCCCCTGTATATGTATAGAGAGCAGCTGGCAGGAATATGCTGACACAGAGAATATTCCACATTAGCTGCTCAATATTATTTCCAAGATGGGTAGCAGCAAACATCATTATACCACCAGGACTGTACAGAAAAGGTAAATCTCTCACATTGGGTGAGCTGCTGGCACAGGTTAAAAGCCAGGCATAAGTCCTCAGATGCCTTCTTCTGACCATTCTTTTTGGAGCTCACTGTAGTATCTCTTCCTTCTAGCTCCCACTGGGGAATTTTCATTAAGTACTTTCACTGATTTACCAGTCACATTGTGAGGTGTATCTCAACTCAAAATTTAGGACATGACAAATATGAGATTCTATATTCTTATGATATGATTCTAATTTATAATTTTGATTCTAATCTTATGATTCTAATTTCTTATGATATGAAACCAAATATATTAATCCATTGTAAAAGCAGACCAAAATATTTTGGCTACCTGCAACAGTGATGCAGCAATTTATCCTTTTTATCATCTCACACAATAAATAATCTGGAAGTAGGCAGTTCCAGGATTGGTAAAGTGATTGAATAGTATTAGTGCCCTAGACTGGCATCTCAGCCATTCCCTTGACCTTCTTTACCTCCTGATCACAAAATAGCTGCTAGAGTTTCAGGTATTGCATCCACACATATAAAATACATGTGATATAAAATAAAGAGGACAAATATGGGCAAAATGAGGCTTTCTTTTGTCAAAAAGAACGAAGACTCTTCTTACATGTCATTGGCCAGAACTGGATCATACGTTGGGCTGGCTGGAAACTGTCTTTCAAAAGGGAAGGCTGCTTTAAGCTTACCACAGTGGGCATGTTGCCATCTCAACACAAATCACGATTCTTTATAACGAGGAAGTGGATGGGGTGGGAAGGAATGATTCTAGGTTAGGCAATTAACCATATTTGGCACATAACATAAGGAAACCTTAAAATGTAATAGGAGAGGGTAATGGGATCAGGGGAATTCAATTTTCTCCACTTTTGTGTATGTTTAGAAATTTCCACATATAAAGCCTAGTTTTTTATCATTCAGTAGCAGTAACCTTAGAAAGTTTGATTTAACATATACTCAAAAATCAAAACAAAGTTTTACTTTTCTCTTAAAAATATAAAATAGGGCTTCCCTGGTGGCGCAGTGGTTGAGAGTCCGCCTGCAGATGCAGGGGACGCGGGTTCGTGCCCCGGTCCGGGAAGATCCCACATACCGCGGAGCGGCTGGGCCCGTGAGCCATGGCCGCTGAGCCTGCGCGTCCGGAGCCTGTGCTCCGCAACGGGAGAGGCCACAACAGTGAGAGGCCCGCGTACCGCAAAAATAATAATAATAATAATAAAATAAAAATAAATAAATAAACTAGGAGAGCAAAGGAAGAAGAAAATAACTTCAAATGGGTTCCTTCCCCTTTCTCTACACTTCTCACTATTTCTCTCCTCATTTCAGGTCTTCTAGCTCATGCAGCTTCAGCTGAGAGCTGGCGGCTTGTTTAGGAATCATAGGCACTTTCTCACTTTGCTCCACTTTGACAGGGAAGTGTTCATAGAGGCGCAAAGGGTTAAGTAATATTTCCAGAAGAGCATGGGGGTGGTATTACAGATATGGAGAAGGAAAATGATCAGGGCTCAGGGCGAGCAACCTGTGTGCCATTGTGGCTCCAACCTGGCTGGTCATATGGAGATCATGTGCGAGCCAGGCAGCGTATTCATGAGAAAGCCCAAGGTGCCCTTGAGAGGCACAATCACAGCAAACATCAGTATCCCGTCTATCCAGGGCCATGTTCCGTAAGCATTCATCACACAATCTAGTCTCCTTAATCAGGAACTCAAGGGGGACAGGGAAAGAAGCTGACACAAACTCGGTTCAGAGACAGTAACTGGGCTCAGGAAAAGGTTATCACTAAGTGATAGTCAATTTTTTTCTGTACCAGACCTTAGGAACATGGGCTAGCATGTTGAATAAGAAGAGCTAGGTAAAGAAGCCATCCAATGAAGCTTCTGTATCATCACAGAGATGCACTAATCTGAGGACAAAAGTACAGGAACTTACATGTATTAAATATCTACTGCACGTGTGTGTGTGTGTGTGTGTGTGTGTTTGTATAAGGTGAGCGTAAAGAATACATTTTATGTTTTGATTTCTGTATATTCTTTAAATGTCCATTATGTGATATGATCTATCTATGTGATACATACAATATTTAATTTTCCTTATAGCTATGCTAGACAAGGATATTTTTCTCTTAGTGGGCAGATGAGGAAACAATCAGAGCAAGAATTAACTTGTCCAAGGTTTATCACCAGGCATCATATCAAGAATTATGACATGAACTGCACTTGTCACTAGGGGTGAATAAAGAGCTAACCCTTGGGGATAAATAAATGATTTAAACTCTGAGGCGGAAGATGTGGTCAATCATGGTTCTTCACATCTGCTTGAGGGGAACCTCTGCCATTCGATAGAACCATAGGGAGGAATCTGACACAGCATGCCAGTGATTCTGCTGCAAAACGGTGAGGTGTCTGAAAGCAAATATTTTATTAACAGTTGTTATGACTCTATTGAACCCCCAGCTGCTGCAGTCTGAGGAGTAAGTATTACATTAGATAATTGATGATACAGAAAAGCAGATGAAAAGTTGATTCTTTGTTATGCTAGAAAATCAGAAAGTGTTAAAAAACCACCACCGCACTGATAGGGGGATGTCAAAGGGGTACAGAAACTACTGGAAGAGATCCCAATAGTCAAACCTGCAACTATTTGAGCAACAAAATAAAGTAATATTGGATCATAACTCAAAGTATAAAGTAAATATCCATGAGTCCACACTGATATAAATGATATTGACTGCACAAATAAATGGGGAAGAATATACAAACCTCCGATGAATAGTATTTCAAATAATTTATGTAGATATACTGTTCTCAAAAGTGCAGCAGACCTCAAGCCTGGGCTATGCACAGAAGGAAGTATCGAGTATCTTAAGCGGGGTAAAGGACTATCTTTACATTGAAAAACCTGACACACACTACCTTATCCAGGTGCTCAAGGTCAATGTCAACAGTGATACGTCATGTTGATTGTATGTATCCTTGGTATGATGTAATAACAATGGCACTTTATCTCTGAGGTCTTCCTCACATAATCCTAGTCTAATCATAAGAAAAAATCAGATAAATTCCAATAGAGGGCATCCTACAAAATATGTGATTGTGGTCTTCAAGAACTGTCAAAGTTAACAAAAACAAGGAAAGTCTGAGAAACTGTCCCTTCCAAGAGAAGCTTATGAAGATATGACCACTAAATGTAATGTGGTGTCCTGGGTGGGATCCTGGAAGATAAAAAGGACATTAGGGAAAACTAAGGAAATGTGAATATAGTGTTGGCTTTAGTTAATAATAATACATCAATATTATTTCATAATTAGGGAAATTGGATTGGTTATATGGGAAATCTCTGTACTATTTTTATAACTTTTCTAAATATCTAAACCTATTCTAAAATATAAAGTGTATTATTTTTTTAAAAAGTTGCAGAGAACAAACTAGTAGTTGCCAGAGGGGAGGGAAGTGGAGGAATGGGTGAAAGAGGTGAAGGGGATTAAGAGAAACAAACTACCAGTTATATGAGTCACAAGGATGTAATGTACAGCACAGGTAATATATTCAATTATATTATAATAACTTTGTATGGTGCATAATGTATAAAATTTTCAAATCACTGTGCTGTACACCTAAAACTAATATAATAAGTCAACTATTCTTCAATTAAAAAGATGTTGATCCATGAAAGTGTCTGTGGTATAAATAGAATAAAAAGCAGGACATGCAATTATATGTCCAGTATGCTGAAAGTCTGAAAATGGAAGCATGTATTAGGAAAAAAATAATAGGAACACAACAAAGCTTTTATAATATCTGTGTTTAGGTGGTATGACTATGGTGATTTTCCCCTATATTTATCAGTTTGCCAACTTTCTTTAATGATACACATTGATTTTATAATAAAAAGAAAAGCAAGAAGATGCTTCATGGATCAAAGAACTAAGAGATGCATTTTTTCTAGACGTAAGGATTTACAGAGCAGAGACTTGGCAGTGTTCCTTTGATATAAAGTATTTAAAGGAACACACAACACTGGCAAAGTCATCAAAATAAAAATCAAAGCAAGAATAAAATCACAGCACAGTTATAGTTCCAGCTAATGCCTATATTTAATAGCTACCTCACAGAATAATTTTTAGCTTTTGTGATAGTTTCAGACTTACATATGATTTCTATTTTATTTTTTTTAATTTTTAATTTTTAGTTTTTAGATGTTTTCGGACTCTAATGTCCTTCATACGGTCAACATAAAACACTGACAATGGATGAACAATAGGGGAAAAGACTCTTCAGCAAAGATCTTCTCGAACTCACAGCATCACTGGTCAAACACCAGAAAGAGAACAGTCACGTGAAGAAACAGTAATGGAATTTAACACAGATTTTTAGTTTAACAACATAACTGAAAAACAAAACCAACCAACCAACCAACCAACCATTCTTCTACCCACTGAAAGGAAAGTAAAAGTGAATCAGAGAGCTTCCAAATCTTGTGAAGCAGCTTAAAAAGGGAGAGGGGAGGGGGAAGGGGAGGCACACAACTGTTGAGAACGTAACACTCTAATGCACAAGGTCAGGGATCCTAACAAATTCTCAAAGTCTCAACATATACCAACAAGAACCATATTATTAGAAACATAAAGGTACAGAGATATAAATGCATAAAGATATAAACTATTTGGTATTAAATAGTTGGTATTTGGTATTGCTATATAAACATATAGAAAGTCACTTTTATCGCTTTATGAGAATAACCGTATAAAGAAAGTCCAGAAGACCTCACTGCTGTCATCTTGCAAAGGATCAAAATTCAGCACCTAGAGGGCTCCACCAACCCTCCATGCTGTGTGTCTGTGTGTCTCTAAAAACAACAACCTGCAATTTGCATATAATTAAACCCATAGGCAGCTTTGAATATGAGATCTTGGCAGAAAAAGTAGCAGCAAAGACAACAGTAGCTGGAATTTGGTAGAAAAGCAAGAGAAGACTTTTTAAAAGCTTCCAGTTCAAGTCAGAATTAAGGTTAATTTTCAACAGCTTGGGATAGCTGTGGATGTTTTGCTGTTCTCTGAAAAAAGAAGAAAATCTATCATAAGTATGTTCATTCGAGAAAAATACTGTGTTTGTTTAGTATTTTAGACATGCCCAAGTGACTTTCAATTTTGTTCACTGTTCAAGGGCAGAGTGTATATTGGTTAGGATGTGCTCATAGCTGGTGCATCTCCAAAAAATGCTTCATGAAGGCTGCCAGCTTCTGACATCTTCGATGGTGACAGCATTATGCAGAGAGGCCCGAATGCCTCCCACGGACCCAGAAGAACCACCAATGCAGCCATTAAGAACAGGAACATCTGGTTGAGCATCAGGACGACCCTCCTTCCCGTCACCAGCTCCTGCGAGAGTCATGGCACCTGAGGCCATCATGTCCAACCTCCCACCTGAAAGCCCCCGCAGGTGGCCAGGAGCGTCACACATCTCAGTCATTAGAAAATTCCTTTCCAACCCAGTGAAGGACCATCACGCTCACAGGTAACCTAGGTTAGCTCAACTCTTCGATGAGCCTGCCGTGCAGGGGGCAGGGAGCGGGCAGCTGTTCTCATGCGTGAGAACATACATTTTTCATGGAGCTGACAGAATTAACTACTGTCTCTGACGTTCAGGGGAGCAGCAGTGTCCGTTCTTACACTGAACAGGCTGTGCCAGCTGCACCAGAGATGGGATGGCACCTCTGTGCTGTCAGAGCAGAGATTTTCAAAGGTAATTTTGACCAAAGCTCCTAGAAGGTGTGGCCCCCCCATGCTCCCGGCCGTGGAATCGTGCTAAGGGGCCTGTAAGCAGCAGCAGGAGCACCCCCGTAACAAACGGTCTTTCCCAACTAGTTACAATAACTGCTACTCCAGGATGGGCAGGCTTCTAGATGTGTCTCCTTCAGCATCTGAAAACTAAACCAATTCTGTGACAAGCTTCTGGATGGGACATGTGCTCACCTATGCCCTTTCAGGGAGATCATACTGAGTTCAAGAGCTTTGTCAAGAAATCTTTTTTCTAAAGCATCATCTCCTTCGGTGTTGCCAATGTGGAATGGAATATTCCTCTTGCTTCTATTCTGGGGCTCCACTGGACATCAATTGTAATAGTAGCTTTTCCTTTTCGACCACTTTCCAAAATTATAGTTCTCTTCTTCTGTCTAGCAGCTTTGGATGGTTCCTTCACCGATGGAGAAGTTATCCACTGCTACTGTCTCGCCCAGCCGTGGCTGGAAGAAGCTCTGGATACAGATCAGGGGCAGAGGGTGCTCAGGAGCGCCGCCCAGTCCACCCGGCGGAGGCGGTCGGCATTAACTCCAGCAGGCCCTCCCGCAGGGAAGCGCGCAAGGTGGGCAGAGGCACTGAGTCCTGCAGCGCGAACAGGTCCTCACAGCGCGGGAAGAAGTCGGCCCCGGTGTTGCAGCGCAGCTTCACCGAGTGATCATGGCCCGAGCGCAGCTCCGGGGACGCAAGCTGTGGACATGATGCCCACACCCGCCTGGGGTCCCCGGCTCGCCTCCCGGCCCCTCGGGCGCTCACTGCCCGGCGGCTGCGACCCCGCAGCGTGCGCAGGACCCGCGTCGCAGCCAGACGACGTAGGGCCACGAGCCCCACCTAGGCCAGCCCGTCAATGCCGCGCTCCCGTGCTGAATCGCTGGCCCTCGGCGCCAGCCTCATCGCCCTCCGCGCGCGGGGATGCCTGATTTCTATTTAAGAATACTCTTTACAACATGAATTATACTTGTATGGGAAGTGTCTGCAAACTCACCTATGTACTATATTAAATGACAGTGATTATGAGGTTCTGAAACAAAAAAACATCACCTTTCTTTATATGGTAACATTATACTTATATACAACTATAAGTATAAAATATGGTTTATTTAAAAATACATGTTCACATTCCTTGTTTCTATTACTTACACATCTGCTATATGTGCATGGTAGTTGTAAATGACACTCAGTAATAATAGACAATATGTTTATAGTCTTTTGACTGCCACACTATTCCTGATAGTAGACTATATAAAAGTGCATTTCTTAAAATGATACATAAACAGAATGGGAAAAGAAATCTTGGAAGCACAATATTCTTTACCATAGAGGTTCATTACAAGGTAGGTAGATGCTCATCATAAACTATATAAAAGCATGTGGTCTATGTAAATATAAGAATGTATTCCTCAAGTAGTGTATCATGAATAAATACCAGAAAGTTAACATAAGTAATCAGTGAGCACAATTTTTAAAAATTGCTAAAAAATAATTGATGACTAAGATACATATACAGCCGAGGCTGAACTGAATCATATTTAGACCTAATGTTAAATGAGAACTACCAAATTCACCTTTATTAGTTTTTACACATTTTTACAAATCGAATATTCAAGATATTTACTCAAAGTTTACCCCATGCTTTAGGAGCTCAAGTGTGTTTTTAAATAAATGTGTGATTATCTCCATTAAAACCACTTCAACATAATTATTTTACATGTGATTTTTTCCTGGCCAAATTCATTTTATTACCCAGTGTATTGCCTTCATAATGTAATAATGAACTCCTTCTTGCTGCAATCAACAAGACGGTGTGGTGTGCTCTTTTTAATCAAATATGTTGCAAATGAGAAAATTAGATATCAAGTAAGAAAATGGGTTGTTTTCATTATAAAGCTAGCGTTGGCACTAATTAGATTGTGTTTACACAACTACATATCAAAGCATAGAAATAAATACACATCATAGAGTTCAACAATAACTGGCTGGCCTTTTGGTCTCTTTTTCAGCAGTCCAACTATGGCCTTTGTAGGTGATGCTCCCAAACTTGCAGCATGCCACTGGTGGCAAAATAAGTGCATGTAATGAAAGCAGCTGCTGAGATGCCATAAACTGTTTCACCAGCCAGAGATGACAACCTCTTAAAGGCACTGAAAGCTTTAATGGAAGCAGTTTTGTTTACCTGCAGGAAGCAAGACTTCTTGCTTGAAAAGACTAATCAGTTCTTTCATCTGATAGAAAATTTAATTGAAGACAACATCCAGAGGTGAAAATATTGTTCAGCTAGCTGCTTCTCTTGCCATTCTGTCATATTAACTGGGATTGTCCTAATATTTTCATTGCTGAATTCACTTGACAGAATCACTAAATTACATTAAAGTTGTTTAAGCATTAATTCTGTGAGAGGCAATCTTTTTAAATTTGAGCAGTATGTAGAAAGCATGAAACGGATATATTAGAAGGATAATTTCATAATTCTTTAACAATGCAATATAGTGTCTACTTCCATTTACCCATGAGGTGTGACACTCATCTCACACTCCTATCAGTAATATGGGTAATATGTTTTGAAGCAAATGTTTACTCTGAAGTTGACATGGAATGTTTATTAATCATTTTCTTCTGTTTTCTTGTCTCCCATGAGAAGAGATGTGGTATTTTTACTTCTTTTGTACATGCTCAATTGTATAATTAACAGCAATAGATTACTATTTCCAGATTACTATTTCCAGATTACTATTTTCCAGCAATAGACTACGTTTCCAGAATGTAAAGAAAAAACAATATTGAGAAAAAAAGCCTCTATAACCTGCGTACTACACCATCCGATCACTCTGTTAGGCACTGTTTCTGGAACTGTAAACTGTCTCCATAGAATCTTCTCCCAGTGGGGTTGCCATACTCTTAAACTCTACCTGAGGACAATTGGACAATATTTTTCCATTGACTAACATCCAAGTGTGTTGTGCTGTTTCTTACATTCTACCTACATGCTCAAAAGAGAAATTTAGAAGTCACAGGAAAGTCTCCTCGCACTTTTAATATCAAGTCCTACATCATTTATCTCTGAAATATTTTTCAAACATCTCTTGCATTATTTTGTTTCACTTCCAAGCCATGTTGTGTCACATAGACGCTATGGCACCAGCCTTCGCAACGCTGTTGCTAGTTTCTTCACACTGCCATTAAGTGACCTGCTTAAAATTTACACCTGCATTTTAATACCACTTTGAAACTCCATAAATAATTCCCATAGTGTCTATAGGTGTCATCTAAGCTCTCCAGCATGGTTTACAATGACCTTTGTCATCTGACTCCTATTCGCAGGTACCTCCTGTCTTCATCCTGTAGTTCTCCCTCCCAAGCACTTCACTTAGCACCTGAACATACACCACGCTCTGGCTTACTTTCATGCTTCCTTCATATTCTCCAGTCTGCTGGAAATGCCCCACACCCCTACTCTAAGCTTTAGGTGTACGCCCTCCCCTCCAGGCATTCTTCCTGAGACAATCGCCCTTCACTGAACTCTTTACTTTTTCTATGTTATAATGCATCTGTTGTTTTCCTCAGTCATTGCCCTTATTATAAGGTATTTGTTTCCCTCACCAGTGAGTTTTTTAAACTGAGGACTAGATCTTTTCATCTTTGTAGTCCCGTTACCTTAGCATGGTGCCTGACACATACCAGGTGCTCGTTAAATGCTCAGGGATGGCTGAATGTGTTTCAGTTGTAGAATGATTTTTTGATCTACGCTTTTTTGGTTAAAATCTTTTTTTTTTCCCAGAATGACCAGGTAAACTGCTCTTTATTGATCATCAACTTTTCCCAAATTTGTCAGCAATTTTAATCAGTCAGGAAAGTACACTCTGGAAGTTACTTATTTAAGAATAATGAAGTCAGAGATACCTTGGCCAGGAAAAAGACACAGACACAGACACAGGGCTGCTCTCCCTGAAGGATCAGTGTTCTTGCTGCCTAGAGGCCTGAACTCCACTGTTGAAAAACCAGATGCCTCTGCTACTGTCGTTCCCCAGAGATCTGATGTCCTCATCTCACACAGCTCACAATTCCATAGTTGATGGAACGCTAAGTGACATAGATGATCTTGGGCTGAGGGGAGCCTGGGAAAGGTCATTCTGTCTTTTCAGCTTTCACATTAGATGATGTCAAGTTAGAAGACAGAGAGTGTTGTGTGAGGAATCTTGTAATATCCCGCCACACCCTCAAATGTATAGTTGAAAGAATTAGCATTTTTTGAGCCAATAGAAATCAATCTATCAACAGCTTACAGCTGTTTTCTCTGGAACCTTGGGCACTAGAAATAACAATGGCAGAATTCTGAAAATTGTAGTGTAATGCCTTTACAGAGTTTTCTACCAGCCCATATTGTTGGCTTCTAAGGAAACCTAAAAACTCCATCTTTAACCACTTCCCCATCCCTTATCTACTATTATTCCATCCACAGAATTAGGAAATGTTGATGTAGACAGGTGGAGTGCTAGAACACAACTGCATCTCAAATGGGCATCATCTCTTTCAGGGCTCCAAAGCTTTAGGAATTCTTGCTAATGAGTGTGATTCGCTCTCAGCTCCTTCCCACGCCCAAGAGAGATTTCAGCTCTTCTGTGAAATTCAAAGAGAAGCCATCTTTTGGGATTCAGACAATTCGAAATCCATTCGTTCCTCCCTCAATGGCACAGGGCCTGGGTGTGCTCATGAGTGGACTCTTGGCTCCTTAGGCTTGGATTGTTGGAGTAGGTGAGGACCGCAGTAACACCTAGGAAGAAACACTGCTTCCTTTATGAATTTCTGGTCTTCAGGATGTTTTCCCAGAACTTGTTTTCCCCTCAATATTATATTGTTAAGAGACAGAGGTCTTTCAAGAAAGAGAAGTCACTTAGACTTCCTATTAGCTTAGGAAAACAGAGGTTTCCACAAGGCCTAGGGTGTGTGTTAGGAAAACCACATGATAATAAAGACTTCTATTGTCAGGATTGGTCCTCTGCACATGAATTTTTCTTGTAAAAGATGATTAAAACCATTGTAGGTGGTTGGACAAGGATGAGACTCTTGGTGGTCAGGATTCTGCTTCTTTGGCCAATGGGTACTATTTATTGTTATTAACATGGTATATATACTGGGTTTCCTAGCCCAAATGCTCTTTGCAATGCATAAAAGTGGGGAAAATAGGACAAACCAACCAAAACAGGATAACTTCAATTTATCGGTGTGCACTTGAAAGTATATATGCACTGATCCTTTGTACATGTAGTTCTCCTAGGAAGTTTAGGAGTTATAACAGAGTTGCGATCTAAATGTGCCTTGCCATAAGTCACACTCAAGTGATTGTGAACTCAAATAGCAATTACTGTCTGTGGACTTCATTTGGTAATTTATCAGATAAAATCTTGTGATATCTGTTTCATTGTTGCCTTGAATTTTTACTTAAGTATTTTAGTGATGTTTAATATTTCACCTATTTCTCTATCTTATCTTTCTTACCAGATTATGATTCTCTAAGAACAGGGACAGAATCCTTTTTTTTTTTTTGTATCCCCATTCTGCCTGGCCCAATTTTTTGGAATTGGGTAAGAACTCAATAAATATTTACCAATGAGTCTCTTATACAGTGTATATTGTTTCCATGCTATTAGATTGAATCATAATGTAGCAGAAAATCTTATATTTCCCAAGGTGCCTTTAAGACTCTAGTCCTGGTTTCATCTTTCTCTTCAGCTTCTTTAATTTCTCAGCAAGATAAGTGCCCTGAGATTTTTACGGGCATTGAAACTTTGGAATATTATATACTGCACTGTTACCACTGGCTATTTCTGTTGGAGTGTTCATGGATAGCCTTAATTGTTTTATACTTTTCTAAATTTCCCAAAATTATTTCACATCAATTTTGAAATTATAAAAGATATTTTATATTAATTTTTAAATAAATAAATGATCATCATAACTATTCTAGTTGTTTTACAAAAGGATAATCAACTTAGTCTCTGCCCTTAATGGGTATTAGATTCATTGTTTTATTTAACTTTGCATTTGTCTTTTCTATAGTCTTTTTGATTATGCTCCTTTTAGGGTGGATACAGAATTTGGCATGGTTAGGTAATAGACCACTCAGCCTCTCTTGACATTAAACTAACCAGACTGGGGCTCATTTTCTACCTTACTGAAAATCTTTACAAAATACTTTTCACTATTTTGCTAAGAATTATATATAAATACAGAGTCATAAAATCCCATGATCTAGACAGTTGCAATCTTGTTTTATGTATATACCAATATAAATATGACTGATTTAATAACTTTTATTCATTCGAGTCCCATAAAAATAAAATAGTTTCTGGAATAGTAAAAGGAATATAATCTTTCTTTACTTCTTCACAAACCTCCCCCCCAAATCTTTGTACGAGTTGTATAAGAAGTCAATTTTGAACACTGAGGAACAGTGAAAGATAAGCATAAGATGGCATCTCTAGCCTTGAGGAGCTTACAGGCTTTTACAGACAAGATATATCCAGGAACTATTTGGAAGAAAATGTCATGCGTGTATGGTATAAGTTTATATTATCAGGATAGACTATATAAGATAAGAACATTTAAGAAGAGAAATCACAGAAGAGAGAGAAAAGAAAGGAACAGAGATTACTTTAAGGAGACACAACTAATTTATCGCTGAAGGCTATGTAGGCTTTAATTGGTTAGAGAGGGGGCAGGCAGACAACAATCCAGGGAGAAAAAAACATCCATCATTTCACCAAATTCTATTGATTCCTTCTAGTACTCTCACTTCTCTGTTCATCTTTTCTTTTTTTCTACTTTAATGATGACTTACCTCTGAATTTATTTAAAAGATTCTGAATTATTTCTATCAATTGATAAATACCTACAATATTTTCCTTCCATATCAACATTTTTTTAATTTACTTAATCTTTCCGTAATCTTACTGCTCTGAGAAGAAGAGCTGTTTCCTTTTCCCAGTGTTAACATCTATGAGACACTTCAAATCCCACTTCCCAGCTTTTTTATTCTTCAGAAATGCAAACTTCTCTCCATGTCTCTAGCTGTACATCATCTCTTCTCTCCCTGAGTTTCTGTAGTACTTGTGTTCTTCTCAATGACAACACTAGTGACATTTCTCTGGGTATTTACACACACACACACACACACACACACATCTTATCTCCTCTACTAGAGTTTTGGTTTCTTTAGAATCAGTGCTATATTTATTTTGTCCTTTCAATCTCAAAAATTTTGCACATGATATCCACTAAGTAAATCTTTTGTTAAGTACATGAAAAGCTGTGCACTTGCTTTTACTATTTGTCAAATGCTTTACCTCTTGGCAGTTTACAGTTTTCCATATGTAACTTTTTCTCTTATACATGGGGAAACTGAGATGCAGGACAGTTGTGCTCAAGGTGAAGCAGCTAGAAAGTGACCATGACAGAATTCAAATTCATATTTGCCCCCTAAATCTATAGCCATTTAAAATCATTATTTGGACTTCCTCCTGTCTCTTTGATATTTAATCTCAGCCCTGACATCTGTTGAGCAACAAATACACTATCCCATTGCCCACTTGGATATCCCAACCTTGTTTCATCATGCCCCTTCAGGGTAGATGATATAGACACTCTTAATATAGCAGGGGACATTGTTCCAACTGCTCTAGGGGCAGAAGCTCTCATACCTATCATATATATTTTTTTCTCTTAAGGTTTAATTTTTTAATTTGGCGGTAACTAGAGAGGAATTTGGGGATGATGGAGTGATAATCAGTTAGCTTGTTGTGCTTGATGCCGCTCTTTGTGGAGGATGGACCAAAGTTAGAGTAGCTCAGGAGAGAACTCGTGAGAACCTGAAGACAAGCAAAGCAGCTTAGGGTCCTGGTGACAAAGTGTGGCAAGAGCTGAGAAGCTGACTCTTTCCCATCCACTCCTCTCTAGGGGTGGCTACTTTAGAGGCGTCAGGAGGCACAGCCTGGCAAGGACAGTCCACTGTGGCTCTACTGAGTGTGATACGTGGTGTTTGGTTCTATAGCAGAATAACATTTCAAGAAGCACAGTTTGAGAGGGTAAAAATAATTAAATAAAAATTCTATTCTCCCTCATAGCTCCTGGAAGAAATTAAAGAAAATATAATTCGTAAACCCTCCCTTTTTTTCATTTCCAATTTTCCAGCATAACAACACACTCCTGATCATCCTGTTTACGAAACAGTCTCACAAAATTCTCTCCAGCATTCTTCTCCTTTGCTCCAACTCTTTGCGCACCCTCAGACACCCATCCTTTGCTTTTTTTCCTCTATACATATATACATTCTTTTTTAAAGTATTCTTTTCCATTATGGTTTATCCCAGGAGACTGGATATAGTTTCCTGCACTATACCACAGGACCTTGTTTTTTGTCCATTCTAAATGTAATAGTTTGCATATACCAACCCCAAATTCCCAGTCCATCCCTCTCCCTCCTCCCCCCATCCTTTGCTCTTTTGAGGTATATTGATTTTTTACAACTTTATTGAGGTATAATTGATATACCAAAACATTTATGTATTTAATGTATATAATGTGATGAGTTTAGACATATGAGTTTGGACTTATAATACTATGTAATAAACATATTCATCACTTCCAAAATTCCCTGTGTCCTTTTGTTTTTGTGGTAAGAACACATAACATGAGTCTATGCTCTAAACGAATTTTTGAGTGCACAATATTGTATTGCGAATTATGTACTATGTTGTACAGCAGATCTCTACAACTTATTGTTTCTTTTGTATAATTATAACTTCATATCCACTGAACAACAACTCCCCATTTCCCCCTTCTCCCAGGCTTTGGCAACCACCAATCTATTTTCTGCTTCTACAAATTTTACTATTTTAGATATCTCATATAAACTGAATCATGCAGTATCTGTCCTTCTGTGACTGATTTATTTCACTTAGCATATTATTTTCAGAGTTTATCTATATTGTCACAAATAGTAGAATTTCATTTTCTAAGGCTGAATAATATTCTACTGTATATATATCCACTCAATTTATTCCTTATCCATTCATCTGTGGATGGATATTTGGGTTGTTGTGAATACTGATGCAATGAACATGGGAGTGAAGAATATCTCTTTGAGATTTTAATTTCAGTTTTTTAAAATATATACCCAGAAGTGAAATTGCTAGACCATATGGTAGTTTTATTTTTAATTTTTTGAGGAATGTCCATACTATTTTCCACAGCAGCTGTACCATTTTACATTCCCACCAACAATGTGCAAGTGTTCCAATTCCTTAGCAATCTCACTAACATTTGTTATCTTTTTTTCTTTTTTTTAATAACAGCCATCCTAACAATTGTGAGATGCCTTTATTCAGCATAATACTGGAAGTTCTAGCCAGTGCAATTAGGCAAGATAAAGAAATAAAAGGCATCCAAGCAGGAAAGAAAGCAGTAAAATTATCTCTGCAAATAACATGATTTTATATCTAGAAAAACCTAAAGACACCACAAAAAATGGTAGAACTAATAAACAGATTCAGTAAAGGTGAAGGATTCAGAATCAACATACAAAAATCAGTTGTGTTCTGTATACTAACAGCAAACGATCCTAAAAGGAAATTAATAAAACAGTGCCATTTGAAGTAGAATAAATCACTTAGGAATAAACTTGACCAAGAAGGTGAAAGACTGGTACACTGAAAACTATAATACATTGATGAAAGAAATTAAAGAAGACACAAATAAATGGAAGGACATCCTATATTTGTGGATTGGAAGACTTAATGTTGTCAAAATGTTCATACTACCCAAAGCAGTCTACAGATTCAATGCTATCTGCATCCAAATCCCAATGACATTTTTTACAGAAGTAGGCGAGACACTCCTAAAATTCATGTGGAACAACAAATCATCCAGAATAGCCAAAGTGATCTTGAAAAAAAAAGAACAATGCTGGAGGGGCTTCCCTGGTGGCGCAGTGGTTGAGAATCTGCCTGCCAATGAAGGGGACACGGGTTCGAGACCTGGTCTGGGAAGATCCCACATGCCACGGGGCAACTGGGCCCGTGAGCCACAACTACTGAGCCTGCGCATCTAGAGCCTGTGCTCTGCACCAAGAGAGGCCGCGACAGTGAGAGGCCCACGGACCGCGATGAAGAGCGGCCCCCGCTCGCCACAACTAGAGAAAGCCCTCACACAGAAACGAAGACCCAGCACAGCCAAAAATAAATAAATAAAAATAAATAAATTTATAAAAAAAAAAAAGCACAATGCTGGAGACATCAAACTTCCTGATTTCAAGATACATTACAAAGTTACAGTAATTAAAGCAGTATGGTACTGGCATAAAGACCAATAGAACAGAATAGACAGACCAGAAATAAACTCACCCATGCACAGTGAAGTGATCTTCAACAAGGGTGTAGATTGACTTAAACTACCATGATTGAACCTTTCTTCTTCTCCAGATCTCTGTTACAATCCTTTTTGTCTGCTCACTGATTCTGCCTAAAAAAAAAATAAATAAATAACCTAACATTTAGACACACACTAAATGTCTCTCTTAATGGTGATGGGTAGGAAGGAGTAGGTGATTAAGCTGGAAAGGTTTTTCTTTGGCTAGTTAGGAGAGGAAAGAGTCTATGATTATGTTAGCATGTTGTATAACATCACTCTAGGAAAAGCAAGGATAATGGTGAAACATCCAAAAAGCTTTATAAACTGTGAACATGGAAAAATGGACCCCGGGCAAGAAAGAAGGAACCACACTGACATTTGTTGAGCACTGCAGATATTCTAGTGTGTTTGAGACCAAAACTCAATAACAAGGAGTGCCAGTCAGGAAGCTGATTGGAGCACCAATTCATAAGAAGCACAAATTATCACTGAAATAAATTAGAAATGATACCAAATGGTACATCCATTTATAACACCTTACTATTGAAATGCATTCATTTCTTCCTGCAGTAGATAATGCCCTTAAGAATAACTTTAAAAGACAAACAAAAAATGTTTCTGACTATTTTATACAGTTGTTGAGCCAAAACTTAAAAGACATCTGTCTGAAGGAGCTCTAAATTATCTCCCTGCCTGAGGTACTTATATCACTCTCTAGCCCTTTTTGAAAATCCTTTTTTCGTCTCAGAAATAAATGGAGTAATTTTGGTTCAGGCAGTTTGGGAACAAGGACAGTGGCCCTACTATTAAACAAACAAGTAATGATGATCTCAAAACAGCACAATTTGGGGTTAAATAGATATAGACAAAACACATATAGAAGAAATGAACAGAAGAATAGACATTAAATTGAGACATTAAATTATTATTTAAAAATAAAATTAAAGACGTGATTTTAAAGAATAAGTCTTTGACAAGATTTGTCGGAACTGTGGATCTTGAAATTTTTAAATAAAAAGGAATGATAGAGATTGATTAGCTCATTTGTTTTTTGTTTGTTTTTAAGGGAAATGAGGATAAGGAAGTTCAGGGTCTTTCAGCTCTTGATATCTTTGTAAAGTGTTCTTTATGAAGATATCTTATTACTGTTCTTTTGATATATTTTTGTTTTACATGTAAGATTAAAAAAATATATATATGTACGTAGTTTAAAAACTCAAATGTTATTGTAAGGCTTGTAACCAACTCAGCAATCTCCTTTTCCTATTGCCCACCCACCAGACACTCCTTATGATATTAATTACATGCCTATATTAGTTCTTGATTTTTTCAAGTCTCAACATTATTATAGTTCTGTTTTTCCTAGAATTAATAATTATTGAATGTGTTTGTGTGCCTGGTTTTCTATGTGTCTATTACTAATTTAACCCTAAACTTTCACTCAGAACTATTAAAACTCCTCTCAAAATATCAGGAAATACAAAAAGGTATCATTTTACATTTTTCTTAGAGATTATGGCAGAGAGATTGCATTAATCACCCCAGTTTTTCACATCTGCCTGCATCCATGCCCTTTGATAGCACTCTTCCAATGACTCCCGGCTTGGCCGTATGAATTGCACTGGCCTCTAGGAGAGTAGCAAACTAAGTACCAGGAGCAGCTTGAAAATGTGCTTGTGCATTTTTGCTTCCTTTCATGAGATTATTTTTTGTTAGTTTGCTGTTAAGGTATGAGATAAATATAAAGGAGAGGAGTCGTCCCACAAGACCAATTTAGCACAGTCAGCCCTCAGACGATCTACTAGCTGATCACATAGTGATCAGTGAACAAGTCTAGCCAAGATCAGTCTGGCCCAGCCCAGATATGCAATCAACTGCTCAGTCAGTCTATAAATGTTAGTAATAATAAAAAAAAATTTTAAATAACTAAGTTTGGGAGTGGCTTTTACTCAACAACATTCAGTCAGTACAGAGATATTCTCACTAGAGCCTTTAGCTATGCTTCAATCTTGATTAGGATTCTTTTTTTTTGGCCGCACCGCAAGGCATGCAAGATTTTGCAGTGGAAGCGTGCAGCATCCTAACCACTGGACTTCCAGGGAATTTCTTGATCAGGATGCTTTAAGCCTGCTGTACAGCTATTGTCCTGGGATGTCTCCTTACCATCCTGGGAATTCCCTTTGTCTGTCTCCTACTTTGGAAACTTTTTTCCTGAGTCCCTGTACCTTTTGTGTTTTTTATTTCCTCCCTCATTTCAGAAGATCACATCCCCCAGTAGCACTTTAAGAAAGGATAATAGATGGATATAAATTTTTAAAGAACCATCAAATCTGAAACACTGTTTTCTGTCCTTTAGAATCAATTCATACTTTGATCAAACAAAAAATTATCGGTTAAAATTATTTCTCAGAATTTTGATGTTTTTCTCCTGCTAATCTCTAACGTTATTGTTAAGAAATGTTTTTAGCTTTTTGAAAGCTTCTCACCTCTTATTTTCACTGCAAAATTCAGAAATTTCACGATGCTCTGATATGAGCTTTATTTTATTTATTGTGTAAAATACTAAATGGGTTGCTACTATCTGGAAAATGATGATTTTCAGATCCAGTATTTTAAAAAAAATTATTTCTTTAATAATTTTCCTTCATCTGTTTTCTCCCTCTGGAACCCCTAGTTTTAATATGTTAAACTTTCTGAATCCATCCTTTATTTTTCACCAATTTTCCATTTTTACATTTTATTTTCTGGAAAAATTTTCAACATTACATTTCAAACTAATGGATTTGAAAATATTTCTGCCATATTACATTTAATTTCTAAAGGCTCTTTCTTGTTCTCCAAATGTTTCTTTTAAAAAGGACTCTGCTCTTAAGGAATGTGTATCTTTTTTTATCTCTCTGAAGATTAAATTTTTAAAAATGTTTTCTATCCTTGTCTTCCATTATCTTTTTTTCTCCTGACTCCTTTCATTTCTGTTTATTTTCTTAGGTTTCTATGTTTTGTGTTGGAGGTACTCTTCAACTGTTTGATGATCTCTGAGTCTAGTTTATATTTAGACCAACATCCTAAAAGCACATAGGAAACCGAATACTTGAGTAGATCTTGCTGATTTGAGATTCCCTAAACCTGACTGGGACGATACCAGGCCCATGGCTGTTAGTATCTGTGTGCCTTTTCTCTTGGGTTGGTTATTTTCCCCAAAGAAAACTCTTTTAATTATATGACTGGATATTAAAAATCTGCTTTGTTGCTGAGCAAGATAATGGGGTTGGGCGGGGCTCAGGATTTAAGACCTACACTTTCACTGGATCCCTTTGTATTTCATAGAGCCACACCCTCTCCCCAGCCTATCTCACCACCACTCCCAGCTCTGATATTTTTACAGAGAAAGACTTTTGCCTTTTGCCAGATGGAAAAGGGATAATTTTGTTGTTGAAGGGCCTCAAGAAGAGAATCTGGGGTATAATCGCTCTTTATAATGATGTGCAATCAATTCTCTTGGTTTCTTTTGTCCTGCTCTCCAAAGATTCCTTCATGCCTTCGTTCCCAGACTTTCTCTGTTTCCCATGCAGGGAATTGACCTGCCTCGGATTGGTCTTCCGCCTCCTCCAGGCTCCTCGGACCTACTAGTCAATTGCCACGTCTATCCATCTGCTTTCCAAGGTCCAAACTATTGAAGACATATTACTTCTCCCATCACCTTTCCCCCTTTTCCCTCTGGGTTTATACCATTATTTTTAATTTTCACTATCATTTTTATAGAATTGGTGGAAGGGGTACATGCTTTCTCTATGCTATATTTAATTTATTAAAACTCTGAGTTCATGACTTTAAACTTCAAAATATACATTAAAATGCATGTAATTATAGTGGAACCTCTATTACCACAGTTACACAAAGTCACACTAAAGATGCTTTTAAATACTTTTTGAAAATAGTACTATTATTAATATGTAATAATTATTAATTCACAAGTGCAGAAGGAGAGTAAATACTAAATATTACTTTAAATGATGTGCTGCTGTGAGTTATAGGAGCTATAAAAATTAGGTAAATATTTCTCATGTCCTTGAAAAAAAATATATATATATATTTTAAGATGATTAATTCTAGGAAAACAAATGTTATAAAAGCTTACCTGTTAAACAAGGTCAGATTTTCCCACTATGAAATAAATGTTATTTTTCTCTGCATGTATTTTTTCTTCACAAATTTGGGAGTAGTAACTTTTCTAACCTACTATTATCTCTGTAAATAATGTTTTCTCAGAACATAAGTTAATGAGGTAAGTCTTAGTGATCTACTCATTAAAGTTCTAAAAATAGATCAAGAGATAGATGTGGTGTCAGAATTTCCAGACAAGGGGAAAATCTGTATCTAACAGTGATCAGTGCCCAATTCCAACGTCATGACACTGCATATTCATTTAATGAACCTCTTATCTGTTAATTACTACTCTTCCCTGGATTAGGCTGATTCTGCTTTCTATGAAAAACCTGTAATAATAGTGGACTTTTATATACGATTATTTGTCATTTGCTGAATTTTGGGGGTGATGTGATATGGACTATGTTTTCCAAAGCTCTGAAGAGCTTCCATTATAATTTACAGATAAATTTTTTTACTTATAGTAAGTAAATTTTTTTACTTATACTTACTTTTTTTTACTTATAGTAAGTAAAAACTTACTATAAAGGACTATTTTAAGAAACAATTCTTTTGAAAGAATTCAGTGCAGGAAAACTGGCACCACTGAATTTTGCCCTGCAGTGCTATCTGTTATGAATTCCATGCACATATTAAAAATGTACGGCTTCAAGACCTACCACTTCTGAATTCCACCTCTACTGAACAGCTAGGGATTGTAAAGTTAGTACTGCAATCAGGTAGTCCAGGCTTGAATACCTACCATGTGTTAGCTGTAATGACCTTGGGAGCGTCAATCACTCTGACAGTCTACATACTCATCTGTAAAATGGGGGCACTGCCATCCATCTCCTAAACAATGGAATCTTGTAAATCTGTTTAAGCTGTGCATGTGAAACACAGTGCCTAGTGCCAGGCGTGCTGCAGGTAATCAATCCATGTTGGTTTTCTCTCCACAGTCAAAAAAATATATAAAAGATACACAAAGGTCCTAACAACAAGAACTTTAAAAACAAAAGATTTAACTGACCCGAATCATAAATTAACCTGATTTATGAATCAGGTTAATCTGTGTGTAATGAATTCAGTTCTTGATTCCATCTTTCTACTGTGAAGTGGGCTTTTTTCCCCTGAATTTATTAGTAAGTATTTGAATAAATTGTTCTCACCAGTTAGTAGAGGGAATGTGTATGTGTCAGAATCAGCTGGGTAACATTTTCAACTGTTATTCTCTCTGCTAGATCTTTAGCGCCAGAGATTTTGATATATCAACTTCTGTCAAAAATTCACTGTTTCAGGCCTATGAAATCCAATTCTTATAAAGACTTTCTGAAATCACATGTCAGGAATGTGAATTTCTATGAAATCATACTTGCTTTCAATTATGTTTGGATAAATGACAAAGTTCTTTCCACTAATTTAAAGGTTTATGACAGTATGTTGCTTCCTCATCCAAGTGCTCATGTATTCATTGGTATATATCCAAGGTATACATCCAACTGCGAATTCTAAGCAGATGTATCAGGGCAGAAAAGAAACTAAAATACTTCTTTAAAATTTGGCATGTCAATAAATAATAAAGCATGTCTGTTTATAATGTTCAGACAGCGTCACAATGTTAAAACAAATTCACTCCATTTTATCAATTTTTAAATCATGGAAATTCTAGGTTAAAGATAATTTATTTTTACTGCTGCTGCTACTACTACTACTAGCAGTAATCAGTGGGAAATATCTGAGTCATCACTATGTGTTAACTACTGTGTTAAACAACTTTAACACAGTAAATTGCATAATTTCATCTAATCCTTCCAACTGTATGAGAAAGTTCCTCTTAAGAATAATCTAATATAGCAGTTACAGTTCCAGCTTATTGAACTATAAAGGGTATCTAATCCTTAGTCCTTATAAAAGTCTTTTAAACAATAGTGGACAATTGTATGTCTCATTTTTTCAGATCTGTATTTTTTTCTTCCTGAAATGGTGAGATTGTGATTTTCCTTTCCACTTTGGTAACTGACCTCTTAGTGTCCTATTTTCCTCTTCTAAATGCTACGTGGAACTGAATACTCCTGTACACAACAGCCAAGGATTATCACCTCCTTTGTGTTGGATTTAGCTTCACTCTTCAATCTAATGGCACATTAGCTCTTTTGGCCTCTGTGCCACGTATCTATTAGAGGTTGTGTTACCCATATTTATTGTCCTCTTTCATCTCACTGTCTTCTGAAAATTATTAGTGAAATGTGTAGATATGAATTTATAATATCTGTATCTCAAATTTATATAGTTAATTACCATTTTAGTAAACTTGTAGAAATGATGAGGGCTACATACAGTTTTTAAAAATGTGAAAAGTCAACTTGTATTTTTTTTTTAAGAACGTAGACGGAGACAGAAGCTCAGACACATACTCATGCCATCACTGATGTTTTCTTGACTTCATTCAACTCCTAGCATTGTAGGAGTTGGTTGACATATAACTAAAAATATACCCAAATAAATAATTAGTCATGGAAAATTGAAAACTGACACTCTAATTTCAATAATGTGAGTAAAATGAAAAGCAAGTCTAAACAAAATTTGTAGACATTAAAAATATCCAATGGGGCTTCCCTGGTGGCACAGGGGTTGAGAGTCCACCTGCCAATGCAGGGGACACAGGTTCATGCCCCGGTCTGGGAAGATCCCACATGCCGCGGAGCGGCTGGGCCCGTGAGCCACGGCCGCTGAGCCTGCGCGTCCGGAGCCTGTGCTGCGCAACGGGAGAGGCCACAACAGTGAGAGGCCCGCGTACCGCAAAAAAAAAAAAAAAAAAAATCCTATGTGTCCAAGTATACACACACACACACACACACACACACACACACACACACACACACACACACAGAATTCTTAATTTAAAGAAGTTATGAAGATTCTTACAGCAAATCTATGCATATAGGTAATATATTATGTTGGTAAAGGGCCAATTTCATAGCTACGTGGAACTTAAAGGACACAGAAACTATTTAATGTTTCCAAAGCTTTAGTAGCTTTCTTCATTTTTATCTTTCATCGTTCTCCCAGATTATTACAAAAGAAGATAAAGAAACAAATATGAGTTTCCTTTTGTAGACATGGCCAAATAACTACAAAGAAAGTATTCTATAAAAGCCTTATTTTTTGACTTATAAAATTATATTCTTTGGACTGAACTGGACATTTGGACTTGGCCTTTGACTGCTCCATTGTTGAAATAAACAGAATTTCTAAAAAGAAAACGTGCCTTTGGTATATTTCCCCTCTATTTACTCAAAGTATTTTATTGGTTGGTTGTAAATATATTTATATCTTAGGTGATGCTTTTTCTTCTCCCTGGTAGATTCATTTCTCCCAGAGGCTCTCTACTGTTACATATTTTTAAAATTATATATGAACTTTAAGATGCGGTCTTTTCAGCATACTTCTTTCTCTTCCGTATAACACTGAATTTTATCCATGATTTCTTAGTTTATCCGGGGTCTATTCAAAAGAATGCTATCTTATGAATGCTTCTTTATAGATAGATATTTTGTAAGTGGCCTTTCTATAACTTTGAAATTGTCAAAAATATTTCTATATGCAAACTGATGGGAATATCCAGAGTTGCCCCAAACCCATCATTTTTCTTTCTTATGTTTCCTTTTTCTTCATTTCCTGACCCTATCACATGTATTTAGCTCATAGAGTTTTTCTCCATTAATTTAGGTAAGATGAGAATCATTTCTTTACAGATTAGGAATTTTTGAATGTCTTTCGCCAGTTGTAATAATGGTATATTTTTTAACATCTTTACTGGGGTATAATTACTTTACAGCTCTTTGCTAGTTTCTGCTGTACAACATAGTGAATCAGCTACATCTGTATGTATAAACCAAATCCCCTCCCTCTTGTGTCTCTCTCCCACCATCCTTATCCCACCCCTCTAGGTGGTCACAAAACACCGAGCTGAACTCCCTGTACCATGCAGCTGCTTCCCACTAGCTATCTATTTTATATTTGGTAGCGTATACATGTCAGTGCCACTCTCTCACTCCGTCCCAGGTTATCTTTTCCCCTCCCCGGGTCCTCAAGTCCATTCTCTAAGTCTGTGTCTTTATTTCTGTCCTGCCCCAGGTTCATCTTTTTTTTTTTTTTGTAATTCCATATATATGTATTAGCATATGGTATTTGTTTTTCCCTTTCTGACTTACTTCACTCTGTATGACAGACTCTAGGTCCATCCACCTTACAACAAGTAACTCAGTTTCATTTCTTTCTAAGACTGAGCAACATTCCATTGTATATATGTGCCACATCTTCTTTATTCATTTATCTGTCGATGGACACTTAGGCTGCTTCCATGTCCTGGCTATTGTAAATAGTGCTGCAATGAACACTGTGGTACATGACTCTTTTTGAATTATGGTATTTTCAGAGTATATGCCCAGTAGTGGGGTTGCTGGGTCATATGGTAGTTCTTTTTTTAGTTTTTTAAGGAACCTCCATACTGTTCTAAATAGTGGGTGTATCAATTTACATTCCTACCAACAGTGCAAGAGGGTTCCCTTTTCTCCACACCCTCTCCAGCATTTATTGCTTGTAGACTTTTTGATGATGGGCATTCCGACCAATGTGAGGTGATAACTCATTGTAGTTTTCATTTGCATTTTTCTAATGATTAGTGATGTTGAGCATCCTTTCATGTGTTTGTTGGCAGTCTGTATATCTTCTTTAGAGAAATGTCTATTTAGGTCTTCTGCCCATTTTTGGATTGGGTTGTTTGTTTTTTTGATATTGAGCTGCATGAAGTGGTTGTATATTTTGGAGATTAATCTTTTGTCAGTTGCTTCATTTGCAAATAATTTCTCCCATTCTGAGGATTGTCTTTTCGACTTGTTTATGGTTTCCTTTGCTGTGCAAAAGCTTTTAAGTTTCATTAGGTCCCATTTGTTTATTTTTATTTCTATTTCTCTAGGAGGTGGGTCAAAAAGGATCTTGCTGTGATTTATGTCATACAGTGTTCTGCCTATGTTTCCCTCTAACAGTTTTATAGTGTCTGGTCTTACATTTAGGTCTTTAATCCATTTTGAGTTTATTTTTGTGTATGGTGTTGGGGAGTGTTCTAATTTCATTCTTTTACATGTAGCTGTCCAGTTTTCCCAGCACCACTTATTGAAGAGGCTGTCTTTTCTCCATTGTATATTCTTGCCTCTTTTATCAAAGATAAGGTGACCGTATGTGCGTGGGTTTACCTCTGGGCTTTCTACCCTGTTCCATTGATCTGTATGTCTGTTTTTGTGCCAGTACCATACTGTCTTGATTACTACAGCTTTGTAGTAGAGTCTGAAGTCAGGGAGCCTGATTCCTCCAGCTCCATTTTTCTTCTTCAAGATTGCTTTGGCTATTCGGGGTCTTTTGTGAAGTTTTTTGTTTTAGTTCTGTGAAAAATGCCATTTGTAGTTTGATAGGGATTGCATTGAATCTGTAGGTTGCTTTGGGTAGTATAGTCATTTTCACATTACTGATTCTTCAAATCCAAGAACATGGTATACTTCTCCATCTGTTTGTTTCACCTTTAATTTCTTTCATCAGTACCTTATAGTGTTCTGCATACAGGTCTTTTGTCTCCTTAGGTAGGTTTATTCCTAGGTATTTTATTCTTTTAGTTGTGACGAAGAAAAGGGAGAAGAAAAAAAAGAAAGAAAGAAAGAAAGCAAAGAAAAATAGTAATAATAAAAATAAAAAATTAAAAATAAAAAAAGGAAAGAAAGAAAGAGAGCAACCAAACCAAAAAAGAAATCCACCAATGATAACAAGTGCTCAAAACTATACTAAAAAGAAAATGAACAGACAGAACTGTAGGACAAATTGTAAAAAAAAAAAAAAAAAAAAAAGGCAGAACCCTAGGAGAAATTGTAAAAGCAAAGCTATACAGACAAAATCACACAAAGAAGTATACACATACAGACTCACAAAAAGAGAAAAAAGATGTAAAAAAATATATATATATTGAAAAAAAAGAAAGAGAGCCACCAAATCAATAAACAAATCTACCAATGATAGTAAGCTATAAATACTAAACTAAGATAAACATAAAAACAGAAACAAATTAGATATTGAAAGCAAACCCCAAGTCTACAGTTCCTTCCAAAGTCCACCGCCTCAATTTTGGGATGATTAGTTGTCTATTCAGGTATTCCACAGATGCACGGTACATCAAGTTGATTGTGGAGATTTAATCCGGTGCTCCTGAGGCTGCTGGGAGAGATTTCCCTTTCTCTTCTTTGTTTGCACAGCTCCTGGGGTTCAGCTTTGGATTTGGCCCTGTCTCTGCTTGTAAGTCACCTTAGGGCATCTGTTCTTTGCTCAGACAGGACAGGGTTAAAGTAGCAGCTGATTAGGGGGCTCTGGCTCACTCAGGCTGGTGGGAGGGAGGGTTACAGAATGAGGGATGAGCCTACAGCGACAGAGGCCCGCTAGACGTTGCACCAGTCTGAAGCGTGCCATATGTTCTCCCGGGGAAGTTGTGCCTGGATCACAGGACCCTGGTAGTGGTGGGCTGCACCGGCTCCTGGGAGGGGACATGTGGATAGTGACCTGTGCTTGCACGCCGGCTTCTTGGTGGCTGCAGCAGCAGCCTTAGTGCTTCATGCCTGTCTCTGGTGTCTGCGCTGATAGCCACGGCTCACGCCCGTCTCTAGAGCTCATTTAGGCAGTGCTCTGAATGCCCTCTCCTCGTGCACCCTGAAACAATAGTCTCTTGCCTCTTAGGCAGGTCCAAACTTTTTCCCGGACTCCCTCCTGGCTAGCTGTGGCGCACTAGCCCCCTTCAGGCTGTGTTCGCGCAGCCAACTCCAGTCCTCTCCCTGGGTTCTGACCTCCGAAGAAGCTGGAGCCTCGGCTCCTAGCCCCCACTTGCCCCGGCAGGTGAGCAGACAAGCCTCTCAGGCTGGTGAGTGATGGTTGGCACCGATCCTTTCTGCTGGAATCACTCCGCTTTGCCCTCCGCACCCCTGTTGCTGTGCTCTCCCCCATGGCTCCAAAGCTTCCCCCCCATACACACCCTGTCTCTGCCAGTGAAGGGGCTTCCTAGTGTGTGGAAACTTGTCCTCCTTCACAGCTCTCTCCCAGAGGTGCAGGTCCTGTCCCTATTCTTTTGTCTCTGTTTTTCCTTTTGCCCTACCCAGGTACATGGGGAGTTTCTTGCCTTTTGGGAAGTCTGAGGTGTTCTGCCAGCGTTCAGTAGGTGTTCTGTAGGAGTTGTTCCACATGTAGATGTATTTTTGATGTATTTGTGGGGAGGAAGGTCATCTCCATTTCTTACTCCTTCACCATTTTCTCAGTGCCCCCAGAGTGTATTTTTTAAAAAAGAGACAGAATAGGAGTTACTGGAGGAGTACAAGGCAAACTAGAAGAATAGAGAATCACAGAAGCCAAGGATATAAAGAATATTTAGAACGCAGTGACAGATAAGCAAATGCAATTAGCAATATCTAGCAGAGTTACGATAAACACATTATATATTCATAGGGTGAATCAGAACATCTCTGGTGATCTCAGAAAGTGCTGCTTTGGGAGTGTGGTACTGATAAAAACTGAATTATTGTATTTAGTTGAGTGAAACAGATGAGAGGGTGAAAACAAGAAAGATGTTTACTTCTTTTAGACGTTTGTATGAAGAGGAAAAAGATTTTTCAGGAGTATAAAGAGGGCATATAGTTAAGAGAGAGATTATTTTTAAGATAAAACAGAGATTCAGATATGTTTACAGGTTGCAAAGGAAACAGCTAGAGAGGGTACAGGACTGGTGGAACAAAGCACTGGATAAAAGCAAAAGATGGGAGGTCTTGATGTGAAAGGCATTAGTGAATGAACCATGTTATTATGAAGCAGATTGCATTATTCTCTTACATTTTCAAGTAAGGGCAGGGGTAAGGATGGTGATAATATGTATTTTAAATTATAAAAGAAAGAAAATTAGAGAGATTATCATTTTTAGTTTGTCTGCTAAAAGCAAAGTTGATGGAGATTGAAATGACTTAAGAGGAGAGGTGAATTTCTGTAATACTTGAAAGAAATGAAAAAACAAGATAAAAAAGAATGTCTAAAATGACCGAATGGAGCAGCTAAAATTGTAATTGAAACACTTTGCAGTTTTACTGGTGCTAATTTACATACTGGTTTAGCTCTAATCTATGCACTAGCATTCAATAACTTGGTGATAGGTAGTGAAAAAAATGGGATTGCATTGTTGACCCAGAGGACCCAAAAGTGGAGTTTTGCTGCCTAGGTGCGAAAATAAATAAATAAATAACTAAAAAATAAAGAAATAAAGCTGTAACACAATGCAAAGTAGTGTTAAAAATAAATATGCAGAAACCTCTGACATTTCTATACATTAATAGCAAACCAGCAGAAAGAGAAATTAAGAAAACAATTCCATTTACAATTGCATCATAAAGAATAAATTACCTAGGAATAAATTTAACCAAGGAGATGAAAGACCTCTACACTGGAAACTGTAAGACACTAATGAAAGAAACTGAAGAAGACGTGCAAAATAGGAAGATATTCTGTGCTCATAGATTGGAAGAATTCATATTGTTAAAATGTCCAAAACAATCTATAGATTCAATACAATCCCTCTCAAAATTCCAATGGCATTTTTCACAGAACTGGAACAAATAATTATTAAATTTGTATGGAACCACAAAAGATCCTGAATAGCCTAAACAATCTTGAGAAAGAAGAACAAAGGTGGAAGTGTGAAGCTTCCCGATTCCAAACTACACTACAATTCTATAAGAATCCAAACAATATGGAACACAAAAACAGACACATAGATCAATCTATCAGAATTGAGAGCCCAGAAATAAGCCATCACACATATGAACAATTAATCTATGACAAAGGAGCAAATAACATACAATGGAGAAAGGACAGCTTCTTCAATAAACGGTGTTGGGAAAACTGGACAGCCACATGCAAAAGAGTTAAACAAGACCACTATCTTATACTATACACAAAAATTAACTCAAAATGGATTAAAGACTTGAATGTAAGACCTGAAACCATAAAATTCCTATAAGAAAACATGGGCAGTAATCTCACTGACATCAGTCAGAGTGATGTTTTTATGGATCTTACTCCACAGGCAAGGGCAACAAAAGTAAATATAAACAAATCAAACTAAAAACTGCACATCAAGGAAACCATTATCAAAGTGAAAAGGAAAGCTACTGAATGAGAGAAGGTATCTGTAAACAGTATATTTGATAAGCGGTTAATATCTAAAATGTATAAAGAACTCATCCAATTCAACAACAAAAAACCAAACAACCCATTTAAAAACAACGGACAGAGGATCTGAATGGACCCTTCTCCAAAGAAGACATATAGATTGCCAACAGGCACATGGAAAGATGTTCAACACCACTAATTATCAGGAAAATGTAAATCAAAATCACAATGAGATACCACCTCACACATGTCAGAATGGCTAACAGATAAGACAAGACAAGAAACAACAAATGTTGGAGAGGATCTGGAGAAAGGGGAAGACTTGTACACTGTGGTGGGACTATAAATTGGTGCCATCACTATGGAAGAGTGTGGAGAGTCCTAAATATATTAAGAATAGACCTATCTTATGACCCAGCTATTCCACTTCTGGGCATTTATCCGAAGAACACAATAACACTAATTTGGAAAGATATATGCACCCCTATGCTCACTGCAGCATTATTTACAATAGCTAAGATATGGAAACAACCTAAGCGTCCACTGATAGATGAGTAGATAAAGAAGGTGTGATATTCATATACAGTGGAATACTACTCAGCCGTAAAAAGAATGAAATTCTGCCATTTGCAACAACAGGGAGGGACTTTGAGGGTATTACGGTAAGTGAAATAAATCAGAGAAAGATAATACCATATGGTTTCACTCACATGTGGAATCTAAAACAAAAGAAATGAACAAACAAAATATAGCAAAAGCAAACTCATAGCTACAGAGAACAGATTAGTTGTTACCAGAGGGAAGGGGGTTGGGGGGTGGGAGAAATGGGCGAAGGAGGTCAACTGTATGGTGATGTACGGTAACTAGACTTGTGGTGGTGATCACACTGTAGTGTATACAGATGTTGAACTATAATGCTGTACACCTGAAACTTACATAATAAAAAAAAAGGAAATACAAGGTATTGTTAAGAGTTTAGTTCAGGTGCTCAATCACAGATTCTAATACAGAGAAGAGAGAAAGAAGATCCAAGTGGCTATATTGAGCCTGGATTAAAAACCAGGCAATCTAGAGCCTGGAAATTTCTGATTTGATGAACATATTTGTTAGGAATAATTAAGTTGTGGGGCTGAAGTTACAGTGAATGAATGGAGTATTGGAATTAAAAATTTCTGCAGTGTATTAGTTCTGGTCATTGAAAAGGTAAAAGGCACAGTAATTGGTGGGGGAGGGGTGGGTGGCTAAAGACTGGAGATGGTTTATTATGTTAAAAAATCCAGGCTTATATGTACCACAACTTCTTTATCCACTCCTCTGTTGATGGACATTTAGATTGCTTCCATGTCCTGGCTATTGTAAATAGTGCTGCAATGAACACTGGGGTGCATGTATCTTTTCGAAGTATGCTGAATTTATCTACAAAACAGAAATAGAGTTACATATGTAGAAAATAAACTTATGGTTACTCGCAGGTAAAGGGGGAGATAAATTGAAATATTGGGATTGACACATACACACTACTATATATATATAAAATAGATAACTAATAAGGGCCTACTGTATAGCACAGGGAACTCTACTCCATACTCTATAATGGCCTATATGGGAAAAGAATTTTAAAAAGAGTGGATATATGTATATGTATAACAGATTCACTTTGCTGTACACCTGAAAATAACACAACATTGTAAATTAACTATACCACAATAAATTTTTTTAAAAAATCTAGGCTTTGAAATTTAGGCTTATGATGATGTTTGGAAGCTACTGTTTCACAGGAGATGACCATAAGACATCTACTATAATTCTGCTCAAGGAAATTGCCTCAACTCCAGTCATAATATTGTTCTACAAATACCTTTATGTCCTTTTAAAGAGCCCTAACAAGGAATAGGGAAGGCAAAAAGTCTGATTCTTAAACGCGGAATAAAGCTGGATTAGACTTATATACTCAGTCTCTGTGGTGACCAAGAGCACTGTAGGCAGATAATAAGCAGTTTACTCAAATTGGTCAGTACTAAGAATAATATCTGATGATAATTAAAGTGTGTGAGCCATCAAAAATGATAACCTCATCTTAAAATAACTTGAGTCAGTGTTTCATCTGAAGGTGAAAAGTTAATATGACACACATGTATCTAATTTTCTGTACAGCTATGCATTTCACACAGATCTTGATTTAAATCACAGCCCTGCAGCCTTATATCTGCTTGACCTTGGGCAAATTAATTAACCCTAGGGATCCCAAGTTCTTCAGCTGCTGAATGAGGAAAACAGTATCTCAGCATTGTTGTCAGAATTAGGAATAGTACATGTCTATCACACACAATATGCCTAACACAATAATTACTTATTCAGTACATTTATTTGAATTAGAAATAATAGCACAAATAACACTAGGATGTTGCTTAAAACATAGTACATGTTAATAGGTATATCCATACCTCTTAGTTGCTGGATTTAACAATTGACTTATAATTGACTGAACCATTACATGTCCATTAGTCCTCTAGGTCTTGAAATATATTGGAATAATTTTTTGAAATTGTCCTAACATGCTTATAATGGTGGAGTGGTAGCAATAAAATGAGGAAATGTTGATAAGCCTCTTTACCTGGTGGGGTAATCTGGGATGGGTCCTGTAGTGTGGATGATGAAATGTTATGCTTCAAAGTGATTGTTCCCCTGGTACCCTGCCACCAGCTCCCTCTGGGTCAGGAACAAAGCCTAGAACCTATACTGTGGACTGGACTGGACTCAAATCTGTTTCATCTTTCTTCCAAAAGTCTCCTTCCAGGACCCCAGTCCTCCTCTTTTTGGCTCTCAATTTCAAAATAAATGTTCCATCCTTTAATGATTTATTCACAGACAACTGAGTTTGACTGTCCACTACAAAGGGCTCTTCCTTGGAAACTCACACATACTTATTTTTCTTCCTTGAGTATAGCTCTGCCAAATCCCAGACATTACAAACAAGGATGCCTATTCATCTTCTCTGTGGAGAGATGAATAGTATTTTCTGCTTTCATTTTTCCCTGACACGTCTCCACATTTTAAGAATGAACAAAGGGAGTTATTTGCTTGCAATGCCTTACTCAAGGGGGACAACAATGACAAAGTCAAGTCTTCAATGCAATACCATCGATAACTGTGGTGGCCTTGGATTTAAGTTCCAAAACCCTGATTAAAGTTTCCTAAGTTTCCTCTCAAGCAGAAGATTTTGTTTCAAGATTACTGAATGATAAATACAGATAGACAAAAATGTATTAAACACCTTTCAAAGGTGTTTGTTTATTTTTTTCTGTTTCTATCTCCCTTATAATTTACCAGAGAATGAAAAAATACAGGAAGGGGGGGGCATCTTAGAACACCTCCCATAACTTTGGTTAACTTAATATTAGGGAAGAAAAAGGTTGCAACAGAAGAGGAGGTAAATCCAATCAGCTGTGTGGAGTGGCAGGCTTTGAGCAGACAATGCAGATATTTCATGGAATTTGGAAGTGGAAATGATTCCCAAACCTGTTCTATCTTTGAGTGGCACGTTCCAAGTCCTATCCAATCACTGGATTGTGTATATTTTGAAGTGCAGGCAGTGCAAGTGTGATTCTAATCCAGAAAGGAAAGTAAAAATTAAGACTTGATTAAGCAATCATGTCAAGCCATCTAAAACAGAGGTTTTTAAACAGAGGTCAATGAAAATACTTTAAGTAGTCTGTGGACCTATGAAAATTGGAATTGGAATTTAATGTTTGTACAAAATATTCAGTTTTCTAGTGGAAGAGTCATAAAGTTTCCACAAATCAAAGTTTTAAGAATGAATGATGAATGGCGGAGGGTTGGAGAAAGAGTGGGATGTAGGGGACGGTAGAGAAAAATTCTTGTGTGGGCCAGATCATCTATGACCCTGAGCAGGTGGCTCCTGAAATCACAGAGAGCTGCACTAGCAACAGTGGATCACCAGGAAAAACTAGTGATGGCTCTGAAAAAGAAGTCGTTTCTGGGTCTCTGAAGAGGATGGCTTGACTTTTGTTTGAGCTTTTTCAAAACTTTGAAAGGTGTACAGAAAGGAAAAAGGGAAAGAAGATGCATGGTATAATGTGTTTACACATTCCAAGGTATAAGAGGATGCGGGATAAATTAAGAAAATGATGCGAACGAACAACTTGTGCCTTGTAGAAAATAATAGCCCTTACTATTCTTTGAGAATTATTTTTTAAAACAAAGCCAAGTACATTTTCTGATGTATCTTCAGGTGGAGTTAAACCTCTAAATAATAGGAAAAACAAAAAGCCCCAAACTTAACCTCAAATAACTCATTTTCTGGAACCCCAAAGCAGAATATATTCAATAAACATATTTTTATAATTGTCTAAAATGGGTGATCACAATTAAAGTTTTATTCTTTTTATAAGGCAGACCTGAGCTCTGGACCTACCCCTTCAGCACCCCAATAAATCGACCTGGAACAAAGTTTCCTGAGAATTGTCCCATAATAACTGACTAAGAATATTTTCTGTGATCTCCAGGTGAGATGATATAAATACCCCATTTATTATTATTATTATAATTAGCGGCTGTGTAATGAACAAAACCAAGGCAAGAACAGAATTAAAATCTTGGCACAAGGATTAAAATTATATTAAAAATTCAAAGAAAAGAATTGAGAAATCTATGTAGTACTAAAAATAATTTCCCTCTGGACTTCCCTGGTGGTGCAGTGGTTAAGAATCCGCCTGCCAATGCAGGGGACACGGGTTCCATCCCTGGGCCGGGAAGATCCCACATGCTGTGCACCACAACTACTGAGCCTGTGCTCTAGAGCCCACGAGCCACAACCACTGAGCCTGCATGCCACAACTACTGAAGCCCACATGCCCTAGAGCCTGTGTGCTGCAACTACTGAAGCCCGTGTGCTCTAGGACCTGCATGCTGCAATTACGGAAGCCCACGTGCCTAGAGCCCATGCTCCGCAACAAGAGAAGCCACCGCAATGAGAAGCCCACGCATCACAATGAAGAGTAGCCCCTGTTTGCTGCAACTAGAGAAAGCCCACACACAGCAACGAAGACCCAATGCAGCCAAAAATTTTTAAAAATTAAAAAAATAAAAAGATAATTTCCCTCAAAATCTTTAAAATATTTTAAAATACTCTTGTTTTTTATTAGTCTCAAATTAATTTAGCTTAAATAGCATAAGCAAATCACTCTACATTAATTATGGTTACTAATCAATATTAATTTTTGTTTCAATTTATGAATGTTTTATAAGTAAAACAAGATAAGAGAAATAAACCAGCATTGATTTTACTCTTCAAAAAATTTTCTTTGAAAAATCTTTTTTTTTTTTCTTGGTAAGGTCTTATTTCCCTTCTTTCCTTTCTTCAAATCTGTTAAAAAAAAAAAAAAGTCACTACTATTGAACGGCTGACAAATGGCTTGAGCTGTGTAGTACATAATCAGACACTGTGCATTTTATGGTTTTATTCTACAGAGAAATATTTATAAAAAGATAGTCAATGATTCTCCATTTTAGATCATTCTCTCCACGTGAATGTAGAGATTCTATTCAAAATAGAAACTGTGTTTGTATCTATGTCTGAAAGTGTGGTGTGTTTGAGGAGACCAGTCATAACAAGAAATCAGAGAGCTAGTTATAAATCATTTATTAAAACTCCATCAGTCAGAAGAGGTATTTTTCTGCCAGTGGGGATATCTATAATTTTTCCACAAGTGGCTCACTTATAATAAAGACTAAATAAACAAACATTCTGGATAGATACATAAATTATTAAACATATTCTCAAAAGTAAAAATGAATAAGGGACGTTATTATGCTTATAAACCACCATAGTCTTCCTGGTGCCATACATACGTAATAATGTAGATCGGGGGCACGGTGCATCTACAAAATTGGGATCATAACTAGTAATTTTTCTCTAAATTTTCCCTGACTTTGAAAATGAGAATTAAGCAATGTAAAGAATTCTAGAGCTAAGAAGTCATGAATAATAGATTTTAAGTAGAGATGAATAAGGAAGTTATGAAGAAAGGGAAACATGACATAAAATGAGTCCAAAGGAATTGAGGCTGTGCTCATTCAGTTAAAGGGATAAAACTAGCCAAATATTATTCACCTAACATTCTTTTAACTGTATCACAATTCAAGCTACTATTTTTAAAGCTTAATAATTACCTCTGAAAAAGTTTAAAATGTTACCTCAAACAGGTAAACCCTGAAACTCAATGGCTAAACACAAGAGCATTTTCTCTTCCTCATGCAGTCCAAGGCATTTAGGGATCCAAGCTGTTTAAAACTCTGTAAGCTTTTGCACAGCAAAGGAAACCATAAACAAAACAAAAAGACAGCCCTCAGAATGGGAGAAAATTTTTGCAAATGAAGCAACTGACAAGGGATTAATCTCCAAAATATACAAACAGCTCATGCAGCTCAATATCAAAAAAACAGGGCTTCCCTGGTGGCGCAGTGGTTGAGAGTCCACCTGCCAATGCAGGGGATGCGGGTTCGTGCCCCGGTCCGGGAAGATGCCACATGCCGCAGAGCGGCTGGGCCCGTGAGCCATGGCCGCTGAGCCTGCGTGTCTGGAGCCTGTGCTCCGCAACGGGAGAGGCCACAACAGTGAGAGGCCCGCGTACCGCAAAACCAACAACAACAACAAAAATATCAAAAAAACAAACAACTCAATCAAAAAATGGGCAGAAGATCTAAATAGACATTTCTCCAAAGAAGACACAGAGATGGCCAAAAAGCACATGAAAAGATGCTTAACATCACTAATTATTAGAGAAATGCAAATCAAAACTACAATGAGGCATCACCTCACACCGGTCAGAAGACCATCATCAAAAAGTCTGCAAACAATAAATGCTGAAGAAGGTGTGGAGAAAAGGGAACCCTCCTACGCTGCTGGTGGGAATGTAAATTGGTACAGCCACTATGGAGAACGGTATGGAGGTTCTTTAAAATATGGTAGTTCTAAAAATAGAACTACCATATGACCCAGCAATCCCACTCCTAGGCATATACCTGGAGGAAACCATAAATCGAAAAGATACATGCACTCCAATGTTCATTGCAGCATTATTTACAATAGCCAGGACATGGAAGCAACTTAAATGTCCATCAACAGAGGAATGTATAAAGAAGATGTGGTACATATATACAGTGGAATAGTACTCAGCCATAAAAAAGAACAAAATAATGCCATTTGCAGCAACATGGATGGGCCTAGAGACTGTCATACTGAATGAAGTAAGTCAGACACAGAAAGACAAATACACGATATCATTTATATGTGGAATATAAAAAAGGGTACAAATGAACTTATTTACAAAAGAGAAGTAGAGTCGCAGATGTAGAAAACGAACTATGGTTAGCAGGAGACAAGGTGGGGGGAGGGATAAACTGGGAGATTGGGATTGACATATACACACACTACTATATATAAAATAGATAACAAATAAGAACCTACTCTATAGCACATGGAACTCTACTCAGAACTCTGTGATGGCCTATACGGTAAAAGAATTTAAAAAAAGACTGGATATATGTATAATATATGTATAACTGATTCGCTTTGTGGTACACCTGAAACTAACGTAACATTGTAAATCAACTATGCTCCAATAAATATTAAAAAAAAAAAACTGTTAACTTCAGTGCATTCACTACATTCCTGGTCACTCTCTAAACTGAGATAAGAATAAGAGAGACAACGAGCATAGGGTCATGTGGGCTAAGACTAAAAAGAGCGCTTATCACGTCCACCCATGTGTAATTCGCCAAAGCTTAGATACGTGATCACACCTCACTGCAAGAGAAAGTGGTAAATGTAATACGGCAGTGTTCTCAGAAGGAAAGAGAAATGAGGTTGGTGAATAGCTACCCAGTATCTGCCATTTACATATGTGTAGAGAGAATTTTTAAAAGCATGAAAGTTGTTAGGTCTTTTTAATGCAATAGTCTCTTACTTCTCAAACTTCAGTGAACATACAAGTCATTTGGCTATCTCGGTAAATGCAGATTATGGTTCAGTGGGTCTGAAGTGAGGCCTGAGAGTCTAATTTCTAATAGGTTCCCAGGTGAAGCTGATACTACTCATCCATGGATCTCAGGATCAAAACCACCATCATTACGTGAAAACAAATCCCTAACTAACAAACAAAAACACAGACTCAGTGGGATGAAGTTTAAGTCCTATAACCATCTTGCTGTTTTTCTTGGAATACATATTCCCTCTCTGTGCCCTGATTCAGCTACGTAATGTGACTTTAATAATACATAGTTTCTCCAAAGCGCACAGAAATCTGGAGATTTATGAGATAATATCTGCAAATGCTGTGGCTCCTTGGGGAAGAGGTATTAGAAATATACTAGGTATTATATTGTTATTAGCTTGTATTTGGCTGGAAGAAAAGAATGTCCTATTGGGGAAGGATGTTGCATGTTCCTCTAAGTTGCTGAAAACCTGTGCAAAGAAAAGGAGCCCTTTTCCCTGTATGGATTATTTTTGCCATTATTGTTTCCATTATTCTATTTTGACATTTTCTACTGGGGCATACAAAAATCCAACCATAGCATACATATAACCATACAAATAATCACAGAAATGTGATGATTCATCTAGCTTCATAACACACCTACTAATAGTAGAGGACTTAAGAATTAAAATACATGTACACACCTATTACTTGCTGCAGAAACATGGGGATTATGTGAGCAATAGCATATAAGCATTCACAGAACCTCAGAAGATATAGATCCTGCAAACTTTGTGAAGATTTCCCCTGTTAGTTACATTTACTCTTTGTCTTTCTCTGCCTTAAAACAAATAAATATCCCTTTTCATCATCTCTCTGTAGCTGAAGACATGAAGCCCAGGTTGTCAAGATTGGTTGATTCTTTGATTTATTCATTCATTCATTTAGACTGATTTTTACTTCTCCCCTCCATCCCCAAACTCAGGTAGGCTCAGAATTAGCCGGAGAAAAAAATTAAGGGGGAAGAAAGGGATAAAATGGGAAACTGCAGCCTTCTTTTATCTCTCCAGTTTATAGCCTACTTTCCCATTTCAGCTGGGAGGTTGTTTTGTAGAACTTTCAAAAATACAAATCAAGAATTGCAGTTAATGTATCCTATGGGAGTAGAAAAACAAAGCAAAATATTGGTAAAAGTCAAAGACCTATATTCTTATTATCACTCTTGGTGAGTCTTTCCTAATGAGTTAAAATGAATGCTAAGTGAAAGAAATGTCAAATATGGGATTTTGAATAACAATATCAATCCTCCAGTACTTTTTGTCTTGAAAACTTATGAAATAGCTATTTTAAGGTAAAAATATTCTGCAACATTGTCAGCATATAGCCTTCATTTAAAAATATAATTTTGATATTTTGAATGAATATCTGGTTTTGTTGGTAGCATTATTTGAATTATTCAAGCAAATGGAAATTTTCTGAATATATACAAAACTGCCTCCATCTCTTGATAGCTAGACACGACCACAGTTTACTACCATAATACTAATAATACAGTATGTTACAGTAAGTCTGGTTTTAGCCCTAATAGAGCTCTGAAAGATGGACTAGGTCTGATTATATTGTTGCAATTTCATTGATGAGAAAGAAAGATCAATCAGATGAAGTCCCTCAATATCAATTGCAGTACTGCTAGTAGAAGAGAAAAACTAACTTGATTTCCTGATTCCAAGTGCAAAATTACTCTTTAAAATTAGACTGATTAGATCAAATTAGATTTAATTTCCAATTCCCTTTTTTAATTAGATGAGTGTCTTTTAATTATATAAAGTAATATAGGTTCAGGATTTCAAAACAGAGTACAGGAAGGTAATTGATAAAAAGTTAAAATTTCTCCTCTCCAAACTTCCCTGCCAACCAAAATTTTATTCTGCTGCCAAGAGATATGCGTTATTAACAATTTTTTTGCATGTACCTCCAGGAATTTTCTGTGCATATACAGGCATATATATGTGGGTAAATATCTCAATTTCCTTTCTAACTATAAACCCAATGTAGACATAATACGAATTGTATCACTTATATAATTTAATGTGTTATGTTAATGACTAAAATCCTGATAATTATTGTGAATTGAAGGCTTTATTTGGATTATTTTTTAAAGTTTAATTTTTCCCTTAAATCTAAAAAAAGATTAATTTTATAATTTTCATTAACATGAGAAAGCTACATTATAGTTATTCTTAGATCATATATACATAAGCACAAACATATACATGGTCCTTTGTCTATGTAGAAACACCTCTCATTTCAGCTTTTTAAAATCATGAAAACCACTGAGCTAGGTGAATTCCCTTAATCATACTTCTCTCTTGTTATGCCTTATTGCTGAAAGGTAGCAGATGCTGGGCTTATTGTCCAAATTACACCAGTAGCTGTATGTAGTGCTGTTCAGAGTGCAGTCACAATGAATTCAAATCCCATTCAAATACACCCTAAAAATGTTGGTTTGACCCCTAATTAGTTGGTGCATGTCCGTGAGCCACCCAGCAAGGCTGTAGGGGCTGAAGAATCGCATTATTCTTTCTTAGTGAGCCTTTTCCCTACTTTCTCAGCAGACAGATGAGTCTCTTATCAGAAGGAGCAGATGGCAGCGTGAGTCTGTTTGAAATTGCAGACATGCACTTGGAGAACAGTTCCTAGAAATTTTTTGTTAGAGTGTATTACATAGAAGGACAATTGGTGTTAGAAGCCTAGGGAAAAACTTCTGAATTTTGGCTCAGAAATACTTCCTGGGTTTGGCTTTAATAATTATGCAATGTTGGAATTGAAAATGAGACAGCTCATTGGCCCTTTGTCTTCTGAGATGTGGAACACTGATAACCATTTCAGATTTAAGAATTCCTGAACTTTAAACTAGTGGCCCTAGAATAACATTAGCGAATTATTTTAACAGTTTACAAGTGCTTTCATACCCTGGATCTCACTTAATTCTCAGGGCAAATTGATTTTTTGTAAGTCCTCTTTCATAGGTAAAGAAACTGTGGATCAGAGGCAAAATGGTTTATTCTAGGACATGTGACTCACAAACAGCAAATCCGCAATTTAGTTCACTGGTCAATATGTGCATAATAAGTGAAATTCAAGAGGTGGGTAGGTAGTTATTATGTGTCAATCATTGCGGTAGATGCTCTATATACATAATGGCTTATTTGTCAGAAAATTGCTGTAAGGAAGGAATTATCTCCATTACACATATGAGGTTACTGTGCATAACTTGCCCAAAGCTGCCCTTCTTGGAATGGAAATGTGTTTCAAGCCTACATTTAGTTAACTCCAACTTTCATGCACCCCTACAGCTTCCAAAAGGAACACAACCCTGACAATATCTTGATTTAAGCCCAGTGAGACCTGAGTCAGACTTCTACAGAACTGTAGATAATAAATTATGTTGTTTAAGCCACTACTTTTTATGGTAATTTGTTACAGCAGCAACAGAAAACTAATACAGGAGTTTTGTGGGTATTAAATGAGATTAGATAGATGAATTAGGTACATAAATATGCAACATGGCATTTAGTAAGGATTCCATGAATTACAGTTATTATTTTAACAATATTTTATTTTCTTTGGCTATGGCAGTGTTTTGTACTTTGGGAAGTACCCTGCACGTTATTTTGTGTGTCTTAGAAAGTAGTCCAGAAAGTCACATAGCTTTTGTTTGTATGCACATGTGCTTTGCATAAAGAGACTCATATATATATAGTTTATAGGTTTGAAAGCAGATCTATCCATCTATTTCTTTTTTGTTTTATTTAACTGTACATTAGGAAAATGTAGTTAACTTTTAAATGTTAAAGGGAAGAAAGACAAAATAAAGCAAAGACAGACACAAAATAAAGTAAAAAGTTCTACCAGGGATACACAGAGAAAGAATTGTTTTTATTTAACATGCTAGAGATCACACTAGGATTAGTTCTATTACTATTTTTTCTATTAGCATTATTTGTCATTTTATTTACTTGCATGTTACTAACTTTGTTAGGAATGGGTTTTCAATTGAAGAGGTTTGCTCCCAGGAATTAAAGATGGAGGCTTAAATTACAAAAGTGCTATGGGTTAATATTAGTTTTGCAGAGTGGTATCACAAAATATGCTTTTAATATTCCTTTATTCCTCATGAATTATAAATCAAAAATAAAAATTATTACACAACTAGTATGTGCCAGCATTAATTTAGGTGCTGCGGATATACCAATAAACAGAGACAAAAATTCCCATCCTGGTGGGGAAGACAATCAGGTAAGTAAAGGAAAAGTTTACTTGTCTTAAGGCAACATGGAATTTAATGCATTTAAAATCTTGATGGTTAATGTTATAGAATCAAAGAGTTGACATTTAGTCAGCTCTAGAGTAAAACAATGGCTTACTTCTCAGGCATTATATAGAAATAAAGCATTTCACATAAATGAAACTTCTTCTTGTAAAAGTCATTATTTGTTTGTATGTTCTACATTTAAAACTTTTTGAGGTAAAGTTTTTACTTTGACACCAATTTTTTGTGGACTTTGGAACAGAGTATAAAAAGCATAATTTAACATAGGTGATTATTCTACTTTTATTACAAAGATGAACTTGGAAGCTATTTAACTGTACATGGCTAATTAGCTTTACAAAAATGGCCCCAGACTGTTAAGCCTTTTTAATTTGTATGTTTATCAAAAATCTTTTTCTGTCCCTCCTTCTTGGTTATTTTATGGCACCTAATCCGTATACCTGATTTTTGCAGTTCCTTTGCTGTTATATTTTAGTGAACTTATTTCTAGCCTTGGATTCAAGATAGCCATACCTAGCAAATTTTGGTTTAAAATAAAGAGAGCCTTAAGTAAAAATTTTCCAAAACGTGTTTTCCAAAAAGTAAAGGCAGTGGTCCATACATTTTGGTTCATAGATGTTTGTGTTATCAGAGAATTTGGTGGCTTACTTCTGGGATCCTGGTTTTATTTACTATGGCTGAGGTTACCATGGAAATGAGGTAGTCATACGTGGATGAGCTCTGATTGACTCCTCAGAAACAACTCTACTTAAACATAGTTGCAGTCAGAAAACCTGCATTAATCCTATTCATTTTTTACAAGATATGTGAATCCCAGTACCTCTAGATCCAGAATCTGAAATATAATATTATTAAAGAAACTCCTTAACCAGTTTCCAGGAACACCATGCTTTCTTTCCTCAGTTTTTGTGGCTGAAGGGTTTTCAGTTAGAAAATACTCTAGGCCCTTAGAATAAAAAACTTTTACTAAAAAACATCCTGGTGTGAACATCCAAGAAAGCCAGCCTTATCTAATTCTTGCCTTTTAAATTACCTGCAGAGATAGTGTGTCCTGGACTGCTTCCAATTTTATGGGAGTCTTGGTAGGGTAGGATATGTTCCTGTGCGGTACTCTGCTGAGTAAATCTGTGTAATTCAAGTACATATATTAGCAAGCTATCTGACCAAAGGTTCAAAGCTCTGTCTCCAATCAGATTTAATAGTCATAAAGATGCCCTTAGGAAACACATGGTAAAATGAGTTAAGTGGCTCAATTCTAATTTTTATTTATAAGGACATTTGAATTTTCCCCATTAGTTGTCTTATAACAATCAAAACATACTTTCTAAACAAGAACACAAGAATAAATCCAGAAGCCTCATTTTAGAATTGACATTACTTTAAAGAATAATGTTTGTTGTGTCAGAGGTTAAATTTTTCATTATTACGGAAAATTTGATTTATTTTTTCTATTGGTACAAGGCTACTCTATTTTCTCCAAAATGTATTTGTATCCTATAGTTCAAAAATTTCTTGACATACAGATGTTTGTAATAGTATTTTGTAACGCTTGTCTCTTTGTTTTATCTTTAATTTCTGTCCCTCCTCCCTCTGGTTTTTATTTGTTTTGTTTCTTTGTATTTTGGTGATCAGTTTTTTTTCATTTTTTTGTCTAGATTATGTATCTTTGCAAACAATCAGTTTTGTTTTTCATAAATTACTTTTATTGTCCTTTCTACTCATTTCTGGTCTTTTTAAATTAATTTTTTCTACCTTTCGTGGAATAACTGTTTTGCTTTTCACCATTTTTGCTCATTTATTCTTAGTCTTTCTCATTTCCTTATAGATAAAAATATACAAAATCTCCTCTAAGTATTGCCTAAACTATATCCCCTAACACTTCTACCATTAGTGCTTTGATTGTCATTAAATACTAAATATTTTATAATTTCCTTAGGAAATGCTCTTTAGCTAAATGTTATGTAGGGATTATTTTCAGACATCAATTTTTACCATTGATTTTTAATTGTATCATACTTTTGCTAGAGACCATAAACAATCTGTATTTTGTGGTCTTGCTAAAATATCCTATCTTGGTCTAGTACATAGCTTATTTCTGTGAATGTTTCACGTAGACTCAAAATGTTTATTCACTCCATGTTTTCTCTGTAAGCAGTTGTTATATGTGTGTATGTACGTATACATATATTCATAGATACATATACATATATAAACTCAAACTTATAAATTGTGATTTTTTTTTTACCTTTCCAATAATTTGCTTAGTTTTAATTTGATATATTCGCTTCTTAAATAGTACATTAAAATGTCTAATTATAGCTGTTGATTTTTCTGTTTCTTCCAGATAATCCTGTAAATTATTGTTTTAATATATAAGCTGTATTGTAAATGCATATATTTGCATGTGTGACATATCCTCTTGATCTTTTTACTTTTTTCAATGTATATTATTTCTCTATGATTCCTTCACCTTTTATTCTATTCTACCTAATACTGAAGTTACTATCTAAGCAATTTGATTTGGTTAGTATTTATCTTTTTTTTTTTTTTTCCCTGCTGTACGCGGGCCTCTCACTGCCGTGGCCTCTCCGTCGCGCAGCACAGGCTCCGGACGCGCAGGCTCAGCGGCCATGGCTCACGGGCCCAGCCGCTCCGCGGCACGCGGGATCCTCCCGAACCGGGGCACGAACCCGCGTCCCCTGCATCGGCAGGTGGACTCTCAATCACTGCGCCACCAGGGAAGCCCTATCTTTGTATTTTTTCAGCTTTTCTTTTCAAATATTCTTTATCTTTTCTTTTAAATAGTCCTCTTTGGTGCTACATATTGCTGAATCTTCTTTCATACACAGTTTATGTGTCACTTTTCTCACTGTGTTTAATCTTTTTACATTTGTAGTTATTACTTCAATTAATAAACTTTATATTATTAACATAAATATTTTATATATTAATACTACTTACATATTATATAAATATATATACTAAAATTATATTGTCTGTCCTCCTTTGTCAAAATTCAGTTGCCTATATTGAGGATCTCTATTCTATTCTACTTGGCTGTTGTTTATTCTTTCACCAATATCACAATGTCTTGATTACTGCTGGTTTAGGATAGGGCTTGAAATTGGGTAATTCCAGTACAATGACTTTGTTTCTCTCCTTCAATATTAAGTTGCTTACACTGGGTCTTTTGTCTCTCCACATAAGAGTTAGAATCAATTTGTCAATATCCACAAAATAATCGTGCTTGGATTTTTACAGTGATTGCATTGAATCTATAGCTTAACTTGGGAAGACATGACATTGTGCCCCTCCCTGAATCTTCTACCATGAACATGGAATATCTCTCCATTTATTTAATTCTTATTTGATATCTTTATCAGAGTTTTGTAGTTTTCCTCATATAGATCCTGTACATATTTTGTTAGAACTATACTTAAGTATTTTGTTTTGGGGGTGCTAATGTAAATGGTTATGGTGCTCTATGTGTACTTGTTGAATGAGGGAAGAAATGAAAGTCTAAGTCCAAGGCCCTTTCTAGTACAAGGTAATGAGGAAGGGAAATATTTAGTACCTAATATATTTTTTTTCCTAGAGAACAAGCACTTATTTTCTTATTTGACATTTATTTTCTTATTTTATACTTTATTTTTAACATCTTTATTGGAATATAACTGCTTTGAATTGTTGTGTTAGTTGCTGCTGTATAACAAAGTGAATCAGCTATACGTGTACATATATCCCCATATCCTCTCCCTCTTGTGTCTCCCTCCCAGCCTCCCTATCCCACCCCTCTAGGTGGTCACAAAGCACAAGCTTAACTTCCTGTGCTATGCAGCTGCTTCCCACTAGCTACCTATTTTACATTTGGTAGTGTATATATGAAATGCCACTCTCTCACTTTGGCTCAGCTTACACTTTCCCCTCCCTATGTCCTCAAGTCCATTCTCTAAGAGTCTGTGTCTTTATTCCTGTCCTGCCCCTAGGTTGCTCAGAACCTTTTTTTTTTTTTTTAAGATTCCATATATATGTGTTAGGATCCAGTATTTGTTTTTCTCTTTCTGACCTACTTCACTCTGTATGACAGACTCTAGGTCCATCCACCTCAATACAAATAACTCAATTTCGTTTCTTTCTATGGCTGAGTAATATTCCATTGTATATATGTGCCACATCTTCTTTATCCACTCATCTATTGATGGACACTTAGGTTACTTCCATGTCCTGGCTATTGTAAACAGAGCTGCAATGAATATTGTGGTACATGACTCTTTGTGAATTATAGTTTTCTCAGGGTATAGCCCAGTAGTGGGATTGCTGGGTCATATGGTAGTTCTATTTTTAGTTTTTAAAGGAACCTCCATACTGTTCTCCATAGTGGCTGTATCAATTTACATTCCACCAAGAGTGCAAGAGGGTTCCCTTTTCTCCACACCCTCTCCAGCATTTATTGTTTGTAGATTTTTTGATGATGGCCATTCTGACTGGTGTGAGATCATACCTCATTGTAGTTTTGATTTGCATTTCTCTAAAGGTTAGTGATGCTGAGCATCCTTTCACGTGTTTGTTGGCAATCTTTATATCTTCTTTGGAGAAATGTCTATTTAGGTCTTCTGTCCATTTTTGGATTGGGTTGTTTTTTTGATATTGAGCTGTATGACCTACTTGTATATTTTGCAGATTAATCCTTTGTCAGTTGCTTCATTTGCAAAAATTTTCTCCCATTCTGAGGGTTGTCTTTTCGTCCTGTTTATGGTTTCCTTCGCTGTGCAAAAGCTTTCAAGTTTCATTAGGTCCTATTTGTTTGTTTTTATTTCCATTTCTCTAGGAGGTGGGTGAAAACGAATCTTGCTGTGATTTATGTCATAGAATGTTCTGCCTATGTTTTCCTCTAAGAGTTTCACATTGTCTGGCTTTACATTTAGGTATTTAATCCATTTTGAGTTCATTTTTATGTATGGTGTTAGGGAGTGTTCTAATTTCATTCTTTTACATGTAGTTGTCCAGTTTTCCCAGCACCACTTATTGAGGAGGCTGTCTTTTCTCCATTGTATATTCTTGCCTCCTTTATCAAAGATAAAGTGACCATATGTGCGTGGGTTTATCTCTCGGCTTTCTATTCTGTTCCATTGATCCCTATTTCTGTTTTTGTGCCAGTACCATATTGTCTTGATTACTGTAGCTTTGTAGTATAGTCTGAAGTCAGGGAGCCTGATTCCTCCAGCTCCGTTTTTCTTTCGCAAGATTGCTTTGGCTATTTGGGGTCTTTTGTGTTTCCATACAAATTGTGAAATTTTTTGTTCTAGTTCTGTGAAAAATGCCACTGGTAGTTTGATAGGGATTGTATTGAATCTGTAGATTGCTTTGGGTAGTATAGTCATATTCACAGTGTTGATTCTTCAAATCCAAGAACATTGTATATCTCTCCATCTGTTTGTATCATGTTTAATTTCTTTCAGCAGTGTCTTATAGTTGTCTGCATACAGGTCTTTTGTCTCCTTAGGTAGGTTTATTCCTAGGTATTTTATTCTTTTTGTTCCAATGACAAATGAGAGTGTTTCCTTAATTTCTCTTTCAGATTTTTCATCATTAGTGTATAGGAATGCAAGAGATTTCTGTGCATTAATTTTGTATCCTGCTACTTTACCAGATTCATTGATTAACTCTAGTAGCTGTCTGGTAGAATCTTTAGGATTCTCTATGTATAGTATCATGTCATCTGCAGACAGTTTTACTTCTTTTACTCTGCTTTTCCGATTTGGATTCCTTTTATTTCTTTTTCGTCTCTTGATTGCTATGGGTAAAACTTCCAAAACTATGTTGAAAAACAGTGGTGAGAGTGGGCATCCTTGTCTCGTTCCTGATCTTAGTGGAAATGGTTTCAGTTTTTCACCACTGAGAACAATGTTGGCCGTGGGTTTGTCATACATGGCCTTTATTATGTTGAGGTAAGTTCCTTCTATGCCTACTCTCTGGAGGGTTTTTATCATAAATGGATGTGGAATTCTGTTGAAAGCTTCTTCTGTATCTATTGAGATTATCATATGGTTTTTTCTACTTCAATTTGTTAATATGGTGTATCACATTGATTGAATTGTGTATATTGAAGAATCTCTGCATTCCTGGGATAAACCCCCTTGATCATGGTGTATGATTCTTTAATGTGCTGCTGGATTCTGTTTGTTAGTATTTTGTTGAGAATTTTTGCATCTATGATTATCAGTGATATTGGCCTGTAGTTTTCTTTTTCTATAACATCTTTGTTTTGGTATCAGGGTGATGGTGGCCTTGTAGCATGAGTTTGGGAGTGTTCCTCCCTCTGCTATATTTTGGAAAAGTTTGAGAAGGACAGGTGTTAGCTCTTCTCTAACTATTTGATAGAATTCACATGTGAAGCCATCTGGGCCTGGGCTTTTGTTTGTTGGAAGGTTTTTAATCACAGTTTCAATTTCAGTGCCCGTGCTCGGTCTGTGTATATTTTCTATTTCTTCCTGGTCAGTCTCAGAAGGTTGTACATTTCTGAGAATTGTCTATTTCTTCCTGGTTTTCTATTGTATTGGTGAATAGTTACTTGTAGTAATCTCTCATGATCCTTTGTATTTCTGCAGAGTCAGTTGTTACTTCTTTTTCGTTTCTAATTCTGTTTGAGTTCTCCATTTTTTTCTCGATGCATCTGGCTAATGGTTTATCAATTTTGTTTATCTTCTCAAAGAACTAGCTTTTAGTTTTATTGATCTTTGCTATCTTTTACTTCATTTCTTTTCACTTATTTCTGATCTGATCTTTATGATTTCTTTCCTTCTGCTAACTTTGGGGTGTTTTGTTTTTCTTTCTCTAATTGCTTTAGTTCTAAGGTTAGGTTGTTTATTTGAGATGTTTCTTGTTTCTTGTTTGTGGTTTGTTATTGTAGGTCTTATCCTTCTCTTGTGTTTCCTGCCTAGAGAAGTTCCTTTAGCATTTGCTGTAAAGCTGGTTTGGTGGTGCTGAATTCTCTTAGCTTTTTCTTGTCTGTAAAGGTTTTATTTTCTCCGTCGAATCTGAATGAGATCCTTGCTGGGTAATCTTGGTTGTACGTTTTTCCCTTTCATCATTTAAAATATGTCCTGCCCCTCTCTTCTGGCTTGCAGAGTTTCTGCTGAAAGGTCAGCTGTTAACCTTTTGGGGATTCCCTTATATGTTATTTGTTGCTTTTCCCTTGCTGCTTTTAATATATTATCTTTGTATTTGATTTTTTATTATTTGATTAATATGTGTCTTGGCATGTTTATCCTTTGACTTATTGTGTATGGGACTCTCTGCGCTTCCTGGACTTGACTATTTCCTTTCCCATATTAGGGAAGTTTTCAAGTGTAATCTCTCAAATACTTTCTCAGTTCCTTTCTTTTACTCTTCTTCTTCTGGGACCCCTATAATTTGAATGTTGGAGCATTTAATGTTGTCCCAGAGGTCTCTGAGACTGTCCTCAATTCTTTTCATTCTTTTTTCTTTATTCTGCTCTGCAGTACTTATTTCCAGTATTTTATCTTCCAGGTCACTTATCCATTCTTCTGCTTCAGTTACTCTGCTATTGATTCCTTCTAGCGAATTTAATTTCATTTATTGTGTTGTCCATCATTGTTTATTTGCTCTTTAGTTCTTCTAGGTCCTTGTTATATGTTTCTTGTATTTTCTGCATTCCATTTCCACGATTTTGGATCATCTTTATGATCATTACTGTGAATTCTTTTTCAGGTAGACTGCCTATTTCCTCTTCATTTCTTTGGTCTGGTGGTTTTTACTTTGCTCCTTCATCTGCTGTGTATTTCTCTGTCTTCTCATTTTGCTTAACTTACTGTGTCTGGGGTCTCCTTTCGCAGGCTGCAGGTTCGTAGTTCCTGTTGTTTTTGGTGTCTGCCCCTAGTGGGTAAGGTTGGTTCAGTGGGTTGTGTAGGCTTCCTGCTAGAGGGGATTGGTGCCTGTGTTCTGGTGATGAGGCTGGATCGTGTCTTTCTGGTGGGCAGGACTGCATCCGGTCGTGTGTTTTGGGGTGTCTGTGACCTTAATATGATTTTAGGCAGCCTCTATGTTAATGGGTGTGGTTGTGTTCCTGTCCTGCTAGTTGTTTAGCATGGGGTGTCCAGCACTGGAGCTTGCTGGTCGCTGAGTGGAGCTGGGTCTTAGCACTGAGATGGAGATCTCTGGGAGAGCTCTAGCTGATTTATATTATGTGGGGTCAGGAGGTCTCTGGTGGTCCACTGTCCTAAACTCGGCTTTCCCACCTCAGAGGCTCAGGCTTGACACCTGGCTGGAGCACCAAGACCCTGTCAGCCAGACAGCCAGGTACGTGGGGAGTTTCTTGCCTTTTGGGAAGTCTGAGGTCTTCTGCCAGCATTCAGTAGGTTTTCTGAGGAGTTGTTCCACATGTAGATGTATTTTTATGTATTTAGGGGGTGGAAGGTGAGCTCCACGTCTTATTCCTCTGCCATTTTGAAGGTGTTCTCTTATTTTATACTTTAAATAAAATCGTTATTGAAAGGAAAATTCTTTTTGCCTTTACATCACAAATAAAAAATTGAGTTTGGCAAGATCGATAACTTGTTCTGGGGCCCACTGTCAGTATGCGCTAGGCCTGATGTTTAAATTATGTTGTCTAATATCAAAACCTGTGCTATTTTCATTTTATCATAAGATATACACACCTTATAGTTAAAAAGTAAGCTTGAGGAATATTTTAAACTAAAAATTGCATGTTTTCACACTAATGCTAATTGGATGTTGAAAGACACAAAAATAATCATCCTGTATTCAGTTGAACTGTGAACTGATCACTGTTTAGATCACTGAAAAATCTAAATGTTTCAATTTATTAGTGTTAGTAAAGTTATCGTGATCAGCACATAAGTAATCAGTTGAATTTACTGAAAATTTAGAGTGATTTGAGACTATTACTATGCTTTGTGTAGATTAGACATACTCAATTATTTAATAGAACAGAATCAATAATCTATAAAAATGGATTCCTAATTAAGTGCAAAAGTGAGTTTCTTTTTATTTACCCTCTTTGTGGTACTGATGAGGATGAGGACTAAATTTCAGGTTGATACAAGAATAGAAAGTATGTATAATGTTGATTAGAAATTCAACTGCTATCTGAGTTAAAATTAGCAATGTTTAGTGAGAAGGAATGTGTCAATATATAAATACCTTTTTTTTTTTTTTTTTGCTATTTGGAAGCTTTCTTTTATTTATCTTTTAACTTAAAATGCATCCTCATCACTAAGTTAAAACGGGTCTGTTGAAAATAAAAAGTAAAAAAAAATATATGAATTCTCTGTGGCTCAGAGATTTACATACATGTGTTTGTCTGTACTAGCTATGAACATACATGTGTGTATGCATATATGTGTACATATATGTGTATCAGCTATGCTTATTTTCATTTAGTCCTCAACTTGAAGATTTTTTTGTCAGTTTGCTTGTTGTTTGCCTAGACTAGCTTAATGGTGCCATATCATTTTTTCCTGTTATAAAACAGAAAACATGAGAAAGAGAACTTGTTTTTCTCCTGCTGTTTTATAATAGGGAAAGATGATATGGGGAAGATGTGTGGCTCTGATAAAGTAGAAATATATATTTAAAAAGATATTTCTACCTGAAGCATTTTGGAGGAGCACCACACACAGGTTTTAGGGTGAGATCTACAGATAGTGGCAAAGTTGAGTCTCTAATATTTACTTTCAGGAGAATATAGGAAGACTTCAATTACAGCAAGTTAAAGAGAGTCACATGTGTCTGAAACTGCCTCAGGTCAGCAATAAATAAATGGCAAACTATACTAGTTAGATGGAATTCTAATGTAACTAGTTTAGGATGTGCAACAGCAGCTCACTATCTGATGTGTAGCAGGAATAATAGTGCAGACTGAATTCTCAGAGTAGATCATATTATCACACTGACTCAGGACAATGGTCTCTCTAGGGCTGGAGGAACTGTAATCACAAATCACTGAGGTAGCTAAACCACTAAAATAGCATCAATATAATATAAAAAAGTAGCCTGAAAAACCAGTGTATAACATTACTCTATGGAGAAAGCAGTTGTTAAAATTTACATCTAAGCCATCTGATATTGTACTATCAACAATAGAAGATTTCTTCCAAAATTTTGTTTATCAGGGTCAGCCTCAGATATCTAATAGAGTAGCTTGCCAGTGATTTAAGCTGGAAGGCTCTGTTTTCCATGGTTTTTGCACAGAGAATTGAATTTATGGACTATTCACGCAGCAGGGGCTATTACATGCAAGGTGCCAATGACTACTTGATTATCTCGGAAGGACCTCAAAGCTAGTTGGGCATGAAATAGAGGACCTCTTCAAATGAAAGGGATCAGAATATTCAACACAGTTTATAAAGTGTGACAATTCTATTATGTAAGTTTGAACAGCAGCCACTGTTGGAAAAAAAAAATCCATGAGAATATCCAGGAGAAAAATAGCTTGGCAGGACTAGTGACCGTGAAAAAATATAGGCTTCATTACTAGTGGGAGAACAATGTTTGGAGATTTTCTATCTTGAAAACTTGAATTATTCTCCATAGAATATGAAACTGGTCCCCAGTAATGTGAAGCTATTATAGCATAGATAATATTTGTAATAGCTGGCTCTAGATTTAATGTAGAAAAATTTCTCCATGATTGGGTTTTGAAATTAGTGATAATATCTAGTCAACTTTGGTTTCTAAATAAGAATCATGCATAGCTGTGTGCAAGAACGAAGAACAGGTTGGTTATCCATCCTTTCCTAAGGGAGGAGGAAATTTGTTTTTTTAATATACTTTTTATCTTAGAACAGTATTAAATTTGTAGAATTATTGTGAAAACTGTGCAAGAGTTCCCATTTGCCCCACACTCAGTTTCTCTTATTATGAACATATTACATTAGCATGCTACATTTGTCACCATTAATGAACAATGAACTGTTACATTATTAGTTAACTTACATACTTTATTCAGATTTCCTTAGTTATTACCTAAGTCCTTTTTCTGTTCCAGGATCCCATCCACGATACCTAATTATATCAATTTGTCATGTCCCTCTTGGTTGTAACAGTTCCTCAGACTTTTCTTGTTTTTGGCGACCTTGAGAGTTTTGAAGAGTGCTGGTCAGGTATTTTGTAAAATCTCCTTCAGCTGGGATTTGTCTGGTATTTTCTCATAATTAGACTGGTGTGATATATTTTAAGGAGGAAGACCATAGAGGCAAATTGCCATTTTCCTCACATCAAGGGTACATACTATCAGTATGATTTATCATTGTTGATCTTAGCGATCACTCCACTTAATGTAGTGTTTGTCAGTTTTACCCACCATAAACTTATCTTTTTTTCTCCCTATCTGTACTGTATTCTTTGAAAGTCATTGTGCAGAGCCCACATTTAAGGAGTGAGCTTATGCCCTACCTCCTTAAAAACAGAACATTTACATCAATTACTTGGAATTCTTTTGCACTGGAGATTTGTCTCTTTTCTTCCTTTTAATTTATTTGATCCATCATTTATTTATAACTAATGGACTCATGAATATCTATTTTGTATGTTGGGTTATAATTCAATATGAGTTTACTTATTTTGTTGCTGAAATCATTCCAGCTTTGGCCATCAAGAGCTCTTTCAGATGGCTTTTGTATTTCTTTGACATATTTCCAACTTTGTTTTATTTTGAATTTTGTTTGTTTGCTTTTAATACTTTCTGGCACTACAAGGTTTTGGTGCTAGTTGAGCTCATTGAAACTGGGATATCACTGTTTCTATGACCTCTCAGATGACAGAGCAAAAAGATACCATGTATATGTATATATTCACTTACCTACAAATATTTCTGTATGTAACCATATGCATCTATTTTAAGTTAAACACCAGTTCATACTGAAATAGGACTTTTTTTGTTTAGCATCCAGGACTGTATTATGATGTTCAGAAACTGCACATTCTATATGTCTTTTTGGACACTCTTTAATAAATTTGTATTATACAATCTTGCACTGGTCTGTAATTTTGTTAAAAATAAACTATTTTCTCATAGAACTATAACTACTCTTATTTTAAGTAAAATTTTCAGTTTTTATTTGCTAGGGTTCTGGGTTTGAGAATATAATCTCCAAACTCAGATGGTCTGAGACCCCTGTGGTCTCTTCTTCCAGGAATGGCAGGTTGTTGGAGAACTGGTTTATACTTTTCCAGCCCAAAGAACACTGGTTTTTCTCCTAGAAAATGATTGGGTTTCTTTTCCTCTCAATTTGGCAGAGTGCCTATATATATGTGTCTTTCAAACTTGCCTAAATAACTAAATCACCTGGAGAACTTAAAAGAAAAAAGTACTAATATGATCTCTCTACTCCAGACCAAATTCAGTTTGTGTAGGATGAGGCCGTGGAAATATATATTTTTAAATCTCCCAGATGATTATATTATAGAGCTAGTAATGAGGGTAGCATTGATATAGGTGACTTCTAAGATCCTTTGCTCCTGAGATTCAGCAAATCTCTTATCTTCAATAATATGATCGGTCTGGATCAGTTGGTGTTTCATTCCCAATACAATTTAATACATGCAAAATAAACACAGTTCTAAAGGTTATTTGGTGCTTGAACAGTCAGATTAAAGAGCGTTTGCTTTATGTTTGCTATAGACCCTTTTATCCTGGTACCATATAAACCCCATTTTAGACAATGGGGCTTGTAGGCATCTGAGAAAATAAAATTGAACTAGGCCAATGTGAATCTGTTATTCCAGAATTCAAAGTTCAAATCCACTGTGGGTGATTTGAACTGCTTCCCATATTGGCGAACTGCATACTCTTTGTTGACCTACTTTGAGATAGAAAGATTCAGCTCTTAAAAAGCAGAAAAATAGTGTTTCTCCACCTTCTAAGTAGGACTGTACCCAAAGCAAAATAACAGTGTGGATTTTTCTCAGAGATCCTTGGGGAAGATTTCACAGAACACTAATAATACATTCAGGTATTGAGTGAGGCCCAAGGTCAGGAAACAGTGAAATCTAATGACTGAAAGTATTAAACTAGAAACCTAGATATTTGGATTTTAGTTCTGAGTCTCTGTAAAAGGCTTTCTGATACCAGGGAAGTCACAACACTTCTGTGTGCTTTGGTTTCTCCATCTGTAAAACCAGGATAATTTTTCTTCTTCGTTACAATGCCAAACAGATGCATGAAGAAATCTGTAAGAAAACACTTCAGATGCTATAGTGAAAAGTCACCTACACTGTACCAAATGCCAAGCTGTTATTGCTCTTCTATTTGATCCAAATATCTTTTGTAATCTAAATAAACTGCTTCCTTGACAGTGTTTAGGAAAATTAGAAAACTAGTTTACCACAGCTTATTTGCTGATTTGCAATGAGGTCCTTCCCAATGTTTGGCCCAGTGTTTTTCTTTCTAATGCCAATCATCTTTGTGTAGTCATATGTGTGTGTGTGTGTGTGTGTGTGTGTGTGTGTGTATACACACACACACACATACATGTACATATATTTTCCACATGTTAAGTCAAGTTATGAGTCCCCTAAGGTGAACCTAGAGTATTCCCCAAGAATAAACAGAGCCTGCTACTGCTGATTTACCCAGGTTAAAAGAGTGACTTAATTTTAACTGTTTTATCAGCTTTTGCTTTTCCAGCTCTGAAATTCTGTGATTCTAATGGTGTATGTGAAAATTCTAAATGGATTTATCTTCTGCATTACAAAGATCTCTGACCCAATCACACACTAAATAAGGTAAGTTGGAGCAAATTATATTAAGAACCTTTATTTTGGGTTTTGATTACGAGCTATTTAGTTGGATGTCTTTCTCCATTAGCTCCTCTGAAGGGCTTCATTTAGCGGAGCATAAGACAATGTAACAGTGTATGTACAGTGCTGCTGGGTTCCAAAATTAAGCTTCTTAATTATTTTTTAGCTATACTTTTTTACAGTTTCTCTGGTAGTTCTTGACTCAGAACATTTGAATGCTATTTCTCTGTAGGTGAAGATGGTGACACACAGTTGGAACTAACTCATTACCTACAGTGCCACATGCAGCTCAAGAGAAAGTTCAGTGAAGGGCAGGAAAAGTAGTTCAGACTTTTACCATTGTCTTTTTGCACCAATCACCTTGTATCCAGACAGCCTAGAAAGGTGGTGTGTGCAAAAGTGGGTTCAGCAGACGTGAACCTAAAGACAGGATTGGACTGTAGTTTTTATATCAAAAAAAAAAGCAAACTATAAAAACACATTGGATAATCCCATTATAAACTGTATCTTCACAAATATTCCTGGCTTCTTAGACTCTTGAACTAAAGAACTTTTAAAACAAGATATATATGGTCAATCTTCTAGAAAGAGTAAATTTTTTGTTAAAAAATACTAAAAAGGGATTGGGAAGACATGGACATCTGAACACTAATGCAATATAGGGAAAGAATCTGTGTCCCATATCTGAAAAGAAACTAAAGATTTTTCTTTAACAGTGAACAATAGATTTATTTTTAGAGAGAAACTGTAAAACAAACTATAACTTGTGCTTTCATTTAGTACTTTGAAAGTGCCAGGTATTTTTATATGATGCCTGATACTTTCTTGAGGTCCTATCTATTTACCCAAAATGTACCCAGCTTTTTCAACCATAGTTGTCTCAAATACATCTACTACCATCATCCGCTCCTCATTGTATAGAGCTTTTGATAATAGACAGAAATGGACTCAACCCATTTTCCCTGAGACAAATCAGAATGTGAAACTCTAATCAAAAGGGAAAGGAGAGGATTCCTTGAAAACCTCACCTCAGTGTTTAGCTAGACTTGGGTCACAATTGAGATTTCAGTTCTAAGTCACAAAGGACATCAGCGGGAGGGAATGGGGCGCCTTGCTCAGTGGCTTTCCCTTTGTGCTTGGATACGAGGCAGAGCTACTTAGAGCCAGGCTGAGGAGCAACACACACCTAGGTTGTACCTTTCCTCCACCACTTACCACTTTACTAACTTTGGAAGGGCCATTTGATCACACTGAGTATTTAACCCAGAAGGTTAGCATAAGGATTGACAAAATCAGGTTACATGCGTACTCTGTAGAAAGTAGACACTCAATATAGCAATTATTATGTTATTATAGTGTTCATAAATAATATATCAATATATTATCCAAAGTGTCAGTAATATAGAGTTCTAAGTAAATTACTCAATACCTGAAACTGCACTGTCAAATAATTAAACCCTGGTTTTGATCTTTGACCCTTCTGCCACCTAGTAGCTGGGTTCTTCCGACAGCTGAACTTCCGTCCTCACCCTGCCAATCTAGGCCTGCCCTCTGTTTCACAATCCCAGGTGACAGAGCTGCACCATGGAAGGAAACATTTCAAATCCCTGAAACATATCCTGAAATAAGAATATTTTTTAAACACTCTAAAAGGTAATCATTCTAAAATGTATCCCTTGTATCCCTGTAGGGTAAACAAACATGGCTTTTCTGGTGTATTGAAGCTGTCATTAGAGTACTCCATCCAGTTGACTGGCACTCATTTATTACTCTCAGCCCTATAGCTAATTCAGCCATGATGTCCAGCTGATTCCTCCTACCAAATTTCTCTTAAACCCATTACTTTTTCCTTCCCATCTGCCACCATAGTAGTCCATGCTGCCATCATCTCTCTTCGCCTTGGAATACTGCAATACCTCCTAGCAGGTCTCCCGGCTTTCACTAGAGCCACTTCCCTTCACTCTCCCCAAATCACTCTGAGAGGATTTCCCTTGTTCTCCGGATAAATTACAAAGTTCTAGGGCAGCCTGAATGTCCTGCATGATCTGGTTTCTGCCTTCTAGCCTGTTCTCATGCCACTCTTACTTCTTGGCACTCTAGTCCCTCTGTGTTTATCTCAGTCCTTTTTGTCAGGTCTTCAGAAGAGATGTTTCTTCTTCTGAAATGACCACCCTTCTACTCCTTCCTTATCATTAGAGTTAACTTCAGCTCACCCTTTGGAATTTAGTTTAAATAACATTTCCTCAAGGAAGCTCTCCCTGATTTTCCAGACTCCCCAGATTAGTCAGGTCTACAGTATGCAATATATTCCCAGTGTGTCTGACCTTGTCATAGCACTTACTGCTATGATCACTTAATGATTAATTTTGTAATTAGCTATTTATTATTATATAATTATTTAATAATTATCTCTGCTGCTAGAATTTAGCTTCAAGAGGGCAGGGGCAAGTTAACTTTCCTTTGGGTGTCTATGTTTGTAAAATTGTTATAATAGTAGCCTCTACCATGGGAATAAATAGATGATGCAAGAAAAGTGCTGAGTACGGTGACTTGTATACAGTATGTTCTCACTAAAACAATATTAGCGTAACTGTTGTGTTGTGTACTGGAGGGGGGGGGGAGGGAGGAGGGGCTGTAGGACCAAGACAATAGTGCCTAGTCTTTTACTGACTAGTGATGTCTTATCAACAGGTGGTGTCAGAAGGAAAGGCTGCCTTGCCAGACCTGTGGTGGGCTTAATTTTAGCACAAATTAAGCAGTGTGTGCACAGAATTGAGGCAGAGCATCAGAAGAGAACAAACATAGTGGGTGATTGTGTTACTTATACATCCAGGAAATTGAAGCAATTTTAAAACCTCAAGCTGAGGTTTGAATATCAGGCTCACAGAACTCTCAGCAGACTTGAGAATGCACTGGTCTTTTCTATAGAAAGGATAATCACCAAAAGGGGGTTGGTTAAATATGCCGATGTCCTGTGCTAAAACATTTATTCTAAAGTTAACTGAGGTGCTGAAGAGTTTTACTCTTTTCCTGAAGAAACTACATAGTTGACATTTTCTCTGTTGATGGTGAACTGCCTACAGAGAAAGCTTTTTGCTTTACATCAAAAATTGGCCAAGAAGAAAGTAATGAGCAAAATGCAAAAGGACAAATCACTACAGAGTCATTATTCTCACTCTCTGACCTTAAGGAAAGGCAAATTTTGGGTGATTAGGAAGAGTCAGAGAACTGTAGTTTTTCTACTAAAGTTTCTCCTTTGCCTAGGCCACTGAAAAATTTTAAACCAGTCAGCAGAAGCAGAGAAAAAAGCTGTAAATATTTTTGAGACTCTATAAAAATGTTTCTAAACATCCCCAGTCTATCATTTTAAAATGTAGACAAAGGTAGAAGAAAACCAGCATGTCTTGAGCACCAATTATGTGCCTGGTCCTGTAATAGGTGTTTTCTTTATATTTTTCTTCTTTGTCTTATTTTAATCTTTAAACAACTCTGAAAGAAATATGTTATTGTTTCCAATTTACTGTTGTTTTTTTTTTTAAGTAATTTGCTAAGTCTAATAGTAGATGTATCTGGCATTTGGAAACAAGTTCACCCAGCTTCAAAAACTGTGTTCTGAAATATATTTTCTCCCAAAGCTAATAAAAACTTTGAGTCTCTTCCAATTCTAAAATTCTAAAAATATATTTAAATCATAGCATTAACAATCTTCCTTCTAGCAAAATTTCAACATGGTTAAATGCGACTCTGCACATATTCCTTGCCTGCACCTGAAAAACTAAAAGTGGATTGAGAAAACCCATAAAAATGCTAACTGGACTCACTTTAAATTCATAATTACAAACCTGAAGGGGACTTAGGTCCTTCCAGGCAATCCTTCTCTCTGTCTCCCTGGTAGAGTCACTCTGTCACTCAACTCTTTCTCATCTGCTCCTCTTTCCTCCAGCCTCTACAACCTTTTCTCCTTCTCACTCTCAGTTACTAAGCACGCTTCTCATTAATAGAGAAATTGGAAAATTTCCAGATGCTTCCATTTACATGTCTACCAACTCAGTTGTATCTGTAGATATATATTTTGTCTTTCCTCACGTTACAGCAGATGGGCTGGCCGCCACAATATACTGACGGCACCTCAATTTATGCACTGGATTCCAACATCACATTAATTTAAAGAATTTCCTCCTTAAATAGTTCTTTCTCTCAATCATTATCAGATTTTTTCATATCTACTGGAAAATTCCAAAGAGTATGTGTATGTGTATATATGCTTATGAATATATAAGCACACATGAATTCATACAACACATGAATACACATATATATGAATACATATATATAAATGCATATATATGACTACATACATATAAATATACATATATATATATATATATATATATATATATATATATATATATATATATATAAAATCAGTTCTATTCACACTAGTTTTGTTCTATAAATTCACCAGGAGTGCTGAATTAGTGAATATGTAAGCTTTGCTCCTAGTAGAAACACAGGGTTATGTTCCTGAGAGCCTCAGTTTACAGCATTTTGTTTTACATGTGTTTCTGTTTAAAGGAACCGTATTTAATACATATTTCTTAAATATAATTAATTTCATGGTCTTTGAATATTTAAGGTTAGGAACTTTGAAATTTATTTGCATTATGTAGGTTTGTTTTCCAAAGTCCTTGTAAAACAAGCCAGTCTCATCAGTGTTGAAACATACTTAACCATATAACTTTTTCCCTGTATAATGCTTAGCAGTTATTTTTTCAAATTCTCCCACAGCCTCCTGATCTGTGGAATCTGCCTTGCCTTCAAGTTTAACATTTTCATACCAGATCCTTTTTCTGAAATGTGTGAACCAGCCAGAACTAGCTGAGATGGGTTTAACAGTTCCCTGAACCTGGATAATGGGACAAATTTCTTTGGCTTTCATCCTCACTACAGTACAGTTCACTGTGCCTTTTTAAAAATCAGTCAGCATCTCATGAATCTACAAATTTAGCCACTTTTCCGTATTTACCATAGTTTCATTACACAGTTTATGGAGGAGACTCACATACAGTTCATTGAATTTCCTCTTCCTTTTTCTAACTGTACTGTATTGTTGCTTCATCAACAGTGAACTCAAAACCAATGGCATGATAACTCATGCCCAAATGAAGCTTATTAACATACACATTTCTCCCTAAGGTATACTGAACCTTCTTATGCTTAGGGGCACTAGATAGCTGTACTTAGTATCGCATTGGGAGGGTGTTTTAAACAGGGGAATCACTAGACAAAAAGCACAAAAATGAAAAAATTGTGACACTAAGTAGACCATGAAAAAAAAAAACACTTGTTTACAGTTTGAGAGCTGAAACAAGAAGGCAGAACATTGCCTTGTTGACCTCAATGGAGAATGTACATGTCAGGCCACTCAGGGTTTTCACCAGGTGTTGATTTTGGGGTTACAAATAAATTTGAGCAAGTAGTGAATTGGCAAATTCAGAATCTGTGAATAATGGGCATTGACTACATATATGTATAATATATACATTCTCTGTACACATGCAGTAATTATATTTTGTAATTAAAACCACAAATATACTTCGTATAGTTATATAAGTGCTGTAATTGAAAATTAACAAAACCAAAAAGTTTTGTCCCTGATTCATCTGCAATTTATTGCCCTATATCTCTGCTCCCTTTGAAATTTTATACAGTCTTACTAGCTCCAGTAACTTTTATCCTATTCTTTCTTAAACTGCAGTATCAAAACTCCACTGTCAAGCTCATCAACAACTATACATTGTTAAATCCTACAGTTAATACTTAATCCTCATCTTACTCAACCAAACTCATCACCTGATACAGCTGACCATCTCCCCCTTCTTAAAACTCTCTCTCCAATTACTTTCTGGACACTGTTCTCAGTTGGTTCTTCTTTTCTGGGGCTTTCTCCTCTAGAGCAGGGATTTTCAAATTTATGAGTACATAGTTACAGGGGTCTACAAAGACTTTTCAAGTATTACAATGACAAACACTTTTAAGGGAATCACTGTATCCATTTTATTTTTGCCTGAGACTAAATCATGCTGGTTCTTTTTTGTTTCCTTTCACAGTCACTCTTCTAACTTTACCAAAGAAGAATATACCTTTGCCTTTCCTGAAACTCACTATAATGAACTGCCCTAAACACAAGAGGGTGCCACATAGATGCTAATGTAGGTGCTGAGAAAATGAAAGACTATAACAACTGAGTGACTAATAGCTTTACAATAGATTGCCAGATCTTTCCAATCTTTATTTTTAACGAAATTGAAGGAGAACTCTGTGATGTATTAGGTAGAATCTTATGAGAACCAGAACTCATGAACCACCAAACACAGCTTGGACACTGAGAATCAAAACCACCGACTCCATCCCCACCCCCACCCCCAACATACACACATCCTACAGTCTACATTAAGGTGACTTTACCGTTTTAATGTTATAAGAATTAAAGTTATAAATATTTATAGCTTTATTATTCCCGGAGAGACTCATCCAGCGACAAATAACTTAAGTGTTCACTACAGGAATTTCCTGAAAGACTCATAAATTCTTCAGTAGAAAGCATCAACAGGCAGGTTACCCTGCTTCACAAAATACTAGAATTCTGGTTCCAGTAATTATAAACTTATATCATGATTCTTACCCAATTCTAATCAAATCACTGTACCCTCCTCCTGCCATTTACTGAAACTCATGCCTTAAGCCAGACTTGAAATTCTCCATAATATCCGACCATGTTTTTGGCATTACTGCAAGACCCTACCACAAAGCTCTGACTGGGTGGCATTCTCTCTTACCACTATAAACCTAAACTCAGCTTTGACTTATCAACAGTTTGTGTTGGTGATATTTGGAGATCTGGCATTTGACAGTTAAAACCAATCTTTGTAGATTACATGTCTTTGGCAAAAAATCTAAGGGTTTTAAAATCAAGTGACTGTTGATTCCCATCTACATATTTATTTGAGCAAGGCTTTTTGAAGATTTTATACACACACACACACACATATGTAATGAAAAATATTAATAGAATTGATGCTAACCCTATCTTATTATTATTATTTTATGTTTTTATTCTTTTGTGGTACACGGGCCTCTATCACTGTTGTAGCCTCTCCCGCTGCGGAGCACAGGCTCCGGACGTGCAGGTTCAGCGGCCATGGCTCACGGGCCCAGCCGCTCCACGGCATGTGGGATCTTCCCGGACCGGGGCACGAACCCGTGTCCCCTGCATCGGCAGGTGGACTCTCAACCACTGCGCCACCAGGGAAGCCCCCCTATCTTATTAACTTTGTAATCAAAATTTAATGTTTTTGTTTTTATATTTAATAATTGTACTACTAATAATCGTAACAATAATTCAATCAGAAAATAATTTTCACACTTAGAACTTTATGGAAATTTTTACAGAGAAGTCTTATCTCCCAATGATTACAAGACATAACAAATTTACACTTAAAAATATAAACTTTTTTTTTGCCAGAGAAATATTTTAGTGGGTGACCTTAAAAGTTTTTCAAGCACAACAGTACATAATATTAAATATATTTTACAAACTAAGTAGAATAGAAATATTAGCTGAATAGAAAAAGTGTAAAATTCCTGACTATCAAAGAAGCACTTGATCAGGTATTTTTAGATGAACGAGGGTAACCATCAAAGTTCATCATCTTAGAATCAGTAAGTATGCTTGAAATGTGATATAACAGGGCTTCCCTGGTGGCGCAGTGGTTGAGAGTCCGCCAGCCGATACAGGGGACACGGGTTCGTGTCCCGGTCTGGGAAGATCCTACATGGCGTGGAGCGGCTAGGCCCGTGAGCCATGGCCGCTGAGCCAGCGTGTCCAGAGCCTGTGCCCCACAACTGGAGAGGCCACGACAGTGAGAGCCCCACGTACCAAAAAGCAAAAAAAACAAAAAATGTGATATAACAGTGTTATTTTAAATTTTTAAAATGTCAATATCTATAATACATTAAATTATCTTCTTTATAACATCTTGGGCTCATGATAACATTATTTTAAAATGTGCAAAGGGACAGCTGGTTGTTTCAAAATCCTTTCAGGGGACACAGGGAAACATGGTTTGAAGCCCACTGTCCTATTTTGCCTCTAAGCTTAAGTATCAGGACTTAATTAATCTTTTGCCTATTTTCTCCTCTAAGAGCTTCCTCTGGGGGATATTCTTGCGTCTCATGGCATTAAATAATATCATGTCACTGAGTACCACCTAATTTATATCTCCACTCCCAGACTCATATACACAATCTTACATGTGGCATATCTACTTAGATATTGCTGGGGAGGAAGAAAACTTTCCTCTACCTTTCTAGGTTTCTCTGGCTGGTCTGATAATTAAATTAACATGAAACAGATGGACAGGAGAAAATCTAATTTAATTTTGTACCCGTGGGAATCCCACACATGAGAGGTTCAAAGACAGAAGAGTAAAATGAGGTAGACCATGCCATCCTGAGCTAAGGAATGGGACAGGGCTCCAGGGCTTCCAAAGAGAGGAGGGTCATTCACAGGACGGTAAGAAGAGCAGGTGTTTGGTAATTAGGTATTTGCACTATATAGATGAAGCCACTCAGATATCATTTATCTCTGGTAATAACTCTTTTTCTGGGGAAAAAAACCCCAATTTAAATTCTTCCAAGTGGTTAAGGGAGGGATAATAGTTTCTCTTGAACCCACAGGATTTAGATTGCTTTTAGTTCAAAAGAATTCTCTTGCAAAGGTGGAACAAATTGGGGAGGCCTATTCTGAACCCCTACAGTGTCAAATATGCATCTCAAAACCAAACATATTCCCCCAAAAAATACTCCCAGACCACCTAATATTTTTCTCTCCATTATTTCCATTTCTGTAAGTGCTATTGAAAAAGAAAACTGAAAAAATATACAGATAACTTGAAGTTATCACAGACCCATCTACTTTTCTCTTTCTGTGAAATCTGTGGGCTCTACCTTGGAAATACATCTGGAATCCGACCATGTCTCATCATCCTCACCTCAAAAATCTAAGGAAGTCACAATCACTTGCTCCCTCTACCCATCTCCCCCGACCTTGATCATAGCAAATGAATCTGAACTAGTCTTGCTCATAAGTTTCTCTAGAAAGTAGGAACAAGTCTTTACAATTTAAGTGAAATTTTGTTATTTCTCTTTTCAAACCCACCAATGTCTTCCCCTCTACACTTCAAGGTCCTCGTTGATCTAGGCCCCCATTTCTTTTATTTCCCACTTCTCTTCCTAAACTCTGCAGTGCCAGTCACTCGGGCCTCCTTTGTCACTTACCTTTCCTTCAGCCTAGAATGCAATTTCCCCAGCTAGCCACATGATGTCAGCCTCTTCAGGCATTCAGGCCATCTTGTCTCTGACTACCCTGTGTATTAACACCTTCACGTAGTATTCCTCCTTCTGCCACTATTCCTTACCATGCTATATTTTTCCCTCACAATACTTATCTCTGTCTGACATATAAATATGTATTTGCTACCATTCTTATTATCTTCTTTCACCTCACACCAGAATATCAGCTTCTTGAGACCAGGAAAAATTTGTTTTACTACCAAATTCTAAGAACTTCAAACACTACTTAGCACAGAGTAGGTACTCAGTAAATGTTTGGTTAATATATAAATGAATATCTTTTTGGATAGGAAAAAAACCAAGCAAGTAAGGGAACTGACTTTATTCAGTCTATTGCATTAGGGAGATCTAAAAGTCAGTGTCTTAGCCATGTGGGTTTGCCTTAGACTTCTACAGGGAGGAGTAAACAAGATAAAGGTGAGGTGATTTACCGGTGGGGTTGTTTTTGCAATCAGGAGATGTCTCAGTCAGTGAGCCGAACAGAAAATGTTTATCCCTGTGTCTAGCTAGTTTCAGGAGGACCAACAGTTCTAATGTCAGCTAATTAGTCATGAGACAGAACCTGGGAGTTGGAGGATCTGCATCTGGCATTTCAGGAGGTTCAGTGGACAACGAATCTTACCATGAAGTCATATGGGGTAGGGAGGCTCTTTGTGGGAAGCCTTTTCTGGAACACAAAAGCGGCAGGTATTTCTTAACCATCTTTGTTTCTGGACTCAGATGAAGTTCAACATTGTCACCTATATTATTTTAGCTTTTCTTAAAAATGTTTCTGATAAGATACTCTAATATTTGGACATGTCAGGTATTTTGTTTTGTTATTGTTTTCTTAACTGGTAAAGTTGTTCTGTATTGGGTACCAGTATTGAACATGCAAAATTTTAAACTTCTTTGAGTTTTATTACTTTTTATATTTTTAAAATACCTCCATATGCCAAAAACAACTTTACTTACTGCTAACAATTTGTAAAACCCAAAGAATACTATGAAAGATGGAGAGTAGGAAGAAACTGAGGCTCATGGGGATCATATAAGTCCTCTAAGGCCATAGAACATGTAAAAACTGGACCAAATCAAATCACGTTCCTAATGAATACATCTTATTATTTCTATCTTGTAGAACAGTTATCATTGGGAAGACTAATAATATGTTTCTGATTCTTGACTTTATGGTATATCATTACAATTGCTGTTTTGTGTGTTAAAAATAGCTATCACATATATGTACTGTAGCTTATTTGACCAAATAATATCAGCATTTTGAGACTGCCACATTTTTTTTTTTTTTGCAGTACGTGGGCCTCCCACTGCTGTGGCCTCTCCCACTGCGGAGCACAGGCTCCGGACGCGCAGGCCCAGCGGCCACGGCCCACGGACCCAGCCGCTCCACGGCACATGGGATCCTCCCGGACTGGGGCACGAACCCACGTCCCCTGCATCGGCAGGCGGACTCTCAACCACTGCGCCACCAGGGAAGCCCTGCCACATTTTTTAATATCATTTCCTCCCTCCTATTTTTCCCAACATTCTACTCCTGTCACTCAGGCAGGAATATGTATTTAGGTTTTTGCCATAGGTGACTCTGAATATTTATGGTACTCAGTGCCATCCCACACATCCAATAAACAGCAGCTAAATATATCACTGCAGACATCCTACAAGGATTTGGTCCTTGCTTAATCAAAGAGCATATGACTAAAATGAGAACCAATCGCTCTGTTGAACAACTTGTATTATTCATAATTTGGAGTATTTCTCATACTGACATTCATTCAAAATTCACCAACTTATTGATAAGCTAGTACCATATACTAATCACAGTGGGGAATAAACCTGGCATGATCCTAAATTATAATAGAGGGAAAAGAAAGTTATGTTAGTGACTGCTTGGAGAACATTTTTGAGCCTCTGAAAAGGAAGGAAGGAAGGAAGGAAGGGAAGAAAGAAGGGAGGAAGGAAGGAAGGAAGGAAGGAAGGAAGGAAGGAAGGAAGGAAGGAAGGAAGGAATGAAAGAAGAAAGGAAGGGAGGAAACTGTCTTCCCTCTCTGGTTTTACCTGGTGTTCATTTATTAGGGATCAGGTAGCCATCATCTTGAATTCTCTTTTTCAGAGACATATGATGCTTTAGAGCAATTATTTCCTTATAAGTCTGTCTATACCAGACCTAAGTCTATCTAACCTCTAAATTCACTGAGTATAGGCACCATGTATAAATATTACGTTTTTGTTTTATCTCTGAGTAGTTGAATGAAAAAGTGAATTAAAAAATAAGATTGGTTTGTTTCTGAGTTTTCAGGTTACTACTTATTAACTTTATTTTTTTTGAATTTTATTTTATTTTATTTTTTTATACAGCAGGTTCTTATTAGTTATCTATTTTATACATATTAGTGTATATATGTCAATTCCAATCTCCCAATTCATCCCACCACCACCACCCCCCATTATTTATTAACTTTAGCAATACTGTTAAGCTTTTGAAAAAGAAGTCATTCATTTGTCCATTCATTTAAAAGTATTTAATGAACAATTACTATGTGCCAAGCACTGTGCTATGTGCTAAATATAAGTAGTCAATAAAATGGACTTGATCTACGTTTTCATGTATTTTAATACAGGAGAGACTGTTGATATTAAAGTAATAAAAAGGCAAAAAGAAACACAAATAAAAATATGTAAATGTAGCTCCATAAGGACAGGCTAAGTTTCTGTCTTAGTCATCAGTGTATTTACTTACAGTAGCTCTTTGTACCTAGTAAGCATTTGATCAACTTTGTCTAATTAATTTAAGTAAAATTGTAAGGAAATTACATAATGACTATAACTTGTGAATATAATTTAAAATTCTGGACAAGGAAGGGGTGCTATGAATAGAATAAACTAAATTAGAAATGGACTCTAACACTATCCTACCAGTACTATGTATAGCAACAGACCATTGTAGGAGAGGAAAAATAATTTTCCCTCTACCCTTCTAGGTTCTTGGCTGAGACCACCCTGTAATAAAAAAATAGATTAATAGGAGAAAAACAAACAGAAGTTTAATAACGTGTATACCTCCCCTATACATGGGAGATATCCAGGAAAACTGAATAACTCCTGGAAATGGCCCAAGCTACCACATTAAATACCATCTCCAGCTAAAGACAAAGAAGATGTTTTGGGTCGGGAAGCTGTTCTGGGAGGTTATCAGGCAAAGCACAGTAAAAAAGGGTACAGTTGTTATGCAGACTTAACTTCCTGCATTCTCCATTGATAAATTTCTAGAGAATTAGTCATCGTCCTCTTCCTGGTACAGAGAGGGAGACACCCTTACAATGGTGATTTCCCTTATAAATGTAAATTTCTCCTACAAAAGGATAAATTCTATTGGCTTTCAGAGTTTTTCTTGTGTCTGCAGTTCCTTAAAAATAACCAGCTCAGGGCTTCCCTGGTGGCTCAGTGGTTGAGAGTCCGCCTGCCGATGCAGGGGACACGGGTTCGTGCCCCGGTCCGGGAAGATCCCACATGCTGCAGAGCGGCTGGGACCGTGAGCCTTGGCCACTGAGCCTGTGCTCTGCAACAGGAGAGGCCAGAACACTGAGAGGCCCTCGTACCGCAAAAAAAAAAAAAAAAAGAAAAGAAAAAAACAAAACAGCTCAAGATAATCTTTCTGCCAAAGAAGGATATTTTGGGGTAGAAAATTCTGCTCCCCTTCACCATCCTTTAGGATATGTTTTCCTTAACTGACACTTCTGTTTTTTCATTCGAACTTTGAAGGCTCTAAAACAAGTGAAATGAATTATTTGTATATATAATGCCTAAAATAATTTATCTTAAGTATGTTATTTAAGTACCTTTGACTACCTTTTTTTTTCTGAAAAGCAGAAAGAGTAAAATATCCAGTAATGTAAGTGCTTGAAACATAAAATGAATCCAGTAAATGTTTATTTAATGATCCCCTCACTCCATTTAAATGTACATTCCTGATATTTGCTAAGTATCACTTTGCTTAAGATAAGACATTTCAATCTTGTATGTTGAGAAATTATTTACATTTTGTAATGTTATCTTTCAGATAGTGATATATTTTAATAATTCTTTAATGCCAAAACAATGTACAATTAAACACTTTTTAAACCATCTGTGCACACCAAATACTATCTCTTTTTTATTCCACTGAAAGATTATTAAAAGGTCTAAATGGTTGTGTGGCAACCATTGTATCCCTTCCCTGCTACAATACTAACATGCCCAGTTAATATAATATTAAAGAATCAACTTTATTCATATATAAGTTTTCATCCTTGGGGACTTCTATTTTTAATTTTAATGAAATTCCAATCACCTTATGTAGTCGCATTTTAAGATGATCATCACTGTCCAAATATTGTTTCTTATGTATGTTTGTTTATAGTAATTAGTCTGATTTACTTAAATGCACTGTAAGATAACAAATATATGCAAATAAAGCCTAGAGGGAATAGGATCAAAATTAGTGTTCCTGATTCAGAATGGCCTGTTCAGAGACAGCTTTAGGCAAATTGAAAAGTGTAGAGAATTAACCTGTATCATACCATTTTTGGTACCTGTTCTTCTTCCCAAAGATTCAATATAATTTCTTTTTTTCACCATCCTTTGCAACCAGATTAAGGTGCAAGGGTACTGTCACTCCTCCCCCAAATAAATAAACTCATGTGTTTTTCTCAAAATAAGAATTAATCAAATTGAAAAATAAATAAACTCTAGTTCTGGTAATAGAATTCCATCTAAGTTAGTATACATGGAGTTTTTTTTTTTTTTTAAATAATCAGGTATACTGAGGTATAATCTACATACATTAAAATTTACAATTTAAAGTGTATAATTCAATGATTGTTGACAGTAAATGAGATAATATAGAAAGTGCCTAATCTATTGCATATCATAAAATAGTATCTCAGTAAAAAGCTACTCATCATCTCAAAGTCTATCCAGTTCATATTTCTAACCTCTATACTACAAGATTCATAAAAATCATGATTTGTTTTTGCTTCATAATCTCCCTCTAATGCTTACTCCAAACTGTGGAAGAGATAGAAGCCAAATGTGATAAAGGATATATAAATGAAAATTCCTCTTATGTTCCTATTCTCCAGCTGAAAAATTTCCCCTTGTTTTGTTTTTCTAGTTTTTAATCCTTGTAACTATTTATGAGACTCCAGCTCCCATGCTATACCTTTCTGTCCTGCTATTCCCTTGTGGTATCTCTGTTTCTCTAGAACACATTCCTCAACATGATCCACGTGTCATGATACTGCTTCCACTACTTTGCCTTACGTGATATCTAGTTTTTCCCATGATACTCATTCCTTGCAACATTTCTTATTGATGTGGATACTTCAGAGCTGAATGATTTAAGGCCTACGTGAACCCCAGTGATGAGTCCCAATCCATCAGACACCAATCTGCTGGCCCAGATAGATTGCATTTACCATATTTCCTCCTGGGAAATGTAATATATGTATTTGCAAGAGAATCTTGGATAAGCCACTTGGGCTAGGGGGTGAGATCTCTGGAGGGACATGACAGAGATGATTTCAAGACTTTTAGACTCAGTACTCACATTTTATAACACACATTATTATAAAATGTTAGTTCTATAAGGCATACCCCATTTACTATCCTGGAATAAAGTTTATGGATAACATAACACAAAATTTCCAAAAAATTATATATATTTCTTATCTAAAATATAAAGGCAAATGAAAAAATAATTGATAATAGAACACTGCATTTCAATGTAAATTGCCTGGACATGATGAAACATAAAGACATAATGAAATAGCCTGATACTGGAACTCAGTAATAATTAATTAAGAAAAGTAAAAGAAAAAATCAGAGACCATCTATATAAAAAGTACAGAAAAATACAGAATAAAAATTGGTGTTAGGAAAAGTAAAAATATACCAGGTTTTAGTTTTCTTTTTTGTTTTTGATGAGAGAAATAAGGAAATGACATTAACGGGCACAGGAATAACATGCCAAGACAAATTACAGACTGTGGAGGTTGGAAGCAATGAAGAAGAAAGTATTCTCACAAATAAGCAGGTCCTTAGGTGTAAGTTAACGTCAAAACACTCCTCTGTGTTATGACATAGACTGGGGTAGTCACAAGGATCACAGAAAACAAGTCATACAAATAAACAATTTGTATTGTTAAGAAAGAGGCTAATGATGGGATTCAAATGTGGAGGCTTACGCGCAATAGATTTAACCTATGATATCGTCTAGAGGCAGATCAGATGGCCAATGCCAACATGTCGCTTTCAAGGAAGCAGCAGTATCACCCATTTCCCAGCCACCAGCAAGTGCGGAAGGAGCACCCAGATACACGGCTCCATCACTAAGGAGATGATTCAAAAGTGCAGACATTAACTCTTTGTAATGCCATTGACCAAACTTAGTCATATGGACATACCTAGCTGCAGAAGAGAGTTGGGAATGTGACCATGTGACCAGTGAAAATGCAGGGGGGATTTATTTATTGCTCAAAGGAAGAGGGAGCAATCTTTGACACAAAATTCCTCTGTAGAGGCAAATATTCAGTTTCTGCAACTTAAAAAGACTTTAGTCATCATATAGAACTAGAGGAAAAGTTGGAAATTTTAAAGAAAAAGACAATATACAACAGGCTATAGAGATATAGAGTAGACCTTCTGGGACTGTGTCATTGTAGACTGAAAAACAATGATGCCTCTAACAAACAATTTTAATGTATACTTTTCAAGTTAGTAAGTGAATATGAAATATATTTTACATCACCTTTACTAAAGAAATTCAATGAAATCTCTGCATTTCATGTGTCTGTTACATGAAAGGATTTTGTTCCTCTGCTGTTAAAAAATAAATCCTGAAATTTCTTTGTTATTTATTTGCAACTAGTGTTGTTGCCATTCAAACACCTGTTTTAATCGAAATACATACTTGGAAATGCTCTAATAAGAAATTTAGTTTCTTTCCAAGGAATGATTTTGTAAGTTTTAATGGGGTCCAAAACTTATCATAATTAGATGTATTAAATCATGCTTTGGGTTCAAAATCATCTTTTAATTAATTCTTCCTGAATTATTGACTAGCATGTTTCATATCCATTTCAAGTGGATTAATCATCCAACCTAGTATTACATGTTCATACAGATTTTTAAATTTAAGCATTATATCTTTTTAGATAGAACACAAATGAGAGCAGTGTAGTTCCATTTCTGTGTGCTTGAGCTTATCCTTATTTAACTGCTGCAAAGATAGAAAGTGAAAGTTCCTGGCAAGCAAGGATTTTTAAAATAGTATACAATTGTTAATAAAGTTACTAATACTCCCTTTACTTTATGGCATAAAAGAACCTCACTTATCTTTTCAAATACATATTAAAAATATGTCACATCATTTCATAATATTTTAACTTTGGTATTCAATTTTTATTTGATTAACTAAAAGAATTCTACAACAGAATCAATTAGTGAACAAAATTCTTTTAGAATAATTTTAGGATCAGTTGTTCATTTCTTTATTGTCTTTTCACAGTTTATAAAATTTATCATTCAGTGGGTTACATTAATTATCCATGATAATGTTGTTATCATTAATAACAACATTCTTTGGTTTATGAAGTCTTTAATTCTTGGTGGTTAAGTGCGACTGACGAATATTGAAACCTATGCTAAAATACTTGATTCAACTTTAAAATGAGACTTTAAACCCACCTTACTAACTTCCTAACCCTAGGGCTCCATCTGTTTCATAAGCAATGATATTGGAGAGAGGAAATTTTTCATGTAAACTGATATATAAACGTTATAAAAATTGTCAACAAGTATACTTATTGCTAGGGTGTCAGCTCAGGTTCTTCAAGAGGCAGACACCAAGGCAGGATTAGACATTTAAAAATTTCTTGGAGGAAATGCCTATGAAGAACAAAGGGAAGGAAACAGAAGAAGACAAGGAGTGTCTTCAGAATGCAGCACAGGTCTGACACCTGTGAAAGGAGAGAGGAAAAGAAGGAGGACTGGGAATAAAGAACCTTGGATTACGGAGCAGTTTTAAGAAAAATTAGAATAGGCAGATGGGAGATCCTCAAGCTAAAGTCACCCGCTACAGGAACCTACTGCCCTGTTAGAATGGACTTGTGCTGGTACCTCCACTGTACTCACTGGAACAGCCCACAGAAAGTATGGCCTCAGTATGAATACAATGGTAGATCCAGAGGGTAGACAAGTCCAGCTGACATCAGTGAATGTCGCCAGCCTGTAGCAGATCTGAGCAGCATATTTCCATAGCTGCCAAGTTAGCAATTCTGAAAGTCACATTTCCTCTATGGTTTTTTAATTAGTGATAAACCATACATCTCCAAGCAGTAGAACTTTATTTTTATGAGGATACTTTCATTCACTTCTAAAGAAAAGATGCTTATCTGCTGTTCATTACAGAGATGGATTTTTTTTTTTAACTTTCACTATCTTATAGATTCTTCTTCAATCATTTTCACTGCTTAATTCAAGAGAAGAAAATAATTTGATTTGGGTGTTTCTCCTTCCTTAAACTAATGACCTGCTGAAGCTGATAAATTTATCTTTTTCTCCAATATTTTTTAGCTTTTGATATTTTTGTATCAGTTTGCTATTCTTTAAGAAACGAGTGCTTTATTATTCAGATTGGAATATTTATAAGCATTCCAGGGACAGTATTATAGCTCTCGGACATTACTTTAAATCCTGGAAGTATAATTTTGTCAGACACAATGGTATTTATTTTTGTAAAATGTACACTTAATTTTGACCATTCCATAGTGTAATTAAAAAAAGAAAAAGTGTTGGCAGAGTAATTCGTAACTGGATTTGTGGGCAAAGCTATAAAACTCAACTTCAAATTTCAACTAAATATTGTCAACATTTTGCATCTATTTGGCATTTTGAGATGAGAACTACTTAAACACTCATACACACGTATATATACACACGTGTGTATATAATTATCTTGTCGATATAAATTTATATTTTATCATGAATACAACACCCACAAACTTACATTGATAGGTATCTTTAAATGGTGAATCAAACACCACCATTGGCAATTTAATTTCTCTAAATGTTAAACAACTGTTGCTAATGTTCTAAAGAGAACAGTGTTAAAAATTTCCCTAAATTTCCAGTTATATGACTGTAGAATTTAATGCCTTCTAAAATCATGCAAAAATAAGTTCAGAAAGTCATAAGTACATTTTTGACCCATGAAGTTCCAGCAAGACATTTAAAATCCGTGGGACAGAGGTAGTTCCTTACTGTGTAGAAAAACTATCCCTTATGTTGCAAAGTGTCTCCCATTCATGGCTCCTTCAACCGATTCCAGCAATGCCCCTCAGTTGTGATAGTCAAAAGTATCCTTACTTTTATCCAAAATACCCCAGGAAATGCCTTCTGAGGCAAGAGTCCTGTGAAGTACAGAACTTTTTCTATGTTAAAGAGAGTATGTGAGGGCTTCCCTGGTGGCGCAGTGGTTGAGAGTCCGCCTGCTGATGCAGGGGACACGGGTTTGTGCCCCGGTCCGCGAAGATCCCACATGCCGCGGAACGGCTGGCCTGTGAGCCATGGCAGCTGAGCCTGTGCGTCCGGAGCCTGTGCTCCGCAACGGGAGAGGCCACAACAGTGAGAGGCCCGCGTACCACAAAAAAAAAAAAAAAAAGAGTATGTGAGCTAAAGCATTTCCCCTGGACTACTCAACTGCTTTTCTAAAATAATGATGAATAGGTACTTTAAATGTATTTGTTTGAAGGGCCATCAATTCATTGCCCTGTCAGAACACCTGAACTGTTTTTGGCTCTGATCTGTTTTCTATAACACCTGGAAAAAAGAGTGAAGGGAATTGCTCAGTATATACCCAGGACCCCAGAATTTCAAGTTCAGGTAGGCCTTTAAGAAAGTTGATCCTATAAAGAAAAATAAGCAATTATTTCTGCCCTGAATTCTTGTGGTCCAGAGCATAAGCTTCTGCAAGCTACAACAGGTTTGTCAGGTCTCCCCTGTAGGACTCTTGCTGGGAACAATAGGACTGGGCACTGGACTTCCTGTGTTTTGTCAGTCTCGCCTGAGAAGGAGTAAATCATTATTTCCTTGTCATAATTTTCAACATTTACTCCTAAGAACAAATTATAGCCAGTACAAATGGAATCATAAAAAAGATACAATTAAGAAACAAGAGGAAATAAAGAATTTTTTTTCAGTTTGCTGTTTTACCCAGAGACCAGATCCCAGTTTATTTCCTTGCCCTGAGCAGAAAACACTGATTTTCCTAAGTATAGCCTGATCTTGTGAAGCCTAGACAGTCTATTTGGCATGGTTCTTAGAAGCCTCTCCCCCATGCCATCCTTAATTTAACTCTATGGTTGACCAGTCCTCTTGGAAATATCTTATTTCAGACCTTACCTCAGGTTGTTTTGCTGTTAATGTCCCTTCTCAGTCACTGAAATATTAATCTCCCTGTCACTGAAAGAGACATTTTTCTTGGGATTATCAATTTAAATATGATGCCGACAAATGTCATCATTAGGTCTACGGATACAACAAATTACTATGTTTTCTGTGGAAATGAATGCAAATATTAATTTTTTTCTGAATTTATACTGGTTAGAGCAAAAATCTCAGTATACACACATCTGGGTTGGAATCCTGGCTCTAGCAGATTCTGACTTTAATATTTGCTGGATGAGTAACCGGAAATCAGTTCTGTGACCTCTTTACGCCTTCAGTTGCCTTACTGGTAAAATGAGGAAAATGTGTCATATTATGAGATTGTTTGAATGATGAAATGAGATATTTATAGCAATAGCTTAGTGCCTGGCCTAGAGTTAGAGTTCAATAATATTAATTACAGTAAAAGTATTAAAATGATAACACTTTTCTTTATACTTTGTGGAGTAGTTAGTATGACTAATAAGTGATCCAACAGTATTTCAGAGGTTTTAAAACATAGAGTTGATTTCCGTCTCACTTAACAGTTCAGGAATGGTGATCTGCATCAACAAGTGGCAGCCATTTGATGGCAGCTCTTCCAACTTTATAACATGGCTTTTAAATTCTCTCTGATCATCACCATGCAAGCCCCATGAAGTAGGGGGTGGGTGGGGGCATGTAAAAGAAGCATGATGCCATTCTTAAATGCACTGAGCAGAAACGGGACATACAGTTTTCAATCATTTTCTACTGGTGAGAGCTTGGTCACGTGCTCACCTATCTGCAAGTGTGGCTGACTGGTCAATCATGTCACAGCTATAGTTACTAAGGGCAAAGGAGAGAATAGATTTTTGTGGATGGACAATCTCCCACCTTGACTTTCCTTAAATGAACAATGCAATAGTCTTTTCTCCATATTTCATATGGTAAGGATTCTCTCTACTACCAGGGAGTAAAAATATGGGAAGTGGGTTTTTACTTGAGCCTCTGGGACAGTTTCTTAAACTTAGACCCAACATGCAACTGTAACCCAACCTCCTGGAGAACTTGTTAAAATTGTAGATTCCAGGCCTCTAGATGACCCATTGATCAACCTCTCAGGGGCATGACCTAGAAATTTATTAACGTTCATCAAGTAAGGTGGGTGTTCCTTACATGCATTCAATTTGAGCACTATTGCCATAAAATCTAAGATGATACTTCATTTTAAAGTCACAGGTGACCAAATTTCAATTCTTCAAAGACTGCTACTATTTGTTCTTTAACATGATAGGAGTAAAAATTTAAAACACAGAAAACAAAAAAAGCAACTCATGGTGATTCTCTCTCCATGATGAGTCATTTTATTTTTTAAATGACATTGCTGTTCTTCATATGAAAGACAGACAGTGATGAATTAATTGCAGTAGAAATTACATCATTTGGTGTCTTACCTTCTATGACCATCCCAATCCAGAATTATAATATTGTGAATAAAATTATCATTAAGAGATATGAGAAGTTGGTTGTTATTAAGGGAAACTTTGATTTTTTTCAATAATCATAAATTTTCTTCAATGATCAAAATTTATTTTATGACCTTGATTTAAATCACTACTAAATATCTTATTTTAAACAATTCAACTTTATAGGGAAAATATCCTTTAAAATAAAACTCTAAATGATTAAATATTTTACATAACTTATTTCATTCATTAGGGTATTGTTTTATAACCTGTATCTTCAAATATAGTCTTTAAATTTTTTTCAGTTGTCGTATATTATTGTATAACAATATTGTTATATGTTATTGTTAAAACGACACCATTTTAGTACAGTAGTTTTATGTGTTCCTTGATACCCTAAATGATTTTATTTTGTTATATATTTGGTTTCAGGCTTTCAAAAATGCTATTTCTGTTTTTGAAAGTATTTTCTTAACATTCACGATTTGACTGAAAATGTCTCATCTTACATTGAGCTAGCAAAAGATTAGGCTTTCCCATTTTTTTTTTTTAACATAAAGATCAAGGTTTCTCAAACTTGGTGTGACCTTTTTCACTTTTGATGTTTTTTATATGCCTAAGGCCAGTGAGTTTCCTATTTCAGTTTCCACAGAGAGCTCAGATCTGTGAGAATTAGCAAGGGATTAAAGTGTTATTTTCTCCTCTGTGCTCTTGCTTCTGGCTACTGTGCTCTTTCTTTTACTGCATAAAGTTTTCAGGAGATTTTTTTTTTTAAATTCACTATTCTTTATTATGTCTTCTATTTTTCTAATATTCTTGCCAGATTTTCTTGACATCACTTTGGCCAACAATGCCATCAATGTTGACTTTATTTCCCTGTAAATAGATTTGGATGATTTTGAAGAAGAGATAGAATGTGAAGCTGTAAACCAAATTCATGTTAACCTGCCACAAAAATTTGAACTAGGAATGAATTTCTCACCTCTCATTAAAGAAAACAAATGAAATGTAGCTTAGTGGATACTGAGTATGATTACTGGGTACTGGGTTTGTTAGAAAGCAATCAATGTTTTGACATGTTACCAGGTTAAGTGAATTTCCCCACTCATTATTTACAGGGGCAAGGCACAATCACATACTTAAGTGTATTTGCCTATGCTTAAATAAGAAAAGTCAAATTTTCATATTATGCGTAGAATATAGTAGGTAATTCTGAATTCTTGAGCATAATTTTTTTTCCCAATGACATTTATGATTAAATCAAAACAGTCCTACTGAAAGAACTCATTTTAAGTCTCAAAAGATCTTATTTTTAAAATTTTAAGGATGCTTACATGGTATAAAATGTGAGATTCTGCTTATTGAGTTTATTGTAAATAAAAGAAAATAACTAATTGGTTGTAAATAAATGGTTAATCACCAAAATGCCTTTGCATTCTTGATTCTAGTGCTTATAGATACGCTGAAACATTAACAAAGGGATAGACGTATGATCTGTGTGATGGAGAAGAAAAAAATTGTGACTATATTGTCGAGCCTTTGCTGAAATTTCATTGAATTTTAACTTTTATATAAATATTGCTCCCCACTCTGACATTAACTCTTGATACTGTGTTGATTCTAAGACCAAATCTAATCTACAAATCTTAACAGGAAATGCCATCCAGCATTTCATGAAGTAAATGTGGGAAAAGAATTAGCCTCTCTTCCTCTATCTCTTGAGAGACAAAAAAATATGAGGCACTATGCTAAGGCTCCTGTGTACACTATCTCATTTAATTACATTGCTTTTATACCCCTCTTTTATAAATGAGGAGCCTGACCCAAGGGATGAAGTTATCTGTCCGAGACAAACAGAGTAAATAAAGAGAGGAACCAGGAGATGCAAGCACAAATCCAACCATGAAAGACTGTGCTGAAGTCTAGACCTACTGATTTTATATCCCAGGGACACTTGGGATTTATTTCACATTAAACCCAGGTGGGCCTGGAAAGTCTTATTTACACAGATAATAGGAATGATGGGAATGAATATTCCAGGGGTAAGATACCCTTATGCTGGTAATTATACCATCTAGTGTTGTTAACGGCTCACTTTTGGCCACAGCTTACCCCACTGGCACATATCAGAATTTCCATAAACCTTAGGAACAGTTGGATCCAGCCACAAGGCTATCAAGGTCCCCTGAGAAGGGTGCAGGCTGAACTTCCCAAAAGACCTGACAAGGTCTTTACAGTAGTCTATGACACATTCCTTGTGATTCAAGGCCAAAAAAAAGTGCACACTGACTGTATGTTGTATACATCCTAGGCGTTGAAAAAAAAATATTGTAGTCTTCAAGGAAGGTTTCTTGTGATAACTGCTAAAACACCAGCACCAACACTCTTCCCACTTAGGCTATTTCTCACTTAGGCATGCTTCTGTGATAGTATACAAGTGTTAATTTACTTACTTAGGCACTTTGGCATGAGCCAGTTTCTACCTGAGATTTCCCATTCTGTGATAATACAGAGTATACTGATCGAAGCAAACTCTCAACCAAAAAGTGAATCGTGTGTGCCTTTAAATACCTTTAAAATGCAGGCATATTATTTTTACTCTATCATTAAATACCATAATTATCAGCATCAACCATAAATAAATTGAACTCTCTTTCTGGCAGAACAATTCCATGTTTTTACTTAAAAATAAAATTAACAATCTCTCTTTTGAGTGCCTACAATTAATTTGGAGAGACAGTGTGTAGATAAAATACGTTGTACTCTAAAAATAATAACCGTGAGGCTAAAATATTTTATAGACACAAAGAAAGATAAACATTTAGGGATGTATAATACTTTTCTAATATTGAAAGTTGCCAGTAGACAACTCAGGGGACCTGGATGGAGCAAGCAAAATGGTCATTTCCAAAAAAACTGTGAACACGATGCTCTTTTAATGAATTATCAGATGGTTGTAGATATTATCACAAATTCTCTTTAGCCTTAACACGTGTTGAACGGTAAACAAAAGCCATTTATTTTGAAAAAAAGATATTGTTTTATCTGTTTAAAATTTCAACTCTGACAGTTCTAAAGATAACAGTTCCCTTAGATCTAATGAACATTATCTCCATATGTTTTATGCACTTATTTGGAGCAAAATCTCATTAGGCAGTGAGAAGAAATTAGCCCCTTATAAAATTACACATCTAAGAGAATTGACAGCTTTTTTTTTTTTTGATAGTGCCAGCATTTGTCAGAAAGAGAGGAACAGACAGACCCCGAGTCACAAAACATGGTGTGTTTTGTATTATAACAGTGCCAAGTTAACTAGGCATTTCTGTCAGTTTGGAAAGTCCAGGATCTCAGTATCACAGACTATCCTTCTAGGGCTAACTGGATAAAAAACCGACATTCTTTTAAACTTAGGAATATTTTAGTGACTCGGTGGATTGCTATAAAATGACTTCAGTTGAATGGGCTTGACAGGATTCTGACAAAATCTTGTTATTAAAAGTAAGGTTAATTTTTAGGTTTTTTTTTTAAATAAAAAGCTCACAGTAATTTAACATGAAAATTATCAACCATCTTGGTTTGTAAGTTAGGTCTGGTTTATTCTATATTATTTCATATTCATATACAATGTTTATTATCTCTGTAGGCACTTTTACAATTTATGTTTCTCTTATATGTTCAATTAGACTTTTAAAACTGAGGAACTAAAAAAAAATTTAAAAATTAAAAAAATTAAAAAACTGAGGAACTAGAAATGTTAACTTTTTTCTTAAGTTATTAACTTATAATACAACCAGCAGATAACTAGAAACACATTCATTTAAACAAATGGGGAATTACATTTTCTCACCTAACCAATAGTCTTGAGGCCGGAGTTGCACAACCAGCCATACAGCTGCCAACAATGTCACAGACAGTTATATTATTTTGTTCTCATGTTTATTTCCTCACATATGCAAATTGTTGCTATAGCTCCAGCCATCATGTCCACTTTCAAGGCAGAATGAAGGGCAAGCAGGGCTGTGCTGGAACATCCTTTATCAGAATTTAACCAGCAAACTTCTCAGTGTACTCCACTGGCCAGGACTAAACCGTATGCCAACTGCTAGCTTCTAAAGAGGGCTGGAAATTGGGGACTAAGTGAGATTTTATTGGTTGATCATTGGATTATATTATTTTATTAGCAGGGAAGTCAGAAAACGAAACTGTGTCTGTCAAATACATACTCATTGTAATAAAAAAGCAATGACAATAAAATCTATACAGTAAAGACTAAAGATGGGAAGTCCTTGTTCTTTTCCTTCAATTCAAATCCAGTATGAAACCTTATTATTGCTTTGCTTTTTAAAAAAAAATTAATTTAAATTAATTTTTCTTAACTTTAATTTGTTTAAAAACTTTTTTCAGTTTTCTTCTTATATTAAAATACACATGTATTGTAATTGTAATCATTTTTATATATCAATCAAAAAATCAAACAAGTAAAGAGCAAATATATATATATTTGCTCTAATTTGCTCTTTACTTTTTTGACTGCCCCATGGGCCCCTACTACCCTTTGTACCTGATGACTCTGAGAGTAGAGTTTCTTCAGGCCTCAGTACGGAGGGAGGACATTCATCTATGCAGCGGTTCTTGCCTACACTTGTTTTTGGACTGTGGTTTCTCTGATCTGTTTCCAGCATCATTTTCAAACCTTTTTTTTTTTTTTTTTGCAGTACGCGGGCCTCTCACTGTTGTGGCCTCTCCCGTTGCGGAGCACAGGTTCCGGGCGCACAGGCTCAGAGGCCATGGCTCACGGGCCAAGCCGCTCCGCGGCATGTGGGATCTTCCCGAACCGGGGCACGAACCCGCATCCCCTGCATTGGCAGGCAGACTCTCAACCACTGCGCCACCAGGGAAGCCCTAAAACCACTTTTTGAAAATAGAAATTCCCCCAAGGTTCTGATAAACTAAAGGAACTCTTTCTTATTTTCCAGGATTGTTATATATTAATTCTTTAAAGTATTGTTCCTATCACTTCAATGGCATATGGGGTGGGATGGGTGATAAACACATGCATTTAGCATTGGAAACAGAAGTTCCTTCTATTGATATAATTCTCAATAGTTCCTTATTCAGTTGAACTTTGCAAGTTTACTGAGAATGCATCAAGATCAAAGCATAGTGCTGGTTCTTAAGGCATACATGCAGATGACTAATATACCCTTTTTGACAGAAGAGGAACGTTCAGTCTAAAAAAGGATCCAGGAAGAAATGAGTCTTACGTACTATTTACAGCGCTATTAAAGCAACTATTAATAGAACACTAATGGTAGACAGGAAAATCTCATGTGGCCAGAAAGTCTCAATCTAAGAAAAAGGTGTAATAATGGGAGGTAGAATGCCCCCAGAGAGATACAAAGCATATATTCTAGGTGTATAAAATAGGGTAGATAACAAAGTCAATAATCCCTGAGAATCAGACAGAAAAAAGGTGCCCTCTGGCAACAAGTCAAACATGTATAATTATTTTGTGGGTTGTAACAAATTTTCTATGTGAATGCAGAAGTCATTGAGAAAGATGGCAGGAGGGAGGTGAGAGTGAACATTTTAATAAGGAAGTAGAGGTGAATTTTGGGTTGCAGTAGGCCATAGTAAATAGTGATTGAACAGAAACAAGAGTATAAGCTTCAAAATATAAAAGCAGAAGACTAGGATGAAGAGAACTGGTACAGAGTTGGTTATCAAGTCTGCAGAAAGAAAAGATGGTCTAAGACTATTCTTCTAGATGGCCAAGTGCCATTAATTGTATACTATGGAAATCCAAATCAATTTTTATCCATTTCGAGCATAATCCTCAATATGCAAATGCAATTTAGTAACTGAATTAGTAGCATTGATCTCAGTAAATTATCTTAACTGCTTCTAAAAAGTTCTAAAATTCATGCATTAAAATAATTTGCCTAGAGCTGCACATCATGTCAACAACAGATCCAAGGTGAAAATTCACCTATAGCTCTACTAGACAAAGTTGAGTAAAATATACATGCATGTTGTGTGTATACATGTCTGTGTGTATATGCATGTAATATGTATGTGTTTTTTCTTCATTTGATTTCATGTATTTTACTTAATGTATATAAATTGAAAAAATATGATTATGCTAATTAATGATGAATATATGCAAACAAAATAGGAGCAATGGCAAAATGAGTGTGTCTCCATTGCTGAAAATACATTTCATCACCTGAGACTCAGTTTTAATTGCTCCCTTAGGGAGAGTATGATAAGCAGTTATTTACCTGGCTGAAATGAATACTGTGGCAAATCATAGTTTTCACTATTCCCTCTACAGCTTACACTTCCTTTGTGGTCATTGATGGCTCCCAATTTCATTTACTTACTAGATGTGGTTGCTGATGCACGGCAAGCAATAATTTCTAAACATGAATACTGAATTGAAATTGCTCAATTACTAAAGTTTTATTTTTGTGATATTTATAAATGTTTGGCTATGGCTGCAAGTAAAATGACTTTTAGATTTTGCACAGGTGAAGAGCTTTAGTGGGTTATTGCTGTACTGAAATACTTTGCGGTGTCTTGTGGAAAATATCAGCATGTCTATCTGTGAGCAGAATGAGAGCAGCAGAAAATAGCAATCTTGGGGTAAGTGATACTGATCAGACCAACCTCTCTCACTACACGTCCCCAGCTCACAGTTCTGACTGTGAGATTTCAAGTGATGAAGCTGTTACATGTTTGAGTTCTTCAGAGAAAAAGTATAATTTATTGAATTAGTTCTACATGTTGCAAATTAATAGAAATATCTAATCACCTTGAATTTAGTATTTCTAGACATTCATTTATTAGTGGAATTTCAGAAAAGACATGGGACTCTTTCTGTATTGAAGCTTCTTTAGTTATTCCTATATATTATACAAGGAAGCCCAAATCACTGCTATCTTATTCTGTGTGCAGCTAAGCAAACAACTGACAATGTCAGGAATTTCAGGTACTTACAGTAAAGAATAAAAAATTCTCATTATAGTAATAGTTTCTAATCTCTTATAGTTTTTATGAAAATTCAACACCTGATTAAAAAGAGGAAAAAAAGATGTTCACATGTCAAGAAAAAAAAATAGGGGGCCTTTTTCAGAATCAATATGTATAAAATGTCTGGTTACAATTGATATACACATTTTTGTGAACACCAAAAATGTGTGCCAATTATCAAAAACACCAAGTATTTGCAAAAAAATAGACTGCTTAGGAAATATGCATTAGGAGTGCAAAGATAGACAGAATGAGGAGAAAAGAGAAGTTCATCAATGTAACCTACAAGCAGGCTGGGCAAAGGATACCTCATGAGAGACTCAAAAGCCAATAGAAAAGTATTTCATTGTTATCTAGTGTAGAAATCCAGCTGGGGCATCATCCCTGGGATCTTTGGGTGACTTTGGGACAAACAATATACTCCAGGATAAAAATGTGAGGTATGATAGACAGAAGTAAATCTTTGCCATAGATTTTTATTAGGAAGATATTAGGGAGATTCCCAAATCCAGTTTGTTCCAGGAAATGAGTAGGTTGGATATACAAGATCAAATATTGGTCCACAGTCAGGATGTTTTCACAAAATTCATAAAGTAAATGTAGATTAATCACCAGGACCAGATGGTATCTACCTGAGGGTTTTAAGGAACTCTAGGATGAAACTGAGAAACTGTTGGCCATGTGCAACCAATCATTACAAAGAAACACTGTGCCAGAAGACTATTTGTTTGCAAATTTAACTTTTTTTAGAGGGTGTTTCAGGGAACTACAGTCTGTGAGTTTATTTTAGTAAGAGACAAAAACAGTGCATCTAAAAAAAGAACAGTCATTATGTACCTTCAAAATGCCTATTCTTTTTATTTAAAAAAGAGATTCCAAAAGTCACTCATCTTTAAAATTACTCTCCATGAATTTTATATTCAATTACATAAAATTTACCTTTGTTTGAAAATTGAATAATACTAAATATAAGTATGTGTGCATGTGTCTGTATGTATCTTTCTCTCTATCTATAAACACATATATATATAAATATATATTGGGCCCTTAGCCATGCCTGGCAACTCTATATATTTTCCTTATTAGTGCACTTTCTAAATCTTCATAACCTCTTACTCTGCCTAATCTCAGCTGATGTAATTCCTTCTTGTTTTATGGGACAAAAAGAAAAAATGAAAAAAGAATTTATATATTTTCTCACTAAATATTTACCAGTATATATAATGTTATAATGAAAAATATATATGTAAAGTTATACGTTAAGTTTATAAAAGTAATATATAAAATATATCTAATATAATAAAATTTAAAAATCAACAATAATTTACAGATAAAAGATAACATAAATATACTGTACAGCACAAGTAAGAATAAAGAAGGAGAAATGGTTATCAATTTGCTTGACAAAAAATATTTTCTTCCATTATCTCTCTCTTTTCAAACTCAGTAGAGGCTGGGAATAATTGTGTGGTATTTTTCAGCTACATAGTGTTAAAAACTAACACTATTCAATCTCCTGTGCCTCTTTTACAAAAATATCACTAAAACTATATTGCTTTGTGGATGAAGGTGAAAAAGACCATTTCTTTAAGCAGTTCATATGGCTGTTTCAAGTTTGGGCTACGGAATAGTTCTAAGGCAAAATGGAATAACACAAGGACAGGGAGCCTGATTTTAGTTTACCTTCTACCTAGTGCTATGATGTAGCAGTGCTTGAATGCATTATTTTAATGAATTGGTGTTGAGACCATAATTTCTTGATATTGATGTCTATGAATCTGGAGGAGGCTCACATCCTGATTGTTACTCAGTCAGAGTCAAATGTGGGGGTCCAACAGCTAGGAAGAGCCAGATGGGAAGAGATAAATGTGAGACTTAAGGTTCACTCCAAATGCAGTAACTACCAAAGAGCAGTCATTAGTCCACAAGCCAATCACTAAGACAAACAAATGCTACGCCAAAGGCAAAAGGTGAAGAGTCAAGAACAAGGGCTTGTTGTTAGAATGGTATAGAAGTGAGTACAACTTATATGATGAGCATAAATGTAAAAGGAAACCTGGAAACTATTTTCTATTGCAAGTATTCTTTATCAATATTTACCTTACCACCTATTTGAACCTTAATTCTCATTGCACATTTAATTAGCTCTGCTTTTCTGAATCCAACAGGCCATTCAGGGTGAATCTTTTATTGGAGATATTTTTACTAAATCTCTTCATGTTGATTCATCTTCTTTGTACCAAGAGAGGTACAGTCTACTGGTCCTCTACCAGGCATATTCAGGTATATGATTATTTTTCACTTGAAATAATACTGTCTACATGACTACACGGCTCCAGGCCTTGTGACAGGCACTAGAGGGGGAAAGTTAAGATGTACTATTCATTAGTATATGTGTTATACAGCTGAGAATCTTTAAGAAATATATTAAATACCACGTGTAAACTGCACCGAGCATTTCAAAGGCACAAGTTATAAAAGCACAAAAGCACAGCCCTAGATCAGGGGGGTTCAGGGGAAGTCTTTCTAGAAGAGATGATACATGGTAAGTCTTAAAGAATGAGTTGGATATAGCCAAGGGAACAATTAGGAGAAGGTAGCTGGCAGATGGAAGATCACAAAGTCTCCGTCACCTTGGTAGGAAATTATAAGCAATTCAGCATTGTTAGTGAAAGAAAATAAAGACAGGGAATTACAGCAGGTGAAGCTGAGAGGCAGGCAATAATCAGACCACGAAAGGCCTGAAATGTCAAGTTACAAATTTGGGGCTTTATCTTGAAGGTCGTGTTCACATTCGTATTTCAAAAAAATAGGAGTCAGTGTGAAAAATAATGTGACGATAAGGGCAAAACAACAAATGAGAAGTTCATTGTCACAGTCCAAACAAAATGTGATAGGACTGGAACTAGGATAATGGTAAACTGGTGGAATGAACATATTCAGGTAGTTCTTGCTATTCTGGCCCAAGATTTGAGATAGGAATTACTGACGGAGGAGAGGTTCAAGTGAGATTTTGAGTTCATCTAAGTATATGTTGACTTTGAGTTGCCTCTAGACCATCCAAAGGATATATTCAGTAGGCCCTTAGATATCAGATCTAATGGTGAAAAGATCAGGATCGGGTGGGTCAACTCACCAATATGCCAAATTGATGAACCCAGGATAAATTTGGTCAAGAGCCAATGTACAGACAGAAACATACTCTACTACGGGAAGGTTTAAATGAAACTGAGCAGACATAAACCAGTTAAAAACATATAAAAAGTAAAAGCTGGGACTGTTTTAAAATAGAGTGTGTTAATGGAAATTTTGAGGTATAGCAAGGCCAACAGATCAGGAGATGCTTATCACTGAAAAGATATTTGTTACTCACAGTTCCTAGGGGAAGGGAACACTCATTTTGTGGGGGGCTCAGATGGATCTGTCACAAGATAGAAGGAGAGGGGAAATGTCAGCAAGAGGGTTTAGTGTGGTTTTGTGAGAAGGAATAGGAAAGGCTGGGTAAGCAGGCTTAGGACTGGCTAGACTGAATAATTTCAGTGGGCGCTGGGGCATAGGGACATTCTCTTGTTTGGAATTTTGCCCTGGGTGATTGGGGCAGGTAGATAATGACCCAGAGTGTGAGACAGTCTGACAGGGGTGATGGTTGGGGGTGTAGCCTCTGGACTGGTTGGTTTGTATGTGAAAGGCGGGCTCCCAGGAGAAGGACTCCTTGCAAAGAGGGAGGGTAATGAAGGAGGCAGAAGCCAAGGCAAGGTGACTCAGGCGCATTATCATGTTGTCTGGAACAGAGTGTTGGACATTTGAATAGTGGGTAGATGTTAAAGCATGAAGTTTACAGAAGCTACAAACATGGTTAAGACAAGGACCCAAGGTGTGAAGGAGAGGGGAGCTAGTTTCTAGAGAAGACGTTGAATGTACAAGAAGACTCACAAAAATCAAAGAAACAGGCTAATATAATCAATAATGTCTGCTATATGCCAGGCACTAAGTGGCGTGCCAAAGAGTGACTTCTGCAAATGATAGAGAATACAGTGCCAAACACAAGAAGCACATAGGACATGGTGGTTATTTCAGGCTTTTCTTCCTGGTCTCTAGAAAGAAAGTTGCAGAATTCCCAATACTTCTTCCCCTAACCACAGAAATACTTAGTTAGATTATTTCTTAGCCTAGAAGGGGACACAATTAATTAGAAACGTGATGAAGTTGTTAACAAAGGGTGATACATTAAGAAATGTTTCAGGGAGCTTCAAAAAGAAAAATTGATAGCCTTCGGATAAGTCTGTTTATTCAGGTATTTAAATGATGTTCATCATTGCAGCATCTGGGTGTTTCACATCTCAGAAAACCATCATTACTGAAAAACAGGTAATTTCAATAGCAGAAAGCAAAATAATGGAACTGAATTGTTGCCTGCAGGACTGAATGACCCATAAACAACAGAAATTTTGAATAATCACACTGAAGAATAAAAGAGGAAGGTAAAAAAATTAAGCAAAATAGGGAAACACTGAGTTTAATGCTCTTAAATGGTTACCAGTTTACAGTCCTGACAGATAATTTCTGCGTGTGAAAACAACAAACTTTACTCACTCATCTCTCATAATCTCTGCTTGGAGCCATGTAATGCCTGCTGTGTTTTCATAACTGTGGATTTGTAGATTCAAACGTTTAAAATGGTTTATTCTTTTATCAAAAAAATCAATCATACAATTTATTCGCAGCCAGCAGGTTGCAATTAGGTCTCATTCATTACCACATAGTTGAAGTGGTCAATACTTAGGTGTGTCCAAAACAGTTTTCAACAGACATGAAAGATACCAACTCCTTATTAAAAAAGTGAGACTTAAACTGAATTAAACAAATGCTCTGAACAAAGAAGCTTTAAAAATCAATTTCTCTTTCCAATTCTTATTAAAAAAATTCTAAAAGTATTTAAGGCAGAGTCTTTTTAGGAATGTTGTGAGAAACACTGGTATTTTGGATCAGTGATAGAGAAAAAAATGAAATGTTATCACATGGTGCACCGTTTATCACTATGCTCTAATCTGTAAAACTTTGTTGGTCCATGGAAACAAGTTACATATGAAAAGGTAAGTGATCTGGTTGATGGAAAAAGAGATTGTGAATCACAATAATAAGATATACTTTAAATATTTTTCAATGTAAGCTCTTGCTTTACTTATAAACTCATCCAAACTATAATCTTAAGAGTTTTAAGACCATTTCACCACTTTTCCTCAATAAAAAAGCAACAACAGCAACAACAAAACTCTGAAATAAGGTTCACTAAATTTCAACTCTCTTGGTGGTGCTTAGCGCTGCCTCGTTGGTGGAATGATTAATATTTCTTCTTGTTGCTTCTCTGTTTGGCCACATTTTACCATATTTCTTCTAAGTCTATTTTAATGAAATAAAACACTGTAAATAAATCTAAAGTGACCTGTGTCCCTCACCCCAAATTCTATCCCTTTGTACCTTCCCAGTACTACAAGCAACTACCCAGTATGTCTTTTGATTGTGTGTGTAAGAGAGAGAGCAACATATAATAGTACTTTATGTGAGTTTCATTTAAATATTGAGCACAATACTGCAATTTCTCTTTTTTCACAATTGTTTTGCTCTCTATTGTATCAGTATATGCTAATGTAGTTAATTCCTTTTCTTCTATATATAGTATTCCATCATAGAGTTAATAACACATTTTATTTATCTGTTAGTCTGTTGATGGACATATAAAATTGTTTCCAATTATTTCTTATTACAAAAGGAGCTAAAATGGAAATCATCATATGTATATTTTTGTGCACCTGTGCACCAACTTTTAAAAACAGATTATAGGTAGAATAGAATGATTGGTTTGAAAGGGATATAATTATAATGTTTTCGCCAATTTTTCTCTTAAGTTATTGTAACATTTTATACTCCCATATATAGCTATGACAGTTTTCCCAAGACCCTTTACAGTATATCATGTTATCAAATTTTTATAAATTTTGCCCGTATGAATAAGAGATATTATTTTCTTTGTAAGCTGGTACTTCTCATATTGTTGAAAATGTTTTGGTATATTCTGATACTTTTATGGGACTCCTGGGTTCCTCTTCAGTGAATTGCTTATCATTGAATCTTTTAATTCTTTTCCTACTAGGATGTATGTGTTCTTATTGAATTCAGAAATGCAATTGGATAATAATTATCTGCTACAAAGTGGCATATATTGTCTCCTAGTCAACCCTAGCTTATCTTTTAACTTGGTTTATGATGATGTTAGTCATGTGGACGTTCATAGTTTTGATAGTCAAATTCATCAACCTTTATAAGATGTGTTTATGTATTCAATTTAAAATTCTTTCACTATCATATATCAGATATTTTACCTTCTCCTACAACTTTGTTGTGATATTTCTAAATTTCAGTGTTCCTATTGAGTTATTTCCTCCATCTGGAAAAACTTCATATAATGTAAGATAAGAACCAATTTTTTTCTTCCTTTATGCAACGACTATGGTTGTAACATCAATTACTTAATAGTTCTACTTTAGCCTACTGATTTGTAATGTCCCCTTCTACCAAGAGAACGTGTTTTCCTGGGTCTATTTATAAGTTCTCTATTCTATTCTACTTGTGTATTATCCGTTTCTGATCTTGAATCATACTTATAATAAGTTGTAATATTTGGCAAGAAGAAACCTTCCATTATTACTTTTTCCCCAGAACTATCCTAGATATTTTTGTTGCATTCTCATTAAAGATCTACAAGAAAACTTTGTTTTTTTAGATTTTCATTGTAATTACATTGCACTGATCAATATATTTGGGACAGAATTAACTTACTTAAGATATAAAATATTTCACTCATGAACTTATTATCTACTTCTATTTATTCAGAGCTTCTTTTATGTTTTTCAATACTTCATAATCTTTTATTTCATAAAGAAGTTGCACATATATACCGGCAATTTTTGCTCTTAATATTTTGGTTTATGTTGATATTGTGAATGGAGTATTTTTTAATACTGTATATTTTTAGTTATTTCAGATTGTGATTTTGAATACAACACATTTGCTGCATGTTCTTATTGGTTCTAATGATTTACAGATTGTCTTAGGTTTATCCTGTAGACAGAGTCTGCAAATAACTATGAGTTTGCTTTCCTTTAAAATATTTGTGCCTCTATTTCTGTTTTTCTGTCATTTAATTGGTTAGCTACCAGAATTCTCAGTTCAATGTGAAATAATTGGGATATAGAGGTCACCTTTACTTTTGTTCAGTCTTTTATTTAAATTTTTTTAAAGTATGACTTATCTATGGGATGTATAAAGTTTTGGTACATAAACTTCATCAGGTTAAGGGAATTCCCTTACATTTGTAGTCTGATGAGAATTTAAAAGAAGAATTAATTATTAATTCTATCAAACATTCAGGTGCACCTCTTGAGATAATACTTTTTATCATCAATGTAATAGAAGAAACTTATAATGATAGCACATTCTAATGCTAGAATATCCTTGTTCTCCTTCAGTAAACTTAAGTATTATATTAACTTGATGAAGGTGCATTCAGTTTTAAAATTTTATTCAATATTTCAGCCTGTACATTCAAATGTAACACTGCTCTGTGTTTTTTTTTTTTAATTCTTCCCACTTCTTTTGTGAAGTCAATGAAAGCCATAAAAAAAAAAATCACATGGCTCTCCTTGTATTTTTACACCTAAAAAACTTTTTTACAAGATGAACAGTCTCCATCCTTTAAAAATTAGTAAATCTGCAAAGTGCCTAGCCTACAAATGTTTTTAACAGCATTATTGTGTTAATGATTTAACTGCTCTAATGTTCAAGTTTTTCTTTATTTTTAATAATACTTTACTGATTTATGTTTTTCTAAAAATGTTACATCCTTATCTGACCCCAAACCATTGCCACTTATCATATAAATCAGTGATTTTAAAAAATCTCTATCTGCTACTATGTCCCCTCTTTTCTAAACTATTTTGTATCTACAGTTACATTTCATCTTCCCTAAAAAAGTTTTTTTCAGTTTGTTAGAATATGGAAATAATGGAAATAAAGCAAATAAACGTGATGCTAATTAACCCCCTAACTGAACTAACTAAAAGTCTACTTAAACGGTCTTATAAAATAGATGAGCTATTAAAATTTCACTGCGGAAACAAACAAAAACTTTCTTTTTCCTAAATTAGGTTACTTCCTACAAAAGATTACTCCCTATACTATATATTTTATAGACAATATTTCATGATTTTATTTTAAATATGGCATATTTTTCTATAAAGGTAAAATACACTGGTCTATTCTGATAAATATATTCCTATAAATAAGATTCTAATGAGATTAAGAAGATCTGCTTTTGTCTGTATTTAAGGTTATATTTTACTGCCTCATTTCAGAACTATCTATGACAAAAATCTTTGCTCAAGATGTTACCTTTCATATTCTCTTGACTAAATAGTCTACCTACAGGAGAGACCTTCAAGATGGCAGAAGAGAGTAAGATGTGGAGATCACCTTCCTCCCCACAAATACATCAGAAATACATCTACATGTGGAACAACTCCTACAGAACACATACTGAACGTTGGCTGAAGACCTCAGACTTCCCAAAACTAAAGAAACTCCCCACGTACCTGGGTAGGGCAAAAGAAAAAGGAAAAACAGAGACAAAAGAATAGGGACTGGACCTGCACCTCTGGGAGGGAGCTGTGATGGAGGAAGAGCTTCCACACACTAGGAAGCCCCTTCACTTGTTGGAGACAGTGGGTGGATGGGGGGTGGGGGAAGCTTCGGAGCCACAGAGGAGAGCGCAGCAACAGGGATGCAAAGGGCAAAGCAGAGAGTTTCCTCCCGCACAGAGGATCGGTGCCGACCAGCACTCAGCAGCCCGAGAGGCTTGTCTGCTCACCCGCCGGGACGGGTGGGGGCTGGGAGCTGAGGCTCCGGCTTCAGAGGTCGGATCCCAGGGAGAGGACTGGTGCTGGCTGCATGAACACAGCCGGAAGGGGGTTAGTGCGCCACAGCTAGCGGGAGAGAGTCCGGGAAAAAGTCTGGACCTGCCTAAGAGGCAAGAGACCATCGTTTCGGGGTGCACGAGGAGAGGGGATTCAGAGCACTGCCTAAACAAGCTCCAGAGACGGGCACAAGGCACGGCTATCAGCGCAGACCCCAGAGACGGGCATGAAACGCTAAGGCTGCTGCTGCAGCCACCAAGAAGCCTGTGTGCGAGCACAGGTCACTCACTATTCACATCTCCCCTCCCGGGAGCCTGTGCAGCCCGCCACTGCCAGGGTCCCGTGATCCAGGGACAACTTCCCCGGGGAGAACACACGGCGCGCCTCAGGCTGTTGCAACATCACGCCGGCCTCTGCCACTGCAGGCTTGCCCCGCATCCGTACCCCTCCCACCCCAAGGCCTGAGTGAGCCAGAGCCCCCAGTCAGCTGCTACTTTAACCCCGTCCTGTCTCAGCGGGAACAGACGCCCTCAGGCGACCTAAACGCAAAGGAGGGGCCAAATCCAAAGCTGAACCCCGGGAGCTCTGCGAACAAAGAAGAGAAAGGGAAATCTCTCCCAGCAGCCTCAGGAGCAGCGGATTAAATCTCCACAATCAACTCGATATACCCTGCATCTGTGGAATACCTGAAGAGACAACGATTCATCCAAAAATTGAGGTGGTGGACTTTGGGAGCAACGATATATATATATTTTTTCCTTTTTCTCTATTTGTGAGCGTTTATGTGTATGCTTCTTTGTGCGATTTTGTCTGCATAGCTTTGCTTTTACCATTTGTCCTAGGGTTCTGTCTGTGCATTATTTTCAGTATAGTTTTTAGTGCTTGATATCATTGGTGGATGTGTTTATTGGTTTGGTTGCTCTCCCCTTTCTTTTATTACTTAAAAAAAATTTTTAATGTTTTTTATTTTAATAACTTTCTTTCTTTCTCTCTCTCTCTCTCTCTTTCTCTCTTTCTTTCTTTCTTTCTACATTTTCTTCTGAGCCCTGTGGCTGACGGGGTCTTGGTGCGCCAGCCGCATGTCAGGCCTGTGCCTCTGAGGTAGGAGACCTGAGTTCAGGACATTGGTCCACCAGAGACCTCCCAGAACGACATAATATCAAATGACAAAACTCTCACAGACATCTCCATCTTAACGCTAAGACCCAGCTCCACTCAACGACCGGCAAGCTCCAGTGCTGGACACCCCATGCCAAACAACTAGCAAGACAGGAACACACCCCCACGCATTAGCAGAGAGGCTGCCTAAAATCATAATAAGGTCACAGACACCCCAAAACACACCACCGGACACTGTCCTGCCCACCAGAAAGACAAGGTCCAGCCTCATGCACAAGACCACAGGCATTTTCCCCTCCACCAGGAAACCTACACAACCCACTGAACCAACCTCACCCACTGGGGGAAGACACTAAAAGCAATGGGAACTATGAACCTGCAGCCTGTGAGAAGGAGACCCCAAACACAGTAAGTTAAGCAAAATGAGAAGACAGAGAAACAAACAGCAGATGAAGGAGCAAGGCAAAAATGCACCAGACCAAACAAATGAAGAGGAAATAGGCAGTCTACCTGAAAAAGAATTCAGAATAATGATAGTAAAGGTGATCCAAAGTCTTGGAAATAGAATGGAGAAAATACAAGAAACGTTTAACAAGGACCTAGAAGAACTAAAGAGCAAACAAACAGTGATGAACAACATAATAAATGAAATTAAAAATACTCTAGAAGGAAGCAAAGCAGAATAACTGAGGCAGAAGAACACATAAGTGACCTGGAAGATAAAAGAGTGGAAATAACTACTGCAGAGCAGAATAAAGAAAAAGGAATGAAAAGAATTGAGGACAGGGCTTCCCTGGTGGCACAGTGGTTGAGAGTCCGCCTGCCAATGCAGGGGACATGGGTTCGTGCCCCGGTCTGGAAAGATCCCACATACCCCAGAGCGGCTGGGTCTGTGAGCCATGGCCACTGAGTCTGCACATCCGGAGCCTGTGCTCCGCGACAGGAGAGGCCACAAAAGTGAGAGGCCCACGTATCGCAAAAAAAAAAAAAAAAAGAAAGGAATTGAGGACAGTCTCAGAGACCTCTGGGACAATATTAAATGCAACAACATTCAAATTATAGGGGTCCCAGAAGAAGAAGAAAAAAAGAAAAGTACTGAGAAAATATTTGAAGAGATTATAGTTGAAAACTACCCAAGTATGGGAAAGGAAATAGTTAATCAAGTCCAGGAAGCACAGAGTGTCCCACACACGATAAATCCAAGGAGAAACACACCAAGGCACATATTAATCAAACTATCAAAAATTAAACACAAAGAAAAAATACTAAAAGCAGCAAGGGAAAAGCAACAAATAACATACAAGGGAATCCTCATAAGGTTAACAGCTGATCTTTCAGCAGAAGCTCTGCAAGCCAGAAGGGAGTGGCATGATATACTGAAAGTGATAAACGGTAACAACCTACAACCAATATTACTCTACCCAACAAGGATCTCATCTAGATTCAACAGAGAAATTAAAACCTTTACAGACAAGCAAAACCTAAGAGAATTTAGCACCAGCAAACCAGTTATACAACAAATGTTAAAGGAGCTTCTCTAGGCAGGAAACACAAGATAAGGAAAAGACCTACAATAACAAACCCAAAACAATTAAGAAAATGGTAATAGGAACAAGCCTATTGATAACTACCTTAAATGTAAATGGATTAAATGCTCCAACCAAAAGATCTAGACTGGCTGAATGGATAAAAAAATAAGACCTGTATATATGCTCTCTACAAGAGACCCACTTCAGACCTAGGGACACATACAGACTGAAAGTGAGGGGATGGAAAAATATATTCCATGCAAATGAAAACATGATGACCCAAAACTTATGGGATGCAGCAAAAGCTGTTCTAAAAGGGAAGTTTATAGCAATACAATCCTATCTCAAGAAACAAGAAACAACTCAAATAAACAACCTAACCTTACACTTAGGGCAATTAGAGAAAGAACAACAAAAACAAAACCAATATTAACAGAAGGAAAGAAATCATAAATCAGGTGAGAAATAAATGAAAAAGAAATGAAGGAACCGATAGCAAAAGTCAGTAAAACCAAAAGCTGGTTATTTGAGATGATAAACAAAATTGATAAACCATTAACCAGACTCATCAAGAAAAAAAGGGAGAAGACGCAAATCAATAGAATTAGAAATGAAAACAGAGAAGTAAAAACTGGCCATGCAGAAATACAAAGGAACATGAGAGGTTACTACAAGCAACTATATGACAATAAAATGGACACATTGGAAGAAATGGACAAATTCTTAGAAAAGCACAATCTTCCAAAACTGAACCAGGAAGAAATAGAAAATATAAACAGACAAATCACAAGCACTGAAATTGAAACTTTGATTAGAAATCTTCCAACAAGCGAAAGCTCAGGACCAGATGGCTTCACAGGCAAATTCTACCAACTATTTACAGAAGAGGTAACACCTATCCTTCTCAAACTCTTTGAAAATATAACAGAAGGAGGAACACTCCCAAACTCATTCTACAAGACCAGAATCACCCTGATACCAAAACCAGACAAAGATGTCACAAAGAAAGAAACCTACAGGCCAATATCACTGATGAACATAGATGCAAAAATCCTCAACAAAATATGAGCAAACAGAATCCAAAAGCACATTAAAAGGATCATACACATGATCAAGTGGGTTTATTCCAGGAATGCAAGGATTCTTCAATATACACAAATCAATCAATGTGATACACCATATTAACAAATTGAAGAATAAAAACCATATGATCATCTCAACAGATGTAGAGAATGCTTTCAACAAAATTCAACACGCATTTATGATAAAAACCGTCCAAAAAGTAGGCATAGGGGGAACTTACCTCAACACGATAAAGGCCATACATGACAAACCCACAGCCAGCATCATTCTCAATGGTGAAAAATTGAAACCATTTCTACTAAGATCAGGAACAAGACAAGGTTACCCATTCTCACCACTATTATTCAACATAGTTTTGGAAGTTTTAGCCACAGCAATCAGAGTACAAAAACAAATAAAAGGAATCCAAATTGGAAAGAAGAAGTAAAGCTGTCACTGTTTGCAGATGGCATGATACTATACATAGAGAATCCTAAAGACTCTACCAGAAAACTATTAGAGCTAATCAATGAATTTGGTAAAGTAGCAGGATACAAAATTAATGCACAGAAATCTCTTGCATTCCTATACACTAATGATGAAACGTCTGAAAGATAAATTAAGGAAACACTCCCATTTATCACTGCAACAAAAAGAATAAAATACCTAGGAATAAAACTACCTAAGTAGAGAGAAAAAGCCTCTATGCAGAAAACTATAAGACACTGAGGAAAGAAATTAAAGATGATACAAACAGATGGAGAGATACACCACGTTCTTGGATTGGAAGAAACAACATTGTGAAAATGGCTATAGTACCCAAAGTAATCTACAGATTCAATGCAATCCCTATCAAACTACCAATGGCATTTTTCATAGAACTAGAGCACAAAATTTCACACTTTGTATGGAAACACAAAAGACTCCGAATACCCAAAGCAATCTTAAGAAAGAAAAATGGAACTGGAGGAATCTGCCTCCCGCACTTCAGACTCTACTACGAAGCTACAAGACATCAAGTTATGAAGCTACAAGACATCAAGACAGTATGGTACTGGCATAAAAACAGAAATATAGATCAATGGAACAGGATAGAAAGCCCAGAGATAAACCCACACACATATGGTCACCTTATGTTTGATAAAGGAGGCAAGAATATACAATGGAGAAAAAACAGCCTCTTCAATAAGTGGTGCTGGGAAATGGGACAGCTACATGTAAAAGAATGAAATTAGAACACTCCCTAACACCATACACAAAATTAAACTCAAAATGGATTAAAGACTTAAATGTAAGGCCAGAGACTATAAAACTCTTAGAGGAAAACATAGACAGAACTCTCTATGACATAAATCACAGCAAGATCCTTTTTGACCCATCCCCTAGAGAAATGGAAATAAAAACAAAAATAAAAAATGGGACCTAATGAAACTTAAAAGCTTTTGCACAGCAAAGGAAACCATAAGCAAGACGAAAAGACAACCCTCAGAATGGGAGAAAATATTTGCAAATGAAGCACTGACAAAGGATTAATCTCCAATATTTACAAGCAGCTCATGCAGCTCAATATCAAAAAAATGAACACCGCAATCCAAATATGGGCAGAAGACCTAAATAGACATTTCTCCAAAGAAGATATACACACTGCCAACAAACACATGAAAGGATGCTCAACATCACTAATCATTAGAGAAATGCAAATCAAAACTACAGTGAGTTATCACCTCACACCAGTGAGAATGGCCATCATCAAAATATCTACAAACAATAAATGCTGGAGAGGGTGTGGAGAAAAGGGAACCCTCTTGCACTGTTGGTGGGAATGTAAATTGATACAGCCATTATGGAGAACAGTATGGAGGTTCCTTAAAAAACTAAAAATAGAACTACCATACGACCCAGCAATCCCACTACTGGGCATATACCCTGAGAAAACCATAATTCAAAAAGAGTCATGTACCGCAATGTTCATTGCAGCTCTACTTACAATACCCAGGACATGGAAGCAACCTCAGTGTCCACTGATAGATAAATGGATAAAGAAGATATGGCACGTATATACAATGGAATATTACTCAGCCATAAAAAGAAAGGAAATTGAACTATTTGTAGTGAGTTGGATGGACCTAGAGTCTGTCATCAAGAGTGAAGTAAGTCAGAAAGAGAAAAACAAATACCGTATGCTAACACATATATATGGAATCTAAGAAAAAAAAAATAGTTCTGAAGAACCAAGGGCCAGGACAGGGATAAAGACACAGATGTAGAGAATGGACTTGAGGACACAGGGAGGGGGAAGGGTAAGCTGGGACGATGTGAGAGAGTGGCATGGACTTATATATACTACCAAACATAAAATAGATAGCTAGTGGGAAGCAGCCACATAGCACAGGGTGATCATCTCAGTGCTTTGTGACCTCCTAGAGGGGTGGGATAGGGAGTGTGGGAGGGAGATGCAAGAGGGAGGAGATATGGGGATATATGTATATGTATAGCTGATTCACCTTGTTATAAAGCAGAAATTAACACACCATTGTGAAGCAATTATACTACAATAAAGATGTTAAAAAAAATAGTCTACGTACAGAAACACAGCTAATTGAATTGACCATTTCTTATTCTATGACATTTGTTGTGCACATTCTTTTGTTTTCTTAACCTATCTAATCAAATATTGATTGACAAAAATGGTTAGCTAAAAGCAATGGACATTTTTATTTTGCTATGTGTGGTTATTTTGCCTTCAGAAATAATATAAGAAATTATATTCCTACCAGCACAAAATAAATTCTAGTTTTAATTTGAATATTTTTTTGTAACTGATCCTATTTTGTATTTTTTTTTTTTTTTTTTGCGGTACGCGGGCCTCTCACTTTTGTGGCCTCTCTCGTTGCGGAGCACAGGCTCTGGACGCGTAGGCTCAGCGGCCATAGCTCACAGGCCCAGCCGCTCTGCAGCATGTGGGATCTTCCAGGACCGGGGCACGAACCCGTGTCCCCTGCATCGGCAGGCGGACTCTCAACCACTGCGCCACCCGGGAAGCCCCAACAATATTGTTAATAATACAAAAAGATCCCACATCTAACATTCACAATGTTGGGCAGTCAAACAAAAATTACCAAGTATGCAAAGAAATAGGAAAATGCTACCCATAATAAGGGGAAATATTAATTAATCTGAACTGAATCAGAAATGATAAAGATGATATAATTAGTACAAAAATGCATTAAAATAGCAATTATGTTTGTCTTTTGTATGTTTGAGAAAGTAGCAAAAAATTGAGCATATAAAGTAGTGAAATGGAAGGTTTAAAAAAGAGTCAAATTTAACTTTTAAAAAATGCAAATATAATATTTGAGGTGAAAGTGTCCTGGATATAATTAGCAGTACATTAAGCCCTGCAGAAACATGTGTAATGAGCTTGGAGCCATAGCAATAGAGTGTACTGAAAATAAAACAGAGACAAAAAAAAGAACAGAGCTTTAGTGAACTACAGGACAAATTCAGGAGTTAAAGGAGAAGTTAAAAAAAAAATTACTTGAAGAAGTGATGACTGATGTTTTTTCCTGAACTTGATGACAAGTATTAGCCCAAAGATTCAAAAAGTTAAAATGAACCCAAGCACAAAGAACACACCAATGCACATCGTGATAAAATTATTTACCTCCAGAGATAAAAAGAAAATATTAAACTCCAAGAGAAATGAGAAGCATTGAATTCAGATGAGCAAAGATAACTGTGACAGATTTTTTTTGTCAGAAACAACACAAGCTAGAAGACAAATGAAAATATCTTTAAAGTTTAAAAAAAGAATCTCCAATCTAGATAGCTTTACCCAACAAAAATACTTTTCAAAAATAAAGACTTTTTCAAATATACCTAAGTGAAATAATTGAATATCAATCAGTAGACCTGCACTTTAAGAGAAGTTCTTCAGGTAAAAGGGAAATGATAGCAGATGAAAATCTGGGCTTACCCAATGGGATAATAAGAACTGGAAATGGCAAATATAAAGAATTTTTCTTGTTTTTAAAAATATTTAAAAAGAGAAACAACTGTTTCAAGCAAAAGTAATAGCAATATATTGTGGAGTTTATAGTATAGCCAGAAGTAAATTGTAGAACAATAATATAACGAAGTCTGAGAAGAGTGGAATAGAAATACACTATTGTAAAGTTCTTTTACGATATATGAAACAGCACAGTATAATATAATGTGAAGATATCTCATGATATGTTAAAGATGTGTACTGTAATTCCTTAAGAAACCATTAATATAACACAGCAAGGAGCTATAGCTCACAAATGAAGAAAAGAGATAAAATAACACCTATAAAATTAATTCAATAGAAAGCAGAAAAGGGGACAAAAGGAACAAAGAAGATATGGAGAGAAAATTTTAAACCAAATCATATCAAAAATTATTGTACATTAAATATAAATGACAGAAACAAACAAATTAAAAAGTGAAGATTCTCAGATTGACTGAAAAAGGAAGAGAGCCTATCCTACTTATGAGAAAATAACTTTAAATATAAAAACACAAATATTTTAAGAATAAAATGAAGGAAAAGTACATATATTCTTAACATTGATTAAGAGAAATCTGAAATGGCTCTATTAAGATTAGATAAAGTAGATTTCAGAGCAAAGAAAATTACTAGAAAGAAAGGAAGTCATATAATGAGAAAGTGACAAGCTTATATGGAAAACTTAACAATCCTAAAAGTTTATGAAACTAATAACATAGCTTAAAAAATCACAAAGTGAAAATGGATAGAATTTCAAGGAGAAATAGACAAAGCTACACCTATAGTAAAAGTTTTCAGATATCTTCCCTAATTAATAGAATAATTAGATAGATGATCAAAAGGTATAGATTTTAATAATGTTATAAACCAAATTGACCTAATTGACATTTATAGAATACTTCACTGAACAAAAGCAGAATACACATTCTTTCCAAGTATACATGAAACATTTACCTAAATAGGCCAAATTCTGAGTCATAAAACAAGTCTCAATAAGTTTAAAATGATTCAAGTAATATAAAGTGTGTTTTTATATTACTATGGCATTAAATTAGAAATTAACAACAGAAAGATATCTGGAATGACCCTCAAGCATCTGCAAACAAAATAATACACTTCTAAATAACCCATTGGTCAAACAAATAATCGAAATAGAAATTTAAAAGTGTTTTGAACTGAAAGAAAATAAAATATCAAAATTTTGTGAATGCAGTTACAGAGTAGTTAGAAGAACATTTTTAGCAGCAAATGTTTATATTAGAAAAGACTGGTGTCAAATCAAGAGCCTCATTTTCCACTTTGAAAAACTAGGAAAGAGGAAATAAAACCAAAAGCAGAAGAAAGTAAATATCACTGATGGAAGTAATTCCATCAGTGGAAATAATGAAAGAGAAAACAGAACACAATAAAGAAAATCAATGAAGCCAAACCTGTTTGATGAGATAGATAAATAAAACTGATAAAATTCTAGCCATATTAATCAGAAAATAAAGAGTGCAAATGACCAACATTAGGAATGAGTGGATGGATGTCACTCAATATTCTACAGATATTTAAAGCATAAAAAGATAATATTACAAACAACCATTCCAATTAATTTGAAAACAGATGATATAAGCAAATTTCTTGAAAGAAGCTACAAGCTCACTAAAAATAAAACAGATAACCTAAACACTTTTATGTCTATTTAAAAAATTCAATTTGTAGTTAAAAATCTTCCCACAAGAAAACTCTAGGCCCACCTAGCTTCACTAGTGAATTCTGTCGAATATTTATGGAAGAAATATTACCAATTTTACATAACCTCTTGTACAAAACTTAAAAGGAGGGACTTCTTCTCAAATCATTATATATAGCTATAATTATTCTAATACCAAAAGCAGAAAAGATAATAAAGAAAACTACAGGCCAATAACCTTCATGAAAATGGATGCAAAAATTTTCTGAATAAAATTTTAGCAAAATGAATCCAACAACATATTTTGAAAAATTACACATCGTAAGTGATGTTTATTCCAGAAATGTAGAGTTGGATCAATGTTCAAAATTCAGTGTAATTAAACACATAAACAGACAGAAAAATAAAAATGATATGTTTATACCAATAGATGCAGAAAAGGCATAAGAAAAAAACTTCCATTTGTGATTAAAAAAAAAAAAAAAACCTCTCAGAGGTCTTAGAAATTTCCTCAGCCTGAGAAAGGAATATGTGAAAAACCTAGACCTAACATCATAATGGTAGAAGACGGAATGTGTCTTCTCTTCTTCTCTAAGGTAAGAAAAAATGCAAATGTGTCTATTCTGATCATTTCTACTCAACATTACACTCAAGAATCTAGACCATACATTAAGGCAAGAAAAAGAAACAAAAAACTTCAAATTGGACAAGAAGAAACAAAAGTTTTTGCAGATGGCATAACCATCAACATAGAAAATCCTATGGAATGTACAAAAAAGTGACTAATTTAGCAAGGATGCAGAATCAAAGATCAACATAAAAATCAACTGCATATTTATTACTAACAAACCATCAGAAATAATTGGTGAAATACCCCATGTTTATGGGTTTGAAGTCACGCAGTATTTTTGTTACCAATCTCCTAAAAATGATTTATAATTTCCATATAATCCCAGTTTGTAGAAATTGACAAGCTGATTCTAAAATATACATGGAAATATGAAGGACTTACTAAAATAATTTTGAAAAAGAACAAAAAGCTACAGTAATTAAGACAGTATGTTATTTGCATGAAGATAGGTAAATGATTAATGTAGCAGAATACATCTAGAAGTAGACACACCATATAGGATCAATTGATCTTCAAAAAATGTGCAAAGGAAATTTAGTGAATAAAGGATAATCTTTTCAGCAAACAGTGCTGGAACAGTTGGAAATACCTACGAAAAAAAAGAATGTAGATCCATACTTGCTACAAAATAAAAAGTCCAACTCAAAATGTATCACAAACCTAATTGTAAAACCTAAAATTACAAAAATTATAGACAAAAACATACGGGAAAATCTTTGTGAGCTTGGTTAGGCAAATATTTCTTAGATACACAAAAATCATGAGGCATGAATGTAAAGAAAAGAATAAATGGATTTCATCAAAATTGGAAATTCTATGCTCAAAAATCTCTCCTAAGAAAATAAAAAGACAAGCTGCCGATTCAGAAAAAATATTTGCAAATAACGACTGATAAAATGTTTCTATACGGAATATATAAAGAACCCTCAGAAGTCAATAATTAAAAGAACACAAATAACCCTGTAAACATAAGCAAGATTCAAACAGACATTTTATCTCACCAGAGAAGATACAGGGGTGAAAGATGTTCACTCAACATTGTTGGTCCTTAAGGGTTTTCTAATTAAACCTAAGTGATTTAACTACTTACCTACTTGAACGTCTAAAATTAGAAACTCTGGCCACCCCAAGTGTTGATAAGGATGCAAAACAACTAGAAGTCTAAAACGCTGCTAGTGTAAATGTAAAGCAGTACTAGCACTTTGTAAAACAGTTGGCAGTTCCTTTAAAAATTAAAAGCACACCTAATCTACGGTCCAGACATCCACTCTTATGTATTCATCCAAGAAAATTGAAAACAATGTCCATTAAAAGACTTATATTCAAATGTTCATAGCAGTTTATTTGTAATAGCCCCCAAACTGGAAACAACACAAATGTTCAGTAACACCTTCTGGGCAAACATTTGTGGTATATCCATATACCACAGTACTGCTTAGCAATATAAAGCAAAATAATCATTGATAAGGACAATTATACCTTAAAATTTAATGGATATATCTTAAAATAATTCTCCTGAGCAAAAGAAGCCAGAAAAAATATTGCATACTGTATGATTCCATTTACATGAAATTCTAGCAAATGCAAATTAATCTCTAGTAACATGAAATAAATCAGTCATTTTCTGGGGACAAGAAGAGTGATTGGAAAAGATGGGAGGGACAGATTACAAAGAGGCATAAGGAAATGTTTGGGGGTGATGAATATGTGCATTATCTTGATTGTAGTGATTTTTTTCCATGGGAATGTACATTTGTCAAAATTTATCTAATTGTACCCTTTAAACATGTGGAGCTTATTGTACGTTCATTATATCTCAAAGTAAACACAAGCATGTCTAAATATTAGCTTTACCACTATACAGTTGACTGACTTTCAGCTACTTGTTAATACATTCTAAGACCAACCTTCCTTCTAGGGATATTGGAAGATAAAAATGAAATAATCTTTGTTAGCCATCTATTACAGTGCTAAGCATAAATTTAAATTTTGCATAACAAATATTAATTATTGGATGATAGATCTAAACAATATGAATCATGTCAAAAACAATATGCTATACCACCTTTTTAATAACCACTCTCCCACTCTAGCACAACATCCACTAAAGTGTTTCACATGATGATTCTCAATCACTTACTAAAATTCCCATGTTCTGGAAATATTATTTAAGACCAAATGCTTAAAACTACTACTCTACTACTAAAGGAGAGTATAATTAGTTGACTACATGGCTATACAGAGTCAACATATATTCTGACCTATATCACTAAAATTACAAAGGCCAACAAGTGAAAAAGTAGTTTAACTTATAACATTTGCCTCACTTTTCCCCTTCAGTTCATTAATACAGAGCTGTCTGAATACAGTCTGCTTAATTTCCTCTAGACTTTGCCAGGGTAAATACATTTAATTAAAATCCTTTTGTTCAATGAACAAAGTCAATATAGCAACTCATCTAAAAAATGAAGCCCCAATACAACTTTAATCATTAGTCAGAGGCTTTGGGCTCTGAATTAATCTGGATTATGTCTCAACTTCATTTTACCTGCCCTACTTAAATAGGAGGCTACTTTCATAGGAAGAATATGTCTAAACAAAAAATATATTAAATAGATCTCTGTGATTATTTTCCTTCTTCCCCATTCTCAGTATCTATATGGAAAAATATATAAATCACTAAAGATCAAGTAAAATGATGCATGTGAAAGCATTATACAAAGGAAAACAGTAATATTATTAGATTGCTACTACTGCTAGTACTATTACTACCATCAATAGTACTATCATTATTACTACGACTACTACTACCACTATTACTGCTACTTACAAGAGCCGGAAAGTGGAAGGAAAAGGAGGAAGAGAAACAAGAAAACAGAAAGAAGAGAGGGAGTAAAAAGGATAACTGGCTATCGCCACTATTCTAATTTTTTATGTTAAGGGATTTTAGTCTTCTGTTCCAGAAATCAGGATAGACAATATTAGCCCTCTAACTGCCTTCCCCCTTTCTGGGGTTGCCAGATTTAACAAAGAAAAATACAGAGCACTAGGTTAAATTTGAAATCAAGATAAACAACAAATTATTTTTTACATAAGTAAGTCCCAGGCAATATTTGGAATTTATACTAAAAAATTATTTGTTGTTTATCTACAACTAAATTTAAGTGCATCCTACATTTTATCTGGCAATTCTACCCTTTTCTCCTGCATTTTTCACTTTTCATATAATACGTGCTTCCAATAAAGCATGCAAGAGTGACTTTCATGAGTCATATAATTCAGTAGTTTCATCGGAGTGCAAACTTCCTATCACCACCTAAGTGTGGACGCAAAACCTTCTACCTTCTTTGTTTGGCAAATACCCAATTGTAAGGAATGAAAGATAAAGAGGAAAGAAAGCAGGAGGAGATGAGCACGTGAGCGTTTTCAGAGAGATCATAACAGTGACTAAGTTGTGTGGAAATTAAGGAAATATGCCTTGGAACATAGGAAGGCAGAACATGGAGCAAGTGGCTGTAGACATAGTTGGACTGGTCCTACCACACAGGAGACAGTACGTGAGCAAATAGGTATTGTCAATTAATTTGGTTGACAAACTACCTTTGCTTAATCAAATATACTATTGCATCATAAAGTGTGTTCATTAGCCTTAGGATGGGAGAGTGCAATCCTCTTTTAGAGTGGCTGATGTGGCCAAATCTTTTTCAATCTTCCCATGCTACCATATGTAAATATTCTAGAAATGAAAAAGGTACTGATAATTCTACTTGTCCTACCAAATATAATTTATGCAACTAGGACTTATGGCTGAGAATTCATTCTTCTTTGCTCTTTAAGAGTAGCTTTCAGCCAATTATTTCCAAATGTTATATTTGCTGCTTGATCTTTGGTAGAAAGAGCAAGGAACCAAAAATCAGGAATTGGGATTTTAGTTTTCTACCTTGAACTAGGGCAAGAGTCACTCAGCTCATTTGTGACTCATTTTATTTAACCTGGATAATGCAAATTAATAAAACCTGCTGACCTATCTCATAAGATTCTTGAGGAACTTAATTATTTCTTAATGTGTTGGAATATGTAATAAAAACTATTACTCTAGACTTATTTCATATGGCAAGAGGGAACTGTTTAAATCTATGTCAGGAACAAAGGGAAAAAAAGAGCCGTTTCACTTTAGCAGTGAAATAATAGGTTTGTCACCAACAAATTAGTAGAAAGGAGGAATAGGTAGGGTAACCCTATAATTTATTGTTCTAACTGGGAGATTTGGGTAGTAAACGGACTATCAGTAACAACCCCAGTACAACAGATATAAATGGGGATTATCCCAGGCAAACTGAGTTATGTGGTCAATCTAGATCTGGAAAACTCATCTTGAAGCTGCATTTACATAAACTGTACAGCATTTTTACTGATTACATGTTTGTTTTGTGTGACTGAGAAGAAGTGGAGTGATGGAGATTTGGAGGCAAATAGGGATTCCCAAAGAAGGGAAAACTGTTCAGAGTTAGATATTTTAAATTATTTATAGAAAAAGAGGTTTCAAAAACCAAGAAAAGGTTTGAAAATTTTTGAAAATTTGTATGTCTGGAGACTCCAAATGGTGAAAAAACATTTTAAAGCATTTAATTTTCATATTCTAGCAACACTGAAAAGTATTTAAAAAGTTAAAGTGTGGTAAATTTTGTAGTCATTTGAAAAATTTTACTTAAAATGGAAATAAGTGAGGATTATATTCCAAATTGCTTTATGCATCAAACATTATATCAATACACATATTTTAAAAGTTAGATGAAAAGGAAAAAATATTCCAAAATTCTTCAAAAGATTATATACTTTATCAATGAGTACATAAAGGAGGACACTACACTATAATGATGAAAAGGAAGATTATTTTACATTATGAGTACTTTATTTAATCAATATGAACTATGAAATAGGGGTTGCTTTCCATATTTTATGGAATAACTTAGAAAAAAATTAGGTGACCAGTTAAACTCAAACAGCTAAGTAAGTGATAAAATTAGGAATCAATTCTTTCTTGACAAAAAATAGTCAATTGCCGTGAAAAATAAACCATTAAGCTGTGATCAATATTTGAATTGATAAATTGTCCAAAATCATACAATAAAATCCTATATATAATTAAAAATTAATAAAATACTACAATACCCCAAAATATGATTGAATCTTTCAAAAGTAATATTGAACAAAAGAAGCCAGAGATAAACAATACAATGTGAATTCACTTATATGAAGTTAAAACATAGGTATCACTAACTATAATAATTAATAATGCTAATTAGGTATTAAGATCATAAGGGAAAACATAAGTGATTATCACAAAATTCAGAGTAATATACTTTTCTAGGAAGGAGGATTTAGTTAGCATTGTTAAGCAACATATATTGGATTTCTGAGGTGCTGGAAATGTTCTTTATTTTCATGTGGGTTTTGAATATACAAGTTTTTGCTTGTTGAGAAATTATTAAACTATATTTATGTTTTATATACTTTTCTGTATGTGTGTTATATCATAATACAAAGTTTTATTGTTAGTAAGAGGAATTTATGGATATTTTCGTGCCAATACATTTTTTTAATTATTTGGAGAATTATACTTGTAGGAATATGCAATATATCAGAACTGACTCTAAAAGAAACAGAAAATCCAAAAGAATCATAACCATTAAAGAAAGTACATCTAAATTTTAGTGTTGCTGAAATGGTTTTAGAGAGTAGTTCTATTAAGTATTTAATAAATACATAAGTTCAATTTATACAAACTCTTTCAAAGTAGAGAAAATTGGAAAGCACTCCCAAAGTATTTTATAAGAATAATAAAACCTTAATTTCAAAACCAAGTAAGGACTAATAAAAACAAGAAAAATAATCGGTACCACTCCCAAACATAAATAATACCCTAAACGAAGTGTTAGCAAATACAGAAAATTATAAGAGATAATATACCATGATAAAGTTGTGTCTACTCCAATATTCTTTTTATATAGTAGTCTTGAAATGGCAAAATTATAAAAATGCAGAACATTAGGGCTTGACAGAGGTTAGAGACTGTGGTATGAGTTGGATGTGGCTATGAAAGGGTGACACAGGAATCCTTATGGTGATGTACTACTGGTCTTATCTTGACTTTTTCAATGTCAATATCCTGGTTATGATATCATACTATAGTTTTGCAGAATGTTCTCACTGGGGATAAGTGAAGGCTACGTGGGGTCTTTGTATTATTTCAAACAACTGCAGGTGAGTTAATAATCATCTCACCTTCATATCACCTTCTTTTAATTAAAAGAAGTATATTAATTGTAGCTAAAAATAGTAAGTCTTAGATGTACAAAATTTTTACAGAAAAAAATACTATTGAAAAAGTAAAAAAAAAGGACAGATATGTCACAATTTATATAGGAAAACTCAATTTTATAAAGATTTCAATGTTATAAAAATTTCATACCAAATTAGTTAGAAATTTCTATACTGACTTTAAGAGAAATACTAAATTCTCTGCTTTGACTAGGCTGAGAAGTATAATTTCATCTTTTTTTAAATGCCTTTATTTTTCTGCTAGTAAGCTTTTAGACTACTCACAGCAGTGTCATTGGATGATGAATTTATGGGATTTGAATTTTTAATTATTTTTTTTAATGTTCACAGAAGCTCCATTCACAATAGTCTAAAGTTGAAAACAACTGAATGTCGGACAACAGTAGAATAGATAAACTGTAATATATATATGTACATATATAAACATATATATACACATATATTCAGTGAAATACTACTCAATAATTAAACAGATAAATTTAAAAAAAAACCGTAATGCTACACACAGTAACATGATCGGATCCCAAAACATGTTGAAAAAAAAGAAGCCAGACAAAAACATACCAGCTGTATGATTCCATTTACATAAAATTTTGAAGCAGACAAAACTAATCTATGGTGATGGAGGTCAGAAGAGTGATTAACCTGCCCAGGGCGAGGGTGGGAGAGGGGGTTATGGAATCAGAAGGGTACAAAGAAGCCTACTGGATGCTGGGATATTCTGAATCTTCATTAGGGTGGTGGTTCCTTGGGTGTATACAATGAAAAATTCATCATCTGCACACTTAATATTTGTGCAGTTTATTCTAAGTTATGCCTCAACTTAAAGAAAAAGGAAACAAAAAATTAAATACAGAGGTAAACAGGATCTGTGTTATCTGGGTGGCTTTGGTAAGACTCTGGGATCACAAATTCAACCTGTGGGAGAGAAAATGTGAATCCCATATGGTTAGGTTTTGTGGGATTTGAATTTTGTAGCTGTTGCTTACCACTTGTTACTGGACAAGATTGCTGGTAGATTTGGGGTTTGCCTTGCCTAAGGTCACACAACAAATATGTGTTTAAATGAGAATTAACCCCAGATTAACTCAATTTATACAAACTGAATCTTTAGATTCAATGTAATCTTTTCTCATAAAGCACCAGTGCCTTTTACAAATAAATTATATGTTTGGGATGAAACTAAACTTCCTAGTAGGCCTGTAAGAACTCTTCACGATCCCGCTTCCTATTGTGAAGTGCTATTCTGCTGATAGAGGTATCCCACTCTTCACCCTTTCCCAGGAAACACTCCCAGACCAGCCCTTGCCTGGAATTTGGTTATGTGCTCTTCTACATGTTGATCTAGGACACTCCCTTGAAGCATCTTCTAAATTTTTTTCCCCTGCATTAATTTTCTGATGGTTGTTACTAACATAGAGCAAAGATTTTATTAGTAGAGTAATGCCCTCATTGCCCTTCTGAATATAACACCATATTTATCCCCTATCTCTGCATTTAGGAGTTGGTAGTCCACCTCAACTCTTTCTCCTTCTCATCCATCCTGCCATCTCCTTACTCATCTACTTATGCAAATCGCTGAATTCAGTGCTTCCTTTTATTTGAAGGGCAGGAGATAATTATGTAAACGTAACTATGCTTTTAAAAAAGAAAAACTTAACTGCTTCCTGTCTGCTCATTCCATTCAGTTTATTCTTTTGTCTGTTTATTAAATTTAGTTTAAAACTTAGTAAGACATAGTATAGACAGAATCAGAATAATTATTGTGATGTAGATAATCACTATAATTTTCTGTTTCAAATACTTAGCATCTTGTGGATTTGGCAATTGATATTGATTTAAATAAAGGTATCTTTTCAAAATATCTGTATATACTTTCCCATGCAACTATACATTAAAATTTATTTTCATTACTTAGTATAACAATTCATATTGATTTTTATTAGGAACATCTGTTATTGTTTTGAATATGTTTTATGTTATAATTAACTTTTTCTTTCTTCCTGTATAAAAGTTACCAATATAATTTTAGTAACTAGTTATTCATAAATGCATATATTTCTGAATTATACTGAGAAACCTCCATCGTTTTTTCACTTTATTCTTGAGTACATTCTATCCTAGCTTGCTTGGGGGAAAACCAGATTCGGGTTCCAATCACTAGAGGCAGTCCTAAAATTGTGAACAAACAATAAAATTGGCATTTCTGATTCTCACTGACATCTTGCAGCTGTGTAGATAAATAAATCATATGGGGTAAATGTTTCTGTTTCATCTAATTGGACTATACTCTTATAGACTAGCCTTACTATGCAAAAATAGTTATTGCTCTCTTATATCTTCATTTTCATCATCATCATCATCATATCTTATTCAGATGAGTTGATTAGAAAAACTCTAATGAGTTATAGGATTTGGTATCATGCAAATGTACTTTTTCACTAGCTGATGAGTTTATTCTCATCTTTTGCTTAAGAATACAAACTCCTAACAAGGGTGAATCAAGCCTATGAATATGTAATGATGTAGAAATAGTTCCAGTCTATGTATGTGTGCATGTGTGTCTGCATTTCTTATGTCTATTTTTCTACCACCCTCTTTTCAATAAAATTTGCTGTAAGCTTTTTCTACTCTTAAACAAAAAAAAAATCTGCACCCCATGATTATTGAAAAAGTTGACATTATTTGAATTTTGACTTAAAATGACCCTTGAAATGGATTTTGCAGAAATAATTTAAGAAACATATTTTATGCCTAAGTAATCATCAAATTCTGTAAAAACTTCCATTTGCATTGTTAAAGATTAATATGACATCAACATAAACAGGCTGTTGTGTATCTCATACCTTGATGTATTAAGAACAATCAAAAATCCTTTGACTACAAAGACATACTTACTAAAAGCTTTAATATTACATACACCACATACAGATACAATTTACATCAAAGCACTTCACAGTTGAGATGGTAGAGAGTCTGAATTAAATATATGGAGGAAGATATCTTAAATAATAATCATTTCAAAGTAATAACCTGTCTAAAAATGATGGCTTAGTGCTTCTGCATTTGGTATTCAGCAAGTAGTTGGCCTGTCAAAATTGCTAATGCTGACGGATAAATGTTCAAAAGACTCTACTGGAATACTGACAAACCCTCAAGTTGCATGTATTATGAAGAAAAGAAGACTAAATTTATATTTACTCTAATTCATAGCCCAGCCCTGAACTTCACAAAACAGAAAAGCTTTGTTAATAATTTTTCAGGATGATGAGTATTATATGTGAATAAGAATACACACACACACACACACACACACACACACACACACACATTCCTCCATCATTTTTATTACTGAATACACAAGCATATGGCATTGTATCAGTCAGGGTTCTACCAGAGAAAGAGAAGAAATAGGATGTTTGTATTACGAGATTTATTGCAAGGGACAGACTTATGGGATTGTTGGGGCTGGCAAAGCAATTCTGAAATTTATAGGACAGACCTTCAGGAAGGTCAGGCTGGAACTCTTGAGCACAAGGAAATGGAAGCTGCTATCCATAGGTAAAGTTTCTTCTTAAGGAAAGCCTCTGTTTTGCTCTTATGGTCTGTCAACTGATTGAATCAGGCCCAGCGAGTTTATCTAGGATACTCTCCCTTACTTAAAGTCAACTGATTATTTAATCCTATCTACAAAATCTCTACATTAGTATTTGATTGGGTACTGGAACATAAAACTAACCATCAGGTGCATAGTTTAATGATGTCGGTGTCTTTCTGCCTTTGACACTGTCATGAAGTCAAATATTTAAGGTAATATCATAAATACAGTCCTTATGGTGGCATGAAATGCTAAATGTGTGAGTATGCTGGCCATTTAAAAATTTATTAGTGTCCAATAAACACTGCATCCTCTGCATCAAAAGCATTGTCGAAACTCTTGAATTTTCTCAGAATTTTCTTGCTGTACAGTAAGAATCTCTAATATTATTTACAGTATTATTTGCATGCTCTTCTTAAACCAGTAAGTAGTTCACAAAGTGACATGTTTTCACTTTATCTCTTCTGGTCTGCAAATTTCACCATCATGCTTTGCATACTGCTCTGCTCTGATGTGTTTATCTTATTTGTCTTATAGAATCAGATTATTGTGCATTCTTAGAATGACACCTAGGTCTTTGTTCATTTCTTCATTTATCTTATAAACATTCATTAGACAAGGAGAAATTAAAGATTTCAAAGAGAGAATAATTAAAGCAATAAGACCATGGTTAGGTCGAGAAGGAGATGTACGTTAAAGTTGGCTTAGTTACTTAGGAAAGAGGTGAAAAGACGACAGAAAAGTAAATTATAATAATATTCAAGAGTGCAATATGGAATCAGATAAACTTTTCTTTGAATTACAGATTTTTCACTTAGTAACCAGCTTTAAGCAAATTATATAACATATGTGTGCCTGTTTCTTCACCTGTAAATGGGCTTAATAACTACCAATCATTTGTTAAATAAATATCTAATAGAACAAAATATGTGAGCCAGGTACTACACTCTTCACTGGATACACAATAGTGAATGAGATGGATATACTCTGTTTTCTTATAGATCCTATATTCTAAGCTACAGGGCTAGTACCTAAGGAGATACTGCCTGTAAAGCACTTAGTAGCATGCTTGACTCACAGAAAATAACCAACGAATAGAAATTTTCATTATTATAACAATTATTTTTTGTAGTGTGTCATCATGTATGTAATAATCAGGGTTCTCCAGAGAAAAACAATGAATAGAGGAGATATATATATATATATATATATATATGAGAGACATTTTAAGGTATTGACAGAGTCACGATCTGCCTCTGCAAGCCGGAGATGCAGGAAGGCTGGTGTGTAGTTCGAAGGACTGAGAACCGGGAGCACTAAGGGCAGGAGAAAATGGATCTTTCAGTTCAGCAGTCAGGCAGAGAGGGAAATTCAACTTTTCTTCACCTTTTTGTTCTATGCAGGCCCTCAGCAGATTGTATGATGCCCACCCTCACTGGGGACAACCATCTGCTTATTCAGTCTACCAATTCAAAAGCTAACCTCTTCCAGAAACATTCTCACAGACACATTCAGAAATAATGTTCAATCAGATATCTGGGCATCCCCGGCCTAGTCAAGTTGACAAATAAAATTAGCCATCACAAGCTATATATGAAATTACTGCATGAGATAGCTGGAAATCTGTGGTTAAAGTGGAATACAGAAAATAGTAATGAATACTTGAAATATTATGGAGGTATCATTTGGTTAGAGTATTTCAAAGACTGTGAGACTAAAATATTAGAAACGTCATATATTGGATATTTATCAATTAATATTGATAAACAATGGAGTCCACAGGAAGATTTTGGGAAAGTATCTAGGTAAAATCGATGGTAAGTATACTCAGAAAATAAACACTAGAGACTGTCCAATCACAATTAGGAACAAGAACAAACCAATAGTATTTTTACAAATGTAGAAACTCTAGGCTCTGTAAAAGGACAGGAGAAAATCAATTTAAGCATTGGAAGGTGGGAGCTGATTTACTATTATTTATAGGTCATTCATATATTCATTGAACAAGTATTTCATAAGGATATGCCATGACTTTAGGAACACCTAAAGATTTCCCTAGGAAGTGACATTCATGAATGGATTTAAAAATGAATTAAACTTATCCATTGGAAGAGGAGGACAAAGTGTATTCCAACAAAGAGAAAAAGTAAAAGACAGAGAGAAAATAGAACATGTAAGAACACAAAAGTATTTGAAATCTAGATGGAGGGCAGTGGTTAATGGCATATGTAGGCATGAAGCTGGAAAGAGAAGTGAGGGACCGATCAATAAGGATCTTGCAAATTCCTTTTTTTTTCCAAATTGGGAAAATGGAAAACCTTTCCAGAGAGTATATAGGCCCTGACAGTTATTGATAAATCAATATTCAGATCCTTTACTTCCAAAGTCATTTTATAAAACTGATCTACTTGAAAAGAAGGCTGACTCATAATAAGCACTATATTAATGTTACTGACCATCGGGTGTTATTGTAGAGCAAAGACATGCAAGGATCACTGATTTTTTTCCTATTTATTTTTATTAAGCATGTAGAGTTTTACTCAAAAAAAAAAACATTTTCAAGAGCTAGTTGAGGACTTGGATCCATCCCAGTATGCACAGAATGAGTCAGAATAAAGATTTCACAATTGTTCAGTTAATATAGACAACCTTACTTGATTACCAGAAAGGCAACTTAAAGGAATAAATCATATGCTTGAATTGTCTTTATCTGGTCCTACACACAGCAGCAGCAGAATTCTTCTCAAATAAGTCTGGCTGTAGATTTTGGCTGAAGAATTCAACCATTGACTGAATATGGTTAAACTGGAAAGACATATGGTCTTGAGTCACTCCAGTCACACTGAGATACTGACAGGTTGCAAGGAAACAGCTCTGCACGTTTCTACATTTTCCTCTGACTTGACTGATGGAACAGTTAGCACTGTACCTCATCTGGTGTTGTGCAGACTTGCTTTTCACAAAAGCAACAAATGAGATATGCTGAACTAATATTTTCTGGAGTATTAGGATCTGCTGTTTGCTTTCTCTTAAAAAAATTATCAGCCAAATTATCCATTTAAATTATAATTGCTTTTACATTGAGGACTTGTGACTCTGTGAAATTAACATTTGTTAGGCAGAACCCCCAAGATGGTGGATGATGAAGTTCAACAAAAGACCACAGGGAAACTGAAATAGAGCAATTTATTACTCACAGGTGCTGGAAGAGGTACACAGTATGCCTTGAAGTGTCACATGGGGAGGTCAAGGTAGGGTACAGGGGAGTAAAGAGCAGGACTTGGGCACATGTCTTTACTAAGGCCCACAGGTGGAATGCTTTGGGTTTCCCAAGCTAAGGCCAGATAGGTCAATTCAAACCAAAAAGAGTAGGGTTTTGGTAATCTCTGAGGGGCACACAAGGGAAAGGAGCTGGGAGGCAGGAGACACTGTTATTACAAGGGGTGTTGGGGGAATCATATCAGGAACTTACATTTAGTTGTGACTCTGCAGGTCATTTTTAAGGCAGGCATTCGTGGGGGAAGCCAGTGTCACTTCAAGGACCCTGCAGGCCATTAGCCACACAAAACTGATGCTGAAGCAGCAGTATTATGGAGTAGGTTAACTAACTCTCAATAGGACTATATTAAGTTTTGTTATTTTTTGGTACTTGTGGTTTTAAAATTGCTAATTAAGGGCACAGACATCTATCTCCTGATTCAAAATCATGAAGTGTGGGAAGCATATTCATGAATAGAGATACGGTGACTTGGAGCTATAATAGGTGTCCCTCAGCAGGGAAAGATGGAGGTGAAAGGAAGATTTCCTCCACAACTATTCCCTCTCCCACTTTTAAAAAAATTCCTGCTTCTACCTGTCCTAGATACAAGATGGTAATTTTAGACTGCAAAAGTATATCTATCCAGTCATTGCTGGATGTGCGTATCGATGTAACTATTCCCAAAAGGTAAAGTATCACATTGTCCCCTACATTGTGTGCCCTGCTGAGTTAAGGGAAAGATTTCTTATAGGAGTCAGGGCCACCTTGAGATCTTGGCTCTACTTAATTTTTTGATGTTGTTTTTTTACAATTATTTTGGACATCAGGATAAAAGAACACATCATAGACCTACAAGGAAATACGTGTGTCCCTTTACTTTATCACAGACAATGTAGTCCTGACCATTTTACACTAAAGGGTGTAATAGTCCCTCATTAGAGAGTGAGTTCCTTGACAACAAGGAATGTAATAATAATAAGATTGTTTTAAAATATCTATTGAGTAAGTGAAATATGAATGTTTCATTTTGTCATCCAAGGGACTACACCTAAAGATGATTTTCAACTTATGTCACTAAACACTACTCTAGTTGAACAGCTCTTGATAATTTTATACATTAGATGAGCTTGTAATGCTTTTAAAAATGTATATTTTAGACTGACCCTGGATATTCTAAAATAAGATTTTAGAGTAGCACTTAGGCTTCTGTGCTTTAAAAATCTCCCCCAGGTTATTCTGATATATAAACTCTTTGTCAGGAACTTTGCTAATGTGAGATAACTTGACCTTAATCTAACAAATGACATTAGTGTTACAAAATGCAATGGATTTCTTAAACAAATTATGGAATGCTCTCATTTCTGCATATTGGTTTCTCTCTGTCTAGAAAGCCCTGATATACTAATTAATTCATAATCATTTTTCATGAAATTAATTTTTTTTCTTATCATCCCTCTCATTCCCATCAGCAAACAGAGTCAAGCACTTACTGTAATGGAAAGATCAGAAGCTTATTAAGCACAGTGATTTGAACTCACATTTAGCATCTGTTCTTCCCTAAAATTCACTGAAAGAACTATCAAGATATTTTTATAGGCAGAAATCTGTAAGAACAAAGAAAAGTTGAGAGAAATTAACACTAGAGAGAAGACAATAAAATTCTGAATGCTGGAAGGTAGACTGATGAGTGATGGCTGACTTAGAAGAAAGGACAAAGCTGACCCCCAGGGGTTTTCAAGGAGGGTGGGTACAGGAGCCTCAGAGCATGCCTGTGGTTCCTACGGGACCCTGGGTAGCTCAGGATTTGGAAGCAGTGAGAACCTTTACATTTGACTAGAGGTGAGCGAGGGGCAGGAAACAAGTGCATTGGTTAAGAATCTGTCTTAGAAAGTTACTAGGCACCTAGAGCCTCTCTCAAATTCCCCTCAGCCAGGTAGCTCCACTTCCTTCTCCCTGGTGGCTGAAGGTTTAATGTCTGGAAAGGTTTAACTGAAGTGTCTTTGAACATGGGAATGCTGGCCATTGAGGCAAAACCAAATAAATAAAATTCACATATGGAAAGGTAAAACAACAGTTTGTGGCCTGAAAACCGCCAGGCTGAAAGCACCCAGCAGAGTCTGGAGGAGTCTTCCCTGCAAATTTTGATGGCTACTGAAAAAGATTTACAAGACTGGATATTGGGTAACAATCCCACATAGCCAGGCAACCACTCCAAAATATGGCTGGAGTCCATTTAACACATATATATTGAATTCCTTCTGTGTGCACAGCACTGTTCTAGTTGTTGGGAATACAGCAGTAAATATCTATACTGAGATAGACAGAGAGATAAGTAGATAGATAGATAATGCATATGTGTATGTAATGTATATTCAAAAATACACAGTACTATGTGTAAAACTGATAGCTAGTGGGAACCTGCTGTATAGCACAGGGAGATCAGCTCTCAGTGCTCTGTGATGACCTAGATGGGTGGGATGAGGGGTGGGAGGGATGTCCAAGAGGGAGGGGATATATGTATACATATAGCTGATTCACTTCATTGTACAGCGGAAACTAACACACCATTGTAAAGCAACTATACTCCAATAAAAAAGAAATCCCTGCCCTCATGGAACTTATAATCTAGTCATGAGAGAGAGAGAGAGAGAGATAGAGAGAGAGAGAGAGAGAGAAAGAGAGAAAGAAACAAAAAACAAATAAGCAATTTTTAATAATAATGGCTAATATTAGCAAATAGGTAGCATTTACTATGTTCAACACACTCTTTTAAGTACTTCACATACATACACTAACTTGTTTAAAGCTCGTATCAGTTTTATGAGGGAGGAACTATTATTACCCATATTATACAGATTCAGTAACTGAAGCACAGAGAAAAATTAATTTGTCCAAGATTTCACAACTTTTAAGTGGCAGACTGACATATGAATCCAGTGCCAGAGTTTAAACTGCAGGATGTGATGTTAGTAGCACATAAGGCATCAGTGGGATTTTCACAGGGTAATCTCCTCAGTGTGGATATGCTTCTGCTGTGTATTTTCTGAGCTCAGCTTTACTACCATGTATAAAACTGATAGTTAGTGCGAACCTGCTGTATAGCACAGGGAGCTCAGCTCAGTGCTCTGCGATGACCTAGTTAGTACTATAATACTATACTATCATAATTTATATGGTGATAAGTGCTACCCAGACAGAGAAAGCTAGGAATAAGGTATCAAGACATTGGTTCCCAGAGCCTCCACATATACCAAAATCCAAGGGGGCTCAAGTCCCATAGTTGGCCTTCTGTATCCTTGGTTTCACGTTTGCAGATTCAGCCAAACTTTGTTTGTGTAGTACTGTCCATATTTGTTGAAAAAAAACCCAGATATAAATGTACTTGTGCAGTTCAAACCTGTGTTGTTCAAGGGTCAGCTCTATAAGAAATACATATTTTCTCTTCATCCAGCGTTCCTGATTTACAGCTCGCTAAAAGCCTTGGAATTTCCTGTTATGTTAATGAGGCAACTTCTGGAAAGCACTGAAAAATGGGGGTTGCTTGCCAGGGAACCAACCCTGTGATTAGAGGGTTGGAACTTCCAGTCCCAGCCCCTGACCTCTGGAGAGGAGAGAGGAGCTGGAGGTTAAATTAATTGGCAATGACCAATGATTTAATCAATTGTGCCTATGTAATGAAGCCTCCATAAAAACCCAAAAGGACAGGTTCAAAGAGCTTCTGAGTCGGTGAACATGTGGAGGCACTGGGAGAGTTGGAAGGTGGGGAGAGCATGGAAGCTACCCTCCCTTTCCTCATCCCTTCCCTAAGCATCTTTGCCATCTGGTCGTTCTTGAGTCATATCCTTTTATTTATTTTTTTATTTATTCCTTTTACAAATTTTTGAATTTTATTTTTTTATACAGCAGGTTCTTATTAGTTATCTATTTTATACATATTAGTGTATTCTTTTATAATGAACCAATAATCTCATGAGTAAAATGTTTCTCAGAGTTCTGTGAGCTACTCAGCAAATTAACTGAACCTAAGGAGGAGGTCTTGGGAAACTGATTTATACTCAGTTGGTCAGAAGCACAGGTCACAGCTGGGCTTGTGACTGGCACCTGAAGTGGGGGGTGGGGTGATGTCTTATAGGAATTCACTCTTAACTTATAGGATCAAATGCTATCTCCAAGTAGATAGGACCCCCCCACACACACATTGGCAACTGAATCTCAGAACACCAAAAGAGACATAGAGAATCCTGTGCCTGGTGGGGTCTGGGCTGTGGGGAATAGTAGGATTATGACTTTAAATAGGGTTGTCAGGGAAGACTACACACACACTGAGAGAAGGATATCTGAACAATGTTTGGAAGGAGATAAAGGAGCCAGCCATGCAGCTATTTGATATAGAAATTATTCAGGCAAAGGGAATAGGTGAAAACTGAAGTCAGAACAAGCCTGGTATGTGCAAGGAACCAGTGTAGCTGTAGCAGAATAAAAGAGGTCCAGAGTAACAGGGGAAACGTTTAGGGGGGATCCAGGACCGAGACCATGCGGGGTCTTGTGCCAGGGTGATGACTTTGGCTTTCAGTCCAATAGAGATAATTATGGCTCTTTGTTGAGAATAGATTTAGGGTCAAGGATAAAAGTGGGGAGACTTTTATAATAATCCACAAAGAGACGATGCAGCTTGGATGATGGAGAAAACAATGGAGGTGGTTATACGTCCAGCATTCAATCAGTCCTACATGTGATAAAAAGCTTTTAATCAAAATCAAAATTTTCACAGCAAATGATTTCTAAAGTAGAATTTTATACCCAGACACATTAACAACATGAGTGCTCGTTAGGGACATTTTCAGGAATATCAGCCAAGATTCTTAGTAACAAACAACAAAATCCTCTTGGGTTAGTTTAAATAAACTGGAAAGTATTACAATCCATCACGTAGCTCTCAAAATCTCTAGGTGGACAAGAAAGTTGAGCTCAGAAAACACACAGAGGAAGCGTATCCACACTGAGGAGATTACTCTAGTGATAATCCCACTGGTGCCTTATGTGTAACTAACATCACATCCTACAGAAATATCACAGCTCCAACACTGGAACCTCTAAAGAGCTTGCTCCACCATGATGCTGGCCAAAAGACAGATTCTTATGTATATCTGTGTCCTGTTCTTCAAGTAACAGTCTCATACAGTTGTGTATATGAACTACTGTTAAAACCAAGGTCATGCGCCTACATGCTAGCAACAAGAAAAGCTGGGGAAAATGAGCTGTACTATTTGTATTGGGGACATGCAAGTTAAATATGAAGTACTCCAAACTTAGGAAGTGATTTCCAAATACGTTGAATGCAAACACAGACTACAAACATGACAGATTTTTCACTACATTCCACATTTCCTACTCAAAATCAAAATACAGCCTTTTTGTATGCATACATTTCCTTAAACAACACAAATAATGTGTTTCTTTTAACATAATGCAACTCTCTCTCATTCGATAAAAGTAAGCACATCCTCTCACTAAAAGGGAAATCAAATAAGACACATCAATTACTTCATCTAGGTTTAAATGCAGGTCTTTGGATAATCCCCAAGTGAAGTATAGAATCTATTGTTTAATTATAAAATCAGTATAAAGCTACATTTTAAATTTAACTACCATCTTCATGTCTTATTTAAGTAGAGGAATTGTGGATTAAAAATAAAGGAAAATAGGGCTTCTCTGGTGGCGCAGTGGTTAAGAGTCCGCTTGTCGATGCAGGGGACGTGGGTTCGTGCCCCGGTCTGGGAAGATCCCACATGCCGCAGAGCGGCTGGGCCCATGAGCCATGGCCACTGAGCCTGCGCGTCCGGAGCCTGTGCTCCGCAACGGGAGGCCACAACAGTGGCCACAACAGTGAGAGGCCCGCGTACTGCCAAAAAAATAAAATAAAAAATAAAGGAAAATATTACACAATAAGGAACAAAATATGAGTAGATACTTTAGTTCCAAATTATGCAAGTTGTCACAGATCTATAGTTTGTATTTATAACTTTCTTGCTTTACTTCCAATTTCCTCTTCCCTTTACCCCTAACCAGCATATCAGCTCCTCAGGATTTTTACCTGAGAGTAAGATTTTTTTTTTACTTTACTCATGACTTCATTACTGAGTTCATGGTAATCTTGTTCATAGATATTATATTATCTTTTATCACTAAGTACAGCAGAATTAGGAGGCATATTAGTGCATTCCCCTGGGTTTCAAACATCCTCTTTACCACCCCAACTTGTGTTAGCAGTTCCATTTTTCTTAATAATATACACCAGTCATGTAGCCATCATCAAAATCTGTTTTTAACCTTTAGGTACTAATAGAGCATGAAAAGCCTGAAATGGCCAGAATGCAGCCACAGACTCCAATATGATTTTTTTGTGTTCACTAGGTTTGAGAGATAATTTGTTAGGAGACATTTTTGTATGTCTGCTAGTGTAGGCACTAAGAGATTTTGTTCTGGACTATTTCTTCCAGCATTTCTGTGCAGCAGAAAGGCTTGGAACATGAAAGCAGTACTCCTCCTCCTCAACAGAGGGCAGGTTTGTTTGCTGCCCGGTATAATAAAGGTAATAGCTCTATGTGGGGCAAATTTTGGATGGATTTGCTTACAGTCTCTTACAAAAAAAAAAAAAAAAAATTGAGGTTTTCTAAGATTCAGTTTCTTTGGATGTTGTCTTAGCCTGTTCAGACTGTCATAACAAAATAACACAGACTGGGTGGCTTAAACAACAGAATTTTATTTTCTTACATGTCTGGAGGCTGGGAAGTTCAAGATCAAGGTGCTGGCAAAGTAAGTTTCATTCCGAGGCCTCTTTTCTTGGCTTATAGGCAGTCACCTCTTTGCTATGTGTACATATGGCCTTTCTGCCCCTGAGAAAGAAAGTGTGCTCTGATGTCTCTTCCTTTGAGGACACTAATCCTGTTAGATCAGGGTCCCACTCTTATGACATCATTTAACTTTAACTACTTTCTTAGAGGCCTCATGTCCAAATACAGCTACATGGAGGGTTAGGGCTTCAACATTTGAATTTGGGGGGACATAAGCATTCAGCCTATAACAGCTGTGATGCAAACTCACTGCACATGCAGCATCTATCTACCTCGGCCAACCCATTGGCTTGCGTTGGGAGTAAGCTCATTCTACTTGCTATTCTGTGAATAATAAAGTTCTTTTCTCTTACCCAATCATCTCACTCATTAAACTGTGACCAGCTAACCTGTCAGTTTGTAAGCAGGATAAAATATCAGAGCCTTCACAATTCTTGACTCCTGGCACAAGTAACCATCCCTGCTCTACCAAGGCTAAACCAATAGAGCCCAGATTTATATAGACAGAGGGAACAAATTTAATTTAAACTCATTAGAGTTTGTTCATGTAATTGTCAGAATTGTCACTCCAAATGTATCCATTTCTAATACTTCTGAACCTATGTAAACTTGGTATTAGCGTAGCAGCTATACATCCTGATATCTTTTTCAGAGCACAAACTATACAACTTTGAAAACATACTAACCTCACAAAATGCTATGACTTGCTGGTGTCTAGATTTTACTATCTATAAGGCCAGCTGTATCTGAGTGATTGAGTCCCTCCTATGACCAGTGACTATCACTCCATTGTCTTAGTTTTATTCTCTAAAATATGTTTCTTCTGAATAAGACAGGAGTATATAATATATGTAAATATATAATATATAATGTATATATAAAATATATATTTACATGTAAAATATAATTATATATTACTTATATTTATATTATATATAAATGTAAAATAAATACATATATAATAAACATATATATATGAGATACCCAGTTATAATAGGTGCTCCAGAATATAGCAGTACATCAGGGCTCAGAGCTAATCCCTGCTTTGGCATGTTGAATAGTAGTGGCTATAGTCAGTTAAGCCTTAGTGAGGAAAATCTAATTGAGGAATCCATGAAATTTCTCCATCCCTGCAAAAATGGATACTTCATTCATAAGCTAACTGAGCAGGTAATGATGTGACTTAGGAAAAAACTGATAACCACAAGACAGTTAATTTTTTTTTTCATTTGCTTATTGAAAGTCTCCATTGCAACTCAGACTTGTGTTAAAAAAATTACATGGAACAAAAACATCACATTCTAGTCCCATTCTGAGAGATCTGTTCATGTCACTCTTTCCCAGAACTCCTTGTCTTCAATCCTTCTATATTGTTCTTTTCAAGTCCCTGAACAGCTACCAAATGATTAGTCACCAGTCATGAATAAAATTATATCTCTTTCCAGGCATCTCCACCAGAAATATCCTTTCTGGGGAGATGCTTCCTCCAGGAAAAATAAACCACAGAACATACCGCCTGAAGTTCTCTCCCTTTGAAAGCTTTCCTTCTCCACTTTTATTTCAAGGTCACATACGAGTGGAGCTATAATGCTACAGTAGTCTCCTTCCACATATCCTCTGTTATCCAGGCTTGCTATTTTCCTCCTTAGTCAGTCATAGGGAAACTCCCATGAGATCAAAGGTGGGACTGAAGTGACAGTGAGGCAAGAGCAGGTACACTGAGTGTAAGCCACATGCTCATGAAACTTTCTTTGCCTTTGTTTCCTATTAGAACTAAGTCCTCTACATATCACTTCTACCTGATGATAGTGGACTGCTGGTCATTCTTGAATTAAGGTCAATATTTCCAATAACATCCTAGTGATTACTGGCAGCTAAGGTCACTTGGTTACCTGGTATTCAGTCAGTTTCTACTAGGGACCAAGAGTAAACCAAAGCCTGTGTCTTGAAAGGAGAGTAGCATCTGACAAGTAAATTTCTCCGAATATTAAGAAAATACTCTGTGAACCACTTATCCTGGGGTTAGCATTTTTTTTCTTAAAGGGCCGATTAGTAGATACTTTGGGCATATGGCCCATTTGGTCTCAGTCACAACAGCTTAATTTGTCCATTGTAGAACACATGAAAGTAGTCAAAGACAATAAGTAAATGAATGAACATGGTGTTCCAATAAGGCAATAAAATCAGGCAGTTGCCCTGCAGGCTGTAGTTTATTGAGCCCTGCTCTTATTGGGGCTTGTCACTAACTCCATAGAGCATTTCGGTCTTCCCCCAAAACTTAAGTAACTTTGGATTTTCTGGTTTATAGGGCCAACGAGAGAGCTGGTAGGTAGCATCATGCTTGGAGAATGGAGAGCCTTCTCTTGCTTTGGACCTTACTCAAAGCGGGTAGTCAGTGAGCTCATTTAACAAATGGGTTAGACCCAAATGCTTTCTTCCCAAACCCAAAGGGTGCTCCATAAAGCATTGTACATTTTTCTTAGTTCTAGTGAGTGTATTGTACTTTTGGGTGGATTTTCCAAGTGTCCTGAAACACCAGAAACACTGAAATGACACCGAGTTGGCAGACCCAGTTGTTCATGGGATTTATCTTATACCTCATGGCATAAATTTGTACTATAAGTTATCCACAAAACAGCATGGTATTGGCACAAAAACCAACATTTGGATCAATGAAACAGAATAGAGAGTCCAGAAATAAGCCCACACACCTATGGTCAATTAATCTTCAACAAAGGAGGCAAGAATGTACAATGGGAAAAAGACGGTCTCTTCAGCAAGTCGTGTTGGGAAAGTTGGACAGCTGCAAGTAAATCAATGAAATTAGAACACACCCTCTCACCATACACAAAAATAAACTCAAAATGGCTTGAAGACCTAAACATAAGATGTGACACCATAAAACTCCTAGAAGAGATTGTAGGCAAAACATTCTGACATAAATCATACCAATGTTTTCTTATGTCAGTCTCTCAAGGCAATAGAAATAAAAACAAAAATAAACATATGGGACCTAATCAAACTTACAAGCTTTTGCACATCAAAGGAAACCATAAATAAAACAAAAAGACAACATACAGAATGGGAGAAAATATTTACAAATGATGTGACCAACAAGGGCTCAATTTCCAAAATACACAAACAGTTCATATAACTCAACAACAAAAAAACAAACCCAATCAAAAATTGGGCAGAAGACCTAAATAGACATTTCTCCAAAGAAGACATACAGATGGCCAACAGGCACATGAAAAGATGCTCAACATCGCTAATTATTAGAGAAATGCACATCAAAACTATCTCACTCCAGTCAGAATGGCCGTCATTAAAAAGTCTACAAATAACAAATGCTGAAGAAGGTGTGGAGAAAAGGGAACCCTCCTACACTGTTGGTGGGAATGTAGGTTGGTGGAGCCACTATGGAAAATGGAGATTCCTCAGAAAACTAAAAATAGAATTACCAGCAATCCCACTCCTGGGCATATATCCAGACGAAACTATAATTCAAAAAGATACCTGCACCCCTATTTTCATAGCAGCACTATTCACAATAGCCAAGACATGGAAGCAACCTAAATGTGTATTGACAGATGAGTGAATAAAGAAGATGTGGTATGTTTATACAATAGAATACTACTCAGCTATAAAAAAGAATGAAATAATGCCATTTGCAGCAATATGGATGCAACAAGAGGTTATCATACTAAGTGAAGTAAGTCAGAAAGAGAAAGACAAATACCCCATGATATCACTTACATGTGGAATCTAAACTATGATACAAATGAACCTATCTATGAAGCAGAAACAGGCTCACGAATATATAGAACAGACTTGTGGTAGCCAAGGGGGAGGGGGTTGGGGAAAGGGTGGAGTGGTAGGTTGGGGTTAGCAGATGTAAGCTATTATATAGAGAATGAATAAATAATAAAGTCCTACTGTATAGCACAGGGAACTATATTGAATATCCTATGGTAAACCATAAAGGAAATGAATATTAAAAAAGAATGTATATATATATATATATATATGTATAACTGAATCACTTTGCTGTACAGAATTAACACAGCATTGTAAATCAACTATACTTCAGTAGAAAAGAATGTTATCCACACTGCTGTCACTTCCTGCTTACTAGATTCTATAATATTAATATGATGTTATTGATGTAGTCAGTTTTATTTATTTATTTTTTGGTCTAAGAAGAAAAATTTTCTGCAGCAAATATTTTCTCTAAAGCACCAGAGCATAAATAGCTTAGGGTTTGTGGGGCACATTTAGTTCCTGTCATATATTCGTGTGTGTATGTGTGTGTGTGTGTGTGTGTGTGTGTTTACAACATTTTACAAGAGTAACAACCATATTTAGCCCACAAGCCTTACAAAAACAGGTTGTACACTGAATTTGGCTAATTGACCATAGTTCGCCAACCACTTTAGTAGCCCAATTTCATTTACTTTGAAACTCTGGGATGATCAAAGCTCTGTAAAATTGAATTATGGCACAGATTCAAATAATTTATTCAGATCTAAAGCATAAGAATAAAGATACAGTGCTATCTGTGTTGACTGCAAACTGCTTCTGTTGTTCTTTACCTTGTGGTAGTAGACACAAATGTAACAGAGACAAAGGCCTTTGTTGATTTCCTACAGCAAAGAGACAACAGGAAGAATAGACACTATTTTGGTTATTTTTGTTTACATTCACCATAAATACTGTCATTGTCCAGGATACTGTCGCTGCACAAACTAAACAGGTGAGTTAAGTGAGGAAGTGATAGGAATCACCCCCCCTTGGCATCTTTCAAATCGTTGATGTTGGCTTTACACTCTGCAATCTCCCAAGTATATAGTATTACTTTTGATTTATTATTTTGGGAGGAAAGCAAAATTACAGGAACTCTTAACGGATACTTTCTGTCCCAGAATTAAGGTAGGAATTCTGATCATTGTTGAGTATATCCATTTATCCCCAGACACATATAAGACCACGTTATCCTTGTGGTCCACAGTGATATTGTGAATCCCTCAAAGTTATCATTAGCTCAGAATCAGTATTCAATCATCCTCAAACAGTATGGATATTTTACTTTACTCACTGCACAGTAAACCTGAAAAAGTAGCTGTAAGAGAAGCTACGAAGTTTAAAGTAGTTAAAGTACATTTTTATGACGTTATTAGAGTTTCCTTACTCAAGTGTACCCAGAGTACTTCAAAGGACTTGGATTCTCTGATCTGATACAGGTTTGGGAATTGGGTACCAGGTCATGGTTATTGTGATGGCTCATATCAGATCTCTGATTGGCACACATAAAATATTTCCAGTCCACGAATCAAGTAGGAACTCTATGAGTAGTTGTTAAATTTATCACTAAGGACTCCATGATCAATAAGTAACCACCAAAGATTTATCTAGTTTAGCTCATTCTGGTGCTAAGTAGAGTATATATATCTTCATCTTATAAATTAGAGCAGCTTCTTGATTGCTTCCAGCATTGGTACTGAAAATAAATATCCTTTCCATTAGCAGTATCTCTCATTACCCTTTGGCCTATAGAAATTAGTCATTACAACAGTTATCAAAGATTCTATTTCTACTCCCATCAAAGTATTTCTGAAAGTCATGGTGAATAGACTTCCATAGACTTTATCATAGGACCTAGATAGGTTGTGAGTGTGGGGATATCTTGACTCTCAACAATATATCTGAAATTATTTTTTTCCCTCTGTGATTTAACATCATAAAAATACATTCCCACACCTGTTTTCCAGATTTGTGTTGATACAATTTAGCAAAATCTTTTAATACTTTTGATTTGTAATCCTCTTTTGTAGCTTTAATGTTCTAACTAATCTTCTGAAACATGCTGAGATCTGACTAACATTACAGATTGGAAGTCAATGAACAGTATACAGGAAGTGACAAATAAAGAGAAATTATTTTGTTCTACAAGGTAACTAACTGTCCCATGGGAATACATTGCAGACTTCAAGCAAGGCAGGAAAGGTCCCTTCAGGCTGAAGAGAATGTTGCTGATTCTCACGGATAGAAGTATCAAAGGGATTGCTGTTTAGTATTCTAGTTTTCTGCAACTGAGCTTAGAATAACATTTCTGTGGTCATAATTATGTTAACACTGCATATTTATTTCAGCAAAATTATGAAATATATGTCCTAGAAGAAAGAGGAAAAAATGTAAAAAAAGCAAATCTCCATCTTCTCTGGTGGGAATTTAATAATAATATCTAAATATGAAAGTAAAAATAATATAGCATAATAATAAGCATGCTATGTAGAAATAAGAAGAAAATACAAGAGGAAACAGCTAAAAGAGGTGAAATTGGTAGTCTCTGGAGAACAGGAATCCAGAGTGAGACACATAACCATTGTTTTTAGTTGTAAGTATTGTGATATTATTTGACTATATAAAACTAGGTATGTATGTAATAATAGTGCAAGTTAAATATATATTATACATGTATATATATATTAAAATATATATTAACACACACACACACACACATATATAAATTAGTTTGTTAGGAATGCCTAATAAAATACCATTGATTAGGTGGCCTAAACAATAGAAATTTATTTTCTCACAATTCTGGGAGCTGGTAATCCAAAACCAAAGGTGTTGGCAGATTTAGTTTCTCCTGAGGTCTCTCTCCTTGGCCTGAAGACAGCGCCTTCTCCTTATATGCTCACGTGGCCTTTTCCCTGGTGTCTCTTTGTAAGTCCAAATTTCCTCTTCTTAGGAGGACACCAGTCAGATTGGATTAGGGCATGCTCCAAAGGTTTCATTTTAATTTAATACCTCTTTAAAGACCCTATATCCAAATACAGTGCATACTGAGGTACTGGAATTTCATCTCTTCATATGAATTTTGGGGAGATATGATTCAGTCCATAACATAACATAACATAATAATGGCTACTGTACTGAAAGTGAAAAACAGGTTGTTGTAAGCGTATCGGTTGTTTACAGCCATTATAAAATGGCTAATTGGGAGTTAAGGCTCACTGCTGCTTCCCAGCATCACAGGAGTATCACTAGCCAGGGAAAGATAAAAATTCAAAATTCATAGTATGGTTTTTACTAAATGTGTATCACTCTCTGCACCATCATGAAGTTGAAAAATCACTGTTGAACCACCATAAGTCAGGGCTTGTTTATATATATTTTATATGTATGTATATATAATACATCCTCTCCCTTGGAGAGAGAGGGAGAGAGAGACTTTGGAGCTTTAAATCATGGCAGCCTTCATTGCCAATCCCAATTTTGCCATGTTTTTAGAAAACTTATTTCTAATTTTCTAATATTTGTTTCTTGCTTATAAATACAGGTTTCAGTGGGTTAAATAATATACTTTTTATGAAGTTCCTAAGCTCAATGCAAGCTCTCTGGGAACTCACTGAATCATGTACATTCCCGTTATACCCATAATAATGACATTAAGGCATAAAATATGCATTTATTCATGCTGTCATCCATTCAACACTTGCTGCATGTTAAATATATTTCAGGCACTTTTCTGAGGAAGAGTATATGAATACGAAGTATTTCTAAGTCTTCAGGAATTTATATTTAGTTAAGGAAACAAAGATGTAAACAAAAAGTGAAACAGAAATTTGTGTTTGCTATGAAAGAAACCTCCATGACACATACAGGAAGTATAAAAGTGAGGAAAGTCAATTCTACCTGTCGGGAGGATGGGCAGAGAAGGCAGAGTCAATACAGATTTTGTAACAGAGACGATGGGTAACTTAGAACTTCATTGTTAAATAAGAGTTCACTATAGAAAAGAAGTGCATTTTAGGCAGTGCAGATAGAAAAGCAAAACAAACCAGGAATAAAATGAATGGCCTGTCAGAAAAAAGAAGAAAATAAATATAATCAGAACAAAAGGCACAGGAGGGCTACACTGTACCAAATACATTTTCTTAACATTATTTTATTTAGTACTGATAGTATCACTATGAATAAGTACTTTTATTTTCTCATGTTATGAATGAGAAAAATAAGTTGGTAAAGGTTAAACCCATTCTTCTGTTTCACCCTTATAACAATGGATAAACTCCAGGACTGAATCCAAGCACCCTTCTCTTTGTCCTTACCGATCAATTAATACTTGCTGAGTAAAGCTTTGAATAAAGGAATGGTTGACTAATGGATACCCTGTCAATGTGCTGAAACCATGTCTACTTCTGAGGAAACAAACTTTTTTTAAGTAAAAATAAACAGAGAAGCAAAGGTTTAATGAACAATCTGAAAGTAAGATTTGGTCTATTTCAGCCTAGAATAAACCCAATTCTGCTATTCTAAAAATATCTTTGACATAATTTTTTTTTCTTATTTAGGTCAAGACCATTGTGCTTACTAATTGATACTAGTGATTAGAATATAATGACCACTTTCTCAATGTATTATGAGGCCAGGATGTTATAAGTGAAACATCCTTCGTATGTAAAATAATTCTTTTTTTTCTGAAAATGCTTACTGATATGGATAGCTGTCAAATATTTAAAGTTTTCATGCACAGAAGAAGCCAACTACACTAGATCCATAAAACTTGGTTTCATTCATTACAGACCATTTATTATGACAAAAATGTGAAATCACTATTAATTAGTCTTTAAAGGATATGCCTATCCTATAACTTACAGGAACACCGAATTTAACAGTTCTTTATGTCTCTTTCTGAGCTAAACAGACAGAATTTCTGACTATCCTGAATTTTATCTCTTCCCCAGACAAGTAGATGCAATACATGCTTGTTTTATTTTTGCATTTCCTGAGGCTCAGGACCTGTGTAGAAGAGTGACAACTCCATACCAGGGCTACTAGAATTTCATCTCTCCAGAGGGCACATTCAACTTGAGTGGTACAATGGGAGTGGGAGTGAGGGTTCCACTGGGAAGGTAATAATATAGATTATAGGTTACATAGATTTTTGAACCAAAGTGTTAAAAATATCAGCTACAATATGAAAGGTTTTTTTTTTTTTTTTTTTTGCAGTACGCGGGCCTCTCACTGCTGCGGCCTCTCCCGTTGCGGAGCACAGGCTCCGGACGCGCAGGCTCAGCGGCCATGGCTCACGGGACCAGCCGCTCCGCGGCATGTGGGATCTTCCCAGACCAGGGCACGAACCCGTGTCCCCTGCATCGAAAGGCGGACTCTCAACCACTGCGCCACGAGGGAAGCCCTATTTGTTTTTTAATGGTGACTATTTCCCAATCTCTTTGCAAAATGCAAAAGACTGCAGTTTCGCCATTTAAAAACAATTTGGGGAAAAAAGAAAAAAATCAGACAAAAGAAGATAATAGCATGTGTGTTAAGGTCTAAAAGTTTAGAAATTAACCACTAGAATATTTTTCTTCAATCTCTTAATTATATTTTTAACTTCAACTCCACTGTCATTGTAGAGTAGCTTTGAAGAAGTTCTATTGAGTTTTAGCCTTCAGATTAATAACATTTCAGATAATTAGCAGAAGAAGAGAGTACCTTAATAGCTTTGGAGGCATGAGGCCTATAGAAAGAAAAAAAACAAAAAACAAAAAAACCCTTAGTTGAAATTTCCTTGGGGTCACATTAGTATTTAATCAACGTGTGAGAGTTAATGGTAATAACGGTGAGGCTGACTGGTTCAACAGGCAGTCTTCTTCAGAAGTACGCATTTCAATAGCAGATAATGCTTTCAAAGTTTGATAGTAATTTCCAGGAGTTTCCATTAATTTGAAATTAGAGACATAGTTTATAACATAGTGAAAATTAGTTCTACTTTAATGAACCTAGATTAACAGTCTATTAAATTCAGAATCCTGGTCTCTGTAATTGATAATTTAGAAAACTTTAACCATCTAGATGTATAATACCGTAAACGATGGTTTCACTCAAAAAAATAAAACAGTGCTCCTGTTCAAAGTGGCAAACCAACTATGCTGTGCTGTTCCTAAGGAAGCGAATTGGATTCATTCTCACATTCTTGCAGTACATTTATTGCTTCAGAAATGACAGAGAGGCAGGCAGTTGATATGCAAATAATTCACTTCCTGCTCTGCAAGTGACAACGTGAATTGTTCTGGATCCTTTAAAGACCTTTCCTTCCATTCAGCCTTGTTGCCAACCAGTCAGGAGTTACATCCTCTCTTCTGTCCTTCCTTCCTTACATTTGCATTTTGGCCCGGGATTATACCAAGGAGAAATGTCACTATAATTTTGTAATTACATTGCAGAGGACTTGCCAGTAACTGACGCGTTATACGTTTACTACTTCTCTGTATGTTGTTTGTCTTCCCCACCAGAAGGTAAGCTTCAAGAGGGAGGAACTTTTACCTTTCATTATTTGTTTGCTTGTTTATTTTGCACTATTTTATCCCCAGTACCTAGAACTCTTCCTGGCATCTAGTAGGTACCCAACACATTTTGATAGAATGAATAAATGAACTGATTTACACTCTTGTTTTGTCCCAGTATCTCTTACAGAAATCATGGTTACTTACTGTGTCAGTCCTTCTTAGTGTAAGAGTAAATATTCTCCTATCTGATCCCTGGGCCTAGAAACGTCCTGACTTCACATGGAGCCATTTCTTAGTGTTTTATAAACAGCTTGCTAAGTTTGATTAGAACACCACGTAATAGATGTCTTATCCTTTCTCCTCTTGGGCGTAGGGAAGTGTTCCTCTCTGAATTTTCTAGTCAGTTTCCTGCTGCCCAGTGTTTCTTCATGCCTCTGTCACCTTCCCCTCACCCTTCCTAGCTACCCCACATGCACATCCAGGATAGACAGAGCCTGGAAACTGCCCTTGATTCCAGCCGTATCTTGGGACATCTGACGCTCTTGCCTGGTTCCTGAAATTGTTGATCTCCCAAGGATTATCTCAATTTTTGCCTTATGGTAAACAAATGCCATTGTTAATGATCTAATCTTTCACCTAACATCAAATGTTACCACTATCCAGAACTCTCAACCTCAAGCTTTGTGGTCACTGTTACCTTGCTGAATTAGATTAAATTTTCGCTCCCTGTTTTGTATTTGGTTGATGGGCAATTCATCCTTATAGTCAGGCTTAGATCCTCTGAGAATGCACAGCAGTTGACACAGTTGGCATTTTGTTATTTATAAACTGTGATGACATTAGTAAAAATTGCATCCAAAGGTTATGAAGAGTCTATCATAGATAACGATAAAATAAGCAATATCCTACATGGTAAAGTTAAAGGATGCAATAGGAAATTAACCTGACCCCAATTCACCTCATTTAAAACACACTGACGAAAATAGTAAATACTCCTTATTTTTGTGGTTTATATATATATATATATATATATATATATATATATATATATAAAATATTCATATGTTACCACAAAAATATAAGAAGTTAGCATATTAAAACTCAGCTCTGACCATGCTATGCTCTTGGTTGAAAATCTTCAGTGACAGTCTGGGCACAATTGATGGGCACATCAATTGACATCAAAACCCCTTGAGACCTAAGCAGAGCATTGGCCAGTCTATGCTGTCGTCCTGCTCTTCGTTCATCAGATGATACCCCAGCCAACTGTCTACTCCCTCTCCCCATACACACTCGGAGCTCCCCTGCTCTGTTTTCCTCTCTACTCTCCACTTGATCTGGCAGACTCTCCTCTCAATTTCTAGCCAAAAGAAAATTAAGTAAAACATCAGGCTTTGGAGTGAAAGACCTGGGATCAAACCCACACCTTGTAGTTCTGTGAGCTTGAGCAAGTTTTACTTCATCTGATTTTTTTTTTTTTAATTTTTAAGTGGATGACATAATATCTACTCTACAGGATTAGTGCAAGAATAATACAGGTAAGGTAAATACCTCAATCCCTGATATAAATGATATCTTTTACCTAATTTCCTGAATACACTTTAAATTTCAAGCATTCTTTGCTGCCCTTATTTGAAGTAATGTAGAGGAAAGAGCACAGACTTTGGATGCAAAAAAGAGTACTTTCAATCTTGGCTTTGGCATTCATCTGCAATGTGCCTCAGTCAAGTACTTAACTTATTTGAGCTCACTGCCTTACCTGTAGAAAGTAAGAGCCAGTTCTTTACATTATTTAACTTAACATTCTAAATGTTAATATTTAACATTAATATGTTAAATATGTTAAATACTTACATTATTTAACTTAATTTCTGAATGAAATGATATGCAAAAATAACTGCCACAGAGTTCCTTTCCTTTCTTTGAACACATAAAGCACTTTGTACATGTATCTCTTATGACATTTGAAATGTTCTAATAGTTTTACTGTGAACTTATTATACTAAAAAGATTTTACCTGTCTTTAGGATAGGAACTGAGTTGTTTTCATTTTTTATCTTAATGCTCTGCTTTGAATATATATGCTACAGGTATTTTTGTGTATAATATAAGAGATGAGTAATATAACAATTGCAACTAACTTTTGCTAGAATTACTTTATCAAATTAGAGGACAGTGTCCAAAATTCTGAGAACTAGCATTATGAACAAATATGTTTTGATGGAAGGAGAGCAAGGAGTGAAATGAATGATGGTTTTCCCACAAGGAAATTCTAAGGGGAGTTTAAAGGCACAGTACTCTTGAAGAGGGACAAAAAAAAGATGCAAGAGAAAGGGTGGTGAAGAATAAGATACATGATAGTAAAGGTTACCAGCACCCTTTTTTTTCTTTAGTTACTGAAGCCCCTCTGCTCCTCTAACCTTCACCAAAATGCCTTTGCTCTTTTTATTAGGGTGGCTTAATCCCATGGTGCCAGGCTGCGTCATGGGTTGAGATCCCCAGAAGCCGACCCTGAGGCGTGGATTGACAGGTGAGAGATTTATTAAGAAAATGCCTCATGGGGAATTGGCAAGGGAGTAGGGAAAGCAGGGCAGGGAAGGGTTATGAAATGGAAAATCTAAGCGAGGTATCATCTCAGGCAAATTTCTGCAAAAAATGGCTTCATCCTGATCTTGCAAGGGTTTTCTGAAATGTAAGTTATGCCTCAGTGTCGTTTTGACTTGGTGAGGGAGATATAAATTCCCAGGTGCTTCCTGATCTCTGTACAAGACAGGCAAATGAGGCTCTGGCAACCTAAGGGCAGTCCTCTGTAGAAGAACTGCACGTGCTGAGTTTTGGAAATAAAAGCACAAAACGTGACCACCTCCTGTCCCCACTTTCACCCCCGTATACACATCCAAGACTCTCTGGGCAGAGCATTTTCCAAAACACCAGCTAAGGTGAGTAAGAGTTGTGATATCATTACCGTTTATTAAATTCTGCAGTGGGAATGCAGAACTCTTAGGTGCTTCTCTTTTGCTCCTCTCTCATGATTACTCTCAGAGTTTGAATGTATGACATCCATGACCAGAAACACCAAAGAGAAAGACTAAGCACTCCCAGGAGGAACGCTTTAGAAATTGAAGTAAAGGATGTCTTTAGGCTGAGAGAATTCAGATGATCGCTATTTCACTTAGCTTTGAAACCTGGCATTTTTAGAACCAGTTCTCCTGGGACACTAGGCCATTTACTTTGAATTTAGGCTTCAGAACCTTAAGATTCTATTCAACATGTGACCCCTTCAATGCATAAACAGGCCGTGGGGTTTGGTCTGGAATATCAATGCAACTTCCACAGTCGTTTAATTTATTTCAAGGGTTATCTGCCCATTTCATTCACCCAATTTCTATATTCTTACTCCATTATTTACAAGAAAGGATATACTGTGAGCAGACGTGGGAGCAAACTGTGTTAGTGGCCTCAGAAGCAGAATGAGCCCTTGTGAGTTAACACTGGCAGGAATGCTTCAGAGGCACCAAAGAAGTTTGTACCTGTATTGCAGGCTTTTTCTCTGTGCTTTAATTCTGAAGCAGAGCATTAGCTTTGACATTTTTCAGTTGATAGGCATTTATCTAGGTATTCTTTGGGAATTTCAAAGTAGGTTAAAAGGCTTTTTGAAGGATGGGGAAATGAAGCTTTCATATTTGATATTTCCATTGCAGCTATTATTGAGAAAACTAGCTCTATGGCAAGAGAACAGAACAAACAACACAAGATTACATTCCTGAATCTCAAACCACACTTCTGACAATGTGTTGTGCTCTGCATCATTCCTCCGTGTGCTCCCCAAAATGATTCACTTTTATTTAAAAGATGGCACAACCAAAACTAGCTGGAAGAATAAATTAATAATATTAGCCTTCATGAAAATACGAAATGTTAAAAACCAGCCAAACATATTCTTTCTTCTAGGGAAGAAGAATTAAAAGTGGCATAGCTTATAACTCTCTAAAGCTGGATCTTTTCATGACAAGTTGACAAGCTCTGTAAAGAATCAGCGGAGTATGCTGTGAAAACCTAAAATGCACAATATTCTTGGTATGGTTAAGACTCAGCCTCAGCAGAGTGAATCTTCCTAATACCTAAAAATGAGAGTTAAGGTCATATATGAACAACAAAAAAAAGTATGTCCTTCGGCTGTCAGCTCAAAATTCCACATAACCATAATGTGGCGCCCACATGAGCCAATCATTCCCAAAAGAGCTAAGAGCAAATGGTTGCTTCCTTTATGCTCATGACTTTGGGACAGAGTTCCAAAGCTTAGTTACCTCTGTCTTCTTTTTTCTTAGCTAATTGTTTGCAACAATCACACTTGTCAGAAGGAAAATATTTTCCTTCATGCTAAAGAGCTCATGGCACAAAACCCATATGGTTATAAAGACTGAAGAACTCATCCCACTCCTCACTCCAGGAGAGGAGTATTTAGATGTGAAGATATTTTTAATTCTTATATTATTGGGAGTATTAGGTGCATATACATTTATAATCATCATATCTTCTTAATATATTCTTTCATCTTTATGACATGTCTCTCTTTATTTCTAGAAAGATTTCTTACAAGAAATATAAGTCAATTTCTGTGATATTCATATAGCCACTTCAGTTAGTTTATGGAGACAATTTGTAGGGCACACATTTTTCTATCTTTTCAGCCTATTTGTGTCTTTGAATATAAAATGTATCTTTATAAATAGCATGTAAGAAAGTCATGCTTTTTTGTGTCCAGTCTAACAATCTCTGCCTTTTGAATGAAGGACTAGTCCATTCACATTTAATGTAATTATTGATATAGCTGGGTTTACATCTGCCATTTTGGTGTTTATTTTCTATATTTCTTCTGTTTTGTCATTGTTGTTGATTCCTCTGTTGATTTTTTAAACTATATTTTGAGTTACTATTTACTTAATAGCTGTTCTGCAGATCACAATATCCACATTTGATTTTTATGTTGTATTTTTTTGTTCCTGTATCAGTTCCTCCTGTACTCTGTTCTTTTGTGTTAAACACATATATTTAAGCACCATTTTAGTTTCTCTGTTAATTTAAATTATTTTTCAGTTATTAGAGAAATTAAAACTACTAAAAAAAATTAAACGGAAACTCTAGAGTTTAAAAGTGCAGTAGCCAAAAAGAGAGAGGAAGAGAGAACCTATTGGAAGTGCTGAATAGCAGATATGAAACAGCAGAGAAAGAAAAAAAATCAGTGAGTATGAAGTGTGATCTACACCGGATGTTATCTAATCTGAAGAAAAATTAACAGAATAACATTAAACATAGTAAGGTACATGTAATGGGATTCCCATAAAGAAGGAAGAAGAAAAGATGTTTGAAGAAATAATAGCTGACGATTTTAAAATTTGGAAAAAAATTAATCTATAGGTGCAAGAATCTCAACAAACCCTAAGCAGTATGTATTCAAAGAGAATCACACATAGGATCATTATTGAGGAGGTTGCTTCAGAGTGAGTTTTGCATTTCTTTTGTTAAATTTATTCCTAAGTAAGTTATCTTTTTTGGTGATATTCTAAATGGAATTTTTTAAAATTTTATGTTGTTCCTTACTAGTGTATAAGAATACAATTTTGTATGTTTATCTTTTACCTACAATTTTACTGAACAAATGTATTAGTTCTAATAGATTTTTTACTGGATTCCTTAGGACTTTTTTATATACAGGATCATGTAATCTACAAATTGAGATAGCTTTAGTTCTTCTGTTCCAATCTGGAGAACTTTTATTTTCTTTTTCTTGCCTAATTGCCACATCATTTTACTTTTTGTTTTATATGTCTCATACTTTTCTTCTGTTTCTCCTTTACTGCTTTCTTTTGTATTTAGTGAATATTTTCTAGGGTAACATTTCAATTTCTTTAATAATTTTTTATTATAGTTATTGAATTATCTTCTTAATGGTTGTTCTAGGGCTTATCATATACAACTTAACATCAGAATCTACTTCAGATTTATACTAACTTGATACTCCAGTTAATATTATTATATATATTACATTTATATATTTTATAAACCCAACAATATATTATTATAATTATTACTTTATATAATTTTATGTCTTTTAAGGAAGATGAGAGAAGAAATAGCAAGTACATATATAGAGAGCTTATTATGCTAAACTTATTAATTATAATTTTTGCCTCTCTTCATTTGTTCCTATGGATTCAACCTCTGAGCTCCTTTTCTCACTCCATTATAACTTTGCTCCCATTTGTCTCTTTTATTCTTTTATTTTGCATTCTGGTTAAATTCTAACATAAAAATGTGTTACCATACAAATGAATAGGTAAAGTTATTTCACTTAGAAAAAGTACAAGTAAAGATATGAAGTTATTTCACTTATCTATGGAAAGCATCTTTAAATAATTATGAAATAATTATATGTATATATTTATGCACATATAATTATAAAGTAGTAATAGTGGTTGTATTTATACTAACATCTAAAATGATTTAGCTTCTATTCATGGGAGACAAGACCACTAAAGGAGAGACTTAAGACATGAATAGTTAATAGTCTCATTTTTCTCTGCATTCAATTGAGCACACAAAAAACATTATAATCAATTTTGTACATTTCGCTTTTAGAGTAATAAATTAGTGATGATTTTAAAAAAGGATAGTAACAATATAAGTCACGCCATCTAAGAAAGTGTTCTAGAGACTAATATGGAATTAATATGGAAAAAATAAAGAGTTCAATAATTTGAAAGAATGGCACTATGGAAGATTTGGATCTCTTTTTTTATATCCCTAGGGAAATAAAAGAACTAATGGAGGAAGCTATAGGGCTCAAGTTTCAGCTCTAGAAAAGGGAGAGTATTTTTAACATATAAAGATAGTACATGAGGTAATTGGTTCTATCACCAGTGGTATTTAAGCAAAGACTAATTAAACACATTATTAAAATTTGAAGAATAATTAAAGAATCAAAGGAAAAGCTAAACAACCTGGTTTTGAAAAAAGCTAAAAGTAGAAACAGGTAATGGACTCAAAGCAGCATTACTTTCAGGGCTGCTTTCCTATTTGCAGAACCCTACCCAAGATTCAAAGACCCTTAAAGACTTTTATTTGGCATTCGATTTATATAACCTTGGGTCACTTTATTTGACAGTTCCCAAGATTTCAGGCCATGAAGGAGGGAGAGTTTCCCAAAGGAAACTCAGGAGTCTAACTAAAAACAGGGATGATGGATGCACAAAAACTCTGCATGTCTTCTGCAACAAGAATGTTTTACAGAGATATCAATCAAGTGGTATAGAGATTTTTTATTAAATTATTCTCTATGATATCACTTCATATGGTAATACTGATATTGGGATTTTTGTCTTTTGTCTTAATTATTGTCAGCAAAATATTACAAATGAAATATTTAGAATTTTCTGTTTGAGGTCTCTTGGAAGGAATGCATTTTCTTCCTCCTGATATTTCCTTTCATGTGGAAGGAACTCAACTAACAGTATCACTTCTGGTCTCTCTGCCCTTTTATCTGATGTGAGGCTGGAAGGAGAAATTGGCATGTATAAGCAGTTCCTTCTTATTTCTTTTCTATGGAATGAGCTGCCTGTAGGAAGAAAGCATTCTTCTCTTCTCCTTCTTGCCATAAAATTTTCAGAGCCAGGTCCCTGTTCTGTTCAAACCTCAGCAAAGTCACTGGTCTTGAATTGTCTTAGCCACATGCCAGTTCTAAGAGAAACAAATGTCAGTTTGTGGCCCTTGTCAGCTATGTGGGGTTTTAGGATTAAAAACTCTTTCAACTGACCTTGAACTATGCAAGCACTACTTTCCCTAAACAGAAGTGGCTGAGACAACTACTTGGCTTTAGGGAAAATCTTTTCTACAATTAGTTCTATTAAACATCGGGGAGGGGGGAGGGATGGATTGGGAGTTTGAGGTTAGTAGATGCAAACTATTACATATAGAATGGATAAACAACAAGGTCCTACTGTATATCACAGGGAATTATATTCAATATCCTGGGATAAAACATAGTGGAAAAGAATATAAAAAAGAAGGTATATATATTCAGGTATAACTGAATCACTTTGCTGTACAGCAGAAGTTAACACAACATTATAAATCAACTATACTTCAATAAAAAGTAAATAAATAATTGTAGGTGGGGTAGGGTTCATTAAACAGCTTCATCTCCCCCCCCAAAAAAAAGTCAGGGGCATATCAATACTTGTTGCTATTAAGTTACATGGGAAGTAGAAGTTTTAAACCAGTGGGGGGGTTATGGACTGAATTTTGTGCCCCACCGACCCCCAAAACTCATATTTGGAAGCTATAACCCCTATTGTGGCTATATTTGAGATAGAGCCTCTAAAGAGGTTATTAAGGGTGAAAGAGATCTTAAGGGTGAGGCCATGATTTGATAGGATTGGTGTCCCTGCTAGAAGAGGCGCGCTCTCTCTCTCTCTCTCTCTCTCTCTCTCATCTATCTATCTATCTATCTATCTCTCCCTTTCTCTCTTCTCTTCACTCAACCCCCATGCACATGCACATGCCAAGTGAAGACATAGAAGGAGTCATCTGCAAGCCAGGAAGAGAGTCCTCAACAGAAACCAGCCCTGCCAAACCTTGATTTGGAACTTCTAGCCTCTAGAAATGTAAGAAAATTAATTTATTTTGTTTAAGCCACCCAGTCTATGGTAAATATTTTGTTATGGCAGCCCAACAGGCTAACACAGTAAGCAAACGCCTTAGGCCACTAGGGGGCAGGCTGCAAATCTCTCACCCACAGGACTCAATGGAGGTTACCAGAGGTTTCAGGGAAAGAGAGAGAGGGGGTGACTAACTTGCTTAGTTGAATCTTTTCAAGTAGCATCTTTTCAAATGTGATGCACACTTAAAATTCTATTGTTTCCTATACTCTCCAAAAAAAAAAAAAAAAAAAACAAAATAAAAACTTTTAACCAATAGCTTTTACTACCTAGGAAGTGTTTGAAATGTTTTCTTCCTCATCTCGGTGCTTAGGTACTTAGATTATGAAAAAGACAGGATTTGAGATAAAAGTTTTGTAACCACATAACAAATTCTAGGAAGTGAGCACCAAAATTAACTATAAAGAACTTCAGAGAAAGGAAGAAACTCAGGATGTTTTTCCATCATACTTTATTCCTTTTTAGCTGTATATTTGTGTGTGTGTGTGTGTGTGTGTGTGTCTGTGTGTGTGTGTGTGTTGATCTTAAGTTGATGTGAATTACAATTATACCCTCTTATTATCACTTTTGGGCAGGTGGCAGTTGTGATGTAGTTTCATTACTTGTTTGTGTGGACACATTTAGCCATAGCTGCATATTCTTCTTCTCTCAAAAGAGTTATGTGTCCTCTTGTTACAACACATGCTAAGTGTAATTGCCATTTAAAATGTCTTTAAAGGATTACACCACAATTTGGCATTAAATGAAGAGGTTACTATGTAATCAGGAAGGCGTGAAAAGTGATCAATGGGGGGTAAATTTGATATTTGTGAAAAAAATATTCATCATTAGGGAACTGGCTATAATTCCTCATTTTCTTGCAAAGCAGCAGCCAAGTGCTTATAGGATCTCAGGGAGAAAGATATCCTCAAGAAGCAGTTTAACTTTTGTTGTTAAGATCAGTAGTAGACTATTGCTCACCACAATGTAGCTAAAGGCAGAGCCGTTACTAAAACCCCAGAATAGAGGAAAAGTTAGTGTGACTATTTCCTGCGTTGAGTAAGACAATTGTTAAAACACTGAGTTATCCTTTAATTGGCAGCATTTTTTCCTTATTGTTGGTATAGATGGTAAAATAATGGTGTGTCTTACAATGAATGGCTTAAGGTAGATGAAATATAATGAAATAAACCCAACCAAAGCATTATGTGCTTCAAAAGTTAATCTCTTTGGTTTGTTGTAGTGTTATTTGTGAGTAGAATTTTTTTGCTTCTTTTGAGAAATAATATTCTTCTTGGGAAGAACCACAGCAAGGCTTTTTGCTTATTGAATCTGACACCTTCTTAACCATATATATTTCTCATACGTGAAAAAAAAAAAATCTATGAACAGTCAGTACATTTCTGCAAGGTTAAACCAAATTTGAAGACTTGTGCAGTTTATTCTTGCAATTTCTTCATTGAAAAAGATATCTTGGATTTCCTATTTGAATTGATTCCATAAATATAATTGCCATAAAATAAGGTCATATGTACTACTGCTTCAGGCAATTAAACGTGCAATTTATTGTTGCACAAAGCTCAATATCGAGTCTATTTCTGTTGTAGAGCTCATTTAGCCATATGTTCATTTAAGAGCAGTCTTGCAATTTCATTCCAGTATACTTATAGGAGGGTGACGGAAAGCAAAGTTTTACTTGTCATTGAAAGGCAGTCAAGAGATAGTCCAACAGTTAGTCACACTCTGGGCAGGATTTTGGAGGGGGTCTTCTATCTCTACAAACAAAGGTTGAAAAAACAGACCTATTTCACTTCAAAATTTGTTAGGAGGGCAGATATCATGGTAAGTGTTCTTAACACACACACATCAAAACAAACAAACAAACACAACAACAACAAAGAAACACAAGGAAACTCTGGGAGGTGTTGGATCTATCCTTGACCTCAATTGTGGTGAGGGTATCACAGGTGTTTGCATATGTCCAAATTCATTAAATTGTATACATTAAAATATTTGCAGTTTTTTGTATATCAATTATACAACAATTAAGCTATTAAGGAAACCGGATCTATTATCATCTTCTTTTTTGCCATACATAGAACCCAAGCTGATCTTTCACGTTACATTCATGTTATTTTTGTTTCAGTTATAAGGAATATTCCTTCATCCCTCCATTTGAATTAATCTGTGAAAGTATAATCTTAGTTGAGATTTGAAACATCAGTGACTTAGAGTGTACTAAGAAGCAGAAATCTATTTTTGGATGCTTTATTTCTTGTAAAACATAAGAAGAGAACTTGGCAGTCCACTCATGCCTTGATTAAATACAGCTCTGATTCAATAAGGAAAGAAAACGTTTACTTGATGAAATTCTTCTGTAAAGGTATTTCCTTTCTTCAATTAGTAAGGAATTTTGATTTTATTTTTCAGCCTTGTAGTTAGGATGTAATTTGATTCCTTTGGGAACTATTGGGATCCTCTCAGAAAATTCCATAATATGTTCAGAAATTTTACTTTCCTTAGAAACTGAAGGTGATACAAAAGAATCAATAGATTATAATTTACTGCTTGACTAAATTTTCAGGGGTAAAGTTTCCTTTTTGTGTCTATTTTTTCTTATATTCCAACGTGCCAAGTATTTATATAAGCACACATATTCATACAGTTATGCAATACTTAGCATATAATTGTTCCCACGTACTTAGTAATTGATTAAAAGGATTTGTGGATTCACTTTTTGTATAGGAACATAAGTAGATGTCATGCATATCAGTATGGCCTTGGCACATAACAAATTGTAGTAAGATATATTCTCATCTGAGGGTTAACTGAAAATGGGCCTGAAGACTGCAGCCCCAAGGCCAGGGCCAAAAAAACCTATGTAGCTACAAGGATAGCACTTCAAACCAGAGACACATATCTCCATAGAATACCAGCTTTATCAGACTCCTTTTTTTATTGTCAGTTTGTTTTTCTCAGATCTCAGAGGAGGGCAATTCTTTCACAGCTCTTCCCTCCCCACCACATCTAGAGTTCTTTAACCTATTTTGTGTTTAACCTATATTGTGTTTCCTCCACCTATCATGATACTTATCATTCCTACTTATGAATGCTCATCTATTTTTAAATATCATCTTTAGTTTGTCACCTCTGTTAGGGCAGAGACTGTGCCCATATTGGTTGCCCTTTTATCTAAGCACCACAATATCTGGTAACTTGAAGAACTAGAATATGTGTTTATTGAATGTATGACAAATTGAGTAAATTCTTTATTTAATACTTCTTCCCCACAAAATCAAAGAATCAATCATGTCTTATACATCTTTGTACTTCTCAGTACAACAAGGTGCTTTTTACAAAGTGAATGCTCTGTGAGAGGATCAAGATGACAAGCCTGTTAAAATCCTATGAAATGACAGAATAAACCCGTTATCACAATAAAATAAGAAAGAAAGCTATGTTGTGGAATTCCTGAAAGCTAGAAAGCAGGTACTGTTAGATATACTAAGAAACAAACCTGGAAGTAGTCATAAGCCAGAGGAGAACATGCTTAAGGGTAAGTTTGGGGCAGGAAGAGTCACCTGGGCCACTTAGAGCCACTTAGCCTGGGAGCTTCACAGCCTGTCCCTCTGTGACTTCACTGACCAGGGCATTTGGCCAAAGACTAAAGCATTGAGTGGGATGCTTGGACTAAGGCCTAAGGGGATGATCCAAGGTTACTGCTAACTATCTTGAGGGGGTCCTGTCAACACCACAAAGACCACCATTACCTGCATCCCCCACAGACCCTCACCTGTTGAACAGGCATTTTCAAAACCAAACATAAACTGCCGGCAAATCTTTGAGCTATAGCAAGCTACTATGAAAGTGAGATACCAAGCTTTAAAAAAAAAAAGTGTTAACATCTGAGAAGATGGAATTCGTAACGCCCACAGGACAACTATACATAATAAAATGAGAGAAATGTGAAAAATATTACATTTAGGAGATCTTGAAAATTTAAAAATTCTACTACAAAAGTAAAACAAATGTTCCAGGTGGTAGGCGGCTTTCTAGAGTGACCCTCCCACCCTGGTTTCTTTGTAATCTCAGAAACTGTGATTATGCTTTTGATGGCAAAGAGGATTTTGTAGATTCAGTTAAGGTTGCTAAGCACTTAGTTTTGAATTAATCAAAAGGAAGTTTATCCAAGAAGTTGCAATTTCATCGCATGAGCCTTTTAAAAGCAGAGTTCTCTCTCCAGCTAGAGGCAGAAGGGCAAGCCAGGACTCCAGAGCATGAAGAGGAGTCTGTCCTCCACTGGTGGCTTGAATATGTAGGAAGCTTTGTGGAAAGGACTAGAGAGGTGACTCTGGGGGGCTCAGACAGCTGCTAGCTGACAGTCCAAAAGGAAACAGGGACTTCAAACCTATGGCCACAGGGAACTGCATTCTGCCAACTCAAATGAGCTTTAAAGCAGATTCTTCCTCAGAGCCTCCAAATAAGAGCTTCTACCCTGGCTGATACCTTTATTTCAGCCTTGTGAGAGCCTAAGCAGAAAAACCAGTTAAGCCAGCCAGACTTTTGATTTTAAATCATATTTAAAATCATATTTAATTCTACTTAAAATCATATTTAATTCTACTCTTTCTCAGTAAACAGTTAATCATGATATTTAACTACTTCCTTTGAATTATTTTTCACACTTATCTCTTACAAACATTACCTTTAGGGCCTATCTCTTCATACCTAGAGAATTGAAAAGTTCTGAAGAGCTGTACCATCATTAGCTTTCCTCTCCTATCAAATCATCATAAATGCCACCAGTGTCATATTATTAAAAAGCCTCTAATAAAATTGCCTTCTTGCTCACAAAACTACCCAGAGTTCTCGTCTAAAAGATATTTAAATTCTTATGTTGACAATTCACAAGCTTCTATAATCTAGTTTCTGCAGTCCTCCTAGTTTATCTAAAATTTCCCTTTTGAATTCTCTAATCCAGTCAAGTTATAACGTATTAAATACTGTCCACTGAATTTACCTTATGTTTGTTACATATTGATTTGGCTTATAGGATGATTTATACATGAGATGACTTTATGTCTCTTAGCAAAATTCTTTTCTTCCTCCAAAATCCATTTCAAATCTCATCTGATCCAATAACGTCTTCCCTGAATATTTCAGATGAAAATATTTTTCTATCATAATATCCAACTTCAATGATTCTTGGATAAATTCTTACATACAAACTTGGCCTGTTGGTTCCAAACTTTCATGTTAGGTTTCAGATAACATGATTCTTCATCAGACAATTCAATCTAGTTCTGTATATAATTGCATCCTTAAAAAGTAACTAGGGGCAGGGGAGGGAGTGTAAGAACATTCCTTAGGAATTTGGAAACTAAATTTTTTATTAGGTATGAAGAGTGAAAATTTCTGTTGACTATAATTGACAAAGTGTTTATTGCTTTCTGTACAAAAGCCAGTATCAGATGAGCATTCAGGCTGAACATCTCTCTCTTCTCCAAAGAAGGAGATCCTTGGGGTCAGCGTTAAAGATCAGTGACAATGATGACAAATGTGACCTGATTGACCATGTCTTATCAATTCTACAGGCAAAACTCAAGTCTTTAGTGTTCAGAATAAATTCATTAACAATATGTTAAATTGTAGGAAACAATGGTGGCAGTAACCGTACACCCTAAATGGTTTTGCTTTAAATTATGAAAGTCTAGAAAAAAATCAGCTGACACACACTTCATATCAAATACTGCCTACCCACTATCCTAAAAGTTATTTTTGCTAAAACTGAACAGCATTCTATTTTCTTAAATAGTTGAAAAGAAAATATATATTCCTTAACATGCTGCAACTTATACATATATATATTGTTTGTTTTTATCCAAATTAACACCAAAGTTTATATATAAGATATTCTACATGTTATCTTTTGTTCCTAAAATGACTGGAAACGCATCTTAAATTCAACCTGAGACCTGGCAGCCATATGTTTCTTCAAGAAAATCTCCGTTTCTTGCCTACTATCTTGGTTTGTGCACTTTTACACTTCAATACTGTCATATAACGAGTTTTCTTGCTCCAAGTTTTGCTACTCTATGATCTTTATCTTACATGGATATAGAAGACTTTTTCTAAAAGGCCAATCTTGTTATTTTACTCCCCATTAAATGGCTTCCATTTGACTAGAGGAGAAAGTCAAACTTTCTACCTTGGCTGGAACTGGGTTTTGCATTCCTTTCACTCCTCACTCACTCCTCACCGTGTTCAGAACTGCATCCAAAGCCATACTATAAAGCTCTGCAAAGTGACTATGCTTCTCCTCATTGCTGCTTTCTTCTGTGGAATGTACAAGCTCCACTCCCGTCCCACTGCTCTCCTCCCCTTCCTCACCTATGTGTCTGGCAAGATTCTATTAGTCTTTTAAGTTTCAGTTCATGCACCACACTCTAGAAAAATATATGATGAATTTTCTTATTTCCAAAAGAAATTTAGCCATAACTTTCTCCACAGATTTGACATACACTGTATTTACAACATTGTATAATTTATAATTTTATAATTCATTTATAATTTTATAATTCATTCCCTATTCCACATGGCTGCTGTAACTACACGGTTTAGCATCCATGATATAGTACAGTTACCATCACAAAAAAGTTAGTCAAACATGACCTATTAATGAATATATTTATTCATACAAGAAAATTTACATGTGGGAATAACTGTTACTGCATTGGAACACTATAGATGTCTTGATGATTAGGACATTTCTATCAAATATCAGCAAAATTGCAGAAGTGAATATCCATTATGAGAAAAAGCAATACTAATATCAAACAATCATACAACATTTTCAATAAGCTTAGGCAAAATCTAAGCGCTTTTTGTGTATTGATTCATTGAGGTCTCTAAACTCCATTCATTTCCTTGGAGGTGCAATTCTATGCCATTTATCAGTTTAAACCCAGTACTTTGAATAGCACTTGACCATAGTAGATGCTGATCATATAAATACATTCTATTAGCATTTTTGGAGACATATAAAGGCTTGCTGCTAATTAAGTCTTTGATGTATTACTATAAATTAAATTTTGTCTTAGTTTGGTGCTTACATTTCTAATCCAGTGTAGCACAATTTAAAGCAATTTGAAATATTCTAGATAACAGGTAGTTTTTCGCTTATTATTTTAAAAATTATTATTAATATAATCTTACTATGAAAATATATTTAATTCAAAAGATACTTCATACATAAAATATCCTATTTTCACACACGGGAATGCATTGCTTTTTCTTTGTTTCAGCATTCTATGACATCATTTGTTTTATTCCATTTTGGTTTATCCTTAATTATTTGCATATATATTTTCTTATTATATTGTTGGTTCCAGTGGGCTACTGTCTATCTGCCAGACTGTGCCTCACCCATCTTTTCTTTCCTACACAAACCCTAGATATAAGATAAATACTATGAACTAGTGGAAAGAAGAAAGACTATAAAGTAGGATTATTGGATGTAATGCCAGGTCTGCCAGGAAGTAGCTCTGCTACCTTAACTAATTTTTTTTCTGGGATTCACTTTATTCTTATGTGAATAAGTGTTTAGGGTTAAATCATCTCAAGTTTCTCTCTAGTTCTAATATTCTATTATTCAATGAGACAACTGTTTATGTTAAATTTAGTCATCTCTATGAATGAGTCATGGTTATTTGACTAGAACAGAGAATTCTTTAAATAACTTGTCTCTATAGAATAATAAATTACATATTAGCCCAGCATTTGTTCATCCATCTTTCATTAATGTTAGAATCCCTAAATCTGAGCACATGGGGAGCCAGCTAAAGATACATTATGCAGCCTTCCTTGCTGTTACTAGTTCTGGTCTGGTGACTAGGTTTTGACCAATGGAATATTAATAGAAGCAATGTGTTCATTTCTCAGGTTGTCCCACTAAAGGGAATGGACATGCCCATCACTTTCTTCATATTCCTTCCTGCTGAAAGGGATACAGACTTAGTGGTGAATTATGCAGGTAAGAGCAGGACTCAAGAAGAGTTACTTAACAAAATAGGGAGATGTAGGTTCCCAACCCAGCAGTACAGTATATATGCCTGTACTTGCTTATACAGCTGAACCTTGAACAACATGGGGGTTAGGGGTGCTGACCCGTTTGCGGAGTCAAAACTCTGTAAGTAACTTATAGTTGGCCCTGTGTATCCACAGTTCTGCATCTGTGGATTCAACCAACCTCAGATTGTGTAGTACCGTAGTATTTACTATTGAAAAGAAGTCCACATGTAAGTGGACCCGGGCAGTTCAAACCTGTGTTAAGAGTCAACTGTAATCTATTATTATACACAAAACAGAGAAATAATTTCTGTTACAACAAAACAGTATTACATCAGCTAAACCAATATTCTAACTAATATTCAGGGCCTAATAACGCTCAACAGAGTTGTAACTGGAAAAAGCATCTGTAAAGCATCTTGAAAAGAAATATCAATAGAACATCATGTTCCTCATTTATACTGAAGATGCTGTGCCAGATAGATATGGTAATCAGGGAGCAGTAAATATTCTAGATGTCCCAGTAAGATTTATGCATGCCAAAGGATGAGAGATATACTCTGTGAATGTTTAGGGGCCTGACACATTGGTAAAGTTGCTAGCAGACTATGATTCATATCAGAATATCCTTTCTAAAGTGAGAGATAAGTTACTTCACCATTCACCACAAAGAGAAAGTGACCGTATGTCATTATGTTTTTGGATTTTGAAGTCAAGTTATACCACAATTTGGTATGCTACATCAATACTTTTACTGGGTAATCCATAAAACTGTTAGTTTGAGAGGACCTGAAGCAAGAACCACTTATTCAGCAGGTCCAGCCTGCAGTTCAAGCTGCCCTGCTACTTGGGCCTCACATCCCAGTAGACCAGGGGTGCCACACTACAGTCTGTTGGCCAAATCTGGCCCATCACCTATTTTTGTATAACCTGTAAGCTAAGCATAGTTTCTATTTTATTAAATAGTTGAAACAAATATCAAGAGTAATATTTCATAACGTGAAAATTACATGAAATCTAAATTTCCATGCCCACAAAGCAAATTTTATTGGAATATAGCTACACTTCTCCTTTCACTTATTGTCTATGGATACTTTCGTGCTATGATGACAAAGATGGATAGTTGTGAAAGAGATTGTATGGCCCATGAAGCCTTAAATATTTAATACCTGTCTCTTTATAGAAAAAGTTGCCACTCCCTGCAGTAGGAAGAAAACAGAAACTTGTAGTGGAGCCTCTGGCAGCACTTAAGAAGAAACCATGGCTCAGACTCAGTTTGAGTTTTATACTAGGGCCATGCTCTCTTTCTCAAAGATAAAACTGTGGGTTCAACATCATAGATGTCCCCTCACCCAGACTGATCTAGATATTGCCACTATTAAATGTTTCACCTGCCAATCTCAGAGGTCATTTGAAAAGTTGCTCCTGGGGTGTTTCTAGTATCCAAACTCCTGATAATAAAGCACCAAGTAAAAGTGTGACCTAAAATACCTATGATGATTTGGGCATTATCTAATTCACTAAGTCATAAAGCTGGGTGTATATCTCAACATTCCACTGAGAACTGGAGATAAAGTGTGTAAGAACAAAACAAAGATGGATCAGAGGAAACAAGTACACTACACAAACATGTACCTTAGACACCCATGGTAGCTGTTCCTTTTGTTTTACTCTCTCTCCTTCATATCACATCTCAAGCTTCAAAAGGAGTTCTCTATGAGCACCTTGTGCTGGAGGAAAAAGCAGCCACCCACATACTATACTGACACCACCTGGCAATGGATAGCCACTGTATTATGGCCCCACTCAGGGGAAGACTGAAATTTTCAGTAAAGGGAAATTCTCCTAGTGGACAGAACTTGGGCCAGTACACCTATTTGTCTCCTTCATGTAAAAGGAGAGTCTGTCTAAAGAAAATGCCTGTGCTAGCTAATGGGTTGGATGACCTATCAAGGTTTCGAAAAGAACAAGATTTGCATGATTGGTGATAAGTCTAGACAAGAAATAATTGAAAGAACTTCTGGATATAGGCATCAGTGATGAAGGTAATTGTGTTTGCTGTAAATGATCGTCAGAGAAGATTCATTTCAGAGGAGGCTTTAAATAAAAGGAGAGAGACTATGACCCTTCAGATGATGTCACTGACTCTTTTCCAAACATCCTTCTGCTTGCTTGATAGAGCTGCATATGAAGTAGCCATGGAGGATGGCATAAAGGCCATGCATGACTTTGGTTACTTAGAATTATCCTCACCAAGGCTGATCTGGTTACTGCTAGAACCCAGAGGCTAATGCTGAGCACCTAATAATGTATTATTTCCCCAAAGAGTAGCCATCCTCCCGGTAGCAGGCTAATTACATTGTCCCCTTTCATCGTATCTATCAGATCTATCCCCACACAGGGGTAGATATGTATATATAAAATCTGGGATGCAAATATGCCTTCCTGTCTGTAACACTTCTGCCAGTGACACTATTCAGGGAATTTCAGATATCCTAACATGTCAAATAACATCACCACCAATCAAAGTGTATGCTATTCATTTGTATGGCAAAGAAGTGAAGCAATGAGCTGGCATCCATGAATTTTACTTACTTAGCACGTCCTCATGATTCAATTGCAGCTGGCTTTATAGAATTGTGGAACAGCCTGCTGAAAGTTTAGTTATACCACTGAGGGACAGACAAGTCTCTTTAAGGTCACGACATTCTCCATTTATCATGTAATATATGCCATAAACCAGAAGCCACTATATGGGTCTCCCTTTACTACAGCTAGAGTACTTAGAATGGGGAAACTAAGGGGTTAGAGGTAGGGGTGTTCTTTTTTTACTATAGCATAAAATAAATCACCAGAAGCATTTTTTGCTTTCTGTTTCCATGACCTTGACTTTGGTGCCTTAGACGTCTCAGTGTCCAAGGTAGAAATGCTTCTACTAGAGAACACAGTTACGCTCCTTTAAATTAAAACAAAACAAAACAAAAAAACCTGAAATTACTCTTTGTGCTCCTCACGTCATTCAGTGAAAAGGGTCAGTATCCTGATGAAGTGATTGATATTCATTATCAAGGAGAAAGTGGATGGCTGCTACATAATAGGACAAGAAACACAATGTCTGGAACTAGAGGATTCACTGGCTTTTAGTACCTTTTAGTACACTTTTTCCCAATAGTAATCAATGGAACACTCAGTCTAATAAAGATGGGGCCAAAAAGATTCAGATCTCAAGAATAAACGTTTGGGTCACCGCACTTGATAAAGAGTCTTATCCATTCTAGGTAATTACATAGGGTAAAAGGAACATTAAATGGGTGTTGAAACACAGAAGGTGCAGAAATGGGACTGTTAAAGTCAGGTTTTATATTAATTGTTTCTCTCCACTTACATTAAGAAATGGCGGTGGCTAAAGACATACTTTGGGTGGGAATATATCTACAGTGCTATCATCCCATGATTAAATGAGAGCTTATGGTATTTTGCATGAGCTCACACATTTTTCATCAAGAAAAAGAGTAAGAGTAGAAATTGACAAGCAAAAGGGGTGGACTGTGCTGGGTATTTTTGTTTGCATCTCCAGGTCTCCTCCTCACCCTTTCCCACCATATTCTGTTTCCTGAGAAGTTAACTTTATAGAATGCATCAATGAGCTCCTTTCCCATACGGTTGGATTTAATCAGTGGGAAACACTTGCAAAAGGTAGGATGGAAGGGGGGCATTGAGACTGGGCTACACATTACACTGACTCCTGTTGAATCTATTAAACACCACAGTTCCTTCCTGGGACCCCCTCTTACAGCTAGCTATAGTTACATTTTCCAGTTCTAGTAACTGCTCAATCCTCTTACCTCTTCAGATATATGATTACTAACAGTTCTTGCTAGCCCCAAGTAGCTTCACCCAAACTTTTTGCTTTGCTTAATTGCCCACACTTGTAAATAGTCTTTTCACTAATATCTCCTCAGATATATTTTAAATACACCCTGTTTGTGTGTGAAATCTGTTTCCTGTGGAGAGCCTGAATGATACAAATACAGAGTGACACAATATTAAATGTTGTATATTATTTTTTCTTCTACCTCTTAAGTCTAAAGTATTAAAAGTTCCATATAAAATAGATATCATTATCTTAGAAAATGTCACCAATACCATATTCCCTATGGCAATTCAGTCCCTAGTTTTGATGAAACGGTAATATGAGAATAAATGGATCTTCTTTGTCTTTTTGTCTCTTTGTGCATGCTTTAGAAAAATGACCTTTAGAAGCAGTGCACTGGAATATAAATGCAAACTGCCTTTAAACATTTTTGACAAGCTTAGTGCACTTAAAGCCTCTACTGCTGTGTAAAAACAAGTTGGTTAAATAACTTACATTTAATAGTTGCTAACAATTATTGTTACCTCCATATAGCTTTGGATTTCATCATGTTGTATAGATTTATTATAGTTGTGAAGAATTTTAAACAATTTACTCAACTGGTGAAATTTTATATGGATGAGAAATACATTATGACACGGTAAAATAAAAATGAGTAATCTAAGTTTAATTCATAGATTTGGATCAGTCTTCTAGTTATTCTCAGTAAAACTGACTAAATGATAAAGAAACACAATCAACAAATATATCCAAGTAATACTTAACTGGCAAATAATACTGCATGTCATAGTAATTTGTGTCAATGTTTTAATCATTTCTACACGGTAACAGTATACACTTATAATTTTGTAAAATTATTTCTGTATTTCTTTATTGTGTTGCTTTGTTCTTATATCTTTAGTAATGCTAATAAACACTTTTTAACATGGAGTCATATCTATATAACACATTGCATAATATGGTTTCAAGTACTGAAGAGTTTGCCCCCAAATATAATAAAACCATTTTTACTTTATATGTATAACTTCAGCATGGCTTTTTGCATATATATTTATTTACATTTGAAAATACCAATTGGTAAGCATATATGGGATATTTTCTAAAATACACCATGAAAGTGATAATTAATTTTTAAAAGAATCAACGTGATGATTAACAATGATCATTAAAACTGTTCTCTTTAGGGCTTCCCTGGTGGCGCAGTGGTTCAGAGTCCGCCTGCCGATGCAGGGGACATGGGTTCATGCCCCTGTCTGGGAAGGTCCCACATGCCGCGGAGCGGCTGGGCCCGTGAGCCATGGCCGCTGAGCCTGCACACCCAGGGCCTGTGCTCCGCAACAGGAGAGGCCACAACAGTGAGAGGCCCGCGTACCGCAAAAAAAAAAAAAAAAAAAACCAATAACTTCTCTTTAGAATCTTTTGGAGATTGGGTAGTTAGGTGGCTTTCAAGGATGTTCTGGCAGCTGCAAGTAGCAGTTATGTGTGGATTTACCTCTAGAAAATAGAAAAACATAACTAGAAGAATCTTTCATAAAGTATTTATGAAAGGAGATTAAGACAATGGAGATATTGAGGCTCAATCAATTAATCTAACCTAGGAAACTCAGTCAACATACTGCTTTCAGAGAAAGGAATGTATTTATAAAGTTTTCTTATGTAAAAATAATTCAAATTTCATGTGGGATTTCCTGCCCCCAACCCCAATAGATTAAATTGTATCAACCCCCACCCCTAATATCCTACCTCTTCTTTTTGGACATCCAAAACTCCTGAAGTAACAGAGGTAGTAAGGCAGCCTACTTCCTGGGAGTCTATTTTCCTTCTGGCTCCAAATTCTCTTTCTGCTGAATTGGTTCAATTTCTGGATCATCTTATGTGTTGTTCCTACTACTAGGGTTGCCATATTTAACAAACAGAAATACAGCATTTTAAGTTAAATTTGAATTTCAGATAAAAATGAGTGGTTTTTTTTAGTATAAGTCTGTTCCATGCACTATTTGGGACATACCTATACAAAAAACTTATTTATTGTTTATTTTGTTATTTATTTGATACATTTAACTGGGTGTCTGTACTATATCTGACAATGCTACCTATTGCATACTAGATTAGTCTTTGATGAAATTCAGCTTCTTTTCATTAGTTGCTCCTTCTCTCCCCACCCCACTGCAATAAGATTTTTTTCCTGAAATAGTTTTCAGTTAAGTTTTAGGAGAGCTAGAGAAAAAAATATATGAACAATAGGAGATGTTGTAAAACACAATTTATTTTTCCTCCTAACATGAAAGTAAAATTCACTGCTCTTTATCACCAGTGCATGCATTTTTAATTGGTAGTGACTGACTCTTGATTACAAGGAAACAGAGAGAGAGATTCTTAAATGCAACTTTGAGTAAATTTAGAATGTCTGTACTTGTTTCCTCATATATAGCATGAAAAGATTGATTATTTATATGAAGGGTATGTAGATTTATCTATCTATCAAATTTAAAGTTGCATTAATATTTTTGGGACATCTTATATATACATATCAATTTTAAGAAATAAGAATTTTTTTGCCATTAAGGAAGGAAGCAGAATAGATGAGCTAAGGAAACAAAAAATGATAGGGTTAGAAAATATTTATCTGGAAAAGGCCTTGAGGCCTGTTTTTTTGTTGTTTGTTTGTTTGTTTGTTTGTTTCAGTATTCCCTACTTCTACTCTTCCTACCTCTGTGGACCAGTGGAATAAGCCCAGACTTTGTAACTGGGGAGACTGACTCAGCATTCCATTGGTTTTATAAATTTTATAATTTTTAACTTTTCTGAGCCCTACTTCATTTTTAGAGTCTGATATTTTCATCAGGAATTTGCTCATATGCAGCTTTGTCACTGAGGCCATCTCTTATCACCCTGTTAGTATAGCACATCAAATGTACACTTTATTTTTCTGCACAGCACATATCATCTCTCACATCATATGATCCTTCATATATTAACCTGTTCATTTTTATTGCCTATCTCTTCATGCCAGAAGGTAGCCACCAAAATGACCAGGATTTTGCCTGTCATTTCTTTCCTGTGTCCCCAACATTTCAAACTGTTCCTAGCACATAAAAGGATACAATATATATTTGTTGACTGAAAGGTGAGCTTTACCTATTTCCATATATCATAAAGAGCTAAACCAAATTCCAGAAGATTTTTCTGAAGCTTTAAAGGTGTACTGCATATAGAGAATTAGGATAGTGCCTGGCTCATGGTATGCAGGAAATTCATCATTAATTTTATTGTTACCAACATAGTGCACACGCCCTGACATGTAGTAGTAAATCAATGGATTTTAATACTCTTTCCTTTCCTTCCCAATTTCTTTGATTTATCTCCTTTGTTGAAGTCCTAGCTTCTCTGAAAGCTACAAATGAACAGAATCATGGAAATGCAGGAAAATACAAAGAACAATGAAAATGCTAAATTTACAAAATATTAATAATAATGTGTTGCTTGAATTACATAAATATATTTATAATAATTAAATGAAAATGCTTGAAAACAATAGCACAAAAGTTGCAGGGGTGTCTATAATGTCACATTATTTTAAAATTTTAGCATCTTGGAGGTAGCAGGGAGAGTATTCAGAGATATTAAATCTTACTAAGTGAAAGATTCTTGTTGTGGTCTCTTGGGTAATAAAGCAGAAAAAGAGCTTGCAACTAACAATCTCATAAAGAAGAAAAATAACTTTAAAATAACTTGATCAATTCAAAAGTGTGCAAGAAACAGGAAAAAAACTTGTAATCTAATAGATATACATAAATCCAAATGTATAAACAAATCCAGTAATTTGATGAGGAATAAATAATGAAATGAAAGTGGTCACTGCGTTTAAAAATAGAATCTAAGTATAGGCTGCTTTAAAAAGACACCTGACATTTAAAAGTAAAGAAAAGGTTATTATAAAAGTATGGGAAATATGCCAAAATAAAATGAAAAAAACAATAAGAAAATTGGTATAGTTATGTTAACATCAAAGATGACTTTAAGGCAGTAAGAATTACTAGAGCTGTAGAGAGATATTTCAACATGATAATAGGGTCAATGTGCCAGGAGGGTAATCAATTCTAAATTCGTATGCATGTAGTAACCTAGGTTTATACGATGTAAAGCAAAAATTGATAGAAATAAAAAAGAAATAAACACTACCACAAATATATTGGGAAAATTTTCAGGTATTCCTCTCAGTAATAGAACAAGAACACAAAAAAACACTAAAGCTATAGAAGATGAGACAAAATTATTTTTAAAAAATTCAACCTAGGGCTTCCCTGGTGGCGCAGTGGTTGAGAGTCTGCCTGCCGACGCAGGGGACACGGGTTCGTGACCCGGTCTGGGAAGATCCCACATGCCGCAGAGCGGCTAGGCCCGTGAGCCATGGCCGCTGAGCCTGCGCATCCGGAGCTTGTGCTCCACAATGGGAGAGGCCACAACAGTGAGAGGCCTGCATACTGCAAAAAAAAAAAAATTCAGCCTAAAGCTGACACACAGAATGCCACCAATAACAACTAAAGAACATGTATTCATTCCAAGCATGCTTGGAACATTTACCAAAATTGATTATAGGCCGAGCAATAAAGCATGTATCAACAAATTTAAAAGATCTCTCATAATACAGAATAAATTTTCTGGCCACAGTGGAACTATGCTAAGAAGCAATAACAAAAAGATAGCTGATCAGCTCAGTGCTTTGTGACCATCTAGAGGGATGGGATATGGAGGGTGGGAGGGAGACCCAAGAGGGAGGAGGCATGGGGATATATGTATATGTATAGCTGATTCACTGTGTTATGCAGCAGAAACTAACACATCATTGTAAAGCAATTACACGCCAATAATTTTTTTAAAAAGCTGAAAAATCCTCAAATGTCTAAAAAATAGAAAACTCTTCTAAATAACTTGGGTCAAAAGAAATCACAATGGAAATTTCAAATATTTTTAACTGTATGATAATGAAAATGAGGTTTGGTGGCCTTTTTGGATGCAATGACGATGAAATTTGAGAAAAAAATATAATGTGTCAGTGAATATGTTAGAAACGATTTAAGTAGCAGCTTCTAAAAGTTATAAAAAGACTTCTAGCAATTCCATGTTCCTACCAAAGACTAGAAAAGAGAGAGAAAATTTAAAATGTGTGTGTGTATTTTAACATATTAGACAGCTGATGAAGCAACCTGGACTTAAAGGGAACAAAATGCCTAAGAAGGCAAAACCTTTTGGAGAGGTATGACAACATTCTGCAGTTGTTTTTTGTTTGTTTGTTTGCTTTTCTCCCATTTGAGTGGGAACCACACTCAAGGTGAGACAAAGTGCTCAAGATTCTGAATAACAGCATAGTGTTAGGGAGTTTCACGGGGATAGATGACAAAAAAAAGCACAAATTAGAGTATTTGCGAATCAGGATCAGATTCTAAGGAAAAAACGAGAGGAAGAGAACTGAGTCCCAAGCTCTTCAGCTTCTCTGTTTGTGAAATCCACTGAATTCTAAAGTCAAAGGGACCATCTAGGAAGCTAAGATGAAATCTTACACAAACTAAAGACTTCCAGTTTCCGGGTCCTCATGCAATGAGCTTGGAAATCACCACTCTCCATCCTAACAAGTCAAACACTGAACACACTGAGTTGTCAACTCTTCTTGGACCCATAAGAGAGGGGAGGGGGGGACAAGGGCAAACCACTGCCCCCAAGATTAGAGGGACAGACAGGTAAATACAGGGAATCATGGCTTCCTAGGGCTCAGACCCAAGGACAGAAAACCACTGTGGGAACCAGAGCCACAGTAGGAAAATCTGAGCTGTAATTGACAAATTGCTGGCGACACAGTGTAGACAACCGTTGAGAGTTAAAAAGCCCAGGGGGATCTTATCATAGGAGGGCCCCCACAATACTGTGAGATTTACCTTCAGGAGTTCAAGCAGATTCCCACAGTAAATATCAGAGGAAAAAATTCCCATTGAGTTTCATGCTGGGGGTTGGGAAAAGGAATTATTTTTAAATATGCCCGAACACTCTTAACACGACCTATACTCAGGAGAAACTAGTTAACCAGAGCCTAGCCTGCTGGGGTAGTTTCAGAGCCTAACTGACCTAGGGAAGAGAAGTACCTAAACTCCCTACCCACTCTAGCCATGCTGTCCTACCTCATCAGGAAGAAAAAAAAAAAAATCCCTGAGAAACATTTGTGATGTTCCCAGTCCACAGGCATAGACTCACTAAAAGACTGAGACTTAACCATAGGACTGTAGAATGCATTCCCTCCCTACACATCACCACATTGCTAAAGGCCTATTTACAGAAGTTCCTTTTACCTGGAACATCATATCCAACTACCAAGAAAAAATTACAAGGCATACCAAAAGGCAACAAAACCCACAATTTGAAGAAACAGAGCAAGCATCAGAACCAGACATGACAGGGATGCTGGAATAATCAAACCGGGAATTTAAAACAACTAGGATTCATACACTAAGGTCTCTAATGGATAAAGTAAACAGCACGCAGGAACCGATGGGCAATGTCAGCAGAGAGATGGAAATCCTAAGGACCAAAAAAAAAAAAAAATGCTAGCAATAAAAAAGCACTGCAACAGAAATAATGACTTTGATGGGCTTATTAGTAGACCAAGCATGGCTGAGCAAAGAAGAGTGGAGTTTTCAGCAGAAGCTTAGCTGTGATTAACAAAGTAATAGTTCAGAGGTCAGTGGAGGAAGAGGAGATTTTGAAAGACCAAAAATCTAAGGTGGGACCTCTCAAAGTTTATGACCTAGAAATAGGTTGAGCAGACCAGAGCTAGAAGTCTTATCAAACCTACAACCTAGGGGCTTCCCTGGTGGCTCAGTGGTTGAGATGTCCGCCTGCCGATGCAGGGGACACGGGTTCGTGTCCCGGTCCGGGAGGATCCCACATGCTGCGGAGCAGCTAGGCCCGTGAGCCATGGCCGCTGAGCCTGTGCATCCGGAGCCTGTGCTCCGCAATGGGAGAGGCCACAGCAGTGAGAGGCCCGTGTACCGCAAAAAAAAAAAAAAAAAAAAAAAAAAAAACCTACAACCTAGACTCAAGCCAAGTCAGCCCCTAACTGGATTAATGTGATCAGCTTCCTCCCTATCCACCTAGCAAGAGAGACAGTAAACTTCCCCGAGAAAAGGTGCTACAGATGCTATAAAAAATGCTCTTTACATAATGTCTGGAATCACTCAAAACATTAACAAAACATGCCAAGAGAAAGGACTAAATGATTGAAAGTCAATAGGATAAAATAAATACAGACAGTAAAAACAGACCTATGTGAAACAGATTTTAGAGTAATCAGACAAGTATTCTAATTAGAAAAATGTAGATATATATGGGGAAAAGAGATGAAATATGGAGAATTCCCCAAATAATTGAAATTTATGTAAAGAATCAAAGTAAAATACTGGTATTAAAAAACACAATAACCAGTATAGAGAACTCTGTGGATAGATTTAACAACAAGTTAGTGGAAGAGTGTGTCCTTGATCTAGAATATAGATCAACAGAAAATATACAGACTAAAACACAGAAAGGAGAATAACTGAATGGACCAAAAAGAATGTGTGTGTCTGTGCACAAAAATGTGTGTACATATATCACTGAAATATCTAATATATCTGTCATAGAGTCCCTAGAAGGAAAGACAAAATTAGGCAGAAGAAATTTTTCAAGATATGATAGTAACTTAAGATTTTACAAAACTGATGAAAAATTTCAGCCCATAGATCCAAGAAACTGCAAACTCTAATTGTTAATGAATACAAGAAAATCATGACTAGGCATACACTAGTCCAACTGCTGAGAACCAAAGAAAAGGAAAGAATATTTTGAAGGCAGCAAGAGAAAAAAGCTACACTAACCTTAAAATAGCAACATATAAGACCACCAACTGACTTTTAGAAAAAATTATCAAAACCAAAAGACAATATAATGCAATCATTAGAGTGCTAAATCCAAATAATTGGCAAACTATAATACTATGTCCAGAAAAAAGTTTTAAAACTGAAAGCAAAATGAAATGTTTTTAAGATATATATATATATACAACAATATATACATTGGTAGTATCTGTCACAAGTACAAGAATTATACTTTAAAAATATTAAAAGTAATTATCAGGCAGAAGAAACATGATTTGAGTTGGGAACAGAGAAATATAAGAATGAGGAGCAAAAGAGATAAATTTGCCAAAACAGAAACAGAAGTAAAAAGAAAACCATAATTATCCTGTATTTACTAAAGAAACCAGATTTGTATTTTAAAACGTTTTTATGAAATATGATCAGCCCCATACAGTTTTAGTAGTGATTTAGTGAAACATTTAAGATAACAATAATATCAATATTTTGGAAAGTTATTTTGGTGAATGGAAAAACAGGGAACAGTTCCTACCCCATTTTATGAGGTCAGCAAAATTTTGAAGCCAAAGTCTCATGAGGACATAGAAAGATATAAAATTAGAAGCCAAGATTTCTCATGGACATAAATACAAAATCCTAAATAAAGTACAAGCAAAAAGAATCTAGTAATATATAAAACATGATTATATATCATAATTTCTTTGCATTTCTTACATCAAAGAAAAATTTGGGGTTAGCAGTCAAAACTCTACAAACATAATTAACCACAGTAGCAGACATATTGAAGAAAAAAATATGATAATTTGAATTGATATAAGAAAATATTTGATAAAATGTCATATCATTTATATTAAAAAATAAACAGCATACAAGCATTATAAAAGGAACTTTCTTAACCATATTACTATATCTAGAAAAATTAGCAAAAATACAGTTGCTAGTGAAATAATGAAGAATGTCCCTTAAAGACTGGGCAAAAAAGACACAGTTGCCTGTTCTCACCACTGTTATTCAACACTTCATAGGAGATTCTATTCAAGGCAATACACACAGAGAAAAATGTAAGGCACAAGAATTAAAAAGGAAAAAATAAAATTGCCATTAGTCACATAAGATACTATGTTCTTAGAAAATACAGAATAATATACAAACTATAAGAATTTATCAGTACGTTTGGCAAAGTATTTGGATACAAGGATAGTACAGAAAAAAATGACAAGAAAATCAAATACAAAATTACCATTTATAATAGTATTTAAAAATCACACACATTTAGGGACATATCCAATGAAATATGTGCAAACCCTCTAGAAATTTTAAAAGGCCTAAATAAGTGAAACCATGAAACACAATCATAATTTGAAAGATTTGATGCTGTAAAGATGCCAATTTCCCTAAATTGATCAGTAAATTCAGCAGTCCCAAACATAATTTTATATCCAGAACATATAAGAATACAAATCAATTAGTACATAGCAAGCAACCAAATAGGAAAATAGGTGAAAACCTGGGATAGGTACTTAACAAAAGAGTATATTCAAAGAGTCAATAAATAATAGAAAAGGTGTTCAATATCATAAGTAATAAAGGAGGTGCAAAGTAAAAACTAAGTATATTATCACATTTCCATTAAACGGGATAACTTTTTTTTAAAATGACGTCATCAATTCTTGGTAAAAGCTATCATATGCCGCTGGCAGAAGTATAAATACATTGGAAATTTAACTATATCTTGAAGACTAAGCATATGCACATATTATGACTCAGTAATATATCCCTAGGTATACAACCCAGGAATTGTGCATATATCCTCACAAAAGGCATGCATAAGAATATTCATAGCAATACTATTTGAAAGGATCCCAAAATGGAAACAGCCCTGATGCCTATCAATAGAAGAATGGATAGAGATATTGTGTATTCATTTAATGGAATGTTAGAAATCAATGGAAGTGAATAAGCTACTGAGTGGATTAATCTCAAAATATAATATTAAACTATATAATTCCATTTATATGAAGCTGAAGACTAGCAAAACTAAGTGATGCTAAAAGGAAGGTGTTTTTTGAGGGGAGACAGTGACTCCAAGCAGGATAATGGAGGATATTTAATAATGTTCTATTTCTCAATCTGACTGTTGATCACATGAATCCACTCAGTCACAAAAACGAATTGATCTGTACAGTTATTATTTTTGTACTTGTCTGTATGTAAATATAATTATTATATAGAATATTACACATATTATGCTTTAATAGAAACTTTAAAAAATGATACAACTAACCTCTTCAGCCTCTGTCTCATTTCTTTTAATATCCAAATGATAATACCCTCAAGTTCTCATCTAATGAATTCTGTTATTGCCATCTTTTCCTAGTGTTTCCTGCTTCCAGTATTATTGAAAGTTCACAAGCTTACTTACATTGTTTCTTAAATCAGTACTTCTGAAAGAAGAAACTCTATAATCATTGTTTTGCTCTTAAATCACACACATCACACAGTGATATCTCTTTCTCCAGATTTTGCTGGACTGTTCCAGCAAAATTTTGCTGGACTGTTCCTCCATTAATACATTTTGTAAAAGAACGTTGCCACTCTCTTGAATTTCTTAGCACCAGTGTATTACAGGATATGAGATGGTTGGGAACTGCTAGCACTATGGAAAAACACCACCATACTATTTGTAAAAATGGATTTTCTAGTTACATCCCCTAGCCCATAGTAAGTAGAAGATATTCTCATAGATATCTTACCATCCAATTCAGCAGTTTATTTTTCCCCATTTAAGAAAGACAGAAGTATAGCTACCCCAGGGGAGTTGTTATGGCCTATTCTTTTGCAAATGGCCTATTTCTTTGTCCTTAGATATGAGAATGTGTCCAATTCCTTTCTGAGATTTTAGCAACTTTGAGAAAATTTCACAAATTAGTGAAGGAAATTTCTGCCGTTTCTCCTCAAAATATACCATCACCTTCCCCTCACCTATGCGGTCTAAATTAGAACTCAAATTCAGGTTCTATCTTACAAAGTAAAAGTCCAGAGAGGTATGAAAAAATTGTGAAATGTGACTATGAATTACAATAATCACTTGGTCTTTCCCATAGGAAGTGAAAGAAATTAGAGAAAATTAGATTTTACTGAGCTAATGAGGCACACAGTAAAAGGTTTAGTTTTGCTTTCACTTTTTTATTGAAGCAAGCAATGTGAGATTGCAGCTAATTTTGTAATCACTTTCATCTATTTAAGTCATAAATCAGATAAATGTAAAAGTCAACTGAAAATCCTGTAAGACAAAAGGGATAGGGAGAAGGATCTAGCATATACTGGGTACCTATTATTAATATATTTGTTTTAATCCTCACAATAATCTTATAAAATAAATATTATTGTAATCTTACAGATGAGTAAAGTAGGTTCGGTGGGCTTAAATACCACCCCCAGTTTCACAAAGCTAGTACATTACAGAGGCAGGAGTCAAGGTCTGTATTCTTATAATGCGAACCATGCTGCTACTGCCCTACTGTAGAATTAGTCCACTGTAACAAATGGTCATTCGACCTTTATTTCTATGTGTATTTTATCTCTTTGTGGTCTTTACCACTATGTGTACTTAAACTCTAATTTATGATAGAAGTCATTTTAATCTGTGCCAAACCTTATTTCATTTGTGACCACACGGCAGCTTCTTTTCTGGAAAATATGTGGAATATTTTCAATTTGTATCATGTTCTTTGGATTTTCTAAAGAGCAGAAAACACTTAAAATTCAATTTTTGCCTACACACCTGGAATGCAATTAAAAAAGATGTCTACAATAACATTCATGTTTTTCCATGTGAATTGCTGAGCAGGAAGGAAGAAGCACTGAAATGGAATCTGGTAACAAACCATGATACCATGAACCAAATAGCCATCTTACCCAATGCAGTCCATAACTTAAGGGGATACACATTGTAGGTAGTGATTAAGATCATGGATTTTGAAATCAAGATGACCTGTGGATTACTATATTTCTTTAAATCTAAGACACTGTTGACTGTGAAAACTAACATTGCTTTATAATGAAGGAAAAAGTGCCAGCAGATAATTTTAAGATATCTTTGATTGCATGATGCATCCTGACTTCAGAAGAGTTCAATTTGGGGGAAAAAAAAGAATGAATGCGGAATTGATGGCATGAGGCAGCCATATCATATAAACTATAAACATTATAGGGGCTGAAACAAGATAAAAATTTATTCCTCAGTTACTGATGTACATAATGGTTGTTACTTATCGTGGCTGTCGTCTCCTTCTGAGAACTGATTCAGGGATCCAGATTCTTTCCATCTTGGGTCTGGCCCATCTTTAATATATGACTTCCAGGATCCTGGTGATTATCTGCATGAAGATGGTGGGAGGGAAAAGAACCTGGGGGATTATGCCTGAGAATTGTGTATGAACCAGGGCTGGGAATGAAATTTATCACTAGCACTCACATTTCATTGTTGGAATTCATTCACAATGTCACAAAGCAAGCTGGGCAACTTCATCAAGGCACATGCCCACAAAGAAAAGGAATCGGGTTTGGTGCAGAGTTGAGCTCTACCATGACCCACCAAGTTAGTGTGCTCTCCAGCATCCATGATTCTCTCCACTCACAGACACATGCAAGACTGTTTCCCGGCCTCATTTTGGCTGGATGGATCACTCAGTGGACATACCAAGGGCAGCTGCCCTAAAGAAACACCCAGATCTACCCTGGACTCTCTGTGTGCAAGATTTTAGCATTTATTGTCTTAAGGCTTTGAGATTTGGTAATGTCGTATGTTTATTACTATAGCATAATTTAGTCCAATGTGCTTCATAAACTCAGGTTCCTCATTTTATTTGTTAAAGATAACAATGATTACATCACAGGGTAGCTGTAGGGATTAAATGTGGCATAACATCTAAGCATTGAGTATAGTGCCTGGCATGTAACAGTGTAATCAATAAGTAAAATGTATTACTCTGATTTTCATAAAATTGTTACCAACTTTTGAATGTGTAATCTTTACTCTCATTTTACTTCCATCTTGTGTAAATATTTAAATAATTAACTTCATTTTATACTTACAAACTAATTTTTACTTATATTACTTCATCTTTTAAATTTTCTGGGAAAGAAAAATCCCCTAACATAGGCTTCAGATAAAATTAGAGTGTTTTGGAACCCTTCATATGATAGTATGCCAAGATGTTCTGTTTATAGACACCAACAGTAACGTTGGTAATTGTGTGAGAGTTCTGGTGCTTCACTTAGGATGAACACAAATCGACAGAAGTTCAATCTTCAGCTACTCTAGAGAATTTATCCTAAACTCAAACCCTATTAAAGTTTTCAGAACCCATGAGAAAGCAATGAATTTGCTCCAGAAAGATGACAATAGATTTGAGCTTAAATATGCCTTAACTCCATGCTGATAATACTCTATTTCCACTGTGAGACCACCACCTCATTTTAGATGTGAAGCGAAGATTCATGCCGAAGTGTGCTATGGGGAAAAGGTGAGACCACTAAATGTCTTATCACACATGAAACTAAAGGGGAAGCATATCTTATAATCGGCTGAAATACACCTACAATTCAAGAAAAAATTTTAAAAAGCGAAACTAGACCATATTTTGATGTTATTATGGATTGAATATGTGTACATGGAAATAGAATGAGTGGGACAAAATGAGAATTTAGGGTCAAAACAGTTTTGCCTTTTTGCCTCTTTTTGTTTTGTTTTGTTTCATGGCCATTGCTACTTTTTTTTTTTCTTTTCTTTTTTTGATATACTTGACATTGTCAAAGTTCCATTCTTAGGGCAAAAGTGTAGATTAAGTTTTAAACTTTGAAAAGTGCACAACAGATATTATCCAAAGCAAAATTATTATTCAAAAATAATTTCAGTTTATAAAGTTCCTCAAATACCCAGGTGTATTTTGGGGCGAATGGCTATAAATACAGATTACCCATCTGCTGTTGTCTTTGAAAAATTTGCTCCTTTTTACTGTGATTTTATTTCTCCTTTGCTTTCATGCTGTCATCAACTTCAAAGTGAGGACCTTACACAGTAAAGATATGCAAAAGATACAGAAGTTTATGTAAATCAGGCCCAGCGTGTACTGATTTTTAGATACAGCTATTACTCAATTTTACAACATACAGTCATTGTACTTTTGTATTTTTCTAAACTAAATTATGAAAGTCAGTAATTTAAGTGATTCCGGTAAGAGAGTTCAAACTTTACCTATTTCAACCATTTGAATATTTTACTTTCATTTCAGTGAAATTATTCTCACTTTTAAAAGTGGTAATTTTGTGGGTTTTTCTGTTTTTTGCTTTGTGCAAAGCAGTAAAGTATGTATATTCCTGAAATTGATTACTACAGAAAAACATTTTATTCTTTATAGTTTGTAATCTTTTCCTATAAAATCATATTATTTTAAGATTTCTAAAAGTTGTCTATACACTGAAGATGAAATACTTTGTCATTTTTATAAAGATGATATTTTTTCATACCTATCAAATATAAAATATCCAGATGTGAAAAAATGGCACATTTCATACTGTTGGGGAGGAAGAAATTTTCCTCTACCCTTCTAGTTTCTTCTGGCTCTTCTAAGAATTAAGTTGGCATGGTATAGATTAACAGGAGAAAATCAAAAGAAAGTCTGACAGCATGTACACATGGGAGAGATCCAGAAAAACAGTAACTCACCAAAATGGTTAAAGCTCTCACCTTAAATATCATCTTACCCTAAAGACAAAAGAGGATGTCGGGGGTAGTGGTTTGGGACTTCAAAGGGGAGGAAGGCATTGAGATGGAGATGGAAAGCAAATGTTTGGTAAACAAATGTTTACTGGGTCACGAAGAGAAAACTGAACAGAAAAAGTAATTCTAACAGGAATTTTTTTGCTTTGTTCCTCCCTGTCTAACATACCTAGTTCATGCTATAGTTATCTATGGTGATAGTTCCCTCCCTGGGACAGGTCCTCTGTGTATATTCTTTTAGGCAGTTAAGGGGAAGGTCAAAGTTTTATTCTGAGTCTTTGGGGCCTTGATTGTTTCAGTTCAAAGTAATCCAAACAGACATTTTAGGGTGGCAAATTTTCCTTCCCTACAATATACATGATGATTTTTTATCATTGTATGTTTTACAAGTTATTCTTGAGGCTGCTCATCTCAGACATGTTAGGCATGAAATTGTTAATTGCAGAGACAAGATTTTTGGCATGCAAAAGCAACTTCTGTTTTGAAACTAGCTCTTTTACTTTATATGTTTATAATAAAATATGCAATAAACTTGTGTGAAGTTTAATATTTGAAGACTTTCCTAAAGCTAATGATTAAAATCACATTGAAATAATTACACAAAAAGGGTAGTTACTCTCTCCTCACATATTATAGGAGTTATCTGTGAGATACTGTTTGTTCAAATTACCATTTGGGCTTACATTTATTATTCTCTATATGTCAAATAATAATTAGTACCATTTTTACTAACTGGAGATATTATATTAAAATTTCACCTCTAGGTCCACTCTGAATAGTTTGTGAAACTGTCAGGAATTTTTTAGTGAACTAATGAAAGCCCATTTCCTGGATATCTGGGATATCTCTAGTTATAAGACTTCTCTTAACACATTGTAGTGAAAAACTGACTTGAAAGATTTCATGAAATATTTACAAATTTTTGTTTTAACTTCTAAAAGATGGTTAATGAAGGTAACTTACTTGTAATCCTTTTAAATTCCTTTTCATTTTTTTAAACTTCTTCATTCTCTTTTCCTACCTTCTCAAATTTTTATTCTAAGGCAAGAAAACTATGAACATAAAGGCAAAATCTTTCGTCCATGAATTCCATAAGCTTTCTAGTGAGAAAAGATGTTCTACTTAAAAATTTAAAGGGAAACCAAGTTAAAATGCAAAAACTGTCATTGAAATTAACATTACAAAATGTAAAGACTTCTTGAATTTCACTAAATATCCTTTATTTTTTTAATTTTATTATTATTATTTTTTTTGCGGTACGCGGGCCTCTCACTGTTGTGGCCTCTCCCGTTGCGGAGCACAGGCTCTGGACGCGCAGGCTCAGCAGCCATGGCTCACGGGCCCAGCTGCTCCGTGGCATGTGGGATCTTCCCAGACCGGGGCACGAACCCGTGTCCCCTGCATCGGCAGGCGGACTCTCAACCACTGTGTCACCAGGGAAGCCCTAAATATCCTTTATTTATCTTTAGAATGGTGACCTTAAAAACAGTTACACATTTTGGTTTTTACTTTCAAGGGCTACTTGTCAACCATTTTCCATTTTCCAAGCTGAATTCTGTTTTGTGGTTGCCCTTTAATCACTGAAGGTCCCTTTTTATCATTTCTGCACTAATTGGTATTAAAACACTTGACAATTTATTGTGATTTAAGTTTCATTAGCTTGCGTCTCTTTCCCCACTAGATGATTAACAAAGATGTTAAATAAGATTACAACCTAATAAAAATGCCCTCTGTACCCTGACAGCATCTCTCCTCAACTAGGTAACAACATGTTGTCTTGATGGAAGCAAAACATGGTTTCAGCCTGTGTCCTGTGAAGAATTAGGCTGTTTGTCTTAGAAAATTTGAAGATTTATAATCTCCCTTCAGGATATGATACGTGTAAGTTGAGAGTAAAACTGTCTTTTATTTAATTGATATAAATTTATATTAGTATTTGTATAAAATTAAGCTTCTTAATTATTCAGCTTTTAAAATATGAACCTTATTTCCAAAAAAAAGGTATTTCATACACATGCATACACACACACACACACACACACACACACACACACAGCACTTAAGATATAGATATTTTTAAAGCTAATTTATAATTTCAATTTATACTTTTCAATTTCTTGAAGACACCTTAAGGTGGATTTACTCTGAAAGGTGGGCTTCAATTAACTTCATCTTAGGTTGACAATTCTTGCACCCTTTTTAGAAACAGCTTTATTGAGATAAAACTTATATGTTATAAAATTCACCCTGTTAAAATGTACAACTCAGGGGTTTTTTCCCATATATATTCACTGTTGTTCAACACTCATATCTTTTAGCTGTATCCTATAAACTTTCATATGCTGTTGTTGCAACATTTTTAATATTACTTGACTATACTATTGATTATAACTTGTATATTTACTTCTTACTTTATACAGACATTCTTAACATGATTGTAAGTTCATTATTGGCTGGACATATATGCTTGTAAGGGGATACTTAATTGGAAGTTCTGAGTGCAGCAACAAGGTAAAATAGATGTGAAATGTCAAAGTGCATATGAGTCAGATCACATTACGCTGAGTTTATAAAAGAAATACCCCAAATTCCTTTATACAACTCATTGTCTCACACCCATATACTGTCCTTAGACCCTGAGAGGGGGAGCCTTTATCTAGGGCTGTATGTCTCAGAGATTGCACTGAGTTGAATAGAATCCCCCCAAAATTCATGTCTAGCCAGAACCTCAGAATGTAATCTTATTTGTAAATAGGGTCTTTGCTGATATTATCAAGTTGAGATCATAATGGATTAGCATGTGCCCCCTAAATCTCATATAACTGGTGTCCTTATAAAAAGAAGAAAATGTTGTATTGATATATCACGTAGACCCATGAATTTTGTAAATTATTTATAATGAAACGGTTTTATAGACAGAACTCTCTGAAAAACTATTGACTCGGGGACCCACACAGCCGAGGAATGGCCCAGCCACACCCATATTAAATACCAGAAACTAGGGGGAAAGAGAATTTGTAAAGATGGTTGTTTGAAGAGATATGTCCCCTACAACTCACCCATCTAAACTTCCAACAGAAAACAAGACCATTTTCTCCTTCTCTTCAAGATAAGATGTTGGATTTCCATGTGATAAATAGAAGAGCTTAGTACATATCCCCTAGATTTTGGAGGGGCATACTTGTGTCTGATATATGGTTGAGGAGTCTGAAAGCAAGAAGCTGTTTGCATTGGCCTGGGGCAAGCACGAAAGAGATGATAGATATACAGATGGAGATGGAAATGGAGATGGAGATGGGGAGAGGGGGAGAGAGAGAGATTCAGAGAGAAACAAGACTTTGTTGAGAAGTAACTGAACTCCCACAAAATATAGAATAAAGATTGATTTAGAGTTTTCTGTGGCCCTATGACAACCTGCAGGAGAGAGGAAAGAGCTGCATGGGAATCATTTAGGAATTTCATGTCTTAACAGAGAAGAAGCTAGGGGTTGACCATTGAGCATCTGATTCCTAGAGGCAATCACAAAAAAATAAACACCAAAAAAACAGGTCCATTCCATTTAAGGGAAAAAATAATGAAAGACCAATAACAATGTTAATTTCTCCAAAGACCATAAGTAATAAACACCCCATGGGAGAGTGTGAGATTTAAGTTTGCATCAGGCCTAGAGGTCATAAATAAGATCTGAAAATATCAATCAATAAAGAACTTTCTGCTACCCTTACTACTGCTCCCTCCCTTTGCTTTTTCCAGGAAGATGAAAATGGCATCTAGTAGCAAAGGTGGAAATAAGCATGAAAAAAGAAAATCAACACTCTCTTCATACAGACCAAGCCACACCTAGGTGAGAAAAAAAAAGTCACCTTCATCCTGTTAATTATTTGCTGAATTGAGACTGTTTGTAACTTAAAATGGGAGTTATAAAACCTTTTTTATTTTTTTAACTGAGAGTGATCAGTAATGCTGAGGGGCTCCCTGAGTGTCATCCTGTGATGAAAGACAAACTACTCTTTAAAAGATTTCAAGAGTATGTGGGGGAAAAAATGAATTCCTTTTGGTTACATTCCTTGAGTTTTGTTAATTAGGGATACCAGCCAAAATATGTTTTAACTAATATAGCAGAGGTTATGCTTTGCTAACACATAGCATGATACAGGCCATGGAATACAGTGCTAAATGGAAGGACGGAATTAAAATTTTCTCCAAAGTTTTTACAATACATTTTCTCTCCTTCTAGCTTAGATTTCACAACCCAATAATTCAAGCTCTCCCTGAAGAATTTCTAAACAAACTTGACCTGATATCTTTTCATCCCACCTGCCCTGCAAGGATTTAATGTTGGGTAAATCTCTTTGTACACTGACTTCTGAGGAGAAAATCATACACCTGAGCCAACTGGTGACACTACACATTCATGGTCACCTATTTGATCACTGTCTAACAGCGATTTCAATTGAATTATGTTTCACTAGGCAATGTTTCTTTTCATTTCCTACAAGAGGTATTTTATCTTATACACTTGTCTCTCTTTCTTCCAAAATCTCTTTTATTCTCAATAGATGAGCTAGGCCTTCATTTCACAATGAAAATAAGAGTACATTGACAAGTAAAGCCTAGTTCCGGCTTCCAAAAAACCAGCAACCCTATAAGCACCAGCACACACGTTCCTTTCATTAAAAATGGAAATTCTCTCACCAACATCAGGCCCATACTTGCTCCTGTATTTATGAGTGTTGTCCTGCCCTGACTCTTTAGGATGTAACATTATTAATTAACCCACATTCCTTTAGAATATCAAACTTCCCCTTTTACCCAGGAAACTTTTCTATCTTCATGTGAGTTTGTTCAAATTCCCCAAACAACAGCAAATAGAAAAAAGGAAAAAGCAAGTTCTTACATGTTAAAAAAAAAAAAATACAACAATGATAATACACACACACAAACATCAGGAAAAGAGTACAGAAATAAATAAAAACAGAAACAGATACTCATATTGCTGGCAGGAATGTGAATTATTCAACTTCCATTGGGAGATATTTTTGACAATACCTGTCAAATTTACAAAAGCGTATATCCTTTTCCCTGTAATCCTGAATCTGGGAATGATCATACAATATTTTTACATACATGAATGGAAATATGCACAAGTTTATTTATTGCAATATTGTCAGTGATAAAACCATGTGAGTCAAATCAATCTACTGCTTAAAGCCTGCAATGGTTCTAGCATTTCACTCAAAGAATTATTCAAGTATTGCCAGTGGCTGCTCCTTGGTTTTTTCTTCATCGTCTACCATTCTCCCTTCACTTACTGTGCTCTAGGCACAATGTCTTTCTCTTCTTCCAACATAGGAGGTATGTGCTGTAATAAGCCCCTTCCCTTTGATTGGAACAGCGTTCCCATATTACCTGTCTCTTCCATCTAGAATATAAATTCCATGAAGGTTTTAATCTTTATCTGGTTTGTTCACTGATAAAGTTCTGAGATAATCCTGATACATAGTAGGTACTCAATAAATGTTTGTTGAATTAATGAATAATACCAGATAATCCTTTAAAGCTGAGTATTTAAAAAAATATAGTAAATATCTAAAACATAGTACTACACACTACAAAAAAAGTCAAACAATGATTATACTTTTTTTTTTTTTGCGGTATACGGGCCTCTCACTGTTGTGGCCTCTCCCGTTGTGGAGCACAGGCTCCGGACGCGCAGGCTCAGCGGCCATGGCTCATGGGCCCAGCCGCTACGCGGCACGTGGGATCTTCCCGGACCGGGGCACGAACCGGTGTCCCCTCATCGGCAGGCGGACTCTCAACCACTGCGCCACCAGGGAAGCCCAATGATTATACTTTTTATGTATATCTATAAGACATGTTAAATGAAAAAAGAAAAGGATACTGAAAGTGGTATATATTACATTTGTATAAATTGTGGAAAAAGAATATATTCATTTATAGTTGCTTGCATTTTCATTTAAAAACCCTAGACATACATTAAGATATTAAAAATTTTAATAATTGTTCTCATACCCATTGTTTTGAACTTAGTCACATGGCCATACCTAATTGCCAGGGGAGCTGAAAAATGTTGGCTAGCTGGACAGCCTTGAATCCAGCTATTCATTAGGATGGAAAATGAGGAGAATGAGGTTTTATGGAAAGCTGGAAGTCTCCTCCATGGTCTTTAAAAAGTACCATAAATCTACATAGATCACAGAGTATAAATATCCTGATTTGTCCCAGAATTTCTAAAACTCAGGGGGTTTTTTTTCTTTTTTTTTTAGTCCAGTACTTGAATGGCAACTGCTACTTAAACCCTTAGATAATGCCAAGTGCTGAAAGTTCCCCCTTGTCTTGTGTCTTCCTTTGAATTATTCATAGAAATCTACCATGCTGCTGCTGTTAATATCTCCAAAATGCCTGCCCAGCCTTTACGTAATCCTTTCCACAAACGTGCCTTTCCGCAGGTTTTGAATTTTACAGGTTTCAAATAACTTGGTCTATTTCAATAGCAGCTGAATATTCCTTCCTGCCACTTATTTGCCTGAATCCTAGGAACCTTGTATATAACCTAGGGTATATGCTTTTGGTGTCTCATCTTCTATCGTTTTGCTAGTCACTTCCAGCCCTAATTTAAATCTGGCTGCTTCCTGAACAAACTTCTTTGCCTGCATGCCTCTCAAGTAACACAAGGTCAGGAAAAGAAAAATGATCTCCTTGCTCCCCATTGTCACTTTCAAGTCATTTCTCCTCATTTCTCTTTCCAAAAAACGTAGATCCTTTGACATCTGACAAAGTCCCATCAACAACCTACATCCTGGTCCCACAACTTTATTCATTGAAGATCTTAGCTCCTGCCCCACTCTTTTTCTCTGTGACTCTGCCGCATATGTGGGTGTGCCTTTTGACATCTTGACATTTAGTGTTTTCATAAGTCTATCAATTGGAGTCTCTACAGGAAACATTATCACCCCTTATGATTCGTAGGAAGAGATTTTAATGAAAACAACTTATGTAAGGGAAGACAGTTATAGGAAAAATGGTGAAATAACCTGCAAAAAAATCAAATAAAAACAAAAGGAAAACAGAAAAAGAAAACAGCAAACAAGCAAGCAAGCAAGCAAGAATACAATAACTAAGACAGAACTCAGGAGGAAAATAAGAAAGATTATGTAGACAAAGAGTCAGATCTCAGTCCTGCCATTTATCAGCTATGGACTGTGATTTACATCATGAGCAAGGCTCCATAGGTACAACTCTGGTCCTGGGTTGACCAATCCAGCTCTTCCTTCTGAACATGAAAACTCCTAAATTTTCCTGGTAAGTTTGTAGTTCATAGAGCTGTGTCAAAGACAGGAACTTCTGAAGAAAATTACCACACATTTCTCAGTGCTGTGCTGCCTAAGACGCTGTCCAAAACTAAGATAAGTGTATTCACCCAAACACTCTGTAGAGCCCAGATGTCACGGATCTCACTCATCTGTGATTATACATAAGGTTGTATCCCCATTTAATCACTAAATCTATGACAGATCAAGAACTTTTAATCCTCTTTGCTGAAAATTACTTCTCAAAGAGCACTAAAAAAGATGAGTAACCAGTCTCCCAGTCACAGTTGATCCTGTTTTCTCCCCATTTTCTAGCTTCCACTTACCCATTTCAGCTACCTTAGTATCTGTGCACTGGCTCACACTACTCTCTGAACTTTTTTCAGTCAGGATTTTTGAATCAGTGCTCTTTCCCACTTTGGCTTACAGCTCAGATACTACCTTCTCAGAGAAGACTCACTACCTGTCTTACTCAAACAAAGTAGGTCTTCTCTACCCTGTGACATTATACATCCGGGTAACATTTTAAACAGACCTTGTTATAATTTGAAATAGTTAATTGTCTGTTTACCTATTTAAAGTTTTAAATAGTTAAAGTTTTACTTACTTAAAGTTTTCCTCCCCTCACTAAGTTATTAACCCCCTGTGGAGAAGGAGACTGTCTTGCTTACTGCTGAATTCCCATGGTCCGGCACTATGTGGTCCTTTAAACATCATGTATAGGTTGTTTCTATCATACATGTGACCTGAGATAAAAACTGTAAAATTCAGTAGTAGCCTGTACTCACTATACAGCTATATCTATATATCATATGATATATATAGACAATAATATCGTCAAAAATGTATTGATTGAACATTCCTTTCCTTTACATGTAGGAAAAGACTCTGTATTTTGAGAAATCACAAATAAGAGGGTTATATGCTCTTTATTTGAAAAAATATCTTTTGGAATAGCCTTTTGAGAACAAAACATTTACCTTGTCTTTAGATTGGATAATACAGAAGCATTATATGCATTTCTGAGTTTTACTTGTTATTATTGCCAGAGTTTGAGCTCTCATACAACATATCACTCCATCAGATATGGAATAAAGAAATCCCGTGTTTTTACCCTCGGGGCTTGAAGAGTGGAAATTTAGCCACTGAAATATATAATTTTTATTAGAATGAAGAAGCAGCAAGTTCTATGTGTTTTCTTAAAAAACACATGCATTTAATAGAAAAACACAACCGCCTAACAGTACAATGGCAATTACTACTGATTATATGGCATCCAACATATCTGCATTTTGTATTCAATTTCTTATGTTTTGTGTAATGATATTTGTTTACTTATTTATTAATGACAAGTTCCAGGGAATAATACCATGTCTTTTTTCTTTTTTGGCTAAGCACTTCAGGTTGTTGTGGCTGATAAAATATGATATCCTCAGCTGCTGTAATGAAGTCTACTCATAACTCTTTCCCTAAAGAATGGGCCCCTAATACTCCATAATCCATGAAGGATTCTCATATAGCATTATGGAGCTCTTAGGTCCAGAATATCAATAAAATCTGAAAAGGGGAATGTATGTTTGCTTTATGTCTCAGATTTCTGATATGTCCCATCAGATTCACTTTTTATTCTCTGTTCATGGTACTGTATAATAACATTTTACCTTCAGAGCTGCTTGCAATTTTCATGCCAAACTTCTCCCTAAAAGTTTTACTAACCTAGAGACTTAGGAAGGGAAATAAAATGGACTAGGAAAGATTAGCCTTGTGGTCGATGTCCTTCTTTCAGTGATATGATTTTGACAAAGGAATTTCTATGATGTCAGAATCGAGCAGAAATTGTCAACTACTCAAATAACTGTAAATAGATAATAAATCTCTATATGACAACACTATTAAATGAGCCCTTTCACATAGATGTAAATGTCTATGTTTAATACTTTGTAAGTTTTTCTGATAGCTATCTCAAAAGTTATGGAAAAGTGAGGTATCAAATTTCTGGTTGTGCTGTAGTTAACTTTCTAAAATATGCCAGACAGATTTCCTATATTAGAAATATACAGAGAGGAGTTTGGTTGTGACTTTGCTGGAACCTGACTCAGTGAAAAGGATATAAGCAACTTATTTTTTAAGAGAGTTGAGGTAGTAACACAGTCAGTGAAGCAATTCAATTCTGGTTTTAAGTTGGTGGTTTGAACTAGACCACCAAGTTTCCTTCCAGCTCAGACAGTGCATGGATCGGTCCATAATATTACACATAATCCATGGCATTTTATGAAACGCACTAATAATAGAGGCCAAAGCTAATGCCATTTGAGAGTTGAACAGGGAACCTATCAGTAGCTTGGTCTTACTTCAGGCTTGTAAATACTTGGAACTTTCAGCAAACTTTTAATAAAAGTTCCAAATCACTATGGGCTTGAATGTATGCAGCAATTTTATAGTCTTTTTAGTCTCTCTCCTCTTAGATAAGTACTTACGGGAATTTTGCTGATTAGCTAGTAAACTCTCAGCCTTAGGAAAAGACTAAAAAAGAAAATGCTAAGTCAGGAAGGATTTTTTTTTTTTTTTAATACAAGGGGAAATGTTCTTATTTAGAGCAATAGGAAAAGCTATTGAATATTTTACCCTGAAAATGGTTTTACTAAATGTCTATTTTCATTCAACAGAAGGCCTATTGAAACATCTAAGTAACACATACAAAATCAATTTATCAAGTAGCTATATTATCCTTGTGGGTATCATACATCCCAGTACTTTTGAATAGAGTTATCAAGAAATATTGGTTAAATCACTGCTAACAAAAGGTTTACATTTTTCTAATTTTTATTTTACATATATATGGAAATCATTTAGTGCATATTTAATAGATAAAATAATTTAAAAGAATAGAAAGTTTCTTGCTTAAATGTAAACTTGGTACAGAACATTTTAAAAGTAAAAATAGCTTATAAATTTGAGCATTGATTTGCATACAAAAATTACTGACAGTTAATGTGGGTCTGACTCTGGGAACATCCTGTAATTAGAGAATTGTGCTGGAAATATTTGAAGTTAAGGCTTTGTCATGAACTCCACTTCTTTTCCTTCTTATTGGAGTAAGATTGTACATACAACTGTAGCACCTGAGCATTCCAAGTACCTACTGCTGTATAACAATCACCTCAGAATTTAGTGGCATAAAACCACAATCCTTTTATTATGCTCAGAAGTCCTGTGGGTCAGGAGTTTGGACAGGTACCATAAGGACGGCATATCTCTGCTTCACAAGGCCTGAGCCTAAACTTGGAAACCTCAGCTACTGAGGAATAACTCAAAGGACCAGAACTGGGATCATCTCGAGGATCTTGTACTTGCATGTTTGGCACCTAGGTGGGGTGACTCAGCCTGAGCTCAGATTGCTCTGCAGACCTGAGCTCTTACCTGAGTCTTCTCCACATGGCTTGGGCTTCCTCAAACTTTGGTGGCCTGAAGATAGTCAAACTTCTTCCATCATGTCCCTGGACTCCAAGAGCAAGTTTTCCACGGAACAAGGCAGAAGATACATGACTTCTTGACTTAGCCTTGAAAACCCCAGTCATTTCTACCATAATCTCCTAGTCAAAGAAATTACAAACCCACTCAGACACAAGGGGAGGGGGGCCCACCTCGCAATAAGATGATTGTCAAAAAATTTGTAGCCATATTTTAAAAGCAGCATTCCCTTCTATTTAAGAAATTATACTTTTAGTTAGTCTTACAGTCTATTTATTTATTCCCAATGAATCCACATATATTTTTATTTAACTGAAGTTAAACATATATATACATTTAAAGTTAATGGAAAGTTTTGAAAGCACAATCTGATTTCATTACTAATTTACTTGAATCGAGCAGCACTTCATGGGAAGAAGTTCATTCTCATCACTAGTTCTCATAGGTGGAACACTCTGGAATTGTGAAAGAAGCCTATTGGTATCTTTCCAGTATCTTCTCTTTCAGAGAGTATTTCAGGCTGATAATTTATTTTTTAGTTCTAGGCTTTCAAAATTTAGTAGTCCCCTGAAGAATTTCTTAGACCATGAAATCTCTCAGATAAGCCAATTCATAATTTTAGTGGTAATAGAGACAGTTAAGATTGCCAAAGTAAAGATATTTACTTTCATATTGTCCCCCTTTGAAACAATATTTTTTCAAGGTCCAGGATGGTAAGCTTAGCTCCATATGAGACTTAGTTTCATATCATATTACTTGTTTCTTAGGGTTGCATATGACCCACGTCACATGTATGGGTCATATGCATTCGTTAGCAATAACAAACAAAAAGGGAAGTAAAGTGGGCAGTAAAGTAACAGTAATTATTTTGGGTTGGAGGGTGAAATGTACTGGAAAGAAAAAAAAGTCACTATATCAAAAAATCGTGAGTGAAGGAAAGAGAAACACTTTTATAATTGCCACTAGCAGGAGATTTCTGTGGCCAGAAGTAGAAGAGTACTAGGCACCTACAGTTCAGCACTTCTAAAAAACAAGACTGAACTAAGCAACCTTTTATATTTAAATTGTACAAGAGTGAATGTTAGAACCTGTCTTCTGCTGTATCTTGGTGAAGGGGAATGAGATTACATTCCAAATGTGTGCTCAAGACTCTCCTGGACGAAAAGGCAACAAGTAGCAGCAAGTGTGCTTTCATCCTCATGATTAGGGAGGATGGGAATTAACACTGTGATTGTGGTAAAATCCTTGATTATTCAGATGCATTATAGGAAATACCCTAACTCCTTTCATAGTTTGTTAAATCAGGCTAAAATGACTACAAAATCCTTTCAAACGCTTCACATCCAATTTGGAATGCAAATACTGAGAGCAACTGACTGTGTTAATTATAATACATTTACCTCTATTTCTTCAGTTAAGTTCCTAACATTTAATTCTCTATAGTATAACCTCAAGATTGACACCATGACAATTACATCATTTTCTAGACAATGAATTCTACATGATTTAAGTACATTGCCAACTAAGAATATTTGGAATCTATAGTAGACATGGCAACGTGATGCCCAAATCCTGCCTCATAGAAGGGCTCAATGACCAGCTTCCAGGAATGACAGCCTTCAGCTGCCAATCCAATCTGAGAAGTCATGCCCTTTCCAGGACGTATATAGCCAATGTCTGATGGAAGAAGGCTATAAAATCCTGGATTATATGTCATTATATTTGGGACAACCCTGGTGGGTCATTTAGCACCAGCTCTCTTGTAGGTTCAGTCAAGGCTGTTGCCAGACCTGCACTGCAGCTGAACTTGTCCTTCTGCCCACTCTTGCTTCCTTCCTCTTCCTTTCCCAGGGGTTGATTTCTACCAATGTCACACCCTAACAAACATCTTGCATTCTAAACTCCACTCCAGAATCAGTTTCTAGAAAACACAACCTTCAATAGAATCTAAAAAATTAAGGTTAATCAAACCCGAATATAAACGGTCAGAATACACTTAAACTTTTAAGATATGCAAAAACACATTCTACTAGAAAAGGAGTAACTTATTCTCTCTGTGAAAGAGCTTCTCCTCCAACTGATTATATCATTTTGAATTAAAATAACCCACTTGTCAATAACAGAAAGTGTCAGTGTCAATGTCAGTACACATTTCAAAAGTATACTTAGTATAGTGTATTGAGTAGAGGCTTGATAAATGTACACTGACTTGCTCGATAATGCTGCTGCCATATAATGTAGTGGTAAATAAAACTGTTAAAAGAGCTGTAAAATATGTAACAGTTTTCCTTTGTGCAAGGTAAAAAACAAGTTTTAACAGCAACAAAAAACACTTAAAAATTTTCTTTAATGTAAACAAACTTCAGTTCTCGTAAAGGCAGCTAGCGAGTTATAGATTCTTTTCAGTGACTTAAAATGAAAAGGAGCAGACTAATGTGGAACCTATAATGGAAATAATTGGCCAAGGTGAACAAAGAGTCAGGCATTACTCTTTGTGAAGTAGAAAAATGTCAAGTTTTATCATTCACTTTCTTTCCATGTTTCTTCTTAGTTCAGTATTTTATTTGTTTTTGAGTGTATGTGGTTTTGAGGTACGTTTTTCATTTCTCCAGTCTTTATTTTTCACAGTTGTTATTACCCTTGAGTGCTCCCCAGGCAGAAAAACAAAGACTTCTTTGGAGTGACATACACTGAACCCAAGCCCTACAGGATTTCAACGAATCAATGCCCCGCTGTATATATGTATCCTAGCTAAAATTACGTAAGATATAAGGAAGCAATCCTCAATAACTAAGAACCGACAGACACTACAAACATGGTATTATATGCCAAGGAACTTTAGATAATAGAACTGTCTCTGATAATGAGTATAAAATTAAAAACATGAGAAAATGATAACACATTGTGAAGCCAGATGTGTGACTTTGCAAATAACAAAATAGATGTTCTAGAAATAAAAATGTCATTATTGAAATGAAAACTCAGTGGGGAAAAAGGATTAAACAGCAGATCTGAGACAACTGCAGAGAGAAGTGATGAACTGGGAAATATTAAAAGATGTTTACCAAAAGTCCTTGCAGAAAAATAAAGAAATGAAGGGCATAAAGAATAGGGTAAGAAGGTTCAGCATATAATAATGAGGAATTCCAGAAGCACAGAACAGAGAAAATGAGGGGGAAAAAATATTCAAAGAGTTATAAACAAGGATTTTTCAGGTTCCTAAATTCCACAAAAAATAATAAAGCCATTTCCAGGATAGAAATTGCAGCTCTAGAATGGCAGAGACAAAGTTTCTTAAAAATTGCTCTCATATATAGGAAAATTAAACTGACTGCCAACTCTGCAACAGGAAAAAAACAGAAGATACTGTGATACTATCTTAAAAACAATGAGAAAAAATCATTCTCAGTGTGGAACACCATATTTATTTAAATGATCATTCAAAGCTGAAGGTGAAATAAAACACATTTTCAGGGAAACAAATGCAGCTGTTATCGAGAATCACTAAAGGATGTATTTGAGAAAGAAGGGGATTTATCCCAGAAGAAATGAACTGCCAGAAGCAGTGGGAGTAAAGATATTGGCAAACAAATGGGCACATGTAAATAACACTTTGCTATTTAAAACTGAATAATAAAGCTACTTCTTTGAAAATAAATATTTAATTTAGAATTCATAAACGTGTAATAATAATGACTATTTGGTGAAACTAAGTAGAATTTAGAATGAATCAGGATCAAGGTCAAACTAAATACTAAACAGAAATCTGTAAAAGAAGGAATGACAGAATTTGACATTAGAATATCATGTCATAAATTTCTTAGTTTTCTGAGGATAACGTGAAAGATACTGATCAAGTACAGACAAAATAAGCTGAATATGCATACACTCATTAAAATAATAGAGAAAGTATGTGTATGTGACAAAAAAAAAGAATGACAACTTAACCAATAGATGTGAACAGTGTTAAGAAGAAAAAAAAAGAAGCCCCCCCACCTACAAAAGAAAATAAAAAGAAAGGAAGCACAAAATGAGGTGGTGTCTAAATACATCAGAAATGTGAAAGTTAATACATTTCAGGTTGATCAAAAACGAAATTTGTTTCTTTATTCTGTTTACAGAAGACATGACTACAATTTAAGAGCAAAGAAAATTTGTCACTAGAAAGAAAACTAAAGGAATACCAAAAAAGACAAATTGAAAGCTAGTATATGTGAATAACAGAAAAATAGGTATTAAAGGCATTAAAGGAAAAATAAAACTCCTGATATAACAAGAACATAAATATTTTGAAATTTACGTGCAGCAAAAATATGACAGAATTACAGTGAAGAAACTGACACATCCACAATCATGTGGCAGATTTTTAACAATCTCTCACAGTAACTGATAAATAAGGAAAACTAAAATTTTTCTGAGTAGTAAGAGAAAAAAAATCCACATAACATATATCCATGGCAAACAAAAATAGGGCCTATGTGATCACTTTTCATCTTAAATAAACATGCTTAGTATACCATAATACATGTAACTTTTATAAATAGATAAATATAATTTCTGAAAAAATGCATGGCTTAAATATTTAAATGGTTATACTATTACATTTACCAATCTTACATCTCCCCACTAATGAATAAAATTTGGGAGAAAATTTTGTATCTGTGATAGGAAAAAAATACAAAATTTAATTCTAGAAAAATTTCACTCTATTTATTAGTTTTTCCCCTGAGGTAACTGAAACAGAAAACTTCTCTAACCTTTCTCTTCTCATCTTGATGAGGTAGCCTAGCACCGGATTTCATAAGCCTTACTTCATAACTGAAACTTATGATTCTGTATCTCTGCTATTATTAAAAACATATTTCCTTATATTTTCAAAGCAAACACATAAACACTTTCCATCCCTGTTCCCCTCACCACCTGTCACCTCTCAGACCGATTCTCACACATATGCACTTGCAAATGGATAGTCTTTAAAAACAAATTTGTCTTGGTATTTTAATGTCTTGTTCAATTAAATCAACCTCTGGATTGATTTGAAATTATTAGGAGAGTTTCTTTTCGATAGTGAATCAAACAACTGCCAGCATTCCTAATCATAAATTTAAATGTCAAACAGGGAGCACTCACACTATTAAAAACAAAACAAAATAAAAAATTCTGAAAGGACTAATACCATGTCTAACATAACACAAGGTGTTAAATATTCACTCGTTACTAGACAGCTTTCATGCCATGTCAAGCTCACACACAGATCCCGGGCAGCTGTCTTGGATGACATTTTATGGCATGTGCCCAAGAATGCTGCAGTTGTCTACTGCTTTGAAAACTTTTGCAATAACTGCAATACAAAGGCCATAATCAAAAACAAACAAACAAAAACCACAACACCGCTATCTTTCTAATCATCAACACATGTACAAGAAATTTTTTGAAAGGAAGACCTATATTTCAATATCTTCAAACAAAAATGATTGGCTTAGACATCCCCTACCATACTGGTGTTAAGTTGTTAAGGGGAAGAGTGCTGTGGAACTCTGGGGAGGGTCTCTCAATTCAAGATGTTTATAAGCCAAGTCGGTGACTTCCTGTCCATAGGTGGGGTTGTTTGTGTGCACTATGCATGAAGATGTAGCCATGAGGAGAAGCTAAGAGTGTTGGAAGAGAAAAGGGTCTGAAACCACTGAAGTATATTATCCAACCTGGAGCAACCCCAATTTGAGACTCATTTTTCTGATATAATAAATGTCTACCTTTGTAGGCCAGTGCTAGTTTTGCTTTCTGTAACTTGAAATCAAATGCATCCTAATAGATATAGTACCATTACTGAAAGAAACAGACATGGAATAATTTTTTTTGAACCAAACATTTTACCAGTATGTTACTGTAAAAAGGAAGTCAAAAGGTGCTGCCTATCTCGTTTGAAACTTTTTGTCTGTGTTTGTGAAGAAGTTACATAGCTTCTCTGAGGCTTAATTTTTTAATTCTTCAAAAAGTAGTAATAATACCTCTTCTGAATTCCCATCCCTGAAGGTGTGAAATCTAATGATAACATCACATGTAAAGTTTTTTTTTCTTGAATTTAATCAGCCGTGAAATTCTATGTGGGCAAGGAGAATGTGAGTCATTAAATGTGAACAAAAAGGTAACAGCAGGAATAATGGGTTTTTGTTTCTATTTTTCTATTACCCCTGTTATAGTGGGGCTAAAAGGCATCTAAACACCTTTTGGTTTGAAAGGAATCACGCACAGGCGCGGTGGAGCCCTGCTTCCCTCTATTAGTAGCCCAAGAGTGTCTGATGGTATCACCCCCACTCTCTGGCATCTACAGGCTCACGTATGACAGAGCTTGGACAATCAGATCCTTTCACTAGGACTTGGATTCGTCAAGAGTGAAACTGAACTGTCGTGGGTAGTCAGTTTACCGACACAGCTGTGGAGAGGTTAAGGTCTGGCAGCCAGGACTAGTGTCTGGGAGCAATGGCATCACCTCTTTCTACAGCCCACTCGTTGAGAGCTCCTGTCTTGACTGCACCTTTTAGACCGAAAGCTGTCATATCTTCTGATATGTTTAAGTTAGCCACAGGGGATTTCTGTTATTTGCAGTTAAGAAGCATCTGAGTACATCTAAAAGTTTTTAATGCATAATTTAAAATGTAAGGCAGATTAAAGATTTTATTTGTAAAAATTATGTCCTAGACTCTATTAACTGTGTTCTAGCCCTATTGTTCATGGAATACTTCATGATTTGAAAAATTGAAAATGTGAAAGTTTAAAAAAAATAAATAGCATAATATTATCTACTTTTGTTTCCAGTTTTATTTAAATCAAACTTAGGTAAGAATATTAGCTATTTTACTAATATTGATGTTATTATCGTAGAAGATGATGAAAACTTGCTCGATTCAAAAGCAGATTAGTTTTATCTATCAATTTGAATAGAGTTCACTAAGCTTTTGTGTGAATCACAAGAAGGAAGGTGAGGAAATTGGAATAGCTTTCTACGTATCATCCTGAGTCTTAAAATGTAATTTTCCTAAACACTTGTGTCGATGTTCTTTAAAAAGAAAAAATAGAGAAGTAGAGGAGGAAAAAGTAAAGACATTTTAAGGCTATTTTAGAGACAGGTGGATGTGGTTGCATTATATAGTATGTATATTGTATTATGTATTGGAAATGGTTGCAATAAAGACTCAAAAACAAATTCTCAAAGTATGATCCCAGCATAGCACCAACAGCATCACCTGGAAACTCGTAACAAATGAAAATTCTCAAACCTCAGCCTAGACCTACAGGCTCAAAAGCTCTGAAGGGGTCCCAGCAACTTCTTTTATAGTGAACACTCCAGGCTGTTCTGCTGCATGTTAAAGTTTGAAAACCGCCACTAGCCTGCACAGTTCGGTAAAAGAAAACCAAAAGTCATTCAACTCTGCTTCTGGTGATGCACCTCACACTCTGTTGTAATTTACTTGGTAGCAGGTCTATCTTCCCTAATTGATTATATTTATATCAGCAGTTACGTCTTCTGTGAATCTCTGTCACTTGCCAAAATATATCTATCAGATACCAAACTTAATATTTCAGATGAACTCCAAAAAAGGAAACAAACATTGACAATTTAATAAAGCTTTTTAATGCATTATACAGTAGCTATTGTCATATTTTTCTTCTCACTACTCTTAATGAAAAAAATGACAAAGGTTATCTTTGGGTATTTATCTTTGGATGAGCTGTGTGTCAATACAAACAGTCTGATTGTAATACTTTCTAAAATAAAACCTGCCCTTATTTAGTCATTCATATTATATGGTAGAAATATTCTTATTTTTAAATTGATTTTACTATGATAAAGAAAAATTCCTTCAGCAGTATCTCAATCCAACTCAAAATGGTAGTGATGCACGTTAGCCACAATTATTATGAAAAACATTGTTCTATTTTCCTGAAACAATTTGAAATCATGCAGAAAAGTACTCAAAGAGAAAAAGTAGGAGTAGTAGCTGCTTGTTTCACTCTGTTCTCGTTTTGTTTTGCTTCTGAGCTCAAAGTGAAGAAAGAGATGGTTATAGCACTCTAAATAGTAAAATGTTTCTTCCTCAAAATCTTTAATTTTTTCCCTCGTGATAATTAAAGGAAAAAAAAGATATTTGCTCTTTCAAGGTACCAGTTGATTATATAGTTTAAAACAGCTTAACTATACCATTTCATATATACATTTAAGTAATTGCCAGTGTTCTTTGAAATAAAATTTAACTATGGGACCTTTTCAGTATTAACAGTTATGCAGGAAGGAAATTAGGCACCTCCATATCCAGAGAACTAACAAGACATTGATCCAATAGGACTGGATGTGTTTCGTGTTTTGTATCTTATAACCTATAATTTAAAAGTAATGTATTTTCCACATCATTTTATCAGCAAACTGTTAGAGATAAAATATTAGGACCAATGCCTCTGATTTCAATCATGGCATTCAAATTGGTTTCAGCTCGGTATAATAAATAACTTTGGGAGCCTCAGGTATATGATGAAAATAAATTACCAACATTTACCAAAAGTAATTAAAAATAATTTATTTCTGCCACATGTGATTCCTTATATTCTCTTTAAAAACCTTTACTTAATTACACAACATATATTTGTTCTTTGAAGAAGAAATGGAATATACTGCTAAATGCACAAATTAAAATGCAAAATAAATCTGTAATCATATGTCTTGCTGTATAACCTTCCAAATTTTGTCTATATGTATGTTTCTTTAAGAAAATACATAACCTATATAAACCTACATCAACGATTCTTTAGAAAAAATATGACAGTAACGTGACTCCATGTGTTACAAATACACATATCTTTATCACCATTTTTAATGGCTGGATAGTATTTCATGGAAGTATTATGTCATAATTTGCTTAATAAATCTTAGGTTGATAATATTAACTGGTTTTTTTCCCCTAAATTTAGGTATTTTAAACTGTGCCTTTCTATATTTTTATACATAGAGCTATGCAATTTATTTTCTTATGATACATTCTTAGAAATGTTTGCATGTCTTAAATATCTTTTTCTTTACTAAGACTTTATTTTTTAGAGCAGTTTTAGGATTACAGCAAAATCGAGGGGAAGATAGACTTTCTCTGTACCTTTGGCCCCCACACATGTGTAGCTTCCCGTTATCCACATCCCCCATGAAAGTAGAAAGCGGTACATTTATTATAACTGAAGAAACACTGACACATGGTAAGCACTCATATAGTTAACATTAGGGTTCACTCTTGGTGGTGTACATTCTGTGGGTTTAAACAAATGGCTAAGGACATGTATCCATCATTATGGTACCATGCGGAGTATTTTCACCCCCCCCAACCCTCTGTGCTCTGCCTATTCATTCCTACTCCCCAGCCCCTCTGATTTTATTGTTTCCATAATTTTGCCTTTTCCAGAATGTCATATAGTTGGAATCTTACAAAATGTAGCCTTTTCAGATTGGCTTCTTTCACTTAGTAAAATGCATTTAAATTCCTCCATGTCTTTCCATGGCTTGACAGCTCATTTTTTAGCCTTGAATAGTAATATTCTACTGTCTGGATCAACCACATTTTATTCAACTGTTCACCTACCTTGGTTGCTTTCAAGTTTTGGCAATTATGAATAAAGTGGCTATAAATATCTGTGGACTGATTTTTGTGTGCACATAGTTTTCAACTCCTTTGGGTAAATAATGAGTACGATTGCTGGAAGAATATGTTTAGTTTTGTGAGGAATCTTCAAACTGTCTTCCAAAGGGTCTGTACCATTTTGCATTTCAATCAGCAACATATGAGAGTTCTGTTGCTCCATATCCTTTGGCCATTCTAATACGTGTGTAGTGATATCTCATTGTTATTTTAATTTGCATTTTTCTGATAACATACGATGTGGAGAATCTTTTCCTATACTTATTTGTCATCTGTATAGCTTCTTTGGTGAGGTGTTCGTTAAGATCTTTGGCCCATTTTTTTTGGGGGGGGGTTGTTTTCTTATTTTTGAGCTTTAAGAATTCTTTGTATGATCTGGATAACAATCCTTATCAGATATGTCTTTTGCAAATATATTCTCCCAGTCTGTGGTTTGTCTTCTCATTCTCTTGACATTACCTTTTGCATAGCAGAAGTTTTTAACTTTAATGAAGTCCAGATGCACTGTTGTCTCCTATGCTTATAACGTGTTCAAGACTCCTTATTTGAATAGTAGACAGAAACAACACAAACTTTTGAAATATCCTATATTGTATGTTCATATTCCATGCTTTTATTTTCTCCCAGGGCAATAATCTTGTTGTTGACTTATTAAAAAGCTATACTTTGACACAATAAAACCAATGTACAAATTGTAGATGATTCAAAAACTGAATTGAAATTTGAGATGATTCATATAATTATATTTATAATGGGTATAACTAAACAGAAACTTTAAAATCTTATATCAAGATAACTTTCTGCATCATCCTTTATGCTATTTGAATACATTGACAAAACAAATCATCAAATCATATGGTAAGGATGATTATTTTCTTCCAACTTACATTAGTGATTTTGAAGGCAGAGAGCTGAGTTTTCTCAGGCAGCAATCAAATCGAAAAGAAAGCCTAATGTTTGGGGGACACTAGTAAATAGTAGTATGAGATTGCTCATGATTAAAATAGTGTCTTGTAATTTGTTCAGTATCATAGTGTGAGACAGGATATTGTGATACTTAAGAAAAGAGAATATATTGTACATGTACAAAATTTTTAATACAAAATTTGGATTATTTTATGACTGTGTCTGCTTTTCCATAATTAAACAATCCTATTTCATTGATCTATCAATGAACCAATGATACTGTAAACTTTTTTTAGCACTGAGGAAAATTATATGCAAAACTATCAAGATTTCTAACTCAAGAGTTTAGTTTAACCTCTGCATTTTAAGGGAAAAGAAGTGTTTACTTACAAAAATGTAGAATCTTATAATCTTCTGCTAAGGATGAGTAGAATTTCAAGGCATGAGAGAGTGAGGGCTCAATAGGTGAGGATTATGTATGGAAAACTGTTTTTGTAGATGACAGGGAAACGTTTGTCTCTGTTTGGGAGTATAATACTGGATGTCATAACCTGGAGAATACCTTGAAGTCAAATCTAGGAAAGCAATAATCCATGATTCTAGGAGGACAATTTACTAAGCACCCAAAATGAGGAAGGTAAACAGCCTAGACATTCCATAGAGAGAAGCAAAATTATCCTTACTAAAGGATTTTGGTTATATTCCAGATCTGTGGAAAAGCCTGCAATAATTTTTTTATATATTCAATGAAAAGTTTATGATGATTAAACAAGTGTATTTTAGGGCTTCCCTGGTGGCGCAGTGGTTGAGAGTCCGCCTGCTGATGCAGGGGACACGGGTTTGTGCCCTGGTCTGGGAAGATCCCACATGCCACGGAGCAGCTGGCCCGTGAGCCATGGCAGCTGAGCCTGCGCGTCCGGAGCCTGTGCTCTGCAACAGGAGAGGCCAGAACAGTGAGAGGCCCGCGTACCCCCCCCCGCAAAAAAAAGTGTATTTTAAAAAGCTACCATGCAATAAAGCTGTGAGATATGTATTTCCATTATAAAAAAAGTTTACTTTTGGTAGGCTTCTTAGGATCTCCTTATCACCTGGTTTTAAATCGATCTGACAATTTTTAAAAATATTTATTTATTTATTTTATTTATTCTTTTGGCTGCTTCGGGTCTTCGTTGCAGTGCACGGGCTTCTCTCTAGCTGTGGCGTGAGGGTCTTCTCTCTCTAGTTGTGGCGCATGGGCTCCAGGGCTCATGGGCTCTCTAGTTGAGGTGCGCAAGCTCAGCAGTTGTGGCGCGCGGGCTTAGTTGCCCCGAGGCATGTGGGATCTTAGTTCCCTGACTAGGGATCGAACCTGCGTCCCCTGCATTGGAAGGCGGATTCTTTACCGCTGGACCACCAGGGAAGTCCCCTCTACTGACAATTTATAACAGAAAAGTGACAACAATGAAAACACATAAACAGTCAGGCAAGTTAAGGATTAAGGTTCTGACAAACCTCTCTCAAATATGGACTCTATAATTAGCAGGTTGTGTGATCTTGAATAATGTAATTTTTTTAAGACTCCCTTTTCTCATTTGTACAATAACAACTACTATGTCATTATATGTAATATAATTCTCTATGACGATGGAAATTCCAGCATTTGAAGCAGGAATTTATAAAACAGAACAAGTTCTCTTGGCATCCTTTGGAGAGATGTGGTTGGCCTAGGGCACAGCTGGCCACACAGTGAGTCTGGAATTCTGCAGAATGACTCCAGCAGAGAAAAGCCTCTCCACTGTTGTTTTGTTTTTAACGAATCGAGCATGGGAGTGGACTTACGGGACTCAATGACAAAGAGAATGCTATAACAACAAAAATCTTGGAGAGAAACTCTTCAAGGAAGGATGGGAGAGCTGGCTGTAGTCCCTGGAGATTAAAGAACTGGGATCTTTCTCCCTTAAAGCTGAGGTCAAGAATAGCCTTTCCTCCTGGAAAGGAGAACCCCCGTTTTCCAACCAGCTCTTCACCAGGCAATCCAGAGAGTGCTCCCAAGGTCATTTACTGGACAGTGCTGTTTGTGTATAAAGTGCACAATACATTATTTGTATTTTCATAAAGAATTAATGACGTCTATTTACAATAGCCCGGAGATGGAAACAACCTAAGTGTCCATCATTGGATGAATGGATAAAGAAGATGTGGCTCATATATACAATGGAATATTACTCAGCCATAAAAAGAAACGAAATTGAGCTATTTGTAATGAGGTGGATGGACCTAGAGTCTGTCATACAGAGTGAAGTCAGAAAGAGAAAGACAAATAGCGTATGCTAACACATATATATGGAATTTAAGAAAAAAAAATGTCATGAAGAACCTAGGGGTAAGACAGGAATAAAGACACAGACCTACTAGAGGATGGACTTGAGGATATGGGGAGGGGGAAGTGTAAGCTGTGACAAAGTGAGAGAGTGGCATGGACATATATACACTACCAAACATAAAATAGATAGCTAGTGGGAAGCAGCCGCATAGCACAGGGAGATCAGCTCGGTGGTTTGTGACCACCCAGAAGGGTGGGATAGGGAGGGTGGGAGGGAGGGAGACACAAGAGGGAAGAGATATGGGAACATGTGTGTGTGTATGGTTGATTCATTTTGTTATAAAGCAGAAACTGGCACACCATTGTAGAGCAATTGTACTCCAATAAAGATGTAAAAAAGAAAAAAAGAATTAATGACGGATAGCTATTTTAACTACTGTTATGCATAAGTATTTGAAAGCAGTAACTGATGTGAGGCTCTCCTGTATGCAAAATGTGTTAAATCTCTACTAGGGGCTCATTTCTGTGCTTGTGGCTCATTCACAGATGGTTGAAGTAGCTACAAATCTGATCATTAACTTAATTATAATAATTCTATTTGTCATTAGGAGAATAAAAAGGTGGTTTATAGATTTGTATATTAACTGTGCTAAACCTAACTGGCATGAAAAATGCAATATTCCTTTAAGAGCTCAACAAGTCTCTTAGAGCTTCAAATTACTACTGTTCTATCTATTATTATCACCATTATTATTATTCACATACATAAGAATTTCAATACTTAAAATGTTCAAGTAAAAATTAAAACGTGGAACCAATGTCAATAGCATACAATGTCAATAGTATTTCAAATCAGTGCAATTACATAAATCACTGCTTTACAGTACAATGGCTTGACATTAATATTGTTTCTGAAGGATAATGTCATTCTGCTTTCCATATCTTTCTTCCATGGATGAGGGAAATTAATGGAAATGACCCTAATCAATTAAGTGACCTGTGAGGAGGCTGAAAGTACTGTCAATCTATGGATATCAACAATGCAAAATATCCTTATTTATTTATTTTTTGAATATAGTGTGAAGCTATATAGTGAAGTGTCTCTAACCTTGTCTCCAATCCAAGCACTTACCCTCCCCACAGGCAATTACTATTAGCAGGTTTCTTTGAATATACTTTAAAGGATATTCTATACAAATATAGGTAAATTAATAAATGAATTTTTTTAGAAATAAAAATTGTATAATATACTTTTTTCATAACTTTTTATTAGCAATAATGATTTTTTTCCTCAACAGTCATAAATATATTTTTATTCTCTTATGGCATGTTGCATAGATTTGATTAGCTCTGTAGATCAGTTCCTGGAAGAGGAAATGTTGGTCAAATGGCTTGAACATTTGTTATTCTTAGAAATATTTCAATTAGGCTCCCACCGGGAATATATAATTCCTATTTCTCCATATCAACACAGTATTTTGTCAAACTTTTAAAAACCTGATAAAATTTTAGTATAGTTTTAAATTTCATTTACTTTCATTTAAAATGAGTTAGGCATTGTGCACATATTTAAGAGAAATATGTATTTCCTTTTTGTTGAACTGTATGTTCAAATAATTTGCACACATTTTCCTATTGGATCATTGGTCTTTTCAGTGAATCATAGATGCCATTTATATTTTAGGAAAATTAGGTCTTTGAGAAATGGGTGTTTTATTTTTCAGGTTATCACTTAAAATTTAAACTTGATTATATTGATTATTGCAGTCATAACTTATTAATGAATGACTACAAGCGCTTTATTTTATAGCTTCTGAGTTTTGTGTCTGAACTAGAAATTATGGGCACAAAATAATCTTTCATTATTTGTTCTAATTCTTATATAACATTTTTTTTCCTTTTTGGGAGGAGGATGATTTTTGTTGAAGTATTATATTTTGCCAGTTGTCAAGCTGTTGCCTCTCTACTTTAAGCTCATTAGTCTGTACTCTGATTAGTGATGCTGTGGCAGAGATGCTGAAACTCCATTTTTGTTCTGCCAGCTCCCTGTTAGCTCTGCCAGTAGGAGTGCTAGAGGGATACTGCAGATCTGGAGGAGGAAGACACTTGCCCCTTACTGCTTGCTTCCCTGTTTGTTCTATTCCTGTCCATTTCCCCGCATAATGATTCTACCACTGCAGTTTTTTTTCCTGTATCAACTCTTAGCAGTTTTTGCAATATTTAAAGAACCAGCTGCATCGTGTCTCTCAGAGACACCAGCATCAACCATGGGGAATTTCCAGATCTGGTGTCTGGGTGCCAGCTCCACAGGTCCCTTCTTCAAGTACAGAGCAATACTCTCTCCCCAGACGTCTGGGTTTCTGTACCTTGAGATCATTCTTTCAATCTTCCATGATTTAAAAAAGCCAATGTCTTCCCTTTGTGTTTCATTCATAGAAGGGAGAGTGTTCCTTGTAGTTGCTGCTGCTGTGATTCTATGGTGTGATTCTTCTTTTTGCATTTTTTTAGCTCATCAATAAGTAAACAATTCATTTTAGTAAAGCACTCCTGTTAAAATAGTTGATGAGCTGTCTCCTAACTGGATGCTGGTACAAACACACATCAAAACAAAGGGTGATCTAAAAAGAGTGCAAAAACCTTCACAGAGTGAACACACCTGTGTAAAAAGCACCTAGAACAAGAAACAGGCATTTCTAGCAACTAAGACACATCTCTCATGTCTCCTTCCAGTGTCTAAATTCTCCACCATAAGGATAACCACTCTTTTGGTTCCTAACCCCATGGATGCATTTTCTCTGTTCTTAAACTTCACAGCATCATGTAATGTGTGCTTCTTTTTAGTAACTTCTTTTACGGAATACTGCTCTTGAGATTCATCCATGTTACTGACTACAGTTGTTTACTTATCCTCATTAATATACATTATTCCATCATCTGAGTGTATCACAATTTATTCATGAATGGAATTTGAGGTGATTTATATGAATAGTTTTATGAACAGTCTTGTATATGACTTTGGTAAATATATGCACAAATATTTTAGGGGTATATATCTAGGAAGTAGACTTACTGGGTCACAGGTAGCTTTATTATATATTGGCAGATGCTTTTCTAGTGAAACAACTGCAAGCAATTCCAGAAACTCCACATTGCTATTAATACATCTCTTATCTATCTTTTCATTTTATTAATTTTGGTCGGTATAGAGTAGTACTATACTTTGAATTTACTTTCTCTAATGATCAATGAGTTAGAGCCTCTTTTCAATTTGTAGTGGACATTTGGATATTCCCTTTCTTTAAGAGCTCAACTACTTTCTCCAATTTTCCATTTGATTCCCCCCCTTTTCTTATTGCTCTATAAGATTTTACACATGTATACATACATATATACTTCAACTCTACAGCTTATCTTTTCACTGTCTTAATTTTGCCTTTCCATAAAAATAGTTCATATTTTATATAGACAGTTTATAAACTTTGATTTTTTTCCTTTATGTTCTTGTTTTTGTCTTATTTAATACGTATTTCTCTACCCCAAGTTCATGGAAATTTTTTCTCCAATTTTTGTCAGGAATAATTATATTATGTGATATATCAATAGAATATTCTTTTCATTTACCCAATATGAATACAAATTGGTCCTCCAATATTTTTTGAAAATACTATCCTTTTAACTTCACTTCAATGTGTCCTCTGTCATAAATTAGGAGACCATACATCTGTCTGTCTCTATTTTATTGCACTGGTCTATTTGATATTCCTTACACTAAAACTTCTCTGTCTTAATGAATTCAGTGTTATAATACACATTTCTATCTGATAAAGTCTATCCTCCAACTTTACTCTTTGAAAGATTTGCCTTTGCTTTCCTTTTTTTTATATTCACATATAAATTTTAGAATCACTTTGTAGAATTTCCCACCCCACCCCAAAATCTGGTTGTCAGATATTGCTTTGAATTTATTGACTAATTTTATGAGAGTTAACATCTTTTAATACTGAATCTTTCAATTTATGAATATTGAGAGTTATTAGTACTTATTCATGACTGGGAAGAATTACTATTCTAAAAATATCCTCATTATATTAGTATATAATTTCAATATAATTCTTATCAAATTCTAATAGGATTTTTTGAGGTTGACAAATAAGTATTTAAAAATTGGAGTGAAATTCCTCAAATTGCAAAGACAAACAAACTGAAAACCTGAAAACAAAATTCTGCTGAAGAACCTCTCAGGCAGAAAACTAAAGATACAAATGTCAACATGTATTGCAAAGCCAGAATTGCCAAACAGTCTGATATGTACATAGAAAGAGACAAATAGATTAATATATAAACCAGAGAGCCCAGAAACACATGCCTGTCTTATGGATACAATATACAGAAATAAAAGGTGGTGGACAAATTGCTGGAGAAAGGGCTTTAACTATTAACTGAATTATTAGGCAGATTATTAGCTGTTCATCTGCAGAAAGACTATAAATGGTTCCCAACTACATGCTATAGTAAATACTTAAAATTAATTACAAACCCAGAATATAGGGCCAAACTATGTGAAACTAAGAAGAAAGTGCATAAGTATTTTTATGACTTCAGTATAAAAACAGATTTCTTACATAAGAGAACAAAAGCATAAATCACTAAGGCAAAGGGATAAACAAACAAGTATATCTGACTAGGCCAAAATTAAGTAGTCTGGTACCCCAGATATACCATAAGACACACAGAGTTAAAAGATAAGCAGCAAACTGAATGAACATAATTGCATCACAGATTTTTTTTAGATATATATTTCAAGGAAAAAAATCCTATAAAGTAATAATAAAAAACAAAAAACCCTTACAAAATATTGGCAGAAAAAAATAAAAAGCAAATCATAGGTGAGTAAATCCAAATGACCAACTAACCTGTGAAAACATGCTCAACTCACTAGTAAACAAAATTGAGAAAACAATAAATACATTGCATACCCATTACACTGGTCAGTATTAATAACTCATAAAAAATCAAATGTTGAAAGAAATGTGGTATGGCAAGAGCTTGCATACATTTCAGCTTTCACCAGTCTTGAAAATATTAGGGAAACCTAATAAAATTGAAAAAATATATATACTATCGATATAACCTAACTCTCTTTCTCTGACTAGCTAACTAGCTATTCATCTCAGAAAACACCTTTTTTGCTTACCAGAAAACTTGTTCAAGGATTGTAAACAAAAACAATAGAAATGAGACAACCTTTTAGGTTGGAAACAACCTAAAATCTGTCAATAGGCATATAAATAAACTCAAATATATTAAAATGTTAAATAACTGCACAATAGGTTTGAAAAATCCCTTCATATATTGACAAGATTGAGGAAAAAAAAACTTTAGTGGTTAAAGCAAGTTGCTGAATCATGCATATAATATGTAGAGTTTATATAAAATTAATAAACAAAACATACTCATATTTTTAATGATATATGAATATATCTAATAAAAATGACAAATATGGAAGGAAATTATATAAATCTTAGACTGGAAGGAAATAAAAGGGATTATGACTGGTATAAAGTGGCTTCAACTGTATTAATAATGTACTGCTTCATTTTACAAAGAAAACACTACAAAAAAATTAGTTAATTCTGTGCAGTAGCCAAATGAATGCTTACTATATTTTTCTCTCGGCTTTTTTTTCTATTCATGCAAAAAACCTCCACCACATCAAGGCTTAACAACAACAAAAATGACTTGGCTACTACTTCCATGCTTTTGCACAATCCTGGGGTGCACTTCCCCCTCTACCCTCAAAAATCAACAAAGTGTAGTCTTATCCAAAAACACATTCTGTGGCCTCCTCCATAATTCAGAATAAGCTAAAAAAAGTTTTAAAATAATAACTAAAAAAAACCCTCTCACACGTAAAACCGTATTTCTTTCCTTTTAGAAAATTCTGATTAGGTGAACAATTTATTAGAATAGTATTTTTTCCAGTGAATAAAAATTAGATAGAAGATGACTGTTTTTTTCAGTGCTATTCTGCAATACTGGTTCTTTAACGAATTGTCCTTTTCCACTGTAGGGATATTTGTATCTAAGGCATTGGGGTTAATCATCTGTTTTCAGACCATTTGGTGTCTTAGACCTTTTAGCAGAAACACTGATGAATTCTTGTTCCATTTTTTTCTATTATTGGTACTTTAATGGCTATTTATTATTTTTTTAAATACATCTTTATTGGAGTATAATTGCTTCACAATGCTGTGTTAGTTTCTGTTGTACAACAAAGTGAATCAGCCATATGCATACATATATCCCCATACCCCCTCCCTTTGAGCCTCCCTCACACCCTCCCTATCCCACCCCTCTAGGTCATAGCAAAGCATAGAGCTGATCTCCCTGTGCTATGCTGCTCTTCTCACTAGCTATCTATTTTACATTCGGTTGTGTATATATGTCGATGCTTCTCTCACTTTCCCCCAGCTTCCCCCTCCCCCACCCTGTGTCCTCAAGTCCATCCTCTCCATCTGCGTCTTCATTCCTGCCCTGCCACTAGGTTCATCAGTACCATTTTTTTTTTAGATTCCATATATATGCGTTAGCATACGGTATTTGTTTTTCTCTTTCTGACTTACTTCACTCTGTATGACAGACTCTAGGTCCATCCACCTCACTACAAATAACTCAATTTCATTTCTTCTCATGGCTGAGTAATATTCCATTGTATATATGTGCCACATCTTCTTTATCCATTCATCTGTCAATGGGCACTTAGGTTGCTTCCATGTCCTGGCTATTGTAAATAGAGCTGCAATGAACATTGTGGTGCATGACCCTTTTTGAATTATGGTTTTCTCAGGGCTATTTAAATCCCTATATTTTCTTTTTGATGAGCTTTTAAGAATAGTAATTCACCATAATTTTGCCCCCCTCTGGCCACCATCATCCCAATAACAAAATCTAAGAATCAAGTATTGTTTTCAAAATCACACTACCAGTTTTATTATTGGTAAGGCTGGGGCGGAAACCAAGGGTAGGGTAGAAAGTCATCATCAAGTTTTCTAACATTTGTTATCCTGGTCTAGGCCTTTCATAGCATGTGTAAAGTAGACTTTAGGTCTACAGAACAGAGACTCACTGTCTCGCAGCTTGTTCGTGCTTACAAAAAGGACTGAGAGAAAAATGTGCCCAAAACTGGTGTAAGAAGGCAGGCTGGGCCCTGACTCAAGTGATTTTTCCAAGTGGAAGCAGTAACAAGACACAGCATATACTCTCTTCAAGAAGGAAAAATCCTAAAAGGGAATGGAAGGCGTCGGCCACAAATTCTCCATTCCTTCACACCGATCTTACCAATCAGCTACTCACTCTTCCTCTTAAAACTTTTAAAAGAAGAGATATGCTTCTGAGTCAAGGTAGAAACAAAACAGAAGGAGTTTCTCTTGCATTTATCCTTTTCACTTATGATGGAAATCTCACTTATTTCATCAAAGCATTGCACTCCCTCTAAGTTTTACAGTTCTTAACACAGACTGAATGTTAAAATGACTATTCTTTCTTATGAAATCTGTGAAAACTAAGAACCCAGTAACTTTTTTGTCACTGAAAGCTTCATTGACTGCTTTCCCTTGTAGACTGTGCATTCACTGAAGGCAAGAATCCTTATCTTTTCTCCACAAAAGTCCCACTGACAAAATTAGTATCTGGAATAGACTAAGTTTTCAATAAGTATCTATTGACTGAGTGGTTCTGAACAGTGCACTTTCTCCCAATTAAATTGTTACTGAGTGAGCCACCTTTGGGAAGGATTCATGGAGACAGCTTACCATTTGTGCATGATAAATGAGCTTTTTAGGTAAAATGAGAAGAGAGGCTGACTTTGACCACCTCCAGAATTTTCTAGACTATGCCTCACATATCTATCTTCTATCCCAAATCAATGGATCTCAACCTTAAATGCACATTGGAATTACGTAAAGAACTTTTACAAATTACCCATGCCTAAGCCCTGATGAAAATTTTGATTTATTTAGTTTGGGACGGATCCTAGATACAAGTATTTTTTAAAAGCCCTTCAGGTTATACTAATATGAAGTCAGGGCTGTAAACTACTGTCCTAAGTCATGGAGTCCGCTTTACATTTAAATGTCTATCAACTGATGATAAATAATAAATTGATGGGGAAATATTACAGTTCATTAAAAAAACAGGATCCAAGAATGGGAGAAGTTCTACAGGTGTACATGTCTTATTACTATAATGACAGATTAATTTTGTTCTCATATTATTTATTAAGGGATCTGAAAGTTGTTATCAGGAACACAGTTCTTTTTGGATATTTCTCAGGTGACTCCAATGCTAAGCTTTTTCTTCTTTAGAAAAAAAGACTTGATTTTAAATTAAAATTTATAATCAATAACTGCTTTACTTCCCCTGGATTTAAAGGACTGAACTCATAATTTAATTTTCCCTCTTAGACTTAGATTGCAATTAGATTCTATACCCTATTCAGTAAATGTTCAAATCTGCTTTAGGCTAATATTACAGAAGAAGTTTTTGTATTTTGCATAAAAAGTTTTGCATATTAATTGCAAAATCTAAATTGTCTGGATATATTGGTTACCATTTCCAATACTTCTAAATTTTGTTATCATACCTATAATAATCTCTAATCTTCATGGTAATACATACAAGTAATACCTGTTTTAACTTGATAACATAATAATATCTAAAATACATAGAAAATATTTTTTACTCTATATTGAAATATTTCATACCTATATTGAGACCAAAAACACTCAGACACAAACACAGATACAGATTTTTAGAAGCTTTGACTCCAATTGCCCAACTTACAGAACTTAATTCTGTTTCGGCTCAGAACAAAAATCTTTGAGATTTTCTTATTCTTATCAAGAGACACTAGCTAAATTCAATCCTTTCCTTAAAATATGGGGATGAAAAAGTCTGCCTTTTATGTTGACTGAATGTGCTTACAGCTTTACCGATTACATCTAGGGCATAATTTGAATGATAGAATCCCTAACCTCTTTCATTCATTTACCACGTAGTCATTTATTCATAATATTTATGCATTAAAAACCCCATGACTAGGCATTAGAGACACAATAGTCCTTGTCTTTTTTGAGCTTAGTAAGGACTTAGTATTGGCTAGAAACAACTATTTCTCTAAACGGACGGAAGGTGAGAAGGATCTATCTGCAGGATAAAGTTAAGTTGGGAGCAGGAGGTATAGAACAAACATTTGAAATTTAGAAAATCCATCAGAGCCATTAAATGAGAAAAAATACAACTTCTCCGGAAGACGTAAGGTAATAAATAGCACTTTATGATATTTTTAAGGACTTAATAAATTATGTTCATAGGAATGAAGGTTCAACATTGTAAAGCTGTTAGTTCCTCCCAAAATAATACATATATTTAAAGCACTTATCATCAAAATCCTAAATGTTCTTATTGGAATTGGGAGATAAAAACTCCATTTGAAAGTGTAAACTTATGAAAGTAGCCCAAAATTTTGAACAGGTGTGTCAAGAGCCTTGAATGAGTAGATATCAATATATAATCTAAAATGACAGCAATTAAAAGAGGTGCTCTTTTTAAAAAATGGCAAACATATTAATAAAACAGAATATAAAATCCAATAATACAGCCATATAAAATGATAAATGAAATAAAGAGGGAAGGAGTGTCACCCACTAAGTCCATTAACAATACCCGGGAAACAAAAATAGAATCTGGATAATAAAAAAGTCTAACCTTTTTTTTTCTTCTCCTTTGTGTGTAGTCTAGTTTCATGTGCTCGCAGGGGGGTGCATGCGGAAGCCTCTCACCCGGCACTTCAGGCCGACGTTCCTGGTGCAAAATGGCTGCGCCGGGCTTCCCTGGTGGCGCAGTGGTTGAGAGTCCGCCTGCCAATGCAGGGAACACGGGTTCGTGCCCCGGCCCGGGAAGATCCCAAATGCCGCGGAGCAGCTGGGCCCGTGAGCCATGGCCGCTGAGCCTGCGCGTCCGGAGCCTGTGCTCTGCAATGGGAGAGGCCACAACAGTGAGAAGCCCGCGTACCGCCAAAAAAAACAAAAACAAAATGGCTGCGCCGACACGTCATCTCCTCAGCTTGGTGGGCCGTGTGCAAAAGGGCTGCGCAATTCACTCAGTTCAAGCCAGCAGCCGGTGGGCAGTGCGCAGAGCCACTGAGCCGGGCACTGTGATCTGGAGCCCCGAGCAGCACCGCTGCACCCGTCCCGCGAGAACTCACCCAACCACCGCCCAACCCCACTGCGTCATCCCTATAAAGCAGCCCCGCCCACACCTGTGGGGAGAGCATGCGCTCTAGCGGTGGGATCCCGAACCTTGCCATTTATTGATCAAAATATAAAACTTTTTCTTTGCTTCTGAACTGGACTCGGTCTTCCTCTATTGACTCAAGTGATACTGGGCAGGAGGACCTTTGTTGGGGCCCAACTCTATAACAGCAGGGTTTACCCAGTAAATAATGTTGGCTAAATATTTGGAAAAAAATAAATAAGTTCCTAATGGGATGAATTTCCACCTATGTGATAAAGTGCTGATAAACTCTTCCCCTAAACAAGATCTGTTGCAAATACGTTGAAAATAGAATGTTTGTAAAAGGACCTTGGAGTATAATAAGAAACATATTTGGTCTTTTCCTGGGTTCCAGGAACAGAGATTCTAAAACCCTTAAGTGATAGGAGTGTGGTTTTTTTTTTTTTTTTTTTTTTTTTTGCGGTACATGGGCCTCTCACTGTTGTGGCCTCTCCCGTTAAGGAGCACAGGCTCCGGACGCGCAGGCTCAGCGGCCATGGCTCACGGGCCCAGCCGCTCTGCGGCATGTGGGATCCTCCCGTACCGGTGCATGAACCCGTGTCCCCTGCATCGGCAGGCGGACTCTCAACCACTGCGCCACCAGGGAAGCCCAAGGAGTGTGTTTTGTTATTCACAATGAGCTCCTTTTGTACATACCTGCATTTATGCTATTTAGGGTGGGGTTCCTAGATAGCCTCAGGATGCGTCTGGTCGTCAGGAAAATTAGGTGATCCTAGGGCTGGAACATTCAGCCCCACCCAGACCTCTGCAGAAGGAAGGAACACTTGAGATGAAGCTAGATTTTGACGAGCTTGCTGTTTGGAGAACACAGCCCCCTGCCAGGACACAGGTGCTCCCCAACTCTATGGGGACAGAAGCTCCTATGCTTGGGATTCTCTATGTACCTCTTCATCTGGGTGTTTATCTGTTTCCTTTTTAATATTCTTTATGATAAGCTGGTAAATGTAAGTAGATGCTTTCCTGAGTTTTGTGAGTTGTTCCAACAAATTATTGAACCTGAAGGAGGAATTGGCAACCCCTATTTACAGCTGGTGATCCAGACCTGCAATTGAATCTGAAGTGGGGGGCAGCCTTGCGGGACTGAGCCCTGAACCTGTGGGGTCTGTGCTAACTCCAGGTAGTGAGTGACAGAATCAAATTGAAAGGATGGACATCCAGTTGGTGTCCGCAGAATCAGAGATTGGTTGGTGACATTAGAAAACACCCCAGATGTAAAAAACACAAAAACGATACACAAAAATATGCTTAACCCTATTATCAATTGAATGTAATTCAAAATATAGTGTATAACAATGAAATTAACTGCAAAATAAATATGTTAAATATGTATAATTTTTTACTTAAAATATTAAAATGACATTTTCATCAGTATTAGCCACAAGGGTCTTGCTTTTAACAGGGAGGAGGGAGCATTGAGCCAGTATTTGTGTATATGTTAATAGTCTATGAAACATTGTCCTCAAATAATCTTTCTTTTCTGTCTTTGAGTAATTAGTGGATGTTACCTATGATCCTAGTGATTACCCTGATCATTGGATTTAAAAAACGAATAAATAAAGCCCACAATCCTAGTATTATATTTACTTTATCTTATTTATTCAACAATACTTGGTAGAACCAGGCATTCTCTGCTCTCCTAGACTTTCCATGTTCTATGGTGGGGAACAGATGACAGAGGTGGGGAGCTAGGTGTGAGAGAGGTAATTGAAGTACGGTCATGAAGCCTCACCAGGACAGGGACTTTAGGACAAAGACAGTTGGTGAGCAGTCCAATAATGCCACATTATTGTCTGAGATGAGAGGGTTCTCGATGGAGAAAACATTGGTGCAAAGCCCTGAGGAGAGAGCAGGCCCATAGTGCTCTAGAACCAGAAGGAAAGCAGTCTGTCTGGAGCACAGGGATGCGCAGGAGAAATGAGGTCAGAGATTTTAGGGCCTTGGGGTCACTGGAAGAATGTGAGATGAGAAACCATCAGAGTTACATATCTGCTAAAATGTAAAAGGATCGTTTTGACTGCTTTGTTGAGAATATACCATAGTGGTGAAAAGGTGGAAGCAGGAATTAGGAGCCAACTGCAACAAACTAGGTGAGAAATTATGGCACTTTGGATTAAAGATGTTAGCAGCAGAAGTGGTAAAAAGTAAGATTTGGAATAAATTTGAAGATCTAATAGGATTTGTTGACATACTGAGTGTAAGCTATAAGAAAAAGACAACAATTACAGATGACTCCAAAATAACACTCATAATAAGATAAATGAAAATTTAAATTATACTGACATACCATCTCTCACTTGCCAAACAGGGAATACAGTGTATGCGGCTAAATAGACTGTGTTATACATCACTAGTAGGAATACAAAGTGATTCAATGCCTATGGAGGGGTATCTGGCAGCATCTAACAAAATTACATAGTCATATCTGGCAACCTGACTTCTAAGAATTTTTTCATAAAGATACATCATCCATAATTCAAAAATACATATGCACAAGTTTATTTATTGTGGCATTACTTTTAATTGCAAAACATTGAAAATAATCTGAATCCCATACTGAAGTTATTGTTGTATTATCAAGCTATACAAAAAAAGAGGGTGATGTGTATGAATTATTAATTATTTGTGATTTTCAGGATATACTGTTAAGTTTTTTTTTAAAAAAGTAAAGGTAGCATGCTTTTTAATGTCTGAAATTAAGAGGAAATATGTATGTATGCATGTTTGTTTATACATATACAGTCCTTATTTTTGCAAATGAAAACTAGAATGGTATTATAATAAGAAACTGGTCACTAACAGAGGGTGATTTGTAAATAAGGAGAAAGGAATGAGGAATGAATGATACTTCTTTACGTGTGCCTTTTGCATAGTTTTGATTTTGGAATTTGTCAATATGCATATTAATAAAAGAAATTAAATCAACAAAAATGGAGAAAAAAGTAAGATTGAATATAAAAAACCCTGAGTGTATTTCCAATGAACAGCTCATCACATAGGAAAAAAAAAAAAAACAAATAATTTTGAACACAGCACTTTGACTATATTCCCTCAGTCTAAAGGTAAAAAGAACTTCAAAAATATGGAGCCTTAATTAGTAAGCTTGTTGTTCATAGTGGTAAGGGTGTAATAATTCTGAAACTGCATTGTGTTTTATAGGACTGAGCAAATGAATAAATATATTGATGTTGGGAGCCAGAGTTTTCCCTGTAGAATGAACACGTTGATATGACATGGGGGAAGCCATGAAAAATTCAGTAGAATGGCACTGAAAATAGAGTTATCAGTAAGAATTTCTGATTTACATGTATATATGTAAAATATATACATATATGAGCACACCTAACACGTAGAACTCCGTTTCTAAATAACTGTCCTCAGTAAAAGTAATGATGGATCCAGGGAGGGTTGTCTGATTCTAAGGTTGGGGTAAGGAGTGTAAAAAGTGACTGTGGCATTTCTTGGGTGTTAGAAAATAGGGAAGTAAGAAAAATTAATGAGAGCATGACAAAAGGCCTACTTGAAGGAGCTTCCACTAGTCGAATCTCAGACCATTTAAGCACCAAAATAAATACTGACAGTAATGAAAACCCAAGGGGAAAGAAATAAGAACCTATGAGCTCAAACTTATAAAAAAGTACATAAATAATTGAATTAGCTAATTAGTAAGAAAGATGGGAAAGCTCTTTCTTACAGTGGCATATAAATTACTAACTGTAGAAAGAGTTAAATAGTAATAAAATCATCTTTTTATCATCTATAATCATCAATATTATAGTTATAATTAATTTAGCTGAGAATCATCAATAAATGCTAAGAATATTGGGTGACAATTTGGTGGAGAATAAAACATTTACTAAGTCTTAAGTTGCTTTCTCCCAGATTGCAAATGGAAAGTGGTAACTTTATGATGAGAAACCTGGCAGACACCAACTTTACAAGTGTGAAATTAACATCAATATTGTACCAATATTGAGTACAAACTGTCATGACATGCCTCCTAATGTGATACTCTGAGACGATAACACCACTCATGCTGTGTTCTTGCCAAAACGGCGTAACCTGAATGTAATCATGAACAAACATCAGGCAAGCCCACTCTACAAAAGAACAAGTCTGTATCTTCAAAAACAGAAATGCCATGAAAGACAGTTTCCATAATAAAGGAGGCTGAAGAGATGACAGCTCAATGCAATGGGTATGTTTGGTTTGGATTCTGACTTGGAAAAAGAAATACATAGAGGTAATTACTGGACAATCAGGAAAATATAATATGGACTCTACATTAGGTAATAAAATGCACACAGTTTAAATTAAATGAATTTGATAGTCATACTGATGGTATATAAGTGAATGTCCTTATTCTTAAGAGATACATATTCCAGTTACTCTCAAATAGTTCAGCAACGATAATAGGACTAATAATAATGATAATAATAATGTAAATAAATAGAGAAAAAGAAAATGTGCCAAAATGCTAACAATTAGTGAATCTATATGAAGGATAAAAGGCAGTTCTTTTAACTGTGCTTACAACTTTTCTGTGAGTTTGAAACTACTTCAAAATCAAAAATTAAAATTAAAACAATCTCCACTACAAATCCCAAGGACTTTGTCAGCAGACTGATCTTTAGAAACTTGTTGGAACTACATCAGAACTTTCAGCAATGTTTACACATTACTGTTTCTGCAGTTTGCGCTTCAACTTACTAAATTACTGGTTAAGCATTGCCATATAATTGTCTTGTTACAGATATGTAACAAGGGTGGGGTTAAGAGTGATCATTGAAAAAGAAATTAATACTGTATTATCCTCCCTAAAGTGGTTTAACATCTATTCAGGAATACTAACATATAAACAAATATGTTTGATATGGTTTGTGAATACCTAAGAAGGAGTTATATAGAGTATACTTCTGAGGGCACCAAAGAGAGGTGTCTAACTCAATTGAATAAGGTTGGAAAGAGGCAGGTTAGGATAGGTTAGGCATAAGCAGGAAAGGCTTCCAGGAAGAGATGATCGTGGAGCTGAATCTGAAGGAGATGGATGAATTAAGTAGGTGAAAGTGTGGATTCCCCGCAGACAGAGGAATAAAGACTGAAAGCAACAGTTTGGTGCACTTGAGAAGCTACAAGTGAACATAAACTATGGAAGAAGAGGAGTTGATGGCTAGTGACAGGGGTTGAGGTTGGTGGTGAAAGAGCATCCATTTCAATGTTCAAACGTTTTAATGGCCTTTAGATTATGCACGTGGAGCATATATTAGATTACATTATCTCATTAACATTCAGAAAGAGAAATGCTAGTTGTATCTCAGTCTGTATACTACACACCAACTTTTCTACTCAAGAGAATTGTATTAAATTGTATATGGTTTACCTCCTTGTTAGATTTTAAGCTCAGCGAAGGGGGCCAAACCTCATATAGTCAATGCTGTTTAGATTTGCCAAGTTTAAAAGTCTAGGGTACCATTCCTATTGGCATGACATTCCTTCCTATGCCTTCCATTTCTTTCTTTCTGAATTGCCTTCTCCAGAATTTCTTCAATGAGGATCTGTTAATGGTAAACTCTATGCATTATTGTGGATCCTCAACAAGAATGTTATTTAGCTTCATTTTTTGTTAGAAGTTGGTTGTCATATTCTATTTGTTTTCTATTATGATATACTTTTATATTTATAGATATACTTTTATATTTTTATTTAGAACTATTTTCTCTCAACACCTTAAAAATATTATTCCATCTGCCAATCTGTGGATAGATATTATTTCCCCATAAATGGATAAGACAACAGAGGCTCAGAAAAGTTAAACATCACAGGGTGAACAACCAAATGCTTCTTTTAAAGCCAGAATCTTTGGCTCTAGTATATGGATACAGCTTCTCTTCTTGCAGATACTGCCCCTTTGCCTTTTGTCACATGTAAAAGTAGGAAAAGGTCTAGATCAACGAGTGGCTACAGTGGCCCTACTGCAGTCTTAATGAGTGTTTCCATTCTTCCTATTCACACTGGGAGTAACATAGGTAATAGTGGGTTGGTTACAGTACAGGCTCTGAAATCATTTGATTGCAATTGAGTTCCAGTTCCAATTTAACACATTCTGCCCCTTGCAAAAAAATCTCTGTGCATTGGTTTCTTTATCTGCAGTATGGGGATAAATAATGTCATCTATGAGACATTAAATACATATGAGAATTAAATACATGATGAATAAAAATGGTTAGCACAAAGTCTGGCACATAATGCTCAAATGTGAGAAACCATTATGTTGAATGTAACTTAATTTTCCTACTCCTGGTAGGACTGACTGATTACTGCATTGGCCAAATCAAATCTTTCATATGAGTCTGTTTATGCATGGCTTTGAAACAAAAATCTGTAAGACATATATCAGGATAACATATCAATAGATGGGCAAAAATTAATTCAATATGTTAAATATAAAATGAAAAACGAAATTTTGACATATATAGACATATGTAGATGAACATAAAAATTTATAATTTCTACATTATTTATAAGGATAAATTGAATCTAACTTGCTTATATTGCTTTTTCTTCAATAAATTCAAAGAATTAATCCCTGAGTTAAAAGCATCCAAGAAGCAATCATGCAGCAAGGACTATGGGATCATGAGTGTCCATATATTTTTCTTGTTAAATAAATGGAAACATCAGAGATAGCCACAATTCACAGTGAAGGTCTGTGAAAGCAGGGCTAATTCTTCAGGTCAAAATACATGGGTCTCAGGGACAATTATCTACCACATCCATCATTTTTGCTACTCTCCAAATACAGGCCTATAAAGTATAACAAATGTCCCTTTTGTCAGGTCTTAATCACCATCTTTTAAGTTTTAAAAGCACTTGTTTTGCGCTGCTGTTTTTAGATGTATACCAAGAAGAATAAAGCAGAAATACATGCAAAATGGAAAATCCATGGTTGCCGTGATAATTTTTACCTTCAGAAAAGATTTCTCTCTTCAGCTTAGATGTTTTCATCCACTAATGGTAATATATCTTAGTGGCAAATACTAATGACTTCTGAAAATATAAAAAGGACCTAAAGATATTTGTTTTAGACCACATACATACTTTTTAACTTTATAAAACAGACCAATACTTGAAAAATTGTGTAATTATATTCACTTTCACATACTGTCTATTTATCAGTTCAATAAGACTTTCCAAATGGTAATAAATTAGTGCTCTTGCAAATCAAATGTGTTTAAACCACCACTTAAACAGAGAAAACAAAAGCAGGATTATATTGTTTTGTTTTTACTTAGTGTAGGGCCTGTCATCATAAGCAAATTTAATCTGCATTATTAATAACTGTCAACAGCATACTTTGAGCATAAGGCAAATACAGCAGGTGGTTGAACGCCAAATATGCAAAACAAATGATTGCTAGGAAATGCTAACCTATTTTTGCATAAATTTAATACAAATTAAAATGCATGCAAAGCCCCCACTGAAGGTTAACACTGGAGGGAAAAAGAAAAGAAATTAACCAATTTTTGTTATTAGACCATTTGCCTAAAAGTTAAAGTGCTAAGTATTTTACTATATACTAATTGATTGATTCAAGAAGTGTGGTTTACTTACTTACATTTGTAAAATATGAGGATATAAAATTTGGAGTGTAAGTAACAGTTCTTTATACTAACAAATTTGAAAGTTGTTGCTTTGGTTGCAACACAATATTATTGTTGTGGCATATTTGTTTACTTAAAAAATAGCACCAATTGTAACTAAAAAGAAATTATAAAAAATATAAATAGGAAATGTGTAATGAGATTGTTTTTATCTGGATACAATTTTATCTTGAGTCAATTTAAGATTACCTTTCTGGTCTGGAGGGAAACCAGGTAAAACACATCATCCAAGGTAACCTGCACCTATTAAGATCACTACATATGATTATCTGAGAAGTAAATGACAATTTAAAAGAGAAATAACTTTATGGTTCTCCACTCACTGTTTTCTTTTCCATAGGGTGGGGAAAGCACCAGGGGATATCTTCTGAACTTTCTATAGGTATCACAGAAACCGTCATCTGAATCCATACTGCCAGATATCTAACAGGTGCTTACATTATAGAAGCTATTTCATCAATAAGAAAGAACTTTACTCCAGAGAACCATTTACCCACCTGCCAAACTAGATACAGAAATCTCAAAGAGGCTTTTGTTATTTTAATCTTCTAAAACTTAAAAGGTATGATAAAACAGTTGAGACCAGGGACTTTTGCAATGATTACATTTAATGTCTTTTAGTGTGAGTTGGGGCAAGAATGTGAAAATGCAAGTGAAATGCATATAATCAATTAAAGTTTAGATACCCACAGGATACAGACCCAAGTACTGAGAACTCCTTGAGAGAGGAGAGTTGGTTACACAACACAGAATTTCTACAATTTGTGAACAGTTTTATGTTGAATGGATATTTCTCAGTTTTTATCCAAAGTATATATATTCATTTCAAAAGAGGTCCCAACCAAAGTTAAAGATGTTAGCGGTAACCAAGTTATTGGTTTCTTTGAAAAAATTCTATGAAAATTTTTTTTTTCCAAGCATGGTGGAACTTAAAATTAGAATCTATTTGATCCAATGGCAACCAATGCTGATTCAAACAAACAGCATACCTACAGTGGTCTTTCAACTATATCAGTGCAAGGATGGGAGATACATTAAAATGCACTTCAGGATAGCTTATATTCTGTCTTTATCCCTGCCTGCTCACTTATCCCCTATATAAATGGCATCTTCTTCCTCCAAATCTCTCTACTCCCGAACAAAACTTCTGTCACAAGTTATAGATGCGTTTTCTCTCCCCTTAACTTTTCCTTAAAGCACCGTTCTTAGTTCTCTCACTAAATTCAAACTTATCATTTTGCACTGTAAATCACTACCTGAGCTTCCATCACGTGTGCTTCCTCCTATCCCTTGCCCTAATTTTCTATTAAGAAATCACAGGATTCCAAACAAGAATATAAAAACTTTTGTTTTTGTTGGTGATATTGGCCAGGGAGTAGAGTAATGAGAAAAGCTGTGATGATACAAATATTAATATGCACACCTTCCTGTGGTTTACTGTCTAATGGAAAACATGGAAAAGGCAACCGCAAATTATATGGCAACCTTATATTTGGAGACTATCACTTAGGATAAGCACATAACGTAAACTTTACAAAAAAAGAAAAAAAGAAAAGAACTTAACTAGCCCGTAACATAAGTTATACAAATGTATCATTGCTCAGCAAGCAAACCAGGACCACAGAAGAAAGGAGGAGAGGTGGGGGAAGTATAGACATGATGAGTGAGGAGGTGAGAGGCTACAGAAGGTTATCTAGTGTCAACAATGCTAAAAGTCAATACTAATCTTCATAAAGATTTTTTATCCGGACAACCATAGAAGTGGTTTTGTTTGCGTGTGTGTGTGTGTGTGTGTGTGTGTGTGTATGTTTTAACTGAGGCCCCACATACTCTTGATGGTTCTGAGTAACAGAGCTAGTTGTTTTCTTTTTCCTTCAGTTTTTAAATACTATAGCACTTTTTAAAGAGAACACAATATAAAGTAGCTTCTGTTCAAGGGCTATGCTAGAAAAAATATCAATAAGAAAGGCAAATTTTGAATATTAGCCTTGCCCTCAATATCAACCAAATTCTTGTAAGATTTTTTTTGCATAATTGCACAGAATGACCTAGTGAGTCATGAGCACTATGAGAAGAGGAAGCCAGCAAGACATAGAACATAGAATGGATTCTAACCCAGACTGAAGTCTTGGGTTAAATTGAAAACTGAAGATTGGGTGTATGAGAGGTTTTTCATAAGAAAATTTTACTGTATGGAGGCTTAAGGGATAAATACATGGTAAGTACCCAAAGATAAGATGGTTTCAGCTGGTAGGAAGAACAGGTGATAAAGATCATAGTTGAAGTATAGCAAGGCAGGTTTAGGAATTGGATAATGATTGAAAGACTAGAGAACAGGTAGAAGGAAGGAAAGCTGTATCTCATAGTTTTGTCATTATACCAAGAGCAATAGGAAGCCACTAAAAGGGTTTCAGCAGCAAGTGATGTGATCAAATTTGAGTTCAGAAAGATTCATGGAAAGGTGGATAGAACTTACAAAATTGGAGAGCTTTGGAGTTACATCATTTGACCTCGGTTACTAGATGTGTGACCTTACAGAAGTCACTTCTCTCCTCTGTATATGTTACATCAGCTCTGAAATGAGGATGATATAATATCTACTACATAGTAATTTGGTGTAATTATTAAATGAGATCATGCTTATAAACCACTCTTAATGCCAGGAATACACAGTAAGCATTCCATAAATTTTAGCCTTTGCTATTATGACTACTAACTACCGAATAGCTCTTTTAAAAATTATTTAGGTGGCTAGAAGTGTTTTATATGAAAAAACTAAGATAATTAATTTATAGTTAGTTATAGTTAAAAATATATTTCAGTCATGATGTGAATTGGCTTGTAAAAAATTTTTAAAATCTAATTTACAAAATTGGATTTTTATTTAAAGTATATCTCTTTATAAACAACATATTGTTGGAATTTGCTTAATTTTCTCCAGTCTCACAATCTCTGGTTTTTTATTAAAACTTTAAATTATTTATATTTACTGTAAGTATTGATATGCTTGCGTTTAAGATAAGCATCTTGCTATGCCAGTAGTGGCTGGCCCCACTATTCTGTTTTTCCTTCTGTGCTTTTATTTGGGCTAATTGAATATTTAAAATATTTCATTCTATCATCTCTATTGGCACTTTACTTATAATTTTTTAATTTTATTCAGTGTTCTAACGATTGCCATATTCATCTTTAATTTATTAAAATCCACCTTAAATTAACAATATATCCCTTTAAAACAAGCCTTACATCAAGTTGATTCCATTTACATCATTTCTATCCTTTTGTTGCCATATTTTATTTTTATTTATGATATTAACTCCATGATGCATTGTTACTATTTTTTGTTTTAAGGAGTCAATTGATTTCAAAGCATTTAAGAAATAAATAAATATTTTGTAATTATTTACATTTATCATTTCCAGACTGAAAGTAAGGGGATGGAAAAAGATATTCCATGCAAATGGAAATCAAAAGAAAGCTGGAGTAGCAATTCTCATATCAGACAAAATACACTTTTAAATAAAGACTATCACAAAAGACAAGGAAGGACAGTACATAATGATCAAGGAATCAATCCAAGAGGAAGATATAACAACAGTAAATATTTATGCACCCAACATAGGAGCACCTCAATACATAAGGCAAATGCTAGCAGCCATAAACGGGGAAATCAACAGTAACACAATCATAGTAGGGGACTTTAACACCCCACTTTCACCAATGGACAGATCATTCAAAATGAAAATAAATAAGGAAACACAAGCCTTAAATGATACATTAAACAAGATGGACTTAATTGATATTTACAGGACATTCCACCCAAAACAACAGAATACACTTTCTTCTCAAGTGCTCATGGAACATTCTCCAGGATAGATCATATCTTGGGTTACAAATCAAGCCTTGGTAAATTTAAGTAAATTGAAATCATATCAAGTATCTTTTCTGACCACAACGGTATGAGACTAGATATCAATTACAGGAAAAAATTGGTAAAAAATACAAACACATGGAGGCTAAACAATAAACTACTAAATCACCAAGAGAACACTAAAGAAATCAAAGAGGAAATCAAGAAAGACCTAGATACAAATGACAATGAAAACACGATGACCCAAAACCTATGGGATGCAGCAAAAGCAGTTCTAAGAGGGAAGTTTATAGCAATACAATCCTACCGTAAGAAACAAGAAACTTCTCAAATAAACAACCTAACCTTACACCTAAAGCAGTTAGAGAAAGAAGAAAAAACAACCCCCAAAGTTAGCAAAGGAAAGCAATCATAAATATCAGATCAGAAATAAATGAAACAGAAATTAAGGAAAAAATAGCAAGGACCAATAAAACTAAAAGCTGGTTTGTTGAGAAGATAAATAAAATTGATAAACCATTGGCCAGACTCATCAAGAAAAAAAGGGAAAACACTCAAATCAATAGAATTAGAAATGAAAAAGGAGAGGTAACAACTGACACTGCAGAAATGCAAACAATCATGAGAGATTACAACAAGCAACTCTATGCCAATAAAATGGACAAGCTAGAAGAAATGGACAAGTTCTTAGAAATGCAGAACCTTCCGAGACTAAATCAGGTAGAAATAGAAAATATAAACAGACGAATCACAAGCACTGAAGTTCAAACTGTGATTAAAAATCTTCCGACAAACAAAAGCCCAGGACCAGATGGCTTCACAGGCAAATGATATCAAACATTTAGAGAAGAGCTAACATGTATCCTTTTCAAACTCTTCCAAAATATAACAAAGGGAGGAACACTCCCAAACTCATTATACGAGGGCACTATCACCCTGATACCAAAACCAGACAAACATGTCACATAAAAGAAAACTACAGGCCAATATCACTGATGAACAGAGATGCAAAATTCCTCTTCAAAATATTAGCAAATAGAATCCAACAGCACATTAAAAGGATTATATACAAAGATCAAGTGGGGTTTATCCCAGGAATGCAAGGATTCTGCAATATATGGAAATCAATCAATGTGATACATCATATTAACATACTGAAGGAGAAAAACCATATGGTCAACTCAATAGATGCACAAAAAGCTTTTGAGAAAATTCAACACCCATTTATGATAAAAACCCTGCAGAAAGTAGGCATAGAGGGAATTACCTCAACATAGTAAAGGCCATATATGACAAACCCACAGCCAACCTCATTCTCAATGGTGAAAAACTGAAAGCATTTCCTCTATCATCAGGAACAAGAGAAGGTTGTCCACTCTCACCACTATTATTCAACGTAGTTTTGGAAGTTTTAGCCACAGCAATCAGAGATGGAAAAGAAATAAAAGGAATCCAAATTGGAAAGGAAGAAGTAAAGCTGTCACTGTTTGCAGATGACATGATACTCTACCTAGAGAATCCTACAGATGCTACCAGAAAACTACTAGATCTAATCAATGAATATGGTAAAGAAGCAGGATACAAAATTAATTCACAGAAATCTCTTGCATTCCTATACACTAATTATGAAATATCTGAAAGAGAAATTAGGACACACTCCCGTTTATCATTGCAACAAAAAGAATAAAATACCTAGGAATAACCCTACCTAAGGAGACAAAAGATCTGTATGCAGAAAACTATAAAAAACTGATGAAAGTAATTAAAAATGGTACAAACAGATGGAGATATATACCAAGTTCTTGGATTGGAAGAATCAACATTGTGAAAATGACTATACTACCCAAAGCAATCTACAGATTCAATGCAATCTCTATCAAACTACCAATGACATTTTTCACAGAAGTAGAGCTAAAAATTTCACATTTTGTATGGAAACACAAAAGACCCCGAATAGCCAAAGCAATCCTGAGAATGAAAAACAGAACTGGAGGAATCAGGATCCCTGACTTCAGACTCTACTACAAAGCTACAGTAATCAAGACAGTATGGTACTGGCACAAAAACAGAAAAATATATCAATGGAACAGGATAGAAAGCCCAGAGACAAACCTGTGCACATATGGTCACCTTATCTTTGATAAAGGAGGCAAGAATATACAATGAGAAAAGACAGCCTCTTCAATAAGTGGTGCTGGGAAAACTAGGCAGCTACATGTAAAAGAATGATATTAGAACACTCCCTAACACTATATACAAAAATAAACTCAAAATGGATTAAAGACCTAAATGTAAGGCCAGACACTATAAAACTGTTAGAGGAAAACATAGGCAGAACACTCTATGACATAAATCACAGCAAGAACCTTTTTGACCCACTTCCTAGAGAAATGGAAATAAAAACAAAAATAAAAAATGGGACCTAATGGGCTTCTCTGGTGGCGCAGTGGTCGAGAGTCCGCCTGCCGATGGAGAGGACACGGGTTCGTGACCCTGTGCGGGAAGATCCCGCATGCCGCGGAGTGGCTGGGCCCGTGAGCCATGGCTGCTGAGCCTGCGCGTCCGGAGCCTGTGCTCGGCAACGGGAGAGGGCGCGGCGGTGAGGGGCCCGCGTACCGCAAAAAAAAAAAAAAAAAAAATGGGACCTAATGAAACTTAAAAGCTTTTGCACAACAAAGGAAAACTTAAACAAGACGAAAAGACAACCCTGAGAATGGGTGAAAATATTTGCAAATGAAGCAACTGACAAAGGATTAATCTCCAAATTTACAAGCAGCTCATGCAGCTCAATATCAAAAAAACAAACCACCCAATCCAAAAATGGGCAGAAGACCTAAATTGACATTTATCCAGAGAAGATATACAGATTGCCAACAAACACATGAAAGAATGCTCAACATCACTAATCATTAGGGAAATGCAAATGAAAACTGCAACGCGGTATATCACCTCACCCCAGTCAGAATGGCCATCATCAAAAAATCTACAAACAATAAATGCTGGAGAGGGTGTGGAGAAAAGGGAACACTCTTGCACTGTTGGTGGGAATGCAAATTGACACAACTACTATGGAGAACAGTATGGAGGTTCCTTAAAAAACTAAAAATAGAACTACCATATAACCCAGCAATCCCACTACTGGGCATATACCCTGAGAAAACCATAATTCAAAAAGAGTCATGTACCACAATATTCATTGCAGCATTATTTACAATAGCCAGGACATTGAAGCAACCTAAGTGTCCATCGACAGATGAATGGATAAAGAAGATGTGGCGCATATATACAATGGTATTACTCCGCCATAAAAAGAAACGAAATTGAGTTATTTGTAGTGAGGTGGATGCACCTAGAGTCTGTCATACAGAGTGCAGTAAGTCAGAAAGAGGAAAACAAATACCGTTTGCTAAACACATATATATGGAATCTAAAAAAAAAAAAAAAGAAAAATTGTTCTGAAGAACCTAGGGGCAGAACCAGAATAAAAACGCAGATGTAGAGAATGGACTTGAGGACACGGGGAGTGGGAAGTGTAAGCTGGGATGAAGTGAGAGAGTGGCATGGACATATATACACCACCAAATGTAAAATAGATAGTTAGTGGGAAGCAGCCACATAGCACAGGGAGATCAGCTCAGTGCGTTGTGTCTACCTAGAGGGGTGGGATAGGGAGGGTGGGAGGGAGACACAAGAGGGAGGTGATATGGGGATATATGTATATGTATAGCTGATTGACTTTGTTAGAAAGCAGAAATTAACACACCATTGAAAAGCAATTATACTCCAACAAAGATGCTAAAAATAAATAAATATGTAAACACAGACACACACACAAGAATATTGAGCAGCCTTTAATTAAGTAGATGCACTTAGTATAAAAATAATATGTGAAGAATTTTGGCTGTGAGTGGGTAGGGACATGATTATAAATCGAGTAAAATTTGAAGGACAGGGGAAGGTCTGTTGTTTGTCCAATAAAAATACTGAGAAATATTATTTTCTTTACAGATTATAAAAGTGGAGCATGTTTTTTATAAGATGCTCAAAGAAAACAATAGAACACTACATTTCCCTCTATCACCACGTCACCAGCAAAATCATCAGTAACTCTTTATAATAGATCTTTCTTGATATTTGTATAAATATATTTGTATAATAATGGGATTAAAATATAGCATAAGTGTTCTTAACATGGGCTAAATAACTCCCTGGATAAATATCTATACATGGGCTTTCTGGAGAGACAAGCATTCTCTGAACTTCACAGAAATTTGTGTTTATTTGCAAATATACATTTTTCTATGTCAAATCCATAGTCCCATTAGTGTCTCCAAATGGTACATTAGGGAAACATATTTAAACGTTTCCTTAAATTGATACAGTGTTTTACCTTCTAGGAATTCATTCTAAGAAAAGAAATCAGAAATGTACCCAAAAATATATGTACAAAGCTATTTATTCCAACATTGTTTAAAATGGCAAGATATCAAATAAATGTCAAAAGTATTTGATTTCTCTATAATAAATGCTATATATTACTATATTTGTAAAGATAATATAGACTATATTTTTTGATACGGGAAATTCAATATATTCTCATCTGAAAACAGTAACTGTGCAATAGACTATATTATAAAGAACATCAATTATATAAGTGATATATATTTACATAGACCTACATCAGCATGTATCTTAGATTGTAGAACTTGGGGCTTTTAATATTTTCTTATTATCTGGTTTTATTTTTCCTACAGTGAATATGGATTCTCATGACAAAATCAGAAGAGAGAATAACTACATTTTCTGGGGGTTCTACTCATTCCATGCTAGGTGCACAATGAGTAGCATGGAGCTGCTGGAAATGTCAATCATCCTGAAGAGGACTAATCCAGCTTGTGGGGATATGTGCTGGTCTTACTGCTCATGTTCTTTTGATGTTACTTTACTATTGTTTATTAGACTTGTCAGTCTTCCCATCTTTGAGTTTGCGGCCATTTCTACCGATCCGGATCTTAAGTTTATCACTATGGAAACTTTATTCTTAATTTCCCTATACAATAAATGTTTCCATCATTCATATTTATACATGTGGGGAAAAAATCTTGGTTGAAAACCTCTTTTTTAAAAGATTCTTTTTCCATGCCTTCCCTTTGTGAAACGCTAACTTATCAGATCCAAATGACCATAAAGATACATCACTAAAATATCTAAATAACTTTCCTGATGGAAATGATTATTACAGGTTTATGCATGGATTTCTAATTTAGCAGTGACTAATAATATCTAAGTGATAAAAAGCTTTATTTGAGGAATGAAAATCAGCAATAGACATGCACTTTTGTTCTAATTTAAGCCTCTCATATCCTGCTCTGAAGAGTTTTAACTATGATGCTTACACACTACAACTTTCATATCATTTGAATTTCCTAATAATTAAGCTTGGAGTAAACTTTAAACTAGTTTCCTATAACATAAACTATTTATAGACTTCTAGAGATTGTGGCTGAACCAAATATTGTAGGAAAATAGAAAACATTCCACGTGTTTAAGAAGATGAGCATGATTGTCCAGTGTTTAAACCCAGGGGTTTCTTTGGGTTTCCTGGTATTGATATAGCTGAGCATTAAACCTTCATTTCCAGGTCTTGCCCTTGGCTTAGTGCCCTGGTCTCCGAAAATTCTTCGTACTTTCTAAACAAGGGGCCTTGCATTTTTATTTTGCACTGGGTCCTGAAAATTACGTAGCCAGTTCTGCTTTCTTCATTATCTCACCATTGTAAAAATCTCTTTGATATTTTAATTTGATGGGCATTTTAAAGTTTTTATTTCTTTTTTTTTTGACTTGTGTAGCATTTAATACCATTGATCATTTTGTCTTTGAAATGCTTTTGTATCTACCTTTACTCTGCTTTCTTTTTTCTCTTACGTCTCAGACTACCTATCTCCCTACCAAGCTCATGACCATTTTTGCCTATATAGGTTGCATGTCTATGAAGCTGGTCCAGGGTGGAAAATGAATGGGGTATGAAAGAACAAATACATGATTGAGACTTGTGTTTTAAAACTTTTTTTCTTGCAAGAGAGAGAGCAGTATGTAAAGGAGATAGGGCTATGGAGGAAGGCACTTTGTTTAGGTAGAAATGAACAAGTTTATTTTCACTAAAATGTGAAACGGGAGTCTAAAATCACAAGTGAGAGAAGGGTAACTGATAAAGTAAAATGCAGAGTAAGTACCGTCCCCATATGGCAGTGTTTCTCAAAATGTGGACCATGTACCACCTGTACTGAAAACACTTGTAGATTATTTTTAAAAATTCAGATTCCTATGCCTCACCCTACCCTTCAGACAAAGAATCTATGAAGGTAAGATTGAAAATAGGCAGTTTAACCAGTTCCTCACATTGTTTTTATGAACTATGATTCATGACAGATGATAGTAGATTTCCACCTTGGCCTTACACTGGAATAACCTGGAGCACTTTTAAAAATGTACTGATGTCATGAGTGTGTTTCGTGTTTGGTAATTGCAATCATTGCTGCTTTTGTTGTGGTCATCCATTTACAATGCTTGGTATTAGTTTATTTATCTCTTGTAAAAATAAAATACAGTGTGTGTGTGTGTGTGTGTGTGTGTGTGTGTGTGTGTGTGTGTGAAAAAAAAAAAAAGAATCTGCCTGCTAGTGCAGGGGACACGGGTTTGATCCCTGGTCCAGGAGGATCCCACATGCCGTGGAGCAACTAATCCCGTGCACCACAACTACTAAGCCTGCACTCTAGAGCCCGCGAGCCACAACTACTGAAGCCCGCGCGCCTAGAGCCCGTGCTCCGCAGCAAGAGAAGCCACCGCAATGAGAGGCCCGTGCACTGCAACCGTAACAAAGAGTAGCCCCAGCTCGCCGCAACTAGAGAAAGCCCACAGGCAGCAACAAAGACCCAACACAGCCAAAAATAAATTAATTAATTAAAAAAAAATGTACTGATGTCTGTGTCCACCCTAGGAGGTTTTTAATTAGTCTGTGGTACAACATGTTGGTTCAAATCCACTACATAAGTGTTTCTGCGCACAGTACAATAACCTTCCACAGAACTATGAACATTTCTTTTAAATCAAGAGGGATAGGTGAGGAAATGAGGGAAGACGATGAGAAGAGATGAAATTGAGATGAAACAGATAATTGGAAAGAGTGTAAAGTGTTCACTAAGTGATTTTGCTTTAAAACTTCTTTTAAAATGTATGGCGGGGGCTTCCCTAGTGGCGCAGTGGTTGAGAGTTCTCCTGCCGATACAGGGGACATGGGTTCGTGCCCCGGTCTGGAGTGGCAGAGCCCGTGAGCCATGGCCGCTGAGCCTGTGCGTCCGGAGCCTGTACTCCGCAACGGGAGAGGCCACAGCAGTGAGAGGCCCGCGTACGGCAAAAAAAAAAAAAAAAAAGTATGGCAGTGATTCATCATAGTGTACCCATAGATCAGGTATATTTCTGGGACCGTTTTCTTTTATCAGGGCCATTGATTTGGATGGATGGAGGAGGGAGGGTTAACTTCTTGTGAAAATCATTCAAATTTAATAACACAACATGAGCTGTCAGATTATTTAAAAATCCTGAAAATTTATGGTATTTGATTTGACTCTGAGCTTTTTCTTTTAATTAAAGTAATCCATTAAGTGAAATCAACTAAATTCTAAATCAATTCGAGTTATGACAATCAACTTGGTACCATACCTAGGAAAGTGTCACAAAAATATCATGGTAATCAGATTTATAACCTACTTATTGGAATGTCATAGAAATATTTCTTTGTTCAACACATAATTTTAAATTAAACATTTATGTTAGCTGTAGCAATACAGATTTGCCAATCTGTCATTGCAAAAGGTACATAGTCCCAAATGTTCAACAAAACTGATACAATTCAACAGTGTGGGAAAGGAAAAGTTAGATTTTTTTTCCATTTTCTTGTTGCTATGGCTCTAACAGCAGAGCCAAACATGGAGTGAAGCATGTGATTGGGAACGGGTTGTTTTAGCATTCAAATTAGGTTTGGGGGTATGTTTTCGCAGATGCTTAACAAATTAACTGAATGATTTTTCCACCTCACCTGTGGATTGTGCCTTCCATGAAAGGATGCAGATTCTTCTTGGCCTTATCTTCTTGTGTATCTCATCTCACTTGTCCATTAGTTTGTGCCTCTTGATATTGATAGCCATTCAGTGCAAAGGTAAACTCTATTTTATGGTAAAGCTGTGCTATTCCATTATTCCTCTTAATTCTTTCTTTTAATTTATTCGGGTATTTGCTGGAGCAATGTATATTGGAACTGGCTGGAGGATTAACAATTCCGATTCTGTATCATAAGGAGTTATGTCCTGAGGGCTAGTCAAGAGCAATGATTGGCCATGCTGTGCAGTTTTCAGGAAACTAGGTAGCAGGACAAGAGTGAAGAGAAATATACAGTCCCTGGTCTGATGATCCAAGAAAATATTTGTGAAATTTACAAAAATGCAGCAAAGATGACTCAGCCCCATCATCTCAGCATTATTCTATTAGACCAAGCTTTCTGGATTTAGAAGTACCTCCCTCATCCTCCCATAGAACCTTCTCTATCAAACACATACAATCATATTGCACATTCACATGCTCTTCTGAGAATATTAAATAGAAATAGACATCTAAAGGGGAAGTGCGGCATGTTTGAACTACTTTTCTCATTGCTGTCAGCTTCCTAGCTGGTATCATTCACCTGGACATAGATAGAGACTCTAATATATAATACACTATAGCTTCAAGTCAAGTAACAGATGGTATAATTTAATAAATGTGAAAAAGTCACAGTCAGGAAATAGGAGATTGTTTTTCTTTTAATACATTAATTAGGGTGAACATGTAAGACAGTGCTCTTCAACCAGTTGTTCATTTCTTCTAGCAAATTTCTTTATCTGTTGAGCTAAGTTTACTATTTAATAAAACCAGAATTAAATTTGTTTATAACTTGTTCATATATGAAAGAGTTTAGTGTAAGAATGATGCTGATAATTTGATTTTTAAGTATAAAACACATAACAAAAAATTGGTTGGTATTAACTGCGAAATTGTTCTTTAAAAAAATTTGTTTCACCTGATGACCCAATCAGTTCCAGTAGAGATTTGACTTAATAATTAGGACACAGAAAGGTATTCTATGTCTAAAAATTGTTTGGGTAAAGAAAATGGATTCTTTAAGAATAGAGTCAGTTTTTAATCATTGTATGTTGGAAGACACCACCAGTGAACTTCCTTTAATGATCTGAGAGTAAAATAAAGGATCAGTCTCTAAAATCTGGCTGTGACTAGACAGAGTTCCTATTAGCAAAGAAACTGTGTGTTCGCTGTTTTCAGTACTACAGAAGCTATGCTACAGCTTGAGGAAACAAACTACTTCAGCAGGCACTGCTGGGCACACAGGCTGACCCTTAAAGAAAAGTAGGTGTTAGGGAGTTATGAATTCTGAAATGTTAGTTCCTTTGAGCATCACCCATTTTTCAAAGAGGAAGCTTATCTTAGTTTTTGATTAAACATATAGTGTAAGAAAATAAACTTTTAGCAAACATTATATTGGCTTCTGCTTCTGGTAATGAAGAAAAAGATATATAGACCAACCCTCCTCCTGAGATCACACAGAACATCTGAACAATATATTAAGGAAAAAAAATCTGTTCGAAAGAACAAAGGAGCTAAAAGATAATGAAGAATTGCAAGTTCAAGATCCTGAAGAAGAAAGAAATCCAAATAAATGAGCCCTACCTTTGAGATGTATCTCCCCCATGGACTTTTGCGAGTTCTGGAAGAATCAACTAAGACACTGAGAGGCTGAATCAATAGTTTGAAACTTCAGTAATCAGGGGGACAAAATGTGGAGTCTAGGGATCATAAGGAGGTTCCCTGGTAAATCACTGTGCTTAAGATTGGTACACTCAAGTGTGGAAGGTTTAGGAATACAAATGAAATGCAAATTAAATCATTTCAATTACTGAAATTGGAATAAGGTAATCTCAGAAAGCTAAGAGAAATGGATACCTGGCAAAAGCAAAATTATATCATTTTAAGATTTAAATTATTCATACAAACAACTTTTCAAATACAGTGTCCATTACACAATAAAAAATAATAACCTGGTACAATCTAAATATCAGAACTAAACCATAAAACTCCCAGCAAAAACAAAAATAGGATAAATCTTCATGACTTTGGATTTGGCAGTGAGTTTTTAGGTAGGACATCAAAAGCATGAGCAACTAAAGAAAAAAATAAATAAGTAGACTTCATTAAAATTAAAAAGTTTGAGGCATTAAGGGACATTAAGAAAGTAAAAAGGCAAATTAGAGAACTGGAAAAAAATATAGGAAAATCACATATCTGCTAAGAATCTGGCATCCAGAATATATAAAGAACTCTTGCAACTCAATGACAATAAAACAAACAAAAAATGTTTTAATGGGCAAAGGACTTGAATGGACTTTTCTCTAAAGAGATATATGAATGGCCAGTAAACATATAAAAAGATGGTCAACATCATTAGCCATAAGAGAAATGCAAATCAAAACTATAATGAGGTATCACTTCACGGCCACTAGGATAGCTATAAGTAAGCATCATCATCATCACAAAAAATAGAAGCATTGTCAAGGATATGGGGAAATTGGAACCCTAGGTATTGCTGGTGGAAAGGGAAAATGGTGTAGGCACTGTGGAAAACAGTATGGTGTTTCCTCAAAGAATTAAACATAGAATTACCATATGGCCCAGCAATTTCACGCCTAGGTATATATCCAGAAGAATTGAAAACAGGGAACAAATAGATACTTCTATGTCAATGTTCACTGAAGCATTATTCACACTAGCCAAAAGGTAAAAAACACTGTATTAAACCCAGCATTTGATTATTCCTATTAACATTTTCCAGAGTCACATTAGTCAAGTGCTTTCACTGAAGTTGATATAGTATTAGTTCATTGAAATTTCTTCTGTAATTAAGCCTTATATTTACCTTATTACTGATTTTTGTTATCAGGAAACCACTACATGAAAACATTAAGCTATAATATCACTTAATTTATGTACTTAGTCTTTATATTTAACACTGTTTAAAATATAAATGATCGGATTTACAGCATTATAATTTACTAAAATAAAATGACGTATAAAAATTACAGAATGTTTAGTCATAAGAATTTATGTTGATAAAATTTTGTATATCTGTCACATAATCAAGGAGACTTGAGTAAGTCTCATGGCCAATATTTGCAACTGAAGATGTACTTTTCAAGTCAAATCTTTGTATTCTTTCAAAAATTTGCAAAAAGATCCCACAAAACCTACAATATAATCTTGCATTATAGAATTTAAAACTTTAGACTTTCCTCTTGTGAAAATCTCCCAGAATTGTAAACCATATTATGCCATGTAAACATGTTTTTAATTAAGTCATTCTTATAATTTCGTCTCCTATAGAAAAGTGATCTGGATTTTAAAACTATTCAGTACAAAGGCAAAAATGACAATACCTGGTCTTCCCTGGTGGCGCAGTGGTTGAGAGTCCGCCTGCCGATGCAGGGGACACGGGTTTGTGCCCCTGTCCAGGAAGATCCCACATGCCGCAGAGCGGCTGGGCCCGTGAGCCATGGCCGCTGAGCCTGCGGGTCCAGAGCCTGTGCTCCGCAACGGGAGAGGCCACAACAGTGAGAGGCCCGTGTACCACAAAAAAAAAAAAAAAAGACAATACCTACTAAAATACTTTTTAAGTCTCTGTTTTTTTTACATAGGTTTATGGATATATTAGAAGTAAATCTTAATACCAATTTAAATTGTTTCAAAACGTATTTTGAATTCAATCATTGTTCTCCAATCTGACAAATATGATTTAAAATATTTGGATATATTGGAATGGTAAAATTGACTTAGTTTTAGTTGTGCTATGTGATCAAATTTAGAAAAAAGAAATAGATACCTGACTTTAAAGGCCAGGTATTCCCAGAAATATATTTATATTAAGGACAATTGACAAATTTATCTGAGAAATTCATAAGGTTAGAAACAGTGAAATATAACGACTGATTACTTTCTTTTGTGTTTGTCTACATTCTTATGGAATAATAAAAATGCATCTCAATAATAAATTTTTACTTTTATGAGCATTGCTACTATTTTTTTTCATGTTTTATATTGGCAAAAATTTCACAAATACAAACAGATGAGTACCTATGATATTAGAGCATATTTACATGTTCTCTTCATTAAGGTTATCTGTTATTCAGATATTAAACTAAGCTAAGGTTGTATGTTTGACAGTTTATGTTTATTTTTAAAGATCTGATATGATCTTTGATATTTCATTATTGTTAAGGGCCTAATAAAAAGCCAGTATGAGATTCTTCTATGTAAACTTGTCTTTCAGTAGGCACAGATAGCAGTTTAATACAGTTCTTTCTTAAATTCATGAATAGTCAGCTATGAAAAAGAATCTGCTTTACATGATTGTGATTTTCAAAATAATAGTCAATTCTCTCTTCAAAATAATTAGATTTTTACTGTGATTTTTAGTTAAGTTAAAAATACTTTTCGCTGTGCTGCAACTTTTCTTTCCTTTTTAACTTCATTATTTTTAAAAATGCCAAAAGAAGAATTTTATGTATGTGTGGTTTGCACAGGATACTGGTGGAATTATATATACTATTTTGGAAGACATTTTTTTTCTTGATGATTTGGAGTATACTGCTGTTTTTCTTATTTGATCTTATTCCAAATATCCAACATCTCAACGTTCCATTTAGTGATCACCAAAGCCATAATGCCAAAAAAGCCCAAGGCTATTAGAAGTTGGAATCATCTCAAATATCCATAGTTGTTTGCATTGCTCTCTTAGCAATAAAAAAATGTGTCTTAATTTAGATTTTTATACAGTTTCTCATTGTAAATGATCTCCTGTTCAATATTAGTGAAACATATTAAATGTCAATGGAAATAAGTATACATATCAAGTGTACATTTAAATGTACATATTTTATTTAAAATTTGATGTTTAAACTCCTGTGTTCGTAAGTGTATCACAGGTCAATTAATTTAGTCACATATATAAATATGTTATTTGGGGGCTTTTATCATTTAAATTTAAAAAAAATTGAAATACCTTTAATACTTTGGAAAATAAGAAAATGTATGAAGAACAAAAGGTCATGATTCTATACCCTGGAAAATCACTGTTAGCATTTGGATATATTTATTTCCAAAATTCTACTGGGTACTCTAGTTCACATTAGATCATGTTAAAATATTTCTTCTTTTAAAAAGTTTTTCTTTATTAACCTACTTCTAGAATTATTAAACCTCAATTAACAATATTCTGTAATTTACAAAATTATACTATTATTTTAGATAATGGTGAGATAAATATAACTTTGCTGGATATTTGTTTTGCTGAAATTCTGTACATGTTTTGGATGGCTTCCCTTAAAATAAATTTTGAGACATAAAAATGCAATAACGATTATTGTGGATATTTTATGATTTTTCAGCTTCCTGGTGGCTTTCCCAAAAGATGCAATGATTTACTCTTGTCTAAGTGTATATCATTTTTGTGCCAAACATTTTTGTGTCATCTTAACTGTTTCTAAGTGTAAGTTCAATGGTATTATATATATTCATAATGTTGTACAACCATCATCCCCATCTATCTCCAGGACTCTCTTTACCTTGTAAAAGTGAAACTATATACACCCTAAACAAAACTCCCTATTTCTCTCTCTCCCAGGGACTGGCAACCACCATTCTACTATCTATCTCAGTGATTTTGACTACTTACGTAATTTATTAACTGGAACCATACAGTATTTGTTTTTTTGTTACAGGCTTATTTCACTTAGCTAATGTCTTCCAGGCTCATTTATGTCGTAGCATATATAGGAATTTCTTTCCTTTTAAAGGCTGAATAACATTCCATTAAATGTATATACCACATTTTGCCTATCCAATCATTGGTCAATGAACAGTTAGGTTGCTTCCAAGTGTCCACTGATGGATGTCAATGTACTTCCAAACAGTTAGGTTTTAGGCTATCGTGAAGAATGCTGCTAGGAACATTGGTATACAAATTTCTCTTCCAGATCCTCCTCTTAATCATTTTGGGTATATATTCAGAAGTGGAATCCTGGATCATATGGTAATTTTATTTTTAAATTTTTTGGAGCTGCCATACTGTTCTCCATAGTGACTATATAATTTTACATTCCCACCAACAGTGCACAAGGATCTCAATTACTCCACAGCCTCACCAGTGCTTGTTATTTATGGTTTTTGATAGCAGCCATTCTACCAGGTATGGAGTGATATCTCATTGCAGTTTTGATTTGCATTTCTCTACTGATTAATGATGTTGAACATCTTTTCACTTGCTTATTAGCCATTTTGATATCTTCTTTGGAGATATAAATATATCTAATACTACAAGAAAACCAAAGACATCTCTCTCTATCCTATATTTGTGGGTTATCATTTAAAGGATGCCAATGATGTTTTTAGGTTGCCTGTATTTTTAACATAGTCATTTATTTCTGAATGAATTATGCAAAAATAATTTGCAAATTAAAGAGCTCTGCATGAACATCATGAATTAACTTTTCAGCTTCCTTCAGAGAATCAGGATATGAAGGTGTTGAAAACTAAATCTACAACAGTTGGCAAGTGAGGAATCTTGCACACTTTAGAGTTTGAAAAGCCCATTTCTAGTCTTATGTGGATCTTAGATATTCTTAATTTACATTTAAAAACTATGAAAACATTTAGGCCTCAGAGAAAAGTTTCCTTGTCTCTTGAATTCACAAATTTACCCTCTGTCCCCAAATCTTTCACATGTGTTTGTCTTAATATTTATAAATTCTTTAAGTTAAAGTAACTTATACCCACTTGTATTTTAAGAAACATTTAATCTGAAACAATAACAAGCTTGAATTTAAGCATCACCAAACTTACTTTTCTTTCTGGAATAATTTGTGTGAATTTAAATGTGAATATTTAAATTCCCTAATATATTCCACAAAAGGTCATTTCCTTATTTCTTCCTGACAAGCCCTATATCTCACATATACCTATATCAGAATATCAAAAGAAAGAGTGAGAAAAAGTGAGGAAGGAAGGAAGGGAAAATAAACTGCTCTGTAATGAAGATTGAGTAATGGTGACAACAGTTTTTTTGTTGTTGATTCAGTTTGGATAAAAATAGCTTATGGTAAAATGTAGCTTTAATGTAACAAGAACTTTTATATTCATCACTGAATATGATAAATGCTTTTGGGAAGAAGCATTCAAATATGTACATCTATAAAATGTTAAGTCTCGCATGAATTTAAGAAAAAAATCACTTTGTAAATGACAGAATAATGAAACTAAGTGATGCAGGTGCTTTGGCCAAGGTTTCATAGCTAGTGGGTGGCAAGGCTTGGGACTCATGTATTCCGCCTACCAGCCTGGGACTTCCACTGTAACATGCTACCTTGCACAAGTCAAGAATAACATCAAAGAGAGGAGCTTGACGTAGCTCTTACAGTTCATCCTGCTTGCTGATTTTAGTCATTACTTTGATACTGGTGAACATGTGCATTCTCCCTGCTTTTATCTAATTGTAATCAAGACCTCTTCAGATTTTCTTCAGGAGCTTATTAGAATAATAGATCAACAAAGGAATTTATGCTCTCGGATTTTATATAAGGTAACCTTTCATGATTCTCTAATAAAAATTAAAGTAGTTGTGTTATTTAATTATGAAAGATGTGACCTCATTTCAGCTTTCCTATCAGGCAAGTATTGAAGCTGACACTTCAATTGAGTTTACCCAAGGGTTCATAAGCTTGGAGTGTTAAACACAAGCAGCTATCAAAGCACAGGCATCATCACAGACTCCCCATATCTAATTACTACAAGTAAAAAGTTTCCTCCTGGGGGAGGGGGTTGGGGGAGGGATGAAGTGGGAGGTTGGGATTAGCAGATGTAAGCTTTTATGTATAGAATGCATAAACAACAAGGTCCTACTGTGTAGCACAGAGAACTATATTCAATATCCTGTGATAAACCATAATGGAAAAGAATATAAAAAAGAATGTATGTATAACTGAATCACTTTGCTGTACAGCAGAAATTAACACAACATTGTAAATCAACCATATTTCAATTAAAAAAAGAAAATTTAAAAAAAAAAAAAAAGTTTCCTCCTGAGAGAGACCACTTTCATTCCAAATCTGACAGGTAGAAATTAGTTGCCTAATGGAATGGAATAGTTCTGCAAATTGAAGGAATTAAGTGTGCTTTTTAAAGTTTAAGCTCCCTCTAAATTAGATTTTAATTTGGATCCAAATGTGAAAAGGTTGATGGCATAAAGCAGCTTAGTTTGGCCTGGAGTCAGTTATTTTATATTGCCCTTCTCCAGGTATAGTGTGTGTCTTTTATAGCCGCCAGCCATTATGGGGCAGAAAAACTGTCATGCCTTTATCAAGGGGAGTTTTCCTGAGAGCACTATGTCACTTTGGAATATTGCTAAATGGTTTGCTTCTCTCTTAAGCAACTTCACCATCACAGAGACATCAAAAGTGGAATAAGGATGAGTTAGTGTGTGTGTATGTGTACTTTAAAAAAATATATTGTTAAAAAGAAGAGTAATGAAGAAAGTTTTAGCCCATCAGAAGTGGAATACAATAAAGAGACAATTTATGCAGCCCAATTGTAGCGTGATTCCTTTCTCAAGTGATAAAACAGCAATACCAAAGAAATCAGTAAGGAGATTCTTATAATAGGTAATATACCAACAGATCAAAGTAACTGATGGAAGACTCTGCAGAACATCTATTTCATTCAATAAACATAAATATGCTAGGAGTGTGTCCAATGATACTCAAAGGGTAGCTGTGGATGTTATCGGTATACATATGAATTGAGAACTTCAGTTTATTATTCTAAATGAATATATATTACTTATATTTGAGGACATATCACACTTAACTCTAGTAGGAACAAGATTTTTCTAAATATTTTTTAAAACTTTCAGATGAAAAACCCAGATAACCATGAAAGAACCCAATTAGTCTTTAAACACCTCTTAATATGCATATAATGATAATGACATGTTATCATCATGCCAATATTGGTATATGGAGTCCAATTGATGAAACGGTGATAGGGAAGGAAGGCTTGTGTTAGGGTGTAAGAGAACAGGTAAAGGTATTTTACAGGTAATGACCACTCAATAAATGCCTTCTTGGCAACAGGGTTGAAAACATATTGTTTAACACTCAAACTGGAAAATATCCTTCATTTCTCACCAAAAACAAAGTCAGCCTATTGCTTCTCTATCACTAATGGCCAAGAACTGTGTCGTTCCTGGGTAACAGATCATTTCCAGAACATTCTTTAGAAGGAAGAATCTCTTTAATACCTGGCATTAACACTGACTTGCTAAGGAGGTGGGTAATAGGGAAAGGTATGAGAGAAAACCGACTTCAACAAAAGGGTTCTGCTCAAGTTAGAGTTTCAGACAGTTGAGTCTCACTTTTGCCCTGAGAGCCTTTACCGGTAAGGGGTTGTGTGTGTGTGCTTCACAAAATGAGAAGATAAGAAATCAAGGCCCAGTGCTAACACAGGAGGGAAGTTTAACAGAAATCTTCACCACATGAAGCCAGGATCCAGAAGGGTCCACACTCAGGGTAAATGTGAAACTGATGTCCACCTTCCACCGTGAACCTTGACTGTAATAGTCTACAAAGAAGGGCTTTCTGTCGATTCTGTTCTTTGTTTGCTTGTTTAGTTTTGTGCTATTGTTTTCTTTGGCATTAAGTGGGCTAGATACAAAACAGTAAAGGTAAAAACAAAGTCCCTGAGAAGTTGTGGTCACAGCTCAGCCACCATTCCTCTAGCAGACATCTGTAGCCTGGATAAGCTAGGTAGCTTAAAACCACACTTGGTTTGAGGTGGCTCTCAACAGATTTTATGCACAGTTGCATGGAAGAATCAAACGTAAATCCTTTGTGGATGAAGATCTTTTATCCTAGGCCCAGAGAATTCTGAGTTTTAAGCATAGTGACCAACACCAGCACTCAATCAAAAATACTATTAATGAGTTCAGCAGAAGCAAGAAGTACAGTAGGTGCAACCTTGACTTCCATCATTACTGGAAGCAGAAATTCACTAATATAAGTTTAAAACAGAGAAGAGAGAAATTATAAGGTTATAAGGCAATAAAAGTATTTGAGAGATAAAAGCTGACTCCAAAACTGATGAGATAAATCATTAAAAAAAAAAAACAACTAATGGCTTACTAGAATAAATAAAATAAACTTTAGATAGAGGTAGTTGAGCTGAAGGAAACAAAGATAAAGATAAATTTTTTAAAGAGAAAAAAGACAAAGGACTAGATCTAGAACATGAAAAGAATTTCTAAACCTCAATAACAAAATAAAGTAATAGATAAATGGTCAATGTCAATCATAGCTCAAAAAAAAAAAAACTGGAAAAAGAAAAAAGGTCAAAAGACTTGCTTAGACATGCCACTAAAGAGAAAATCTAAATGGTTAACCACATTGGATATAAGGGAGAAAAATTAAAGCCTTAATGACATACTATAAAATAGACAAAATTTAAAATTTTATATTAACTACTGTTGGCAAAGAACAGTGCAACAGGAACTCTCAGGGCTGGTGAGAATATACATTGATTCAATCTTTTTATATAATACTTCGGCATTACCTAGTAAAGTTGGGTAAACAGATACCAGACACCCATCAGTTTCAAACCTAGGTATATATCATAAAGTTATGTGTGCATAGGAACACTGGGATAGATAAAAAAGAATGTTCACATCAGTGATGTTCTCAATACTCAAAGCTAGACATCATCCAAATGTCCAGACATCAACTGTAGAAGGGATAAATAAATTGTAGTGTATTCATAGAAAAGTAAGAGTACTATAAAAATAAATGCATTGTAGCTAAACAAAAAAGCACAGGTGTTTTTACAAACATAATGTTGAGTGAAAGAAGCAAGATACAAACATTATATTATGTGAAATTCATTTTGTATAAAGTTAAACTAAATTGTACATGGATGAATGCCCATTTAGTAAAAGAATAAAGAAAAAGAGGAAATTGTTATTACAAATGATGATTATTTTTGTGCCTTTTGTATGCACAACCATTTTCCTTCCCCTATCTAGTCTCTTCTGAAAAAAACAGCCAAAACTTCACGTTTCTAGCCATGGGATTCCTTGACACAGGAGAGAAGACACCACTTTTGTGGTTACACTGCTCAAAAATTAAGTCATCAAGATACATAAAGAATAGTTATTAGGTAAGAAAATAGTTTTCTATTTACAACGTGACAATCTTATGTGTCAATAAAACTGGGCCAGGGGTGTCCAAATATTTGGTCAAAGACTATTCTCGGTGTTTCTGCTAGGGTTTTTTGGGGGATGTGATTAATATTTAAATTGGTAGATCTCACCATTCGATTAAATTAACATTTTAATTAATAAAGTAGATTACCTTCTATAATGTGGTTAGGCTTTATCCAACCAGTTGAAGGCCTGAATAGAATATAAAGACCAACCCTTCTCTGCATAAGAGGACTCTCTAGCCCTCTGTCTTCAGATTTCATATCAACACTGGATCTTCATGCCTGATGGCCTTTGATCTGGAACACTGGCTTTCCCTGGGGCTCCCACACCACTAGCCCACTTTGCAGACTTTGAAATTACCAGACTCCATAATTACGCCAGCCAATTCTTTATGATAAATATATACTTATTATCTCTTTCTCTCTCTCTTTTTCTGTCTATCACCTATCATCTCCTATTGATTTTATTTCGATAGAGAACTCTAATACCTAAGTGTAATAGAAGCATAGCTGTGTTCCATGGATAAGACTCTGATATTGGAAGAATGGAAGAGGATGGATATTGATACCTCATTTATATGTAGCTCCCTGGGAATAGCCGGTACTCTGAAGATGGTGGTTGCACTGTTGCCCATAATTGATCTGTTAAATGACATTTCCTTTGAAATGATAGTCAAGGTCCAGTAGCCGCATTTGGGGAAGAGGGTAAACGTACTGCCACCATGTAGTAATGGACCAAAAAGAGCATCCTAATGAAAATTACAGTTGATGGGTCCACAAAACATTCCTAAGTACTGACCCTACATCCCTCTTTCTCACCTCTGTCCTACAATAAAGAGATATGTTCTCACATGTCCAAAATTAGATGTTCAGTTACCTAGGCAAATGGAGACTAATTCAGACTTAATTTAAGGAAAAGAAGGAAATAATCTTAACCATTCATCCAAGTGGAATGGAGTAGTTTATCCTTATTACACAAAAGAGAGAAGATAAGCCATACTTATTTAACTTTTAACTGTAAATCCTCTATAAAAGTAAGCCTTCCCTTTTTTACTATATTCAACTCATACAAAAGTATGTATTTTTTAAATCAGAAAAAGGATAATTGTCAAGGCAAATTATATCTAAGGCTAATAGAAGGAATTCGCTAGTCCTATTTACATATAAACCTATTCATACTACCTAGGTGTAATGTAGTCAGTGAAACAGATAACATAAATGATAAAAACATAATTTATTTAGTAGTAAAAAGAACACATCCAGTTTAATTATTCATAGCCAAACCATAAAATTGTCAGTTGTACTAAAAATACTTACAGAGCTTTGAAGGTAAGCAGAAATCTAGAAGTTTCTTGCCCTGATACTGGCCTAGGAAATTTTGAAGCTTCCTTTAAACTTGTGCTTTTCTAGAATGCCCTTTTCTCTCCTTCCCAAATGTCTTGTTCTCTCCCAGGCAAGCCATTATTCAGCATTTAAGGCCCCAAATCAAAAATCACTGAAAATTTTTAAATTTTAACCTGGCTTCCTAAGCATTACTTTATTTTTTTTCATGTGAAAAAAATATATACTGGTAATTTTATGTTTTTGCATTGAATTTGTACATTAATTTGGAAGGCATATAGTCTATTTAAAGTTTATATTTTTTAAATTAATTATTTTCTATTGAAGTATAGTTGATTTACAATGTTGTATTAGTTTCAGGTGTACAGCAAAATGATTCAGTTATACATACATATATGTCAATTTTTTTCAGATTCTTTTCCCTTATAGGTTATTACAAAATATTGAGCATAGTTCCCTGTGCTATACAGTAGGTCCTTTTTGGTTATCTATTTTATATATAGTAGTGTGTATATGTTAATCTTTAAATCTCCAGGGATTCTCTCCCACTTTATTCATTCATTAAAAATTTATTGACTGACTCAACAGCAAAAAAACAACCTGATTCAAAAATGGATAAAGGGCTAGAACAGATGTTTCTCTAAAGAAGGTATAAAAAATATAAGCACAGAAAACGATGTTCCACAGCACTAATCATTAGGCAAATGCAAATCAAAACTACAGTGAGATAATATCTCATACCCATTAGGACAGGCTACTATCAAAAATCATAAAATAGGGAGACGAGGGGAAGATAGCGGAAGAGTAAGACGCGGAGATCACCTTCCTCTCCACAGATACAACAGAACTACATCTACACGTGGAACAACTCCTACAGAACACCTACTGAATGCTGGCAGAAGACCTCAGACCTCCCAAAAGGCAAGAAACTCCCCACGTACGTGGGTAGGGCAAAAGAAAAAAAAGAAAAAGCAGAGACAAAAGGATAGGCACGGGCCCTGCACCAGTGGGAGGGAGCTGTGAAGGAGGAAAGGTTTCCACACACTAAGAAGCCCATTTGCAGGCGGAGACTGCGGGTGGCGGAGGGGGGAGCTACAAAGCCACGGAGGAGAGCGCAGCAACAGGGGTGCGGAGGGCAAAGTGGGGAGATTCCCGCACAGAGGCTCGGTGCCGACCGGCACTCACCAGCCCGAGAGACTTGTCTGCTCACCCACCGGGGCGGGTGGGGCTGGGAGCTGAGGCTCGGGCTTTGGTCGGAGCACAGGGAGAGGACTGGGGTTGGCTGCGTGAACACAGCCTGAAGGGGTTAGTGCACCACGGCTAGCCAGGAGGGAGTCCGGGAAAAGGGCTGGAGCTGCCGAAGAGGCAAGAGACTTTTTCTTACCTCTTTGTTTCCTGGTGAGCGAGGAGAGGGGATTAAGAGCGCTGCTTAAAGGAGCTCCAGAGACGGGCGTGAGCCGCGGCTAAAAGTGTGGACCCCAGAGACAGGCAGGAGACGCTAAGGCTGCTGCTGCTGCCGCCAAGAAGCCTGTGTGCGAGTACAGGTCACTATCCACACCCCCTTTCCGGGGAGCCTGTGCAGCCCACCACTGCCGGGTTCCCGGGATCCAGGGACAACTTCCCCCGGAGAACGCACGGCGCACCTCAGGCTGGTGCAACGTCACGCTGGCCTCTGCCGCCGCAGGCTCGCCCTGCACTCCGTACCCCTCCCTCCCCCCGGCCTGAGTGAGCCAGAGCCCCCGAATCAGCGGCTCCTTTAACCCTGTCCTGTCTGAGCGAAAAACAGACGCCCTCCGGCAACCTACACGCAGAGGCGGGGCCAAATCCAAAGCTGAGCCCCTGGGAGCTGTGAGAAAAAAGAAGAGAAAGGGAAATCTCTCCCAGCAGCCTCAGAAGCAGCGGATTAAAGCTCCACAATCAACTTGATGTACCCTGCATCTGTGGAATACATGAATAGACAACGAATCATCCCAAATTGAGGAGGTGGACTTTGAGAGCAAGATTATGATTTTTTCCCCTTTTCCTCTTTTTGTGAGTGTGTATGTGTATGCTTCTGTGTGAGATTTTGTCTGTATAGCTTTGCTTCCACCATTTGTCCTAAGGTTCTATCCGTCCGTTCTGTTTTTTTTTTTTAATTTTTTTCTTAATAATTATTTTTAAATTTAATAGCTTTATTGTATTTTACTCTATTTTATTTTACTTTATCTTCCTTCTTTCTTGCTTTTTTCCTTCCTTACCTCCTTTCTTCCTTCCTTCCTTCCTCCCACTGTCCCTCTTTCCCTCCCTCCCTCCTTTCTTTCTTTCTTTCTTTCCTTCTGTCCTTCTTTCCTTCTTTTCTTTTCTTCCTTCCTTCCTTCCTTTCTTTCTTTCTTTCTTTCTTTCTTTCTTCCTACTTCTACTAATTCTTTCTTTGTACTTTTTCTCCCTTTTATTCTGAGCCATGTGGAGGAAAGGCTCTTGGTGCTGCAGTCAGGAGTCAGTGCTGTGCCTCTGAGGTGGGAGAGCCAACTTCAGGACACTGGTCAACAAGAGACCTCCCAGCTCCACATAATATCAAATGGCGAAAATCTCCCAGAGATCTCCATCTCAATGCCAGCACCCAACTTCACTCAATGACCAGCAAGCTACAGTGCTGGACACCCTATGCCAAACAACTAGCAAAACAGGAACACAACCCCACCCATTAGCAGAGAGGCTGTCTAAAATCATATTAAGTCCACAGACATCCCAAAACACACCACCAGACGTGGACCTGCCCACCAGAGAGACAAGATCCAGCCTCATCCACCAGAACACAGGCACTAGTACCCTCCACCAGGAAGCCTACACAACCCACTGAACCAACCTTAGCCACTGGGGACAGACACCAAAAACAACGGGAACTATGAACCTGCAGCCTGCAAAAAGGAGACCCCAAACACAGTAAGATAAGCAAAATGCGAAGACAGAAAAACACACCACAGTTGAAGGAGCAAGATAAAAACCCACCAGACCTAACAAATGAAGAGGAAATAGGCAGTCTACCTGAAAAAGAATTCAGAATAATGATAGTAAAGATGATCCAAAATCTTGGAAATAGAAAGACAAAATGCAAGAAACATTTAACAAGGACCTAGAAGAACTAAAGGTGAAACAAACAATGATGAACAACACAATAAATGAAATTAAAAATACTCTAGATGGGATCCATAGCAGAATAACTGAGACAGAAGAATGGATAAGTGACCTGGAAGATAAAATAGTGGAAATAACTACTGCAGAGCAGAATAAAGAAAAAAGAATGAAAAGAACTGAGGACAGTCTCAGAGACCTCTGGGACAACATTAAATGCACCAACATTCGAATTATAGGGGTTCCAGAAGAAGAAGAGAAAAAGAAAGGGACTGAGAAAATATTTGAAGAGATTATAGTTGAAAACTTCCCTAATATGGGAAAGGAAATAGTTAATCAAGTCCAGGAAGTACAGAGAGTCCCATACAAGATAAATACAAGGAGAAATACGCCAAGACACATATTAATCAAACTGTCAAAAATTAAATACAAAGAAAGCATATTAAAAGCAGCGAGGGAAAAACAAGAAATAACACACAAGGGAATCCCCATAAGGTTAACAGCTGATCTTTCAGCAGAAACTCTGCAAGCCAGAAGGGACTGGCAGGACATATTTAAAGTGATGAAGGAGAAAAACCTGCAACCAAGATTACTCTACCCAGCAAGGATTTCATTCAGATTTAATGGAGAAATTAAAACCTTTACAAACAAGCAAAAGTTGAGAGAGTTCAGCACCACCAAACCAGCTTTACAACAAATGCTAAAGGAACTTCTGTAGGCAAGAAACACAAGAGAAAGAAAAGACCTACAATAATGAACCCAAAACAATGTAGAAAATGGGAATAGGAACATACATATCGATAATTACCTTAAATGTAAATGGACTAAATGCTCCCACCAAAAGACACAGACTGGCTGAATGGATAAAAAAACAAGAACCATATATATACTGTCTACAAGAGACCCACTTCAGACCTAGAGACACATACAGAATGAAAGTAAGGGGATGGAAAAAGATATTCCATGCACATGGAAACCAAAAGAAAGCTGGAGTAGCAATTCTCATATCAGACAAAATAGAATTTAAAATAAAGACTATTAGAAGAGACAAAGAAGGACACTACATAATGATCAAGGGATCGATCCAAGAAGAAAATATAACAATTGTAAATATTTATGCACCCAACATAGGAGCACCTCAATACATAAGGCAAATACTAACAGCCATAAAAGGGGAAATTGACAGTAACACATTCATAGTAGGGGACTTTAATATCCTACTGTCACCAATGGACAGATCATCCAAAATGAAAATAAATAAGGAAACACAAGCTTTAAATGATACATTAAACAAGATGGACTTAATTGATATTTATAGGACACTCCATCTAAAAACAACAGAATACACATTTTTCTCAAGTGCTCATGGAACATTCTCCAGGATAGATCATATCTTAGGTCACAAATCAAGTCTTGGTAAATTTAAGAAAATTGAAATTCTATCAAGTATCTTTTCCAACCACAATGCTATGAGACTAGATATCAATTACAGGAAAAGATCTGTAAAAAATACAAACACATGGAGGCTAAACAATACACTACTTAATAACGAAGTGATCACTGAAGAAATCAAAGAGGAAATAAAAAACTACCTAGAAACAAACGACAATGGAGACACAAGGACCCAAAACCTATGGGATGCAGCAAAAGCAGTTCTAAGAGGGAAGTTTATAGCAATACAAGCCCACCTTAAGAAACAGGAAACATCTCGAATAAACAACCTAACCTTGCACCTAAAGCAATTAGAGAAAGAAGAACAAAGAAACCCCAAAGTTAGCAGAAGGAAAGAAATCATGAAAATCAGATCAGAAATAAATGAAAAAGAAATGAAGGAAACGATAACAAAGATCAATAAGACTAAAAGCTGGTTCTTTGCAAAGATAAACAAAATAGATAAACGATTAGCAAGACTTATCCAAAAAAAAAAAACGGAGAAGACTCAAATCAATAGAATTAGAAATGAAAAAGGAGAAGTAACAACTGACACTGAAGAAATACAAAAGATCATGAGCGATTACTACAAGCAACTCTATGCCAATAAAATGGACAACCTGGAAGAAATGGACAAATTCTTAGAAATGCATAACCTGCCAGACTGAATCAGGAAGAAATAGAAAATATGAACAAACCAATCACAAGCACTGAAATTGAAACTGTGATTAAAAATCTTCCAACAAACAAAAGCCCAGGACCAGATGGCTTCACAGGCGAATTCTGTGAAACATTTAGAGAACAGCTAACACCTATCCTTCTCAAACTCTTCCAAAATATAGCAGAGGGAGGAACACTCCCAAATTCATTCTACGAGGCCACCATCACCTTGATACCAAAACCAGACAAGCATGTCACAAAGAAAGAAAACTGCAGGCCAATATCACTGATGAACATAGATGCAAAAATCCTCAACAAAATACTAGCTAACAGAATCCAACAGCACATTAAAAGGATCACACACCATGATCAAGTGGGGTTTATTCCAGGAATGCAAGGATTCTTCAATATACGCAAATCAATCAATGTGATACACCATATTAACAAATTGAAGAATAAAAACCATATGATCATCTCAATAGATGCAGAGAAAGCTTTTGACAAAATTCAACACCCATTTATGATAAAAACCCTGCAGAAAGTAGGCATAGAGTGAACTTTCCTCTACATAATAAAGGTCATATATGACAAACCCACAGCCAACATCATCCTCAATGGTGAAAAACTGAAAGCATTTCCACTAAGATCAGGAACAAGACAAGGTTGCCCACTCTCACCGCTCTTATTCAACATAGCTTTGGAAGTTTTAGCCACAGCAATCAGAGAAAAAAAAGAAATAAAAGGAATCCAAATTGGAAAAGAAGAAGTAAAGCTGTCACTGTTTGCAGATGACATGATACTATACATAGAGAATCCTACAGATGCTACCAGAAAACTACTAGAGATAATCAATGAATTTGGTAAAGTTGCAGGATACAAAATTAATGCACAGAAATCTCTGGCATTCCTATACACTAATGATGAAAAATCTGAAAGTGAAATCAAGAAAACACTCCCATTTACCATTGCAACAAAAAGAATAAAATATCTAGGAATAAACCTACCTAAGGAGACAAAAGACCTGTATGCAGAAAATTATAAGACACTGATGAAAGAAATTAAAGATGACACAAATATATGCAGAGATATACCATGTTCTTGGATTGGAAGAATCAATATTGTGAAAATGACTCTACTACCCAAAGCAATCTATAGATTCAATGCAATCCCTATCAAATTACCACTGGCATTTTTCACAGAACTAGAACAAAAAATTTCACAATTTGTATGGAAACACAAATGACCCCGAATAGCCAAAGCAAGCTTGAGAAAGAGAAATGGAGCTGGAGGAATCAGGCTCCCTGACTTCAGACTATACTACAAAGCTACAGAAATCAAGACAGTGTGGTACTGGCACAAAAACAGAAATATAGATCAATGGAACAAGATAGAAAGCCCAGAGATAAACCCACACACATATGGTCACCTTACCTTTGATAAAGGAGGCAGGAATGTACAGTGGAGAAAGGACAGCCTCTTCAATAAGTGGTGCTGGGAAAACTGGACAGCTACATGTAAAAGTATGAGATTAGATCACTCCCTAACACCATACACAAAAATAAGCTCAAAATGGATTAAAGACCTAAATGTAAGGCCAGACACTATCAAACTCTTAGAGGAAAACATAGGCAGAACACTCTATGACATAAATCACAGCACGATCCTTTTTGACCCACCTCCTAGAGAAATGGAAATAAAAACAAAAATAAACAAATGGGACCTAATGAAACTTCAAAGCTTTTGCACAGCAAAGGAAACCATAAACAAGACCAAAATACAGCCCTCAGAATGGGAGAAAATATTTGCAAGTGAAGCAACTGACAAAGGATTAATCTCCAAAATTTATAAGCAGCTCATGCAGCTCAATAACAAAAAAACAAACAACCCAATCCAAAAATGGGCAGACGACCTAAATAGACATTTCTCCAAAGAAGATATACAGACTGCCAACAAACACATGAAAGAATGCTCAACATCATTAATCATTAGAGAAATGCAAATCAAAACCACAATGAGATATCATCTCACACCAGTCAGAATGGCCATCATCCAAAAATCTACAAACAATAAATGCTGGAGAGAGTGTGGAGAAAAGGGAACACTCTTGCACTGCTGGTGGGAATGTGAATTGGTACAGCCACTATGGAGAACAGTATGGAGGTTCCTTAAAAAACTACAAATAGAACTACCATATGACCCAGGAATCCCACTACTGGGCATATACCCTGAGAAAACCATAATTCAAAAAGAGTTATGTACCAAAACGTTCATTGCAGCTCTATTTACAATAGCCGGGAGATGGAAACAACATAAGTGCCCACCTTTGGATGAATGCATAAAGAAGATATGGCACATATATACAATGGAATATTACTCAGCCATAAAAAGAAACGAAGTTGCGCTAATTGTAATGAGGTGGATAGACCTAGAGTCTGTCATACAGAGTGAAGTAAGTCAGAAAGAGAAAGACAAATAGCATATGCTAACACATATATATGGAATTTAAGAAAAATAAATGTCATGAAGAACCTAGGGGTAAGACAGGAATAAAGACACAGACCTACATAGAATGGACTTGAGGATATGGGGAGGGGGAAGGGTGAGCTGTGACAAATCGAGAGAGAGGCATGGACATATACACACTACCAAACGTAAGGTAGATAGCTAGTGGGAAGCAGCCGCATAGCACAGGGAGATCAGCTCGGTGCTTTGTGACTGCCTGGAGCGGTGGGATAGGGAGGGTGGGAGGGAGGGAGACGCAAGAGGGAAGAGATATGGGAACATATGTATATGTATAACTGATTCACTTTGTTATAAAGCAGAAACTAAGACACCATTGTAAAGCAATTATACCCCAGTAAAGATGTTAAAAAAAATCATAAAATTACAAGTATTGAGGATGTGGAGTAATTAGAACCCTGCACACTGTTGGTGGGATTGTAAAATGGTACAGCCACTGTGGAACCCAGTATGGCAGTTCCTCAAAAATTAAAAATAAAATTACCAGATTATCTAGCAATTCTATTTCTGGGTATATACCCAAAAGAATTGAAGGTTACGTTTGGAAGAGCTATTTGTACACCCATGTTCATAGCAGCATATTTACAATTGCTAAAATGTGGAAGCAACCCAAGTATCCATCGTCAGATTGATTGGATAAGCACAATGTGGTATATACATACAATGGAATGCTATTCAGCCTTACAAAGGAAGGAACTTCTGACATATGCTGCAGCATGAATGAACCTCGAGAACATTATGCTATATGAAATAAGCCAGTCACAAAAAGACCAATATTGTATTACTCTACTGATAAGAAGTACTTGAAATAGTCAAAATCATAGATACAGAAAGTTGAATTGTAGTTACCAGGGGCTGTGGGAAAGCAGTAAGTAGGGCGTTATTGTTTAAGGGGTATAGAGTTTCAGTTTTACAAAGTATAAGTTTTGGAGATGAATGACAGGGATGGTGGCATAACATTATGAATGTATTTAATGCCCCTGGACTGTACGCTTAAAAATGGTTAAGGTGGCAAGTTTTATGTTATGTATATTTTACCACAACAAAAAAAATTGGGAAAAATGCTTTGACTATGTACTTTATGCTACATATAATCTTAGACTTACAAGGATGATCAAGAATGAAAATCCCTCAAACTTTTTACTGTCTAACGGAGGACACGAAATAGAGCAAAATATTGGAGTGGGGAACTACAAAGGTACTTATACAGTGTTTATACTGTGTCAGGACCTAAAAGCATCATCTTCTCCAGGACAGAACTTCTCTCAACCTGTGCTGCCTATTGTGTAATATCTGAAGATATTTCTTTGCTATATTTTGTTAGGTTTCCTTGTTTTTTAAGATGAGAGGGTATTTCCAGACACTGTTACTGATTTGTGGCTCAGAATGGAAATCCTTATTTTTTAATTTTATTTTATTTTTTGCGGTACGCGGGCCTCTCACTGTTGTGGCCTCTCCCGTGCTCCGGACGTGCAGGCCCAGCGGCCATGGCTCACAGGCCCAGCCGCTCCACGGCATGTGGGATATTCCCGGACCGGGGCACAAACCCGTGTCCCCTGCATCGGCAGGCGGTCTCTCAACCACTGTGCCACCAGGGAAACCCTGGAAATCCCTATCTGGCATTTTATCTTTCTCAGGTTGCTGAAGCCGTTATCACTCATCTTTGGCTTTTCATTTTCCAAATTATATTTCTGATCTGTTATCTGCTCTCTCATCCGTTTAGTCCTTTCGAGTTTACACTAATTCTTCTTTTATTCCTTTACTATCATTTTAGTTAGGTTTAAGAAATTAGAAGGTAAATGCTTATGTTCTATTTCCCATGTTAGCCAGAATTCTCTGTATCCTCCAATTTGTTTTCTTATCTTCTCAAGTGAACCAATCTCTTCTTTCACCATGGTCAAATGACATTCTGCTTTTGAAATTGTTGTAATATATTGTATTCATTTTGTATTGTTGCTGTAGCAAATTACCACAAATGTAGTAGCTTAAAGCAACAAAATGTATTCTCTTACAGTCACGGAGGTCAGAAGCCTGAAATCATTTTCACTAGGCTAAAGTCGAGGATTTGTCAAGGCTGTTCTCTTCTGGGGGCTCTGATGAAAGAGTCTTGTTTCCTCACTTTTTTCAATTTCTAGAGGCCACCTATATTCCTTGTCTAGTGACCCTTTGCTCCATATTCAAAACACATCACTCCAGTTTCTGCTCTCATCATCACATCTCCTTCTTCTCGCTTTATACTATCAGCACACCTGTGATTACATTACTGGGCCCACCTAGATAATTCAGTACAATCTCTCCATCTCAAAATCCTTAATTATTCACATCTACAAAGTCCCTTTTGCCATATAAATGAACATTGTCATGGGGTCCAGGTCTTGGCATCTTTGGAGGACCATTTACTAAGAATACCACACATATTCCTAATTCCACTTTTTGTAATATTTTAATGCGTTTTGTTCAACAATTGTCACTAAAAGCCTGGAAGATAGGAACTGAGCCTTTATTATTTTTTTAAATCCTTGCACAATACTGGTTCACATTTGAAAACTATAAAATAAATTCAGGAATTGGTATAGGACATTTGTATATTGTCATCTGTATGTTGAAGCACATGTTCGTGATCGTACTTGCACAGTCATGTTGAAGCATTGTTGAGGAGGTACAGGAGTCATTCTATAAATAGCAGGAGTTTGTATGAGAAGAGATGAGGATCTGAGATGGTACTTGGTGTACTTAACTGTATGTGATTTTAGCCAGTTTCTTAAGAGCATTATGTCCAGGTTTCCCATTTTGAAATGAAGATCTGGATAATTCTATGGCAAGATAACTGTGAGCCTACTGTGGGTTTGTTTTTTCCTCATACTTTATCTATTTTACCCTGAACACAAATTTTAGATACATTTAAGACTGATACACTTGGAAATAAATCTCAATGACTCAAACTCCTAGGCTATTTTGCTATTATATTTGCATTGCTTACCTGTCAATGAAGATATCTGTTATGCCACCTTCATAACAAGTCTCCTTCTCTGATAACCCGTTTATTAGCATAAATTTGGATAAATTCCAAAAGTGTCCTTGAGGAAGCAAAAATCAAGATTTTTTTAGACAAGACTTTTTAAATAAGCAAATTCAACTCTGAATATAATCCAGTATCTTTGATGACATGCTTTTTACAAACTTCACGAAAAATTACATGACTTTACAAACTAAAGAGCTGAATCAGCATTACCTTCATAACTCTGCGAACATTCTTTCAAGTAGCAATCTAAAGCTCCAAACAGACTGCAACTTCAATAAGTTCAGAATTCATGAAAAAAAAGAAAAAATCAACATTCTTCAACAAAGAGTATTCTAAATGAAAGACAGCATATAATGTGAATCAATAGACAGCATAAATTAATAATTATCTCACATCATGAGGTCAAGACACTAAAATTTGCCCTAGGATATATGTTTAAAAGATACATTTAAAAATAAAGAGATGAAAGAAAAAAATAAGACTAAATGAAAAGCAGTAACATCTAAAGAATGGTGATTTAAAAATTCCAAAATTCACTGAAAAGAAATATTGATTGGCTACTCCCACAAAAAGAATTCTAAAATTACTCACAAGGACAAAAGTGCTCAGCAACGTGGAACTCAGAGGAATGGTCGTCCGGGGAGGTGGTGCTAAGGTTGCTATAGTTACTGACCTGTCCATCCTAGGTGCACACGTAGACTTTACCTAGGGAGTTTACCACATTCATTGCAAAGCATTCAAGAGTTTCCAGATTTTGTCACCTGGGAAACCTATGCCCCTGTCCTTTTCAATCTCACACAAGTTTCTTCTCAAAGGTGACAATCCCTGTTTCATTTTAATCATGTGCTTCTATTCTCTCCTTTGAGAATGCTTGATTTTTTTGTTCTGGAAGAGCCCAGATCTTTGAAAACAATGACCTATTCACTGTCTGTTGAGAACTTCAAAGTTTAGACATCTAAGATATACAACCTTCACTACTTGGGTAGAGAAAATTAACTCTTTATTCATTTTTGTCAAACCTATGTGGTGAAATAAAGCATAGGTGGGGATTAAATAAATTAACAAGTGATGAGTTCTTAGTGTGGTATTAGCTGTTAATTCTCCTATTGTTGTTTTTAATGTTTTTAGATGAACTTGGGAAGAAAGGCATCTAAGAAAATGAAACAAATGTAAATAATTTTGCAACTGTGAATTTCTTAATTTTTTGGAAGCCCTCAATGTTCATATTTCATATCCCAATCCTTTTATCCTTTAGAGTAAAGTATAAAGTCAATTATAGAGTAAACTGTGTTATCATTTATATCTCAGTAACAACCAACAAGAATGTATGTAGTCATTTTATTAATTGTACAGTATACTCAGAGAAATTCAAAGTATATCTATAAATGTTTTTTGGCTTGTCATTCCTGTTTTTGTTATGAACAATATTAATGAATATATTTTAAGAGTATACTGTGAGTTCAAAGCTCACTTACAAAACATACGAAACTTACAAATCAGTCTTTAAGAAATAGTTTAATATTATGGAAACTCAGGAAAAACAAAACATCCAAACAAAATGAACAACAGAGTGGTACAAAAAACAGACTCATAATACACATTTTATCTTTCAGATATCTTGCACAGCTCATTTTCACAGAATTTAATTATAAACTGATTAAAATAATTAGTACAATAATGGAGATTCTGAATTAAGGGTTGAAGTTTATGTTACTTTTCTAGATGATTATTGAAACTGTTTCTTTTCTTTCTGCCTACTTTTTCTAGTAAATGAGATGTATTAAAATATGTTTCTATATCACTGGTATGCAAAAGTAATAAAATGAAGACTACTGAGTTCACCAAGTGTTAGGGATACCACTGGATTGTTTCAAAAGCAGAAGCTTGATTAAGGGCTTGAAATGGAAGATGAGAAATTCCTGGGACAGAGCCCCAGATGGAATATCTGTGATAAGATTTCTCTTTCCTGCACTGTGTTTTAAAGTTTTTTAAAACATTACAAACATTTGAAATTACTGTCTTCTCTGCAGATCTTCACAAGGCTTGCTCTCTCTCACTTCTTTCAGGTTTAAGATAAAAAGGGCTTTTCCTGATCCACCATCAAAAATAACACCTGCCAGTTACTAAATCGCTAACACTTTATTTTTCTTTCTAGCTCTTACCATACCTAAAATCACTTACTATATTCATTTGTGTATTATGTGTTCCCCATTATATAATCTCTATTGTTTTTCTTGTTTTGAATCCCCTGTGCATACCACAGTGATTAAGGGCATAGATTTTAGAGTCATATAGCCAAGGTTTGAAACCAGGTCCACTACTTAGTAGTCATACATATTAACTCTGTGCCATAGTTTTCTAATTTTCAAAATGACAGTTATAATGCAGCCTATCTAATAGGCTTATACTGATGATTAAATGATATTCTAGAATAGTGCTGGCATCTGCTTAGCACTATGTAAATGGTTTGCAATTATTTTCCTTCCTTCCTTCCTCCCTCCCTCTTTCCCTCCCTCCCTTCCTTCCTTCCTTCCTTTCTCTATTCCATTTTTGCTTTCTTTCTTCCATAAGTAGGTTTACCCAAGATGTTCCCATCATGCCCCATTTCTTACTGGCAACAGTTTTTATGCCTTTACATTTTACTAATGAAGTAAAGGCCAGCACCCATGAAACATCCCGACGTTCTCCTAAAATTTTTGAAAAGTTATCCATTCCGTCATATTTTTTGAACTTGATTTCCAAAGTTTTCCATAAGTTGTTTAAAGAGTTGCAAATAATGTTATTTACAGAATATTATAAATCTTAAAATTTTTAAATAGTTTCAGTTCATTTTTAAATGTGTCCAGTGGAATCTAAATATGTAGCAATTTTATACCCAACATTATCCATTTAAGAAAAGAAAAAGATCTCATCTTTATCAATTCAGAAATTTTACAACATTTTTTTCTTTAAACTCATGTACCTGTTTCAATTCTTCCATACAACTTTATATTAAAGCAATGTATTTTATACTTGAAAATAGTTTATTTTTTTACTCTATCATACTTCTTTATAATAATATGTTAATGCATTGAAATGATCTCTTTACTTATGTGCTAAAAATTATTCTGGATTAAATTTTCATTACGGTATCTATTAGTAAACAACTGATCAAAAATACAGTATATTACAAAGTTGGATAAATGATTATTAAACATAAGCAATAAATATTTCTAGGAAAGAGCCTTCTAATAAGATATAGGAGGCTTTGTTTTCTCCTAATTGGTTTAATTATTTGAGAATGAACATTTTTCAATGCATGAATGTGAAATGGTTTAGCATCAACTCTATTTCTGCTTTTTCCCTTAAAATGTGTAAGCTCTGAGAAAATGCATTCACATAAACAAATAGATGGGAATGGAAGGAATTTTATTATAGAAGTGTAACTTAATTATTTGAACTCCATCCAAAAATCATATAATAATCTATGTGTCAAAAATCATAAAATGATCTATCATGAAAAATTACTTTTAATGACTTATCAGCTGACAGCTAGATTAGATTTTGCTTCAATTTCTTTGTTTCCAGAGAGTTCTTAATTGTCTGTTGAAACACTTTTATGATGGCTGCATTAAAATCCTTGTCAGATAATTACAACATCTGATTCATCTCGATGTTAGCCTCTGTTGACTGTCTTTTCTCATTCATATTGTGATTTTCTTGGTTCTTGGTATGAAGAGTGATTTTTTCCATTGCTTCCTGGACATTTTGGACATTACATTATGAGACTGGATTCCTTTCAGTCTTGTTTTTTTCAGCAAGTGGTCACACTTTGAAGTGCAGCATGAGAGCTGGGTGGGTGTGTATGCTAGGCTCACTGATTCCGGCCACCTTGTTGCAGAGGGTGGCTTGGAAATTCAGCTCCTCTCTTTCCTACAGAAGGTGGGAAACTGACTTGTACTTCTCGTTGTTTCCTGCCGGTGGGGACTAGGGGTGTGTCGTAAAAGCAGGTCCTTGCTGAGCCCTGAGGTAATCAAGCAAAGGTAAGCAGAGGGGAAACTCTAACTCCTTTGTTGTCTCAGGATGAATAGGAAGGTTGATGTCAGGTAGAGGTGGAAGTCCAGTTCTCCACTGGCTCTAGCTGACTCCAGGAGTTGCAGATCGTGGAGTCTGTATCAGGCTCAACTTACAGCACCTTGTTCAGTCTCATTAACGCCAGATGGAGGTGGAGGCTGATTCACTCTGAACCCTGCTGACATTGGGGAGGGAGTGAAACATTGGTGACTGGTAGCCCTGCCTTCCACCACCTTATCAAGTTTTGTTTCTTCTGCTGATGGACCCCACTGAGAGCAAACTGGGACGAAACTCTGAAAATAGCCTGCTTTTGCCAGGTAAGAGGATGGAAGAGCAATTTCTTGCTCAGCCTCTCCTCAAGGGTGGGTGGGACAGGGTAAGAAGTGTGAGGTGGGGGGTAGGAAATCAGCTCCCTGCGTCTCGCTGCTAAAATCATGACTGTGGTGGTGTTTTTCCACTAATGGGCTACAGTGGGTACTGCTAAAAATGTGTCCTGTTGTAAGGCCTCCCTTTTCCTGTGTCTCTGGACAGGGAGAACAGTCTTTCCCCGGAGTGTTTTTGATCTCTGCCTGTTGGTGTCCTAGGCTGGAGGCGTTGGCAGTGCCGTCTCGCTTATAGCAGAGGCAATGAGGAAACCTAGGGGACTCAGCAGTGTCAATCCTCAGACCCTCAGGTCAATCCATCTTCTTTCCACCTTCCAGAGTCTTCTTATGCTTGTTTGATGTATTATTTCCAGAATTTTTAAAGTTTTAAGTGGGAGGGCCTAGAAGAAATGGAACTACTCCATCTTGGTAGAACCAGAGGTTTCATAACTTCAATTTTTGAAAAGCAAGGAATTGGATACCGTTTGACATGTAAGAACATGTTGTCCAGTTCTTAGATTCATCTCTTTCTTAATTTTAGGTAAATGTATTTAAAAGAGCTTAATAAAGCTCATTAACTAATTCTTAATTTTTCTCTGCTATTTTTTCACTTAAAACCACCCTCTTTAACCCAAAATAATTTTAAGTTTGGTCAAGTCTGATATTTTGTCCAGACTGACCAGTGTGTACAGACATTTCAGCCAATCACTTATGAGGCAAAGAAAAGGAAGTTGGAGGACCTGTGTCTAGCCTTGTCATAGGTAAACAAGGAGGGTGTCTGTGAGTTTCAGTCTTATGGGGAAGGGTGATTCTTTGCATTAGCCATTTCCTGGAACACAACAGAGTGGGTGAATTAAACCCTCACTGTTTTCTGGGATCACAGGACTCAGGTGAAGTTCAACATTGTCAGTTTTAAAAGGATCACCCTGGCTGGTGTGGTAAGAATAGACTCTTGGGGGCCAGCATAGAATGAAGAAGGATAGTTAAGAGTTTATCACTGTAATAATGCTGGCTTGGACCCCATGGGTGGTTAGGTTTTAGATATATTTTGAAGGACCATTATTAAGATGTATGTATTGTCATGTGAACAGCTACTCTTGTGCTTCCAACTGCTGCTTCATAGTGTGTTATGTAGGCATCCACACTACATATGTAAAATTAATAAACAGAAACCTCAAATAAACAGAGCTGGGAGACCACAACAGGGAGCTCTCCTGCCCTGTGATGACAGCAGAGCCCAACAGAAAGAAGACTCTTATTCTTTCCTGTCAAGGACTCAGCCAATGAAAAGCCATGGACTCTTTGTTCACTATAGCCCTCCCAACTTTTCCTTTTCATCTTTATAGAAGCTTTCTCCTTACCCTGCTGTGTAGGGACTTGAAGGTTGTGGACTCTGAAGTACAATTCTCTTCTGATCCTATATAAACCCATCTTTGCTGGAGAAATAGCTGTTAGTCTGTTTGTTTCGGATCAACAACATATAACTTATCCACAGTCCCAGGGATGGATCCTCAGATTGCCTTCAACATTCTGCCACCATAAACATAACTTTGGATCCTTACAGGGTCCATTCGGATATTCTCTTCATATATATACTGAGGAACAGAGTTACTTCAACATGGAGTACAAATACACTAAAGTTACCGAGGTTCTTCTGGATCGTTCTCTAGAAGGGATGCAAAATGACATTTTCATCAATAGTATGTGGAGTTGTGTCTCTCCCCAATTACTCCTGAAATTAACCAATTTTACAATTATCCGAATTTAAATAATTCAAAATGAAATAAAATTAAAATTTTAGTTCCTTAGTTTCACTAGTCACATTTTAAATGCACAAGAGCAGAATTTACATTGTCACAGAAAGTTTTAGAATTTCAAATATCTTTCCCCATTCTCTCATCTCTATATAAATGTTGCTTTTGGTATAGTTTTTGGAATAGAAATTCCTAATTTTGCTGAAAACTAAACAAAAAATCTTCTCCTTAACAAAATGCCCTAAATTATAGAACACCGGAAGCTCTAATCAGATGGTTGTTTTATATATGAAGAAACTGATGAGAAAACTTAAGATCTGTCTATTGAGTCTATGTTTTTCCTACTTTACTACATTAGAAAACTATGGGTTAATCTGTCCATATCATTACTTCCTTCAACCACATATAACCAGAAATGGTTTGCAGACAGCTTAAGGGTGAGTTCTATGTTTAGGGCTTAGAAAATTCAAATCTTGACATTGATTTAAGACATATCCATATTCTTTCGAAAGCACCTGAGTAGCTGGCAAGATATGCAATTTTAAAGAAACCAGGGATCTAATTAATACTGGGGTATCATAAAATTGATTTTGCAAGGGTCTGTATCTGAGATAATGTTCATTAGAGCAATTTATAAATCCCCAAAGCACTGTTCAGATTCCAGTGACTGAGCCAGAGATACTTGGTGAGAGAAATTATGAGCCAGGACTGGAATAGATCCTTCAGAGCTGAACTGGCAGTTTGTCATGTGTCTGAGCTTTGTTTGTTTTGTTTTTACCTTAGTTTTACTTTTGTTCACCATTCTTCCTACTTTTCTGTCATTTGCAGCCACAGATTCACATCTGATTGGGGCAAATGGCTCACTACCTACATGAGAAAACCTCAGCTGTAGTATCTCCAGCAATGGGAGAAATGAAAGGTTTTTTTCCCCCCCTTATCTCTTCAGTGCCATAGTTACCAATCTTAGCTCCTCTGCTAATAATTAGGCAGTTCATAATATGAATTTTATTTATCATTTATTTCATTTCCCAATGCTGGTTTTACTCACACTGTTGCTTGTCCTTCTGCTTAAAGTAGGAAGTTTTCAAATATTTTGGCAACTTGATCCCTGAAATGCTGTGAAATGATCACACCTGGTAAAGGATAAAAATGGCAGAGGGTGTTGTTCATACAATGCAACACAGCTTCTGGGGATACATTCTCAGATTCACTCTGCTATCCTAGGGTCCCTCTCACATCCAATAACAACTCTTCTCTCCCACATTTGGAACACTAGAAAACAAGATACTTAATTTAGTAAATTAATAACTGATTAATTAATAATGTATTAATAGTAATTCTCAAAGAAGGACTTACTGCATAGACTCTTTAGGAACAATGTAACCATATCAGAGAACTTCAACGAAGTCAGCATAACACTTGTATAATATATCTTCCACCATGATGACAGAAAAAGGACATCTTGCCAAGGAAACATAGGTCCTTGCTTAACTTGCCTAAGAATAATAGTTCCAGTCAATTGACTCCATCCAGGGTCCACAAGAGAGACTCAATCATGGAATGTTGGTGCCAGTGGGTTCTCATGCACCATTCAAGAAAATTTCCATGTACTATCAGAAATTTGTCAAACCGTAGATATTTGTGAGGTGATTGGATTTTATTATTAAAAAGTCAATTCTTTTTTTAGTATATTTTAATGCTCTGCATTAGTCTTCACAACTATGGTGAATTATAAAGAATTATAATAATAATATCTTGGCAGATGAAATAAATGTTTCTTTTCCTTTATAAACATTTAAGTTACACTAATGTGAATTCACAACATGTTTTGCAATGTGCTATGATGGATTGGTTGGAATATTAAGAAGTAATTATGGAGACTGTAGTTTTACAAAGGAGGATAAGCATATAGGGAAAGACAATGTGAAACTTATTTGTTATATCTTTTTATTAAAAATGTTGCCATATTAGAGCATAAGATGCTGGAATTTTTAAATTATAAATTTATCTGATCTAGTCTTTACACATTAGTTGCCCAAGTCTAACAGCCTTCTTTCACCAGAAATAGAGCCTAGTTAGTGCCCTCTGTCATTTTATTTTATATTATATCTTGGTATTTTGGAAGTGTTGCTGAAAGTCTGAAAAGTAGGAGTTGCTGATATAATTTTAATTTGGAGAAATGACTAAGCTTGACATCAAGCGAGAACAAGAAAATTCTATATTTAGTCTTTTCAAAAATCTTTCCATGTTATAGAAAGTCTAGGGTGTATCTAATAAAAACAAGAAGTTGCAAGTTACATTGGATTTACACTCAAAGATTACCTTTGTATCTGTTGTAAAAAATTAATAAACAGAAACCTCAGTTAAACAGAGTGGACACCAGAAGGGGGAGCTCTCATGCCCTGTGACTATAGCAGAGCCCGACAGAAAGGACTCCTCTTCTTTCCTGTCAAGGACACAGCCAATGAAAAGCCACAGACTCTTTGTTTATAAAAGTCCTCCCAATTTCCTTTTCACCTCTGTAAAAGTGTTCTCCTTCCCTTGCTGTGGGAGGCACTTGCATTTGGCTCACCAGGCTTGCAGATGCTGAATTGCAATTCTCTGCTGATCTCAAATAAAACCATTTTTGCTGGAGAAGCATCTGGAAGTCTATTTGTTTCAGGTCAACAAGGTTTAAAGGATTAGACATTTTGCTCAAAAATGTAGCATTTTGTAATAAACATTTATGATTTTATTAAAATTTAAATAATTTAACTTTTCATATTTTGAGAAAAATTAAATACTTTTAGCATATAACTATCATAAATATGTAGGTGAGATGAAAGATACATGTTATTATATATGAAATTTTATTTATAATTTTATGTCCACCAAATTTTATTTCTTTCCTATTATCATTATTGCCACGATGAAATTATTTGAAATGCAAGAAATTGTAAGAATATCTTATGAAAAGTCACAGAAATTTAAAGCATATGAAACTCAGCAGTATTTTAACATACACTGTCTCAGAAGACTTATTACTTTTCAAAATGTCAAATATAATGAGTGACAATTTTGAATTTTTCTAAACAGACAGGCAAAATGTTAACTAGGACATTATTTCTGCAGAATCCTAACTTGTTTTTATAGAAAAATAAATATCAGTGATGAAATGTTATCACCTTAATTTTTCTGTTTTAATGAGGAAGTATTCATATGGAACAAAGAACAGTTCATTTGCTTAACTTGCAGAGGGTTTTTAGATTTAATTAAGACTCATTATATTTAATTAAGATATAAAGTACTGAGGTTAAAGGCAAACAGAGTTTTATTCTATTCTATTTATAATAGAAAATAATATCTTGTAATGAAATTGTCATTAGTGCATTCACTTGGTAGAGGCAGTGTGGGTGAGGTGGGGTGGAGAAGGAAGCATTATTCAATGAGCCCAAAAATCTTCCTGAAAGTATTGCCATATCAGTAAGAAGGAAGCAAGAAACGCAGTAACGAATAGTTCCTTTAAAATGGGTCAAATAGACAGTAGACAAATATACTTTTTTCTCCTATAGAAAAAAACATGATCAAAATACAGTTATGTCCAATTAAAGATTTGAAATTTTCCAATAATTATGCTGGCAGGAAGCAAAGACATACATAAATTGATCAGGGAGAAGGGCGTTAAGCTGTGCAAAATTCACTAATCAGAGAAAAGGTCACGTATTGATATTACCAAAATTTCATTAGGCTCAGGATCCATGTACTAGAAATCAATGTTTCCTTGGCTTCTGCATTTCTGCTCTGTAATATGTCATTCTCCAGAGGTCTCGCTTCTAATAGGAGGGCATAGCAGTGTTACATCCTCTCCGGAGCACAAAGACAGCAAGAAATTAGGAAGAATTTGCAGGTTAAAACAGACAGGGATTGTAATTCCTATAGCTGAGGGACTTAGGAAGCAGAAATGGGAAAAAATAGCTGTGACTATGAAGCTAAAAGACTTGTTGTGCTGGCCAATGCCCAGAGGAAAAATAAAACTGGTCCTGGGAACTTAGAGCTTTTTGCAGCCTTCCAAGTACAATCTAGTCAAATTAGAATAAATCCACATAGAGCCTTGCACTTCAAATTGTTGCAAAGTGGTTGTAGGACAGGGAATTACCAAAGTAATCAGATTTAACAAAGTAAAATACAAAAACGATGAACAAAAATAATTAAGTAAATAAATATAAATCCACTTCAAAGCAGGATTAAATTACATAGGCTTTAGTTTCATGTGATTTTATAGATACAAAGAGGAGCAGAAATATCTGCTTTTACTTAAATTGTATTTATCTCATTTAAATAAAAGTGATAGACAGCATTTATTAAACTTACTACCAGACAGGACAAAATGTTACACATTTTAAAGTGCATTAACTCATTTTTATTTTCATTATCACAATAACCCTGTGACATAGATATTGTTATTCCCATTTCATAGATGAGTACACTCAGTCTTAAATAAGTAACTTGCCCCTTGGCCACACAGCTCAAGGGGCTGTATCACTCAAGTTCTTGTTTGTAACTACTGCCCATGTTGATTGATGCTGATCACTTGATAAACTTGTTTCATCCTGGTTACAATTTACTGTAACTTAACTTCACCCTCTCCTTCCTCCACAGATTCTCTTTGATTATTGCTCTATTCCTTTCCATTCTATCTTCCTTTCTTTTCTTTTTCTTTCTTTCTTTCTTTTTTTTTTTTTTTTTGGTAGTTGCTCTTTATTTCCCTCTCTAACGTCCTCTACTCATTTACACCCTTTCCTCCCAACAAACACACACCCCTCACACTGCATGGTCTCCTTTGCATTTTTCCAACCATGAAGATTTTTACTACTAGGCTTCTCCTCATGCAAATCTCAGCTCAAATGTCACCTTTCCAGCTAGAATGCCAACTCCGCAAGGAGACTTTCTTTGACCACCCAATCTACATTAGCTCTCCAAGTCTCTACTACATTATCATGTTTTATGTTCTACACAGGACTTACTAATACCTAAAACTATTTTGTTTTTATCTGCTTGGTTATTAGAATGTAATATCTATGAGATTATTTTAACACAAAGAATAATAGTTCATGATGCGTAGTAATAAATTTTTTGTTTTTTTTGTTTTTGCTGCGTTGGGTCTTCTTTGCTGCATGCGGGCTTTCTGTAGTTGTGGCGAGCAAGGGCTACTCTTTGTTGTGGTGCGCAGGCTTCTCATTGTGGTGGCTTCTTGTTGTGGAGCACAGGCTCTAGGCGCACAGGCTTCAGCAGTTGTGGCAAGTGGACTCAGTAATTGTGGCTCATGGACATTAGAGTGCAGGCTCAGTAGTTGTGGCTCACGGGCTTAGTTGCTCTGCGGCATGTAGGATCTTCCCGGACCAGGGCTCGAACCTGTGTCCCCTGCATTAGCAGGCAGATTCTTAACCACTGCGCCACCAGGGAAGCCCATGTAATAATAAATTAATAAATATTTTGGGATAAATACATGGGCTGTCATGGTTCAGACACTAAGCTTGCAGGTGATGCAAGTTAAATAACATTTATTTCATGAATGAAATAAATAAATGAATAAATAAGTAAATAAACTAAATAAATCCTCTTTAGGCTACTCAAGATTTTGGTCTATATATATATATATATATTTTTTTTTTTTTGCGGTACGCGGGTCTCTCACTGTTGTGGCCTCTCCCGTTGTGGAACACAGGCTCTGGACATGCAGGCTCAGCAGCCATGGCTCACAGGCCCAGCCGCTCTGCGGCATGTGGGATCCTCCTGGACCAGGGCACGAACCCATGTGCCCTGCATCGGCAGGCGGACTCTCAACCACTGCGCCACCAGGGAAGCCCCTGGTCTATATTTTTGTGAGTACTTATTTTTGTTCTTTTTCAAGATGGTTTTTGAGTTAGTTTTCTTTTTACTACAAGAGCAAGAACTTCTAACTCTCAAGAGAAAATATCTGTAAATTCTTCAAGGCAGTTGCTATACAACTTGGGAAAAATAACTGAAGTTAAGCAGGGTATGAAGTGGAAACTTTGTAAGTTGAACTTTCAGTTCACTTCACTGGAATTCAGTTCTTAACAACCCCAAAGGAGTTTATATATTTTAGAACTGCAAGCAAATCATGCCTTTCTCTGGACATTCTTTTAAAGGCAGAAAAATGTAACACTGGGAAGAAACATAACATTATATAACTATTTACTCTTTTGCTCTGAAAATAATGTTGGTCATGGACTATTCTAAGTATTCTACTTATGTTGTAGGCATTTAGTGTGTATATATGCCCAAGGCATTGCATGTGGCACTGAAGTCATTATGAAAATGAATGGCATCAAGCTTCATCTTTTATGGAGTTCACACTCCCATTGGCATGGCTGGGGCAGCACTTAATGCCTTAAGGAATTTCTTGCGAGACAGAGAAACTTGTTTGAGGTATTAACTACCTTATATGCCCTACGTGCAGATAATTATACTTGAGGATGGAATGGCCTGGGGTATACATCCATAGGGAAAACAAAACCTGGCACAGAAAATTGATCATCAGAAGTAATAATGATAAAAGGATTTATTTATAGTGGCATGTATACCTTTATTAATATACATGATTTTAAAAGTTTCATTTTGTTATTAGAAAAATTATGTATGTTCATGGTAGAAAATTTAGTGATTAAAGAAGTTTTGGATAAGCACAAACAATAGACAATAGCTATTTTTAGGATTCTGTATATATTTCTCATGAACAAATTAAAGTGCCCAACCAAGTAGCCTTAAACATTAGTGAGTGGTGGGAAAATTTTAAATCAAATACAATATCTATCAAAATCGGTTAATATTGGGCTTCCCTGGCGCAGTGGTTGAGAGTCCGCCTGCCGATGCAGGGGACATGGGTTCGTGCCCCGGTCCGGGAGGATCCCACAGGCCGCGGAGCGGCTGGGCCCGTGAGCCATGGCCGCTGAGCCTGCGCGTCCGGAGCCTGTGCTCTGCAACGGGAGAGGCCACAACAGTGACAGGCCCGCGTACCGCAAAAAAAATTAAAAAAAATAAAATAAAAAATAAATTAAAAAATTGATTAATATTGTTCCATCATCAAAAGCCATACTACTGAATGGAGATGTTCTAATGCACTCAGTATTTTAAAATCCTGGTGTGCCAAATGCCAACCGATAAATGAAAAAGTTTCCCTTCTAGGAAGTCAAGTGATTTCTGATTAAAAAGAATTATTTAGAATATGGTACTAATGAGTATGAACATGATTGCCTATGGACTTAAGAACTGAGAATGGGAAAAATGAGACATAAGCTTGTTATTTTATTATAAAAAATATTACTTATATTACTACTGCTACTGATACTTTTTATTAGTAGTATGAAACTTGCAATACCACTTTCCTTTTAAAACAGTGTGTACATATTATTTTTTAAATAAGAAAAAAATGTAAAAATATATCTTAAGCAAATAAATATACATGTATACAAATATATATCTATAAGGATGTTCTTTGAAGCGTGGATTTAATAATAAAAGGGACAATCTAAATGCCCAACAAGACAAAATCAGTGTAAATATAATTATATATAATGGAATATCCTGAAGCTATCAAAATAACTGTGGAATATTATTTAATGGCATGAGAAATGTTCATTATGCATTGTTAAGTGAATATAAAACAGATTATAAAACAGTATGATTGCAACAGTAGTTGTTAACATTTGTTGATTTCTTTTTATGTGGTAGGCACTGTATTAAGTGCTATTCATGCATTTTTCTCATTTGCTCTCCATAATAGCCCCGTGAAATCGGTAATGTTGGTGAATCTAAGTGACTTTAAACAAGGTTATAAAATCTGTACAATAATGGTTCTCTGTTTTTAAAAATAAATAAAACTAAAATACACACGTGTGTGTGTGTACACACACATACACAGATGTTAGCGATTACCTCTATTGTAGAATGATATTCATTTTATCTTTCTTGCTAATTTGTATTTTTGATCTTCTACAATAAACATATATGGTATGTTTAATAAGAAAAAGTTAAGCAAAAGATCATTTAGTCTTGTCTATATAAAGCATTTATTAAGTCCTTATTGTGTGCCAGGAACATTACTGGGTTTGGAGGATGTTAAAATGAAAAGATAGTGTTTTTGCCTCCTTATAAATATATTTTATTTTTTTTCAAGATAATCCCTTGACTACCTGCATGATCATATGTGGAGACCCCAAGGTTGATTACGTTATTACAAGACAGCTTATATTTTTCAAATATTATATTTTCATCACAGGAGTATGTAAACTTTATTTAACAGAAAGAAATCAATATGTTACAAAGTTTTTCATAAAGGGACACATAAAACAGACAAAACACATATAATAATTTGGCTTGTCAAATGTAACGCCTTTGGAGTTTTTAGGCTGATAAGGTTTTCTATTTTAATATTTCAGTTATCCTACTTGGTTGTCTCCTTCATTCAACAAATACTAATTCAGCACTTACTGTGTACCTGATAGTTTTTTAGTGACTGGGACACAGCATTGAACAAGAACAATAAAGTCTCTATCCTAGTGAAACTTATATCCTGATGAGAGAGACAAAGATAAATACACACACACAAATACATTTTGTTTTACTTCCACTAGCAATAATCATTAGTGTCTTAGACAAAAATATCTTGCCTATTGTGTATGTTTTCTCTTGTATTTCATGATTTCCTTCATAGCATTAAAGCTCACCACAATCTAATTTATGTCTTTTTTATTCCATAACTAATTCTCCCACCTATAGCCTCTCTTTAGGTTAATCTTTCCTGTTTACCACTGCTAATTGATACTGCTACAGTGTATTTTTCAAACTCCAGAAACACATTATGAAATAAATGTAATTGGTACAAACCAGCATTTTTGTAATAAAACAGAAATGTAAGCGGATAGAATAAAAAAAATCAGAGTGCTTTGTAGTTAGTAAGAATAAGTAATGTTTCATGAAATATTTTTTCAAAGGTAAGGGGATTGAGTCTAATGTAAAATATATTTCTTACAGAAGATCGCAGTCAAAATTTTTGAAAGCCACACTACACTCCTAAACTGTTATGCTCCCCATATTATCAGTCTGCTCAAAAGCATACTGTAACAACCTATTTTCTATCTAATTATATATTTTATTATCAACTCTTGTCACTGCCATGGGATATTTTCTTCTCCATAGTTTCCTCTAACCTCAGATTTATTTCTCTCTTCAACTTGACAGATAGATAGATGATAGATAGATAGATAGATAGATATCTCTATGTGTAGATAGATAGAAAGATAAATAGATATAATTAAACCACATGTTGCTTCATGCTTAATCTTTACTCAGAATATTCTCATACTATCTTCCACATTTTCACTGTCAATTTCCCATGCTCTCCAGTTTACATGGCATTGTTCAAAGCCATTTTTTTATGAAGCAATGTTTTTGCCCAAATTAAGAGCTCACATTTATCTTAACTACATGACTGCTTTATTAACATTCCTCAAAATGTATGTTTTACATGGAAGAGGTAATTTTTTATCATATTCCTTTCAGAACAGCTTAATTATGTCCTTATAGTTCTTGCTCAATAAATTAAGTTCATTGAAATTGAATTGGGTAGAGATGTTAGATTGAAATCCAGAAAATAATCATAGAAATACCCAGGACTTTTCCTAAAACAAGAATGAAAATATGTAGAGATTTTAATTTTATATAGCAATAGCGAATGAGTTTCATGTTCTTTTTTGTTGGTCTGTGCCTAGCATATAAGAGGTATTCAATAAACGACATTTCTCAGAAGAGTTTGTCCCGCTTAAAAAGTCTAATACCCTGATCTACTTTAAAATTTCTCACTTCCTAAATGGAAAGTGTTTGTTGAAAGAAGAAACATGGCAGAGAACTTTTGATTCTTAGGTTGTTCTGGTTTATAACACATTTTCTGCACTTTTACTGCCCAGTATGTCAGAAAATTACTTGAAGAGCTGTAACTTTCCATAATAAATTACTTTATAGAATCTTTTATGTTTACTGACTGTAATATAAATTTTGATAAACACAAAGAAAAAGAAAGTAAACTTGAACAGAGTGATTCTAAACAGTGTTTGTTTATTACAGTAGAATTTCATTTAGTCTGAACATTTGACTTCTCTTTCCGTGTGTTTTCTACTTGCCAAAAATGTTCTTTATTCATATTAGAATTAATCATCACTGGATATAATAGAAAATATGAGTGAATTATAACTGGAATTTTTAATACTGATTTTCATCACAGTTTTATCTTTGTGCAATTTGCATACCAAGTGAAATTTCTCACTCTGGTGTACTAGAAACCAAACCCCATAAAATGGTGTTGCACTTTAATGGTGGTAACATATTCCCATGAAGAAGCATGCATGGAGATGGCCTTAAGCATATTAAATCAAAACAATAATTTGGTATAAATGACCATACCACACTAGATATGTAGCATGAAATACACAGAGCTAGCTTTCAACAATTCATCTTAATGCCAAAAGATTGGCAGTTTGCTCTGTCACATAATTCTAACACAGAAATAATGAAGCATGCCAAAACAGAATAACAATATTTTAGTGCCCTGGGCCAGAAATAATGATAAATTAGAAATCTTCTCCCCTGTCAAATACCCTCATTGAGTTACATTATTAGCCACCATGTGAGAACTACAGAAAAATTTTCATTTTAACAGTGGAGAAGTTTGATATTGTAAGTGCTTAAGTTAATTAAAAATGAAAAGAAATGCTTCATAAGTTATAATATGATTCTAACAGTTTAATTTATGAAATATGGCTAACTAGAAAAGGATATACATTATTAATTGATGCAAAAGTATTTTATGCATAATTGTACAACGAACATTAGTAAGCATGGGGAGACACTCAGAATACCTAAACAAATGTCCTTATTACTGACTGCTCTAACAGTACTGAAATACCATCGACTCAAGTGACTGTAGATTTTCGTAAGTTGTGAGCATCTGAGGAGTCAAGATGTCTATATCATTGGGGAACAGTAGACAGAAAATAGTTTTAGTGCAATTTGGGGAAAAACGAATTTTGAGTCAAGTGTGATAGCACAAAGAGAACTGCCCACTGATGTTTGGGTTCCAAAATAAGTTACCGGGTTTAGAGTTGAATAGGAAGTGGGAAATGGGTTAGAGGAAGAGGACAGGTGGTAAGATGGAGAGAATATACATTAAAAATGTTGAGTTACACAAAATTTTGTATTTTGACACTTTCTCAATTTTCTTGTTTAGGGACGTATGGAAGAAAATAAATTTATAGAAATAAGGGTATTTATTTCGCCATAGAGATAATTCCCTCACTGAATACAACAACCATAGAAAGGAGTATTATGCCCAAATTACAAGAGTAAGTAAATATTGATAAATCCTGGTACACGCATAGAACAGGATGTTACACATTTTAAAATATTTTTGAATAAGTTTAATAATAGTTAAATTTATTTTAAATAATAAAATAATATATTACTACACATTAAATATAATCCTAGATATTAGTTGAAAACTACTACAATGCAATTCACAAATATCACATATGGTGGTTATATATGTGTTGGTATTATAGGTACTTCTCATTTCATTTTTACTACTTCATCCTTTTCCCAAACTTTTAAATAATAGTTATCCATTCCTTTCAGAATATGAATAAAAGGAAACAGTATAAAAAAATGACTTTGGAAAAATTATTCAGTAATCACAGCCATTTTATTTCCTCATTTTGTTTGATATCAATGTTGCGGGAACTTTTCTGGCTTTGTTTATTCTGGTTGTATTTTCTTCTACAATGTAAACACTTTATAAAGGTAGTTATGGAATCTTCATTATTTCATCATAGCCCAGTTAACTTGAAAACACATATTTTTACAAATCTTTTTCTATTCTGTGCAGAATGATGATGTGTATCAGGTGAATTTTGGGTTAAAGGCTGGGGGCAGGGCAGGAATACAAATGTAAGTAATACTTTGATGTGGACAATATTATAGCAGGTTTATGTTGTGAAAAAAATTCAGGTCTTCCACATTAGCTCCTACCTGTTTGCTAGTGGAAAAAAACAGTTAACTTCTGATCACTTCAACATGATTTAATCATATATGTTCTCTCTAGGGCACTCAGTTTTTGCCAGGACGGACCAGGTAAGTGAATTGGTGCCCTCCCCTCTGTTCCACACACACTCTCCATATGTCATCTAGCTGAATGGGGAAAGGAGACACCATGAGGTCACTTGGTCCCCTTTACTCCTTTCAGCTCTATTTCTGTCCTCTCCTCACTGCTTACCTTCCTGGCATTTAAGGCTAAAGTTACCTAATGGTAGAACTTATAATCTGTTCTTGGCTTCTCTGAGAGACTTCCCTGGCTGGTTTATGTGAGAATCTAAAATTCAGGGATTCCTTTTTCTCCACCAGGTTCAATTTGACAAGAGATAATTTGACCAAGAATAATGTCAATTTAACGCTAAAAATGTTATCTAAAACACTTGAATATAAAGGTGAAGATAGAAAAGTTTTTTGTAGGTAAAATTTCAAAGATATGTAGTGAGATTTCATATCTTCTAGCTGTGATTATTGCTTTGAAATTTGTGATAACAGATCATGAGTTTTCTACTTTATATTCCTGAGTTCACACTAATATCAGATTAAGTCAGTCTGTTACTTCGTACATAGTAGCTGCATGGCAACATTTTTACCAGGCGTACAAATCTTATTCTCTCACTGTCATCCTTTGGCTAGTCTCTTGATGTTCATTGCTACAGCTCGACGGATTTTTCCTGACTCTAATTTAGCTATTTTTCATGACTCATTATCTTAGCAGTCACCACCACAAGAGTTATTGAGCATTCACTCTGTGCAAAATCCTGTCCTACATAGTTAAAGGCAGGGGGTTACAAAGGAAATAAAATACTTGTTCCCTGCTGTCAATGACATTACAATCTAATGCGCTTTAAAAATCTCTGCTGTCTTAGTGTTTAGCCTGGTGCCGTATCAGTTTCTGTCTTAGTATTAAACACACCAGAAACTCACTAAAACACCTTTTAGTACAGAGCAGAATTTTCTTTGAAGAAGATTAACTTTGACATTATTCTTGGTTAATGATAAATTCAAAAGACTTTTTAAGTTTTCATGGATATTGAGGACAATATTATGTGCCACTTTAGAATAATAATTATTTTAATTTATTTAAATAGCATTTTACATTTAAACTATTAAATATATAAAATATGCTTATTATATAAATATTATTTATTTTATTTTTATATAAATATATATAAACTTACTACTAATAGAAAAAATGGTTGATGTTATGATAGCCTTAAAGTTGAGGAAATCTAGGCTCACAGTAGATTCTATTACTGCTGGCAGAGTATGATGAGAAGTCAGTGTCTTGTTTTCAAGACGAGTGTTTAGAAAGAGGCTCTGCTTTAAGAAGAACTGATAAACATTTGCAAAGAATATATTTAGTTAAAAGGTCAATTGAATATTGCCACTACTTGTTGTCTATGTTAGGTAAAATACTTCTAATGCATTGCTGCCATTTGAAACTCTAATCTCATGTGAGAAAGCTCCAGTCACATATGGAGAAAGGTTGATATAAACTGTAATTCTAACTCTAACCAAATGTCCTGCAAATGTAGGGAACCAACTTAGATAATTGCTATTCAAAGCGGTAATTCCTAGCCAACATGTAACAACATAAAGACCACACTGGTGAGTAAATATCAAATCCTTAAACAGGAAAATAAACTTTATTCTAACTATTGAAATGTATTTCTTTTATATGGGTTTATCCAGCATTTTGGTGCATAAAGAGAAGTAACACAGAACAGGACTTGCAAAATACATGGGAAATACATTTTAGACTCTGGAGAACAAAGAGAAGAAATGATTAAATCTAATTTTCTGAACCCTTCTGTGTTGCATGCACTATTTATGAATCTTTTTCTTAATTGTGAATTTTCCCTTTGTGGGATATTATCCTGTATTTTACTTTAAGATGTTTATATAATGCTATATATTATTTGTTATGTAAACAAAATAATTACATAAATTTAGCAAATATGGTATGTATCTACAATAAGATTTACAGTTTTCTGTATTTAGAAAATAAACCTTATACTGTCTTTTTTCAGAGCTATAGTTTTTATTTAATATGAAACTATAGAACCTACTCAACTGACAAAAATTTGATCTTACCTAATTATAACATGATATAACATGCACAGCTGTATATAGGCATGGATTATATGTTAAAGCTTGAAGGATGTACAATTAGCTTAACAAATATATGGAAAAGGACTTCCAATTGTTTAATGTCTCATCTTTACACTTCGAATACTATTATTGCTTGGGCAGCCTATAGGTCTTGCTCACTAGCATTTAATCTTGAAAAGATAAAGGGTGTCTAGGCTGAGTTATTCCTTAGTCTAACAATTTTTGAAGCATTTTAGAATGCCCTCTGATCATTATAGTTCATATCCTTGCAGAGATCAAAATCTATCCAGAGAACACCTTTGCAGTTTTCTTCTTCCCACGAGGTAATTTCGAACAGCATGTCTCTAGGCTGTGAAGTGTTTTGTTTTCTTTTTCCCTACATTGAGAAATAATTTTTTTAGAAGCCAAAAAATTACTTTCTAGTGGCAATCTTTTACTCTCCAACAATCTAAGTTATGACCACTGTGTTTTTTCAGGAGTAGATATTCTTAAAGATTGTATTTATTATTCATATTATTTTCAAATGCTAGATTGACATTTCAATTTATTGATGCTAAAATTCTGGCTAACATACAGTCACAATAGTAATTTTTTTCTGATGTTATCAGAATCTCAGCCCTTTCTTTATATTTTATAATTACTTTTCTGACATTTCCCATAGTCTCAAAACAAAAAAAAGCTTTTAAAAATAGAACATCTTACATTACTTTATTATGAAGATGCCAAAAAGATATAGATTGCTTAACAAAGAGCAAAGCAAGGGACATGTGTAAAAGTGTTTATTAGATGAATCTTAGAGAAAACTGAATCCTTCAAATTAATATTAAAATATGGTCATGATATTATATAATCTAGCTATTTTTTTACCCATGTATTCTACTTATAAATAGGAGTTAAAAAGATTCATGTTGGTATTACCTGGGACAAAACCATTTTAAATATCTGATTATTTGGTTAAACCCAAATCTGTCATATTTTTTAGGGAGTTGTTGGTACACTTAAAATTGATCTATTGATATATTTTAGTGCAAATTTGTATGTCTCCACTGAGCCTGTACATATAATTTACATAACTTATTTCAAGGTTTATTGTCCCATCATTAATTATAACTACACCTTCTATTTTAGTAAGCATGAAGCATATCTACACAATTTATGCTAGGTTTGATTAGGTCATATATGTCTTCTTAGTGACATTAGACCAGAAACAAATCATTGATATCAACATTTTCCAAGAGTCCAGAATATGATGGTTTCTGGTGGGAGAATGTGTGCCATAATCTGAATTTTAATCATCTCCTGGTTAAGAGTATCTTATACTAGCTTGACATAAAGAGTAAGGTAGTCCAAATTTCTAGGTTGATAGAAGAAAATTATTTACATAAAATCTGGAAATAATTAGCATGTCCTGACATCATGAGGTGATATCACCAGGTGATATTGGGATGAGAGTTACATCAGTGTGTGTGCCTGAATTCAGTAGCAGAGGGGGTTCCCCTACCATCCTTGGATTGACGCTCTACACTGAACCACCAGGCAGATCAATAAAATGCAAAAGATGACGGGCAGAAAAATAGCCAGTAGTTTTTTACACATTCCTACTATTGTTTCTTGTATAATGAGGTAAAGAAAGCAGTTGGGATCAAGGTGGGGATAGAAGCATCATCTCAGGGTCAGTGACCCTTCTATGTCACAGACAAGATTTTCAGTGATATTTCCAAGTACCTTAATGTCAGTGAGACTCTAAATGGTACACAGATAGAAAACGAAATTTTTCATCCACCTAAAGCATATTTAAATATTATATTCTGTTTAAAAGAAAGATATCAATTTCAATCACCAGAAAGACTAGTTTAGTATCAAGGAGAATTCTATTACAGACCCTGAATTCAAGAATAGAGAATCCCTCCTCAAACGTCAGTTTACCTTAGACAGAAGTTGGGAAGAGTATAAAGCAAGAGTGGAATAAAGAGTCAACCATTCAGACATGAATTCTGAAAAACATTAATTATTCATAAAAGGGAACCAACATTGAATAGGAACAGTTTAAGCCTCTCATTATGTATTCCATCCTTGAAAAGAAAACTATTTTAAGCCTCTTATTGAAACATTAATGGAAGGGGGAATCCAACAATTTTATACAAGAAGTTTTCCTTATTTAAAAGATATATTTAAAATCTTCCAACAATCCCCATTCTACTCAGAGCAAAAGCCAAAGTACGTACAAAGGCCTACAGAGCACTGTATCATTTAAGTGATACAGATGACTTTATCACTTAAAACCCTATCACCTGTAAGACTTCATCTCTAGTATTTGTAACCTCGACTCACTTGAGTTCAAATACACATGGCCCTGTTGTTGTTCACTGAATACATTCAGCATGCTATTGTATAGGCCCTTCATTCTTTTTGTTCCCTTTCAGAAATACTCTTTATAGAGCTATTCCCTTGGCTCATTCCCTGTATTCCTCAAGTCTTTGCTTTAATCACTGAGGACTACTCTGACCAACCTTAAACTTGTAACCCATCCCCTCACCTTGTCCATAGTTTATACTTTTCAACATGTACTATCTTTTAATATACAGTATGCATTTCTTATTTATTATGTTTTTGTTTTCTAATTTTCTTATTATATACATTGTTTATTGTATGATTTTTCCAACTTGAGTGAAAGTCCTATGAAGGTAGGGCTTTTTGCCCTTTTAGTTTTTCTAACTGATGCATCACAAACACTTACAACGGTGTCCAGCACATAGAAGGCGCTCAGTAAATATTCACTGAATGAATGAATTCTAACACAAATTATATTTTTAAAAGAAAGCCCTACAAAGATCATGAATGAAGGTTTAACAATTGTATGATTCAAATGGAGATGTTTTTTCCTTTCATAGGAGAATTGAGTGTTCTCTTCTCCTTCATGCTTTGGCATACCATCCAGGAGAAGGCAGTGAACACTGTGATCCTTTCCACAAATTTTCATGACAATCTGTGCTCCTAACTCTTTTAGTTGCTCAATAACCCCAGGAGTGCTCACTGAAAACAAGTTTTAATTCTCCCAGTTGAGATCCCTTTGGTTTTTTCTTTCTGGCCTCATTCATGTCTGGGCTCCTTGTGTCAACACTTTAGACAAAGTTGGCATTTTTCAATGGTTTTCCCTTACAATTATGGTTTATCTCTCCTGGACAAAGTAGATTCCCTCTTGCTTTCTCTGTATTTGATAAAATACCTAACAAACAAATAAGCAAATGCACACAAAAAGAAAATCTGATCTCAGAGTGTACTTTTGTGTCCTGTCAGCTCTCTCCTCTCTCTTTACTCTTTGAAAAGCCATGAAAACTATATATTTCTGGGGGACAGTTTTTACACTGCACAGTAAACATAGGTTGCAAGAGGGTCTAAGATGAAAAGCTCAATATTCTCCATAAACACACAATGCAATTGATGCCAAGTAGATTTAAGGTGCCTATTATACAGATACCTGCTTAATACTTGAGTGTGTGACTGTTCTCTCATGTATAGACATTCAATGGCAAAACAACTTTGAAGAAGCCTGTAAGCACCATTAAAGACCAACAAAGCTGTTTCACTTTACATTGTATTTTAGTACAACATTTACAGTTGAATTTGTGATTTTGGATCAAACAGGTAGGAACTTACCTTTTTCTCCAAGGGTAGAGAGATAGAGGGAGGGGTGATCCTCACTGGAACCAGATTTATTTCCAGTTTGTGATATTTTCCCTTCACCACATGGTTCCCACACAGGCTCTCTAATCTTCTTTTATGAATCCTATTTGGTCTGTTTATATTAGAAGAAAGCATGGAAAGAAGATGAGATTTTCTCCCCCTGTGGAGCTTCAGAGGGTAGTTAGTAGCTAGGATGGCGATATGACTTAATATTGCAGAGTATTCCTGATGTGTCCACTATTTCAGGCAGAAAAATTTTTCTGGAAATTCAATCATATTTAAAATGAATCCTTTGACCCTGCAACTCCATATGAGGGTGGTAGTCTGTCCTAAATACACACACACACACACACACAGACTATATCAGCAACTGTTTTTCTATTTAGGTGCCCAGTTCCTCATATAAATGTCAATATAAAGAAAGATGACTTTCCTATGCAGCCCATCCAAATGTAAGCATGCTCTAGTGGGTAGGAATATTTAAAATGTCCCTAGCCTTATGAGAATTAGAAGTCTTCTGAGATGTATATTATAGCTTATGTTCTATACTGCTTGTCTTTCAGTGAGGAGGAAAGAAATATAAATGTTAAAACTTAGGTATAATTTACTAGAATAATAGAAATAGAAAGTTACCGGGTAGAGGAAAGTAAGAAAATAGAGAAAAATTAATCAATGAAAAGGAAGTCAGAAAAAAGAAGTAAAATGTAGTAAATTAAATTTCAAAATAAAATAGCAATAATAAACCCTAATATCTCAGCAACTGCAATTAACTTTTAAGTAGGATTTACTTCTCCTATAATTCATGTATTAATTCTAGGAGATTTTTTGTATATTCTTTGTGATTGTCTACATAGACACTTGTTATCTGTGGATAAAAACATTATTTTTGCTACTCAAGTCAGTTCTCTTGCTTTCTTGTACTGCCAGGGACTTCCATCCATTAAGGTAAATCTAAGGTCCTTGACATAGCATAAAAGGCCCAGCCTAGGTTTTCAATTTCAGGGAATTCTCTCTTTTTTACACCAAATGAACCTTTCAGTTCTTCAAAAGTCCCAGGCTCTTCTCTCCTCCAAACTGTCTTCAGTGGTTTCTTCTCCCTGAAACTCTCCCCCAACATCCCTAATTTTGTCACTTGTTAATTACTACTCATCTTTGGGCTTTAGCTCCTTTGGGATATCATTTCCTGAGCTTCACAATCCAGGACATACCTTCTTGTTATTGCCATACAATTACCATGTTCATAGAGCTTTTTAAATTGTAATTACATGTATAATATCCATTTACTCAGTAGACTATTTTCATTTGGGTAGAGACTACACCTATTTGGTTTAGTCCTGCATTCCTGGTGCCTAACAGAGTGATAAGCTACAAAATAGATGTTCTTTAAATATTTCTTGAGTATAGCTGAATAATATGTAAGTTAATAATACATAAAGAAATTGATTACTGCAGTAGTTGATTAAATCCTTGAATGTAAAAATATATTTCTTCTTTCTAAATTTATACATCTGGGATATCAGGTTAATAAAGTCCAACTATAGCAGACTGAATAATCCTTGTCATTATTAGCAGCAGGAGTACAACTTTACCAACTACTATTTACTGAGCACTTTTCACATAATAAGCATAGTAATAGGTGATTTACAAACACTTTATTATTTGTAAATTATATAATCAAATGTTTAGGTATTATAATCCCCTCTTGCCATTAAAAATAGCAAATATGTCCACATATTAGGAATTTTGAGGTGATTCTCTGAATTTCACAAGTGAGATAAAACCACTTTACTAGTGAGATAATCATTTCAGTATGAACACACAATTCATATAGCTATAGCCAGTCAGAGTTTAAGACAATTCTACTATATTCATTAATTACTTACTGTTGGCCTGCTGGTCACTAACAGTTACAGATGTTACAAATGAATGAAACATAATTTCTCCTTTCCCAATTAAAGAACTGTGTCAATAAATACTTTGATGACTTTATGGTAAATCAAACAATTATATATAAAGACCAATGTAGGTACAAAGTGTCTGAGGACTTGAAGAGCGAAAAATTAGTTCTGAAGTCTTTTAGGAGGGACACGACTCAGGTAGATTCTTAATTGATTATGAAAGAAAAATATTTGCTAAGCATAATGTAAAATAAAGAATTAAAATAATGATATGAGTAATTTTGCAAGCTCCATTCTCCTACCTTTTCAATAATCGAATAATATGAATTGATTCTCTTGTGCTTGAAAGAAATAAAAACTCACCCTTAGCAAATTTTTCTTATTTTAAGTCAGTACTCACTATATTAATAACACCCAAACATTTCATTTATATTTCTCAGAAAATGCAGGGAGTCAAGAAGATATTTCTATTAATTTTGAAATATTTCCCTATATTCTCATCTTTATCTTTAATATATTCTAAATGCTACCATTTCACCATTGGATGGCAATATTGTTTATTATTTTCCTTTTAATATTCCAGTAAGCATTTAACTAGTAATGAAAATATAATGTTGCCTAAGAATTAAAATTAATTATTCAATTTTATTTATTTATTTGAGTTATTTTATTTCATACTGGCATATCATAATGAAAATACACGCAGAATGATGTTCCCCTCCAGGCTGTTGATGTAGTCTTAATTAAGTCAGTAGGTCCAACATTCTTTCCTCTGGCTGGAAGATGAGGTTATCTGTCTTATACGAAGCCTGACTGTACTCTTAACTTGCTGTTATGGATAAATATTCTGTGCCCTAGTCCTTCCAGAGCCAAAAATTGCAACAATTAAGAAACATATGAAAAGATGGTCAATAATCATTTGCTATGAATCATTAGAATCTCAATTCCCTGAAAATAACCTTTGCCCAATAAGTACTATTAAAATGGTTTGAATCAGTAGACATAAATTTCAAAGAAGAAAAGTTATAATGTGTTACTTCAATAGCTGTAATTTATGTTCTGATATCACAGTTTACCGGGTCCTCAAAGTAGTCCAGCTCTAGCTAATAATGCAAATGTTAAAGTATTTCTCAAAGGAAATGGTGTTTTTTATAGAATATTATGGTGGCCTACCATTCATAAGAAAGGGAAGAATAAGAATTGTTACAAAATACTATCCCATAAATAGAATGCTAATAGGACAATTTTCAACTAAACAATAATTTATATTATAAGTGGATTAGACTAGAAAGCTATGATCTTGTCCACAGTCAATGACAAAAATATTTTCCTACTATGCACTTCCATTTATGGATTATAGTTATTTATATCCATATTTATAAATAAATAAAATATTTATAATTCATTAGTGAATTATAACTAATTGAGTTTCACTATGACTTCCAGTTTAAGACTAGTTATAAACTTCATAGAGATGTTTGTCTCTGTAAGGATTATTTTAATCAAAATAATATCTATTATTCATCTTAATTTAGTAATGTAGTCATGCATGTTCAATATATCTAATCCTCTAAATAAATTGAGTAAGTTTGTACAAATTATATCTTTTAAAATTAAACACTGTGACTAAGATCATTTCCTAAATTGATAAATCATCTGATCTGATATGTTCATAGTTAGTTTTACTTATAGTAGTGTTTCATAGAGTTGAGTAGTATATTTTAATAACTATAAGATTAGCTCATTATTATCCCCACTTTGTTTACTAAAATTTGTTTCATTATGTTAGGGATACAAGTCAGGGTTCATAGAGAAATACCATTTCAGTCCAGATCAGGCAGTGGATTGGTTCAGATCAGATGAGTCCCAGTCTACGACTTGGGTGATCTTTGATTATTGCATGCCAAGAGAGTCCACCTACTATGACCACCATAGTAATATTAACAGTACGTCTGATGTCCTGATGCTATGTTACATAAAAATTCACCATTTTCTAATATCTGATATAAGAACTCACTATTCATTACTCATAAGTCATAGTTAAAGTATCTCCATATACGGTAGCACTAGATATATTTCTGGGAAATATATACATAAATTCAAGTTACTTAATAATATTTGCACTTTGGAACAGTAACACCTGTGGTACTTGGTGAGTACACTAAGTATATATTCAGGACAAATGAGAATTCATATTGTTTCAATGGTCCCAGAGTCAGACATTATGAAAGATTCACGGTTTGGAGTTTGTCCTTAGATAGTAAAATAGCTTATAAGTTGGACCCATTTACCAGGATACAGCTTTCATAAAATTACAGATAATCATATTCTGTATTAGTTTTGCATTTGTTGTAGATTAGAAACACAGGCTTCAGCTTCTATATAAACACATAAAGATTTAAAGGTCTTCAATTTTTTTATACTGACAATTTCAAAGGAAACAGTCTTAACTTTACCACTGCTTCTATATCATCACCAGATTCTTTCTACTGAAATATATTCTTTTAATTCTTTTTCCTTTCACATCATGAAGTTGAATAATGAGACAGTGTTTCTAGAGTCATCTGATAATGCACTACCTCCACATACCTTCATAGGACAATTTCTGTTTTTTATTTTGATGAGTAATAAACTCATCTTAGAAAAACATTAGGATTTTAAATATGAATACACAGTCATTTTCAAACATATAGCTCTGTCTTCTGCTAAAATTATAGGCAGATTTCTATGAAAACTGTGACTCATGCAATATGTTAAAATGAAAATTTTGCATATTTTATAAACCTCATCTCATTCTACAACTGGCAAATAACTTTCTTGAACAAATAAAATGAGTACTGTGGACTTGTAAATAAAGTACTCACTTTTTTAAGAAAACCATTACTCTGGGACATATTTGACAAATGGCACTGAAGTTACTTAAATCCTATTTTCATGTCTATGACCTGAAAGTAACAATAGAAACAGCAAGAGTAGCCTACTCTTACAAATGGGAAGAAAAATTAGATTTGTATGCAGAGATCAGTGTAGTCTTTGAATTGAAACAGATTCTAAGGAAAATAATTATTGGATACATTGCCAGGGTAAGGCTATACGCAAAGTTTCTATTTGCCCTCTGTGACTTGTGGTGACCTGAAATGTCCTCATGTTCTTTTGGAGTCGTGATAACCTTGCTGGCACCATGTGCCCTGTGCCTCATTTCAAAGAAAATGCACAAGCTGATTACCTAGTGTCAATGATAATGAAAGAGGATTTTGAGAGTGAGCTATTAATGGCTCAGGAAACTATCTGCAAACACAATTAAACACTTCATTTAAAACTTTATATCAATTGGGCTTCCCTGGTGGCTCAGTGGTTGAGAGTCTGCCTGCCAATGCAGGGGACGCGGGTTGGTGCCCCGGTCCGGGAAGATCCCACATGCTGCGGAGCGGCTGGGCCCGTAAGCCATGGCTGCTGAGACTGCACGTCCGGAGCCTGTGCTCCGCAACGGGAGAGGTCACAACAGTGAGAGGCCCGCGTAACGCAAAACAAAAACAAACAAACAAAAACTTTATATCAATTATTAAAAACCAACAGAATTGCTATGGTAACAAGATACCACAATGAATCAAACAACTTTGTTAGATTAATTTCTTGAATCATAAATAAGTGAATAAAAAAGAGATGACAGGGCTATATGAAATGCTTAAACATTCCAAAACTAAATAAAATCTTTTCACCTGCTTGATGATTAGATATAAATAAACCAACTTACAGCACTAATCAGATGTCTTCATTTAGAAGCCATTCACATTTAGTTGTTGAACTTTACCATAGAAATTTCAGGGGAAAGTAATTATAGAGGCAATTTCAATTTAAAACCACACAGGGAAGTAATTAAGGGTAATAATAACGACAGCCTATAAACAAAGATATAGAAAATAGACTCTGTATCTTATTTAAATGAAAGAGGTTAAAAAGAAAATGTGGCTTTGGGTTAAGGAAAACAACAGTATTAATAAAACGTCTATTTCCAGATATACATCACTCACACAATTATGCGTGGCAAGATTGTGCTCTGGTATTTTCTAGCAATATTTTTAAAATATATGATATAGATACACATAAACAGATTGCATATGTTGCTTCTTATATTGTTATAAATATTAGTTTTGGTCTGATCGCTCCGGTCTTCTGATAATCACATTTCAAAGACTTCCCTTTAGCGCTCAAGGGAAGCTCTCTCAGCTTTGCAGCCCTGAGTCTGGTGTTCAGAGAAGAGAAGGCATAGAGATAGAAAGAGAGAATAAGGAGGAAGAAATGTAATAAAGATAGTGCAAGATAGTAGTAAGATACGTGGTTTTATGGATCAAGAGAGGCAGCATATCAGAATGCTAAGAAGTCATCTTAGCAACCAGAGAGTTGTAGGTTCAGATAACAGCTTCAAAATTGTAGGAAGGATGATTTTGAAGTATTTAAATCCATTTTTCATTTTTAATTTGGAACAATAATATCAATCGGTTTTTTAACTCCTAATTTAAAATAATAAAACCAAATTTCATGTTTAATTTACTATAATAATAGTGGAGATACTATTTAGAATACATTGAGCAGAGCTTGGTATGTACTTCATAAGCTCTTAATGATTATTTATTGTTATTCAAAGTTCTTTAACAGCCTTTTCTTAACAAATCTTCCACTCTCACATTCTATTTTTCCCCATTTCAATTCATTATGATCCAATGATTCTGCCCAAGTGAGAGGTTCAGAGGTCTACGTGCTATGCTGTGTTTCTGTCTATCATCTATCTGTCTATCTGTCTATCTATCTATCATCTATCTATCAATCTATCTATCTATATTATTTCTACCTTTATCTCTCTAGCTATCCACCTTTATTTCTATCTCTATCTCTGCTGCTTTTTACTCCTAAAATTACTTTTCCTCCATTTTCACACATTGAAATCTACAGATATTTCATAATGTTGTGTTTTCATGTTTGCACAGTCTTCATGTGCCTTTGGCCATATAGATTCACAAGCATCCTTCACTCTCACTGGGGGAAGTGCAGAGAAGACAATTGAGAGAAGTTCATGGGACTGCTTTTAGCTTGGTTATGAGAGATATGTAGCACTCCAGGTTATGCAAGGAAGATTAGCTGGAGGTTAATACTGTCTTTAAATATTCAAAGGGATTTCATACAAGAAGAGACTTGGTCTGTGTTATACCAGAGAACAATGAGTTACCTGTTAAATGTGTTGGGTCTAGGCTGAGGGACTGCCAGAAGAAAGATTTCAGTTTGGTGTAAAGAAGACTATGCTAACGATTACAGCCAGGTAGTACTAGAAAACCCTCTTTAGTTATCTAGATATCCGCTTACACTTGAACAGGTTATGGGAAACTGGACATCCATTTGTCAAGTAAACCTTTTCCCTGAATATACGTGAGATTACAGTAGATAGTGTATGAGATTCATGTAGCTGCTGTAACATATTACCAAAAACTTGGTTCTCATCGTTTGGAAGGACAGAAGTCCGACATCAAGGAGGGAGCCTCTGCACTCCCTCCAGAGGCTCTTGGGGAGGATTCATCACTTTTTTTTTTTTTTTTTTGCGGTACGCGGGCCTCTCACTGTTGTGGCCCCTCCCGTTGTGGAGCACAGGCTCCGGACGTGCAGGCTCAGCGGCCATGGCTCATGGGCCCAGCCGCTCCGCGGCATGTGGGATCTTCCTGGAGCGGGGCACGAACCCGTGTCCCCTGCATCGGCAGGCGGACACTCAACCACTGCGCCACCAGGGAAGCCCCATGCCTTTCTTTTAGCTTCCGGAGGCTACTGGCAGCCCTTGGTATTCCGTGACTCACAGTCACATCATTCTAATCTTGGCCTCCATTTTCACATGGCCTTCTCCTCTTTGTATCTGTCTCAAAACTTCGGCTTTTCTCTTACAAGGATACATATAATTATATTTAGGGCCCATCCAGATAATCCAGGATAAGATCCTCCTTTCAAGAGCCTTAAACACATCTTTTGCTATATATGGTAATATTCACAGGTTCCAGAAATTAGGACGTGTACATATAGTTTGGGGGGCCACCATTTAGCCCATTGCAGATGGCTTCAAATGTTCTAAGTCTTAGATTCTAGTATTCTATGATTCAATAAATGATTTCAGTTTTGAATAAGTACTGGAGGAAGCAAATAATAAACAAGCTCCAAGGAGAGTTAGCAATTAACAGGGTCAATGCCTCCAGTTAAAACATAATATATACCAAATTTCAGGTTTGCCACATCAGTAGAATGGGCATATCCTGATTGCCCTGCCCACTTTATCTCTCTGCCATATTACGGATTTTGTTAATATAGGACTTTCAGCATATGAATAAAAGTATATTACTAAGCCTACAAATATGTGTCAACCAGATGAAGTCAGACAAAAATGGCCCTGCTTCTGAGAAGTAATGTGCAAATATATATGTATTTTTAAAATATACGGACATATTGAACTACTTCAAGACTTGAATTTATTCATAAAAATTAACACATGTGAGAAAAATAAATCCACTTGTTTCATAAAGACTGGTGTATAGGTAAAGAGTAAGGGAAAGTGATTTCACTAATTCTCCTTTCAATATCTGTCATACATACAACATCTTTTGCCCATATTCACTTAGGTGGATAAGAAGCACTGAACGATGTATCTTGGATCTTGCTTCTCACTTCTCTAGAATGTTAACGATTCTAGTAGCTATTTTTAAAATGAATTAAATCCTCATGTAATTTACTATCATTTCATTAAATTATTCATCTGTATTTTTACAGAAAACTTAAGTTAGACAGATAAAAGCAGTTTTAAATGACTCTAATCATTTTTCAAAACTTAGTTTGACAGTTCAATCTCATGATTGCAGCTTCTACTTTTACTCTGTAGTAAATAAACAGTAAGTTCTTGGGTAATGGAGCAAAACAAGTATAGGAAATTTCAAACAACTAGCTATTATTTTTATTTTACATAAAACAAATATTTATGTTTTTATGCATGTAAATGTTTACAAGTAAACTTTTTGTATTTAGTAATTGTTGCAATGTCTTTTGAAAAATAAGATTTTTTTTCATTTTTTATGATGGCAACTGCCAAGTATGAGTTGGATATAAGAGAATTGTTACTTTAAAGATACATTAAAATGTGTGAATGCTTAGAAAAAACACATTAGCTTATAAAATAGAGTATTACATACAGACTATAACAACATGTTATTATATTTATTAACTTCATAGATTATTTTCATCTACTGATTTATTTAGCACTTCATTTTGTGATTCACATTGTTCTTTGGATCCATCTCAAGGTCGTAAATAGAGTTAAGAGATTCAATGGTTTCCTGAAAGTAATCATTTACAAACAGATTGTGGTATCATACATAAATAAGTGTTGTTTTAGGTCAAATTCACATGGTTTACTTTGGAGCATTTTAATTCAATTTAAATTATACCTTAACTAATTAATATGGTGGGTATATAGGTATTAAAGAAATTATCAGACTTCAGAACACTTTCTCTCTTACAAAAATATTTTACCTCAAAAAAGAATGTAAAAAGATTTTGAGATATGCTAAGTGCAAATGATATGCATCCATATATAACTCTAATAAGCTTTACCTTTTTTTTCACGAAGATGATGCTGATGTACCATCTGTAAAATTGGTACCTTATTTTATTTTATTTATTCTGTCAGGTGAAAATTTGCATTGACATATTTTCAGTCTCCTCCTGGCACCTTCTTACCATTTATAATATGATCTTGAATAGAATCTGTGACATAAAGAAAGGGAACTCTTCACAAAGCTATCTCTTTTTCTTAAAAACTTAGCCAAACCTAAAAATTACATCTGAATTAATCTGTGTCACCTTGCTCATAAATTCAGGTTGCTTTGCAAGACCCATATATATGTTGTCTACAAGAGACCCACTTCAGACCTAGGGACACATATAGACTGAAAGTGAGGGGATGGAAAAAGATATTCCATGCAAATTGAAACCAAAAGAAAGCTGGAGTAGAAATTCTCATATCAGAAAAAATAGATTTTCAAATAAAGACTCTTACAAGAGACAAAGAAGGACACTACATAATGATTAAGGGATCAATCCAAGAAGAAGATATGACAATTGCAAATATTTATGCACCCAACATAGGAGCACCTCAATACATAAGGCAAATGTTAACAGCCATAAAAGGGGAAATCGACAGTAACACAATAATAGTAAAGGACATTAACACCCCACTTTCACCAATGGACAGATCATCCAAAATGAAAATAAATAAGGAAACACAAGCTTTAAATGACACATTAAACAAAATGGACTGAATTGATATTTACAGGACATTCCATCCAGAAACAACAGAATGCACTTTCTTCTCAAGGGCTCATGGAACATTCTCCAGGATAGATCATATCTTGCATCACAAATCAAGCTTTGGTAAATTTAAGAAAATTGAAATCATATCAAGTATCTCTTCTGACAACAATGCTATGAGGCTAGATATCAATTACAGGAAAAAAATCTGTAAAAAATACAAACACATGGAGGCTAAACAATACACTACTAAATAACCAAGAGATCACTGAAGAAATCAAAAAAGAAATAAAAAAATACCTAGAAAAAAAAGGACGATGAAAACATGAGGACCCAAAACCTAAGGGATGCAGCAAAGACAGTTCTAAGACGGACGTTTATAGCAATACAATCCTACCTCAAGAAACAAGAAACATCTCAAATAAACAACCTAACCTTACACCTAAAGCAATAAGAGAAAGAAGAACAAAAAAACCCCAAACTTAGCAGAAGGAAAGAAATCATAAAAATCAGATCAGAAATAAATGAACAAGAAATGAAGGACACAATAGCAAAGATCAATAAAACTAAAAGTTGGTTCTTTGAGAAGATAAACAAAATTGATAAACCATTATCCAGACTCCTGAGGAAAAAAAGGGAAAAAACTCAAATCAACAGAATTAGAAATGAAAGAGGAGAAGTAACAACTGACACTGCTGAAATACAAAGGATCATGAGAGATTACTGCAAGCAACTATATGCCAGTAAAATGGAAAACCTGGAAGAAATGGACAAATTCTTAGAAGAGAACAACCTTCTGAAACTGAACCAGGAAGAAACAGAAAATATAAACAGACCAATCACAAGCACTGAAATTGAAACTGTTATTAAAAATCTTCAAACAAACAAAAGCCCAGGGCAAGATGGTTTCACAGACGAATTCTATCAAACATTTAGAGAAGAGCTAACACCTATCCTTCTCAAACTCTTCCAAAACATAGCAGAGGGAGGAACACTCCCAAACTCATTCTAAGAGGCCAGCATCACCCTGATACCAAAAACAGACAAAGGTGTCACAAAAAAAGAAAACTACAGGCCAATATCACTGATGAACATAGGTGCAAAAATCCTCAACAAAATACTAGCAAACAGAATTCATCAACACATTGAAAGGATCATAAACCATGATCAAGTGGGGTTTATCCCAGGAATGCAAGGATTCTTCAATATATGCAAATTAGTCAATGTGATACACCATATTAACAAATTGAAGGAGAAAAACCATATGATCTTCTTAATAGATGCACAAAAAGCTTTCGACAAAATTCAACACCCATTTATAATAAAAACTCTCCAGAAAGTAGGCATAGAGGGAACTTAATGCAACATAAAAAAGGCCATATATGACAAACTCACAGCCAGAATTGTTCCTAATGGTGAAAAACTGAAACCATTTCCTCTAAGATCAGGAACAAGACAAGGTTGCCCACTCTCACCACTATTATTCAACATAGTTTTCGAAGTTTTAGCCACAGCAATCAGAGAAGGAAACAAAATAAAAGGAATCCAAATCGGAAAAGAAGAAGTAAAACTGTCACTGTTTGCAGATGGCATGATAGTATACATAGAGAATACTAAAGATGCTACCAGAGCTAATCAATGAATTTGGGAAAGTAGCAGGATATAAAATTAATGCACAGAAATCTCTTGCATTCCTATACACTAATGATGAAAAATCTGAAAGAGAAATTAAGGAAACACTCTCATTTACCACTGCAACAAAAAGAATAAAATATCTAGGAATAAAACTACCTAAGGAGACAAAAGACCTGTATGCAGAAAACTATAAGACACTGATGAAAGAAATTAAAAATTATACCAACAGATGGAGAGATATACCATGTTCTTGGATTGGAAGAGTCAACATTGTGAAAATGACTATACTACCGAAAGCAATCTATAGATTTAGTGCAATCCCTATCAAATTACCACTGGCATTTTTCACAGAACTAGAACAAAATTTCACAATTTGTATGGAAACATAAAAGACCCTGAATAGCCAAAGCAGTCTTGAGAAAGAAAAATGGAGCTGGAAGAATCAGGCTCCCTGACTTCAGACTACAGTACAAAGCTACAGTAATCAAGACAGTATGGTACTGCCACAAAAACAGAAATATAGATCAATGGAACTGGATAGAAAGCCCAGAGGTAAAGCCATGCACATATGGTCAACTTATCTTTGATAAAGGAGTCAAGAATATACAATGGGGAAAAGACAGCCTCTTAAATAAGTGGTGCTGGGAAAACTGGAGAGCTCCATGTAAAATAATGAAATTAGAACACTCCCTAACACCATACACAAAAATAAATCTAAAATGGATTAAAAACCTAAATGTAAGGCCAGACACTATAAACTCTTAGAGGAAAACATAGGCAGAACACTCTATGACATAAATCACAGCAAGACCTTTTTGACCCACCTCCTAGAGAAATGGACATAAAAACAAAAATAAACAAATGGGACCTAATGAAACTTAAAATCTTTTGCACAGCAAAGGAAACCATAAACAAGACGAAAAGACAACCCTCAGAATTGGAGAAAATATTTGCAAACGAAGCAACTGATAAAGGATTAATCTCCAAGATATACAAGCAGCTCATGCAGCTCAATATCAAAATACAAACAACCCAGTGCAAAAATGGGCAGAAAACCTAAACAGATATTTCTCCAAAGAAGATATACAGATTGTCAACAAACAGATGAAAGGATGCTCAACATCACCAATTACTAGAGAAATGCAAGTCAAAACTACAGTGAGGGATCACCTCACACGGGTCAGAATGGGCACCACCAAAAAATCTACAAACAATAAATGCTGGAGAGGGTGTGGAGAAAAGGGAACCCTCTTGCACTGTTGGTGGGAATGTAAATTGATACAGCCACTATGGAGAACAGTATGGAGGTTCCTTAAAAAACTAAAAATAGAACTACAATATGACCCAGCAATCCTACTACTGGGCATATACCCTGAGAAAACCATAATTCAAAAAGAATCATGTTCCACAATGTTCATTACAGCACTATTTACAGTAGCCAGGACATGGAAGCAACCTAAGGGTCCATCGACAGATGAATGGATAAAGATGTGGCACATATATACAATGGAATATTTCTCAGCCATACAAAGAAGAGAAATTGAATTATTTGTAGTGAGGTGGATGGACCTAGAGTCTGTCATACAGAGTGAAGTAAATCAGAAAGAGAAAAACAAATACTTTATGCCAACACACACACACACACACACACACACATATATATATATATATATATATGGAATCTAAAAAAAAAATAGTTCTGAAGAACCTAGGGGCAGGACAAGAATAAAGACACAGACGTAGAGAATGGACTTGAGGATACTGGGAGGGGGAAGTGTAAGATGGGATGAAGTGAGTGGCATGGACATATATACACTACCAAATGTAAAATAGATAGCTAGTGGGAAGCAGCTGCATAGCACAGGGAGATAAGCTCCGTGCTTTGTGACCATCTAGAGGGGTGAGCTAGGGAGGGTGGGAGGGAGACGTGAGATGGAGGGTATATGGGAATATATGTATACATATAGCTGATTCACTTTTTTATACAGCAGAAACTAACAAAACATTGTAAAGCAATATACTCCAATAAAGATATATTTTTAAAAAATGTGTCCCTATCAGGAATCAATGATTTTTAGTGATTTTATTTTTATATTTTCCACAACTTTGATGATTTATAACATTAACGTTGACATTTCAACTTTTAATTTTTAGAAACCCTTTTCTGCTGACTGCATAACAAAAGAAAGCTGATATAGAGTCATTCAAGTCTAGATTTTGGTACTTCTTATCTCATGTGATTTTTAGTAAATTACTTCACCTCTCTGACCCTCAGTTTCTTTACCTTTAAAATAACAATGATAATAAAACTAATACCTACCTGATAGGATTGCCATGGTGATTAAATGACATAATGTAATAATATTCCTGGAACCTATTAAAGTGTTCCTCTGTTTCTCTAATGAAGTGAGGGTGAGGGTTATGTTTAGGGTTAGGCTTAGGGTCATATGCAAAATTGCACCCAGTATTAAATGCAAACCACCGATATTCTACAAGGCTAAAATAACGAGTCCTGTTTTTTCCTGATTGTTTTTCCAGCTATTGTTCATCATTTAAATGGTCTCTTTTGCAACATCATAATGTTAGGTTACTATCTTCAGAAAGCAATCTGCCCTGATTGCCTTGCTGTTGACTGAGGATTCAAAGCCCCAGTCCTAAGAAGGGGCATTTGATTTATACTAGATCACTGACTTTCTCCTTAAGAGACCTGCACTGAAAGTTTCATGAATCTGTAAAACTCCTAATACTATTATAGAATGTAATTTCTCTCATAAAATTCAGTAAAACATGAAACTCCTAAGTGACCCCTTGGACTTTTAATGATTCCATAAATGCATTACTAAAATAATGCCTTTATTAAGGCTAAGTGATTTGTTCAACACATCAGTGTGGGTAATTCAAATAGGTGCTTCAGCAAAATTCCAAACTGCTACAAGTCATGGACCTTACCACTTTACTCCACTTACTGCTAAATGCATCTCCTCAACTACACCACTAACCTTACTTGGTAAATTATGTAAACCTGATGATTCCACATCAGCTTTCTCAGATCATTAAATTATATTAAGATTATTCCCTGAATGCAGATGATTGCATTTCTTTACTAAGAGAATTTATCAATCTTTTTAAGGATTTTATTTGTTTCTAAGCACGTTAATATTTGTGTTTTTTAAAATTAGTAATAGTAAATACTTCAAATATATTATGTGTTTACTGTGCCTGATGAACTAAAAGTCTTTAATTATTTTTGTAAAAAAACACTCAACTTTGCTTTCATAGACTTTATGGTAAAGGGGCACTTTTTGAGTAAATGAATATCTGGATTTTAATCCAGCTACAATTTTTTTAAAGCACTGTGACTATTCAAGTTACATAAGACTCACTTTCCTTGTCCATAAAATATTGATATAGTATGAGATTGTCAGGAGGATTAAAAAGAGTAAAATATGTCAATATTTATTAAATGAAAGGTGTTGAATAAATATTAGTTCTCTTCTCATTTCCTTCTAATCATACAGGTTTCTTTTATGCTCTCACATGGTGAACATAGTATTTTAAAAATAGAGAACAAGATTAGAAATGTATTTGCAAGCCCTTTTATTATCATTGCTTATTTCTATATCAAACAAATAGTAAACATTTTCCTATTATCCTCTCTTACATTTAACATCTTAGGATCATATTTTCTTCCCAAACAATTTTATTTGCTGGCTATTCTTTTAAAAAGTTTTTATATTATTTCCTATTGGCATTGCCATTTCTTTGATCCCTATTTAATAACAGACATGATTTCTATTTTTGGAAAAATTACTATTTGGCTTTGTATGAAGCTTTCTTTATTCATAATTTTGTTAACTTTCAGCATTACTGGGCTAATTCATTAAGGAAGGTATTTTATTACCAGTTTTTTCAGATGTATATTGTGATAAGGAAGTAAGTGACATCTAATAGTTTGAATGACAGGGGAGATCTAGACTTGGCAAAGAGTCTATTTATTGTCATTAATTAGTCAGAATCAGGTGTTAAATATGTTGTTTTCAATATCAAGATATTGAAAAAATCATAATTGATTTACAATTAGCCACAACTTAAATATTTATGGATTTTCAGGGTCCCTCTCAGTATTCAAATCTCAGGGTAAGCAAATCTCACAATGCTCATTCTGAAGGGTACACAGAATCAGCACTTTTTATAGAAATTCTCCCTATACTCTTTTCTTTCCCCATAGGTATACTCATTCCACAATATTTATGGAAAATATGGACAGATTTTCATATTCCTGTCATTTCTTCTTCCTTAATTATTTTATTTTCATTATAATTTTTAGTTCTGTCAGTACAGAAGTTATTTTTACATAGCAATTGGGGTTTAAAATGTGCATTCACATTTTTTGTTGAATAACTGAGTTAATGGATTAATGATGTGTGTAGGGTAAATGAAGTAATGCTATACTCTTCTGTGAGTAAAAAGTGATTCTGATAGTTTATAGCTTTGGCCAAGATCCCAGAGCTGGGACTCCAACCATGATTTTCTAAGTCCTTTATGCCTTCAATTATTCTCTACTTTTCAACTTTGCATTTTCTCTTCAAATCTTCCTAATATCAAGATCAGCTCTCTTCCTAAAGATTTTAGTTGATTTATTAGGCCTTGTTTTTGCCTTGCTCTTTATGAAACAATAAGAAGCATAATTTATAAATGTAAGAAGAGTATTAGTCTCTAGAAAAACAAAATCATTATGAGATATATAAATACATATATGAATTGGCTCATGTGATTATGGAAGCTGAGAAGCCTCAAGGTCTGCAGTTGGCACCAGGAGGCTCAGGAGAGCCAACAGTATAAGTTACTATCTGAAAGCCATCAGACTCAAGATCCAAGAAAAGCTGATGTATCAGTTTGAGTCCAAAGGCAAGAAAAAGGAAAAGACCTATGTCCCAGCTCAAAGCAGTCAGACAGGAGGAGTCCCCTCCTACTCACAGGAGAGTTAGTCTTTTTGTTCTATTAATTCTTTCAACTGATTGGATGAGGACCACCCACATTAGGGAGGGCAATCTGCTTTACTCAGATTAATATTCAAATGTTAATCTCAGTTAAAAAACACCCTCACAGACACACCCAGAATAATGTTTAATGAAAAATCTGGGCACACAGCGGCCCAATCAAGCTGACACATAAAATTAACCATCACATCATCTCTTTTTTTCATGCTGTATGAGAGACATCATTTATGTGGAAAGCAAAACAAATTATTAAGGCAATATGCATCACTTAGGCTCTACATAACCAATAAATCAGAAAATGACAAAACTTCTTGAAGATGTACTTAATTTTTTTAGGTTTTAATACTTTCTAAGCATTTTCTCAATGTAGTTGCAGAATCAATTGAAAATTATTTCAGAAGAAAATTTAATTACTTTCCAGGATTAAAATTTTAATTATGAGTAGTCAATTAAATGCTAATATTAAGAATTACTCTTCAGATTTGTATGCAAATATGTACTTTCTTATGCACAAACTGAAGATAAAGCAAGTTCATAGCAGAGATTTTTTGCAGTTCACTAAATCAGTGATAATTTGCTTTGAGAAGCATTTTGTGCTCATGATATGAAAAGTAATAAGTCCACTCTTACCTGATCTACTGGAAAGAAAATTGGTTGGTTGAAAGAGAAAGTAGCTACATAGAAAATTTAGGAGATGGGCTTTTCTTATGCAAAATTGGAAATAATTTAGCATTTTAGAAAAGAAATAAATGAAAATGAATAAAATGGATTTTTATATTTCTCTTTTGTTACTTTATAACTCCCACTAACATAAAATGTATTTACAGTTTCATTTAATTTTAAATTTGAAAGGGCATCATATTTTATCTAATTTAACTTTCTTAATATTGCTGATGAAAAATGTGAGGCTAGAAGAGTTACATGACTGTTAGTGAAAACCTTATGCTTAGAAAAAAACTTTCCTGTTTGAAACACTGTACCAGTATACTATTCAACATCACCCGTGGAAGGAAAGAACACTAGCTCACAGACCTGGTGACTTGAGTTTTACTTCCAAACCTACCAAACTAGTATGAGATGTAGATCAAGTGAGTCTCTGTGCTTTTGATTCTTCCTCTCTAAAATGAGGTGTTAGAATACATAATTTTTATGATACCTTCTAGCTCTAATGGAGGGGAAGCAATAGGTACCTGTAAAAAAAGAAAAAGAATATAAAATAAAATATGATGGTCTTTACATTGATGAATGGTGATGGTATGCAATGAACAACTTATTTGTTTCACTGGAGATTCTTCCTCAAAATAAAAAGATAATTTTTAAGCATATTACTTACCCATCTGATACTACACTTACCTCTATTATGTGATAAGATTAATATTAATCTTTTAAGTAGTCTGGATTGAAACTTCAAATTATCGGTATATTTCTGCTAAATCGAATTATGAAATAAATTTTAAAATTTAATTTAGCTTAATTTTATAAAGTCTGGGATTTTTATTTGCTACATTTATTTTCTCTTTTTGAAATGGACTGAATTCTTTGGCCAATAATGTAATGTCATATCTTATTGGGGGTTTTGAAGAAAAAAAAAACCCACCAAAATAAGTCATCTGCAGTAAAGTTTTCTTTAAATTTTAATTATTTTATTCATGAAAAAATTAACACTACAATGATTCAATCTAAAACTCAACAAATTGAAAACAAGAATTTTGATAACAATATGGGATAAGGGGTTTATGACATGGTATGATGTCATCTTTATGGATGACAACATGGACTAAAAGTAAAATTTCATGATAAAAGTTGAAGGAATTCATTGTCAGAGCATCTGAGAATATCAACATTTAGCAGGCATTTTTTTCATTTCTGCACACATCTAAAATGTCATGAAGTGTATTCTGGTTGCTGCAAAGTGTGTAACATAGGAAATCCTTTAAAATTGAATCTACTTTTAACAACTGAGATACGTTTTCTCCACTATTTTCTTTGTTGCTTATAAAATATATTTTATCTCTGTCATTGATACTATGAAAAATATCATAATATAAATATATATTTATATCATATATAAATATGATGAATTAATAAAATATATCAGTATATATATTTACACACACAAGATTTCAGCTTCTTTGAATACTTTTGACATAATTAATTTAGAGAATTTTTATGTTGAACTAGTAAGTCTAATTGGAAATTGAAAACATATCTTGTGCATTTATGATAATATTTCTAGAAAAAATCCCATATTAATACAGCTGACCCTTGAACAAAGTGAGGGTTAGGGGTGCTGACCCCTACATAGTCAAGCATCTGCATATAACTTTACAGCTGCCTTCCAGTTCACTGTTTCTCATCTGTGGATTTAACCAACCATGGATTATGTAGTACTGTAGTACATATTTACTGAAAAAAATTCATGTATAAGTGGACACATGAAGTCTAAACCTGTGTTGTTCAAGGGTCAACTGTATGTTATTTACTATGGTTAATTTAAAATGGTATTTTCCAATATAAATAGTTGAGGTAATTTCATAGATATTCTACAGTCTTATTCTACACTCCCTTAAAACAGAGTGTGAGGCAAGTGTTAAGTACTAATGCGTTATTTAGTAGATGCAATCCCGTGCCAGCAGGAGAGAAGAGGAAAGGAAAAGAAGAGGGCAGAATGGAAAAGAAAATAAAAGTGATGTGTTACTCTACTGGTCACCATTCTGCATCAAGTTGTAGAACAGGTGCAGTCACTTGGCAAGAGACCACAGGATATCACCAGACAGGCAGTTGAGAGATGTCACAGAGCAGTCCATAGGAAAAAGACAGTTTTATTGTTCCACTATTGTTTCTTATTGGTCAAAGTACATCCTATGAAGAATTAGTTCTTTTCTTCTTCAGAGTTGCTTTCTTGTACATTTTCCCCTTTGCCAGCTTCTCCAGAAGCCCCACCCATGCCCAGAGGTGTTTTGTTCTTCCATATCTAGAAGTGATCACAAATGGCAGAAAGTCAAAAAATGTGGCAAGTTGGACTTCCAGAGCAGCAGTAACCAAGGGTGAGCTCCCAATCTTATTGGGCAAGGAAGTGCCTAATTAGCCAAAGTGGTAAAGTTGAAAGCATGACTTTAAGAAGTAACTACAGATGCAGCTGAATCAGAACAAGTTGATAATGATCTGGAATTGGGGGAGCCACACTGTATTTGCTTGAGAAATATATAGTAGCTCCTTGAATGTTTTATGTATTTCATTTATGTCATATGTATTTTTGATAACTGACTGGTATATAACTTCTGGATGATATTTTAATACACACAAGCAGCAGCGTATGTGTATTTAATACAAGGAAGCAGCATATGTACAAACCAAACAACATAGCAGATTCTGATTTTTCCCTTTAAAGGCCAAATGATCTAGTGAAAATTAGCAGATATAAGTATTTTGAATAATTTGTACCACATTTAAAAACACATTGACTGCATTTTTGTCTGATCAGTTCTACCACTATTATTATTTTCCCTTTAAAGTAGCAGTGTGTAGCATACAAAGATTTAAAAATTTTCTCAGATTATCAGGACAACATAATTTAATTTTTAAAACTGTCTTCTAAAATGTCAAGCTGCAATAAATAATTTTATAATATGTAAAAATCTTAATACATCACCAATTTCTATATCTAGGTTTTAGTTATGTTTCTAAAAGCATAATTTTAGCAAATAAGTGTATTTTTCAGTTTATCCCCTTTGATTTTTTCTTCTTCTTAAGTGTAAAATATATTAACTTTTTGGTGTAAGTTTACTGAGTGAAACTAATTATTTGCTGTTATCATTTTGAACGAGGTGGTAACCCCAAAACAGATGCAGAGAAACTTTATTCCAAAGATTTATGAAGATAGAATTATGCATTGTTCACAGTCTGCAAGTGAAACCACTCTCATAAATTGCCTCAGGAAAATCTTGATCAAATGGATTTTGAACAAGCCTGGATCAGGGAGAGCTCTGTGTTGCTTCTGAAGGAATCAATGCCACAATATAAAATTTTACACACTTTACTGCATTAAATAGATTCTGTATTTTCTTAAATATACACTAGTTTTTAAGATGTTTTCCAATTATGCAATTAAATGAAATCAGAAAAAAAATCCTCAAACTATAATATATACTTTGCTTCTAAATTATAATATGTTAAAACATCCTAAAACTTTGACCCACATTTCTGTCACAGTATGAAACTCAGACTATATTGTGGAAAGTATACTTTCATGTGAAAATTATAACTACATTATTAGGTACTGTGATGTCTACTGGATTAAGCAAATAAATGCATTTCATATAGGATAAGATTCAATAAAACTTGGTGTGCCTAAGAAGTTATTAGATGTTTACTGTAACATGCCTTGTAATATATTAGTTTTATGCAGTTTTACATTTTTAATGTTTGCCAATAAAATATGTACTGCATATAGAATTTTAGACTCAATTTAAATTATTGAGTGTGTTACTATTCATAGCCTTAAAAACAAACTTTACTTGAAATTAACTGTTTAAAAATATAGCATTTAAGTAGTATTGTTAACTGTTTTATCTCTAAAATACATATTTTGCACTACTGATAAAACTGCCTCTACTTTAAGTATTGGAAATACCAAAAGTGGGTGTCCAAAACTAGTTTAATATGCGCATAGATGTTTGTGACTTCTTCATGAGTAAAGATTTCTTGACCTAGATCAGTAAGCTTTGATTTGTTTTCTAGTCATGGTTTATATACATATGTTGAGTTAATCTATGATTAACATTTTATTTCTTCACCTATCATTAATGAGTGCTTATCTGTGATAGACACTGTATTGCACATGGAGGAATAAGCATAAATGAGATTATCATCCCTGCTTTTAAAAGGCTTTCAGTCTTGCATTTTTTTCCTTTATGACCGCATCATGCATTTGTATCTTTGACTAATTGTAAGATTTCAGTGTATGGCCACAGAATAAAGAAAACTAACCATATATGTCACTGAAGCTATGGTTTTTAACTCATTAGTATTTTCAACAAACTGAGCAGCTAAAAAATTAAGAGGTATGGTTTATCATACATTTCCAAAATTTCAGTAATTCTTTGAATATTGTAATCAAAGGTGAATATTTGAAACAAAGAAGTTTTACACATCAATGATCAATATCCATATCAACATGGTTTTATAATTTATACTGTTTGGTGGATAGCTGTGGTTTTGTTATAATATCCACACTTAAGCAGAACCAAGTGAATAAATTCATTGATTTTTGTATCTTTGTGTATATGTTATTGATGTTATACATGTATACTATTCATAGGTAATTTGAAGAACAACGTAATCTGTAGTATTTTACACCTCACATTTTCTTAAGTTCTATTTTAGTGTGTTCTATGTAATTTAATAATAACATGCATTCATTTATTCTTAGGATTTATACAGAATGAAATACTCTAGCATTACATAATTCAATAAGACTCTCTTTTCTGATCATCTGGTTTTAAATATGATTATTTCCATGGCAATCTAGTCTAGTTTCAATAATCTGTCAAGATAATGCTCAGGTATTTTTTCCTTAATAAGCACCAACTCTACCAAGAATATAATGTGCATAGATTAATCCTATTTTACTGGGGTAGATTTACTCATAATTAAGTGAAACTTTAGATAAGCTAATATCTAAAGAGAATTACTTATTAATGTTACTAGATGAAAATCTACCAGCAGAACTGCAGATGGACAAAATAAATAGGGTAACAATGAAGGCAAGAAATTTGGCTAAATTTCTGGAAAATGTGATTAAGATTCCTTGGAGCAAACACTGCAGAGTTTTAAAAGTATGATAGACCAAAGTTCAGGAGATAGCTCTCATGATCAAGGATAGAAGATTTCATGATAGAGTGAGAACTAAATCAAAAGAGTTTCTGTGAATTTTGACAAGAAAAGATGGCTTTAAAAAAAGGATGTTTTGATCTAGAATCAAAGGATTTCCAAGCTGTTGTCCAAACTAAAGCTCTTTCTTTCTCTATAGCAGGCAGTGTGTCGACCCTGATGCTCACTCCATTCTGAAATCAGATTACTTTTAATTAACAAATAAATAGAGTTTCTCAAATTTCCAGCTTGCCATGTTTTTTCTTTAGTATTCTGATAAATTTTTTTAAATTAATTAATTAATTATTATTTTTTTGCGGTATGCGGGCCTCTCACTGTTGTGGCCTCTCCCGTTGCGGAGCACAGGCTCCGGACGCACCGGCTCAGCGGCCATGGCTTACAGGCCAAGCCGCTCCACAGCATGTGGGAATCTTCCCGGACCGGAACACAAACCCGTGTCCCCTGCATCGCCAGGTGGACTCTCAACCACTGTGCCACCAGGGAAGTCCTCTGATAAATTGTTTTATCAGTACCCTAAGAAGGTCAGAACTTTAACCTAGGAATTCTGAGGATCTGAAGGGGGTCTTTAATTGCTGTCTGCGTTACTGGTTTTCTCTGCAGATCACCTTTGTCCTCCTCTTCACCATCTCTTCTTGCTTTTCAGCTCTGTCTGTGCCATATCTTTCTCTTGTATCTTGTTATTTGCAACATTAATTCCTGACATGCTGCGTTATGTATGTATTATATATTAACAAATACAGAAGAAGGTCTCAGAATATTTTAAGAAAATTCAGTAGCTTATAGGAGAATATTTTCATTTACTTCTTCTGAGCTCAACATTTAAGAACAGCTGATGTACTGATAGGCATTTCTAGGCCATGACTATGAGAAAGGTATTTATAAAGTGTAATGTGTATTTCACTTTTAATTTTTTCTTTCCAGGATTTTCAACATGATAATTTTTAGGTCTGCCTTTCCCTGAATAGGTTTATGACAAACATCTCAGGTAAACTGTAACTGCAGCTATTTATTCTAAATTTTTTATATCACTTAAAGAATGTGAAAGTGTCAAGGATGAATATAGAGTAAAATTTGTGAAGGAAGGAAAAAAATGTGGACTTTAATAGAGCATCTAGTTCAGAAAAGGAATTAAATTGGAAAACAAATAAAGGTAAGAAAATTCCCTGTGTTCTTCTTTGCAAATTATGACCTTACTTCCATATAGCAAATCATCCTTTCAACCCATTTTGTTATCTCAACTGAATTACATATTATAATACAAAATATGAAAAATAGTTTCATTTATTAAAAATATGTAGCCTCTATGCAATACCAAATGGAGAGTACATTTGTAACCCACAGAAGAGCTTCTAAAAATTTAAGAAAAATATGTGTTGCCTTCCCTCGTTTGGCCTTCACCTTGATATCAATCTCCATCAAATCACTCACAAACAAGACCAAGGAAATTCTCTTACGTCTCCCTTAAAATATCTGTGGCTTAGCTCTCTGTCACACAGATCAACTTAACTCAATCTAAATCATTCAACTTTCTTCTTCCTCTTACATTTGGCTCAAAACTGCGAACTGCACACAACCACTTGCTGGAAGAGGAACGACTGTAGAGGTTACTGAATTTGAATGTTTTACTCTTCATATGTATCTTAATGCTTTGTCCTTCTGCATGTCCCTTCCAGGTCAGTGATCAACGGGGTTTCTGGTGGTTGTGTGTCCATGAAAACTGTCAATGGCATAGCCTGCTGAACCTCACACAGCTCTGCATTTGAAGTGTGTTATCCCTCTTTGTTTCCATAATGAGTTCCAAACACTGTTCTCCAGCCTTTATTTCAGGCCATGCTACAGTAAATCCTGAGTTTTTCCAGTTATTATTTTCGTAACAACATATTCCAAAGATTTTAAATTGCAATTATCACAATTGGAACCAAGTCCCCATAGGATTTAGACAAAAGTTTCCCCCAACCCCAGCTAGACCATGAATGTCTAACATTGTCCACATTGTCCAGAAAGACTGGTTTCTTAAGAACTAAGTTACCTGTGGAGACTGTGTTAAAACATATTTTAAATACTCATTATCACAAGGGAATTTTTAGGCTTTCAATAACTGAAATTAAAAGAGGTCTACTTGGTTCTCAGAGAAGTGCATCCAGTTGCATTTTGCACACTAGTCCCAAAATTATCGTGTTGTTCTCAGAGTGATTTCCATCATTGCCTTTTAGTTTTGTGGTATTATTCTAAAACCAACATAGTTCATGTTGTCCCAGTTAGTTAAAGACTAATGTTTCATAACAAACAAAACTTAGTAGCATATAACATAAACATCTATTTCTCACCTTCATTCCTATGTTGTGGCTGAGAAGTGGCTGATCTAGGTTGGGTTCTAGTTAACTTGGTCCATATCTGCTCCACATGTCTTTCATTCTTCTGGAATCACAGACTAACATGGAATGTTTTTCTCATGCTATGCATGACTGCAAAAGCTCAAGAAAGCAAACACAAACATATTATTTCTTGAGATTTCAGCTTGTAACAAGTACATATGGCACTGGCCAGAACAAGTTATTATGCCAAGCCCAAATCAGTGAGGTACAAAAATATACCTCACCTGTAGTGGAAGAGAAGGAGGAGTGAATGGTTGCTGAACAATAATCCAAATTTTACAATGTCCAATAAAATTTCATTATTTGGGGTTATAATGTTAATACTGCAATTTTGTTTCAAAACACCAAATTATAGCCCCCAAATGTAAACTATAGATTCAATTAGAAAGCTTCTGGCTACAAGTAATAAGAATTTTTACTCACACTGATTTAAACAATAAAGAAATTTTAAAGAAATCCAAAGGTATTGCTGATTTAAAAGCAGATTATTTATCACCCAGCAGGGCCCTCCAAATACCCTGATTCTTTCAATTCCTTATTGCTGCTATTTTCAGTGTTCTCTTTACCCTCAGTTTTGTTGTAATGTGGGTACACTGATCTCAAAATTTACAGTAAGAGATGATAACACAAGAGGAAGAAGAAAATATACAACTTTTTACATGGTCTGTATTGGCAGATATAAACTTTCTTTTCCTGGAAACCTTAGTAAATTTTCCCAGTTACAGGCTAAAGTTGGGTTTCATACCCATTTCTGAACCATTCACTCGTAACGGGAATTCTATTGTCTTTAGATCAATTCTTCCTACCTCTGTCTGGAGCTGGCAGAGCTGGCAATAAAGGTAAATTTCTTTAGATGCACTTTGTTTTGTGGGTGGGTGGGTGGTGATGATCTATATCAAAGTTTTGTAAAGAAAAAGGGGAAATGGAAGTTGGATATTAGTAAACAGTATGGCCCACATTTAATTCTTTTTTTCTTCCAGTTTTATTGAGGTATAGTTGACACACAGCACTGTATAAGTTTAAGGTGTACAGCATAATGATCTGACTTACGTACATCATTAAATGATTACCACAATAAGCTTAGTGAACACCCATCATCTCATATAGTTACAAAATGAAATAAATAGAAAAAAATATTTTTCTTGTGATAAGAACACTTAAAATGTACTCAACCATTTTCATGTGTAACATATACAGCAGTGTTAATCATATTTATCATGTTGTACATTGTATCCCTAGTGCTTATTTATCTCGTAACTGGAAGTTGCTGCCTTTTGTCCACCTTCACCCAATTTCCTCTCCTCCCATCCCCCACCTCTGGTACCCACAAATCTGATCCTTTTTCTGAGTTTGTTTTTGAATTATAATTGGCCTAAAACACTATGTTAACTCCTGGTGCTTAACACAGTGATTTGGTATTTCAGTACATTTCAAAATGATGACTATGACAAATCTAGTTATAATCTATCTCCATACAGAGATTTTACATAATTATTGTCCATAATTCCCCACATTCTATATTTCAAATCTGTCACTCATTTATTTTGTAACTGAAAGATTGTATCTCTTAATCTCCCTCACCTATTTCTCTCATCTTCCACCCCCATCCCCTATGTCAACTACTTATTTGTTCTCTGTTATCTATGACTCTCTTCCTGTTTTGTATTTGTTCTTTTGTTTTGATATTTAGATTCTACATATAAGTGAAATCATACAGTATTTGTTTGCCTGTCTGACCTATTTCACTTAGCATAATACCCCGTAAATTCATCCATGTTATTGCAAATGGCAAGATTTAATTCTTTTAATGATTATTATTCCATTGTATATGTGTGTGTGTATATATATACCACAACTTCTTTACCCATTCATCTATCAATGGGCACTTCGGTTGCTTCCATATGCTGGCTATTGTAAAAAACACTGCAATGAACATAGGTGTGAAAATATCTTTTTGAATTAGTGTTTTTGTTTTCTTCAGATAAATACTCAGGAGTGGAATTGATGGATCATATGGTAGTTCTATTTTTAATTTTTTGAGGAACCTCCATACTGCTTTCCAATGTGTTCTTACTCAGATAACAATGATATGTTGCCAAAACAAAACAAAAGCACCACTTTTTAATTTTGCATTGACGGCTATATATTAAAAGTGATTTTTTTCTATCAGTGTGTCTGGCAAAATAAAAACAAAAATAATTAATAGCAATTTTATAGATAAAATTCTGAATATTTCATCTATAAAATTTAATTCTAGTAATAAGTTACAGGGGGAAACTAATACAAAGTAAGATACTTGTTTTGTTTTCAGAGTTGAACTATAAAATTTCAGTAATGGCTTTAGCACACTAAAGAAACTTTATTTATTTAAAAATTTTTTTTGAATTTTACTTATTTTTTTATACAGCAGGTCCCTATTAGTCATCAATTTTATACACATCAGTGTATACATGACAATACCAATTGCCCAATTCATCACCCCCCAACCCCCACCCCCCCACCACTTTCCTCCCTTGGTGTCCATACATTTGTTCTCTACATCTGTGTCTCAATTTCTGCCCTGCAAACCGGTTCATCTGTACCATTTTTCTAGGTTCCACATATATGCATTAATATACGATATTTGTTTTTCTCTTTCTGACTTATTTCACTCTGCATGACAGTCTCTAGATCCATCCACGTCCCTACGAATGACCCAATTTTGTTCCTTGTTATGGCTGAGTAATATTCCACTATATATATGTACCAAAACTTCTTTAGTCATTCGTCTGTCAATGGGCACTTAGGTTGCTTCCATGACCTGGCTATTGTAAATAGTGCAGCAATGAACACTGGGGTGCATGTGTCTTTCTTCATTATGGTTTTCTCTGGGTATATGCCCAGTAGTGGGATTGCTGGGTCATATGGTAATTCTATTTTTAGTTTTTTAAGGAACCGCCATACTGTTCTCCATAGTGGCTGTACCAATTTACATTCCCACCAGCAGTGCAAGAGGGTTTCCTTTTCTCCACACCCTCTCCAGCATTTGTTGTTCGTAGATTTTCTGATGATGCTCATTCTAACTGATTTGAGGTGATACCTCATTGTAGTTATGATTTGCATTTCTCTAATAATTAGTGATGTTGAGCAGCTTTTCATGTGCTTCTTGGCCATCTGTATGTCTTCTTTGGAGAAATGTCTATTTAGGTCTTCTACCCATATTTGGATTACGTTGTTTGTTTTTTAATATTGAGCTGCATGAGCTCTTTATATAGTTTGGAGATTAATCCTTTGTTGATTTGTTTGCAAATAATTTCTCCCATTCTGAGAGTTGTCTTTTTGTCTTATTTATGGTTCCCTTTGATGTGCAAAAGCTTTAAAGTTTCATTAGATCCCATTTGTTTATTTTTGTTTTTATTTCCATTTCTCTAGAAAGTGGATCAAAAAAGATCTTGCTGTGATTTATGTCAAAGAGTGTTCTTCCTATGTATTCCTCTAAGAGTTTTATAGTGTCCGGTCTTACATTCAGGTCTCGAATCCATTTTGAGTTTATTTTTGTGTATGGTGTTAGGGAGTGTTCTAATTTCATTCTTTTACATGTAGCTGTCCACTTTTCCCAGCACCACTTATTGAAGAGACTGTCTTTTCTCCATTGTATATCCTTGCCTCCTTTGTTATAGATTAGTTGACCACAGGTGCGTGGGTTTATCTCTGGGCTTTCTGTCTTGTTCCACTGATCTATGTTTCTGTTTTTGTACCAGTACTACATTGTCATGATTATGGTAGCTTTGCAGTAGAGTCTGAAGTCAGGGAGTCTGAATCCTCCAGCTCGTTTTTTTCCCCTCAAAACACCTTTGGCTATTCGGGGTCTTTTGTGTCTCCACACAAATTTTAAGATTGTTTGTTCTAGTTCCATAAAAAAATGCCATTGGTAATTTGATAGGGATTGCATTGAATCTGTAGATTGCTTTGGATAGTATAGTCATTTTCACAATATTGATTCTTCCAATCCAAGAACATGGTATATCTCTCCATCTGTTGGTATCTTTCATTTCTTTAATCAGTGTCTTATAGTTTTCTGCATACAGTTCTTTTGTCTCCCTAGGTAGGTTTATTCCTAGGCATTTTATTCTTTTTGTTGCAGTGGCAAATGGGAGTGTTTCCTTAATTTCTCTTTCAGATTTTTCATTATTAGTGTATAGGAATGCCAGAGATTTCTGTGCATTAATTTTGTATCCTGCTACTTTACCAAATTCATTGATTAGCTCTAGTAGTTTTCTGGTAGCATCTTGAGGATTCTCTCTATATAGTATCATGTCATCTGCAAACAGTGACAGTTTTACTTCTTGTTTTCCAATTTGTATTCCTTTTATTTCATTTTCTTCTCTGATTGCCATGGCTAGGACTTCCAAAACTTTGTTGAATAATAGTGGTGAGAGTGGACAACCTTGTCTTGTTCCTGATCTTAGAGGAAATGCTTTTAGTTTTTCACCATTGAGAATGATGTTTGCTGTGGGTTGTGTTATATGGCCTTTTTATGTTGAGGTAAGTTCCCTCTATGTCCACTTTCTGGAGAGTTTTTGTCATAAATTGGTGTTGAATTTTGACAAAAGCTTTTTCTGCATCTATTGAGATGATCATATGGTTTTATTCTTCAATTTGTTAATATGGTTTCTCACATTGATCGAATCACATATATTGAAGAACCCTTGCATCCCTGGGATAAATCCCACTTGATCATGGCGTATGATCCTTTTAATGTATTGTTGCATTTTGTTTAATAGTATTTTGTTGAGGATTTTTACATCTATATTCATCAGTGATATTGGTCTGTAATTTTCTTTTTTGGTAGTATCTTTGTCTGGTTTTGGTATCAGGGTGATGGTGGCCTCACAGAATGAGTTTGGGAGTGTTCCTTCCTCTGCAGTTTTTTGGAAGAGTTTGGGAAGGATGGCTGTTAGCTCTTCTCTAAATGTCTGATAGAATTCACCTGTGAAGCCATCTGGTCCAGTACTTTTGTTTGTTGGAAGACTTTTAATCACAGTGTGAATTTCATTACTTGAGATTGGTTTGTTCATATTTTCTATTTCGTCCTGGTACAGTCTTGGAAGGTTATATATCTTTCTAATAATTTGTCCATTTCTTCCAGATTGTCCATATAATTGGCATAGAGTTGTTTGTAGTAGTCCCTTAGCATGCTTTCTATTTCTGTGGTGTCTGTTGTAACTTCTCCTTTTTCATTTCTAATTTTATTGATTAGAGCCTCTCCCTCTTTTTCTTGATGAGTCTGGCTAATGGTTTATCAATTTTGTTTATCTTCTCAAAGAACCAGCTTTTAGTTTTATTAATCTTTGCTATTGTTTTCTGTTTCTATTTCGTTTATTTCTGCTCTGATCTTCATGATTTCTTTCTTTCTGCAAAGTTTGGGCTTTGTTTGTTCTTCTTTCTCTAGTTCTTTTAGGTGTAAGGTTAGATTGTTTGAGATTTTTCTTGTTTCTTGAGGTAGGCTTGTATAGCTATAAACTTCCCTCTTCTAACTGCTTGGGCTGCATCCAATAGGTTTTGGATAGTCGTGTTTTCTTTGTCATTTGCCTCTAGGTATTTTTTGATTTCCTCTTTGACATCTTTAGTCATGTCTTCATTATTTAGTAACATATTGTTTAGCCTCGATGTGTTTGTGTTTTTTATGTTTTTTTCCCTGTAATTGATATCTAATCTCATAGCATTGTGGCCATAAGAGATGCTTGATATGATTTCATTTTTCTTAAATTTACTGAGGCTTGATTTGTGTTTCAACATGTGATCTATCCTGGAGAATGCCCCGTGTGCACTTGAGAAGAAAGTGTAATCTGCTGTTTTTGGATGGAATGTCCTATCAATATCAATTAAATCTATCTGGTCTATTGTATAATTTAAAGCTTCTGTTTCCTTATTTATTTCCATTTTGGATGATCTGTCCATTGGTGTAAGTGAGGTGTTAAAGTCCCCCACTATTATTGTGTTACTGCCAATTTCCTCTTTTATAGCTGTTAGCAGTTGCCTTATGTATTGAGGTGCTCCTATGTTGGGTGCATATATATTTATAATTGTTATATCTTCTTCTTGGATTGATTCCTTGACCATTATGTGGTGTCCTTCCTTGTCTCTTGTAACATTCTTTATTTTAAAGTCTATTTTATCTGATATGAGTATAGCTACTCCAGCTTTCTTTTGATTTCCATTTTCATGCAGTATCTTTTTCCATCCCCTCACTTTCAGTCTGTATGTGTCCCTAGGTCTGAAGTGGGTCTCTTTTAGACAGCATATATGTAGGTTTTGTTTTTGTATCCATTCAGCAAGGCTGTGTCTTTTGGTTGGATCATTTAATCCATTCACGTTTAAGGTAATTATCAATATGTATGTTCCTATGACCATTTTCTTAATTGTTTTTGTAGGTCCTTTTCTTCTCTTGTGTTTCCTACTTAGAGAAGTTCCTTTAGCATTTGCTGAAGAGCTGGTTCTGTGGTGCTGAATTCTCTTAGCTTTTGCTTGTCTGTGAAGCTGTTGATTTCTCCATCAAATCTGAATGAGATCCTTGCTGGGTAGAGTAATCTCAGTTGTAGGTTCTTCCCTTTCATCACTGTAAGTATATCATCCACTCCCTTCTGGCATGTAGATTTTCTGCTGAGAAATCAGCTGTTTACCTTATGGGAGTTCCCTTGTATGTTATTTGTCATTTTTACCTTGCTGCTTTCAGTAATTTTTCTTTGTCTTTAATTTTTGTCAGTTTGACGACTATGTGTCTCAGCGTGTTTCTCCTTGGGTTTATCCTGCCTGAGACTCTGCGCTTTTGGACTTGGGTGGCTATTTCCTTTCCCATGTTAAGGACGTTTTTTTACTATAATCTCTTCAAGTATTTTCTCGGGTCCTTTCTCTCTCTCTTCTCCTTCTGGATGTGAATGTTGTCGCATTTAATGTTGTCCCAGAGGTCTCTTAGGCTGTCTTCATTTCTTTTCATTCTTTTTTCTTTATTCTGTTCCTCAGCAGTGAATTCCACCATTTTGTCTTCCAGGTCACTTACCCGTTTTTCTGTCTCAGTTATTCTGCTATTGATTCCTTCCAGTGTAGTTTTCATTTCAGTTATTGTATTGTTCAGCTCTGTTTGTTTGTTCTTTAATTCTTCTAGTTCTTTGTTAAACATTTCTTGCATCTTCTCGATCTTTGCCTACATTTTTTTTCTGAGGTCCTGGATCATCTTCACTATCATTATTCTGAATTCTTTTTCTGTAAGGTTGCCTATCTCCACTTCATTTAGTTGTTTTTCTGGGGTTTTATCTTGTTCCTTCATCTGGTACATAGCCCTCTGCCTTTTCATCTTGTGTATCTTTCTGTGAATGTGGTTTTTGTTCCACAGGCTGCAGGATTGTAGTTTTTCTTGCTTCTGCTGTCTGCCCTCTGGTGGATGAGGCTATCTAACTAAAGAAACTTTCTTATTGTTAGAGTGACAAGCACTTTCAATCAGTAATAATAGCAGGTAGGTTTCACCTAAATTTGTGGGTATTATTCCTCTTGCTTGTTGCAAAAAGTGAGAAGTTTATAATTTTAAATAATTATAAAATTAGATTCATAAGCTTCCCATTTAGTTTACCATTGCAATTATCAAGAAGATTATACTTATCTTTAGGAATAATGAAAGTTAGGAATTAAACTTCAAATGGCTTCTCAGGAAAATATTAGTATTTCAAGAGAGAATATATAATTTTATAGAGACCACAACTTTGATTAGAATATAAGAGGGAAAAAAAGAAATGGAAAAAAAGGAAATATGCAAAGGAAGAGATTACTAAGAAAGGTTTATGGCTGATTATTCCCCATATATAAGAGGTGGTAGAATTAAATGTCAGCATGCTAGTTCTGAATGGGATATCTCCCAGGAAACTGACAAAAAGTGATAAGAAGAAGTGACAAGAAGATTTTTACATGGTACATCCTTTCTTATGCACCAGAATAAATTAATGGTTTAGCATAATTTCAAATAGGCAGTAAACTCTTTCAGGGGCTGCTTTTTTAAAAATTACTTTAAGAAGTACAAATCTTAATCTGAAGCCTTATTATCCATGATTTTCTAGAACACATTCTGGAAAGTAAATTCTAATCAAGATACCCTGTGGCCTTTATATAATGCTAGGCTTAAACTTAAGTATGAATTCAAAATATTAGTGGGTATATTTTTCTTTTTTGTAAACTTTTCTGTTCATCATTATTTTAAAAATTTTAATGGCCCATCTTTTCCTCTTTTCTTTTGTGGGTGGTCACTCTTTGAAAAATCTTTGTCTTTTTGCATCCATATATGGAGGGAGTTTTCACAAGAATGATATAACTTCTGGGTTTTTAATACTTGCTTTTATTTTTTTCCAATACATATTTGTTGGAAGTGTTTTAGTAATAGATTGTTTAAAAACAACTTTGAATGCTTGAAAACTGTATCATATGTGGTTTCAAATAATCCTTTTATAGAGAATAAATGCATGCATTGATTATACAAACATTTAACTAAACAAATACTTTTCATTTTGTGATACTGAAACCCATTTTTCTCTTAGAAAACACAGATGCTGGAAATACAGCCTTGGAGAATTCTAAAAGTGGTATATAGAGATTTCTATGGAAACTCTACAGGCTACATTTCTATGATACTGATATATACAGAATTAAACAGATAGGTAGGTGGTTTTGGATATAAGAGGTGGGGGGCAAATCTGTTGAGTGAGAAAAAATACTGATGATTCTAGCTCTCACATTTACTAATGATTCTTATTCTTAGCAAATGTGATTATAAGTGGATATAAGGGCTTTGGTAAGTTCTTGTTTTCTTTGGTTAAAAGTCACTACATAGATTTGAAAAACTCCTAAAACCTTAAGTCTTCAATATGTGAGAGTAAAAATATATAAATATGTGATTGAATACGGATATTCATTCTGTGGTTTATGTCTTATTTGAAATAACATTTAGATATTTCCTGCTGATTTCAAATGGAGATACAGATCATTAGACATGCAGTAGAGCGTGATGCTTACTAGCAAGTTTTTTTGTTTTTGTTTTTTTTGTGGTATGCGGGCCTCTCACTGTTGTGGCCTCTCCCGTTGCGGAGCACAGGCTCCGGACGCGCAGGCTCAGCAGCCATGGCTCACGGCCTAGCCGCTCCGCGGCATGTGGGATCTTCCCGGACCGAGGCATGAACACGTGTCCCCTGCATTGGCAGGCAGACTCTCAACCATTGCGCCACCAGGGAAGCCCTAGCATGGTTTTAAAGACAAATTGCCTGGGTTCAGTTATCGATTCTGCCTCTTATTTATTGTCTTACGAACTTATAAAACTTACCTCTTTGTGTTTCAGTTTTCTCATTTGAGAAGTGTACATAATAATGGGATAAAGAAACTGAAGCACTCAAAAAAGTACCTGGCATATAATGCAGTCAAAATAAATATTAGTTTCATAGAAAACAAAGAACTTAGTCAGTGGTTGATGAATTTAGTTGATGTTTAGTAAGACTTGATCAAGAATTGCTTGATTTTTTTTCACATTTTTAGTGACTTAGAATTTTTAATATCTTATCTACTTGGAAGGGAAATTCTAATTGAGTTAGAAGTTTGTTAATGAAAGAAAATTATCCTGAATTAAGGAAAATCAGACCAGGATTGGAGACAGAATTTGTGTAACCTATGTAGTCAGGTATAGAGTACTTCTTCCTCTAACAATTCTTTCTTTCTGACCTGGAAGGAGGAGAAGGGAAGGAGTGATAAGTGGTGAAGGAAAGAGATGGGATCATAAAAAAAGACTTTTAATCAATTTTCACTTTTAGGAGAAGAAATGGCTCCTTGAGAGGGCTGATTGATTTTTCCCCAAAGGTTTTAACTGACATACCAGGAGAAATTTGCATAAATACTTTCAGTATCTACATCACAACAACTCTCAAAAGTAGGTACTAAATTTACCAACATTCCATTTTACAGAGGAGGAAAATAGGTCTCAGAGAGCTCAAGCAATAATAAATAAGTAAAATGCTTATTATCACCATTTAGTAGATAAGAAGATTGAAGCAGAGAAAATTCACAAATTACTATTGGAGAAAAAGATAAAGAGCACTAGCAAATAATTCCAGAAGCTTAGAATTATACATTTGAATAGTGTCATAATCTACAAGTCCTTTTCTTCATTTCTTCAGTGGCTATAATGTTTATATCCTGTCACATTGGGACTTTAAATCTTTCCTAACAATAATGTTGGAATTGTTCATTAAAAAGAGTAATTTCAAGTTTGTAAGTCATTTTATCTTTAATACACTCAAAGTTTTAAGTAAACATACCAGTTACCATTCTAACCAAATGGAAATCATTTATAGAAAACTGCAAAACGTCTACCTTTAAAAATGATACTTTTAGTATTTAGATATAATTCAGAATGACAGAAAAAAGAGCTATTCTTAATTTATGTTTTTAAAGAGACAAGTATAATACAGAACTAGAAGGCTCTTGTTCTAAATTTAGGACATATAGGTTTCTACTGTGCTCAAACATTATTTAACTGCAGTTAATAATGTATTATTTACTCTAACATCATGCCTAAAGAATTGAAACCATTTGGAATATTATCTCTATTCCACCTTAAAACATCTTTTCGAAGCCATGCCATCTACGGTATTTTTCTGCAGCTGTTAATATCAATTTAGTCTGCAAAATGCTAAAAGATGATTTGCTATTCTCACCACCTCTCTGCTCATGTCAGAGAAGAAATGTTGCAAGTTTACATGCGAGTAGCTCTGTCTACATGATGATCAGGTCTAATGATAAATATAGATTTTGAATGTCTGATCGAGCCAGAGTATTTCTAAATATCAGATGACTTTGGCGGGGGGAGAGGGGAATGTGTTCTCTGCTTCTACTTCTAAAGTATTTACATAATCCCTTTCTGAAGATATGTGATGGTCTTTTGTTTAGCAAAGTGCATTAAAAGGTAACATTTGTTATAAAATGTGTGCAGCTGGGGTAGAGTTTGGATGTAAACAAACGGGTGGCTATATTCCCTCGATAAGAAAATTAAATGAATGTAGGGAGTGAGGGAGCTATGAGAAGGGAAAGGGAATTTGTTGGCTACTCCACAACATATACTTACTCTATAGTCTAATGCATTAAACTGCAGATTCAGAACTTACACTTCCTGGGTTTAAATATGGCTATACAATTTTCTTGCCCTGTGATGTAGGTACTTGACAAACAGGAGATAAATCTCTCCCCCCACCGTGTATATATATATATATATATATATATACACACACACATATATATATACATATATAATTTCATAAACAGCAAAAAATGCATTTCCCCTACTTTAACCCCAAAATAACAATTTCTAGATATTTTTGAGATTCTTATCACATGTTCATTTATAGAATATATATTATACATTTTTTAAACATCTTTATTGGAGTATAACTGTTTACAATGGTGTGTTAGTTTCTGCTGTATAACAAAGTGAATCAGCTATACATATACATATATCCCCATATCTGCTCCCTCTTGCGTCTCCCTCCCACCCTCCCTACCCCACCCCTCAATTTGGACACAAAGAACTGAGCTGATCTCCCTGTGCTATGTGGCTGCTTCACACTAGCTATCTATTTTACATTTAGCAGTGTATATATGTCCATGCCACTCACTTCATACCAGCTTAACCTTCCCCCTCCCCATGTCCTCAAGCCCATTCTCTACATCTGTGTCTTTGTTTCTGTCCTGTCCCTAGGTTTTTCAGAAGTTTTTTTTTTTTTAGATTCCATATATATGTGTTAGCATATGGTATTTGTTTTTCTCTTTCTGACTTACTTCATTCTGTATGACAGTCCCTAGGTGCATCCACCTCACTACAAATAACTCAATTTCGTTTCTTTATATGGCTGAGTAATATTCCATTGTATATATGGGTCACATCTTCTTTATCCATTCATCTGCTGATGGACACTTAGGCTGCTTCTATGTCCTGGCTATTGTAAATAGAGCTGCAATGAACACTATGGCACATGACAATTTTTGAATTATGGTTTCTTCAGGGTATATGCCCAGTAGTGGGATTTCTGGGTCATATGGTAGTTCTATTTTTAGATTTTTAAGGAACGTCCATACTGTTCTCCATAGTGGCTGCATCAATTTACATTCCCACCAACAGTGCAAGAAGGTTCCCTTTTCTCTACACCCTCTCCAGCATTTACTGTTTGGAGATTTTATGATGATGACCATTCTGACTGGTGTGAGGTGATCCCTCATTGTAGTTTTGATTTGCATTTCTCAAGTGATTAGTGATGTTGAGCATCCTTTTATGTGCTTGTTGGCAATCTGTATATCGTCTTTGAAGAAATATCTATTTACGTCTTCTGCCCACTTTTGGATTGGGTTGTTTGTATTTTGATATTGAGCTGCATGACCTACTTGTATATCTTGGAGATTAATCATTTGTCAGTTGCTTCGTTTGCATATATTTTCTCCCATTCTGACAGTTGTCTTTTTGTCTTGTTTATGGTTTCCTGTGCTGTGCAAAAGCTTTCAAGTTTCATTACATCATATTTGTTTATTTTGTTTTTATTTCAATTTCTCTAGGAGGTGAGTCAAAAAGGATCTTCCTGTGATTTATGTCATAGAGTGTTCTGCCTATGTTTTCCTCTAACAGTTTCATAGTGTCTGGCCTTACATTATGGTCTTTAACCCATTTTGAGTTTATATTTGTGTGGTGTTAGGGATTGTTCTAATTTCATTCTTTTACATGGAACTGTCCAGTTTTTCCAGCACCACTTATTGAAGAGGCTGTCTTTTCTCCATTGTATATTCTTGCCTCCTTTATCAAAGAAAAGGTGACCATATGTGCATGGGTTTATCTCTGGGCTTTCTATCCTGTTCCATTGATCTATATTTCTATTTTTGTCCCAGTACCATGCTTGATTACTGTTGCTTTGTAGTATAGTCTGAAGCCAGGGAGCCTGATTCCTCTAGCTCCGTTTTTCTTTCTCAAGATTTCTTTAGTTTTTCAGAGTTTTTTGTGTTTCCATACAAATTGTGAAATTTTTTATTCAAGTTCTCTGAAAAATGCCATTGGTAGTTTGGTAGGGATTGCATTAAATCTGTAGACTGCCTTGGGTAGTATAGTCATTTTCACAATATTGATTCTTCGAATCCAAGAACACAGTAATATCTCTCCATAAGTTTATATCATCTTTAATTTCTTTTATCAGTGTCTTATAGTTTTCTGCATACAGGTCTTTTGTCTCTTTAGGTAGGTTTATTCCTAGGTATTTTATTCTTTTTGTTGGAATGAAAAATGGGGGTGTTTCCTTAATTTCTCTTTCAGATATTTAATCATAAGTGTATAGGAATGCAAGAGATATCTGTGCATTAATTTTGTTTCCTACTAATTTAACAAATTCATTGATTAGCTCTAGTAGTTTTCTGTTAGCATCTTTTGGATTTTCTATGTATAGTATCATGTCATCTGCAAACAGTGACAGTTTTACTTCTTCTTTTCTGATTTGGATTCAATTTCTTTTTCATCTCTGATTGCTGGGGCTAAAACTTCCCAATCTATGTTGAATGATAGTGGTGAGAATGGACAACCTTGTCTTGTTCCTGATCTTACTGGATATATTTTCAATTTTTCACCAATGAGAATGATGTTGGCTGTGGGTTTGTCATATATGGCCTTTATTAAGTTGAGGTAAGTTCCCTCTATGCCTACTTTCTGGAGGGTTTTTCTCATAAATTGTGTTGAATTTTGTCAAAAGCTTTTTCTGCATCTATTGAGATGATCATATGTTTTTTCTCCTTCAATTTGTTAATATGGTTTATCACATTGATTGATTTGCACGTATTGAAGAGTCCTTGAATTCCTGGAATAAACCCCACTTGATCATGGTGTATGATCCTTACAATATGCTGATGGACTCTGTTTGCTAGTATTTTGTTGAGGATTTTTGCATCTATGTTCATCGGTGATATTGGCCTGTAGTTTTCTTTCTTTGTGACATCTTTGTCTGTTTTTGATATCAGGGTGATGGTGGCCTTGTAGAATGAGTTTAGGGGTGTTCTTCCCTCTGCTATATTTTGGAAGAGTTTGAGAAGGATAGGTGTTAGCTCTTCTCTAAACGTTTAATATCATTTGCCTGTGAAGCCATTTGGTCCTTTGCTTTTGTTTCTTGGAAGATTTTAATGACAGGTTCAATTTCAGTGCTTGTGATTGGTCTGTTTATATTTTCTATTTCTTCCTGGTTCAGCCTCAGAAGATTGTGCATTTCTAAGAATTTGTCCATTTCTTCCAGGTTGTCCATTTTATTGGCATATAGTTGCTTGTAGTAATCTCCCATGATCCTTTGTATTTCTGCAGTGTCATTTGTTACTTCTTTTTCATTTCTAATTCTATTGATTTGAATATTCCTTTTTTTGTTGTTGAGTCTGGTTACTGGTTTATCAATTTTGTTTATCTCCTCAAAGAACCAGCTTTTAGTTTTATTGATCTTTTCTATAATTTCCTTCATTTCTTTTCGTTTTTTTCTGATATGCTGTTTAGGATTTCTTTCCTTCTGCTAACTTTGGGGTTTTTTGTTCTCCTTTCTCTAATTGCTTTAGGTGTAAGTTTAGGTTGTTTATTTGAGATGTTTCTTGTTTCTTGAGGTAGGATTGTATTGCTATAATCTTCCCTCTTAGATTTACTTTTGCTGCATCCCATAGGTTTTGGGTTGTTGTGTTTTCATTGTCATTTGTTTCTAGGCATTTCTTGATTTCTGCTTTGATTTCTTCAGTGATCTCTTGGTTATTTAGTAGTGTATTGTTTAGCCTCCATGTGTTTGTATTTTTTACCGATTTTTTTTCCCCTGTAATTGCTATCTAGTCTCATAGCGCTGTGGTCAGAAAAAATTCTTGATACAATTTCAATTTTCTTAAATTTACCAAGGCTTGATTTGCAACCCACAATATGATCTATCCTGGAGAATATTCCATGAGCCCTTGAGAAGAAAGCGTATTCTTTTGTTTTTGGATGGAATGTCCTATAAATATCAATTAAGTCCATCTTGTTTTATGTATCATTTAAAGTTTGTGTTTCCTATTTATTTTCATTTTGGATAATCTGTCCATTGGTGAAAGTGGGGTGTTAAAGTCCCCTACTATGATTGTGTTATTGTTGATTTCACCTTTTATGGCTGTTAGAATTTGTCTTATGTATTGAGGTGCTCCTATGTTGGATGCATTTAAAATTGTTATATCTTCTTGGATTGATCCCTTAATCATTATGTAGTGTCCTTCTTTGTCTCTTGTAACAGTCTTTATTTGAAAGTCTATTTTGTCTGATATGAGAATTGCTACTCCAGAGCTCTTTTGATTTCCGTTTGCATGGAATATCTTTTTCCACCCCCTCACTTTCAGTCTGTATGTGTCCCTAGGTCTGAAGTGGGTCTCCTGGAGACAGCATATATAGGGTTCTCATTTCTGTATCCATTCAGCCAATCTATGTCTTTTGGTTGGAGCATTTAATCCATTTACATTTAAGATAGTTATCGATATGTATGTTCCTATTACCACTTTCTTAATTGTTTGGGGTTGTTATTGTAGGTCTTCTCCGTCTCTTGTGTTTCCTGCCTAGAGAATTTCCTTTAGCACTTGTTATAAAGCTAGTTTGGTGGTGCTGAATTCTCTTAGCTTTTGCTTGCCTGTAAAGGTTTTAATGTCTCCATCCAATATGAATGAGACACTTGCTGTGTAGAATAATCTTGGTTGTAGGTTTTTCCCTTTCATCACTTTAAATATGTCTTGCCATTCCCTTCTGGCTTGCAGAGTTTCTGCTGAATGATCAGCTGTTAACCTTATGGGGATTACCTTGTATGTTATTTGTTGTTTTTCCCTTGCTGCTTTTAATATGTTTTCTTTGTATTTAATTTTTGATAGCTTGATTAATATGTATCTTGGCGTGTTTCTCCTTGGATTTATCCTGTACAGGACTTGATTGACTATTTCCTTTCCCATTTTAGGGAAATTTTCAACTATAATCTCTTGAAATACTTTCTCAGTCCCTTTCTTTTTCTCTTCTATTTCTGGGACCCCTATAATTTGAATGTTGGTGCATTTAATGATGTCCCAGATGTCTCTGAGACTGTCCTCAATTCTTTTCATTCTTTTTTTTTTTATTCTCCTCTGCAGTAGTTATTTCCACTATTTTATCTTCTAGGTCACTTATCCATTCTTTAGCCTCAGTTATTGTGTTATTGGTTCCTTCTAGAGATTTTTAATTTCATTTATTGTGTTGTTCATCATTGTTTGCTCTTTAGTTCTTCTAGGTCCTTGTTAAAGGTTTCTTGTATTTTCTCCATTCTATTTCCAAGATTTTGGATATTCTTTACTATCATTACTCTCAATTCTTTTTCAGGTATTTCAGGTGCTATTTCCTCTTCATTTGTTTGGTCTGGTGGGTTTTTACTTTGCTGCTTCATCTGCTGTGTATTTCTCCATTTTCTCATTTAGCTTAACTTACTGTGTTTGGGGTCTCCTTTTCACAGGCTGCAGGTTCGTGCTTCCCATTGTTTTTGGTTTCTGCCCCCAGTGGGTAAATTTGATTCCATGTAGGCTTCCTGGTGAAGGAGACTGGTGCCTTTGTTCTGGTGGATGAGGCTGGTTCTTGTCTTTCTGGTGGGCAGAACTGTGTTTGGTGGTGTGTTTGGGGGTTGTCTGCAAACTTATTATGATTTTACGCTGCCTCTCTGCTATGGGGTGGGGTTGTGTTCCTGTGTTGGTAGTTGTTTGGCATGGGGTGTCCAGCACTGTAGTTCGCTGGTCATTGAGTGGAACTGGGCCTGAGTTTTGAGATGGGGATCTCTGGGAGTGCTTTTGCCATATGATATTACATGGGGCTTGGTGGTCTCTGTTGGACCAATGTCCTGAACTCAGCTCTCCCAGGTAAGAGGCTCAGGACTGACACCCAGACAGAGCACCAAGATCCTGTCAGCCACATGGCTCAGAAGAAAAGGGAGAAAAAAAAAAAGAAAGTTATTAAAATAAAAAAGTATTAGTAAAAAAAGTAATGAAAAAAAAGAAAGAAAGGGGAGAGCAACCAAATGAATAAACACATCCACCAATGATAAGAAGCACTAAAGACTATACTAAAAAAAAAAGGACAGACAGACAGGACAAATGGTAAAAGCAAAGCTATACATAAAAAATGACACAAAGAAGCATACACACAGACACTCACAGAAAAAGGAAAAAGTGTGTATATGCATATATATATATATAAAATAAAAAGGAAGAGAGCCACCAAATCAATAAACAAATCTATCTATGATAATAAGTTCTAAATACTAAACTAAGATAAACATAAAACCAGAAACAAATTAGATGCAGAAAGCAAACCCCAAGTCTACAGTTGCTCCCAAAGTCCACTGCCTCAATTTTGGGATGATTCGTTGTCTATTCAGGTACTCCACTGATGCAGGGTATATCAAGTTGATTGTGGAGATTTTATCTGCTGCTCCTGAGGCAGCTGGGAGAGAGTTCCTTCTCTTCTTTGTTCACCCAGCTCCTGGTGTTCAGCTTTGGATTTGGCCCTGCCTCTGCATGTAGGCCACGTGAGGGCATCTGTTCCCCGCCCAGAGAGGATGGGGTTAAAGTAGCAGCTGATTAGGGGGTTCTGGCTCACTCACACTGGGTGGAGGGAGGGGTACAGAATGCAGGGTAAGCCTGCGGTGGCAGCAGAGGCTGGTGTGCCATTGCAAGAGCCTGCAGCGTGCCATGTGTTCCCCTGGGGACGTTGCCTCTGGATCACAGGACCCTGGCAGTGGCGGGATGCACAGGCTCCCTGGAAGGGAGGTGTGGATAGTGACCTGTGCTTGCACACAGGATTCTTGGTGGCTGCAGCAGCAGTCTTAGCATTTCACGCCCATCTCTGGTGTCCGTGCTGATTGCCATGGCTTGCGCCACTCTCTGGAGCTCATTTAGGCAGTGCTCTGAATCCCCTCTCCTCGCACATCCCAAAACAATGGTCTCTTGTCACTTAGGCAGTTCCAGACTTTTTCCCGGACTCCCTCCCAGCTAGCTGTGGTGCACTAGTCCCCTTCAGGCTGGGTTCACGCAGCAAACCCCTGTCCTCTCCCTCGGATCTGGCCTCCAAAGCCCAAGCCTCAGCTCTCAGCCCCCACCTACCCTGGCGTGTGAGCAGACAAGCCCTCAGGCTGGTGAGTGCTGGTCAGCAGTGATCCTCTGTGTGGGAATCTCTCCACTTTGCCCTTTGCACCCCTGTTGCTGTGCTCTCCTTAATGGCTCTGAAGATTCCCCCACCGCCCAGCCCATGTCTCCACCAGTGAAGTTGCTTCCTAGTGTGTGGAAACTTTTCCTCCTTCACAGCTCCCTCCCAGAGGTGCAGGTCCCATCCCTATTCCTTTGTCTCTGTTTTTTCTTTTGCCCTACCCAGGTACGTGGGGAGTTTCTTGCATTTTGGGAAGTCTAAGGTCTTCTGCCAGCATTCAGTAGGTGTTCTGTAGGAGTTGTTACACATGTAGATGTAGTTTTGATGTATTTATGGGGAGGAAGGTGATCTCCACATCTTACACCTCTGCCATCTTGAAGGCCCCCCCCATGGAATATTTAGGTCTTTCTATTATATTTACCTTTTTTATATTCACTATTTTAAGTTCTATTAATATATTTATTAAAGGCACATCTGAGTTTTTACTGGAACATTTATTATTCTTACATTGGTATTATCATAAGCATAAATATTATAGAACACTTACAATCCACAAAATTGTGGATTTAGAGAAAATGACTTCGAAATTCCTGTTCAATCATATGCAAAATGACACATAGTAGGTTAGTCATAAATTGCACTTTCGAAAAAGAATGATATATCTATATTTAGGTCAAAGGTATTTGGTTTAGGGTGCTCACTGAAAGTGCTTAGGTCACTTGCTTACTTAATCTATAGCTTAAACACTGGGCATTTATCATTGTTCTAAAATTACTCAACCAGACTCTTACAAGTTGTATTCCTTGGATTAAAAACTTACAGTTTGTTTTAAGCTCTTAGAGACGTATAAACATTACCTACCATATTTCTGAAATGAAAGAAATATATACATATTTATTCTTAATTTGTTGAGATGACATTTTAATTATCTATTCTGCATGATTTTTTTCTATTCAATAAAAAGTGTCTCAGTTGGGAAGAAAAATAATTGATAGCCTGCGTTATAACAACACATCATTTTAGCATCAAACTCTGGTTTATGACATTTTTACTTTTTGGATTTTGTGTTCTTGTATTTCATAATCCTAGAAGTGAACTAATTCAAAGAATGTCTTTGTAATGCCTGGTCAGATGTACTATCTTCTAGGGGTGAGCCATTAGTAGCAGTCAATAGTTAGCTACATTTACTATTTTACCTACCATTTACTCTAAAATACACAGTAGGCCTGTTTACAATATGTGCTGAACAGTTGTAACCCATCTATTCAAACATTTTATTCCAATTTTGCCCCAAATGTACAAAAAAGCATCTATCTATAAAAAACAATTTACTAGCAAAATTTTCACAGTGGGAGGTATATATATACTAAAACATCTTTATATAATATGACTTTCTCACTTTATCTTTATAAAAATAAAAATTGCTATCTTCAACATAATTTGAACGTTTTATTTGTATGAATGTATCAACATTTTATATTTTTCTCCCTGGTGGGTTTGTTTTGTGAAGGATCATGGGGGTAAAATTGCAGGAAAGGCTCTCAAATAAAATAGTTTTAAAACTTCTTTCTCAATCTTAATGCACACTTCCTGGTATCAAAGGAAGATTATGTTAATATGCCTGGGGAAAAGATGAAATGTGTATTCTAGACTGACAGATACGTTTACCAGACATTGCAGAAAGCATCTGAGGGATCAAATAATATACATCTTTTTTTTTTTTTTAATTTAAGTAAGTGGGATACTTAAAAATCTGGTAGAGAAGCTATCTTTAGGGATGAGTAGTTACCTGACCCATGCTAAAGCTTTCAAAAATGTAATCAATGTTATCAACACCTGGTAAGATCATATTGTTACTCCACTCATGAAACATAACTGGGAAATAGGCTTTATACACCATACTACCAAATAGGATGAGGAGTAGAATAAAATTCTTGCAAACCAATACATATCTAAATGAGAACAGGCATATTCTTGACTTCAACTGATCAAATGTAGAAAGAAACACAAAACTTAATGCCACTATGCAATTTCAGACACAACCAGGATGTCCAAGAGACAACTCCTCAGCTAGGCTTTCAGGTCTTTCTTGACTATTCCTTTTCTTTCTTTACCTCTCCCTTCCATATACCTTCCATTTTTTTGTCCTGCTCAAAGTTGTTTACATATTTTTGTAATCATGAAAGGAAAATTAAAAGATTGAGAAGAGAGGGAAGAGGTGGGTGGAAGAGACAAAATCTAACTATTTGTTTCTTAGAAAAAGAAACATGGACAAGAGGGGCAGCCAGTTCTAGAAATGTGCTGGCCCGACATCACATGATGAATGTAAACACTATCAATGAGCTCCCATATTTATGGATCCTGCTCTCATACTCACTGCCATCAGGTCACCATCAATTCAAGCAAAGAGTCAGCTGTCAAGCAGTGGCTTTAGTTTCACGAAGCTGTTGACAACTGTTGTGAAAAAGTTAAAATGTTTCTGCTCCTAGTAACTTGCTTTTGAAGCATATTGTGAAATTATGAAGAGAATCCGTAGGGAAGAGCTGAATGTTTTATACAATGTATCTACCGAAAAACATTTTCATTCAACTCAAGTATGTTGTAAAAATCAGGGAGAATTAAGGAACTAGTCAAACTGGAAAAGAAGTAAGAATTTCCTAAGTGCTGCACTGGGATCTGTTGTTAAAGGGAGCTTTGACCTCTGGTTTCAATAGAACTCTGTGGTAGAACTGAATCCACTCCATGTACCTGGCTGTGTGGTATCTTTGATTTAATTACTTTACTGTTGTTTAATATTCTGAGCTGTTAGATTTGACTTTTTGAATCAGGAGGGGAAAAATACTATTCAGATTTAGAGTTTTAAAAAAGTTTAATCAGCATTAAAGAACTAGGCAAAAGAACCCAAGAAGAAAGTATTAATGGTGACTAAAATAAAAATTTTAAAACACTTACTATGAAAAAAGTAGCATACCAAATTTAAAAATGTATTAGTTTTGAAAACAGCATGTATTCTTACCAATTATACTTTAGTTTCTTAAAGGAAATGACGTCTGTCAACTTCAGAACCTAAGGTACAAAAGACCTTTTCAATGCATATATTTCAATGGATAGAGAAATGATTCATTAATATATTCCCTAAAAAGATTTTCAATTAGTGATATTCAATGCAATTTTTGAATGAATAAACAAAAGATTAAATATCAAGTCTGATATGGACTATAGTAGATACCTCTCATGCACTGGTTTAGGTAACCTCTGATCTCTTATTTCAGTTGTCTTTATTCCAGCCACACTGGGTGACCATTTGTGTATGGCCTTCGCAACTTCATGAAGATGCAACTTGACAGCACTTCATATTATGTTTATATCATGTGTTCTTGCCTCGTACTGAGGGCATTTTCCATAATGAGGTTTGAGGCACAAAAGGATGTAGTTTGGTACCCATGAACACAACAGCCAGAAGAACAAGGGATTTAACATTTCATAGGATGAACTTTTGTCCAATGGGACTCAGGACCCATCCCTCCTTTTTTATATCACTGGATGGATTGTGTGAAAATGAAGTTTCTTGGTTATTTAACATACAGTCCCACATGACCAAATCACACTAGCACTTAGATGCAGCCTTTTCAATAACATCTTTCTAACTCTTCTTTTCACCTTTCTTCTCACTCCTTATCCCTAGGTTTGTACTCTTTCATACAATAACAGCATATTTCTTTACTTCACCCTCTGCATTCTTGGAAACCCAGGCAAGGCATGGGTAACGCTATCTGAAAATTTCAGTACTGAATTTGAGACTCTTGGTGTGTGTGTGTGTGTGTGTGTGTGTGTGTGCGCACACAGTGCTTTGGGTATAGATTAGAACCCAATAAATAAATACAAAAGCAGTACCTCATCCTCTGAGCAAATTTAATAAATAGTTTTTAAGATAATCTGATTACATACATTCCCACCATGAAGCACTAATTTAACTGAGCTATTCTTTGACTAAAACAGACTCATAAAAGTTTACATTGATCTTGACCATAACCTTTTTATTCTTTAATTTAAATTTTATGTATATATATAATTAATATATGTGTAGTCCAGCAATTAAAAATAAATGTATTGCAAGGTTTATTAATATGAAATGTAAAGGTAACTTAATAGGTCATGTCTTCACCTAGTTGCTTCTCCCCCAACTGTGACATCTACTTCCATGTGAAAGAAGCCCCAAGAGTATCTCATCTGTATCTTCTCTCTGCCCCTTTATTCATTTGGTCCTTCTGAATGGTCCTAAAAATGACTTCTATAACAAGTTTAGAGTAAAAAACTGATGCATCACGTTTTTTTCTCTTCTTTCACTGGAGATCAAATAGTTCTGTAAGCAAGATTTCTTCCATGCTCCCAGTTAGCTCAGTGTGAGTAAGCACTGAGTACTACTGGCCTGCCTCATTCCCATATTGTCAATGACTATGTATGGCAAAAATGGATAAACAGTTGTTATGGACATTAATTATGACTAATAATAAAATTATGATTATATTAATGAATATAATGTATTAAATGAGTTCTATTTAGCAAACATAAAAGCTTTAATTATGAACATATTCACTTCATAAAAAAATTAAAAGCTTAAAATCAGTTCAATGCTCCAAGTCCCAATGCCTGGAAACAAGTCAAAATTCCAAATTACAATTCTGCTCAGGGATCATCTTTATATAAAAGGAAGAACATATTGCAAAATGATAATAGGGCTTACCTCTGGTTAGTGGAATTATGACATTATTTAATTTTCTTCCAGATGATTTTCTAACTTTTAAATGTTTATAATCACAATTATAAAACACCTTTCCTGCTTATTTTGATCATGCCTGTAATTCTTCCATCACAATCATTATTTGAGGCAAATCATTATATTGGTCTCAACTTTTCAAATGCAAATTCCCTTAAAAACATCATAATTTAAACTCTTTAAATATAATAAAAATTAGCTTATTACTTTGTTAGATTACTTTTTCTCTGGCAGGAATAATAAGGAATAAGAAATAATAAGGCAATGCTTTGGGGAGTTGCTGAAGACTATGAAATATAAGATAGTGGAACTATTGATTAAAAATTTTCCATTGTCAATTCAACAAAAATCATTTGTATATTCTGACTTTTTAAGACAATTTGTGCATTTGTATATGAGATAGTTAGGTTTTTCTGGAGAAATACAAAAGATGTCCTTTGCCTGTACAGAAACAGAAGAGAAGTAAATACGGTCTGCACATGACATTTTTACAGAAGTATTATCACTTCTATAACCCTCAATCTCCCTGCTTTCCTTTGTTTTTTATTACAGTTCAGCTTTTGCCTTTAATGCTATGACATCTAGTAGATAAACATCTACATGCGACTTAACAAAGTAGAAAGTTAAGTATTAATCAGATATTCCTGATTCATGGCAAAGTCACTGGCTTAACTGGAATTAATTCTTCAAATTTTAAGTGTTAAATGTTATAGCATTCTCATAACAAGGGACTCTAAAATTAAGTCATAGTTTTTAAGTTAAATTTTATGTCATTGACCACTGGCGCCTGTGTTACGTCATGCTATTTCATTGTTTTCATTGTTTTTACTATAAAAACTTCTCTAAGTGGGAAACACAAGATAAAACCCCAGAAAAACAACTAAATGAAGTGGAGATAGGCAACCTTACAGAAAAAGAATTCAGAATAATGGTAGTGAAGATGATCCAGCACCATGGAAAAAGAATACAAGCAAAGATCGAGAAGTTGCAAGAAATGTTTAACAAAGAACTAGAAGAATTAAAGAACAAACAAACAGAGATGAACAATACAATAATTGAAATGAAAACTACACTAGAAGGAATCAATAGCAGAATAACTGAGGCAGAAGAACGGATAAGTGACCTGGAAGACAGAATGGTGGAATTCACTGCTGAGGAACAGAATAAAGAAAAAAGAATGAAAAGAAATGAAGACAGCCTAAGAGACCTCTGGGACAACATTAAAAGCAACAATATTTGTATTATAGGGGTCCCAGAAGGAGAAGAGAGAGAGAGAAAGGACCAGGAGAAATATTTGCAAAGATTATAGTCGAAGACTTCCCTAACATGGGAAAGGAAATAGCCACCCAAGTCCAGGAAGCACAGTGAGTCCCACACAGGATAAACCCAAGGACAAACACACGGAAACACATAGTAATCAAATTGGCAAAAATTAAAGACAAAGAAAAATTATTGAAAGCAGTAAGGGAAAAATGACAAATAACATACAAGGGAACTCCCATAAGGTTAACAGCTGATTTCTCAGCAGAAACTCTACAAGCCAGAAGGGAGTGGCATGATATACTTAAAGTGATGAAAGGGAAGAACCTAAAACCAAGATTACTCTATCCGGCAAGGATCTCATTCAGATTTGATGGAGAAATCAACAGCTTTACAGACAAGTGAAAGCTAAAAGAATTCAGCACCATGAAACCAGCTCTTCAACAAATGTTAAAGGAACTTCCCTAAGTAGGAAACACAAGAGAAGAAAAGGACCTACAAAAAAAAACCCCAATCAATTAAGAAAATGGTCACAGGAAAATATATATTGATAATTACCTTAAACGTGAATGAATTAAAGGCTCCAACCAAAAGACACAGGCTTGCTGAATGGATACAAAAACAAGACCCATATATATGCTGTCTATAAGAGACCCACTTCAGACCTAGGGACACATACAGACTGAAAGTGAGGGGATGGAAAAAGATACTGCATGAAAATGGAAATCAAAAGAAAGCTGGAGTAGCTATACTCATATCAGATAAAATAGACTTTAAAATAAATGATGTTACAAGAGACAAGGAAGGACACTACATGATCAAGGGATCAATTGAAGAAGAAGATATAACAAATATAAATATATATGCACCCAACATAGGAGCACCTCAATACATAAGGCAACTGCTAACAGCTCTAAAATAGGAAATCGACAGTAACACAATAATAGTGGGGGACTTTAACACCTCACTTACACCAATGGACAGATCATCCAAAATGAAAATAAATAAGGAACCAAAAGCTTTAAATTACACAATAGACCAGATAGATTTAATTGATATTTATAGGACATTCCGTACAAAAATAGTAGATTACACTTTCTTCTCAAGTGCAAACGGAATATTCTCCAGTATAGATCACATCTTGGGTCACTAATCAAGCCTCAGTAAATTTAAGAAAATTGAAATCATATCAAGCAACTTTTCTGGCCACAACGCTATGAGATGAGGAATGAATTACCGTGAAATAAATGTAGAAAACATAAACACATGGAGGCTAAAGAATATGTTACTAAATAACCAAGAGATCACTGAAGAAATCAAAGACGAAATCAAAAAATACCTAGAGACAAAGACAATGAAAACACACCAATCCAAAACCTATTGGATGCAGCAAAAGCAGTCCTAAGAGGGAAGTTTATAGCTATAAAAGCCTACCTCAGGAAACAAGAAAAATCTCAAGTAAACAATCTAAACTTACACCTAAGGGAACTAGAGAAAGAGCAAAGAAAATCCAAAGTTAGCAGAAGGAAAGAAATCATAAAGATCAGAGCAGAAATAAATGAAATAGAAACAAAGAAAACAATAGCAAAGATCAATAAAACTAAAAGCTGGTTCTTTGAGAAGATAAACAAAATTGATAAACCATTAGGCAGACTCATCAAGAAAAAGAGAGAGAGGACTAAAATCAATAAAATTAGAAATGAAAAAGGAGGAGTTACAACAGACACCACAGAAATACATAGCATCTTAAGCGACTACTACAAGCAACTCTATGCCAATAAAATGGACAATCTGGAAGAAATGGACAAATTCTTAGTAAGGTATAACCTTCCAAGACTGAACCAGAAAGAAACAGAAAATAAGAACAGTCCAATGACAAGGAATGAAATTGAAACTGTGATTAAAAATCTTGCAACCAACAAAAGTCCAGGACCAGAGGATTTCACAGGTGAATTCTATCAAACATTTAGGGAAGAGCTAACACTCATCCTTCTCAAACTCTTCCAAAAAATTGCAGAGGAAGGAACACTCCCAAACTCATTCTATGAGGCCACCAACACCCTGTTACCAAACCAGACAAAGATACTACAAAAAAAGAAAACTACAGACCAATATCACTGATGAATATAGATGCAAAAATCCTCAACAAAATACTAGCAAACAGAATCCAACAACACATTAAAAGGATCATATACCATGATCAGGTGGGATTTATCCCAGGGATGCAAGGATTCTTCAATATACGCACGTCAATCAATGTGATACACCATATTAACAAACTGAAGAAGAAAAACCATATGATCATCTCAATAGATGCAGAAAAAGTTTTGACAAAATTCAACACCCATTTACGATAAAAACTCTCCAGAAAGTGGGCATAGAGGAAACCTGCCTCAACATAATAAAGGCCATATACAACAAACCAACAGCAAACATCATTCTCAATGGTGAAAAACTAAAAGCATTTCCTCTAAGATCAGGAACGAGACAAGGTTTTCCACTGTCACCACTATTATTCAACATAGTGTTGGAAGTCCTAGCCACAGCAATCAGAGAAGAAAAAGAAATAAAACGAATACAAATTGGATAAGAAGAAGTAAAACTGTCACTATTTGCAGATGACATGATACTACACATAGAAAATTCTAAAAATGCCACCAGGAAACTACTAGAACTAATCAATGAATTTGGTAAAGTTGCAGGATACAAAATTAATGCACAGAAATCTCTTACATTCCAATACACTAATGATGAGAAATCTGAAAGTGAAATTAAGGAAACACTCCCATTTACCACTGCCACAAAAAGAATAAAATACCTAGGAGTAAACCTACCTAGGGAAACAAAAGACCTGTATGCAGAAAACTATAAGACACTGATGAAAGAAATGAAAGATGATACCAACAGATGGAGAGATATACCATGTTCTTGGATTGGAAGAATCAATATTGTGAAAATGACTATATTACCCAAGCAATCTACAGATTCAATGCAATCCCTATCAAATTACCAATGGCATTTTTTACAGAAGTAGAAGAAACAATCTTAAAATTTGTATGGAGACACAAAAGACCCCGAATATCCAAAGCAGTCTTGCGGGGAAAAAATGGAGCTAGAGGAATCAGACTCCCTGACTTCAGACTATACTACAAAGCTACAGTAATCAAGATAATATGGTACTGGCACAAAAACAAAAACACAGATCAATGGAACAAGATAGAAAGCCCAGAGATAAACGCATGCAACTATGGTCAACTAATCTATGACAAGTGGGGCAAGGATATACAATGGAGAAAAGACAGTCTCTTCAACAAGTGGTGCTGGGAAAAGTGGACAGCTACATGTAAAAGAATGAAATTAGAACACTCCCTAACACCATACACAAAAATAAACTCAAACTGGATTCGAGACCTGAATGTAAGACCGGACACTATAAAACTCTTAGAGGAACACATAGGAAGAACACTCTTTGACATAAATCACAGCAAGATCTTTTTTGATCCACCTCCGAGAGTAATGGAAATAAAAACAAATATAAACAAATAGGACCTATTGAAATATCAAAGCTTTTGCACATCAAAGGAAGCCATAAATATGATGAAAAGACAACTCTCAGTATGGGAGAAAATATTTGTAAACGAATCAATGGACAAAGGATTAATCTTCAAATATATAAACAGCTCATGAAGGTCAGTATTAAAAAAACAAAAAAACCCAATCCAAGAATGGGCAGAAGACCTAAATAGACATTTCTCCAAAGAAGACATACAGATCGCCAAGAATCACATGAAAATCTGTTCAACATCACTAATTATTAGAGAAATGTAAATCAAAACTACAATGAGGTATCACCTCATACTGGTTACAATGGGCAACATCAGAAAATGTACAAACAACAAATGCTGGAGAGGGTGTGGAGAAAAGGGAACCCTCTTGCACTGTTGGTGGGAATGTAAATTGATACAGACACTATGGAGAACAGTATGGAGTTTCTTTTAAAAACTAAAAATAGAATTAACATATGATACAGCAATCCTACTACTGGGCATATACCCAGAGTAAGCCATAATTCAAAAAGACACATGCACCCCAATGTTCATTGCAGCGCTATTTACAATAGGCAGGTTATGGAAGGAACCTAAATGCCCATCGACAGATGAATGGCTAAAGAAGTTTTGGTACATATATACAATGGAATATTACTGAGCCATAAAAAAGGAACGAAATTAGGCCATTTGTTGAGACATGGATGGATCTAGAGACTCATACAAGAATGAAGTAAGTCAGAAAGAGAAAAACGAATATCGTATATTAATGCATATATGTGGGACCTAGAAAAATGGTACAGATGAAGCAGTTTGCAGGGCAGAAACTGAGACACAGATGTAGAGAACAAATATATGGACACCAAAGGGGGAAAGCTGTGGGGGGGGGTGTGTGGGGGTGTGTGTGATGAATTGGGCGATTGGTATTGACATATATACACTTGTGTATATAAAATTGATGACTAATAACCTGTTGTAAAAAAAAATGTGCCTTCTTGATAAAATGTTTAAAAACAAATTTTTGAGAAAATATATTACTCAGATATTTTTAAAACTCACAAAAAATGCACCAAAATCTTTGAGAAATTAATATGGAAATCTTAAAATTGAAAAAGTAATACTGGAAAGAATAGTCAGTAGCAATTAAGCCAATTTTACAAGATAAAAACAGAAAAATAAATTTACTTACCTTACATTTAGAATGATTGTGATGATAAATAGCTGTCATATGTTTGTAACAGAAAATGAAAATGAAATAAAAATATTTAAATTAAAAAGCAAAGTATAAAACACAGCAAATTAATACAATAAGTAACTTTTGAAAAGTCAAAAGTTGTTTTTTTAATTTCAATTAGGTAAATATGTCTGTAAAAATCTTGGAAAATGAATTTTTACCTAAGGTCTGTTTTGATTAAAAACAAGGATACATATATTCTAAATCATTTCAGAATTATTTACAGAACAAAAAATTCACGAAAGATAGAACAAATACACTAGATAAGGTAAAATGTTATTGTTTAAATTCTGTTTATAGGAAGCAAACATTTGAGATTGTATCAAAATACAAAATTGGGAAAAAATCTGCTTCTAAAGAATTAGATTAAAACGGAATGATGTGGAAGAGCTTAAAGCCAAAAATATATGTTACAGAAACCTACACCCAATTAAGGAAAAGACAACAATATTAATATCCAGCAAAAATAATAGAAGAGTAGCACAGTCAGTGATGAATATCAATCAAACTTGAACTTCAATGCACCAAATTAATAGGCATGCAATTAAAAACAAGGTTAGGGACTTCCCTGGTGGCGCAGTGGTTAAGAATCCACCTGTCAGTGCAGGGGACACAGGTTCGATTCCTGGTCTGGGAATTTCCCACATGCCACGAGCAACTAAGCCCGTGTACCACAACTACTGAGCCTGTGCTCTAGGGCCCACGTGCTGCAACTACTGAAGCCCACACACCTAGAGCCCACAACAAGAGAAGCCACCGCAATGAGAAGCCCGTGCACCGCAAGGAAGAGTAGCCCCTGCTCGCCACAACTAGAGAAAAGTTCACGTGCAGCAACAAAGAAGACCCAACGCAGCGAAAACAAAACAAAACAAAAAAAACAAGGTTAGCCACTGAAAGACAAACCAACAACTCTCTAATTTTACTGGCATGCTTTAACACGTGACCTTATTTCACCCTACACAAGAATACCTGAATTTAAAAGAGAGGATTTGGTTAATCCAATCAACATAATGGAACTAACGGATACGCAAATCCTTATGCTTTACTAAGATTTTACTCACATTTTACATCTCTATTTGAACATATGTTCAATGGGCTATTTATGTAACTTTTCTTTATAAATTTTAAAAAATTAAAAATAATTGTGTACATTAAAAACCTAAAGTGCTTTTCTCTTTCTTTCTTTCTTTTTTTTGGCCACGCAGCTTGCAGGATCTTAGTTCCATCACCAGGGATCCAATCCTGCCCTGGCAGTGAAAAAAAAGTCTTTTTAAAAATTAAGACTATAATAAAAACATAGTTATAAATAAATGGAAGTCAAAAAAGCATTACTGCATCTAAGATTTTATTTCGTAAGCCAAAAATTGATAAAAATTAGTTTTTTGAAAACATGATTAATAATAAAAGAACAAAATGGTCCTAATTCATACCCAACAGCAGCATTTTAGGTGACACACAAACATCAGATCTAAGGGGAAAATTGTTGAGGGAAAAATTACCATCTCAGCTTTTATATTTTATAAAAAAAAATTTAGATACTTAATGTGAACACAGATAATGCTTCTTTGAAAAGAAAATAGGGTTAGCCTTGAATTCTAACAAGCTGTGATGTTGCTGAAAAGTAGGCGTAGAAAATGCTGTGTACTTTCTGAGGGATGTATTATATTCAATCTTTGTATATCCTGTAAATGTATTCATTTATACTTATAGAGATTTCAGTGTGCTTTCAAATTTGGTTTGCCTAATTCTAGAAGGTTGCTTATTAAATTGTACAATGGAGTTTTAAAACAGACTTAAAAAAAAGAAACTAAATAGAATAGTTTCTCTCTGAATATGGTTTTGCTGTAACTAACATTACTATTGACCCAATGATTTCTATTTTGCATTGTGATCATCAAAGTTCTATTCTTAACCTTCTTGCTGTACATTTTTTTCCTAGACAATTATGTCCAATTCATTATTTTAACACATACACTGATAATGTCTGATCATTATGACCATCTTAGACTAATAATACCTATGGATTCAATATTTTTAGTTGAAGTCCTCAAAATGCCTCAATTTTGATATAGCTCAAATATAGAACCTAACACGAACTCACCTCCAAAATCTTCATTTCCTTGCACATGCTTATTCAGTAAGTGTATTCACTATTCCCCCAAGGCAGGAATCTGTCAACTATCTAAAGTGCTATTCTTTTTTTTTTTTTTACCAACCTAACAAATCAAATTAAATTTAGGGTTATATTAAAAAACATTAAGCTACTTTCTATTCCATATCCCTACTGCAATTGCCAAGGATCTCCAAGGTGGTTATCTTCACTCCAAGATTTCAAATTCCTACTTCTAATTTATCCTCCAGACTGCTTCCACAATTATCGTTCCTGCCCCGTAAAGTTTACATCTAAGCTCTATAACATTTGAGACAAGTTCCTCCAATATTCACTTGTTTGCCTTTATAAACATTTCACATCTGTTGCTTTCTTGACTCTCTACTCTAGACTTACCAAATTGTTTTTTGTACTGATACCATGTTTTTTCTCATCTCCATGACATTGAAGTTGTTCTTTCCTGAAACATCTTCCTCATCCTTCCTTGTTGTTCCTCTCTGCATTTCTTAAGGCTGTGTGAGCATGCTCTATAAAGCCCCCTTTGATTTCTTATAAGCAGAATAAGTTGCTTATTCTTTCTTGTAAATTGTCATACTTCCTCAATTACATATTCCTCATCTGCTCTGTTTGATTATATAAGAATTTACTTCTGTTGAGATTAGAAAAAGTTAAAAGAGGCAAAGAGTTAGATCTTTTTAATTTAAGCCTTGGGAGAAATAAACATAGCTGCAATTAAGTTAACCTTAACTTAGACCTAAAGTAAGGATGGTATTCGGAAACAACAGCTACAAGTATATGCTTTGACATGAACTAATCATGCACAAAGCTAAGATTACATTCAAATACATGTTTCTTTCTCCAGATCTATACTTTCTGCACAGTATTTCTCACCATACAACAGCTGTAAAAAATATATTGTAATCTTACCACACACATTTTTCTCTTTGCTGAAGTGTCATGCAAAGAGAAAACTCCTTAATGAACTTGAATTCAGAGTGCTTTAAGATTTTATTGCAAGTCAATTTGAAGACATTTAAAATTGGCTCTTATACCAATCAGAAAATCTTTGCAAGTATTCGCATATTTTTTCCATTGAAATGCCTTTAGAGACAAATTTGTCTTCCCTTACTTTACTATGTTTTTTATATTTTAGCTATCTGAAGACTGTGTTGTTTTATGTTAAATTTGCTTGGTTATTTGTTTTTATAATTAAAAACATTATTATTAATTCCTTAGTATAATATTTTTGCCACAAGTAAAAATAATTGTACTCCTTGGTCTCTAAGTATTCAAACTGAAGGGGAGTTGTCAGGAATAAAGGGAATTTAATTTATTTTATTTTAAATAAGTTATTAGGACTTTTTCAAAAGTTCTTTTTCTTTTTAAAGTTGGCCCATAGTAGTCAACATAATGATCCTCAAGAGATGTTCATTACTAATCTCTGAAAACTGTGAATGTGATACCTTACATAGAAAAAGGGCTTTGCAGATGTGATTAACGATCCTGAGATGGAGAGAATACCATGAATTATCTGGGTGGGCCCAACAGAGTAACAAGGGCCATAATAATGGAAAGAGGAAGGTAGAATAGTCAACCAGAATAGGAGATGCAACTACAGAAGAGGTCAGAGAGAAAGAGATTTGAAGACGCAAGTGGTCTCTAGAAGCTGGAAACAGATTCCTTCCCACTTCCTACCCTGTCAGCACCTTGATTTTAAAACTTCTGGCCCCCAGAACTGTAAGATAATGAATTTCTGTTGTCCTAAGCCACTAAGTTTATGGCAATTTGTTACAGCAGCAATAGGAAACTAGACCATGGCCAAGACTAGAAACGTCTTGGATCATAGAAATAATTTTGTAAAACATGGGGAAGAGAACTAATATATATCAAATACTTCAATGTACCAGGAATAACAGAGGCTACACAATTTGCAAATATTATTTTCAAAATTTTGTGAGGTAGGTCTTTCTCCAGTTTTTCAGCTAAGACTTGGTAACTTGAACAACACCAAAAAACAAAAAAACAAACAAAAAAATCACAGTTAAACGATGTAACTGGTTTTCAAAACGAGTATCCTTGGCCTTAAAATGTACTGTTGTTCTAATGCATGATTGACTAATTTTACATCAAAATTATTTCCGAATCTGAAAACATCTGAAGGAACACCATCATCCCTGGCTTATTTTCATTATAAAGACTATTTTTTTATTGACTTTATGAGACCTTTAGGTATTTGTGATTCATAAAGGATACTATATAAAATACCATGCTTTGATTCTGTACCATTTATGTTTCTGATATCATTACTCTGCAAGCTTAAATTTAAAAAGTTGATATCATAAATTGTATTTGCATTTCATTTCAGATATGTAAAAATTAGTTTATATTCTAATTTATTCTATATAATTGTGGGTTTTCCCTACTAACCAAATTCTTAGCTTTATAGAGTCCTTTTTGTCTACCTTTTACTTCTTCTTCCGATGCATCTGTTCGTAAAATAGTGACTTACATCTGGCATTATCAAAGAACCACCAAAGGAAGTCTTAAGTTTTCTATTAGTTTGCATCTTCTGCTGTGGCTAAACACTGCTCTCCTAAATCATTATTTAATATCTCAAAGTTTCAAAATGTTCAGTGTTAGGTAAAGCATGGCACAGACACATTCAGGTGCCACTCAGTATCACTGAGTACAAGTAGAATATTGGAGCTATTGGGGAATCTTACAAGCAGAGAAGCAAAGGGGTTAGAATCATCCCATGCTTAATACCTAGCCTAACTGGATTGCAAGCATCATGGAGAGTGCTCCCGAAAAGTCCTTCTATTTGCTGAAAGCTCTCTATATTTAAGGGAGTAAATGAGGAAAAATCTAAGTTCTCTAATCAAAGAAGGCTTTGCTAGAAAGGGGAAGTTTTTGAAACTCAGTGGTCCACATCGCTCAGATCTTCCATTGAACTAACTCTGAGCTCTAGGAAAAGTTGCGAACCTGCTGAAAAAGAAGAGGAAATGTACCAAGGCCAGATAAATTGCATAAATGGCTAGAAGAATCTAGGAAACTTCAGGTAATTTGCCTTTTCATCATCCAACTGATGTTGGTCCAAACACATACAATGTCTATATTAGAGATTCTTAAACTATTGCATGCTAAATAATCACCTGGAGGGCTTGTTAAATTAAAATGCAGAGCAGTGGGCCCCATTCTAAGAGTTTCTCAGAAGTTCCCAGGAAATGCTGATGCTTCTGATCCACTATGAGAGGCCTTATCTTTCAGAACCTCCCTTACTTCATGGTATATGTGACTTCCAAGTCATTTCATTCAATATATTCCAGCCTGAAAAAGAGCTAAAGTTAACAGATATATACATATTGGCTCAGTCACGTCTGGATCCCAGTTCTACCACCCACTAATAAGCTGTTCCCTGTTGTGAAGTAAAAATGTAAAGTGTAAAACACATCAAAAACGTGTTCTGTTATAACAGCAAATCTGAAATAAACAGAATCTTTTTTAAAAAGCAAGAATGTAGGAGTACAGAGAGCATTTTGTGTATGATTTTAATACGAGAAATACTTCCCTGGTAAACCCGTATGTGGTTTACCAAATACATAAGTGACAACAGAGGAAAACTGTGAAGAGAGCTATGTACACATCTTGGGGCTCTGATTTAATCAGAATTGCTTGAGCATTGCCTCCTGAGATTTTTCATCAGAATGTCACTTTTTGAGATGAAGCATATGAATAAATTGGAATATATATTTTAGGATATGCTGTATATATTTAATATAACATGATCATGGAGTAAAACTTTAAGGTTAATCAATTAACATTAAAATGTGAAAAGGAAATTGTACCGGACACTTGTGAAAAATAGCAAGAAAGAATCTATTAACACTTACTGCAATAGGAAATAATTCAGGTGTAATTTTTGATTTCAGAACTTTCCTGTGGAATTAAGCTGAAATTAGTCTCTGCTGCAATCACATACTTGTTTAGATTTAATCCTTCACTTCTCCTGCCTTCCTCACTCCTCCTGAGGCACTGTTTTCATTTTTTTTTTTTTTTTTTGCGTTATGCGGGCCTCTCACTGATGTGGACGCGCAGGCTCAGTGGCCATGGCTCATGGGCCTAGCCGCTCCGCGGCATGTGGGATCTTCCCGGACCAGGGCACGAACCGGCGTCCCCTGCATCGGCAGGCGGACTCTCAACCACTGCGCCACCAGGGAAGGCCCTGAGGCACTGTTTTCTAATGAATTGCTTGAACTTCTCTGACTGCTTCTCGGAAATGCAACCTAAGATGATTGCCATGTGGCTGACAGGGTCTTGGTCTTGCTCCGGCCGGGTGTCAGGCCTGTACCTCTGAGGTGGGGAGAGCCGAGTTCACGAATTTGGCCCACCAGAGATCTCCCAGCTCCACATAATATCAAACGGCAAAAGCTCTCCCAGAGAAGTCCATCTCAACGCTAAGACCCAGCTCCACTCAATGACCAGCAAGCAACAGTGCTGGACACCCTATGCCAAACAACTAGCAAGACAAAACACAACCCCACCCATTAACAGAGAGGCTGCCTAAAATCATAAAAAGGTCACAGGAACCCCTAAACACACCACCGGACGTGGTCCTGCCCACCAGAAAGACACAATCCAGCCTCATCCACCAGAACACAGGCATCAGTCCACTCGACTGGGAAGCCTACACAACCCACTGAACCAACTTTAGCCACTGGGGACAGACACCAAAAACAACAGGAACTACGAGCCTGCAGCCTGCAAAAAGGAGACCCCAAACACAGTAAGTTAAGCAAAATGAGAAGACACAGAGTTACACATAGCAGATGAGGGAGCAAGATAAAAACCCATCAGACCAAACAAATGAAGAGGAAATAGGCAGTCTACCTGAAAGAGAATTCAGAATAATGATAGTAGAGATGATCCAAAATCTTGGAAATAGAATGGAGAAAATAAATGAAACATTTAACAAGGACCTAGAAGAACTAAAGAGCAAACAAACAATGATGAAAAACACAATAAATGAAATTAAAAATTCTCTAGAAGGAATCAACAGCAGATAACTGACGCAAAAGAATGCATAAGTCACCAGGAAGATAAAATAGTGGAAATAACTACCACAGGGGAGAATAAAGAAAAAAGAATGAAAAGAATTGAGGACAGTCTCAGAGACCGCTGGGACAATACTAAACACACCAACATTCAAATTATATGGGTCCCAGAAGAAAAAAAGGAAAACAAAGTGAATCAGAAAATATTTGAATGGATTATAGGTGAAAACTTCCCTAATATGTGAAAGGAAATAGTCAATCAAGCCCAGGAAGCACAGAGAGTCCCATACAGGATAAGTATAAGGAGAAATACGACAAGGCACATATTAATCAAACTATCAAAAATTAAATACAAAGAAAAAATATTAAAAGCAGCAAGGGAAAACAACAAATAACATACAAGGTAATCCCCATAAGGTTAACAGCTGATCTTTCAGCAGAAACTCTACAAGCCAGAAGGGAGTGGCAGGACATATTTAAAGTGATGAAAGGGAAAAACCTACAACCAAGATTACTCTATCCAGCAAGGACCTCATTCAGATTAGACGGAGAAATTAAAGCCTTTACAGGCAAGCAAAAGCTAAGAGAAATCAGCGCCACCAAACCAGCTTAGCAACAAATGCTAAAGGAACTTTGCTAGGCAGGAAGCACAAGAGAAGGAAAAGACCTACAATAACACACGCAAAACAATTAAGAAAATGGTAACAGGTACATACATATTGATAACTACTGTATATGTAAATGGACTAAATGCTCCAACCAAAAGACATAGACTGGCTGAATAGATACAAAAACAAGACCTGTATATATGCTGTCTCCAAGAGACCCACTTCAGACCTAGGGACACATACAGACTGAAAGTGAGGGGATGGAAAAAGATATTCCATGCAAATGGAAATCAAAAGAAAGCTAGAGTAGCAATTCTTGTATCAGAAAAAATAGACATTAAAATAAAGACTATTAAAAGAGACAAAGAAGGACACGACATAATGATCAAGGGATCAATCCAAGAAGAAGATATAACAATTGTAAATGTTTATGCACCCAACATAGGAGCACCTCAATACATAAGGCAAATGCTAACAGCCATAAAAGGGGAAATCAACAGAAACACAATCATAGTAGGGGACTTTAACACCCTACTTTCACAAATGGACAGATCATCCAAAACAAATATAAATAAGGAAACACATACTTTAAATGACACATAAAACAAGATGGACTTAAGTGATATTTATAGGACATTCCATCCAAAAACAACAGAATACACTTTCTTCTCAAGTCGTCATGGAACATTCTCCAGGATAGATCATATCTTGGGTCACAAATCAAACCTTGGTGAATTTAAGAAAATTGAAATCGCATCAAGTATCTTTTCTGACCGCAACACTATGAGACTAGATGTCAATTACAGGAAAAAATTTGTAAAAAATACAAACACAAGGAGGCTAAACGATACACTGCTAAATAACCAAGAGATCACTGAAGAAATCAAAGAGGAAATCAAAAAACACCTAGAAACAAATGACAATGAAAACACAATGACCCAAAACCTATGGAATGCAGCAAAAGTAGTCCTAAGTAGGAAGTTTATAGCAATACAATCCTACCACAAGAAACAAGAAACATCTCAAATAAACAAACTACCATTACACCTAAAGCAATTACAGAAAGAAGAAAAAAAACGCCCAAAGTTAGCAGAACGACAGAAATCATAAAGATCAGATGAGAAGTAAATGAAAATAAATGAAGAAAATTATAGCAAAGATCAATAAAACTAAAAGCTGGCTCTGTGAGAAGATAAAAAAATTTGATAAACCATTAGTCAGACTGAAGAAGAAAAAAAGGAAGACTCAAATCAATAGAATTAGGAATGAAAAATGAGGGGTAACAACTGACACTGCAGAATTACAATGGATCATGAGAGATGACTACAAGCAACTATATACCAATAAAATGAACAACCTGGAAGAAATGAACAAATTCTTAGAACAGCACAACCTTCTGAGACTGAACCAGGAAGAAATAGAACATATAAACACACCCATCACAAGCACTGAAATGGAGACTGTGATTAAGTTCTTCAGCAAACAAAAGCCCAGGACCAGATAGTTTCACAGGCAAATTCTATCAAACATTTAGAGAAGAGCTAACACCTATCCTTCTCAAACTCTTCCAAAATATAACAGAGGGAGGAACACTCACAAACTCATTCTACGAAGCCAGCATCACCCTGATACCAAAAACAGACAAAGATGTCACAAAGAAAGAAAACTACAGGCCAATATCACTGATGAACAAACATGCAAAAATCCTTAACAAAATATTAGCAAACAGAATCCAACAGCACATTAAAAGGATCATACAGAATGATCAAATGGGGTTTATCCAGGAATGCAAGGATTCATCAATATACGCAAACCAATCAATGTGATAAACCATATTAACAAATTGAAGGAGAAAAACTTTAGGATCATCTCAATAGATGCAGGAAAAGCTTTTGACAAAATTCAACACCTATTTATGAGAAAAACCCTCCAGAAAGTAGGCATAGAGGGAAGTTACCTCAACATAATAAAGGCCATAAATGACAAACCCACAGCCAATATCATTCTCATAGGTGAAAAACTGAAAATATTTCCAATAAGATCAGGAAGAAGACAAGCTTTTCCACTGTCACCAGTATTTATTCAACACAGTTTTGGAAGTTTTAGCCACAGCAATCAGAGAAGAAAAATAAATAAAAGGAATACAAATTGGAAAAGAAGAAGTAAAGTTGTCACTATTTGCAGATGACATGATACTATACATAGAGAATCCTAAAGATGCTACAAAAAAACTACTACAGCTAATCAATGAATTTGGTAAAGTAGCAGGATACAAAATTAATGCACAGAAATCTCTTGCATTCCTATACATGAATGATAAAAAATCTGAAAGAGTAATTAAGGAAACACTCCCATTTATCACTGCAAAAAAAAGAATAAAATACCTAGGAATAAACCTACTTAAGGAGACAAAAAACCTGTATGCAGAAAACTATAAAACCCTGAGGAAAGAAATTAAAGATGATACAAACATATGGAGAGATATACCATGTTCTTGGATTCGAAGAATCAACATTCTAAAAATGACTATACTACCCAAAGCATTCTACAGGTTTAATGCAATCCCTATCAAACTGCCAAAGGCATTTTTCACAGAACTAGTACAGAAAATTTCACGATTTGTAAAGAAACACAGAAGACCCCGAATAGCCAAAACAATCTTGAAAAAGAAAAATGGAGCTGGAGGAATCAGGCTCCCGGACTTCAGACTAGACTACAAAGCTACAGTAATCAAGACAGTATGGTACTGGCACAAAAACAGAAATACAGATCAATGAAACAGCATAGAAAGCTCAGAGAAAAACCCACGCACATATGGTCACCATATTTTTGATAAAGGAGGCAAGAATATACAATGGAGAAAAGAGAGCCTCTTCAATAAGTGGTGCTGGGAAAATTGGACAGCTCCATGTGAAAGAATGAAATTAGAACACTCCTTAACACCATATACAAAAATAAACTCAAAATGGATTAAAGACCTAAATGTAAGGCAAGACACTATAAAACTCTTAGAGGAAAACATAGGCAGAACACTATGACATAAATCACAGCATGACCTTTTTGACCCACCTCCTAGAGAAATGGACATAAAAACAAAAATAAACAAATGGGATCTAATGAAACTTAAAAGCTTTTGCACAGGAAAGGAAACCATAAACAAGACAAAGAGACAACCCTTAGAATGGGAAAATATATCTGCCAATGAAGCAACTGACAAAGGATTAATCTCCAAAATTTACAAGCAGCTCATGCAGCTCAATATCCAAAAAACAAACAACCCCAACCAAAAATGGGCAGAAAACCTAAATAGACAGTTCTCCAAAGAAGATATAGAGATTGTCAAAAAACACATGAAAGGATGCTCAGCATCACTAATCATTAGAGAAATGCAAATCAAAACTACAGTGAGGTATCACCTCACACCAGTGAGAATGGCCATCATCAAAATATCTACAAACAATAAATGCTGGAGAGGGTGTGGAGAAAAGGGAACCCTCTTGCACTGTTGGTGGGAATGTAAATTGATACAGCCACTATGGAGAACAGTATGGAGGCTCCTTAAAATACTAAAAATAGAACTACCATATGACCCAGCAATCCCACTACTGGGCATATACACTGAGAAAACCATAAGTCAAAAAGAGTCATGTACCACAATGTTCATTGCAGCTCTATTTACAATAGCCAGGACATGGAAGCAATCCAAGCATTCACTGACAGATGAATGGATAAAGAAGATGTGGCACATAAATACAATGGAACATTACTCAGCCACATAAAGAGATGAAATTGAGTTATTTTTAGTGAGGTGGATGGACCTAGAGTCTGTCATACAGAGTGAAGTAAGTGAGAAAGAGAAAAACAAATACCATATGCTAACACATACATATGAAATCTAAAAAGAACAAAAACAAAAAAAAATGGTTCTGAAGAACCTAGGGACAGGACAAGAATAAAGATGCAGAGGTAGAGAATGGACTTGAGGGCACAGGGTGGGGGAAGGGTAAGCTGAGACGAAGTGAGAGAGTGATATTGGCATATATATACTAACAAATGTAAAATAGATAGCTAGTGGGAAATAGCCACATAGCACAGGGATATTCGCCCAGTGCTTTGTGACCACCTGGAGTGGTGGGATAGGGAGGGCAGCGGGGCGATGCAAGAAAGAAGAGATATGTGGAAATATGTATATGTATATCTGATTCACTTTGTTATAAAGCAGAAACTAAGACAACATTGTCAATCAATTATACTGGAATAAAGGTGTTAAAAAAATTAGTGCAATAGAGGTCAAGTCTATAGAGAAGAGATATTAAACTCAACTCCAGTGAAACAAAAGGCAGAAAGACTTTTAAACTCTAGGTGGATGAATCGAAAAGTACTGGAGATCTTAGTGGAGGAGTGGTCTATGTGATTAGACTATCAGGGTTTGCTAACTGGTGCTTATCACAGTAAGGCTCCTACTATCCCACACAGAATGGGAGATACAGGTCTTACTTTTCTAATGATTACATTTCAAAAGGATGGTCCCAGGTCCTAGAGAAAGAACTCATGCATTGTAGAATTTTTATATCTATCTTAAAAAGGTTAGAGAAATAACTTAAAATTGAAAGTTTTCTATAGTAAATGCTTTAAGAAAAGGGAGGTCAGGGGATTATAGTCAGAAAGGAACCTGTCTAAAGTCTAGTGAACCTGAAGGGAATAGTAAGGCCTTTTTGGTCAGCGTATATGGTATATAATTTGAACAACATAATTATAATACTAAAAACATTAAAATTATCTTGAACAAATTTTAATGTTTTCTTTAGGATTTAAAATTTACTATAGAAATGTGATATTTCAGGATGTTCCTTTTTTTTTCTCACTATCTTATAAATGTATAAAAAGGCCAGTGGGTAAATAATTCAGTTAGTAGGATGTTGGGTTATATTTTTCTCTAGTTCAAGAACATAAGGCAGAAGAATGTTTTTCTAGTATTTTTAAAAACATGACAGAGATTTTTGTTATTGCTATCAATGCTATAAAACTGAATTTTGAACAGTTTGGAAATCTAATTCATACCATACAGGTTTTTGTGAGGAGTACAACTATGAAAACTGGATAGTTCAAACAATAATGGTGATGATTTACATTTTCAATACATTTAAAAATATATATATCAACACAAAATTTGGTACCATCAATTACATAGTTTTATAACCCTGATTCATTTTTCTGTATTTATAATCAGATCAGTAACACGTTGACATGAGTATTGAAAAAAAAATTCTATCCAAGTTTATTATTTTAACTTTTGCTGGTGAGATCAAGTAAATTGTTTTTACAAGTGATGTGGGTGAGGAGAGTTCAGTTATTTTGCTTGTCTAACTGTGAAATTATTACAACTGGTAAAGACAAGAAAACACTTTAAAAAAAAAGAAATAAGTTTTATGGAAATTTAGAATAACACTACAGAGCTAAGTAATTCTGAAGTAAATTGAAACAATCTCCATTAGGTTATGCATAAAAACAAAAGCAAAAACCAAAACCAAAATACCCATCAAGCAAAGAAAAAAACAAAACAAAACAAAATTATAGGGACTTTATTTAAATTATTCTAGCACTAAGGAGAAAAGAAGAAAAAAATCACCTCTCCAAATTCAGTGCTATTCTTGGCCCACTGAAGGGGGGCAGAATTTGCCACCCCAAAATAGGTATCTTTGGCATTAAGATTATTTTGAGCTGGTTATTTTTAAGGAACTGCAGTCACAGGAGAAGCTGTGAAAAACTAGTAGAAGTTACCGTTTTGTAAAAGACATTTACATTTATACGGAAAATCTCCATTTGTAAGGGTGTTTCCCTCTCTGTACCAGGATTACTTCATGTCTAGAAACTTATCATTGGAGAAGGTGGGAACTTAAATTTGCATAACAACCATACCCTTGTTTACTGTGCTTTGCCTGATAACCTCCCATAACTGACTGTCCCCATACCCAATATCGTCCTTTTGTTTTTAGCTGAAGATGGTATTTAAGGTCATGGCTTGGGCCATTTCAGGGAGTTACTCAGTTTTCCTAGGTGTCTCCCATGTATACAGGAGGTATACATATCACTAAATTTCTGTTCATTTTTCTCCTTAATCTGTCTTTTATTACAGAGTGTCTTAGCCAAGAACATAGAAAGGTAGAGGGAAATTTATTTTTCCTCCCCCACACTCCTGAGATTTATTGCGTATCAGAATAAAATTAGTTTGTGCTTTGAAAAGGGTCCAAATTATCTGGCTGTAGCATTTCCAAGGTTCTTAGGAATAAGACTGAATCGAAGACATCAAATGTCATTGGAGTAAGCAACAATAATAGTGCTATGGTAATACTGATAATGAGGCATATAATGAACTGGACTTCATTTTGGAGATCCTCAGTGACCAAAAAGAGAATTGCAAATGAAGTGGAAATTTAGAGAAGATTAGTCAGGGATGATGAGAAAAGACTATTTTAAAAGGTAAAATTTCAGGTTGGTGACAATTTAGTGTAATGAGATTCTACTCTAAGTGAAAATCCATTAAATGACAGAAATAATTTAAACAATGAGAAATTCTATAAGATGAGACAGCAAAGTCCATATATTCAGAAGAGATGTTCCATCCTGACATCGGTTCCTGAAAACCACAAAACCACAATGAATCTTTTTCAGTCACTAGTCCATTTTGATCAATTCAATCAATGTAAATAAGCCAAATAATCCAAGAACTCTTTTTCTTTACTTCATTGAATTAATTTATTGTTAAACTTTTGTTGAACTATTGTGCAAATTAACAGGTATATTTTATCACTTAAATGTATAAGTCTGTAAACAATTTGCTGAATTTATTTGCTTTTTTCAAGTTTACTTTATAAATTTCTTTGTATATATAATGATGCAAGTCTATCTACCTATCTATCTATGTTTACATAGAAAATAACCAAAAAGCAATCTTTAAAATGTAACAGTAATGATTCACCTATGTAAGTGTTTTTTGTTGTTAGAAAAATGTCCTTTACCATAAAAGCCTCTTTGAGAAAGGCACTTTTCCACTAACAGTGTTGTTTTCCACTGTTATAAGTAGATACCTAGTTCCATCATTTATCATCTGTATGCCAAATTATGGGAATGGGGGTTGGGAGATGGATCATTTAGGGAAGCTCGCTGATGTTCATTGATGAAATACATAACTGGAAGTGACTTTCCAAAGCATTTAGCCCTTTCCATCATTTACAGATAAGGGAATAAAAGATCATAGAGTATACTGATTTATAAAGGTTATAACATTGAAAACCATGATAGTATTAGAATCCAGTATTTTTAATGTCTATATCAGTGCTTAGAAAGAATTTCTTTAAATATTCTACTAAGTAGATAGCATTAACTGTAGTGGTAATAAAAATAATAAATTACTCTAAAATTGTTTCAACAAACACTTTTTGCCTCCACTTTTAAATTCTCAGCATATTTATTGAGAGTCACATCCAAATTTCCAGTTCATTTTCCATTTCATTTTTTATATTCTAAAAAAATAAGTAAAAGTTTGAAACTAATTTCAAGAAAGATATGTGCCTGCTTTCAGATTATAGTTTTATCACCTATCCTTTCTTCAGGAAAAAAAGGAGTTAGTTGAGTAAACGTACACATATTTTCCTGCATACAGGGAAATACTAAAATAATATGTAATACCCAGAATCTAGAAAGGAAATATGTAAAATTAATCATTTTCAATACCCTGGAAATGTTCCATTTACACACACACACACACACATAATCTTGTAATCAATATTTAAGTAGAACAAACTTAACTGGTAATATTTAAGAAAAAGTCTATTGTAAAGAGGATGCTGGGATAAGTGAAACTGAGCCCCCGCAAAAACCGAGTTCCCCCGCTGAGTCAATTTGCCTCTCTATCCAAAACTTTATTCCCTTTCTTTTCCTTCCCCTGTTGCCCTCAGGACTGAAGAGTATCAAAGAAAAGGTGGGACTGAAATCAAGCAGGACCATGAAAGGCCTTCTTGGGTCCAAAAGTTCCACCATGTTCCCGTTTCTTGTTTGTAGAAAAAGGCTTTAGTCTCCTAGGCCTTCCCTGATTCCAAAGAACAGACTCAAGCAGTTAACTAAATAGGGAAATGAGTGAATGAAGAAACAAAAGAAAAGCAGTCAAGCAAGAAAAGGAATGATATCTTAATAGTTCAGCAATAAAACAGAGTCCTAATTCCTTCTCAAAGGATACACATAACCATCTGTTGCATATCTTTGAGTTGGTTTGCAGAAACTAAGGCCTTCACCCAGGTGGAGGATGGTGACTACACACTGACCACAAGCACATAGACTCCAGATGGGTTGAAACAAGAGGTTGATGATTAAGATTCCTGAAACGTCCTGTTACCTCACCACCAGCCAATCATAAAATCTCACACTCTGCAACCCTCACTCCCAATGTTGCCTTTAAAGCCCTTCCCTGAAAGCTACTGGGAGTTCAGATATTTTGAGCATAAGCTGCCCATTTTCCTTGCTGGGAGCCATGCAATAAAGGTTGTGCTTTCCTTCACCACAACCCCATGTCAGTAGATTGGCTTTGCTGTGCAAGTGGTAAAGCAGATCCAAGTTCAGTTCGGTAACATAAGTACTACAGTTTTGTAGATTTTTCTGTCATCAGTCCTCCCTGCTCTTTTCTAACTGGATAATTCAAGGTTAATTCATAAATTTGGACAGAAGTTTTGGTTATGAGCATGGAATATTCAGTGCCATAACTCCTAATTTCATGAGAAAAACTGAATCATAACATGCTGTATCATCTGGTAGGGTTCAAATATTTGCCTCTGGCAAATAGTAATCTTCGGCATATTGGTGTGTCTTGTTTGAACAAAAATAATTAGTACTTAATATAATAATTGTAATATGTAAAAATAAAAATTTATGTAATTCTTCATTATGTATTTATTTAAAATCTCTATAATCCTTTACCAGTCTATATAATAATTAAATACCAATTAGCTGATATAAAGAAAAATTGGATTTTATGTATTGTAAGTTGTAGTGTTTTCTTACTAATATTTAATTTCTTTAAAAATATCTAATTATAAATACAATAAAACATTTTACCTACAAGTTAATAATTATTAACATTATTATCCTTTTTTTGGTTGAGATTTTGTTTCTTTTTAATGTTCTTCCAAGTGAAATAGTTAGGAACATTATGAGTATAAATGATCTCCAAGATCATTGTCAATAACAAGTATTATTTTCATTTAGTTAATGAAACACAATTATTGTGGTTGACAATTCAGGGTGAAGAGAGAATAAGTAGTTATATTCTCAGCTTGAAACTGATGACTGACTCCTCAGAAGCCTTACTAAAATATTACTTTGTATGTGGATTCCTCCTGGGCCCAAGTTATTGAAAGTCTTAGCAGTAATTTGGTAGAACAGTTTCTCTCCTGTAACATAGACTTGTAGCCTGAATTTGGATGATATTTTCTTTTTATAACAACTCTTTAGTGTGGTTGAAATAAGCTCCATTTTACAGATTGGTCAATCTGTAGGAAAAAAAATTTCCATTAATCCTCATTTAAAATATAAAAAGGAAGCTTAATTTTTTCCTCAATCTGCTCATTACTAGAAAATAGCATAAATGATCAGAAAAGGAATTATCTAATTGATTATTTTTGTGCAATATTTTAAAAATATGAAGTAAATTATTTTATGAAAATTAATGCATATTTTGGTTTTCTCATTAGTCATGTGTAAATGTGCCAGGTACATACATCTACTGCATATATTTATAACCTTTGTTCCATAAGAGATCATGTCCAAGAGGCTGTCAAAAGTGAAATACCACAAAACACCCAAAGTCAATGAAAATATATTTCTGATTTACCAAATAAATCTTGCTCAATTGCCCTAAAACATTAAGCTCTTCACACTTCAAGCGGTCTTCTCTAATTGTTTTCATTAGCTTTGGATTTATCGCATAAGCTGGTCTATTGGGTCAAAGGAGATAGTGGAAAATCAGTTAAGAACACACAAAGGAAGTTGAATAGGGCATTTCAGAATTTAGTTAAGGAAATACCATTTTTCATATAGTAATGGGAGGAGAAAAATGTCTATAATATCGTGTCTTAATGAGTATATCTATTCTATTACTCTTCTCAGTTACTCAAAGCATTTGTGTAAATTTCCAAAGGAAAGCAAGGGTCTATTTCTGCGATGAGTCAGCAGGGGGCAGTAGGTATCACGGAAAGATGACTGAAGAAGCCTGAACAGTCTTTTCCAACGAGTTCCCTCGCAAACTCTTCTAAGAACAAACTTGTTACCAACAAATCATTTTGATGTTTCTTTGTGAGTTCTTTTATACACCTTGTTTGGAAATGAGCTGATGTAAAAAGCCAATTGTTATTCTCAATTTCCCTAGAGTATATTTGTTGAGTGTAGTTATTTTCAATGGGAGAAGTTTAATCCATATAAGTAAAAATCCCTATTGGAACATCAAGAATAACATAGTTAGATTTAAGTGAGCCCTTATCTTGATTTGAACAGCTTAGAATTTTACATGGGTGATACCCTCACCCAGTCCCCCATTCAGTAAAGATATTTAACTATAAATTTTTATTTTTCTATGTATTTGAGATTAAAACAATATTTAGAATGTAGACTATAAAGCTAAGGTTTTCTAAAATAAATCATTAAAACGTTAGAAATACTGTAGTGTCTTATAGTTCAAAAGCTGCTTCAATGAGAATATTTGCTTTGCTTTGTTTTCTGAAGTCCATTTAAAATATAGCTCTCTGTGGTTACTATGAGATAATGGTTGCTGATTATGTGATAGAGCTGCACAATAATAATTTGCAATCTGTCATGTGTGAAATCTTGCATTGAAGCAGGTAAACCCAGGCTGCTGAAGTGTGCTCTATATCATTGCATTGGATGTAGTAGCACAGATTGCATAACAGTATATAATAAAAACACTGTGTTTCTTCTATGATTAGAAATCAGATTACTATAAATTATCATTCTGCCAAATGTTTTAAAGATGTTTTATAAGTTTAATTGGAACTTTATACATTAAGTAAAATGATTTCCCACAAAAGTAGAAAATCTATTAGGAAGAAAAAGCAAAGTTTGCTCTACCTAGTTATTTTTCATAACCTCCAGAAGGTTTGAATAAATGTCATGTTCAATTCTACCCATTAACCTATTTCATTTTATTCTGTAATGAATATGGAAAAGATGATGAGGGGAGTTTACAAATGAGACAGACTATGACACTCACACGCTGAATAACATTACCGTGATTTTTATCTCCCAATGAAACTAGAAAATTAAAATTGTTCTGCAGAATGACCCTCATGTAAAAGTAAGGTCTTGTCCTTGAATGTTGTGATAAAGAAAAAATTCCAAGTGTATTATGCCACCTGTCACAACTTACGTGTCACAACTTGGACATATAAGATGTAGTATGCTGTCATCAAAATTTGCTAGCTGCTTCTAGCAACATTGTTGTTAAAAATTTTACTAGGTTTGTGCAGTAATCATAAAATTATCTTTATGTCTATGATAAAAAAACAATAACAAAAAAGCAGAAAGAATCAACTTTGTGTGTGAGTGCATAAATTTTATCCATGTGAAGTATATCTGGAACTTAAACCAAGGTAAATATGAAATGCAAAATGTGGGAAATTAATTTGGCAAGAAGGTTTAACAGGTTGCAAGGCTGGTTAAGAGAATGTAGAATCTTTATGGATGGGAAAGGTCTCATAGTTAATTAACATTAGTTTAGGATGGACCATGTGGAAAGAGACTGCTTGCCCGTCTTTTTAGCAAGAATAGGATAACTGGCTATGATGCCAAGAAAAAAAAGATGCCCCAGTCAAAACCAAGTATGAATAGAGTAAGCAGCAACCTTTTTCGAAATTGGGTACTTTCAATCTTAAAAAAAAAAAAAAAGAATAAAATTAAGTTACAGGAAAAATCAAATATTAACAACTTACTTTTCTGAGTGAAAAATCTCTATCAATCCGGGATTTCAGTGACATCAAATTTCTTAGGGAATAGGGCAATTACTCCCTGCCACAAAAACAGATATTTAATCAATAATAGTAGTAATGATGATGATAATAATAATAGCTAAAATTTCTTATTCTAAAATGATGTGCCAGGAACATTTCAAAGTACTTTCCCCATATTGTCTTATTAAATCCTCATGGCAAATGTTTGAGGCTGATATTAATTTCATTCCCATTGTATAGATGAAAATATTGAGGCAAAGAGTGGGTGGCATGCTGAACATTCTGGGAGCTAGTAAGTTGTAGAGCTGCGATTTGAATCTAAGAAATCTGAATTGAGAAATATAGGCTCCTTAATCAGATCTATAAAGTTATTTATTGAGAACTTGAAATAGTTAACAAATTTATGTTCTGATTTTCTGTTTCTAATTAACTTTTTGGACCATTAACATGTTACTAAAAAGCTTTTGGTCATATATTATAATGGTCAAAAATTTAAATCAACTAACACTGAAATTGTCTATTTCTATTAATTAACACACAGTGTAGTGCCTTCTCAACCATGCTTGGAGGTTTTCAATATGTCAGCTCTGATGGAGTTGAATGAAATGACATGAGATTTTATTTCACTAAACAAAAAACTTGTAGAGAACTACATGGGGGTCTGAAGAGGTTTTGGTTTTGTCTAAGCTTTCATATGAGGAAGGGGATAAAAATAGTTTAGGTGGAAAAATGCAGAGTAGAAGTCAGAAATAAATAACATGAACATTCCATTTCCTCTAAGTTGTTAGTTATAATATAACTCATATATTTCTCTGATTCTCTTCTTCTTTGCTTTCTCTATTATATTAACGCTATGCATTTTTCTTTTTATCCCATGATATTCTCACCTGCTTGAGATCAAGGTCCTTATTCATGTAATTTATTGGCCAGAAAAATGCATTGAATGATAATGAAAGAGGACAACATATATTGGGAAGTAACTATGTATCAGAATCTGTGCTAATTATTATATGTTCATTAGTTTCACTTAATGTTTACAACACGAAGGCCTGATAAATAAGTAGCTTAAGTTAAGCTTAAGCAATACTTAGTGGTGAGGTTGGAGTCCCTTCTGCTAACTCCAGAACTTAAGGTCAAAAAATGGGGAGTGGAAAGAAAGTGTGGTGAATAAACGAATGAATAAATGAACATACATATGAATGAGGCATGGTTCTCTGTTTTGCCTTATATTGCATGAAGCTAGTTGTTTCTGTATGTGCTGTGAAGTTTTTTGTTTTTTAAATTCTACTCTCGTAAAGTGTTTCCTTATATTTTAGAACTCTTTCTCACTAACAGAATTTATTTTCAGGATAAAAACTATTGAATGATCTATTCCACTGTGACTGTTTTGAAGTTTACACGGAATTGCTTAAGGTATAAGAAATTTACTGAGCTTTTGATAAACTGCCAAAAGCTTATACTGTTGTAATGTAATTTAAGAAAAATCCTTTTTCTCTGATTTTACATTCTTTTCTTCTAATATGATGTGTGTGTATATGTGTTTATTATGTGGATAATGGTTAAAAGTCAATGCAGTGAATTGTTGAGAAATTTTCATCATTGCTTTAATTTTCAGGGGAGTAAAGGAACTACTGGAGAGAGCTGGCTGCCATTTCTATCACAGACACCTTGCTTCTGCTATGTGTCTTGAATCAGAGAGGTGAGATGGGAAATATAGCCATAAATTATGAAATATGCGACTTAACATGATCTTCAATAGGATTTCTGACATGATCAGATTGCCAATGTTCTGATCCTCACCTCTACAAACAAAGAGAAGTGGGCACAACTTAGGTAGAAGAGAGATTGATTTCATTCATTTTTTAAAAAAAATATGTTTATTCTTTGTCTCTGTCAAATAAATTAAAATCAGGTTTAAAAACATCAAGATTTTAACACAATTATCATGCTATGTTAGTGGATTTATAAAAGCAATAAAAAGCTTTTCTACAATTTCTATGAACTAGATATATTACTGATAGGAAGTTGAAATCTTGTGCTTGTAACTTACATGTATATAAATTGGAACAGAACATGGATATTTCAATTTAAGAATCCTGTTGTTAGTTTTTGTATGTTTTCGTTTTCATATTTCAGGTCTTTTATTATGCAACAGCTACGATGAACATTTAAACAAAATAAAATTTAGAAGTAACATTTTGCTTCAGGAGAAATACAGACTACCAAAGCATTCAATGGAACTTTCTTTTGAATTTATTAAATATTTGTTAGTTCAAGAAGTCATCATAAACTGACCCACCCAAGAAATTTATATATGAAAGGGAATTTTTTGAACTACCTAAAGTAAAAATCATTGAGCAAATAGTGCTTCATATAATCAAGTGAAAACTTAAAAAATCTTAATAGTATGGCCAATGCTCATATTATACTTACTACAGGTCAGATACAATCATAAATAATATTTTTGTGTACAGCTGACCCGTGAAAACTTGGACTTGAACTGCGTGAGTCCACTTATACACATATTTTGTTTCAATAGTAAATACAATACTACAGTACTACATGATCCATGGTTGGTTGAGTCCATGAATGTGGAACCACAGATGTGGAGGACAGACTATGAATTCTATCGGGATTTTCTGACTCCTTGGAGGGTCAGCACCCCTGCTCCTAACCCCCTGCATTATTCAAGGGCCAACTGTAATTTAATTTAATTCATGAGAGGGTCATAATTATCCTCATCTTATAGGTATGAAAACAGAGGCAGAAAGAGGTAATGTAAGTTACCCAGGGACATGTCGTTACCAGCAAAACACTGGTTCAGAGTTTTGAGCCTTTAATTACTACTCTAGACTGACCCCTCTATTTTGCTATCATCTCAAGAATCTAGAAATACTAGATTATTTTTGTACTCACCAATCCTTTTTATCTACAAGTTCATGTTAACATCTATTATTATCATTTGGGAAAATACCTATATCTAGCATTTGACCTCAGGGAGATTTGAGTTTCTTTTCTTTCTAAGTATCTTTTTCTTCCTTTCTTCTTTCCTCCCTTCCTTCCTCCCTTTCTTCTTCCCCTTGTATATTAGATAATTAAAAATAAAAACAACATCTCAGCAAAATCTAAAATCACTTCAGTTTGACCCCACAAATCAGTAACACAGCCCAGGTTAGAATCCACAGCTTTTCCATGATCAAACTTTTGTAAGTGGCTTACCCTGGAGCATCATAAAGACTGTCTATTGAGGTAATAAGTGACAGATGTTTTGATCCAAACTGTCATTGAAATTGATGCTCAGATGAAATTCTTAGAGTCCCCCAAATAGAAATTTTTGATATTCTTCTTGAACAAATCAGAAGTATTACAAAACCTCTCACCCAAATGATAGAAAACTCATCTTTTCAGAAAATTTTATGTCAAAGTTCAGTCAATTGACTTCATTATCCTCGGCATTATTACTTTTGCATTATCTTGAAAAAAATGAATGAATTAATTAACATTAAGATGAAAAGACTGACCAATAAAAAACTAATTTCAGGGAAACAATATATCAAAATATGAACACAACAATGTTAAGTCATTTGGCAGATATTTTTTTGTATGCATATTATGTGAAATACTGTACTGTAGTGGCTAAGATCCTAGACTCTATAGAAGATAGTCTTGGTTCAAATTTCCAATTTACCACATTCTATCTGTGCAAACTTGGGCATTTTACTTAATCTTTGTGCCTTATCTTCTTCTGAACAAAAAGGGTAATACTAGCATCTATCGCAAAGGATTGCTATTATCTGGGACTTCCCTGGTGGCGCAGTGGTTAAGAATCCACCTGCCAGTACAGGGGACACAGTTTCTATCCCTGGTCCGGGAAGATCCCACATGCCGCGGAGCAACTAAGCCCGTGCACTGCAACTACTGAGCCTGTGCTGTAGAGCCCACAAGCCACAGCTACTGAGCCCACGTGCCAAAACTGCTGAAGCCCACATGCTTTAGGGCCTGCATGCCGCAACTACTGAGTCCGCGTGCTGCAACTACTGAAGGCTGAGCGCCTAGAGCCCATGCTCCGCAACAAGAGAAGCCACTGCAATGAGCAGGCCACTTACTGCAATGAAGAGTAACCCCCGCTCACTGCAACTAGAGAAAGCCCATGCGCAGCAATGAAGACCCAACACAGCCAAGAAAAGAAAAAAGATTACTATATCTCTGTCTCTAATACCTATTTATCTATGTATCTATCTAATCTGTCTAAACTCAAACAGAGCCTGACAACTAGTGATAATGTAAAACTTAGCATTTACTATGTGTAGGATATGATATAAGGTAGTGGTTAAACAACAATTGTAGAGTTATACTGTATGGATTCAAGACCTGAATCTTCCATTTACTTAGTCATGCAGTCTTAATCAAGTTACCAAAAGTTTTTGTGCCTCAGTTTTCTCATCTATAAAACTGATATAGAATATAATAAATGCAGCTGTTGTAAGAACCTGGCAAAGGACTAATAGTTAAATGGTTACTATTTATTTGTATATATAGACCTAAAAGTAAATGTAAATTAAAATATATTATCATTTTAATTCACCTTATGTAATAAGTATATTTTTGTATATTAAAAGTGTTTGTAAAGTTCATGTTTGCTTTAGATTCTCTTTTAGATTATATACTTAATATCTTAAAAGCTTTTGCTATTAATACATGTAAAAATTTAAATTCAATTCTGGAGCTTATTTCTATATATTCTCTTCCCTATCCTGTACCAGTAATTGCCAGTTTCAATTGAAAGTAAATTCCAGTGTCACAAAACATTGGTTATTAAACCTGATCATCACATTTTGAAGACTATATACTATATTGTAAATTTGTGAATAATGGGACAAGGAGCAGGATTGGGTTTAGTGATCAAAGGAGACTTTAAATCTTTATAAGCAGAATAATAAGTAATTTAAAACATAAAGTTTAAGTAGTGATTGATAGATAATTTAGTATCTGTTATATGTTCTTATAAACGGGAGTTTTACAGCCCATTTGATTGCCCTCTATTGCTCTAGCTTTTGTCCAGCTATTGAATATTCAGTATCCTTTATCAGATAGCATTTCACTCCTGCATAAACCAGCTAAAAAGAGCTCATTTCTTTATGATGTAGCTGACACTCTATTTCTACTTAATTTTTAGTAAGTTTGCATCTATATTAAATCAAATATGTATCTGTACATTTGTACTTTTTGTCATTAAGCAGTTATAAGTGACTGTTATGAATATATGTAGAATTATAAACAACAAATTAGTTCAATCAACCAACAACCACCTACTATTTGTGCAAACTCTGTATCCAGAATGATGCTAAGGACCTATAAGGGTGACCAAAATATAAGGTGGTGTCTTTGCCCACCAAGACCCAGAGGAAATAAGAGAAGACCAATTAAGAGCCAAAGAGTGAGACACTGATTTTAAAGGTAATAGAATTCAGAGAATGAAGGACTCACTGTGGGCTGAAACTCAGTGGAAGAGGTTAGGAGCGAATACTCAAGAAGAAGAAAGAAATTGAAAAGAATAAGACTTCCTGTGATTGAAAGGAATCTGGACCAAAGGAATCCACACAAACTTGTAGTTTTTGAGGTAACTCATAAGGCTAGATATTAGGAGATGACCTAAGCAAGCCCTGGAGAAATCATCGGGGATCAGTAAAGGGAAAGAGACAAATTTGGAAGGGAAAAAATGCCTGAGTCAAGAGATGAATTCTGAGTGAAGATACAGAGGTCAGAGTTAAGAAAAAGCAGTCATTGGTTTCAGACTGAGTCTTAAAGCTTTAGCCTGTAGAAACAGAAAATAAGACAAAATTTTAAGGGAAAATTACATTTAAAAGAAAATTACTAGGTATAGCAAAAATTACAAAAGGGAAGTCACACATATTTATTTTTCAAGAATGGTCATAACTATGATTAGTGGTTAAACAAAACTACTTAAGTGATACTCATTTACAGCTCATTAGAATAATACTAGTATCCTTCATTTGCACAGAATTACATAATTTGTTATTGAAAACTTCATGTGTTTTCATATTCAGCGTGATTTAAAAAGAACTTTGGGAAATCAGGGTGGAATTAGTTATTCTTTTGTTTTACTAAATTTTTGAGAGAAGAGAAATATTAATAGATATTAACATTTTGTGATCCTGATAACAAGGCCTGAAAGTGTCAGATAGATCTCAGAACTTTTGAATTCTAGTTGTATGTTCTTTTATCAGTATACCTCATTTGTTCTCCATTATTCATAAATGTGTTTACCTGTATTCAATGTATTATAAATAATATACAAACATATAAAGTCTTCTATATATGTGCATTATATACACATAATATGTGAATTTTTAATTCAAAATAAATGCTTGAATTTTGTTAACTTTAATTTTTAAATTGTTCCTTAAAGATTCAGTAGCTTTATTTTTTAAACTGCTTTATTGACATATGACGGACATGTAAAAAGCTGTACATATTTAATGTATTCAACTTGATGAGTTTGGGCATAAATATACACCTATGAAATCTTCAACACCATCAAGGGCATAAACATATTCAGGGTTGTGACAGTTAATTTTTCTCCAACTAAATGCTGTATCAACTTGGCTCACTAAAAGTTATTCTAATTGGAAGTGATCAATAGGGTTTAGAGGGTCTGAGCCCAGAACAAGTTTGAACTCTTAAATAACAATGTTCTTTAAGTCCTGGCATTTAGGAAGTCTTAAACAGTGGTACAGGGATCTGAGTTTACAGAACAACCAATATCTTCTCCATGTGGAGGCTGCATTCTTCGAAGGCACTGAGGTAGTAACTGGCTCAGGAGAAAGAGGAGAAAAAAAAGAAAGTAAAGATAAAACAAGGAAGGGAACATGATATGGGAACACTGACAAATAAAGCAGTTTCAAGCTTTTACAGTCTTCATTGGTATCAGACAACGAATTGTTCAGTGCGGTAATGTTTGAGCTCAACTTGCATTTGGAAGCCTCCTCATACTGATTAAATAATACAGGTAAGTGTATAGTCTGATATTCTTTTCTCTTTTTGTTCCAAAGCATCTCTCAAATAAACAATCTTATTTACATTCAAAAGTTCTTCAAAATAACTACTCCAAATACAAATTGTCCTTGATGAGACTGTGCCAGTTAGAAAGAATCACATGATTTAACCTTACAGTAGAAAAAAAAAATTAAAAATAGTGGGTGTTTTGCCTCAGAGAGGTGCAGTTTTGACTGAGAAAACCCCATGAGAACTACAAGGCACAAAGGATGGTGCTTGTGCAAACTTGTATCTCTGGAACTTGGTAAAAGACCAATTTTGTCCAGTTTGAGGTCAGACCCCAGCCAGCAATATCAACAGTGGTTCTTAGGGATTGACAGTGGCCCTTACAAGATTTTAGAAAACAGTTTTATTACTGTACATTAAATATACATCAACGAATAAACTCCACTATCTAGATAATGGGCCCAACTACCACCCCCTAAATTTTCCTCATGTTCCTTTATAATTCCTGCCTTCCACACTTCCACATCCTCCTTCTTCATTCTCAGACAACCACCAATCCACTTTTACTGCTATACTAGATTAGTTGCACTTTCTAGACTTTCATGTAACTGGAATAATGCAGAATGTATTCTTTGCCTGACTTCTTTTATCAGCATAATTATTTTGAGAGTCATTTGTTATAGCCTGTATCAGTGGTTCTATTTTATTTCTGAATAACATGTTGTGTGCCTCTACCACAGTTTGTCCGTTTATCTATTAACGAATGTTATGGACTGAATGTTTGTGTTCCTCTCAAGTTCATATTCTAAAGTTCTAATTCCCAGTGTGAGCATACTTAGAAATGGGTCCTCTAAGGAAGTAATTAAGGCTAAATGAGATCAAATGGCTGGGTTCTGATCCAATAGGATTAGTGGCCTTTTAAGAAGAAACATCAGAGAGTCATCCCTCTTTCTCTCCACATCAGCATAAAGAAAAGGTGAAGTGATGGCCCAAGAGGAAGGCAGTCACCTGCAAGCCAGGAAGAGAGGCATCAGCAGAAACCAGCTTGTTTGGCATAGTGATCTTGGACTTCTCAGCCTCTAGAACTGTGAGAAATAAATTTTTGTTGTTTAAGACATCCAGTCTTTGGTATTTTGTTATGGCAGCATAAGCAGGCTAATATAATGGATGTTTGGGTTGCTTACAGATTTCCTATTAAAAATAAAGCTGGGGCTTCCCTGGTGGCGCAGTGGTTGAGAGTCTGCCTGCTGATGCAGGGGACACGGGTTCGTGCCCCAGTCTGGGAAGATCCCACATGCTGCGGAGCAGCTGGGCCCGTGAGCCATGGCCGCTGAGCCTGTGCACCCGGAGCCTGTGCTCCACAACGGGAGAGGCCACAACAGTGAGAGGCCCGCATACCGCAATAAATAAATAAATAAAGCTGTTATGAACATTCATGTGCAAGTAGAATTACCATAATTAGTAAATAAAAATATAAGGCACCCAGTTAAATTTGAATTATTTCTAACTGCCTACGTATATGTACATTGACATAAAATAATATTGCACTATACTAAAAATTATTCCTTGTTTATTTGAAATAAATTACAATGATCAAAACTACATATTTCTTTCTTTAATTTTATTCCTTTAAAGATTTCACTCTCCTTAAAAGTTTTTTTCTGAATTTGCATATAGAATCCCTTGCAATTATAATCTATGTTCCATTTTCATTATAAGTGGTTATATACAACTTATTCCTCTTTTTTTTTCTTGCCCATTGAACATTCATGATAGAAAACTCATTAAGCATTAACATTATGAGCTGGTATACTGATTATTCTGTCATAAAATTAACAACTCTGAAAATCAATCTTTGATTTGTACAAATCGCACAATATCATTCTTGCACATAATATCATCATTCATGCCATAACCTGTGTTCCTTCTTCAAGATTCCATTGCATCTCTTGATCAAGACTCTTAAAAATAATGTTTACTGGGCTTCCCTGGTGGCGCAGTGGTGGGGAATCTGCCTGCTAGTGCAGGGGACAGGGTTTGAGCCCTGGTCTGGGAAGATCCCACATGCCGCGGAGCAACTGGGCCCGTGAGCCACAACTACTGAGCCTGCGCGTCTGGAGTCTGTGCTCCACAACAAGAGAGACCGCGATAGTGAGAGGCCCGCGCACCGCGATGAAGAGTGGCCCCTGCTTGCCACAACTAGAGAAAGCTCTCGCACAGAAATGAAGACCCAACACAGCCAAAAATAAATAAATAAGTAAATTAAAAAAAATAATGTTTACTGTCATAAAAAAATAACATTGCCATCAATTTTTATTCCCTTCTCTCCAACACCACGATGATTCCATGCTGGAAGAGTATTTAGAAATATCCTTGTAAAAGAATCAACTTCTTTAAAAGATAAAATCCATTTGAAAAGAGTCATGGCAAACGCCATAAGAATTATTCACTTAAAGTTGGAATGCCTTTTGTTCTTTATAAGTAATGCTGTCCCTTTTAAGGACAGCTTTGACACTTAAAAGGATAATTTTTTGGTCCATTCTTTCTTTAACACATTCAGCGATTTCTTTTAAGCAATGGAGCATTTCAACAACACAGTTTTCTTTTCTTTCAATTTGCATAATCCTATTGCTAAAGAGATGTTGAAAACTACTTATGAGAAAGTAATAGGCTTTACTCAGTGGATTATTTAGAAAGTCAACAAGAATTTTCAGAACCTTAGGAATTAAAGCATGATGTCAGTACTTCAAATAAACTGAGGATTCTCTGCATCTGTTAGAAAGCCAGAAGAGTTTTGAAGGCAAGAGGATTCAAGAATACAGAATACCAATAAAATCACAAATATAATTGCTCAGTTCAAACAGTATAAATGAAGTAAGAGTAATATTTCATGACAATTACTTCAATGTTAATAGAAAGGACATTGAATACTATTTGAGAAGCATTATGCAGAATATAGGTAGGACACCCAACACCTTCAAGAGAACCATTCATGTCTTTTTTTGTCTTTGAATAAACATTTTTTGTACCTTTATGCAAGCATCCACAAAAATTTGGATTTATATTATCTTGATGATAAACGGTATGATTTTTCTCATTAACTCTAAACTTAAGACTGTCTATGCCAAAAATTGCTCTTGTTTCTGAAGTCTTATCTGGAAGAGATTTTAGTTGCAATAGACAATGAGCAAGCCTCTTTCATGAAAAAAATATTGCAAGATCAGAATTTTTTCTGCATTGTGATTACTTGTACCCATGGTTATGACATAAAGCAAGGAATAACAACTTTTCATTATTGCAGGGATTTTTGTTTTGTTTTGGTTTTTGGTTGTTTTTTTTTTGTTTTGTCTTTTTTGGTCCAGGAACTTGAAAATTGGCTTGGCTTTCTGGAGCCATAATGCTTCTGGAAGAAGTATGTTAAACAAGCATTTGGGCTAAGAGACTGTTGATGTACAGTTTGGAAGGTCATTGTATCTTTTGCTGTGATTATTTTATCTCCTTCATCTGAATTTGTCTTAACCAAAATTTTTATTTAAATCACTTTGTTTGGTACTAGCTGAAAAAAATCATACATCTTTTATGCTTAGCTGTTAGTATATACTGATTTATAGCTGACTTTCCATGATTTCTGAAACTGAGTGAACAATAACAAATGTACAAAGAGCTTCAAAAGACATTTTTCTCTCTTTATAAATTTCCACTGTTCAGAATCCTCATCATAAAATGTATACTTTTGTTTTGCCACTTCGGCATTCAAAAATATACAAACAGAAAAACAAATAATATCAAGTATTGCAAGAGTTGAAAAAAATGAGTGTGATGATCTCATGAACACATGAATATGTTACTCCTGATTCCTCGTAACTGATCATAAACCGAGTTGAATTACTGAAAGGTTTATGAACTTAAAAACTAAAAATAGATTGAAGTATCTTTGCCATTTAAGTGATTAAAACATCAATTACCATGGTGAAAAAAAAAGCTTTAACTACTTAATGTATGTAATTTATCAAAAAAAAATCTGAATGCAGGATAGTTAGAGTATCCTGACAATGTGAATACAGTATACAAACCCAAATCATTCAATACCTATAAGACATGCATATATATGAGGTATCAGGCAACTTTAAATACAAGTCTTTTTACAAACATATGCTTTAACTTATATCAGGTAAATGCCTTAGAGTAGAAAGGCTACACCTTATGGTAGGTATGTATTTAATGTTTGTAAACTATGAAGTTCATTTCCAAATTGGTTGTATCATTTTGCCTTCCTACCAGCATTGTGAGAACTCCTGGCCCTCCATCTCTTCCTCAAAACTTGATATAGTTAGTCTTTTACTTTTTAGCCATTCTAAAAGATATATCTTTTCATTATATATATATATATATATATATATTTTTTTTTTTTTTTTTTTTTTTTTTTTTTTTTTTTGCGGTACGCGGGCCTCTCACTGTTGTGGCTTCTCCCGTTGCAGAGCACAGGCTCCGGACGCGCAGGCTCAGCGGCCATGGCTCATGGGCCCAGCTGCTCCGCGGCATGTGGGATCTTCCCAGACCGGGGCACAAACCCGCGTCCCATGCATCGGCAGGCGGACCCTCAACCACTGCGCCACCTGGAAAGCCCTCATTATCATTTTAATATGAAATTCCCTAACAATTAATGATGATATTGACATCTTTCCATGTGATTAGCATATTTGCCATTCTCATATCTATCTTGCTATCTATGTATCTAGTTAAGTGTCTGTTCAAATAATTTGCCCATATTTTACTGGGATATTAGTTTTCTTAAAATCAGTGTTTTAGAGTTTTTATGTATGCTGAATATAAGTTCTTTATCTGATATGTGATTTGCAAATATTTTTTCCCAGTCAGTGACTAGTCTTTTTCTTCTCTTAATATCTCTCAAAGAGTGGAAGTTTTATATATTCCTACTACTTTGCATTCCTGGTAATCATTTTTTCTTGTTGGGTGTTCGATATTTTTGTATGCTTATAAATATCCTTAAGCCTTATCGTGGAGTGCAGTTAAATTACTTAAAACAGTTTAAAGCTTTCTAGTCTTTCTATTAATATTTGTTAGATGAAACTACAGCAAAGGTCAGCCTCAGAGCAATGTTTCTTAAATATTTTTCATTATCCTCTAGGAAGCCTTTTTAGATTTTTTTTTTTTTCAAATCACCCTCTTCTCATGAAATTTTAATGCCACAAATATACAGCATTTCAATTTATACACTGTGGCTATTTAGAGGTATACAAAATATTTTGATATCTAAGATTTCCTTGTGTCACAAGAACTGATTTTTAACCCCTTGGAAGTGATATTGTCCCTGTTGAGAATACGTGATCTAATAATAATTATTTACACCACTGAGATCAAATCCTCTGTTACTCTGTCCAAGGCATTATGAATCATAAGATTTTCCATCCATCTGTTGGGAACAGGCACTCTTCCCAGCCCTGTGTCAGTACAGCCACTGTTACCTTTAATTCTCTTGAGTTCTCTTCTTGGCCTTGAGTAGTTACCTCACACTTGTGCACTGATCTGCTGTCAGATGAATATTTATGGTGAAGCCTTTGAAGATCTCCAGAGTTCTCTTTCTATGCAGCTCTTTTCTTTCTTATATCCTGCTCTATGAACTCTAGATGTCTTGCTTTTCAGATTCTCAGATGCATTGCCTTAGATGATCTGCTGAGTCTTACCTGTACTTTCCCTCCTTGTTCCCCCTCTTGTAAATTCTTTCAATGTAGTAAGCTGGCACGATCACAGGACTCACCTCATTTGTGTCTCATTTCTCAGGGAGCAGTGTCCTTCATTGCCTGATGGAATGTCTTGAAATCATTGCTTTCTATGTTTGATGTTTTTTGTTCTTTCGAATGTGAGGGCAAATCTGGTCTCTGTTCCTATATATTGAGTTAAGGTAGAAATTTCCCTTTATAAGGTTTTGAAATGGTAATTCAAGACAAAGTTTGTCAAAAAGGCAAGGGTTTTAAACTCTTTCATTCCAGGAGCCAGCTCAAGAACTGCCTTACCATTCCTCTGCCTACCGTCTTCATATAAATTTTTTCTTTTATAGACAAACAATACTCAAGACCTGGGCAAGCATATAGATAGTAGGAGCAGGTATTAGAACACTCGAAATCAATTTCACCCAGGAACAATAAGAATCTGTTCAGATAACCAAAAATGTCCCTGGAAAATTTATTCCTGAGAAAACAAAATAAACTCAACATTGAAAAACCTCAATGAAATAATAATTGGAGCTTGATTCAGTGTGATGCTTTCCACATAGCCATGAAACTCTGACCTCACATAGGTGTACACACAAAGGGTCTCAAATATTCACACACGGAATCTCAGATATCTTTGTGTAGGTTTTTATGTGGACATAAGTTTTCAACTCATTTGAGTAAATACCAAGGAGTATGATCATGGCTAATCTTTTGTAAGAAACAGCCAATCTGTCTTCCAATTTACTCTTTTAAAACTCTCAATTTCTTTATCTTTTTTTTTTTTTTGGCAGTACGCGGGCCTCTCACTGCTGTGGCCTCTCCCGTTGTGGAGCACAGGCCCCGGGCGTGCAGGCTCAGCGGCCATGGCTCACGGGCCCAGCCGCTCTGCGGCATGTGGGATCTTCCCGGACCAGGGCACGAACCCATGTCCCCTGCATCGGCAGGCGGACTGTCAACCACTGCGCCACCAGGGAAGCCCTAAAACTCTCAATTTCTAAAACAACAATGAGACATCACTTCACAGCTATTTGAATGGCTAAAATCCAACAACAACAACAAAAATGTCAACATGAAATGCTGGCAAGGAAGTAGAGAAATAGAAATTCTCATTCATTGCTGTTAAGAATGCAAAATGGCATAGCCACTTTGGAAGACAGTTTGGTTTCTGGGAAATCAGCATGGGGGCTCTGGGGGTATATGGAAACTCTTTGTAAGTTCTGCTCAATTTTTCTGTATACTTAAAACTGTGAAATTTTTTGAGTCTATTAAAAAAATATGAGGACTTCATAGGGACCTGCAAATCTGGTATTGCTGTGGTAGTAGGAGAATTTTTCTCCAGTATAAATCAATTTTCCCACCATCAGGTACTATAACATCAAGTACTTAAACCAACTTCAAACAGTGAGGGCCTATATCCTTTTTTGAAATGCAATCTGAATATTCACACATGATTACTACAACCACCATATAACATGTTTCTTCCCCATTTTGCAGATTAGGGGGGAAAAAATCCAGTAAAAATAAACCAAGCATTCACTCACAAAGCTCAGGCTGGAGCATGGAATACTTTCTCTCTCAGTACAGGATTGTTACATATATATATGTATATGTGTGTGTATATATATATATATATATATATATATATATATTCTATGAAATGTTCTACTACACTAATTCCTTCTAGATCCACGACATTCATGAGAGATATAATTTCTAGTTTTTCCAAATCCTAAATATCATTGAAAACACCGAAAGATAATTCTTGGTTTTTTGTTTTGTTTTGTTTTTTGCGGTACGCGGGCCTCTCACTGTTGTGGCCTCTCCTGTTGCGGAGCACAGGCTCCGGATGCGCAGGCTCAGCGGTCATGGCTCACGGGCCCAGCCGCTCCACGGCATGTGGGATCCTCCCTGACCGGGGCACGAACCTGTGTCCCCTGTATTGGCAGGCGGACTCTCAACCACTGTGCCACCAGGGAAGCCCCCGAAAGATAATTCTTAACTAGGATGAGCATCACCACAACATTTGAAAGTACTATGTAAGCTAATGAATGCCCAGGACCAACCCTCAGATATGATTCAGTAGGTCTAGATTTTGGCCTTGGCATCTGTATTTATGAAAAGTTTTTTAGGTTTCTCAATCTACCTTCCTTGTATTGAAACTGCACTGAATCACAAAACTATCTCCATTATATTAAGATGAATTTAATTGAAAAATTTTAGTAATAACTTTGGACTCAATACATTAATATGGGATTGAAGTAAAATATAAAGACACTATATTTGCTTGTGAGACAAACTTCACACTGTATTAATCCAACGAGTGTTGCACAATTGAGCACACACCTGCTACAAAACCAAAGTGAAGGTGATGACTGATGCAATTCAGTACATGACATGGATGAGTGTAAGGCAATATATAGTATTGCAGGGGAAGCCAGTTAACAGCGTCACCTTCTTCTGGGTCATCAGCATCAACCTATATACACAAAGGAAAGCAGGGCGATGGAAGAGAAGGAAAACAGCTGTAACTAGAATGTGAAGGACCAGCTGAAGAGAACAACTTGAGGCCCTAAGTTCAATCTTTACAAAAATATTACCACCACAAGGCACTCATATAGAGGAGGAGGGAAATAGCCTCTTCCTTTTGATGGGGATGGCAAGGCTTTTGGAGAAGCATATGGAGTGAGAATACTGTTAAGGGCAGTTTGGAGAATACAATCTGCCTCTAAACATTAACTTTTTATATCACACAGGGATAAATATAATTACTAAGGGTTCTTAGAAGCTTTAGCTATGTTTTAGATCAAAATTGTTTGTACATCTAATATTTGTGCTTGATTAGTTATGTGAACAGATGATTATTCATTTAAGTTAAGATTTCCTAGGGATTTAAAATCTATAATTTAATAAAAATAAATCTGTTTATTCACCTTTATTTTTCAGAATTTATTAGATTTAAAAATATATTGAAATTTCTTTCATTTTCAACTGTTAAATGTAACAAAACAAGCTTGCTAAGTATTTGCCTCAGTAAACTTAGTTTTTATTTCTTACAAGAAGTGTGATTTCCAGATAGTTATGTGGTTTTTTACTGTTATTGTGATGAAAATTCAGTATAACATATTTAAGTTTCTATTTGAATTTACTGTAGTTCCATGGTGATTCACTATAATACCTCTTAGAGCAGCAACAAAGGAGAACAGAACAGTTTTGTATTTATTTTATGGGATATATTATAACTATAATGGCACTCTTCTTTGAAGGACAAGCTCCCTGTTTGTCTGTTGGACTGGTTGGTTGTTAGGTTTTATTATTTTAAAAAAATAACTGTGTGCTTTTAGTTATTCCCAGGAATCCTGGGAAAGGATAACATCTAGCTGGGCAATAATTTATTATATAACTACATGGAAAATTTTCATTAAGTTTACAAATTGGATGTGGTTTATTCGATAAAAGATTTCTATTGAATCAAAACCATATGATTTTTTTGTTTACAACTGATTTTCATTTCTTACTGTCTTGAAATCAATCATGTGATCATAACAATAATCAATGTAATGATCAAACTATCTATAATTTGACAATACGATCTATAATTGAGATTTTTATGGTAGTCTCATATAGACTTTCTACATCTCACCAAAATGGTTTTTGTAAGATGTGACCAATATTTAGACAGTCTGAGTTACAAAATAATTTTTTATTATCGATTTTTCTCAATTTTTATAATAATGTAGACTGAGTTTACTTTTGCATCATATGTAAATGGGATAGGACTAAACAGTGAATTTAGGATATTTGATTAGGTCCTCTGATTCTAGAGGACCATTCTTATAAAAAAGCACCTTTTGGGAATTAGAGAGAAGAGGCTCTAAATTTTAGTTTTTCAAGTAACTGGCTCTGTGACTTTCAGCAAGTTATATAACCTCCCTAAGCTTCAGTTTCTTCTTCTGTAAAACAATAAAATCTATGACTTAAGTATGTTATAGAAATAAAATTTAAAAATGAGTGCACAGTAACTCATAGATCTTAAACCTAAGTAGATAGTTTACTTGTTTTATCATTTTCTTAAATTTTTTCCTGTTAGAAATGAAGAAACTTACATTTTCAAAATTAGATTGGCTCTAAGACATATGAGCTTTTAAATATCTATTTAACATTATTTTCAAGCAAGACAGAACATTTAAGGGAACTGAACATATTCTGAATTTAGGGGGACATTTTCACCTATTAATATAGAGTTAAAAGGGAAACAGTATTTTAGTTCATGATGAAAAGGGTGCTGAATAATACATGGAGTGAAAAATGCATTCTCAACTCATTCAAATAAGTCTTAGATGAGCAATATTTCTTAACTAGACAATTGAGGTAATCTGTGCATTGCCATGTTTAAACAGATAGTATATTTGTTTCGGTGAATACAATCAGTGTGGACTTAAATAAATTACTATTCAGATTTAAAATCTAGCCTATAAAATACAACATTAAATTTGAAATTTAGCATTTTTGTTTCTTCTAAGTCAAAACTGTACTTGCTTTTAACAGGATGTTAGCAAGAGCATTTTTTGTTTTTCAATGATTTTCTTTTCCAAGGCAAATCACCCAGTTGGTCTCTGAAGATAAATTTTTAAATGCTTGGTGTCTACATTTTTCTGAGCTTTTCCAATCTGTTTGAAATGCAGTTGTGCCTTGTGATTTTGGAGAATTAAATGAAAGGTTCTGTAGTCTTTAGAAATCAGAATGTGAATTTGTCTCGAGCCTGATACATTTACTTAGGTTCTTAGAAATTCAATATATTCACAGATAGATATTTTGTAGCCAGCATTTTGTGGTTCTCTAACATGCAATATATATAACAAATTGCCAGGTAGGCTATTATATGTTTAAGTGTTTTAATTGCTGTGTACTTCAAACATTTCTTACATTGTGTCATCTGGCACATAGAAACATTAATGAATTTTTAAACTTAATTGGATATACTTTGCATTAGGAATGTCTGAAAATTAGTTGCTAACCACTGGTAAATGACAGATTTATCAATACAAACTTCCCAAAATTACAAACCATTGCTTTGTGCCATTAAGGTAGCAACACATTGTTAAGTGCTAGTAAAAGTTGCTCAAACAATTGTCTGCATGGAAATAACGATTTATAAATACAGTAGCTCTCTGCTATTTAAATAAATTGCACTTATAATATAATAAATTTTTTCTTTGAAAGCAGTTTTAGAGAAATATTTTTGACATTAAGTAGAAAAAGTCACTTAAATTTTAAACAACTTTTTTCACGTGGTGGAAAAGTCTGATAATGTTTTCACATGCTCTTATTTTATTGAAAAGTTTCTGTTTCTGTCGTTAGAAGAAAATCTCTTCTTATTAGTCTTCCATTTCTATTGTAACTGTATTTTACATACATTAAATCTGGCAATAAAATACAATGACTAGCTACTAGAACATCTATTTCAAAAGAGTATAATCTACCATGCTGTTCTCCCCTAATAATCTTAGTCTCTACAAATGCACTAAAGATGAGATTCCCTGTAGTTATGTCAAAAAGCAAAATGCAAAGAATCAATCAAGAAAGCAAGCAGTAAACAGAAATCCATTCAACAGTATATGAAACAGAGGAAACAACTGAAGCAATCTGTTGGGTAAACTGGAGGAAATCTCTTTACAAAAGAAAATATATGTGAAAATTACAGAGAAATATTATCATAGTTTTTAGTATTATAAATGTACATTTACAAAGTATAAAAAATATGAAAAAACCAACTTAAAACCACCAGTTCAGAATTTTAAAAATTATTATAGGGATTAGCATAAAATTCATCTTAATATTCTCTATGAAAATATCCCATGTAGAAAATTACTAGAATGCCCACAATTATACTAATATAACATACAAGGTTTTGTTAGCCATGGTTATGAGATACTTTGCTTTATCTTTCAGTTGTATTATGTAAATACATACATTATAAGTATAAGCTTTCACTGCTTAAAGTATTGCTTTGCTATGTGAATTTTAAAACTGTACGACTTCAAATATAATTTCATCAGAAAGTTGACGAGAATCAGGATAGATTCCTATTAAAAATAATTTGTCAATCCCTCTCCCTATAGTTGGTGTCATAGAGAAAAACCGCCATTACACATGCCAACCCTTGCCAGGTTGGTAACTACCTACAAATGCAACACATCTTTTAGCCAGGATAAATAGTCTTGTGGGAGCAGGCAAAACTGTCTCATTAGAGAGAAGTTAGAAGATCAAAACGTACAGGGAAGAATAAAAGACCTTCGGAGATATGAGGGGTCAGAGAAGATGGAAGTATGAAGCAAAGGAGAGAATCAAACAAAAGCAATCCTTATCCCTGCCTCTCATAAAGCCGCATTTTATCTGAAGTAATGGTGCTCTACCAATCTCTAGTCAACCATTTTCTGCTTCCTTTCAACTCACGACTGGCTCTGCAGTTATATGCTACCCGCTTTTCACAACCTCAGCTGTTCCAAGTTATTTGTAAGATTGTCAGTAGCAGAGAAATTATACAGGTTATCTCCTTTCCCTCTGTTTCCATTGTCTTTATTATTTAGTCAGTACAAAACAGTTACACACTTAATTGTTTGCTAATTGTATCATGTGCTATTAGCCTGATATCCTCAATGGGATCCTAAACCCCAAGAAGGAAGGGATCCTGTTATAGCTTTTATTGTTTACAACACTAAGTTAGTTCATAGTATATTCTCAGTAAATATTGGGATACTGATAACTATTGACAACCCATGTTTCCCTAGTTTAGTGGGTTTTTTTCCTGCAAGCTTTTGTAGTTTCCTGTTAGATATAGGGGATGGCTGATTTATAATGGGAAAAGATGGTTTACCTTCAGTTGTCACCAACTGAAACATGACATCAGTCTATAAAAATATAGAGATAATAGACTATGATAAAATTGTTTAAAATATTGAACAATGAATTAACTCGAAGTGTAACCAATATTTGCATGAAAGGTAGAATTTCAAAGATAGAATTAGGGCATAGAAATTTTTTTTTTTTTGGTCAGATTTTCTGTCTATTCAGTAGCTGTGTGGACTTTGGGCAAGTTACCAAACTACCCTGCACAGTGTAAAATTGTGAAAACAATTGATCATCCTTCAAGGCATTGTTAAGAGAATTAAATGACTTAATGTTGTATAGTAAAGAATTTCTGGCCTTTGATCCTGGTTCCCTTGAATTTCCTGAGTGATAGGAGGGTCTTTGTTATTCATAGGGGGTCCCTTGGACTACATCTGAGTTTATACTAACAAGGTAGCTCATGGTGGGCCTGTGGATAGTTTCAAGTTGGAATTCGAGTGTTGGGGCTTTGAGCCATGTGATACCAGCCTGACCTCGTGACCTCTTGGTATACAGACTACAGATTGCGCTCCATCACTTGGTTATTGATTCAGTCAATCATACTTCTGTAATGGAACCCCAATAAAAGATCTGGACACCTGAGCACAGGTGAGCTTCCTTAGTTGGTAAGCATATATTTATGTGCCAAGAAGGTGATGTTTCCTGAGGACTGAGAAATTTCCTATTTAGTACCCTCCCAGATCTTACCATACACATCTCTTCTTTTGGCTAGTCTTGATTTTCCCCTTTATAATAAAACTGTAATTGTGAATATAGTACTTTCCTAAGTTCTTCGAGGAATTCTTTTTCTTTTTAACATCTTTATTGGAGTATAATTGCTTTACAATAGTGTGTTAGTTTCTGCTTTATAACATTTAATCATCTATACATATATCCCCATATCCCTCCCCTCCTTCTTGCATCTCCATCCCACCCTCCCTATCCAACCCCTCTAGGTAGTTAAACATAACCAAACTGATCTCCCTGTGCTATGCAGCTGCTTCCCACTGGCTATCTATTTTACATTTGGTAGTGTATATATGTCCATGCCACTCTCACACTTCATCCCAGCTTACCCTTCCCCTCCCCATGTCCTCAAGTCCATTCTCTACGTCTGTGTCTTTATTCCTGTCCTGCCCTTAGGTTCCTCAGAACCATTTTTTTCCTTTTTTTTTTAGATTCCATAAATACATGTTAGCATACGGTATTTGTTTTCTCTTTCTGACTTACTTTACTCGGTACGATAGACTCTAGGTCCATCTACCTCACTACAGATAACTCAATTTCGTTTCCTTTTACGGTTGAATAATATTCCATTGTATATATGTGCCACATCTTCTTTATCCATTCATCTGTCGTTGGTCACTTAGATTGCTTCCATGTCCTGGCTATTGTAAACAGAGCTGCAGTGAACATTGTGGTACATGACTCTCTTTGAATTATAGTTTTCTCAGGGTATATGCCTAGTAGTGGGATTGCTGAGTCATATGGTAGTACTATTTTTAGTTTTTTAAGGAACCTCCATACTGTTCTCCATAGTGGCTGTATCAATTTACATTCCCACCAACAGTGTAAGAGGGTTCCCTTTTCTCCACACCCTCTCCAGCATGTATTCTTTGTAGATTTTTTGATGCTGGCCATTCTGACTGGTGTGAAGTGATAACTCATTGTAGTTTTGATTTGCATTTCTCTAATTATTAGTGATGTTGAGCATCCTTTCATGTGTTTGTTGGCTATCTGTATATCTTCTTTGCAGAAATGTCTATTTAGGTCTTCTGCCCATTTTTGGATTGGGTTGTTTCTTTTCTTCATATTGATTTGCATGAGCTGCTTGTAAATTCTGGAGATTAATTCTCTGTCAGCTGCTTCATTTGCAAATATTTTCTCCCATTCTGAGGGTTGTCTTTTCGTTTTGTTTATGGTTTCCTTTGCTGTGAAAAAGGTTTTAAGTTTCATTAGGTCCCATTTGTTTACTTTTATTTTTATTTCCATTTCTCTAAGAGGTGGGTCAAAAAGGATCTTGCTGTGATTTATGTCATAGAGTGTTCTGCCTATGTTTTCCTCTAACAGTTTTAGAGTGTCTGGCCTTACATTTAGGTCTTTAATCCATTTGAGTTTATTTTTGTGTATGGTGTTAAGGAGTATTCTAATATCATTCTTTCACATGGAGCTGTCCAGTTTTCCCGGCACCACTTATTAAAGAGGCTGTCTTTTCTCCATTGTATTTTCTTGCCTCCTTTATCAAAAATAAGGTGACCATATTTATCTCATATTATCCCATATGGGATATATAATATATCCCATATTATCCCATTTATCCCATATTTATCACATAAAAACCCATATTTATATGGGTTTATCCCTGGGCTTTGATTTGTTCCATTGATCTATCTTTCTGTTTTTCTGCCAGTACCATACTTTCTTGATTGCTGTAGCATAGTCTGAAGTCTGGGAGCCTGAATCCTCCAGCTCTGTTTTTCTTTCTCAAGATTGCTTTGGCTATTCGAGGTCTTTTGTGTTTCCATTAAAAAGTGTGAAATTTTTTGTTCTAGTTCTGTGAAAAATGCCATTGTTAGTTTCATAGGGATGGCATTGAATCTATAGATTGCTTTGGGTAGCATAGTCATTTTCACAATGTTGATTCTTCCATTCAAAGAACATGTTATATCTCTCCATCTGTTTGTATCATCTTTAATTTCTTTCATCAGTGTCTTATAGTTTTCTGCATACAGGTTTTCTGTCTCCATAGATAGGTTTATTCCTAGGTATTTTATTCTTTTGTTGCAATGGTAAATGAGAGTGTTTCCTTAATTTCTCTTTCAGATTTTTCATCATTAGTGTATAGGAATGCAAGAGATTTCTGTGTGTTAATTTTGTATCCTGCTACTTTACCAAATTCATTGATTAGCTCTAGTAAGTTTCTGGTGGGATCTTTAGGATTCTCTATGCATGGTATCATGTCATCTGAAAACAGTGACAGCTTTATTTCTTCTTTTCCAATTTGGATTCCTTTTATTTCTTTTTCTTCTCTGATTGCTGTGGCTAAAACTTCCAAAACTATGTTGACTAATAGTGGTAAGAGCGGGCAACCTTGTCTTATTCCTGATCTTAGAAGAAATGGTTTCAGTTTTTCAACACTGAGAATGATGTTGGCTTTGGGTTTGTCATATATGGACTTTATTATGTTGAAGTAAGTCCTCTCTATGCCTACTTTCTGGAGGGTTTTTCTCATAAATAGGTGTTGAATTTTGTTGAAAGCTTTTTCTGTATCTATTGAGAAGATCATATGGTTTTTCTCCTTCAGTTTGTTAATATGGTTTATCACATTGATTGATTTGTGTATTTTGAAATATATATTTGTGTATATTGAATCTTTTAATGTGCTATTGGATTCTGTTTGCTAGTAGTTTGTTGAGGATTTTTGCATCTTTGTTCATCAGTGATACTGGCCTGTAGTTTTCTTTCTTTGTGATATCTTTGTCTGGTTTTGGTATCAGGGTGATGGTGGCCTTGTAGAATGAGTTTGGGAGTGTTCTTCCCTCTGCTATATTTTGGAAGAGTTTCAGAAGGATAGGTGTTAGCTCTTCTCCAAATGTTTGATAGGATTCGCCTGTGAAGCCACTGGGTCCTGGGCTTTTGTTTGTTGGAAGATTTTCAATCACAGTCTCAATTTCAGTGCTTCTCATTGGGTTGTTTATATTTTCTATTTCGTCCTGGTTCAGTCTCAGAAGGTTGTGCTTTTCTAAGAATATGTCCATTTCTTCCAGGTTGTCCATTTTATTGGCATAGAGTTGCTTGTAATAATCTCTCATGATCCTTTGCATTTCTGCAGTGTCAGTTGTTACTTCTCCTTTTTCATTTCTATTTCTATTCGAGTCTTCTCCTTTTTTTTCTTGATGTGTCTGGCTAATGGTTTATCAATTTTGTTTTTGTTCTCAAAGAACCAGCTTTTAGTTTTATTGATCTTTGCTGTTGTTTCCTTTATTTCTGATCTGATCTTTATGATTCCTTTCCTTCTGCTAACTTTGGGGGGTTTTTGTTCTTCTTTCTCTAATTGCTTTAGGTGTAAGGTTAGGTTGTTTATATGAGACGTTTCTTATTTCTTGAGGTAGGATTGTATTGCTATAAACTTCCTTCTTAGAACTGCTTCTGCTGCATCCCATAGGTTTTGGGTTGTAGTGATTTCATTGTCATTTGTTTCTAGGTATTTTTTGATTTCCTTTTTGATTTCTTCAGTGATTTCTTGTTTATTTAGTAGTGCATTGTTGAGCCTCCATGTGCTTGTATTTTTCCCAGAGATTTTCCTGTAACTGATATCTAGTTTCATAGCATGGTGGTCGTAAAAGATACTTGATATGATTTCAATTTTCTTAAATTTACCAAGGCTTGTTTTGTGACCCAAGATATGATCTATCCTGGAGAATGTTCCATGAGCACTTGAGAAGAACGTGTATTTTGCTGTTTTTGGATGCAATGTCCTGTAAATATCAATTAAGTCCACCTCGTTTAATGTATCATTTAAAGCTTGTGTTTCCTTATTTAATTTTGGATGATCTGTCCATTGGTGAAAGTGAGGTTTTAAAGTCCCCTACTATGATTTTCTTACTGTCGATTTCCCTTTTATGGCTGTTAGCATTTTCCTTATGTATTGAGGTGCTCCTCTGTTGGGTGCATAAGTATTTACAATGGTTATATGTTCTTCTTGGATTGATCCCTTGATCATTATGTCGTGTCCTTCTTTGTCTCTTTTAATAGTCTTTATTTTAAAGTCTATTTTATCTGATATAAGAATTGCTTCTCCAGCTTTCTTTTGATATCCGTTTGCATGGAATATCTTTTTCCATCCCCTCACTTTCAGTCTGTACGTGTCCCTCGGTCTGTGGTGGGTCTCTTATAGACAGTATATATATGGGTCTTGATTTTGTATCCATTCAGCCAGTCTATGTCTTTTGGTTGGAGCATTTAAATCCATTTACATTTAAGGTAGTTATTGATGTGTATGTTCCTGTTACCATTTTCTTAATTGTTTTGCATTTGTTATTGTAGGTCTTTTTCTTCTCTTGTGTTTCCTGCCTAGAGAAATTCCTTTAGCATTTGTTGTAATGCTGGATTGGTAGTGCGGAGTTCTCTTAGCTTTTGTTTGTCTGTAAAGGTTTTGATTTCTCCTTTGAATCTGAATGAGATCCTTGCTGGGTAGAATAATCTTGGTTGTAGGTTTTTCCCTTTCATCACTTTAAATATGTCCTGCCACTCCCTTCTGGCTTACACAGTTTCTGCTGAAAGATCAGCTGCTTACCTTATGGGGATTCCCTCATATGTTATTTGTTGTTTTTCCCTTGCTGCTGTTAATATTTTTCTTTGTATTTAACTTTTGATAGTTTGATTAATATGTGTCTTGGTGTGTTTCTCCTTGTATTTATTCTGTATGGGACTCTCTGTGCTTCCTGGACTTGACTATTTCCTTTCCCATATTAGGGAAGTTTTCAACTATAATCTCTTCAAATATTTTCTTAGTCCCTTTCTTTTTTTCTTGTTCTTCTTCTGGGACCCGAATAATTCGAGTGTTGGTGCATTTAATGTTGTCCCAGAGGTCTCTAAGACTGTCCTCAATTCTTTTCATTCTTTTTTGTTTATTCTGCTCTGCAGTAGTCATTTCCACTATTTTATCTTCCAGGTCACTTATCCGTTTTTCTGCCTCAGTTAATCTGCTATTGATACCTTCTAGATAATTTTTAATTTCATTTATTGTGTTGTTCATCATTGTTTGTTTGCTCTTTAGTTTTTCTAGGCCCTTGTTAAACGTTTCTTGTATTTTCTCCATTCTATTTCCAAGATTTTGGATATTCTTTACTACCATTACTCTGAATTCTTTTTTAGGTAGACTACCTATTTCCTCTTCATTTGTTTGGTCTGATGGGTTTTTATCTTGCTCCTTCATCTGCTGTGTGATTTTCTGTCTTCTCATTTTGCTTAAGTTACTGTGTTTGGGGTCTCCTTTTTGCAGTCTGCAGGTCCATAGTTCCCATTGTTTTTGGTGTCTGCCCCCAGTGGCTAAGGTTGGTTCAGTGTGTTGTGTAGGCTTCCTGGTTGAGGGGACTGGTGCCTGTGTTCTGGTGGATGAGGCTGGATCTTGTATTTCTGGTGGGCAGGACTGCATCTGGTGGTTTTTTTGGGGGTGCCTGTGAACTCATTATGACTTTAGGCAGCCTCTCAGCTAATGGGTAGGGTTGTGTTCCTGTCTTGCTAGTTGTTTGGTGTAGGGTGTCCAGCACTGTAGCTTGCTGGTCATTGAGTGGAGCTAAGTGTTGATGCTGAGATGGAGATCTTTGGGAGAGCTTTTGCTGTTTGATATTATGTGGAGCCGCGATGTCTCTGGTGGACCAATGTCCTCAACTTAGCTCTCCCACCTGAGAGGCACAGGCCTGTAACCCGGCTGGAGCTCCACACTCCTGTCAGCCACACAGCTCAGAAGTAAAGGGAGGAAAAAAAGAAAGAAAGAGAGAAAACAATAAAACAAAATAAAGTTATTAAAATAACAAAAGTATTAAATGTAAAAAAATTAAAAAGTAATAAAAAAAAGAAAAGCAAAAGAAAGATAGAAAGAAGAGAGCAACCAAACCAAAAAGAAATCCACCAATGATACCAAGTACTAAAAAACTATACAAAAAGAAAAAAGAAAACAGACAGAACCCTAGGACAAATGGTAAAAGCAAATGTATACAGATAAAATCACACAATGTCCACTTCCTCAATTTGGGGATGATTCATGTCTATTCAGGTATCCCAGAGATACAGGGTACATCAAGTTGATTGTGGAGATTTAATCTGCTGCTCCTGAGGCTGCTGGGAGAAATTTCCCTTTCTCTTCTCTGTTTGCACAGCTCCTGGGGTTCAGCTTTGGATTTGGCCCTGCCTCTGCGCGTAGGTCACTTGAGGGCTTCTGTTCCCCACCCAGACAGGACACGGTTAGAGGAGCAGCTGATTATGGGGTTCTGGCTCACTCACACTGGGTGGAGGGAGGGGTACGGAATGTGGGGCGAGTCTGCAGCAGCAGAGGCTGGCGTGACGTTGCAACATCTCCCGGGGAAGTTGTCCCTGAATCACGGGACCCTGGCAGTGGCGGGCTGAACAGGCTCCCGGGAGGGTAGGTGTGGATAGTGACCTGTGGTTGCACACAGGGTTCCTGGTGCCTGCAGTAGCAGCCTTAGCATCTCATGCCCGTCTCTGGTGTCTGCGCTGATAGCTGCGGCTCGTGCCTGTCTCTGAAGCTCGTTTAGATGTTGCTCTGAATCCCCTCTCCTCACGCACCCCAAAACAATGGTCTCTTGCCTCTTAGGCAGTTCCAAACATTTTCCCGGACTCTCTCCCGGCTAGCTGTGGTGCACTAGCCCCCTTCAGGCTGTGTTCACTCAGCCAACCACAGTCCTCTCCCTGGGATCTGACCTCTGAAGCCCCAGCCTCAGCCTCAGCCCCCCGGTAAGTAATTCTTTAACAAAGCAGAAACTCTTTTTAGCTCCTGCTGTCTTCATCTGTGAAGTCCAGGCCAACTGGAAAGGGGGCAGGGAAAGCCCTGTTAACAGTCTTCCTGGTTGTCACGTGCAGATGGCTTGCTTTGTACCTTGCTGTGTTGTTTCCCATTGGTGTTGAGGGATTGTCTCCATCCATTCTGTTCTTTGTTGCTTTTCTAGGCCACAAATCTGTATCCTTGACCTCTAAGATATTTTCGGTGCTTTGTGATTTAGGATCTTCACTACTGCTCTGCTGTAGTCTATGCTCTCTGGGTGCTGGCATAGAAGAGGCAGGACCAGAAGATATTCTGAGTCAGATTCCCCTTTATCCTCCCATTCTAACAATTATTTCTGTGATTATCTAAAATTTCTTAAGCACTTCTCTTATCTTTCTTTAGAAGAGTTTATTCTGAAATAGTTGTACAAACTGAGACTTTAAGAGATGGCTCATGGATTTTAGTACCATGGAAGTCAGGATGAAGCCAGCAGCCCAAATACTTCTGATCTTTTTCTGTCCCATTGTCCCCTTAAATCATCTTATGGATTTAACCCCTGGAACATTGTCTCCCTAAATCTCCAAATATGTTCAGACAAGTCTGAATTTGCAATATTGGCTTTGAAGTTCCTACACAATATAAATTAAAATATATATATTTCTAAACTGCTGTTTGAATTACTGAATTCTCTCTTCCTTACAATGCCAATTTAAAGATTACTTTGAGTTATTGTGCAGTGATGACACTGCCTGCTGTGGGAAGACTGGAACCCATGTTGCATGGAAGTGAATTCAATTATTTGTTGCTAAAGATGTGTAGACATTGCTATAGTAAATGTGCAGAGCTCAGTTCCTTTCCAGTTCTACAACTGCATATTTAAAAATTCCCCATTGCCCAAAGCTGCTACAACTGTCATTCATACATATGTATATTTTTTTTCAAAGAAGCTTCTAACTGATTAAATTTGATAACCAATTTTATTAAAACACCATAGGAATTATTTACATTGGAGATTCCCAGGATGGTACCTAAAACCATCTACTCTCAGAGTGCTAGTCACAGATTCAGATCTGATAAAATGACTTAGCTTTACCATCTTGGCTACTGCCACATTTACCTAAGCAGAAGACTGGTTCAGGTCAAAGGTTTGAGTAGGGGTTACCATAATACTTATATTTCATTTATTTTTTTTTAAATAAAAGTTTATAATGAAGGAATGTTGAGGGATCACAGGAACAAATCCATATGTGCATTTGGGATTTTGTAAGGGTCAGCTTGTCAAAATATGTGTTAATAGAGCTTAAACAAAACCTCTAAAAGATGAATGCTAGTGGTAATTCTGAAACTTTGTGGTCCAGCATACCCTGTCTCTAACTTCCTCCTCCTCCTCTCCCACACCTGGATTCCAAGACGTCCCACAGAGAACTCAAGGAGGCCTTGAGCTTGTCTCTCAGTTCAGGAAACTCACAATTTCCTGGTGGTGGTAGGAACTGAGATAATATGCAAAGTAAGGTTCTGTCTTTTGTTGCTATGATCTGTGGTCACTAGGGAAAAACAGAGAGAAAAAAAAAATGCCACAACCACCTTTATTTTTGAGAGAACAAGTGTAGCTGAATGTATAGTTTCAATTATTTTGTTGGAATCCAACCACCACGTTGGAGTTAGTGCAGAAGGAGGAGCCCCTAGAGGAGAAAATATCAGGATCAAATTCCCCAGCTCCTGTCTCTAGGGATAGCCAACAAAGCTCTATGGCCCTCCCCTCAAATTCTCTATCCACCTGTGAAAATGCTCATTCTCAGGATTTTGGGATCCATGAATAGGAGATGCTTTCATGAAAAATAATTAGAAATTTTAATATATATTTAGCAGTCTGGTTAAATGACACTTTTTAAAAATTTGATTTTTACACATTTCAGTAGAACACATTTTATGTAAAACGTGGGTATTCTCTGAAAAATTCTTCTTTTTTAAGGAAGGGCTGAAACTATAGAGTGTACAATAACCCTGTAGGTGTCCTTGGTGTCAGCTTAAACTCCTGCTATGTTTTCTGTGGGAGTAACTGATGTGCCTTCTATTTTATAATTCTGAATGTCAATAGTGAAAACAGTCGGCAGCAGTCACGAGTCCTCATGTACATCTAGACAATGGTATATCACTTAGTGCTAAAAAGAAATGAGCTATCAAGCCGCAAAAAGACATGGAGAAATATTTAATGCATATTACTAAGTGAAAAGAGCTAATCTGAAAAGATTACATACTGTATGATTCCAACTACACGACACTCTGGACTATATGACATTCCAGAAAAGGCAAAATTATGGACAGAGTGGTTAGGGGGAAGGGAGAGATGAATAGGTAGAGTACAGAGGAATTTTAGGGCAATGAACCTATTCTGTATGATAGTACAATGGAGGGTACATGTCATTACACATTTGTCAAAACCCATAGAATGGACAACATCAAGAGTAAATCTAATGTGAACCATGAACTTTGGGTGATAATGATGCATCACTGTAGGTTCACTGGGATGTTGATCGTGTGGAGGCTGTGTATATGTGGAGTCAGTGGGTATATGAGGACTCCCTACACTTCTTTCTCAATTTTGCTTTGGACTTAAAACTGCTCTAAAACATAAAGTCTGCTTTAAAAAATATTAAAATGATATTTTCTGATTCTATAAGTGAAATACTAAAAGTCTAAAATCTCATAAGCTTAGTTTTTATTACATTTTTTCTGTGTATATAATAAAGTCATTGATACCATACTGTATACATACAGAATTTATAAAATTTTGTATATAATTTGGAAGTCTGTTTTTTATTTTCCTTTCCTAAGCCAGTCCACATTATTAAGACCTCTTTATAAGTATTCTTTCTAATTACTTAAATATTCATCCATATTAATATACTAATAATTTACATAATCCTTCTATCATTGGATATTTGGGATATTTCCAATTGTTGATTATTCTAATAATGCTCTATGTGCATTTTCTATACATCTGATTGTTTTATTATAATATATTACTGTATGTGAAATGACAAAGTATGGGTTATGAACATTGTTGAATACTGTGAAATACTTTCCCGAAGATTAAATCAAATGTTACTATTACTAGGAGAATATGAGCATGTTTTCACATTCCATATTTTAAATTGAAACTTATTTGTAATTTCTGATAGGTAATAATTATTCAATCAACCTTTCCAGTATTTTTTTAAAGGCATTCCCCTATCTCCTCTTCTTTATCCAGAACCATAAGAATCTGATTAAATACAGAGGGTTGAAATTACTGCTTAAGGGATTTATTCACAGTGCATTTACAGTGTCATTTCATTAATAGGGTTTGACATAAACCCTAGTGACATAATCAACCAGATATGTAAAGTTGTTTTCAGAACACAATGTGTGAATAAATGGTCGGTCTTTTAAAATTTTTTTAAGTTTTGTGTGAATGGATGTATCTCTTTTAAATTCTAGTCCCTCAGATCATGTCCCTGGTAAACTGGTGAGAAATTCCTATGGTAAAGTGGTTTGATGGGATCCTTAGTGACTAATTACTATGAGTATGAACATACATGCTACTAAGACTTTCAACAAATTTTCCCCCCAAAATCATAGTGTACATTTATAACAAGCTTCTAGAATCATGTGATCTTTGAAATCCTGACAAAGTCTCAATTCTCCTGGAAAGTTTGTCAAAGGACATCTTGAGGAAATGCTGTAGGCTCATGAATATTTATAAATACTGTTGTAAATCTGGCAACATCCTCAGGCTTTTTGCCTTTCGCCTTTGGATGTGATATACAATGTGATCTAAATTATGATATGAATGACTAGGAAAACTGATTAGGTGATGCCATTGCTGTGACATTTCCTTAAGTCCAATATATTATACTGCATATATACTACTCTTTCAAGATAGTTCTTGCTTTGGCAAAATATGCACTTTTCATCCTCTAATCTGAAGAATTTTCTTTACTGTAACATTCCAAAGTCATGTTAGGGATTAGTTTGCCTGCAATTTTCAGTTATTTTGAAGGATGTGTAGTTGACAAGCTGTATATAATGGGCATTTGTATTAGAAGTTACTACTTTAATTTGTGGTACATTGAATATACTTGAATTTGTCAAACACTGGCTTTTTGCCAGCCTCTGTTCTAGGTGTTTGTTTACCACAATATCTAAGCCTGACTCTGGCTCTACTCTCGTGGAGATGCTGGCTATGGGAAAAAAGAATTTGATGACCTATGATGACAGCTACAAAAAAGGAAGCACAGTGTGGGACAAAAGCACATGCAATGGAAACTAAACCTAGAATGATAGATGGAAAATCTTTTTTGGAAAAGCAGTACTTAACCTGAGATTGGAAGAGCGCATAAGCGTTAGCTAAGAGATTTTGTAGAGGAAAGAGGAAGCAATATACTGAACACTATAAAGTATAACAAAGGGACTAGAAAAAAGACCGCTAGAGCTGGAGCATGGACAGTGAATGTTAAGCCCAGAAATGTGGACTGACGCTGTGTTGTAGAGGTACATACACCTAAACCTTGTCAAACATTTTGAACTTTACCTCAAAGGACGTAAGTGGAGACTTTTAAGCAGAGGAGCAATGTAAGAATATTTGTTTTTTGGGCTTCCCTGGTGGCGTAGTGCTTGAGAGTCCGCCTGCCGATGCAGGGAACATGGTTTCGTGCCCCAGTCCGGGAAGATCCCACATGCCGCGGAGCGGCTGGGCCCGTGAGCCATGGCCGCTGAGCCTGCGCGTCCGGAGCCTGTGCTCCACAATGGGAGAGGCCACAACAGTGAGAGGCCCGCGTACAGCAAAAAAAAAAAAAAAAAATTGTTTTAAAAATATCACATTGGGTGAAGTAAAGAAAGGAACTGGAATGAAGTAGGGGTAAGGTACAGAGACCTGGTAGAGGTAATGGTGGCAGGGGAGTCATGTTACTGTTGGGGCCAGGGCAGGTCACCCTAAAATACTCCTCAGTGGCATATTGATCATTTTGAATTAAAGTTACTCAAGAAACTGCCAGTGCAAGACCCTACTCTGTCACCTTGAGAGCAGGAAATAAATCTCTCATGTGAAAGGTGCACCTTCTGTGTCTGGAGGTAGAAGGACATCCTTATCACTAGAGATAGAGAATTTTGGGCCCAGAAGCCTGTATAAATAAAACTTGTTATTTCTTTAATTTACTACCTAAACCCAAACTCTGTTTAGATTCCTCACTCATTAAGCACCAAAGCCAAAGTTTCTATGTCTTGTCAATTCCTCACAATTTTATTGTTGATTTTTCTAAAAAGTTTAAAAGCTGCCTGCTTTGGCCACTTTGTAGGCCCCATTTCTATAAGACCTCGGTGTGCAAGAATTAAACTTGTTTCTTTTTTGTCATTTTAATCTGTCTTGTGTCAATTCTAGTATTAGTCCAGCCACAAGAACTCAAGGGGTGGGGGGAGTGGGATTTCTTCTGCCCTAACATTACCATATTGGCTTGATTGGTCTAGTGTGTAAACAATGGCAAAGTGGAAAACAAACTATTTTAAAGAGACACTTGGAGGAGAAAATTAATAGAGCATAGTAACTTATTCTATTTGGAGCTGAGTTAGTAGATATGAGTGAAAGGGTTAGGGTTAGCGTTAGAATTTGAGCATGTTGAAGGGCCTGTGGAACATTAAAGTGGAGACAGGATTTAGGCAGTTGATTACAGAGGTCTGAAGTACAAATGATAGTGCTGGGCTAGAATTTGGGCATTATTAGTATACAGATGATGAAGCCATGAGAGAGGACAAGAATGCCTATGGAAGAAATTTAAAAGAAAAAATAAAGCACTGAAAAACAAAACTCCAAATTCAAATGGCTGTAGAGAGAGCTGACCTCAACATTTCCTGTGGCTTCACAGGGTTCTTCAAGGAGACACGAGTCTGTCTCCAGGCTCTTAATCTCCCTTTTCTTAACCCATTTAGAAAATTAGAAAACTTATCATTGTAAATTCTTTCCCTGCCCTTTGAGATGTAAATCTTTTAAAAAGCTTGTTGCTAGTTTTACAGTACAGGTTTGTTTTTCTCAAGGACCTGGGAGCCATCCTTTTGAAATAGTAGCTCCCAATTTTGTGGGAGGACAAGAGACTAATACTGGAGAATATCCAGCTCCAAGTTGTTAAAATACCTCCTTTCATTAAGATATTAGACCTGTACTGGGAAAACTATAAGATACTGACAAAAGAAATTGAAGATGACACAAACATATGAAAAGATATACCCTGTTCTTGGATCAGAAGAATTAATATTGTTAAAATGACCATACTACCCAAGGCAATCTACAGATACAATGCAACCCCTTTCAAAATACCAATGGCATTTTTCACAGAACTAGAACAAATAATTCTAAAATCTGTATGGAAACACAAAAGATGCCAAATAGTCAAAACGATCTTGAGAAAGAAGAACAGAGCTGGAGGAATCATGTTCCCTGACTTCAGACTATTCTACAAAGCTACAGTGATCAAAACAGTATGGTACTGGACAAAAACCAGACACATAGGTCAATGGAACAGGATAGAGAGCCCAGAAATAAACCTATGAACTTATGGCCAATTCATCTAGGACAAAGGAAGTAAGAATATACAATGGAGAAAAGACAGTCTCTTCAATAAACAGTGCTAGGATAACTGGACAGCCACATGTAAAAGAATGACATTGAAACATTCTCTAACACCATATACAAAAATAAACTCAAATGGATTAAAGATCTACATGTAAGACCTGAAACTATAAAACTCCTAGAAGGGAACATTGGCAGAATATCCTTTGACATAAATTGAAGCAGTATTTTTTTTTTTTCGATTTGTCTCCTAAGGCAAAATAAATAAAAGCAAAAATAAACTTAAAAGCTTTTGCACAGGAAAGGAAAACACTGACAAAACAAAAAGACAATCTACTGAATGGCAGAAAATATTTGCAAATGGTATGACTGATAAGGCATTAATATCCAAAATATATAAACAGCATATACAACTCAACATCAAAAAACAACCTGATTTAAAAATGAGCAGAACACCTAAGTAGACATTTTTCCAAAGAGGACATGCAGACGGCCTACAGACACATGAAAAAAATGCACAACACTGCTAATCATTGAAGAAATGCAAATCAGAACTACAATGAGCTATCACCTCACACCTGTCAGAAGTGCTGTCATCAAAAAGAACACAAATAACAAATGTTGGAGAGGATGTGGTGAAAAGGGGACACTTGTACACTGTTGGGGGGAATGCAAATTGTTGCAGCCACTGTGGAAAACAGTATGGAGACAAATAAAAAAAAAATAAAAATAGAACTACTATATGACCCAGCAATTCCACTCCTGGGTATATATTTGAAAAAAGGAAAACATTAATTCAAAAAGATAGATGCACCCCAATGTTCATAGCAGCATTATTTACAATTGCCAAGATATGGAAGCAACCTAAGTGTCCATCAACAGACGAATGGATAAAGAAGATGTGAGATATATATATATATCACTGTATATATATCACAGTAATGAAATACTATTCAGCCATTAAAAGAATGAAGTATTGCCTTTTGTAACAACATGAATGGACTTGAAGGGTGTTATGCTATGTGAATAAGCCAGAAAAATACTGTATGATATCACTTACATACGGAATCTAAAAAATACTACAAACTAGTGAATACAACAAAAAAGAAGCAGACTCACAGACAGATTTAGAGAACAAACTAGTGGTTACCAGTAGGAGAGGGAAGGGAGAAGGGGAAATATAAGGGCAGGGCATTAAAAGTTACAAACTATTATGTATAAATTAAGCTACAAGGATATATTGTACAATACAACACAGTATTTTATATATACTATAAATATTTTATAATATTTTTAATAACTATAAATGGATATTTTATTGTAACTATTTTATGATAACTATACATGGAGTATAACCTTTAAAAATTGTGAATCACTATATTGTACACCTGTCACATATAATATTGTACATCAACTATACTTCAATTTTAAAAAGATATTAGAAAGTTTATTTTTCCTTTGAGTAATACCAGTTAGCAAACACAGATGGCCTACTATGTCCCATTCACCTCAGCTCTTAAAAACCCTACCTCCTGCCTTTCATTTTAGAGAAATTGAGTTCAGACTGAGTTCTGGACTTTCTTCTGTACTGAAACAGCCATGAATACAGTCTTCCTTTATCTGGTCCCACAAAAACAAACTGAAGTGTTATAGATAGGAAGAAAACCAGGATGTTATAGCATTATGGAAGCCAGGGAAAGATAATGGTTCAAGAAAGAAGGAATGCCCATCACTGTCAAAATTTGCTGAAATGTCAAGCACGGTAAGAACTAAACAAATTGTACTGGATTACATGTTACCTAAGATATAAATGAACATATCGAAGTGGAAGTGTATCGAGTGTGTAGATGGAAACCATTGTGAAGTGTGTTCAAGTGGATAGAAAATAAACGGAAATGGTAAGGGTTGACAAGAATAAGATACACAGTCGCTTAACTGGAGGTCTTTATTAAGTTATATATTTGTACAGTTATGAAAACCCATTGAAGACATCATTCTACTACATATCATTTTTATAACAGAACCAATTTAAGAAATCCATATAAGAAATTCTGCAACTATATTGTTGACTTCATTTGTGAAATTCAAGGACCCGTAATGTTGTTACTGAAAAGTGTTCTTTTAATAATTTTACAGGTTCCTAAAATATGTTACTTCTGTGTGAATCTGAAGGCTATGAGAAATCTTATTAGCACAAGAATACAGGATAAAGCCAATAAGTAGCGTATCATCATTCTGTTTAGGTCATTTATTTTGTTTCCTTAAAGATGAATTGAGAACTTCTTAGTACATCATATTTGGACGTTGCTTTACTGACAAAACTGCCATCCATATGTCCTCACTCAGTCATTTCATGCCATGGTTCTGCTCAAAATCTCAGATAGAAATAGTATTTCACAGCTTATTAATAATATTTTAGAATGGATTTCTATGACCTGATTTTGATCAGAATTATTTTTACATAAGGATTTACCCATTTTGATTGGGACAGAATGCTATAGTGGGAAGCTGTAAATACCCAATAAGCGAACAGGCATTAAAACTGTCATTTCTGAAACTGTGACAAATCTCTGTATTGATAGTAGAAATAAGGGCATTGTATAATTATATGGATCCACAAGGAAAATGGCTCATGGTCATCATACTCTGGCTCACGCTTTTCTAACAGCAGCTCAGTGAGGTTTGTATTCTGTTGGACACTGCATTTCATTTAAAGGAAGATAGTTCTACGTGCTCAAAAGTGTTATGTTTTTGACAGTGAGGAGGTGTAAAAAAGACCGGAAAAGAAATTTGAAGGCCTCTTGATGGTAATAGGAGAAGGGTGCATTTTGACACAAAGCTCAATTCCTGTGCTAGGCAAGCCCAGTGCTCTGGGAGAATATATAATCACAGTTTGCAATGATTTCTCCAATTCCAGGAAAGAATAAAAGTGAGTTTATTTTTTCCAAGACATAGCTCCCTTTGGCAGCAAAGCCAATGGGAAGTATTGACAATGCAACATGGGTATTAAGCTGTATGACTTGCTGCACATAATGGCCTGACCACGCTCAGGTAATAACCAGAGGTCTCCAGAAGTACATTCAACTGCTCTTTCATCAACAACTCAAAATCTTCCCCAGCATGAATCTATTCTTTGCCAGTAGGACAACCCAAAGCAAATCCCGCCGCCCCCCCGCCCAGTTTTTCACCCAAGGTTGAGCTAAAGAGTTCCTAATTGCTGTTTATTTCATTTACATGATATTTTCCTCATGCTAATGTTATTAGCTTGAAGGTTGTTTTGCCAGGACCACAGGGAGTGGCATTCACCCAACTTCAGTCTTGTTAGAGACCTGGAACCCATCAATCAGATGCCCTCTGTTTTGTCTACTTAAATCTTTTGGTGATCACTAACAGTCCAAATCATTTCACAATTTGGTGAAATTGCTTTTTATCCTTGCATTTCTATCTCCTTAATATCTGGTTGACCTGTATAATTTTTCTTAAATTTACTACTTTAATTCAAAAGAATAAAAGCTCCCTTCCTTCTACATGGTTATCATAAATCCAAGCCCTTTGGGGCTTACATTCCTGTAAAGAATTGACAGTGTGATTTAATTCTCTTAAATTTACTACATAATTTCATTTATTTTTAAAAGTAATTGTTTCATTCTTCTTTTATTATATAATAGAATTCCCCTTTAATCAAGACTACCCACCCAACATGTCTCTTTCTAAATATTTATATCTCCCTAAAGTTATCACATTTATTTCATCATTTAATATTTAATTTCCTTTTTCTTCTTTCATTTTATTTCTTTATTACAAATTACACTAACAAAGAATAATGATTCCCCATTTATGCAACCAGCCTTAACAACACCCCAGATCTGCTTTGTCACTTCTGCCTTTTAGACCACAGCCATCTTCCTTGCTTTGGAACCTAAAGGGGGACTGTCTTTTGCATGGTCACAAAGCGGAAGTTCTGTCCCTCTTGTTTCAACTCTTAGTACACAGACTGTCTCAGCCTCCCCCAGTGTGCAGGCTGTGAGGTAGCAGGTTTTCCATCATGCCTCCCAGGCAGGGTTCCTGGCAATTCCAGCAGAGTCTGGAAGCTCCAACTTCCCAGGCAGTTGACTGCAAGGGAAAGGTAATATAATCCCTATATACCAGGGGTTAACACTTCTTGGGGTTGGGTTTGGCCACCCTGTCCTTCCCTCACCCAGTGGTCTTTCCTGAGGCAATGATTCCATGTATATTCTGCCATGTACCTTCACATGACAGATTCCTTATCTATCATATAGGAAAATCTGTGTTTGTTTTCTTTCTCTCCTCACTTCACCCTCCTGGGACTGCAGGTCTCAGCCTTAGCCAGTAAACTTGAGTCACGCTCTGTTTTCTAGACTCCACTATCACTTCTATTATAATTCTTCTTTCACAGCTACTGTTACATAAACTTTTTCACAGCCTCAATTTCTCCTCTAAAGAGTGGTATCCTCATAATAGGACCCTGGTGCTGCATCCAGGAGTACTAGCATTTCAATACTTCAGAAAATTCTGATCAATTTCATTGTCTTTTTAGTCTAAGTACTGTCATGTTTACCAAACACTGTAATTGCTACACATTGCTACTCACAATTTTTCACTGCTCTTGCAATAAACACCAATATTTCACGTGATTTCCCCTTATGCCATAACCACAGTGTTTCTTCTACCATGTGCCACTCTAATTTAACTTGTAGACCAAAAGTCTTCCATGATGCATTTTGCATGGTCCATGTTTTTGAGTGAAACCAGAGAAGATTCTCAGGGCCTCTTCTCTTCTTCGCAATATAAAATTTAGAAAATTTTATTTTTCCTCCAAATGAACGTAAAACATAATTACGTATCCCTGACAACTGCACTTAGAGCCAGATCATACCCTGTATAACTTTCATCTCAAGGACAGTCTTTTTAGTCCAGAACTGGGGCCCAGATATCCTGGTAGAAGTCAGAGTGACAGTCCAAAGTACTAACATTGACACAGATGGGATTTCCAAAGTTTTGCAGGCTGAGTGACCAAAGTAGAAGATTGCAAAGTAGTTTGATACTAAGAAAACAGAGAAATGCCAAAAAAACCCTTATCACCCCTCCTTAAAATTTTGCATAAATCTTTTTACTTATTTTATCTCCATTTAGAAAACAAGAGCCATGTTTATATCTTAAATCATTTAAATTTTTAAAATTTCAGTTTAGGACTCATATAATTTGTATTGATCAGGAAATTTATATATGCATGTCAATTACTTTTTAATTGTAATTTGTAAGATAGTACCTTTTTCTTGCATCATTATACTTTCATGAATTTTTCAGAAGATTCCACTTATTCTTATCAACTGTAAACGTTGCTACCCTTTTTGATGCACAAATCACTCATATTTGCCCACTAGCAGAACTCTGTTCAGGTTGGCCTATTTGTCCTGTTTAGTAATTTCAAGGAAGATCTGAGAGCATTCTTGTTTTCTTCAAACAACACATTTCAGATTCAATATATTTATTATTCTCTTTGCTGGCTCCAGAGTGTAGGATAAGCTATTCTCTGGATACCAAGGATGCACACTGATAAGTAGGAGAAAGAATAGGTTCAGTCCTTTTTGATGATAAAATAGGAATTTTCTTTTTTTTTAGTATATCATAAACCAATGTTGTAATTAAATTTACTCCTTCCTTTCTATATTTCATATTTTAGTTTACTTGAACTTGAATTTCGAGTTGTCCATTTTATTTTTTGTTTTGGCCCTTTGGTCTGAACAATCCTAAAAGTGAGTCCAAATCACACAGTTCCAGGAAGTACTTATTTTCAGTATCACTGGAACACCAACCATCTGAAAAGTAAACTAATCCCCCAAACACTGAACTATTGTATCAAAAACAGAAACCCAATACATTCATAAGACACAGTGATTAAAAATAAAGACAAATATTGGGGCTCCCCTGGTGGTGCAGTGGTTGAGAGTCCGCCTGCCGACGCAGGGGACATGGGTTCGTGCCCCGGTCCAGGAAGATGCCACATGCCGCGGAGCAGCTGGGCCCGTGAGCCATGGCTGCTAAGCCTGCGCGTACGGAGCCTGTGCTCCGCAACGGGAGAGGCCACAACAGTGAGAGGCCCACGTACCGCAAAAAATAATAATAAATAAATAAATAAAAATAAATAAAGACAAATGCTTACAGATGCTAACTAGACTTATTATGGTGATCATTTCACAGTGTATAAAAATATTGAATGTTGTACACCTGAAAGTAATGTAATATTGTATCTCAATTATAATTCAATAAAAATAATAAAATAAAAATTTTTTAAAATGCTGTTTTTCAAAGTTTGGCTTAATATCTTCTAGCCTTTTGTGTTTGGACCCCACTAACCAAATTTTTTTACCCTTTATATAGTGCTTTACTAGTGTCATTATTTTCTTATTGCATGTGCTTTTAAGTCCTTACTTATAGAATCACAGAGGTCCCTGTATATTCATGTTATTATGGTATTGTTCTATTTCAATTCCCCAAATTAAATAAATGATTCAATAACACCTACCAGAATTAATATCCATAATTATCAAAGTCAGATATGGAAGAACAAATGTAAAAGTTACAACTCAGAAAACTAGTATATACTAGCTTCTGTAAATTCATATAACCTCCTTAATATTAAGCAGTATTTTGTAATACAAGAACTTTCTTAAGATGAATAGGTAGATGAAAACTATGTAAATAGATAAAAGATAGATGATAGATAGATTAGATAGATAATAGATGAATCACAAACCAATAGGTTTGGGTTTACTCTATCTGCAATATATTTTCCCCTTTACTTGCTGATCAGCAGTCCTTTCTTTCTCCTGTTCCCAGCAGCAATGGTATAGTAAAGTCACTTTGCATTTCTTTGTAGACCATCTGGTCTATCTCTACTCTCTTACATATTCCGCGGCACAATGGGGAAAATATTGGGTTATATTTTTTTAATGTATCAACATATGAGCTTACAAATGTAATTCAGATTCTAATGATATATTAACAGAAGGCAATGTTGTTCAAATAAAATTATTCTATTTTTTATTTTTAAACTCATTATAAGAAATCGGGTACAATATGTACATATCCCATCAAATTTAAATTCTCTCTTTAAGTCCACTTGAATGCAAATATCAGGTTACAGCTCCATTTTTATAATGCACAGTATATACCAATGCTGGCACCTCTTTCAGTTCCCTTGATACACATCCAAAATATACGGATGAGATTTTGGAGCCTCTTGCTGAAAATTTAGCTGTAATGGCAAGAGAAGTGACTGCACACATCCACAATGCATGTCACTAAAATTACACCTCATGGAGACATAGAAAGACAGTGTTTATCCCTGTCAAACTGGAGGAACACCTGCAAACATAGATGGGGATGAAGGTAAAGAGCACCATAGAGCACCTGGTATAGGGAGTATTTTTAATCATTTATCTCTTGGAAAAGAAACAATGCTAAATCCCTCTCTCAATTGAACTAACTCATTACTAGCAAATTCTTGCCAAGTTTCTGTTGTGGGATTTTTCTATTCACTAGAGGTAGGCTATTTAACCAAGTGAAATACACTCCTTTCCAGAATCAGTGCATTCCTGTGTCATGAATAAGAACAGCCATTGGACCTGTGTTAGATTTCATTTTACCTAAGAGGAACACTCTGCGTATGTTCTTTTCTGTATTTCTATTTTACTCTGCTATCCCCATTAGGCTTATAAGAAAAACAAATGTTTTGATCTTAGAAGAGTAGAAAATATAACGTTATATGCAACTGAAATTTATGGCAAATTGTCATTAAGTGGCTGATTCAAAGGAATTACCTGCCATATATTTTTTTAGTACCTTATTCTTCTCCTAGTTACACAGGAGAACTGCAAGAGTCTTTTAGTTTTTCTAAAGACATGAGAATTTACACAATATTAAAGCAGAAAACACTGTAACAGTTTGAAAAGATTTAGGAGGTATTCTGGTAATATTAGGCTAGGAAAAATACACTGACTGTAACCAGAATTTCAAGATTATAGAGCAGTTGTATTTGTGGACATATAGTCATGAACAATAGTTCATGTAAGAAAAATTGCATTTATAACAAAATGAGTTATTGCTCAGCTTGAGGCAAGATATACAGTTGATACTTTTTTCCCATGCTCACTGAAGACTTTAGAAAATGTAAAAACAACAACAGTAAAACTTCTGTGCTATAATTCAAGCTAACATTATATATATTTACATGTAATTTCATGGGGCTGCTTCTGTGTTAATGCTAAGATGGTCTCACATCTCTGAATGTTATTTGAGTGCTTACATTGGGTCAAGAACTCAAGTTTAACCTTATCCTATATATGTTGTAGTTAGACGGTGCTAGCCATCACATATTAATAATCTGATGAACAAGCAAAACCAGCTCGATATTTCTCCATAATTATGAAATCCTTTCAAGGCACTACTGATATCAGCTGGGCAGGGGAGGCAACCTATTTAATTCTAAATTCCTTTGATTGTTGTGGTAATTCTTTTTTTTTTTTTTAACATCTTTACAATGGTGTGTTAGTTTCTGCTTTATAACAAAGTGAATCAGTTATACATATACATATGTTCCCATATCTCTTCCCTCTTGCGTCTTCCTCCCTCCCACCCTCCCTATCCCACCCCTCTAGGTGGTCACACAGCACCGAGCTGATCTCCCTGTGCTATGCAGCTGCTTCCCACTAGCTATCTATTTTATGTTTGGTAGTGTATATATGTCCATGCCACTCTCACTTTGTCACAGCTTACCCTTCCCCCTCCCCATATCCTCAAGTCCATTCTCTAGTAGGTCTGTGTCTTTATTCCTGTCTTACCCCTAGGTTCTTCATGACATTTTTTTTCTTAGATTCCATATACACGTGTTAGCATACGGTATTTGTCTTTCTCATTCTGACTTACTTCACTCCATATGACAGACTCTAGGTCCATCCACCTCACTACAAATAACTCAATTTCGTTTCTCTTTATGGCTGAGTAATATTCCATTGTATATATGTGCCACATCTTCTTTATCCATTCATCTGATGAATGACACTTAGGTTGCTTCCATCTCCTGGCTATTGTAAATAGAGCTGCAATGAACATTTTGGTACATGACCCTTTTTGAATTATGGTTTTCTAAGGGTATATGCCCAGTAGTGCGACTGCTGGGTCATATGGTAGTTCTATTTGTAGTTTTTTAAGGAACCTCCATACTGTTCTCCATAGTGGCTGTACCAATTCATATTCCCACCAGCAGTGCAAGAGTGTTCCCTTTTCTCCACACCCTCTCCAGCATTTATTGTTTGTAGATTTTTGGATGATGGTCATTCTGACTGGTGTGAGATGATACCTCATTGTAGTTTTGATTTGCATTTCTCTAATGATTAATGATGTTGAGCATTCTTTCATGTGTTTGTTGGCAATCTATATATCTTCTTTGGAGAAATGTCTATTTAGGTCTTCTGCCCATTTTTGGACTGAGTTGTGTGTGTAATTATTAAAGGTAGGACTCGGTTGAGAAATGCCCAATGGACAATTGCAGGGCGGTGTGACATTTTTAGCATTTCTTCAGTCTAATCGTCAGAAAATTATAGAAATCTTTTCTACATGTTTATTCCCTATTAAAGTAAAAATATCTGCAACTGCAGAACTCTATCCTTTGGTGGTGTTTCACATTGTCATATTCATGCAAGATTTTTCTTTCTTTCTTTTTCTTTTTTTTGAAACTGGCTCATTTGATCATTTTAGATTTCCTGGGACAAAGCAGAAATGCAAGTGAAAAACATCTACTTGAGCAATTTTTCCTCACTTTTCCCTTTCCCCTTCATTTTATATTCTGTCTGCCCTCTGAGGATCACTGGAGCAATGGGAATGCAAAATCTCTATTCAGCAACTTCAATATTTAATAGCATGACAAGAGTAAGTCAGTTGAGTTAAACAAATCTCCCATTCTTCTTTGGATTTTTTGTTTGTTTCATTGCTTCAAAGCTATGGGATGGCAAGAATTAATATTTGTCATTTTGATATGAATTTAACTAATTTTACCAGATGAAAATACAAAAGCAAAGAAAAAATTTTCTCTAGCTATTTCTAACCATTTTAGTAATAGAAATATCTTATTTACAATTTTTAGAAGGCAGTCAGTAAGGATAATAAGATGATATTTTATAAATACCTAATACTGAGCATTATTTTCAGTGTTAGCATAGCAAAATATATGGTTTCTCTCTTGAGCTACCTGGGAAAGAAATCCAGGTGAGGAAGACTCATCATTTTTTTGTTTTTTTTTTTCCCAGCCAGGACTTTATTTTCCTGCACAACTAATGAAGACTAGAAAGCAGAGTGAAATACTGAGGGATCGGTTTTGATGGGAAATAACATCTGCACATACACATATGCCCCCACACATCATAAATATAATCACATAAAGAAAAAATAAGAGGGGACATCTGATAGGAAAGCATGAACCACCTGTTTGCACAACAGTTGTTTCTCTATTCTATCTATCTTATGTACAGAAGCCATATTTTCTATGGATCGTCTATGATATTGCCTGAATATTCTAACCACCATCAACACCTCCCAAGTAGGCAACTGCTGCCAAAATTATATGTTTACTAAAGCATTTTTAAAAAAAGATTTATTTATATGACAAAACAGGTATAAAGTTTCAATAAATGTGGGCATAAAATGTTTTTAAGTTTTCATGAATTTTTGTTACTTCAAGAAATGTCTCTTGCTACTAAACAAAGTCAGAATGTATCCAATCTAAACTGAAAAATTATACAAGTGTTTGATCTCCCAAGGAAAATAAAATAGTGAATTTCCCTATACTCAATAAATAGCTAATAATGGAAACTATTTCATTAGAAAACAGTCTTACGGATAAACATGTAAGAGTCACTGAAAAGGCTTGCATATTTTTCACATGAAATTAATGACATTTCCTATTAGAGTATAAAGCAAAAGCATGTTGTTAAAGCTTAAAAACTACCTGAAAGTCATCTGTCCATAATTATATTAGCAATATTGGTAGCACTTTAATATAAGTGATGTGACTATTACATATACTTCTATATAATTTCTACTTTTGCACGAATGAACTCGTCCATTATTGTATAGTGCCACCTAATTTGAGTTCTTCTATATGGCTATGATGATTTATCTTTGAGTTATGAAATATGATGTTTCTATACTCTCAATTAATTAACCATACATATAGTACATATTTTGAATATGCCATTTCTTTAAGTCAATTTACTTATGAGATTAATGAAATGAATCTGAGTAAAGCTCCCAGGACAAGAGTCAAGTCCCCTCTTTTAGTTGGAGGACTGGCATATTAGAAATAAACTGGCACATGGTAGGACCAAACATTCCTTTACCACTTCTCCCTCAAATCCTTCCACTGTGGAGCCTAGAGCTCTAGCCTCTTCCTGTTTTCTGTACCTCGTAAGGTATGGTGACACCAGTTCGGAACAATGAAATCTCATGGAAGGCTTGCTGACATGGTGCTTGCCTGATAAAAGGACCAAACAAAACTAATGTTTTTTTCACCTTCCTTTCTGCCTCAAAAGAATTATGAGATCTGGAACTGAGATAGCCTTCCTGTAACCATGAAGTACAAAAATAAGTTAAAAATGTCAACACACTAAGGATAAAGGAACAGAAATAAAGAGAGAGCACAGGTCCTCGAGTCTAAACAAATTGTCTTCTACTAGGACTTGTTTCACAAAAAAAAAAAAAAACCCTCTTTTTATAATTAATATGCTGTTAACTGGGTCTTCTGTTACTTGAAGATATAAATATTCCTAATTGAGTCACATTTCATTTATATTTGTTAAATTTTTAAATAACATAGTTACTGTATTACATTTGGCTATGAGGGACAGAAAACCCCAAATTGCAATAGTTTAAATAGTTAAAAGTTTACTTCTCTCTCATGGAAAATATTGAATGAAGGTGGTCCATGGCAGATATCCTAGGCTATAATGCTACGGGTCCACGTATCTTTTATATACACATGTATGAAGCTTACATTTCAAGATCATTTTAAGGTCCAAGGAGGATATTTCAGGCCCATATAGCATATTTGCCTTCCAACCAGAAGGAAGGAGAAAAAGTGGGGAAAAAACGTGAAAAATCCACTCCACTTGATTCTTAAGGGCATGGAAGCCTATCTGCATACATCCTGTTCACTAGAACTTAGTTATATAACCACATCTTACTAAAAGGGAGGTTGAGAAACATGTCCAGTTGTAAATTCTATTATCAAAAAGAAGAGGAGACTAATATTGGAGGGTCTGATATCAGTTGTTGCTCCTGTCCTCCTCTTTGGCCTCCTAATTATCCAAGTTTTCTATACATAGAATATTTTTCCTACACATAGACTATTTCACCTTCTTCCCAAGAGTGAAAAATCCTAATGTCTCCTCCAGCTTCTGCAAAGTTCAATAGCTTTTAATGTGTGGAGCAGTCTTCTTCAGGTATACATATACAATGGTGAAATATATGCAGGAAACCACAAAAACATACAGCCATTGCTGGGTCATAGCAATAATAAATCCATTAGGCAGGGACAATGAACACTCTTTCCTCTAACAGAGTATAAATTCCTTTGTTAGCACATCTGGCAGCCCTGACTGTACTCTCTAAGAAGAATGTCCTTTTTCATTGTCTTCTGAGCACCATCTGTGCCCTCAGAGTACTGCTTCAATATTCTTTATTCTTTATAACCACATCTATAGCGGGCATCAGAAAATATGTCTTTCCTGGGGACTGGGCAGACTTAGGAGGCCACCTTCTGTTGGTACATATTTGTAATTCTTGAGACTGCTATTGGATAGAAAATTTACTGACTTTTGTAGTCCAGTCTGTCTTTTGTTTTCTGTATCAATATAATCTATTTGTAAGCAACTTATTTGTTTCTACTTAATTTCATACTCATGTTCCCTTAGTAGAATATCTTGCTTAAACCTAGTTTTTAACCTTGAATTCTCTGGTGAGTCCATCTCTCTAAGCATTTTGTTGATAATAATAATAATATTTTCTGAAATGGTAGGAACCATTACTTCTGGGTCAGCAAATGGTCTGGCTTCCAAGTTGCAATAGAAAACAACTACAAGTTTTTCTATGGCATGACAAGGATAACGAATAACTCAGCCTTCATAATCTGAATCTTTGCTACCATTCTCATAAATACTTCCACTAAGCCTATATTTACTGATTCTAAAATGAGAAGTCCAAATTCCAGTAGACAAAATCTTTATTGGTCTTCAATTCAGCCAAAATAACAGAAATTTAGAAGTTCATTTCCACTAATCTAAAAGCCCAAAGGTCAACATGGAAGGATTAGTGTAGCAGTATTGTTCCACTCAGTTCTTCATGACCCAGACTTCTCCATCTCTAGGGAATGGGCTTATTGTAATGGTTCAAGATGGTAGCATTTGCATTCTAGACAGCAAGATGAAGGAAATGATTTAGAAGAAGGACAATGTGTGCACAGAAGCCATGTCTCATAGAGGATACCCTAGATTCTGTCAAACAAACTTTTGCTTATATCTCACTGGCCAGAATTTAGTCACATGGCTGCATTTAGCTGCAAGGGAGTTTGGCAATACAGTCTTTATTATGAGTAGTATTAAGCCCATACAGAATACAAGGAAAAAGGGAAGAATAACATTAAGGGAAAATTTGCCATTTTTATTATATTATTCTACCATTGTTTTTCTTTCTTTAACACAATCATTGGAGTATTGTGAATTCGAGGGTGCTATTTGGGGATGAGTAGATGGAGGTGGTAACAAACTACCCAATTCCTATTCAAAGCAACAGTAGCAGAGGAATAAGTGATTTCTTAGAATTGGCAATCTTTTGATGTGAAAAACACTTTCTATGTTCCCTAAGGAAAGCCTATGTGAACAATGGGGCATCATATTATCTATATACGATATTACTCAGCCATAAAAATGGAAGAAATCTTGTCATTTGCAACAACATGGATCGGCCTGGAGGGTGTTATGCTAAGTGAAACAAGTCAGACAGAGAAAGGTAAATACTGTATGATCTCACTTATATGTTGAATCTAAAAATGCCAAACTTATAGAAGCAAAGTAGAATGGTGGATGCCAGGCGCTGGGGACTTGATGGAATGGGGAGATGTTCGTCAAAGGGTATAGACTTCCATTTACAAGATGAATACATTCTGGGGATCTAATGTACAACATTGTGTCTGTAGTTAACAATATTGTATTACATGCTTGAAAGTTGCTAAGAGCAGGTCCTACAAGTTCTCACACACACACACACAGAAAAGGGAATTATGTGAGGTGATGGACATTTATTTATCCTGGTTATTATTTTGTTGCAGGAAGAGGGTCCCCTTCCAGGGTGCAAGAGTGGGCTCTTGTCTAACACTCAGAAATGAACTGTCCAAGGAGACACATGTGCTGACAAAGCAAGAAACTTTACTGGGCAGGAGCACCCGGGCAGAGAGCAGCAAGGTAAGGGAACCCAGGAGAACTGCTCTGCCACGTGGCTCGGCAGTCTTAGGTTTTATGGTAATGGGGTTAGTTTATGGGTTGTCTCTGGCCAATAATACTGACCCAGAGTCCTTCCTGGTGGCAGGAGCATCACTCAGCCAAGATGGATTCCAGCGAGAAGGATTCTGGGAGGTTGGTAGGACATATGAACTGGCCTCCTCTCTTTTTGACCTTCCCCAAATTCTTCCTGTTGGTGGTAGCTTGTTAGTTCTGCTTTCCTTACCAGGACCTCCTGTTGTAGGATAACTCATGCAAGTGGTTATTATTGGGCCTGGCGAGGGTGGGCGGTTTTGGTCAGTGGTTCCCCTTACAATTTCACAATATATACATGTATGAAATCATCAAGTTGTACATTTTAAACTTACACAATTTATGTGTCAAGTATATATCAAAATAGCTGGGAAAATTTTTGAAAACTAAAAAAAAAATTTTTAAATGAGGAAAAATAACTTTAAAACATGTATTTGTTTAATAATATGTATTTGTCCATATGTATAAATGAATATTTAATTATATATTCATTTGGAATATGGAAATTTAGGGACATTTAAGTGCATTAATAATTGATAAATACCATTTTATGGTAAAACATATCATGTATATTATAAACAAAAATACTGATTTTAAATTGAAGCTATCACTCATACATACAGAGATAAGTTCTTTTTTTTTTTTTTTTGCGGTACGCGGGCCTCTCACTTTTGTGGCCTCTCCCTTTGTGGAGCACAGGCTCTGGACACGCAGGGTCAGCGGCCATGGCTCACGGGCCCAGCCGCTCCGCGGCATGTGGGATCTTCCCGGACCAGGGCACGAACCCGCGTCCCCTGCATCGGCAGGGCAGGCAGGCGGACTCTCAACCACTGCGCCACCAGGGAAGCCCAGAAATAAGTTCTTTTAAAGCAACATTCCCATAATAAATGTCACTTTGCCTATTTTGCCCATTCTGTGCAGCTGAAATTGTGACATTCAGGAAAAAAACTTAGAGTAGACAGTCATCATAGTAGATTTTTAGAGGTGTGACACATAGTACACTAGTCCTCAGAAATATGCAGGGAAAAAAAAAAGAATTTCTTGGCTAAATCATTTTGGGATATTACCCCTTTTAGAGATCTACAGTGCACTTCAGCAATTTAGAGGATCCAACAATTCCCAGAATTTCTTTAGAAGCTGTCTTTTTTACACAGAACTAATTACTTTACTCTGAATAATACTGTGATCCCATCCCCTCCCTCCCCCAAGGTTAGGAGTAACTTGTTGGTCCTCTCTGACAAGGACAATTGGACTGATTATTTGCAACCACCTATTCATTAACTTTCCTTCTTTACCTAGAATTTTGCCCTGCAGGGTTAACCAGAGTCCAGGTATGTTTAGACAATGACTGACACTGATTGATAGAGATAAAACACCATGGGTAGAGAGGTGGAGTTTTGCTCCCTCCTGTCCTGGTGTACCATTTGATATTTGCTCTCTTTCTTTGCCTAAGGCAGAACTCCCATCTGGCAACCCCATACCCATGGCTACACCTCTCCCTGGGACGCAGTAGGGTTCCCTTCCCTTGTCTCTTCAGGCCTAGGGATGGTAATGGCTCCCAACTTCACCATTGCTTTCACTTAAACTCCACCCACTGCACAGTAAATCATACTTTATTGAATTCTATTTAACTCAAATAAATATACGTTTTGTTTTTTACTGCAACTCTGATACAGAAATAATATGCAATTTTCAAAGTCAAACTTAAATTTGTCTCTTCTTTATGAGAACTACATAGAACACTTAAATTTATAATGATTACACACTCTCTGAACCAAAACCTTTGACTTTTATATGATAAATTCAACATTTAATCAGGTATGACCTTATAAAATAATCTTGTCTTTATTTCTTTAGCATTAACCCCTGTATCACTATTAATCTTTTCATGTGTTTATATCTCTATATTTTAAGCTTCTTGAGAGAAGTTAATATCTTATTTATTATATAAATATTTCTTGATTGTATTTGAGTGACTGTATAATAGTGGCCACTAAATACATTTTTATATAAGGAGCTTTGACACAGTAGATTATATTACTTCTCCATAGACATCAGCCGTTTCCAAGGAAGCATGTACAGTACATGGACATCTAGTTTGATGATTTAATTTAAAGTCCCAGTTGATATTTTCCTCTGCTGAATTTACTAAAATCATTAACTTTTGATTTAGGTGATTGCCCGTATCAGTCCAGGAAAGTCTTTAATGAAAAGATAAAAAGATATCTAATGAGATGTCAGATCTACCAACTTCTACTTCATTTTTCACAAGCCATGAGACCCAAAATGAAATAAAATAAACAAACAGCAGAACATTAAGGAAGTGAACTGGTTGGTATATATACATAGTAAATACTAATGTAGCACTGCGTATGCATTAGGAGAGGTAGTTCTGAAATCAGCCAGCCAGAATCCAGAATATTGGCTAGTTGTATAACTTTGAGAAAGACACTTGACAGCTCTGAGCTTCTGTTTTCCCCTTTGACAGATGGGGTTATTAGAACTTACTTCAGCGAGTTGTGGTGAAAACTGAGGCAATTCGTGTAACATACAATGGGCTAGTGCCTGGCTGCTTGCACATGCACAAAATAAACAGCAACTATTTTTAAGGTGTATATATTATATTTGAAATTTACAGGTTAAATTACAAAATCAGAAACAGAAAATTAATATACAAATGTGAAAATGTGTATTAATATAAAACAAGAATTTGAACATGATATCCTTCCTATATATCTACATGGACTGTCTTTCCTCAAGGGAACATTGCTTAGGTTGACTTTTCACTTATGAAAAGTGTTAAATTATTATTAGAATAATTGTCAATCTACAATGTCATATTTTTGTAAGCTATATGACCCAGTGACATGTAAAATAGACAAGTGACTAGAGTGAATGTAGTATACATTATTTAGGGTTATTTCTATGACTCCATTCAGATTAGATCCTTTTGATATATTGTCTAAACATATCACTGATAACTGAAAAATTCCATTCTATTTATTTATTTATTTATTTAATTTATTTATTTTTTTGCAGTACGCGGGCCTCTCATTGTTGTGGCCTCTCCCGTTGCGGAGCACAGGCTCCGGACGCGCAGGCTCAGCGGTCATGGCTCACGGGCCCAGCTGCTCCGTGGCATGTGGGATCTTCCCGGACCAGGGAACGAACCCGTGTCCCCTGCATCGGCAGGCAGACTCTCAACCACTGCACCACCAGGGAAGCCCCCATTCTATTTATTTTTAAAGGAACCTTAATATATTTTAGTTTGCCACTGTGAGGCATTTATGCCATGCACTAAACTTCTCAAAACTTTCCTTTCTAATAATTTATATTTCTCATCTTTCCAATTGGCTCAAAAGTCTTGTCTACTATGACATTAACCTACAATGACTCTATGTGATTCTATTTGCGACTCTGTTAAAAACATCTCAGAACTTTGGTAGAGTATGTTAAATTCATATTGTAATATTTTGTCTTGGAAAATCATACAAATTTTATAGTATTTCCAAAACATTCTGATAATATTCTGAATATACAGTACCATTGTATGTAATATATTATAGAATGAATAAAATACCAATTTACATAATCTTTACAAATTGAAATGTGGTCATTTAGTTCTGAAAATGAAAGACTAACTTATGACACTGCAATTCTGGGTTTTGTTTCTTAAGAGTATAGAAAAATGTGTCAGCAGATGTCAAGTGAATAAATTTAACAATAAAAATAACAGAATGGCTATTATCAAAAAGAACATAAATTAACAAATGTTGGTGACAATGTGGAGAAAAGGGAACCCTCATACACTGTTGGTGTGAATATAAATTTGTGCAGCCACTGTGAAAAACAGTATGGAGGCTTCTGAAAAAAACTAAAAATAGAACTACCATGTGACCGAGCAATGTCACTTCTGGGTATATATACAAAAAACCCCCAAACACTAATTTAAAGAGATACATGCACACCAACGTTCATAGCAGCATTATTTACAATTGCCAGGATATGGAAGCAACCTAAGTGTTCATCAAGAGATGAATGGATAAAGATGATATGGTACACATGTACAACGGAATGCTCCTCAGTCATAAAGAATGAAATTTTGCCATTTGCAACAACATGGATGAACTTGGAGGGTATTATGCTAAGTGAAATAAATCAGACAGATAAATATTGTATGACATCACTTATATGGGGAATTTAAAAAATACAACAAACTAGTGAATGTAACAAAAAAGAAGCAGACTCACAGACAGAGAACAAACCAGTGGTTAACAGTGGAGGGAAGGATGGTGGGAGGGGCAATATAGGGGTAGGAGATTAAGAGGTACACTATTATGTATAAAATAAATAAGCTACAAGGATATATTGTACAACACAGAGAATATAGCCAATATTTTATAATAACAATAAATAGAGTATAACATTTAAAAAGTGTGAATCACTATGTTGACAATTGTAACTTATATAATATTCTGCATTAACTATATTTCAATTTTAAAAATCCAGAAAAAAAGAAATATTGTTGGTTCTGTTTAGAGATAACTCTATTATAAATTTCCAATGAAAACCTGACTATCCAGAAATATTTGTGAATTAAATATTCTAAAAAGCCAAATAATACATACAGGTAACTGATGGTTACTCTTTGTAGGTGGAAAATGATTTGGCTGTATTTTTTGTTTTGTTTTAATCATGTTAAAGAAAAATTTTGATAAAAAATAGAGAAATAAATGGACGAAAACAAAGTTTTTAAAAAAGAATGGAAATTGAATGTGCTCTCAAATTCCTGGTTTTGGACCACATTTTTACAACAATATTCCTCATAATTTTATTGGATATTACATCACAAAATCTGACTTATTTCAAATATTATTTTCTAGTTCCAGATAAAGAAGTCATTTTTTTTCCCCAAGGAAAGTAACCAAATTAAGAGACACTTCTCTTTCCATGATTCTGCAGAAGCTGAATCTGTTACTAACTGCACTCTCCAGGCACTCTGCAGCCAACTAAGTTAAGAATGTGTGCACTGTCAGCTGAATGACTTGACACTAAAAAGTAAGGTTTCTAGTCAGACTCTAATGAGAAGAGAATTCTTAAGGGGAGGAGAAAAAAAAAGCAAAGAAAGAAAAGAAACCCTGAAGAGACTTGACCACATTTGCAGACAATTAGGAGGAAAACCTAAGGTTTTGTGTTAGGATGATGATGGGCATTCCTGGAATAAAAATATGATTGTATCAGTTGTTGCAGAACACCTAGCAATTCTCATCCCTGACTGATACCAAAATGAAAATTAAAGCTACCTACACTGGAGGTTAAAAATAAATACATAAAGCAGATATGTATAAAGTTTAAAGACAGTCTATTTATAACCAGTATTATTTTCTCCTCAATAGCATTAATCATGTATATACATTCCCATCACATATCATATATATGATTTATATCTATCTACATAGACATAGATTTACATATACTTTTCAAAGTTTGCCAGCAAATCCCTAGCCTAATCTCTGAAATCTTCATTAAGTTTTTTTTTCCCTTTGGTAAACTATAACTTTAAAAAAAAAAACTAATTCCCTTTTCTTGTCCAAAATTTAGTCATTCCTTAATGGTGGTTTATCCTTGTCCTTAACTCCCTTTACTCAACTTCATTCATTCTCCCTTTTCCTCATCTCTACTGCACAGATCCCCTTCTAGCCATGTTTGTCACATAGCAGATTTATCTCATTCAGATCTCTTTTCCTTACCTTAAATATTTCTCTAAACTCTCCAATATCTGAACCCCTAAACTTTGAATCACAATGTAAGGTCATAGCTGTAATGCAGTTGCTGACTCATCTGTCACATCCTCAGAAGTGACCCAAATTTAAGTAGCTCCCCCACCACTACATCCAGGGCATGCTGCACCACATCATCCAGTCATATTTTCTTATTAGCACCTATCATTTGAAATTATTTTACTTTTTATTCAATTTACCATATTTACATTTGTCCTGTTAGATTTTATGTATACTCAGTGCTTGGAGAATCATACAGCCCTTAATAACAAGTACTTGCAAAATAAATATGTGCTATAAAATTTTCATAAATTGATCTTCTAAATCACTAACTCAGCTATTAATTCCAAACAAGGCACATTATAATGAGAATTATATGAGTTATACAGTTAAATTTTATGTTAGGGATGTGATATATGTGAAAAGAGGAGCAATAATTCTTCATATTAAGAATCTTCTATATGCCATACATCTAAATGTCTTTAATATATCTTTTAATTACAGAATTGCCTGTGAGAAAATAATAATAATATTATTATAATTTCTAGTTTACAGATTTAGAAACAGATTTATATAAGTTAAATAACTTGCTTATCTTTTCATCAAAAGTAATTACAAGGTCAGATTTCTAACTCATTTCTGTTTTCCTCCAATGACAATCTCTTTCAAGAATACTATGAGATTCTAAATTTTTTGAAAATAAAGGCTATATTAAACTATGCAACCTTTCTTCACTTTCTAGTATATTATTATGAATTCTAAAGGCAATAAAATGCTAGCTTAAAATCTAAACCGCCAAATTTGGCTCTTAGTGGCTTTCTAAGGACTGGCCCTTTCCTAACCCTTAAACTTTTAATCCTCTCTACATTTTGTTCCTTAGATGTTTCTAACGTTTGAGATACTTGTGTATAGATATTGCAGTCCTATCCCCTTTTATCATTCAAGTTCTAACTTTAATATATCTCCTCAGAGTGGCTTTCCTTTATTACCTCAACAAAAGGGGTCCCTCCTCAGATATCTTCTCTGTGTATTCAAAAAGAAAACCATCATCTGATGCCAGTACAAGAACTGTGTGTATTCAGTCAACGGCAAGATAAGTACAGAAAGTACAGAATATGTCCTGAGCAAAATTTACAACAATTTGGTATTGCTGTAATGTTTGTGTTGTATGAAAATATTGGTCTGCAATGACTTGGGGGAGAGTGAGAGTTTGAGATGTACTGGTGTACCACATTACCTATTTTTATGTTGTTGAGAGCACTTATTGATGCATGGATTTGTTTATTTATTTTTAACTTTTTTTCCTAATCTAATTAGAAAAACTCCTTGAGACTATAGATTTGGGGAAACTTCTTCACATGAATATCCCAAAGCATAGAGCAGTACTGAAGCGCTCAGAATTGCTCAGTGTAAATATATTAAAAGGCTGTGTAATACATATATTCTTGAATTTGGCAGGTAGAGACCATAACAATAAATTGTATAATTTGTAGAATTCTCTGATAGAGAAATTTTCACAATAGATTAGTTCCAAAAATGCTAAGGAAAGTAGGTACCTTGTCAATAAATCATGAGTGGTTAGTGGATATACATACAAGTATATTGGAATCCACTGGGAGTTGCTTATTATCTTTGGAGTTTATTTGTAAAAAAGAAATAAAGATCATTTCCACTTTTTATTTAAATGTGATTTATAGCATTTAAATATAACTCATCACATAGAAGCAGTTGATGTTGACCACAGATCAATAAGATGCCATTTACTTCTGAAGAATAATCAATTATTGAATAACTGCAAGTTATTTTCATCTCCATTAATGTAGGTAGCTGAGAAATGACTATGTATTTTTTAGTCTTATTTAAAGTGCGTTCTCTTTCATGAATAAATCTTTTTAATTTAAAGTTTGTTGACTTGTGATTCCCATGTCCCTTCATGCATCTTTTTTTCAAAATTCAACCAATTATTGGCATTTTCAATACTGTTATCTCTATTATTTTAAGAATAAACAATTATATGCTTGAATATTTGTTTGTTTGTTTCTCAAGTTTATAGGACCCTCTTTAAAAATCTTGTTTTTCTAAGGTTTTAAAGCACTTAATAATTAGTTGAAATAGGAAAATTTTCTCCAGTTCAAATCATTTTGTAATGATTTAAATAATACTGTCACTCCTCAAAATTGAGATTTTTTAAAAAAAATCAGCATTTTTGAAGTATGATTGACATACAAAAATTCAACAATTTTATATGTACAACTAGATGGATTTTGACAAATGTATACAGTCATGTAATCGTCATAATAATCATTATATAAAAACCTCCGTTAATCAAAAATTTCCTTCATGCCCCTTGCCAGCTAGTTAGTCCTCCAGTAACAAGCCTCTGATAACTGACTTGTCTTGGACACAACTGTTTTTGTTTCTTCTGAAATTTTATACAAAGGGCACCACACAATATGTAGTCTTTTTTTTTATGGTTTTTTACTTATATTTTTGAAGTACACCCATGTTGTTGAATGTATCAGTAGTTTGTTTATACTGCTGAGTGCTATGCCATTGCATGATTATTCTGTAATCTTTTTATCCATTTTTCAGTTGACAGACAATTGGGTTGTAATTGGGAAGATTTGAGGTTGGTTGCAGGGAAGATTTGAGTAAAATATTATATATGCCTATCTATATGTTTTGATTTCTCTTGTGTAAATACCTAGGAGTAGATATGTTGTTCTGTATGCTAAGTGTATGTCTAACTTTATAAGAAACTTTATTTGTATAAAATTGGATTATCTATGCCTGGAATGATTGGTAGATCTAAGCCATAAAGCTTTCTCAAACTGGTGGTTATACTGTGGCGTCATTTTTAACAACTAAATAAATTTCTTAATGACAGTTGAGAATTTCTGTGTTTTCTTGAGGCAGTTTGGATGGCATATGATTCCAAACATTTTTTTTAATACAAAATTTTAAACACTTTATCACAAAGTCATTTACAGTTTTCTCTTATTAGTTTTAATCTCTATTGTTCTAAATTAATGTCCCCCTTTCAAACTTTTTCTTTTCTCTTAATCAATCTTGCCCAAGCTGTATGTATAGTTTTTCAAAGAGACATTTTTTTGCTTTATTACTGCCCTCTTTTAAATCTTTTAAGTTTTTTATATTTAATATTATATTTATGATTAAACTGTTTTACCTTTCTCTTCTTGGTTTTATTATTTATTCATTTTCTAAATTCGTAAATGAGATGCTTAGCTCATTATTTATCAGTTCTGATATTTTAATAAAAGTTAGGAAATTTAATTCTAAATATTGCTTAAGATGTACGCCATTTTATAAAATAGCATTTTCAATATTGCTCAGACGTGTATGTTTATTACTTTTCTTTGACCCTTGAAATATTTAGAAATGTATTTTCTAATTTTCACTCACCTTTTAAATTAACATTTTGATGATTTGATTCTAAACTGCACTAAGAACAAAAAACAGTGTCTGTATAATATTATATTTTTTTGAAATTTGTTGAAATTTTATTTGCAACCTAATATATTATCAAATTATTCATGTTACTTATGTGCTTTAAACAATATGGATTCTATTAGCATTGAATACAGGCTTTTGCATATACACAAGTCGGTTATCACTTCAAGTTAATTAACCATGCTGATAAAATTTTTGAACACTTTTTTGTTTCCTTTATTAATTACTGGGATAGGAATGTGAAATTATTCTGTAGTCCTTCATTATGGACTTTTACTCTCTCCTTGTATATAAATTCATTTTTGTTTTATATACATCAGAACAATTTTAATTAATACATACAAATTTAGTTTTATCTCCCTGGTAAACTGTATGCTTTTTTCCCCCCTTATAATATTTTCTTAAAATCTATTTATTTCTGGGATTAGTATAGGTACACCAAATTCTTAGTATTCTCTTAATTAATCCCTCCAGTTTATTTTATTTTACTTTACTATTTTTGTGCCAATCAAATATCTGGATATTTTAAAGCTTCCATTTGTTACTTTGGCTATTTAAGATTTTGCATACTCATTCATAGTTCTTACTAGGCTATGCATTTAAAATATGTTTATTATATATTGTCCAGCATGTTTATTGGTTTCACAAAAGAAGAGTTTTTTTAGGATATTTAATACCCATATTCCCCCAAGCTGTGTTCTCAATGAATTTTCCTACTCGAACAAAAATATAAAAAAAAAAATTGAACATGTATGTTTAATATCCTTAAATGGTTTTTCCTTGTTTTTGTTGTTTTTTTTTTACCACATTATATGGAATGTGGGAATATGAGGCCAGACTGCCCGTTTCTCCAGCATCAACTTTTGTCAGTCTTAAGTTATTCTTTAAATTCCAAAGAAGGAACATCTTTTTCAGGATGTCAAAATTATTATATTCTTTCTGGACTCTGGGTTTTCAAACGTTGCTTTTCCCTCTACCAATAACTTGTCACCTTTGTGAGAAAGCTATCCCAGACTGTCCATAGGTCGAGTGCCTTTCCTAAGTACTTCCATAATACCTGGTACTTTTCCTATTTTTGCATATCTTTCTAGGATTATAATATTCCTTTCTTATTTGTATCATCCATTAGACTATATTATTTGAGGACAAGTATGACCTTTCTTATTTACTGTTGTATCTTTAGAGCCTGATCCTATACCTGATACATGCTTATTAATAAATGAGTGTGACATATTTCAAAATAGGTCAACATTTGGTCAGATTTATGCTGGAATTACTTTCCCTCAGTATTACGAAAAGCATACTGAGAAGACATCTAACTGCTTTAAAGTTCAAATGTTCTGTTATTTTAGGAGCTTTCTTGTATTTGAAAAATATGACAGTACCAGGTATAAATATCTCCATTTTACCTATCACGTAGTTTTATTAGAGTGTGTGTATGTGCGTGTGTGTGTGGGACCTTAAGTTCTCCAAGAAGGAGATATCAATAAGGAATAACATATGTAAAGCATTTTTTTGAGGAAATGTCTGTGAAGCACAAAGAAGAGAGAAATCAGAGGCAGGTGGGGAGAGCATTGAGACCACAAATTGACCCTGGAAAGTTCTGTGCCATAAATAGGATATCATAATGCCTATAGCCCTTTACTTGGCAAAGAGCAAAAAAATGGACATTCAGTCCCCAGAGATAAAGGTAGAGATTCTCCAGTCCAGCTGTAAATAAATTAAATCTTGTACACTTTTCTAACCCCATATTCCATGAGAGTAACCCTCTGCTCAATACCACAACCCATAAAGTACTTGATATTCTATGAATACACCAGTACTGTGCTTAGTAGACATTTCCTTGTCACTTAACTAATCATTTCTAGCTATTGGAGTTCTTCCTTTATAGATACTCACATGTGGATCCCCCACTGGGCTATGAGCTACTGAAAGGCATGGTCCAATCTTATTCATTTTGTAGATGTTTAATCACTGGAGTTAATTTTTCATTTGAAAACAGAAATAAGAAAGTTTTTTTTTCATTTAGGTAGCAATATAAGCAATTTCAGTTTAGAAACATGATCTACTATTAAGACACTATAAGATCTAAAAGTAAACACATATTTTAGTCTCTGGTTTTTAAGTTCCCACATTTCATCTTCTAAAAGAGGCTGGTAAATATACCTAATCAGAATATTCCACTCTCTGATCCTCAGCATTTAATCTCCTGAAATTGGAGCTAATGCTACTGAAATCTATTTTAACTGTCAGTTGCAGCTTCACAAAGTTTAATGAGTTGGAGAGAACGTAAAAGCAAAAGTGGCAATTGGTAACAATTTTCTGAATGAGAGAAAAGTTCTTCAGCAACTCAAGTGTTGTGCACGTAATTATTGTCTTTAACATGATTTTGAATGCACTTTTTGTGATTTAAGTCCGAGATAAGTACACAATCTTTTTCTAGATTAATGCAAGTAGGTTGGCAGATGTGTTAAGAGGATTCTCAGTGTTCCATTTGAACTGTTGCCATCTCCTTTGCACTTAATAATCACTGCCTCTTGATTTGCTAATACCTAAACAGCCAAGTACAGCACATGGGCTACCTTACATGATTTTGTTTTCTATTCATGACTAAAAAAATATTAAAAAATTAGTGTACTTAAATTTTTTAAAAAAGCATTTATAATGTTAGAGAGAGTAGCACCTGGCCTTTGAAAAACTATCCAGTTGAAACATCAATTGTCCAAACTGCATTTCTTTGTAAATTTAGAACTATGTGGAATAAAGAAAAATTAGTCCCATGGAGAATTTAAAGCAGTACAGTTATAGGAGTTAAGAGTTTGTTGACTCTAATTTTGGGCTCTTTACATAAAGTTTGATATTATTTGCTATATTTTTAATACTTGAAGTGCCCTTGAAATCATCTTTAAGTCAATGTGTCATCCTGATATGAGTTACTACTGGCACCTTAAAGAAAATGGTTTATACCGTTCTTTTACCTATTCTCTGTGTTTCTTTGGGAAAATTACTCTCTACTAGACAGTATGCTTGATGATGCAGAAAATTAGTCTCTATATTTACTGTTCTGGCCCTGAATATTAATAGTGCTTGGCACATTGTAGGTGCTCAATAATTACTCATTTAACAGATTCAGTGAGTAATTATTTTAATACCCAAACCTATTTTAGCCTTGTTTCCTCATATACCTAATGCATTTCTCACAAATACATTGAAAGTATATTCCGATTTTTTAAAGGTAAATAAGCAACCCCCCCCCACCCCAAATTGAATAGCTGAAAACAAAAATAATCACTTTCTATCTGTAACAGCTTTTGTGGGTCTGGAATTTAGAAAGAGACTTACTAGGTGTCTTAGTCCATTTGCACTGCTATAACAGAAATACCATCAACTAAGTGGCTTATAAACAGCAGAAATTTACTTCTTACAGTTTTGGAGGCTGGAAGTCCAAGATCAAGGCATTGGCAGATGAGGTGTCTGATGAGATCTCACTTCCTAAATGGCTGTCTTTTCTCTGTAACCTCATATGGCAGAAGGGGCAAGGAATCTCTCTGGGATCTGTTTTATAAGGGTACTAATCCTACTCATGAGGTTTCTGCCCTTGTGACCTAACCACAACCCTGATTACCACCACTTTGGGCATTAGGATTTCAATATATGAATTTAGGGGTGATGTATACATTTAGTCTATTGCACTAGGGTATTATGCAGTAAAATGGTGACTGTATCTTGAACTGAAGAGGACCAGAGCAGCTGCAAGTTTGCAAGCATCTCTCCCTCTCACTGTCTTTCTCTCTCTGTCTATCTCTCAGTCTCTGTCTCTCCCCCCACTCTTATTTAGTCTTGAGAACTCTATTATTGTCTCTCCTAGTGGAGGCTTTTGGGTTTCCTCACACATGGTCGTCTCAGGGCAGTGCGAGTGCTTACCTACTGGCCTAAGACTTCAAGAAGTAGTATTAGAGTAAGCAAGGTGAAAGCTGCATCATTTTTTATGACCAATCTCAGAACTCACACAGTTTCAGTTATAGGATACTATATTTATTTAAAAAGTCAGAAAAATCCAGCCCAACTGCAAGGAAAGATGACAAAGACCTCACCATTCACTGTGAGAAATGTCAAATAATTTTTATACACATTTTAAAACTACCACAGAAGATTAAGATAATGTATATAAAGATGAATCTGCTATTCATTTGACATTTAATTGAATTAAATGAGGAATGCCAGTTTCTAATAAAACCTGTGTTCATCTATAAATGAATATCCAGTCAAAATAATAAAAATAAAACCCAGTGACCTACTGATCGCAAACTTAAATTATAAACTCATGCAGTATCCTTGTATGGGATGAGGACAGCAATTTTCTTATAATTATTAGCTACGTGTGTGATTGGATATTTTTATATTCAAGTTTAGGTTTGAGTAGTAGTTTCAAATACACATTGAATTAGAATCAGATAGTAATTAAAAAGAAAGCACTGATAAAAAAGGACTAGGCTATTGCTCTGGCATCTTAGTTTTCAGGAAATACCCCAGTATTTCCTTATTTCTGAAATTTTATAGGAGCACTCATACTCCCAATGGCACTGATTCCATTAAATATTTGCTTATGTTTTTCTCAAAGATTATCTAAAGATATATCAGAGAAGGCACTTAAAATAGATATAGATATGTAGAAACAGAATTACAGATATATCTATATATTAATAGATGAATAGATAATTTAAAATGACATGAATTAAATAGTTCAATAAAATCTGGTTATTTAGCACTATTTAGGAAGAACAGATTTTGGGGTATGGGGTCTGCTATTCAGCATATTGTTTTGGTATTATGGAGAAAATCTTAATCTCTCTTTTATAAGATAAGACAAGGATGAAATTACTATGTATGTATTTTCAAGAACAGGAAACTGGAGTTTTACGGAGTACCCAAGAAAAGTAGGCAATTCTTACTTAGACTTTATATGCTGATTGTTTCAAGAAATTAGGAAAACAAAAGTCCTCAGACCTGGTCCCAGACAGTTACCAGTGCTTTTCTTAGTGGGAAGGAAAGAATTAGTAGCAGCTCTGTAATACGTCTGCTCTGTATTTAGAACTGGACAATCAGAAGGAATAAGTATTATAAATCTTCTCATAAGCTAACATGCTAATGTAATAACCACCCCCTCAACCCCTACAGACCTCCTGACTGAAGTGCTAATATTATTTACTAGTGGAAAAGAAACAGAGTTCTTACCTATGCAATGGTTTTAGCAGGATTTACCAGAGATGATTAGGCACTTCATTTGTAAATAAACCAGGAATTTATGGCTGGCTGGAGAATGGGGGCTAGTTAAGTAAGCTGTGTAATGAATGAATTATATAACAGGAATGTTCCAAAATCTAAAGTGCTCCCTCCATAAAAGCAATACCTCTGCATATACACCTTCCTCAAGAAGAAATGCATCTTTTAAGCCTGAAAGCAAAAGATGTCTGAATTTGGGAAATTTTTTATTTTATTTTATTTTAAGAACTACATTTACTAGTCTAAGACTTCTCTAAGATAAGAATGTTTCTGCTGACCCAAGTTATTGCTTCTTTTGAATTATTAGTAAAGTTTAATATGACTTATGACTCCTTTGAATCTGATTTACAAATAAACCACCACTTGTCAATAATGCATAAAGAGATAAACATTTATCCAGCAATATGACTCTTGAATTAAGCTCAGTCTATTGTACATGGTGTCAACATTAGCAGACAAAGGTAGGAAAAGAATCTGCACAAGTTGTTCAGTGAACAAACCATGAAATCTGACTTCAATGTAGAATACAAGTCATATTTTTAAAAATTAATCTAAAATTACAATAGTTGATATGTTGACATAATATTAACTTAATGCTGAAATATTATTTTATAAAACTTTCAGTAACTCAGTTAATATTCTGTACTTTTTTTTTCTTCTTGCAACATTTAACTACTTTAATGAAACATTTATTAAAATTTGGAAGCGACTATTTTAACCAAAAGGGGAGAAGTAGGTCAACCTAAGAAGAAGCAATTGACTTAGCACCTAGGGCATTAAAAATTACTATCTTTAGATCACTATTAAAAAACATATTTGAATTCTGCCTTTTGGTCCTTATTCCTTCAGGTAAAAAATACTTATTGAAGATAAAAGAAAGTATTCAATGGAAGCTTTAGGTGATCCATAAAAATATGTGTTACCATTACTTTTTCCTTTGTAGAGTGTATTTCGTTATTATATTTCATTTTCCCCCAAATTTTATAAGCTTTGCCACAGAATTATACTGGTAGTTGAATTAAAACAAAATATTAAAACAATTCAATCTGCTGAAAATTTAAATTAAAGAAATATTTTCCCCTGCTTTTTTGACATTGCAATCTATTTATTGAACCCCTAGAGCTAGATGCCATGCCCTGTTCAAGGCTTTGGGGATAGAGCTGTAAACAAATTAGGCATAGTATCTGCATTCAAAGGTCTTATGATCCAGTGGAGGATATACAACAAAAGTAAAAACAGATACACGCAAAAACCACAAACTATATATATACATATATATATATATGTATATATATATATAATTGGTAATTTAATTAGGTGCTATAAAAGAAATATATATATCTGTGAAAGAGATTGAAGTAGATAGTCCATCTACTTTATTTAATTTTTTTTTAGGGAAAATCCTAGAAACAAATCCTAAAAAAATTAAGAAAATCTTAAAAAGTTAAGATTTGAAGCATGAGTACAAGGCATGTTTATTTTTATTCAAAAATTGAGTTGCTTTCTCAGTACATGGACATTAACAATGTAGTAGCTTAAGAAATCACTCAAAAATGTATCCAAAGGATTTGAATAAAATATATTTGTGAGAAGCCTCAAATAGATCTTTACTCACTGTTTAATTTTCATAGGTTGAAGTATCTCAAGAAATATTGGATTGAACATTTGTCTATGACAGGGATTATATCTTACTCATTTTTTTCCCTCTGGCATTAGCTTAGTGCTAATTCTCAATATGGAATCATAGAGGGTATTTCTAACAAGAGAACTAATCAGCAAGTCCTTATTAGCATCCTGCTCTAATAAAATTTTTGCATATTATTTTAAATATAGCTGATATTTTCCTGCCTTAGATGAATATAATCATTCAAGTAGCACAAGCTACTTCACTATATGAGAAAGTTAAGCAGACTTAAAAAACATATTAACCCTTTTGAGTATGCTATTTTAATAATCCAGTGTTCAGTGCAGTCATCCACATCCCAGGAAGAATCAAAATGATTTAGTCACTAAGGACTGTACTGACTAATAGAAAAAATGTTTAAATAATAGTTCTCTCTCCCCCCCCCAAAATAGAAGGCCAGGATTTTTGAGGTAAAACTTTACTACCTCTGACTTAAGAATTTCTTCTAGTAGTATAAACTGATTTCAGCATCTAAATCTGGATTTTGGTAACATACAACAAATTTACACACTTTAACAAAAACTTACACAAAAATAATTGCAAACAGTACCTAAAATTCTGTTCTATGCAACTAAATTTGATTATGATATATTGAAGAACAATTAATAATTCTCATATTTTTGAATTGATTAAAAATATGAGGTCCAATCAGTAAAAAATTTTAATGCATAAGATTTCATCACCCTTTTTCCTCTGTCTTCTGCAAAGGACTCTGTGGTTGGTTATTAGATTTGTGTTATTAGGTTTGTAATTGATGTAATGCATTCTGTTGTTGATGGTGAAGAAGAAAGTGAGAAGAAACCTAGAAAAGTTAAATTAATTTGTATAAAAAGAGATGGAGATTCTACTGATAGAAAAGTTCAATATCAAGGGCTAAAAAGACAGAGGGTAGAGTTAAGGGAATAAGTAGGACAAAAACATGCCTTTGGGCTGTGAGAATGATAAACAGCTGATGTGATTAGTGAGACTGAAAGCAGAAATGTTTAAGAAGAAATTGAGAAAACTGCTGAATTCCACATACAGAAATATGAAGTAAACATATTTTTTCCTATTTCTCCTGTTAACTAAAGCCAAAATTCTTGAATATTATATAATATAATGAACATAAGAGGACTCGGAAGAGTAAAGAAAAGAAGGCAGTCTGGTTAGGGACTTCAAGGCCCAAGGAACAATACAAAGATGAATTCTCTGTGGCTTGTTCTTAGTGTTTGTTTATTTGTGCTTTGCTTTATATATTCTAGACTGGGTTCTGGAGAAATCAGCATCCTGGAAACACCAACAGATGCAGACACAAAAAGCCACAAGAAAATCCTACTCCCTCCAGCCAAAGGACCTGGAAAAGGGCAGTCTGGCAAAACAGAAAACTTTCAGTCAGTAAACTACTCTACGCCAGGCAAACACCACAGAAGAACTGTAGCCCTACTCCCAACCCCACCAGCAAGGCACAGTGAAGAGCCTATATTTCCAATCTTCGTCTGTCACATTCATCCCTACTGGACAGTACTAAGCCCCCACCTTGACGGCAGTGAGACCAAATGGGGAGCCTAGACTTCCACCTGCACCCAGAGGTAAAATGGTACCTCTCTCTCTCTGTACTTGGCTGGTGTCAGTAGAGGCTTACTAGAGAGCAGTAAACAGGTGCTCCTTCCTTTTCTAGCCAGAGTTGTACCAAAATAGGCTTTGTGGAGAGCTTGAATTCCCAGGCCAGCACAATGGAAATGAGAATGCCTTCCCTACATGGGTCAATAGAGGCTGACAGAGAACCTGAACTTCCACCCCCATGGGTCAGTTACTGTCAACTAAATTGTTATAAGTTGTAGATAACTTAAAAGTAAAGAGAAACAGCTTCCTTATATATCCAGAAAATAAAACATTAAACATCAACAGTATTCCAAACAAAAACCACAGTCACCCCTCACCAGTTTATTTAGTCCTACGTAATTGATTCTCATCCCACTCGGTCTTGGGTGAGCAGCCTCATGAACCTACCTGCTTCTAGACTTGTGTTCTGAATATCCTGACTCAGTCCACCTGTATGACCTCAACTGAAAGTTGCTGAAGTGTTGCCCTCTGGAGGCTGTAGCCGAAAGCACATAGCAAGTCCTTTTCCACAGGGCTATACAACACTCCATCTTTATTGAATATAAAGTCCACCGGCCTGAGCTGATAGCAGGAGCCTTTGGGAAAGCATCAGAGCAAAACAACAACAACAACAAAAGTATCTGTTGATGACAGAACACTTAAAATCTTGAAGATTACATGTCCATGTCCATGATGTGCTCATACAAAGTTGATTATTTTTTGTTACTAGAGAAAGGACCTTGATAGTCATTCCAAAGAGACAAAAGGATCAAACAATGAGAATAGTTATTATTCCTCCAGACTTCTATTTTGAATGGCACTTCTTTCTTATGCACACTTGTACTGACAACCAGCAGGCAACAGTGGCAGTGTTCTCTAGTGCTTGAATTTATGAAAATAGCCTATTCTTAATATGTCAGAATTTGGAAAAAAAATTGTAGCATATGCTTAGACATAGCAATGCATAAAGGGCCATAGGGTCATTTGAGAGCTATCTTTCCATTTTGCAGAGACTATAAAACTCTCCTTTCTCCTACTATCCACAAAAAGGAAACAACAATCAAAATCACCTCCTAAGCCAGTGACTATATATTCTTTCCTTATTTTAGTACACAGCAGCCTGCCAACTCATTTTATTGGTCATAGTCTGTAAATTGGTTTTACAATTCTGCACCCTTTTCAGAAGTGATAAGGAAATAATGATTTCTATTGGAACTCTGAATTACTTTTTAGCATATCACAACTAAAATGTACATTTGCATGATTTTATATATGTTTGTATGTATATATATGTACTTACATATATAGAGATAGATATGTTTATTTACTGATTTTTTTGTGGACAGATGCCTTTAGTTAAAAGTAATACTTTTTCTTTGCTTAAATAACTTGGACTTTTGGTAAATTCTCTTCTGCAGGAACTCAGCCAACATATTCTGCAAGAAAAGCCAGTTTCCAAGAGGTCTTTAATTTAATGAAAGGTAATTCTTTAATGTCATTGAGATGGCCCCTCCAGATGAACACAATGGATTAACAATAATCAATTCAAATTAATTCTGTTCTTATTATAGAGTAGTTCATAAGATTGTATAGTTATAAGCAGACTCTAGTAGATGAATCACAATTTCTTGAATTTCAATAGACTATTTCACAGTTTGAAACAATTTTAAATGAATTTTAGTAATAGAAATAATATACTGTTCTGTCTTATACATACAAATGTATTGATAAACATCTATGGCAATTATGAATTGATGGGGAAAAAGTAAGCCAAATAAAACTTTCTTATTTAAAGATATAGTTTGAAATCACAACAGTCAGAATATTTGGAACAGATTTCTTTAACATCCTCCCAGCTGTTGCAAATATTCTGACCTCAAAGCCAGAAAGTTTTGGATGGAAAGTGTGGCTGATAAATGTGGGTAAGTGAGGGTCCTATCATTGCCTCTGTATTATCCAGCATACTGTCATCTACAATATGGGGCAATCAGATGTGAATATAGTCATTATGTAGGACACAGTCTCTGAGACTAATCAAGACCAATTAAATTCTGAAATTTAGGGCTATGTAGATAGTACATATATTGTAACAGATTCATCTAACGGAAAGCATTATAATAGACCCTTGGACCAGTTGACAGCTGTGAATATTTAAGATGAGTTCAAAGCAACTTAAAGACAATTATTTTTAAAAATGTTTAAATAAATAATTTGCATTTTTAGTAGAGATAGAACATGTTTTAATAGTCCTAACAATTTGTTTGAACAATCTTAATGAAGTCCTTTCAACAGTTTAAGAATCCTTTACATTACAATCCATACATCATAGATTCAAATTCTGAGATACTTCCAACATTTACCTGGTCCCAGGTCACAGTGGGTGGCACGTATTTCCCAAATTATTTCCACCAAAGATTTTAGCAAGTAGAGTGATTTTGGCTTGCATATGGTCTCACCAGTGGGCAAAATTAGTAATAAAATAAAAGGAAACTCCAGAAATATAGTTCTTATGGATTGAATGACATATTTCACTTGATTGGTCTGAGCACTGATTTCATTTTAGAAAGGCAAAAAGTTTATTTCTCACTCACGTAAATGTCCATTGAGGGTTGGCCTCATCTTTTTCTCCACATTGACTTTACCCAGGGGCTTAAGGCTGTCTGAAAACTAACTACATGAAATTTTGGAGGAGGAGAAAAAAGAAAAATGTCAAAATATGCCCTGTATCTTTAGGTTTCTCTTTTGAAGGAAAACCAATCACTTCCACACAAACTTCACTGGATAAAACAAGTTCAATGATAAGCAGAAGACCAATGGGATGAAGGTAAAATATGACTATGTATTTACATCTTATTCACTTGCTCTTATGTTAAACTGACATAAATGTGACCACAAATATAAACTTCACATCGACACAAACACGTATGTTATATATGCAGATTTCCTATCAGAAATCCCCTCTTAAACAACTGTTTGAAAAAAGATGCTTTAATATTCCTACCAAAGAACAAAAAGTTGTCTAATAAATATACTTCACATGAAATAATGGAACTATGATTGGATATATCTCTTGCCCCTTTTATTTTTGTATTAAGATAGAAAGAGTATGTGAACAGTACCTTCCCACCCCTGCATTTAAGCAGATGAATCTGCTGGTAAAACCACATTACTGTTCTATTCAGGGGGTCTACTTCTTCTCAGACATGAAAAGGACTGAAATCTCACAAGCAGAGGGATAAAAACATCATGCTTATATTAAATGTTATAAATAAATAAATTCACATACCTGTAAAGATAAATACAAACTTTTTTTAAAGGTAGAGAATAAAGGGGCAAGAGAAAAACCTTTGGTTTCTAGGAATGTCATATCCTAAAATTTCCATCTCATTATCCATTTTAAAATAAATCAAATAATAAGGCTTAATCTAGAGATTCTGTATTTGAATATATAGAGGGAATCTTTATGTTTTAAATTATCATGGCTTCTTCTTCAGCCTAGTCCAGGACGGGGAATGAGGAGGAAGAATGATTTCTTTGCCCAGGACAAGCCAATAATGACATCCTGGACAGGTAAAAGATTTCCTGGAGGTGGAATCTTTAAGAAAACTGCACAATGATGATACTACAGTGTGGCAGAGATGTACAATGAATATATGATTTTTTTCTTGTTCTTTTTGTAGGGAAGAAAGTAAAAAAAAAAAAACTTTTTTTTTTTTTAACTATCCTTACAATTCAGTACTTTTACCACTATAGGCCTAGGTGTGCACTTTTTCCAATTCGACAGGATTTTGATGTGACCTTTTGATCTGGAGTCCTCTTCAAAGCCCAGGGAGATATTCTCTCAGTATTTGTTTAACCCTTGACATTCTTTGAACTGTTTGTTCTACTTATAAATACCCTCCGAGTCTCTTTTTTAAAAATAATATTTGCATTTCAATATTTTTATTGTTTTCTTTGTGATATTTCCTTCACTTGGTTTTCAGGTCATTGTTTTATGTCTCAACAATAACTTTCCTCTCCTTTAATTCCTATACTGAATATTTTTTTTCAAAACCATTTTTAAGCTCAATAATGCATATATGTGTGTGTGTATACACACAAACACACACACACACACACACACACACACACACACACACACATCTTACTATATATAAGTTCTGGAGGATGAAAGTCCAAGATCAGGGTGCCAGCATGGTGGGCTTGGATATTTTATTTCACTGCATGTAACAGTTTGGGTTCTGCCTAGAAAACAGACCAGTCTAATGTATTTCAAGAATAAAGATACAATATAGGAAGGAAGGTTTACTTAAATATTGGAAAAGTGAGGAATGAAGTCTAGGGAAGGTACCAAAGATCAGAGCATCTGTGGCAGGAAGGTCAGGAAAGCAAAGATTTAGGAGTTCATCCTGAAACACCTAAGCTTTTGATTCGCAAAACGCATCAGGAAATTTCAGCCAGTCTTAAGAGTGCTGAGTGAGTTCCCAAGATGCCTCTACATTTGAAGTAGTGAAATGAATGATGATCAACTGCTTATCAAGAAGCAGTTGTGAATGTCATGGTTGTAACCTTTTCCATAAAGAACCTTCCTTCCATTGCACTTTCACAATCTCACTCAAGTTCCTCTCATGGAGAAAACTCTTAACTCAAAACCAAGCAGGCGAGAGGACTCTGGAAACCATAGCTCCAAAATGCAGAGGAGGTCCTAGATAGAGTGGTGGTGGTCCCAAGTTGAGGAAAGACAAGGGAGTAGTCCGTTTTCACATTCTAATTGTTTTACTTATTCCTTTTTTTCTCTGGTTGCTGGAGTCCTTTAAATCAGCTGCTATTTTGCTCTGTTTCCTGATTTGGGGCTCAAATGCTGGTAACTAATATGTTCTTAATAACACGAATTATGTAATATTGCTAAAATGACCATACTACTCAAGGCAATCTACAGATTCAATGCAATTCCTATCAAAATACCAGTGGCATTTTTCACAGAACTAGAATAAATAATTTTAAAATTTGTATGGAAACACAAAAGAACTCACATAGCCAAAGCAATCTTGAGAAAGAAGAACAGAGCTGGAGGGATCACACTCTGTGACTACAGACTATATTACAAAGATACAGTCATCTAAACAGTTTGGTACTGGCACAAAAACAGACATATAGATCAATGAAAAAGAATAGAGAACCCAGAAATGAACCAACTTATGTTCAAGTAATCTATGACAAAGGAGACAAGAATATCCAATGAGGAAAAGACAATCTCTTCAATAAGTGGTGCTGGAAAAACTGGACAGCTACATGTAAAAGAATGAAATTAGAATATTCTTTAACACTATATACAAAAAATAAAATCAAAATGGATTAAAGACCTAAATGTAAGACTGGAGACCATAAAACTCCTAGAAGAGAACATTGGCAGAACATTCTTTGCCACAACTCATAGTAATATTTTTTTCGATCTGTCTCCTAAGGCAAAAGAAAGGAAAACAAAAATAGACAAATGGGACCTAATTAAACTTAAAACCATTTGCACACCAAAGGAAACCATCAACAAAATGAAAATACAACCTATTGAAGGGGAGAAAATATTTGCAAATAATATGGCCAATAAGGGGTTAATATCCAAAATTTATAAACAGCTCATACAACTCAATATCAAAAAAAACAAAGAACCCAATTAAAAATGGGCAAGAAGACCTGAATAGACATTTTTCCGAAGAAAATCTACAGATGATCAACAAGCACATGAAAAAATGTTCAGTATTGCTAATTATCAGAGAAATGCAAATCAAAACCATGATGAGATATCATCTCACACCTGTCAATATGGCTATCATCAAAAAGTGTACAAATAACAATGTTGGTGAGGAAGTGAAGTACACTGTTGATGGGATTGTAAACTGGTGCAGCCACTATGGAAAACATTATGGAGGTTCATGAAAAAACTGAAAATAGAACTGTCATATGATCCAGCATTTCCATTACTGGTTATATATCTGAAGAAAATGAAAACACTAATTCAAAAAGATACATGCACCCCAATGTCCATAGCAGCATTATTTACAGTAGCCAAATATGGAAACAACCTAAATGCCCATCAACAGATGAATGGATAAAGGAAATGTAGTATGTACATAAAATGGAATATTACTCAGCCATAAAAAGAATGAAATTCTGTCATTTGCATCAATGTGGATGGACCTAGAGAGTACTATGCTTAGTGAAATAAGTCAGAGAAAGACAAATACTCCATGTTATCACTTATATATGTTATCACTCACAGATGTAGAGAGCACACTAGAGGTTACCAGTGGAGAGAGGGATGTAGGGAGGAGCAAGATAAGGGTAGGGGATTAAGAGGTACAAACTACTATGTATAAAATAGATAAACAAGAAGCATATATTGTTTGGCACAGGGAAATATAGCCATTATTTTATAAGTTCAAATGGAGTATAGTGTATAAAAATTTTGAATCACTATGTTGTACACCTGAAACTAATATGATATTGTAACTCAACTCTACCTTAAAAAGAGGAATTATATAATTTCTGAAAGGCTAAGAGGACTCTGGACCTTTGGAATCATGTTGCAAGGAGAGCCTGTTATTTGAGGAAAGTAATTTTTTTTTCTCAATGGATTTTGCATTCACCTAGCTTCTAGATTAGTAACCAATTTGGCCTTCTCTTTGTCAGTGACTAAATCAGCCTCCACTCCATGTCAGATCCACACAGAGCTGAATTTCCCTCTCACTTCAACATCGGTGCTGTATTCCTTGCCCTGGGCTCCAGTGCAACATTCTTGTGGACTCTGAAGACCATGAAGAAGGAAGCTGCACCCCAGTCCTCTCTCCAGAGCCCAAACAACTTTGACCTAACTCTTATCCAGTCAGCTTATGTTCACCAGAACTGCTTGGCTTAGAGAAAGTTTAGATTTGGAAGTTGGAGGGAAAGTGAACAGCAGTCTGGTTGCCATATTCCAAGATTAGCTCCTGAAATATGACTTTTTTCCTGGTGAAGTATTTTTAAAGGGAATAATAATTAATTAAAACCCTTTTAAAGAATAGGATATACACATGGAAACCACTAATTCAAAGATAATATGCCACACACTTGTTGGTTACTTGTTTAGAGAGCTTTTCTTAAAAACACTTTATATAGCATTCTCTCTAAATGTTGGGAATGACTGCTAATTATTTCTAAATATTATGTGTGTTGAAAAGAATGTATTTTATTATAAATTATGGTATTAAATAAAGACACAAATGGTGATCATACACATTTTCTTTTCATTTTAAGAAATTAGAAAATAAAACCAAAACACAGTACTTTATATTATGCTCTTTACTCTGATTTGACTTGAAATTCTTACATATATAGTATTAGTAGAATTATCTTGCCTTAATGTTTATTTACTGTCTACTAGAAGTATGTTATAGAGCAAATGCTAGAGTAATAATAAAAAAATCACAATTGAAGTACTATCAAAACCTTCCCTAAAATCTTACTTGTGAATGAAGGGTTAAAAAAAAGATTTAAAATAATTGTACTGATATTGCTTTTATATTGTAAATGACTAATGTGTGCAGTAAAGTTTTTTAAATGATGGCTGATGAAATGTTTGAACTATTAAAAGCCTGCAAATCTTATATGCCTCCCACTAGTGAAATTTAATGACAACTTCTCTGTTGAATTAGCTTGTTCAGTGAACAAATCTGAAATGCAACAATTATTCAAAAGCAATATGGTACATACAGTGACAATTTCATAAACAAGTAACGACTGTGAGAAAATTTTTCTATTATTATTTTTGATGTTTCAGAGTCAATCAACCTGGAACATTCAATTTTGTAAGGTTAAGTTTTGCATGACTTCCTTTCTCATAATTGTACCAACCTGGCTCTACAATAGTCATATGGGAATTGCTTATGCCTTGAAGCTTGTTCTTAATTGTAACTAACATCTTCTTTGAAACAGCAAGACAATGCCTTTTCATACTTCTATTAAATTATGGTAGACTTGGAATTCTCTAACCTCCATGAGCTAGTAGAGTATGATAAGTAGAATTCTAACTATACAGCTTGAATGATGGGGGGCAGTTTCTAACTCTCCGAGAGCTAAAAACTGTGTGACCTTAATAACACTGGGTAATATCTTTGAGGGTCAATATTTTTTATTTGTGAAATAGCTAACCACTTTGAGTATTGCTTTTTTCATTCATAAAATTTACTTTATTATTATTTTGTTGATTAAATGTTGTAATATATACCAGGTATGAGAAATATAGATGGCTCATGAATGGTTTTCTCAATAACAACAAAAAACTATATATGAGTGTAATTTCTATCAAATCTCAACCGATTAAGAAGAATTAGGCAGGGAGAGTTGCTAAAAAGGACATGCTTGGGGATAATGTGAGGAGGAGAGAAACTCAGAAACCTGAGATCACTCTCTGACATTTCTGCTAAATAGATTTAAACTGTGGGCAGATCACTTCACGGTTTTGTTTCTGATTTCTTTATAGTAACCTAAAGGGCTCAGGTTAGATGGTCACTTTAAAATCTTTATTTTTCTAACAATTCTAAATTCAATACACATTATAAATTAGTGAGGCATGCAGATATAGGTCACATTTGAATGTACACAGAATCTGGTATGTGAGAGTTTTTTACTATCCACTATAAGAAACTAGTGCTGTAAGGCTGATTACAGCAGCTGAATGTCACAGATATCTCATCAGAAATCATTCTTCTTTCATGCCGACTAAGTTCTAGATGCACTGTTACCAAAGAGACAATGGCTCCAACATGAGCATATGGGATGGTAATGGCACATTTGATGGTTATTCAGTCTGAGAATCAGAATGCCCAGTGCCTTCCCTTCTGGCAATTGGGTTAAGATGCTTTCTCCTCAGATCTAAGAGTCTTCTAGCTACTCTATTGTATGGTATCAGCAGGGATTCATGTTGGATCGAATATAGGTGGACACAAATTATCCTCAGTCTTGAAGCATTGAGTTTAATTGACAAGACACTGTGTGTTAAAAATTTCTCAATATATCATAAGGGGTTCCTTTGAATTCAGTCAAAGCACAATTAAAATTTTACTTTTAATAAGGAGTATAAAAACACAAAACTAGTCTTTCTTAAGTGAATTTCTTTTTATAACAGCTGTATTGAGGTATAATTCACATACCTCAGTTTTAAAATGTACAGTTCAGTGGTATATTCACATTAGTGTACCATCATCACTATAACCTAGAAACTCCATGCCACTTTTCAGTCCCTCCCCCATTCCCTGCTCCTCCTGGCCCCCAGCAACTACTAAGGTGCTTTCTGTCTCCATGGATTTGACTATTATGGAAATTTCATACAAGTGGAATGATACATTATGTGGCCTTTTGCATCTGGTTTCTATGATGTGTCATATTTTCAAGGTTAATCCATGTTGGAGCATATATCAGTACTTTCTTTTCATGGCTCTATAAAATTCCATTTTATGATATGCCACATTTTATTTATCCATTCATTAGTTGATGAACACTTGAGTTGTTTCACATTTGGCTATTATTTCAAAAAAGAATAACACCATGAACATTCATTCACAAGTTTTTGTGCGCACATGATTTCAATTCTCTTGTGTATATACCCAGGAGTGGAATTGCTGAGTCATGTTTAACTATTAGAGCAACTGCCAAATTGTTTCCCGAAGCAGCAGCACCATTTTATAGCTCTACAAGCACTGTGTGACTGTTCCAATTTGTCTAAATCCTTGCCAACAATTGCTGCTGGTTTGTTTTTGTTTTGTTTTGTTTTTATGTTATCCATCCTAGTTGGTGTGAAGAGGTATCTCATTGTGTCTTTGATTATTTGAAGTTCCCTAGTGACTAATGTTTATGAGCACCTTTTAATGTGATTATTGGCCATTTATCTATTCTTTGGAGAGATGTCAATTCAGGTGCTTTGTCCATTTTTGTTGTTGTAGGGCTGTTTGTCTTTTTATTGTTAAACATTTAAAAGTCCTTTATAAATTCTGGATTCAAGTCTCTTACAAGATGTATGATTTGCAAATATTTTCTCATCCTGTGCGTTGTTTTTTTCAGTTTCTTTATAATATTTTTGAAATATAATTTTTTTATTTTAATGATGCTCAACTCATCTTTTTAATTGCTTTTGTTAATTATGCTTTTCGTGTCATATCTAAAAAACTATTGCCTAATCCAAGGTCATGAAAAGTTACTCCAATTTTTTAAAAATTTTATTTATTTATTTATTTATTTATTTTTGGCTGTGTTGGGTCTTTGTTGCTGCATGTGCGCTTCCTTTAGTTGTGGTGAGCGGGGGCTACTCTTCATTGTGGTGCGCAGGCTTCTCATTGCGGTGGCTTCTCTTGTTGCGGAGCATGGGCTCTAGGCGCTTGGGCTTCAGTAGTTGTGGCACACGGGCTTGGTAGTTGCGGCTTGCGGGCTCTAGAGTGCAGGCTCAGTAGTTGTGGCACATGGGCTCAGTAGTTATGGCCCATGGTTTAGTTTAGTTGCTAAACCACAGGGTTTAGTTGCTCTGTGGCACATGGGATCTTCCTGGACCAGGGCTCGATCCCGTGTCCCCTGCATTGGCAGGTGGATTCTTAACCACTGTGCCACCAGGAATGTCCCAATGGTAACTTTCTCAGAGAAGATATTTTTAATTTTAATATGTCCACTTATAAATTTTTCCTTTTATGAATCATGCTTTCATTATTGTATCATGCTGTCAGAATTGTATTGTATCTGAAAACTAATTATCAAATTCAAGGTTACATAGATTGATTTCCTCCTATTTTTTCTTCTGTAGGTTTTATATTTATCTCTATGGCCCATTTTGCTAATTTTTCTAAAACTATATGAGTTATGTATATAAGTTTATTTTTTTTGCATACTGTTGTCCAATTTGTCCAGCACCATTTGTTCAAAAGACTATCCTTCCTCTGTTGAATTGCTTTTACCCTTTGTCAAAGATCAGTTGGATATATACTGGGTAGATCTATTTCTTGTGTCTCTATTTTGTTCCATTGATCTATGTATCTATTCTTTTTCTAATACCACATCGCATTGATTGCTGTAGATTTATGCTTGTCTTGAAGTCAAATAATGTCAGTCCTCCAATTTTCTGGGGTTCTTTTCAATGCTTTGATAGCTACTCTGAGTATTCTGCCTCTCTACATAAACTATGAAATCATTTAGTTCATATCTACAAAATAGCTTGCAGAGATTTTGTTGGGATTGTATTAATTCTACAGATCAAGTTGGGAAGAACTGACATCTTAAAAATATTAGATCTTCCAATCCACTAACATAGATTATTTTTACATTTATTTAGATCTTAATTACTCTCATGAGTTTTGTAGTTTTCTGCATATAGATATTCAGATTTATACCTAATCATTTCATTTTCTGGGTGCTATTATAAATTACATTTTTTAATTTTGAATTTCATTTGATTTTTGTTGGTATATAGGAGAGCAATTAACTTTTGTAATAGAAACTTCTATCCTGCAAACTTGCTAAAGTCCTGTAAGTGTTATATTCACTTACAAGTTCCAGAAGATTTTTATTACTATTCTTTTTCATACAGAAAAAATAAAAATTAGCAAAATTTTATAGTATGCAGTAACTTTTAACAAAGATTTAACAAAAGGATGTAGCATAAAATAATGGCTAGCAACTTGGGTTTGAAATTATAAATCTATGACTCTGCAACTTAGTAATGTAATCTTTCTAGTCTTCAGTTGTCTCCATTGTAAAACAGGGATATTAATAACTATCTTATAAATTGTTATGATTATTAAGAAAATATATGTTTTTAGCACAATTCTAAAGAAGCAAAGTTTAAAGAAGCAGAAACAAATCATAGAATTTAAACAAAAATAATAAACTAAAATAAATATGTCATTTAAATATTGCTAAGTATTGACAGAATTAGGATATGTCAAAACCAAAATATATATATGGACGTATAACTAATTTAATACATACAGTAGTTGTATAAAAGAGTAACTCTTTTGTCCTCTCAATAAACTCAATCAATTTCAAATAGATCAAACAGTTATATGTATTTTTAAATCTAGAACATAAGATATAATATATATCCTAGTATAGAGAGAGAAATTGAGGAAATAGCGGATGTGGCCATTAGTCACAAAAGATGTATGCAAATGTATAAAAATAAAATTTTTATATCAAAAAATAAATTCAAAAGATACATTAAAAACTACACAATCCAGTAATAGTTTGATAAAGTGCTGATCTGTATATGACATCACTTGTAGCAGTTTCGATATGTATGGACATGTGTATGAAGTTAATGAGAAACACTTTTTCTATTGCCCACCAAATAAACGGTTTACACATGGCCTGAGGGACTTCTTGGCATATTTCACTTTTCAGAGGGAGGCACGGTGACCCAGACCAGTAAATAGGCTTTTCTGTTAAACAGACAACATGTCTTTCAGATTCGTTTGGAACGTTGGCTTAGTTTTATATGTAGCACAGTGAGTATAAAATAAAATGAATAAAAAAAAAAAAGGGCTTCCCTGGTGGCGCAGTGGTTGAGAGTCCGCCTGCCGATGCAGGGGACATGGGTTCATGCCCCGGTCCAGGAAGATCCCACATGCCGCAGAGCGGCTGGGCCCGTGAGCCATGGCTGCTGAGCCTGCGTGTCCGGAGCCTGTGCTCCGCAACGGGAGAGGCCACAGCAGTGAGAGGCCCACGTACCGCAAAAAAACAAAAACAAAAAAACAAACAAAAAAAACTGACCAAACGTCTTCTTTGGGGAAAACAACTGTAAAAGGAAAAATAGTTATAATGTATATAAAAGCAAAATTAGCCCTGCTAAAGTTCTCCTTTAAGGTACAGTAACACAAAACACAGAATATGAGAGGGAAGCCTTCCCCCTTGGCCAGAATCCTTTATACACGTTGGTACTGTGCACCCAGTACATCAGAGATGTGGGAGCAGTGGAGACCAAGGTGCCCTGTGGACCTGCAGCAATCTTAAGACACTTGTAAGACTCCCTTCTGATGACTCTGACAAGCACCTCTCTGAGGGAGAGAATTTATAGGGGACTAAGTGACATCATTTAATATGCACTTAAATGAGACAAGACAATATAATATGTATTATTAATTGATTTACTGTTTCTATTTGTGCCCACAGAATTGTACAATCTGAGTAAATTCTGTTTTCTAAAAGAAAGGAGATAAGTTTACATAAATATTTCATAGGGGAGGAAAGAAAGAAATGGCTAGATATTATGTCACAAATTATAAATTAAAGAAATGTATAGATTTAGTAACAATTAATAGAAACGCAATTAAAAGACTTCTCTAGCACAATCTGAAAATGCATTAAAGTAGCTAAAGTAAACGAAAGTGATAAAAAACCAACACTGCCAAGATTACTGATGACACTCAAATTTGGTTCACTCTTTCCGGAGAGCAAACACATATGTTACAAAAGCTAAAACTGCTCACATTTTGCCTAGTAAATTTTACTGTATGCATCCGAAATAGCTCATAATGGCTTTTATTAAAAGTATAATGTATTCATAGATCCAAAGATAGTACTGTTTGTAATATTCTAAGATCAACACAACAGTACAGAAACACCCATGCATCTTGTGATCAACAACGGTATTCCATAAACACTGAAGTCCACAGGAAAAAATTATTGCATTATTTCTTCACATTCTGCAGTGTGTAGTGTATTATGCCAACCTGGAATGGTATCTATGTTGTCTCACAGCCAGGTGGTTTTCAAACGGCCTTGAATTAATATACACAGGAATAATAAGAGTGCTGTGACATTGGAATATGTATTTTTGAATACTGATGATTTTATTTTCTTAAGATCTGTCATGAAAATGCAGTTCAAATCCTGTGCCAGTTACCACAGAAAACAATTCCATGGAATGATCACCTTGTGATGCCACTTGATGAGGGTCACTCAGGTATGTAACACATTCAATTTGCTAAAATCAACTTAAATACATGCTGTGAATTAAGATGTGATGTACGCTGTAATGGTTATATTTTAACAGCTTTAATTATGCCTCATTTCTAGAAAGATTCCTGCAAGTCAAAATAAAGTACTAATGCAATAAAAAAATAATTTCTTCTGATAAATCAAAATAGACAAGAACTCTACCCTGGAGAACAGATGCCTCCTGCCTCCTTCCCCTCTGCTCTTGAGCAGAAGAGGTTCATTGCTCCACTAGTCATTCAAAAGGAGGACAGAAAGTGTTGTTTCAGAGCTGGAGTGGATAAAATAATGTTTCTGGCTTTTACATTATGTGCCATATGCTACCTTATGATAGGACACCAAACACTGGATGGACAACAAAACAACTTGATATGATAAAGGAAGACAGGTAATGGTCAGATAGCATGTCCCTCATAAGCTGAATTCTTTAACACTTGTCAACACAGGTATAAGAAAATTGACATGCTCATTTATACCACATTAACATCTGTTGGCACAGTCCACAGGAAAATAAAAATCAGTGTGAGAAACTAGGTGATTATATGTGACAATGTAGAAAGTATTTGTCATCTTTAGTCATTGTCTTTTGAAGTTGTATTTATTTTGTTGTTTTGAAATAAAGTATCAAATTAAACTCAGAGGAGTGGGTCTTTTTATAGTGACTATATTTTCAGTTGAGATAAAAATAGTTTGTGATTTGAATTGTCCAATAAGATGACTAAAGTCAGAGACCCAAAGGGCATTTAATCCAAATGAGCAGAAGCCTGAGGGATCTCTCTTTTAATTGCACCATTCCCACTTTCAGAGACATTCAGGTGGCACATAGAATCACATACTCTGTCCTTTCTGCTCTCATACATTCCATTCTTAGAGTTGAGTTGGGAGAAATAACATCTTGTGTTTTAGAGTCAACTCTGTCACAGAAATGATCGAATTGTTTCTATTCTTAGAATTAGTCTAAATAAAATAACTTTTAAGTGACAAAGTTCTAGGTAACAATTTCAATGCCAAAAGCATCAGGAGTCATTTATAGTTATAAATCAGAGCCATGATTCCAATTGTTGGTTCTGAATTCCAAATCTTTGTCAGCACAGACACGGAAAGCAGATAAATGTACATGTGCTTCTTACACATACATCTTGGAGAAAACAGATCTAAGACTGAGTTGAGCATGTGATTTTGACATAATAGTGAACATTTTAATAACTTATTTTACTCAACATGTTTTTGCTATTCCCACAGAATCCTTCATATAAATTTGGTAATTGTTCACTTAGAAAATTCTGCAGACATCAATTTGCAACTTCTGGAATTAAATTTATCAAAACAACTGGGAAACTATTTGACAGGCAACAGGAAGAGAGGAAGAGTGCTTGGCATATTCTGTTGTTGGAAAACTGATGCATACAAAAATAATAAGATGTGGTTTCTACAAGGAGTCATCAAGATGAGAATTTCATACTCCAGTAAAATTCAATAAAAATATTTCCACTATTTTCGCAAGTTGAGTAATTAAATTAAGCACTCTTTTCAGCAAGAGAGCACCTAGCATTTTAAAATAAATTCAAGTCTCCAAGCTCTGATGAATTACAATAAAATGCAGTATAATAATTTTTTGTTTTAAAAGCCAATGTCCTAGCCCCACATGAAGGGACTTATACGCAGTATATCACTGGTTTTTGATTATAGGTGCATTGGATATTCTCTTTAATGAATACGTTTTTAATAATAAAAATATGCTTCTATCATTTTAATTTTAATCATGAAGTGTTCATGGGCTCCAGGATTCCTGACTGGGTTACATGGCTAAACATAAAAACAACTTATTCATAATCTCTAGAGCAGCAATTATTCAGTTGAAATAATCCTTATAAGAAAGCTAAAAAACTGATCTAAATATCAAATAAAAATAGCTCTATTGAGTCAGTGCCCCCATCCCTTCCAACATATATCTATATTCTTTCTCTCTCTCAAATACAGGTGTGCATGTATATATATGCATAAATCATGACAGATTTTATTTTATTATTTTTTAACATCTTTATTGGAGTATAATTGCTTTACAATGGTGTGTTGGTTTCTGCTTTATAACAAAGTAAATCAGCTATACATATAACCCCATATCTCCTCCTTCTTGGTCTCCCTTCCACCATCCCTATCCCATCCCTCTAGGCGGTCACAGAGCACAGAGTGGATCTCCCTGTGCTAGGTGGCTGCTTCCCACAGGCTATTTACTTTACATTTGGTAGAGTATATATGTCCATGGCACTCTCTCACTTCGTCCCAGCTTACGCTTCCCCCTCCCCACGTCCTCAAGTCCATTCTCTATGTCTGCGTCTTTATTCCCTGCCCACAGGTTCTTCAGAACCTTTTTTTTTTTTTTAGATTCTATATATATGTGTTAGCATACAGTATTTGTTTTTCTCTTTCTGACTTACTTCATCCTGTATGACAGTCTCTAGGTCCATCCACCTCGCTACAAATAACTCAATTTCATTTCTTTTTATGGCTGAGTAATATTCCATTACATATATGTGCCACATCTTCTTTATCCATTCATCTGTAAATGGGCACTTAGGTTGTTTCCGTGTCCTGGCTATTGTATGTAGAGCTGCAATGAACATTGTGGTACATGACTCTTTTTGAATTATGGTTTTCTCAGGGTATATGCCCAGTAGTGGGATTGCTGGGTCATATGGTAGTTCTATTTTTAGTTTTTTAAGGAACCTCCATACTGTTCTCCATAGTGGCTGTATCAGTTTACATTCCCACCAACAATGCAAGAGGGTTCCCTTTTCTCCAAACCCTCTCCAGCATTCATTGTTTGTAGATTTTTTGACAATGACCATTCTGACTGGTTTGAGGTGATACCTCATTGTAGTTTTGATTTGCATTTTCTAATGATTAGTGATGTTGAGCATCGTTTCATGTGTTTGTTGGCAATCTGTATATCTTCTTTGAAGAAATGTCTATTTAGGTCTTCTGCCCATTTCTGGATTGGGTTTTGTGTTTTCTTGATATTGAGCTGCATGAGCTGTTTGTATATTTTGGAGATTAATCCTTTGTCAGTTGCTCCATTTGCAAATATTTTCTCCCATTCTGAGGGTTGTGTTTTAGTCTTGTTTATGGTTTCCTTTGCTGTGAAAAAGCTTGTAGTTTCATTAGGTCCCATCTGTTTATTTTTGCTTTTATTTCCAATTCTCTAGGAGGTGGGACAAAAACGATCTTGCTGTGATTTATGTCATGGAGTGTTCTGCCTATGTTTTCCTCTAAGAGTTTTAGAGTGTCCGGCCTTATATTTAGGTCTTTAATCCATAAGGAGTCTATTTTTGTGTATGGTGTTAGGGAGTGTTCTAATTTCATCCTTTAACATGTAGCTGTCCAGCTTTCCCAGCACCAGTTATTGAAGAGGTTGTCTTTTCTCCATTGTATACTCTTGCCTCCTTTGTCATACATTAGGTGACCATACGTGCGTGGGCTTATCTCTGAGCTTTCTATTCTGTTCCATTGATCTATGTTTCTGTTTTTGTGGCAGTACCATACTGACTTTATTACCTTAGCTTTGTAGTACAGTCTGAAGTCAGGGAGCCTGATTCCTCCAGCTCCATTGTTCTTTCTCAATATTGCTTTGGCTTTGGGGTCTTTTGTGTTTCCATACAAACTGTGAATCTTTTTGTCCTAGTTCTGTGAAATATGCCATTGCTAGTTTGATAGGGATTGTACTGAACCTGTAGATTGCTTTGGGTAGTAGAGTCATTTTCACAATGTTGATTCTTCCAATCCAAGAACATTGTATATCTCTCCATCTGCTTGTATCATCTTTAATTTCTTTCATCAGTGTCTTATAGTTTTCTGCATACAGGATTTTGTCTCCTTAGGTAGGTTTACTCCAAGGGATTTTATTCTTTTTGTTGCAGTGGTAAATGGGAGTGTTTCCTTAATTTATCTTTCAGATTTTTCATCATTAGTGTATAGGAATGCAAGAGATTTCTGTGAATTAATTTTGTATCCTGCTACTTTACCAAATTCATTGATTAGCTCTAGTAGTTCTCTGGTAGCATCTTTAGGATTCTCTACGTATAGTATCATGTCATCTGCAAACAGTGATAGTTTTACTTCTTTTCTGATCTGGATTCCTTTTATTTCTTTTTTTTCTCTGATTGCTGTGGCTAAAACTTACAAAACTATGTTGAATAATATTTGTGAGAGTGAGCAACCTTGTTTTGTTCCTGATCTTCATGGAAATGGTTTCAGTTTTTCACCACTGAGGATGATGTTGGCTGTGGGTTTGTCATATAAGGCCTTCATCATGTTGAGGTAAGTTCCCTCTATGCCTACTGTCTGGAGGGTTTTTATCATAAATGGGTATGAATTTTGTCAAAAGCTTTTTCTGCATCTATTGAGATGATCATTTTGTTTTAATTCTTCAATTTGTTAATATGGTGTATTACATTGATTGATTTGTGTATAACAAAGAATCCTTGCATTATTGGGATAAACCCCACTTGATCATGTGTATGATCCTTTAAACGTGTGGTTGGATTCTGTTTGCTAGTATTCTGTTGAGGATTTTTTCATCTATGTTCATCAGTGATATTGGCCTGTAGTGTTCTTTTTTTATGACACCTTTGTCTCATTTTGGTATCAGTGTGATGGTGGTCTCATAGAATGAGTTTGGGAGTGTTCCTCCCTCTGCTATATTTTGGAAGAGTTTGAGAAGGATAGGTGTTAGCTCTTCTCTAAATGTGTGATAGAATTCACCTGTCAAGCCATCTGGTTCTGGGGTTTTGCTTGTTGGAAGATTTTTAATCACAGTTTCAATTTCAGTGCTTGTGATTGGTTTCTTTATATTTTCTATCTCTTCCTGGTTCAGTCTTGGAAGGTTGTACTTTTCTAAGAATTTGTCCCTTTCTTCCAGGTTGTCCATTTTATGGATATATAGTTGCTTGTAGTAATCTTTCATGATCCTTTGTATTTCTGTAGTGTCACTTGTTACTTCTTTTTCATTTCTAATTCTATTGATTTGAGTCTTCTTCCTTTTTTTCTTCATGAGTCAGGCTAATGGTTTATCAATTTTGTTTATCTTCTCAAAGAACTAGCTTTTAGTTTTATTGATCTTTGTTATCGTTTCCTTCATTTTTTTCCATTTGTTTCTGATCTGATCTTTATGATTTCTTTCCTTCTGCTAACTTTGGGTTTTTTTTGTTCTTCTTTCTCTTATTCACTTTAGGTGTCATGTTAGTTCGTTTTTTTGAGATGTTTCTTGTTTATCGAGGTCGGATTGTATTGCTATAAACTTCTCTCTTAGAAATGCTTTTCCTGCATCCCATAGGTTTTGGTTTCCCGTGTTTTCATTGTCATTTATATCTCGGCATTTTTTGATTTCCTCTTTGATTTCTTCAGTGATCTCTTGGTTATTTAGTCGTCTATTGTTTTGCCGCCATGTGTTTGTATTTTTTACAGATTTTTTTCCTGTACTTGATATCAAGCTTCATAGTGTTGTGGCTGGAAGAGATGCTTGATATGATTTCAATTTTCTTAAATTTACCAGGCTCGATTTGTGATGCAAGGTATGATCTATCCTGGAGAATGTTCCATGAGGAATTGAGAAGAAAGTGTATTCTGTTATTTTGGATGAAATGTCCTATAAATGTCAATTAAGTCCATCTTGTTTAAAGTGTCATTTAAAGCTTGTGTTTCCTTATTTATTTTCATTTTGGATGATCTGTCCATTGGTGAAAGTGGGGTGTTAAAATCCCCTACTATGACTGTGTTACTGTTGATTTTCCCTTTTATGGCATTTGCCTTATGTATTGAGGTGCTCCTATGTTGGCTGCATAAATATTTACAATTGTTACATCTTCTTCTTGGATTGATCCCTTAATCATTATGTAGTGTCTTTGTCGTCTCTTGTAATAGTCTTTAAAGTCTATATTGTCTGATATGAGAATTGTTACTCCAGCTTTCTTTTGATTTCCATTTGCATAGAATATCTTTTTCCATCCCCTCACTTCAGTCTGTATGTGTCCCTAGGTGTGAAGTGGGTCTCTTGTAGACAGGAGATATACGGGTCTTGTTTTTGTATCCATTCAGCTAGCCTATGTCCTTTGGTTGGGGCATTTAATCCATTTACATTTAAGGTAGTTATCGATATGTATGTTCTTATTACCATTTTCTGAATTGTTTTGGGTTTGTTATTGTAGGCCTTATCCATCTCTTGTGTTTCCTGCATAGAGAAATTCCTTTAGCATTTGTTGTAAAGCTGGTTTCGTGGTGCTGAATTATTTTAGCCTTTGCTTGTCAGTAAAGGTTTCAATTTCTCCATCGAATCTGAATGAGATCCTTGCTGGGTAAAGTAATCTGGTTGTTTTTCCTTTTCATCACTTTAAATACGTCCTGCTAATTCCTTCTGGCCTGCAGAATTTCTGCTGAAAAATCAGCTGTTAACCTTATGGGGATTCCCTTGTATGTTATTTATTGTTTTTCCCTTGCTGCTTTCAATGTTCTTTCTTTGTATTTAATTTTTGATAGTTTGATTAATATGTATATTGGCATGTTTCTCCTTGGATTTATCCTGTATTGGGACTCTCTGTGCTTCCTGGACTTGATTGACTATTTCCTTTCCCATGTTAGGGAAGTTTTCAAATATAATCTCTTCAAATATTTTCTCAGTCCGTTTCTTTTCCTCTTCTTCTTCTGGGACCCTATAATTCGAATGTAGTGCATTTAGTGATGTCCCAGAGGTCTCTGAGACTGTCCTCAATTCTTTTCATTGTTTTTTCTTTATTCTGCTCTGTGGTAATTATTTCCACTATTTTATCTTCCAGACATTTATCCATTCTTCAGCCTCAGTTATTCTGCTCTCAATTCCTTCTAGACAGTTTTTAATTTCATTTATCGTGTTGTTCATCATTGTTTGTTTGCTCCTTAGTTCTTCTAGGTCCTTGTTAAACGTTTCTTTTCTTTTCTTCATTCTATTTCCAAGATTTTGTATCATCTTCACTATCATTACTCTGAATTCTGTTTTAGGTAGACTGACTATTTCCTCTTCATTTGTTTGGTCTGCTGGGTTTTTACTTTGCCCCTTCATCTGCTGTGTAGGTCTCTGTCTTCTTGTTTTACTTAACTTACTGTGTTTGGGGGTCTCCTTTTCACAGGCTGCAGGTTTGTAGTTCCTGTTGTTTTTGGTGTCTTCCTCCAGTGGGTGAGGTTGGTTCAGTGGCTTGTATAGGTTTCCTGGTGGAGGGGACTGGTGCCTGTGTTCTGCTGGATGAGGCTGGATCTTGTGTTTCTGGTGGGCAGGACCATGTCCGGTGGGGTGTTTTGGGGTGTCTGAATTTATTATTTTAGTCAGCCTCCCTGCTATGGGTGGGGTTGTGCTCCTGTCTTCCTAGCTGTTTGGTGTAGGGTGTTCAGTACTGTAGCTTGTGGTTGTTGAGTGGAGCTGGGTCTTAGCATTGAAATGGAGATTTCTGGGAGAGCTTTTTCCATTTGATATTTGGGGCTCGGAGGTTGCTGGTGGAGCAATGTCCTGAACTCGGCTCTCCCACCTCGGAGGCACAGGCCTGAAATGCGGCCAGAGCACCAAGAGCCTGTAAGCCACATCATCTGTCTGAGCTTCAGGCTCCTCATTCATAAAATGGGGATAATACCACCATCGAGTTTCTTGGTTCCAGCAAGACACCAGCTGCCTTCCTCACATCAGGAATTCTCCACACCACAAATTCAAATCAATGCAGGTTTAAGTAAGGAGGTTATTCAACATGTATTTTTTTCTTCTGCCGAGGGACTGGCCAATGTGCAAATAGAAGCTTCTCTATCAATCTATCTCCCTAACTGAATAAGACATGGAGAAATTCTGTAGTCAACCACGATGTATATGGATCATGAGCAAGAGATTCTTTGTTGTTATTTTATACCCCTGAGATGCTGGGGTGATTAGCTTTCATAAAATAATTTAGTCTATCATGATGAAGAAATCATGGGATTAGTTGCTTAGTCACTATCATAGGGAACTTATGTTGGAGAGAGCAATTGTGTCATACCAATATATAAGTTGATGGTTAACCTATAGACTGGCTTTTAGTCACATAGCTAATGCTATTTAGTCAGTGGTGGCCAGCAGAGAAGGTTCAGGTAGCAACCTACATGATGATGTGCATGATGATGTAGTCATAAAGAATATGTGAGAAGTGGACTTTGGGCATGGTATGCATTCTTAATAAAAGAGTCATTTAAAACAACAAAGACCTATTGTATAGCACAGTGAACTATATTCAGTATCTTGTAGTAACCTATAATGGAAAAGAACCTGAAAAATAATATATATATGTTTATATATACACATATATATTTATATTTATATATATGCATGTATAACTGAATCATTTTTCTGTATACCTGAAACATTGTGAATCAACTATACTTCAATAGAAATAAAATAAAATCTAAAAAAATTGTTTAAAAGTCATTTAAATGAGAAGCCAACTTGCCTGTTTAATATAGATCCAAGAATGCATGCAATGTAGACACATAGCCAGGAAAATAGTATTTTTCAATTTAGAAAATAAATCCCTTCATAATTCCGACTACTATATCCATGTGCTAAATGTCATTGTGACATAATTTTAAGATTCATGCAACAAATTTTAACCTATAGAGATTACTTTTATAATGAAATCCTTTCTATTTTTCTTTTTTGTGAGATAAAATATCATCGGTGGTAGTTTCAGTGTGATCTTTATTCAAAGTTGCCACTATTATGCTGCATTAAAATATATAAAACATGTACTGCCAGAAAGAACTGTAGAAAAGAAAAAATCACTAATCACACCTTGCAAATATGCAGACACTTTACATGTTTATGAATTTTCATTCACTCAGTCATTTTTTTAATGCCATCATTTGATCAGTGAATATTTATTGAGTGTTTATTATGTGCCAAGAACTATGATAAGTATTTGAAAGGCATCAGTAAAATACACACAAGCCCATGTGCAGCTCTTTCAGCATAGTTGCCACCAAACTAATAAGCAAAAACTTCAGCTTGCATTCACTCTTATGTGCATTTCAACTAAGATTTTCAGTCAAATATGCAAAATTAAAAAAAAAAACGAAAACAGAGACCAGATCGTAGTTATTCCAACCACAAAAAGAAATGACAATTATGTGATGCGATAGAAATGTCAATTATATTAGAATATATAAAGGTAGCAAGTCAACGTGTTGTACACCTAAAATTACACATTATGTCAAACATATTTCAGTACACAAAAGTCAAACAAATCAAAGGAAAACAAAGAGAAAGTGGGATAAATATAGATTTTTTTCACTAGAAAGAATAATCTAATAGTAAAGTGTTGAGTAATATAAAGTAATGGAGGATCTTTAAAAATTTAAAGGGGATAGTAGAAAGAGAAATTAAATATAATGATGCAGAGCAAATACAATAGGGTAAGGCCATATAAAGTCTTTTCTTAGCAAAGAAGGGAAACTCGGGCTTCCCTGGTGGCACAGTGGTTGAGAGTCCGCCTGCCGATGCAGGGGACATGGGTTCATGCCCCGGTCTGGGAAGATCCCACATGCCACGGAGCGGCTGGGTCCGTGAGCCATGGCCGCTGAGCCTGTGCGTCCGGAGCCTGTGCTCCGCAATGGGAGAGGCCACAACAGTGAGAGGCCCGCGTACCGAAAAAAAAAAAAAAAAGAAGGGAAACTCAAAGTTCTTGATTCTGGTTATGGAAAAGTTTCAAGAATTGAGGAGTTCAGCTAATGACTATACCTTAATTAGGATCAAAATAAATTTTAGCTTAATGTGATAGAATTAATTATGCTTTCCCCAAGCTTATTTGTTTTTCATAAATTAATTTTTCTCTTGATAATAGAACCAGGCTGCTAAATAGTTGGGACTAAGAGAAAAGCTCAGCATTTTTTTTATAAGCCATATCACAAGGATTCGAAAGATGATGAAACTGATAATGTATCAGATTTTACATTATTACTTGTCTATATTTGGCAAGCATATATGCACTCTATTATATTGTTTTCTCTTCTGAATACCTAACTCTTGTCCTAAAGGAGCAACTCAGCATATATTTCCAGACAACTTAATACAACTGGATTTTGATGGATATTTGGGTAGAAAAAATAACTTGGGAACAAAATTCTTGTCTGACAAACTTGCGGTCAACTTATTTGTTAAGTGGTAAGGTAAAAAGTCCATTGTTTCAAAGGAGAGATGATACCAGTGCAATTTCATTGGTACCCATTTTATTTTTTCTCCCACCTAGTTAAGTATGGAGAATGTATTGCACAATAAATAAATATAGAGTGTGGGGTTATCTTTATTATGAAACTATAAGTATTTTGTCTGGAAAATGCACCGTGGTACAAAACAACATATAATAGTAACCATTTAAATAGTATTTAAAAGTAGTATTTCACTGGAAAATAAATGAAGTATAAGCATTTAGGTCATATCTTAATATGAGAGTAAAGAGTTAAAGTGATTATCTAAAATTTACACATAATGATATGATTTTGTTTCAGTTAATTTGAAACATAAAAATATCTTTTCCAAAGGAAACAAAAACACTAATTTGAAAATATATATGCACTCCTATGTTTATTGCAGCTTTATTCACAATAGGCAAGAAAAGCAACCTAAGTGCCTATGAATAGATGAATGGATAAAGAAGACATTTTACATATATATATATATATATATATATATATATATATATATAAAATGGAATATTATTCAGCCATAAAAAGGATGAAATCTTGCCATTTGAGATTACATAGATGGACCTAATGGGTATTATGCTAAGAGAAATAAGTCAGACAGAGAAAAACAAATCTGATTTCACTTACATATGAAATCTAAAAAGCAAAACAAATATACAAACATAACAAAATAGAAACAGAGTTTACATACAGAGAACAAACTGTTGGTTGCCAGAGGGTATGGGAGGATGAATGAAACAGGTTAGGGAAATTAGGGGTACAAACTTCCAGTTTTAAAATAAATGAGTCACAAAGATCAAATGTATAGCATGGGGAACATAGTCAATAATAATGTAATATCTTTGTATGGTCACAAATGTGATCAAAAGGTACAAACTTCCAGTTATAAGACAGGTATGAGGTATGTAATGTACAGTATGATTAATATAATTAAAACTGCTGTATGTTATATGTAAAAGTTGTTAAGAAAGTAAGTCCTCCAATGGACAGATCATCCAGACAGAAAAATAATAAGGAAACACAAGCCCTAAATGACACATTAGACCAGACAGACTTAATTGATATTTATAAGACATTCCATCTGAGAGCAGCAGAATACACTCTCTTCTCAAGTGCACATGGAATATTCTCCAGGGCAGATCACATCTTGGGTCACAATCCAAGCCTCGGTAAGTTTAAGAAAATTGAAATCGTATCAAGCATCTTTTCCAAGCATAACACTGTGAGATTAGAAATCAACTACAGGGGAAAAACTGTAAAAACCACAAACACATGGAGGCTAACAATAAGCTAGTAAATAACCAATGGATCACTGAAGAAATCAAAGAGGGACTCAAAAAAATATGTAGAAACAAATGACAATGAAAACACAATGACCCAAGACCTATGGGATGCAGCAAAAGCAGTTCTAAGAGTAAAGTTTATACTAATACAATCCCACCTCAAGAAACAAGACAGGGCTTCCCTGGTGGCACAGTGGTTGAGAGTCCGCCTGCCGATGCAGGGGACACGGGTTCGTGCCCCAGTCTGGGAAGATCCCACATGCCATGGAGCGGCTGGGCCTGTGAGCCATGGCCACTGAGCCTGCGTGTCCGGAGCCTGTGCTCCACAACGGGAGAGGCCACAACAGTAAGAGGCCCATGTACCACACACAGAAAAAAGAAACAAGACAAATCTCAAATAAATAACTAGCCTTACAACTAAAGCAACTAGAGAAAGAAGAACAAACAAAACCCAAAGTTAGTAGAAGGAAAGAAATCATAAAGATCAGAGCAGAAATAAATGATATAGAAATGAAGAAAACAACAGCAAAGATCAATGAAACTAAAAGCTGGTTCTTTGAGAAGATAAAGAAAACGGATAAACTTTTAGCCAGACTCATCAAGGAAAAAAGGGAGAGGACTCAAATCAATAAAATTACAAATGAAAAATGAGAAGTTCCAACTGACACCTCAGAAATACAAAGGATCATAAGAGACTACTACAAGCAACTATATGCCAATAAAATGGACAACCTGGAAGAAATGGACACATAGCTAGGAAGGTACAAGCTTCCAAGACTGAACCAGGAAGAAACAGAAAATATGAACAGACCAATCACAAGTAATGAAATTGAAACTGTGATTAAAAATCTTCCAACAAGCAAAACTCCAGGACTAGATGGCTTCACAGGTGAATTCTATCAGACATTTAGAGAAGAGCTTACATATATCCTTCTCAAACTCTTCCAAAAATTGCAGAGAGGAACATTCTCAAGCACATTCAAGAGGTCACCATCACCCTGATATCAAAACCAGACAAAGATATAACAAAATAAGAAAATTATAGACCAATATCACTGATGAACATAGATGCAAAAATCCTCAGCAAAATACTAGCAAACAGAATCCACCAACACATTAAGGAATCATACACCATGATAAATTGGGATTTATCCCAGTGATGCAACATTTTTCAATATACACGGATCAATCAATGTGATACATGAAATCAACAAATTGAAGAGTAAAAATGATATGATCTCATTAAATACAGAAAAAGCTTTTGACCAAATTCAACACCCATTTATGAGAAAAACTCTCCAGAAAGTGCACAAACAGGGAAATTACCTCAACATAATAAAAGCCATATATGACAAAGCCAGCAGCAAACATCATTCTCAATGGTGAAAAACTGTGAAAGCATTTCCTCTAAGATGAGGAACAGGACAAGGATGTCCACTATCATCACTATAATTCAACATAGTTTTGTAAGTTTTAGCCACAGCAATTAGAGAAAAAAAAGAAATAAAGGGAATCCAGATCAGAAAAGAAGAAGTAAAACAGTCACTGTTTGCAGATGACATGATACCATACACAAAAATTCCTAAACATGCCACCAGAAAACTACTAGAGTTGATCAATGAATTTAGTAAAGTCACAGGATACAAAATTAATAGACAGAAATCTCTTGCATTCCTGTACACTAACAATGAAAGATCAGAAAGAGAAATTAAGGAAACAATTCCATTTACCATTGCAACAAAAACAATAAAATACCTAGGAATAAACCTATTTAAGGGGGCAAAAGACCTGTACTGAGAAAACTGTAAGATACGGACAAAAGAAATCAAAGATGACACAAACAGATGGAGAGATGTACCATGTTCTTGGACTGGAAGAATCAATATTGTGAAAATGACTATACTATCCAAAGCGATCTACAGATTCAATGCAATCCCTATCAAATTACCAATGGCATTTTTCACAGAACTAGAACAAAAAATTTCACACTTTGTATGGAAACACAAAAGACCTTGAATAGCCAAAGCAATCTTGAGAAAGAAAAATGGAGCTGGAGGAATCAGGCTCCCAGACTTCAGACTATACTACAAAGCTACAGTAATAAAGACAGTATGGTACTGGAACAAAAACAGAAACATGGATCAATGGAACAGAGTAGAAAGCCCAGAGATAAGGCCATGCACCTATGGTCACCTAATCTATGACAAAGGAGGCAAGAATATACAATGGAGAAAAGACAGCCTCTTCAATAACTGGTGCTGGGAAAACTGGACAGCTACATGTAAAAGAATGAAATTAGAACACTCCCAAACACCATACACAAAAATAAACTCAAAATGGATTAAAGACCTAAATGTAAGGGCAGACACTATAAAACTCTTAGAGGAAAACATAGGCAGAACACTCTATGACATAAATCACAGCAAGATTCTTTTTGACCCCCCTTCTAGAGAAATGGAAATAAAAACAAAAATAAAGTAATGGGACCTAATGAAACTTAAAAGCTTTGCACAGCAAAGCTTTGCACAGCAAAGGAAACCATAAACAAGACAAAAAGACAACCCTCAGAATGGGAGAAAATATTTGCAGATAAAGCAACTGACAAAGGATTAGTCTCCAAAATATATAAACAGCTCATGCAGCTCAATATCAAAAAAAACAAGCAACCCTATCAAAAACTGAGCAGAAGACCTAAATAGACATTTCTCCAAAGAAGACATACATATGGCCAACAAACTCATGAAAAGCTGCTCAACGTCACTAATTATTGGACAATTGCAAATCAAAACTACAATGAGGTTTCACCTCACACTGGTCAGAATGGCTATCATCAAAAAATCTACAAACAGTAAATGCTGGAGTGGGTGTGGAGAAAAGGGAATCCTCTACACTGTTGGTGGGACTATAAATTGATACAGCCTCTATGGAGGACAGTATGGAGGTTCCTTAAAAAACTAAAAATAGAACAACCATATGACCCAGCAATCTCACTCCTGGACATATAACCAGAGGAAACCATAATTGAAAAAGATACATGCACCCCAGTGTTCATTGAAGCACTATTCACAATAGTCAGGACATGGAAGCAACTTAAATGTCTATCAACAAAGAAATGGATAAAGAAGATGTGGTACATATATACAATGGAATATTACTCAGTCATAAGAAGGAATGAAATTGGGTCATTTGCAGAGACGTGGATGGACCTAGAGACTCAAACAGAGTGAAGTAAGTCAGAAAGAGAAAAACAAATATCGTATATTAACACATATATGTGGAATCTATAAAATGGTACAGATGAACTTATTTGCAAAGCAGAAATAGAGACACGGATGTAGAGAACAAACATATGGATACCAAGGAGGGAGGTGGGGGATGAATTGGGAGATTGGGATTGACATATATACACTACTATGTATAAAACAGACAACTAATGAGAACCTACTGTTTAGCACAGGGAACTCTACTCAGTCCTCTGTGGTGACCTAAATGGGAAGGAAATCCAAAAAAGAGGGCATATATATATTTGTATATGTATAGCTGATTCACTTTGCTGTACAGCAGAAACTAACACAACATTGTAAAGCAACTATACTACAATAAAAATTAATTAAAAAACAAAGTCCTAAGAGTTCTCATCGCAAGGAAAATACAATTTTTCCTTTTCTTTTATTTTGTATCTAATGAGATGATGGATGTTCATTAAACGTATTGTGGTAATTATTTCCTGATGTATGTCAAACCACTATACTGTACACCTTAAACATACACACAGATATATGTCAATTATATCTCAATAAATCTAGAAGAAAAAAACACAAAATAAAAGTTCACGTTGGATTATCTAATGTATCCAGTTATGTTAGAAGGCTTAAATGTAGCTAATATTACCCATACACTGTTTAAACACTTTTAAAAATGATTTTCTGGTTATATATGAGTCTTCCTTTGGAAAAAATATTATAGCAATTATCTTATTTTTTTATACTTGAATTAAGTCACTGTTCTAAAATACAGCTATAAGTCCCTTTTACAATAATTATAGAAGTTCTATATCTTGAAGAAGGGCACGTGTTGCTTGATTTACCTGAGATACTCAAGGTCTGCCCTCATGGGCACATACACCTCAGGATCTTGGCTATCCTCCAACTTGGGCAATTACTCTCTGCCTCCTTTTGTTCTTACTGCCATCTCAGTTAATGCTCTTTTTAAAGCTTTCCATTCTTCCCTGCAATGTTGTACTGCCTTTAGAATTGCCCTATAGTGTTCCTTTGTTTAATCTTTAAAATATCCATTGGTTAACTTTTGCATCCAATATGAGGGTGTAAAGACATCTTTTAAGATAAAGGTTTTCATTGCTGCATATCTAAAGATGATTTGGAAAACAGACTGTGTTAAACAACTTTCGGTTCCCACTTCTAGCCTACCAGTAAATGGAAGGGTATAAAGCTAATTTTAATGACAATTCTGAATTAAATTTGTAATTTTCTTTTTTATTATTAACTACTTCATACTTTTATTAAACAAAAAAATCTCTAGTCTATTTCTCTGTCAAATCTTTTAGAAATAGAGGTCATAAAATGCACTTGTGAGCATCATGTTGGAAATGGAAAAAAAAGCCTAAAAGATGCTTATTTTTCTAGAGAAGAGTGGACAATTAAAGTGAAATGTAGGGAGAACAGATGTCTGACATAATAAAAATCTGGCTATAAGGCTCCATAAAACTCTATCAACTATTTTGAAATGCATATGGTAATCTGAGTCTAAGATTAATTAAACAAATTCTGATTGGTTATATTGAAAATATAAGGGATTATTTAAAATTTGAATAGGTAAACTTTCATGATTGAAAAAAGTAAATATGTCTTTAATTTTTTTACACTATTAATACACAGCATACTTTGAAAGCTGATGTTGGTAAAACAAGTAATAATTCATCTATGAATTAAGCTGAGCAGAATAAATAACAGTAGAGTCTAATATGCATTATTTTCAGACACTGAGGTATTCTGGGCCATTTTATTTTTTAAAATAACTCAAAAGCAAAAATACATTTAGGGATGATGCACTCTTTTGCCTGCCTTAAGCTATGAAGAACAAAAAAGCCTTTTTCAAATAAACTTGGAGAAAAACTGAAACTGTCACATACAGCAGGACGTTCCAAAGAAGGACAAGTACCAGATATGGTAAATCTGGGTTCTGTCTCTTGGTGATTCTGTTTCACCTTGTTTATGCTAGCACTGCGTCAGACTCATTTTCATGTTTGCAAGATGGCTATTAGCAGAACCTAGGGCAACTGGCTCTTTTTCATGTCTAGTGTGAAAGAAAGGAGACTTCTTCAGTAGCAATAAGATGAAAGATTTTTTTTTTTTTCATTTGTATCAGGCCAGTATAAGACATGTACCTACCTTTAATTAGTAACATTTACCTTGGGAATACCCTGTTCTATGTCCTGATTCAACTTGGCCTGTTTCTACTTTAATTATAGACAAGTGCAATTGTGTACACTGGACTGGAGGATGAGTTTAGCTTGCTATGATATACAAGGTCTCTGTAGCGTAAGAGTGGCCAATTGAACAAAACAGAGATTATTTTAAAAAGTAGGAGAAAATAAATTTCAATTTAGCAAGTGACAGCATCTACTACAGAGGGAGTTTTATTTTTTATATTAAAGAAAACACTGAATAAAGTGACTCAGGTGGAAATAAACAGATTCCATAAATTTCTGGCATTTCAAAATACTTGCAATATGTTGTCAGGGATATTTAAATTTTTACTATGTACTCAATAAATATATTTTTACTATTTAATATGTGTTGGGAATTCATAGATAATGGCCATTAACGATAACATCTGAGCACAAGTAGTCTAGAGGAGCAGTAGAAGATGTACACAACAGAGTAATATGGTATTTACTACACCAATCTGGGATCCAAACCTTCTATAAACTCACTGCAGTGAGTGTACTCAAGTAACTTTGTGACTCTGTTCCAGTTGGCTATCCTTGGTGATGTAGTTAGTTAGTCATCCTGGGTGAATCATCCACCTGGATAACACCACCAATTTACCCCATTACCTCACAGCATGGCCTGATGGCCTAGATTTGGGGATCTGCTTCAGGACATTTACTCAGAAAAACTGGATTTGAAACTAAGCCTTTGTGTGCTTAAACTTTTTTTTTTTTAAGTGTATCAAATCATGCTGGCTAGAAAAGGAAATGAAGCCTATGCGCATTAAAATAAAAGATTTGCAAAGACAAGCCACAATACAAGACAGTTAATTCTGATGATATTTGTTTTCCTAGCTCTAGTTTTTCCTGAGCCCAACCTCATTACTGTCATTGAATTCCTCAAGCCACATTAATAACATTTTATTAAATTAACCTTTTTGCTTAAACTGTCTTGAGTCCTGCTTCTCTAACTTCTGATGGATTGATTCCCAAATAATATAGGCCACGTGTGCAAATAATTATTTTTATATTTGTGACGCACTTCAGGCATCTCACATGATGCGATATTAGGTGTCAAAGTTAATTTAAGCTACACTTTGGGGGCAATCGGTACCCTCCCTGCTCAGGTAATTTAAATCCAGCAGTATGCATCTATGAATTAATTACAAAGCCACACTCAGGGAAGGCTATACTCAGGGAAGTACAGACAGTTCCTGACTTACGATTCTTCGATTTACAATTTTTCCATTTATGATGGTACAAAATTTTAAGCATTCAGTAGAAATTATACTTCAAATTTTGAATCTTGATCTTTTCCTGTGCTAGCAATATGCCCTACAATGCTCTCTCATTGATGCTAGGCAGCCACAGCTTCCAGTCAGCCCCATAATCAGCAGGGTAAACAACTGATACACTTACAATCACTCTTTACCCAGACAAACATTCTGTTTTTCACTTAGAGTACAGTATTCAATAAATTACATGAGATATTCAGTACTTACTATTAAAAAAAGGCTTTGTGTTAGATGATTTTGCTCAGCTGTTGGCTAATGTAAATGTTCTGAGCAAGTTTAACGGAGGCTAGGGTAAGCTGGGATACTTGGTAGGTTAAGTGTATTAAATGCACTTTCGACTTACAATATTTTCAGGATGTTACCGCATTCTAAGTCGAGGAACAGCTGTAATTACTAGGTCTCCTTCAGCTATTTGTGTCATATAACTTTGCCAAAGTCCAAAGGAAGATAAAAGTGGACTTCAAAACTCATCTGGCTCTACTGTTTGGGATTTAAAAAAAGTGGACCTATATTTAAATATAGAGTGTATTTTTCCAAGTTTTTATTGCTCCTTGAGGTAGTTATTAGCACAGCTAATAGAATATTTATAGCTCCTTGTCCTATCCATACAGTAGTATTTCACTTTCTGGCCCCCCTACGTGTGATTAGGTATACTGACTAGTTCTGGCTAAGGGGTTGTAGCTAAATGTGACACGCTTACTTCTGGGCCGAGCATCCCCCCAACTTTGGTTTGAGCACAAACAATACTGGAGATTGTGGTGGCCCCATAAACATGTGTCCCTGAGATAATGTGCTGAGCTGAGAGCTAATTGATTAGAATTAAGTAACTGAATCTTTCACTTGACTGTGAAAATTTAGGAAACATTTTTAATAACTAAAAAGTCACCATATTTTACGACATTTTTCCACAGTTTTAAAAGACAAGCAGTGTTTTCATCTCTAGATAACAGCTTGCAACACAGATGTACACATTAGTTTACACCTGTATAATGTTTTAAAGTCACATTACTGGAGACATTCAGCCAAAATCCCTGTGTGTGTTTTGAAAAAGTTTGCTCTCTGATTGATGTGAACAATTGATTTTTGTTTAAATATATTTAACATTTGAGAAGCTATCCATCAATGAAAGAAATAGCACAATAAAAAGATCAGTCCTCTGAGCCTCATGTAGGAAGGGGAAAAATACACCCGATTGTGGGAAATTTCAGTGAGTGAGAATAAATTAAGTAAAGTTCATCTTCCATCTGGGCTTTTTTGTCAGTATTTTATGCCATCTTGGATGGAAAGGAGAGAAGGAAATTCACACTATTATGCAGTTGTTATTTGTTAAATACTATCTGCAGTAATGCAATTAAGATTTCCTGCTTAAGAGTATTTGATATATTATTAATTATAAGGAACCTAGAATTAGTTATATTAAATTTGCAGAAAGAATATGCTTACTGACTCTTCAGATGTAGTCCAAATATAATTTAAAAATTGTAGTAAACATTGGCTTTCATTACTTATTTGTTAAAAACACATATAAAATTACATTTACTCCTTTTTCAAATATTATAAATATTTTCCCTATCTCTTATGTTCTTTGAAGTTAAAACCATCCTACTGTGACCTTTTTAGTATTCTGTAATTTGATTCGCTTGCCATGCCCAACTTTTCCTGTTTACCACCCCAGAAATTTATGATTGGAACAGACAACCAGTCAAAATGTAGAATACTGAAAAGGTCAAAATAGTTGGATTTATTGTACAACTTTTCCAGGGCAAGAAGGAATATTTACATTTTGAAATATGCTTCAAATGACAAAGTGTCAAAAGAATAAAAGTGGACAAGATTATATTCAGCTTATGATAACAAAAATAAAAAGCAAAGAGACCCAAAAAGGTGTTATAATTAGTAGTAATCTCTGTGTTTATTATTTTGGATGTTAAAAAAAAAGGCCTCTTATCAATATGCCAAAAGCAACCTTGAAATTTGAGAAGAAAAAGACAAAAGAAAACTGCCTTAATTTCATAATTTTCTAACTGACAATTCATGGGATAATACATGTTTGCAAGGTTTGCTAGCATTAAAATGAGTGTTCTCCACTTCAACAGAAAAAAATGAATAAATAAGATAGAGCTGGGCAGTCCATTAATGCATCTATTTGAAAGTGGGAAAATCATTATATAATTAATATACGTATAACTAGCCAAGTTTTATGACAAGGATTTACAGCATTTTGTATTTTTGCTCAAGCGACATGAATTTGCTTTCTATGAGCATCGTTAAAAATATATTTAATTTGCATGAGTGCATTTTATGTGCTTTCAAACCATAGAAGCTCAGCATACGCTATCACAATCTAGCATTTCATGGAGGAAGTTCATTCATCCTCTTATGCAGTAAGCATGTTTTTAGTGCCTAATACCAATATGTTCCCATCACTATTTGATTGTTTTGCAAAGAAATGGTGGCAACTAAGATGGCTTTAGTCTTGTTAAGCCATAAGACAAGTTAAAAAAGGTAAAATAGAGGCATACACTCATAAAAAGTAGCCATATATATATAGATATATTCACCAGCTGGGAATTATATATAATACATATATATCATCAGAGCATGTTTGGTTTTTGAAGGCTATGGATTTGTGGTTAGAACCTGTAAAAGAAGAAACCGCATTAGCAAAAGTATAGTGAGAATATGTGAGGAGTTTCAAATTCAAATGTAAACAATAGGAATTGAAAATAGTGTAAATTGTCTTCAGAAGGTATATTGGACTTGAACATAAATGGTTTTCAACATTAACCTCTGAATTAAAAAAAAAAAAGCATAGTCATTGGGAATGATTATTAAAAAGAGAATTCTATAATAGAGCATTATCAGCCACTAGAGGAAGCCAGGATGTTTCATTACCTGAAACACAGGGACATGATTAAATATAGGTCATACTCTTGTGGTTCATGCTCAATGGGTAGAATGAAATGCAAATAGCAATCTGAGTTCTATTACTGAAACACAACTTGAAGGTGAGAAGTTTGTAGGAGACATGCTGTCCTGTAAATAGAAAATTTTTAGAAAATGACACATTGATTTTTACAAAATCTTCAAGATGCAATTGCCTTTACTAAACATAAGGCTACCATGGGAAGGCAAAGAGCAGAGATAAGAAGATAATGCAACAAAGCCATAATCTCTGTGGGCATAACATCTTCATTGCATGTATAAAACAGGAACAAATAGTGAGGGCAATTAAATTTAATGCATGAGAAAAAAATTAAGAAAATGTTCTAGAATGCACAGGAAGTGTATCAGATCAAAAATTGAGATACAGTAACAGATAGAAGGCAATTTATCTGAAACCAACTTGTGAATGATTAAGTGTTCCAATAAAGAAAATAGAATTAGAATAAGGCAATGATCAAAAGCAAAATAAAAGAAATATATTTGAGACATAAGAAGGCAAGCAATAGCTATAAGACAAACAAACAAACAAAAATCACATACAAAAGCAAATCTGGAGTTTCAGAATGCACTGGACAGTGAAAAAAATAAATGTAAAATATTTTTGAAACATTTAGAAAGGTGTTGAAGCATGGAGAAGAGAAATTCACACAACAGGCCCAAAATAAAATAGATCTCAGTTGAGAATTTTGAGGAGAAAATTTCCAACATGCTATTCCCAGTGGAATTTTTAAATAATTGATAATATAACCAAATATAACCAAAAACTTACTGTCTATTAAATATGAAAGAGTTTTTCCAAATCACTAATAAGCTGTTTAACCTAAAGATCTTGATATTGAAAAAGTTGGTAGTTAAAAAAAAAAGAAAAAAAACTACCCTGCAGAAATAAAGCAACTATAATTGTTAATTGCAATTATATTTTTTCATGAGTACTCCCACTATTAGAATGCATAGTTTTTATGATAGGGACTAAAGTTTTTTTTTTTTTAATTCCAAATTTTTAAACAAAGTATCCCTAGAAAACATGTTGTAGATGCTTAAAAATGTAGGTAAGTGAGATGCAATGGAAAAATAAATGCTGATGTTATAGGTTAATAATTCTTAAACCATTTTGACAAAAATGAATAAAAAGGACAAATAAATAATGGACATTTGCAGTTCAGAAAATTATAGACTATTCTTCGCACTAAAAATTCAAGAAAGAAGAGCAAGAACACCAAATTCATATCTTTAAAGGGATACAAGGAACTACTTCGTCATAGTTTGGTGGAAAATAATTTAAAACATTTTGTTAAAAACAATGACTAGAAAATTGGCAAAGGTTACCAACACATAGTTTATATAAGAGAAAGTACAATTGCTTAATAGGCATCTGATATGTTTAAACTATTGAGAGAAATAATTGCAGATTAAAACAAGATACATAAAGATAATCACCCAAGTATGATGAGGTGTGTCTACCAGAAGCAATGATGAAAAACAGAAACTGAGAGAGGCAGACATAATACTTGTCAAGGAATAATGTACAAAATAACCTAGATCCCACAAATTATTCTCTTGGTTCAAAATCTAATTTCACTCGAAAGCATTTCAAGTTCCTTGATATTTACTGCTATTATTAAAATCCATACTAACCCGTAACCTTGTAATATATAAATTCTCCATAAACTGAGAAAATTCTAAGTAAAAATTCTTTTTACAAACAAGAAGAGCTAAAAAGTGATACATACACATGAAAAAAATTATCAACTGCATTAATAACAATGCACACCAATCAGTCTTGGACATTAATCTCCTACTCTTTACTGGGAATATATTCTGCAAAGGCCCACCTTAAGTTCATGGGGTTAATAGCAGGAAAGCACAAAAGCAAAGCTTTTGTGAAGATTAATGGAAAAGAAACAGGTAAAAATACCTGCCACTGTGGAAGGAGTCGTCCACCCCTCCCTCTCTGAACTCAGGCTGACATTACAATTTAAGGAAAGCCTGTAACCAATGCTGCTTTTCCTCCAGGTGCTAAAGCTGATGTCCTGACTTGAGGAATTGCTTGATACAGTTATATACACACACACACTACACACACACACCAAAAACCAAACAACAACAAAAACTATCTTTTGAGTGCATGAGGCTTTTTTCCCCATAGAATGAATCCTTACACTACTCCTTGAACTCATCTAGAAAGAGACAGACAAATGCTTTAGCCATTTCTCTGTACTGTGGCCAGAGTCACCAATGCCTATTGAGGAATATAATGTCCCAGACTCAAAATAAGAAAGTTTCTGAGGAGTAAAAGATAATTCTTCAAAAGACAATGAAGAAATATTAGGTGCAGATGTGTCTACATGTATTTACTTTGTAATGAGAAAATAATTTTTATTTCACATTTATTTTACAAAGATAAAACATGAAAATATATTGCAAAAGCACGGGAGAAGATCTTAAAAAAATGGAGATATATGCTATGTTCATGGAAAGGAGAAATTAATAGTGTAGAGTAAAATTCTCTCCAAATTGATCTATGGTTTTAAAGAAATTTTAAAGTGTGTATGAACTTAGAAAGGGCTGAGAATAAGAAAAACCCTCTAAAAAAGAACAATAAGGAGTGAGGATTCTATCTATAAGATATCAGGATCCATGAAAATTGATATTGGCTTTTCTGAAATGATGTAGACTGAAAAATCAATGAAATAGAATAGTGAGCCCAGAAACAGATACCTGTATAGAAGACATAACAGACCAGGCAAGCCAGATCAGAGAGACAGATTTACAGTAAGTGGAGGTAAAATATAATTATCTATATGAACAAACGAAATGGGTCATTTACTTCACATCATTCCAGGGAAACGAACAATTTCCAGGGAATTAAATGTTAAAAACAAAACTTCAAAATTTAAATTAAATAAAATGATGACTTCCTGGCAGCATATAAGTTTTTGAATGACATAGCAACACGGCTTACTCTAAAAATTCGTAAGTTTGCTTAAATAAAAATTAATCAAAGACTCATTCAGATAATTAAAATAAGATTTTGACCTGGGATAAAAATATTATAATTGAAGTTAAAAATTAAATGAAGTTAAAAATAGGTAACACAACTGAAAAGACAATTAAAAATCTTGAAGATAAGACAAATAAAATATGGACATAAGTATGAAGAGGCAGAAAGAGTGTGAGCAGAGGCTAAGTAAATCCAAAGACTAAGTAAACATAAGAACCCAAATAGGATAAATGCAAAGAAAACTATTCTCAAACATATCATAGTGAAACTATTTAAAACTAAAACCAAAGAGTAACATTTTAGGGCAAAAAACAAAGTTATTACTTGCAAAGGAACTAAAATTAGAGTGATAACGGACTTCACAGAAAAAAAAAAAAGAGGCCCAAGTAAAATGAAATATCTTGGAGTGCTAAAAGCAAACAATTGACAACCTTGAATTCTGTAGCTGTCATAAATACCTTTTAAGAATAAAGGTGGGGCTTCCCTGATGGCGCAGTGGTTGAGAGTCTGCCATGGGCGCTGAGCCTGCGCGTCCAGAGCCTGTGCTCCGCAACGGGAGAGGCCACAACAGTGAGAGGCCAGAGTACTGCAAAAAAAAAAAAAAAAAAAAAACAATAAAGGTGAAACCACCAACAATGGTAAAGTCACGCTCAGACTTTACCCCAGGCCCTTCTACAATGTTATCAGCCCTCAGGATAGAAGGCAGTGTCTTTTGATAAGTTATCTAGCTTAGATATGACAGAACTATTGCTAATGTATAAAACACTTCATTGTATAAGCTTCAGTGGTACAGATGAACCAGAATGAATGTGTATATTCTCAGAAGCTCTCCTTCAATATTCTGTTGGATCATTCTGTTAATGTAACTTGGGATACAACTCTTCATGGTACTACAAACCTCTGTCTCATTCAGTCGTATTTTTTTTTTATCCATAGGAAATAAAGGACTACATTAGGTATAAAGGTGTACAATGTATTCTTATACTGTGACTTCGTCTTTATCAAGACTTTTACACTACCCACAACAATGTATTCATGTGTACTTGCAAAAGGAAATCTTGGATGTGCAAATGTTACCAGAAGAAATCCAGCTTTGTCTACAAGGTGACTGTAACTCAGAACTAAACGTGGGCTTTATAATATGGTGTGGAGTGAAGAACAAGTTGTATGTTACTAACAGCCCTTTGAATTTAACAAAAACTGGTAATACATTTGGAAATGGATTGCATCATGCCTGAACATAAGCAGGACTGCTGAAATTTTTAAAAAATTAAAAAAAAAATTTTTTTGCTGTACGCGGGCCTCACTGTTGTGGCCTCTCCCTTTGCGGAGCAGAGGCTCCGGATGCGCAGCCTCAGCGGCCATGGCTCACGGGCCCAGCTGCTCCGCGGCACGTGGGATCTTCCCGGACCGGGGCACGAACCCGTGTCCCCTGCATCGGCAGGCGGACTCTCAACCACTGCGCCACCAGGGAAGTCCTGAAATTGTATTTTTAGCTGTTGAAAAAAGTGTTTGGACTCGTACTCTAAAAATGTTCTAATGATAAAGTTTTGAGTCCAAATAGAAAAGAAAAACTCTGCATTCCAGGCTGAAGTTTGTATATTTTTATTGCATTCAAAGTCGCTATTCTGTGATATTGGGAAATCAAGTGGCCTATCGTGTATATCATGTACTTAAAATGTTTTCACGAACTACAGTTGTATTTGTATAAAATATAGACAACAACTGTATTTTGTGTGTGTGCATAAGCTGCGCAAAATAGCAATCACATTATGAAGCTGCAGTGAGACTACCTTCTGAACATCCACATCCAAAGAAGCAGGCTATTTTTTGTCCAGTTACCCAGATATAAAATATTAATTTGCTGCTAATTAAACAATAGTACTGCAGCTTCTTGTGGCCTAGAGTGTTACGTTTGCTGTAAGAAAAAGATATGTGAACTCCACAAAATATGTGAATAGAAATTATAGAATGGTTTTTTTTTAAAAAAAAGAATAAAGGTGAAGTAAAGCATTTTCAAGGGGGAAAGGAGAGACTTCACAAATATTGACTACATAAACCAACAACCAACAACGGCAAGAAAAATAATATCATCTTGTGAGATTTAGAAGTATATAGAATAAAAATATACAGCAAAAATACCAAATAATTTAAAGAGTTAACTGGAGACACAATGATGTAGGATCCTTTTAAATTCTGAGAAGAAATAAGAATTCTTGTTTCAATTAGACTTTGATAGTTAAGAAAGGATTCATGTTGTTATCTCTTTGTTAATTTAATAAAGTTATAAATAATTTTCTGTGTAACAAATTATCTGCAAATTTATCTCACATAGTTGTTGAGAGTTCAAAATCCAGAAGTGGCCCATCTTTGTGGTTCTGGATCTGGGTATCTCATTAGGTTTCAATCAAGGTGTTGGCTGGGCTGCACCATCTAGAAGACAACTGGGACTGAGATTTTCAGTTTCCAAGGTGCCTCAGTCATATGGTTGTCCTGCAGACCATGGGACACGTCATGGATCTGCACGTGGATGTTCCCAAGACATAGAAGTGATGTACCCCAGATAAAGAAATCCAGTAGAAGGAGTAAGAGGGAAACAGTGATGTCTTTTTTATCTGAATCACAGATCTGTTTGTTAAATTATTAACACTACAGGCAGATTGACCTGAGCACAGTGGACCCGAAGAAGCTCCGAGTTAAAGAGCTAAAGAGGATCCTGGACGACCAGGGGGAGAGGTGCAGACTGTGCAGAAAATTCTGACTACATCCAGAAGATGCCTACTTCTACTACACACCTTCACTTCTACTACATTCCATTTGTTAAAACTGAGTCATTTTGTACCACCCATACTTAAGGGGGAAGGGGATTGGATTTTCACCTTTTGAAGGATAATAATACCAAAGAACATGTAGACATAAATTTTAAAACCACTGCACCATCCTGTTGGAAAGTCCAACTGAGGAGCTACAAACACAGCTAAAGCTTTCTAAGCCTAAGAACGTCATTTGGTAAGCAATGGAATGCTCTGAGATCGTTCAAAACTTCCGATAATAAGATCAAATCACAAATAGCTTGCCAAGATCCAGCACACATTACCCTTCTGCTGAGCACGTATAACCACCATCAAGATAAATGAAAATCACATCACCCCCTTCCCTCTCATACAATAGATTTTCTTACACAAGGACTGATTGGATTCATTATTGATTAAAATAAGCTCCATGTAAACATATATGTGTACCAGTCTTTTTTTTTTTTTTGGTACGCGGGCCTCTCACTGTTGTGGCCTCTCCCGTTGCAGAGTACAGACTCCAGACGCGCAGGCTCAGCGGCCACGGCTCACGGGCCCAGTTGCTCCGCGGCATGTGGGATCTTTCCAGACCGGGGCACGAACCCGTGTCCCCTGCATGGGCAGGTGGACTCTCAACCACTGCGCCACCAGGGAAGTCCTATGTGTACCATTCTAAACTCCTTGTAATTCACCGACCTGATCTGTTTACAAAACAAAGAATGTCTTTGAAAAAATTACATGTTCTTTTGTAGTAAACTTACAGTAACATTTTTAGTATGTACTTTGAGTGCACTTTTTCATGAACATTTTATATTGGGCAAGAGAAGAACAATGCAGCTATTTTGTTAGGATTGCATTTTAATAACTTGAGTAACAGATTTTCTATGTCTTGTGCACAGATTAGAATTGATTTATGAGTAAGGATGAAAAGGTGTTCATCATTTATTCCCCAAATACTCCTGTTCTAACAAAATGTCAATTTAAATTGATTGGTTAGCTAGTGAAGCACACATGCATACAACTCAAAAAATGGCATGTTCACCCTAAAGCTTAGAAAGCTAACATTTTGGTATCTTCAAATACATTTGCCCAAGGTCTAATGAGTAGCTTTTTATATTTGACATGTATTTGTATTATACTGTTAGTTTAAATAACTTAAACTTTATTGCTTCCTTGATTTAAGTACTAATAATCATTTTGTCTGAAGTTATTTTTTATGAGCAATTTTTATTTACAGATTGATGCTCATTGCAAGTTACAAAAGATCAAATATTATTGAGGATAAACATAATCAGAAATTATACACAGTTATTTTATTTCTTTTATAAATTTATTTATTTTTGGCTGCATTGGGTCTTCATTGCTGTGTGTTGGCTTTCTCTAGTTGCAGTGAGCAGGGGCTACTCTTTGTTGCGGTATGCCGGTTTCTCATTGCAGTAGCTTCTCTTGTTGTGGAGCATGGGCTCTAGGCACGCGGGCTTCAGTAGTTGTGGCACATGGGCTTCAGTAAATGTGGCACGCGGGCTCAGTAGTTGTGACTCGTGGGCTCCAGAGCACAGGCTCAGTAGCTGCGGCGCAGGGTCCCAGTTGCTCCGCAGCATGTGGGATCTTCCGGGACCAGGCCTCGAACCTGTGTCGCCTGAATTGGCAGGCAGATTCTTAACCACTGAGCCACCAGGGAAGCCCTGTACACAGTTATTTTTATTACAATGTTAAGCTTCATGAAAACATGTAAACTCCAATTTTCCAATATGAAAACTCAATTGTTGGTTTGATTTCAGTGAATATATAAATATAATTTAGATGCCTATTAATTTTAGTTTTCTTAAGTGTAATACAGTTTAAAAATGTTTACATTTATATGTAAAATTTGTAATCAAGTGAAAATAACAAACATGCTGAAAACTCCTAAAATGCTTTCATTTTAGTAAAATAATGCTTATTTTAAGTTCCACGGACTCAAGATTCAAGCTGCTTGTTTATGATCAATAGTTGTTGCATCTCAGGAATGAGCAGCAATGAAAGCATCTATTTCTATGCCATCATTTTCTTAATACATCAAATTACTCAGGAAGTTAAATTCACTTTTTTATCATGTTATTGACAGAAAACTGGTACTCCATATTTGAGGTGAATTTTTTTTAACTGCTATAAAAGTATATAGTCAGTTTTGTTATGGACAGTTTTCTATCTATTTTACTTGCCATTGATGTGTTGGTATTTAAACATTAGGCATTTAGATGGGTTATTTTCATCTACTTCATTCTATCACAACACACGAAAAAACATACCTTTTTTAATTTAAAAAATACTGCAAACATCTCAGATATTTTCTCATTGCTGCAGATGTCAATACAGTTATTTTACTGGGTTTAATTGGATTATAATGAAAATTGGAACATTCCATAAATGTCTTGCTTATATCTTTCCTTATCTTAATACTAAAAATGTCTTTTCCTCCCCTTTAAAAAATTATGTTTGTATTCAAAATAGTAAATTACATGGTGCTTCCCTCACATCAGAAACTGATCAACATTGGAAAATGACCAACATATGCCTTTCAAGCTTATGAATAATACATATAATTCATATTACTATTAATAGGTGTTATTCTATCTTTTTTTTTTGTTATTCTATCTTAATTATTTTCAACCCTGCAGTGCAGTGAAACATGGGCATTTCTTAAGTAAGTTAGAAGATAAGCAAGTATAGCTCATAAGACAAAGGGAAAAACATGTCATTGTCTTCAAAGTGACGTGCATAAGAAAACTACATTAATCTAAGATAGCTTTGACCTTCAGTGCTGAGGGGTCACAATTGGTCAAAAAACTTTATACCCCATTAATATCTAAAAGGACAATTACTGAGTTCCATTTTATTTCCAATATCTTCAAATCCTCTCTGTTACACTTCTGCCATTAGTCTTTACATTCTGAAAGTAATGGGAGTTTTATGCCTTTTCTAACAGATCATTCAAGTAAAACCAATTATAAAATTACTCATAAGTCTACCAGCTACCCTGATCACTTTAAATATTCTTAAATCTTGCACTGAAATTTGGATGATTCTCTTTTTGAGTTGTGGAAGACTAGTAACAGCATTTGAAAGCATGTTAATTTATCAAGGCATCTGACCATTTGATATCAATACTTTTCAGATTAGCTAAGTTGTTCTATTCTATTTTTAAACACCCTTTGAATTAATAGGTAAGTTCCCTGTATACAAATATATTTTATTTCAGTATTTACTATTCTTTATTAATAGGGTTTAATTCTATTTTGTAAGTGACAGCTTAGACTATATCGAGCTTGAAAACTAGAATTCATCAAGAGGAAAAATGGTTCTCCAAAAGAAACACAGACATTATCATTCTAATGTCTATATGTGGTGCTGAAATGAAATGTTTTTGTTTATCTACAACATCTAATCTTATTAGAGCAAAAACTAAACATTCCCTCACCTACCCCCAGATTCTCACAGACATAAAAAAATGCAATGCTCAGCTCCTTCAGTGAAGTTGCTCTGTCCTCGCTTTATTCTAACCCTGAGGGATATATACTGTGGACCATATTGCCATTGTTATTATTGTTATTTTCTTGTTTTGTTTTTCTTAAAAGCCGTTTTTTTTCATTGTATCAGTGTTTTTTTGTTTGTTTTCTGGGGGGGATTTTTTGTTTTTAACTTATATTTTAACTTATATTTTCAGTTCCATTCTCTTGTCTTTCATGATTTATTGAAGACATTGATGTGGAAATTTATAATATTTGATTTTATTTCTTAATATTCAAACCTTGCTATCCTACTGAATTAAATGAAAACTCTTTATCTTTCTATTTCTATATTGCCCTTTTTCTCTCCCTTTCCTTCTGTTCCAATTCTTCTGTCATTATCAACATATTTAAGAAGGCTTTCCATTATTCATAAAATGAATGTCTACAAGAAATGAAGATTTCATGTTGCTTTTTTGGTATAACTTATGATTTATTATTGATTGATCTATTTGTTATGCAAAGAAAAATTGAAGGTGAAGTATGTGGGGAATGTTAGCTGTCCTGCTTGAGACAGAAGATGAAACAAAACTTTCTCCAAGAGAAAGGGAGAAAATTTTATTATTTTGGAATTATTTTATTCTATCATTTTGAAATGTTGACCTCTGTCAACAACAACAAAATTATATTTTTGCTGATGATGTGGCTGGAATTTAGCTTCCTAACAAGAATGTTTCAAGTGATATATGTATGACTAATGTCAACCTCTTAGGTAAATATTAATCCCTTACATCATATTTTTCCATTTTCCTATATTGTTTTCATATCACTTGGTTGTCAAATTAAAATCTTAAATGTTTCTTCATTGAATAATTGACTAAATCAAATCGCTATTGAAAAATTAATTCAAGTTTCTCTTAAACTATTACTACCTTATTATGCATAGTTTCTGACAAATTGTCATATTGATTTTTGTTTATTCTTTGAGAAACTGACATATACTGGAGAAAATATTCTTAGAAATAAACCAATGGAAACATGTATTAAATTTTCTGCTGATGCTCACATGATTTTTACAGAAATCTGCCCTGGAATGCTTAATCATCTTTGTTTCTATAACCCCATATCGAAGCATAAATTAACTCTTTTTCTTTCTCCCAAACCTTTCCCTAGGTATTCCTTTTTTTTTTTTTCAGTTTTTATTGGAGTATAGTTTCTTTACAATGTTGTGCTAGTTTCTGCTGTACAGCAAAGTGACTCTGTTATACATATACATATATCCACTCCTTTTTATATTCTTTTCCCATATAGGCCATTACAGAGTAGTGAGTAGAGTTCCCTGTGCTATACAGTAGGTCCTTATTAGTTATCTATTTTATATATAGTAGTGTGTATATGTCAATCCCAATCTTTCAGTTTATCCCTCCTCCCCCTCCCTTACCCCTGATAACCATAGGCAGAACAAGGATTAACTGCATTTCTTCTGATGTTTTTATTCATATTCCCCAGTAATTTTCTCAGGTTAATATTATTTAGTGTTTTTGTTTATACATATTACCAACTGCTAGAATATGAAGAATCCATGAGATCTTATATACCTCCATCTACTTTGCCTTCCTCTATTCTTCCAACACTGTCATTTCATAACGTTTAAATCCATATTAAATATTGTGGTAAGCAGATATCTAAATTGGCTACCATGATCTTCACTGTGTATAATCCCCTCCCCTTGAATGTGGGTGGGACCTTTGATTTTATTCTCATCAGTGCAATATGGGAAAGGTGATAAATAGGCTGCCACTCTTGATTAGAGTATCTTGTAAAACTCTGTATTAGTAAAGTAGTAAGAGAAAGCCTCCTGCTTGCCTCCAAGAAGCGAAAAGCCATGTGGTGAACTGCCTACAGGGAGGGGAACATGGCAGGGAACTGCAGATGGCCTCTAAAAGCTGAGGGTTTCTTCCAGCCAACAGTCACTAGAAGTCAGGGCTATTATCACACGACCACAAGGAATTGAATCCTGCCAACAACTACATAAATTTGGAAAAGGGCCTTGAGTTCCAGAAAGAAACACAGCCCTGCAAACACACTGCTTGACATCTTGTGCAGAAAACCCAGCTACACTTTGCCTGGACTCCTGACTTGCTAAACTATGAGACAAACGTGTGTGTTTAAGCTGTTAAGTTTGGTGATAATTTATTACATGGCAACAGAAAACAAATACAAATATTTACATTATTGTGACTGAAAATAGAAGTTATAGTTAAGCTTTGCCTTATCCTAAATTTACATTTCGTTTCTTATACAACTTCTTGTTTCCATGAAATTAATGTGTTTTTCTATTGAGGTTAGTTATCCATATGCCTATGATTAATTATCACACAATTCTCTCTGGATGCAAAACCCTGCATTCATAGTATTAAAACACCTGTACCTTGAGGCCACTCTTCTAGGGCCCCTCTCTTCATGCTCCAAACGTGACTGTGTTCCCTCTAGACGGACCTAATGAACAAATGTCATTCTAGCATCTCCATTTCATATCAACCTGAAAAGTCCTTTCCCTCTCTTCTATGGTGGTTTTTCTGTTCCTTATATCTTAGGGTTTGTACTTCTTTGTTTAATCTTTTGTTTCGAGGAAAGACACCCTCCAGTAGTTTTCAAAAGAAGCATACAAGGGGGATAAATTTTGTAGTACAACCCTAGCAACTTCAGATATGTCTGGTGAAATCCAGTTAGAGTCACTTTGATTCATTTTCTCCAAAATTAATCCTTTCTCTTCTTTCAAAAGAAGACAGGGCAGCCACTTATATGAGATAATTAAAGAAATGAATCTCCAGCTCTCTGCTTTCCCTACCCATTCACCTCCACTTTCAAATTTTCCTATGGCTACCGATAGGAAAGCCATAGGAAAGTGGCTTTAGGAATTCAGTCTTAAAATGGAATTTAAGAATTCAGTCTCAAAATTATTTCTGGTGGTTTTGGTGCTGAGACTTTATCTGGCTCAGACTTACTATTTCAGTCAGTATTTATCCACCTCTCTTACTGCCTTCAAATGCTGTTGCTGTCATCTTTTCCCATTTTCTTTGTCACGAGGGTTCCTACCTTTTAATTTTTATCCAATTAGTGTAATTTCAGTATGGTTTCAGAAATTTAGGAGGCATTCCTGTGTTTGGTCTGCTATTTTTTAACCGTAAGCTCTAAATTATATTAATAGAGTCATAATTGCCCTGCTAACCACTAGACACTAGGACATAAGCTATTTTAAAGGAATACTCCTAATCTAGATTATTACTTGTGAATGCAAATATGACTACTACATACTATATGTATGCATATACATGTGTAGTATGCATAGTAGAATATATAGAAACTATAGAATATATAGTATTCTTTGTATGTTTATGTTTCTTTAAATACTATATATATGTAGTATGTAGTGTGCTATATTTTATATTTGTATAAAATTTACACACACACACACCATATATGGTATACATATATTGTATATTTTTGTTCATTATATTCTTAATTATTTTGTTTTGAAGCTGAAAAGACTTTTGAACCACACACATTATCTAATTGGCTAAATCATGTGAGATATATATGTTTCTATTTTCTAGGAACATGTCAGTCTCAACAATGCCATTCATGGGAACAAATGGTACAGTTTTATTTGGTAATATCAATGTAGTGGTGATGGGAACATCTGTGATTCAGTTCCTTATTTGAATGGAATCATGGCTGCTCTCTAGTTTGAGGTTTCAAAACTCTCTTCAGATTTGTAATATCCCACTAGTTGATGATGCCAGTTACCTTTATTATACTATTTAGAATAAAATATTGCTATAAGACCTGCTCTGTTAATACATATCAGATTACCTAAAGCTTGGGTAATTTGGGCTCAGGAGTTTTTTGTCATCTTTACAGTCTAGTGTTGCATTCACTGAAATAACACATTAAATTTGTATGTTCTTAAGCACCTGGCTTAACTGAAACCCATGGCAATGACAGCAATAATAACTGGCCTGAATAATAAACTATAGGTAATCACTGTGCAGTGAAAGGTGTCAAAGACATGCTTATATGGAGTCAAAGGCAGTATAGAGGCCTTTTATTTGATTCAAAGGTGGGGGAAGAATTGAAACTTATTTTCCAATGTTAAACTGCAGATTGAGTGTGGCAGTCTGATTTTTTAAATTCTAAATGAACACTGATCTGTTTTAACTACATATCAAAAAAAACATGAAGAAACTGATACGCTTTTGTTTCTTTAAATGCCACATCAATTCTGATTGAAAAACAAAGGACAACAGAGATATATTTAAAACATAAAAATTCGTGGAGATTGAATACAAATAATACAAAGTACAAGGATGTTTTGAATCTCTTAATGATGAGTTCTATGGCTGAAATCAGAAGCAAAAAGCAAACGATTCAGGAACCCTAACAAGAATCCAGGAACTGTAAATCTTTTATTAAAAAGATTTACTTTTGGAAAAAATTCCCTAGGTGGCTCTGAACTTACGCTGAAAAAATTCCAAACACTCATCACCTGGAATAATTGGTACTAGTGTGATCCAAGAATTTTTCATCAAGCTGTAATTGGGCTCTAGTCCCAAATACATGGCATTCTAATTTAACTGAACTACAGACACATGTTTTTATTTCCTCACCAAATTGCAATGTTTTTTAAGGTAAGATTTCACAATACCAGAAATACTGTTGTCCATGCTGATATGTTCACATTTTGTTTGATGGTCTCAGATGGATGACTGTTTTAAGAGGAGGGAAACAATTTCTATATTATGACAAAGCCTGCTGTTATGGGTCAAAAAAGAAAAAAAATGCTTTGAGATCATAAAGTGTTAAACCACAAACTCATGTTATTAAAATTTGAAAAATTAATGAAAAAATTTAATTATATTTAATAAATTCAGATTTCTTACTACCTTTGTACTTCTAGATGACAATTTTTGTTTTAAAATGTTAAATACTGGGGCTTCCCTGGTGGCACAGTGGTTGAGAGTCCGCCTGCCAATGCAGGGGACACGGGTTCGTGCCCCGGTCCGGGAAGATCCCACATGTCACGGAGCGGCTGGGCCCGTGAGCCATGGCCGCTGAGCCTGCGCGTCCGGAGCCTGTGCTCCGCAATGGGAGAGGCCACAACAGTGAGAGGCCCGCGTACCGCAAAAGAAAAAAAAAAAAAAAAGTTAAACACTGTATTAGTCAGTGTTCTCCAGAGAAACAGAACCAATAGGATATATGTAGAGAGACAGGTAAGATAAAAAAGGAAATTTTTATAGGAATAGGTTCACACAGTTATAAAGATGAAGAAGTCCCATGATTTGCCATCTGCAAGTTGAAAAATGAAGAAATCTGGTAGTATAATTCAGTCTGAGCCTGAAGGCCTGAGAATCTAGGTGTAAGTCCAAGTTTGAGTCTGGAAGCCCAAGTAACTGATGTGCTACAATAATTTTATGGCTTAAAATTATTAATTAAGCACTCTTAAGCCTCAACTTCTAGTTGGAAATTAAAAAATAACATATTATCAATTAATTGGTGTGAGGTTTAAGTTATCTAGCATAATGCCTAGAAAACAGTGAATATTCATTCCTTTTTAATTAATTTAACACTTTCTCCATAGAATATAAAAAACCACAAAGCAGAATAATCTGACATGTCAGAAGATAACTAAGAATTATTGGTACAATTAATGCTGAAGAAAAAATTGTCTAGAGAAAGAGATGTAAAAGAGAATAGAGGAAGCAAACATTCGTGTTGCATTTTGAAGGTTAGTGGAGATTTATAAGAGCAAAATTTTATCAGAAATAATATCCAATGCACAGAAGGTATATAGGATGATACACATCCTATATACCCTACACAGCACACAGATAATTTTATCAGTGAATTTTATGGAACATTTAAGGAAGAGATATTAACACTACAGAATTCTAAATTATTTGAGCAATAAAGGAGTAGAAAGCATTTCCAAACTTATTTTATGAGGAAAGCATACCCTGATACCAAAACCTGACAAAGATATTATGAGAAGAAAAATATATAGATGAATATCAGTAGAAAAAAATGGAGAAAGAGCTAAAGAAGCTATTCCTAGAATGTCCTTAATGTCCTTGCTTGTCCATGGCAAGGAAGGCTTATTTATGCCTGTTGTCCTAGCATAAGTATTAGTTGAACCTCCTTTCTTTAACTATTAAAAAAGTTCCAATTTGGATAATAAATTATGTGTTCACCCTAGCTATTCTCTACAACATTCATGGTATAGGTGCTTTCACAGTAGAATTCTACTAAAATTTTGAGGAGTAGATAATTCCAATGGCTTAGTAGATGATCAGTGGTAGTATAGAATGTGATTAAATATGAAATTTTAACTTAATGGTATAAGGATGAATATTTTTAATAAATTTTTTTATCTAAAAAAAGTATTTGACATTATTTACCAGGATCAAATATTTGAATGTACAAAAAAAAAAAAAAAGGAACCATAAAAATACAAAAAAAGAGTAAATTATTTTAACATAAGAACAAGAACTTTTTGAAATTATGCTTCAAATTCCACAAAAAGTAAGAAAAACTATTAATAAAGTTGACCTTAAAAAATGAAAGCCTTACATGTCAATATTTCAACTGCAAAGTTAAAAACACAAATGGAAAAATGAAAAAAAAAAAACAAATTATATGTTACTCATCACAAAGTTCATCATTTCATATAAGCAGTTACTAGAAACCTGCATGAAAAAGATTAGAAACCTAAGAAAATATGAGCAAAGTGTATATGAAATGGACATTTCACAGTAAAATAATCACAAATGGCCCCAACTATTTTCAAAGATACTCAATCTCACTCAGTAAAATATATAATAAAACTAGACTGAAATATAAATTGTAACCCATCTGATTTGCAAACAATTTAATAACAGACCTTTTTAGAAAGATATGAGAGAAGAAGGTATTTAGACATTTTGGGTAGAAGCTTGGAAACTTCTCCCTCTACACAATCCTTCTCCCTCACTCCACCCCTTCCACAGGGAATTCCAAGAGCAATCCCAATAAACATCCACACTTTTAGCTTCATCTTTGTGTCTGCTTCCCAGGAAACCCAACGTGGGATACTAGATTACTTACGAAATAACATGAATCTGGTTACTCAAAAGAACTGTTTTTTCCTACTTGTAAATATTTAAAAACAGGTCAAATGTAATTATTAAGGATTTGATTAAATTGATTATAATGCATCCAGGCAATTTAATATATGCACCTTAAAAATGAGAAAGCTTTCTATACACTAATGTAAAAAATATTTCCATAATATGTATATGAATGTAAATATGTATATCAAAGTACAATAGCATACATAGACCACTCTCTTTGGTATGAAAAAGGATTGCTTCTCTCATCAAAAAGAAGCACTGATAGAATACAAAAGGAACTATTAATAGTGGCTAATTTTGAAAAGTAGCAGCAAGAATTAGTGAAAGTTAGGGACAGAAAAGGAAGAATTTCCAATGTTTATAATTTATATTATTTTAAGTTTTTTGGACATACTTATTCAAAGCAATATCTATGTATCTATGTATCTATGTATCTATCTATCTATCTATCTATCTATCTATCTACCTATCATCTACATTTATCTATCTCTCTGATTAAAAACTTTCCTCAGAATCTGCCTACCAAAAGTACATTTAATGAACCATTTTTGTATTTGGGTCCCCTAACTGCTTCATATAACTTTCTAGGTTAAAGTCCTTCAGAATGGCTGATTGTTATTTTTCATGGTGTCTATGGGAAATGAATCATTTTCTACTGTAGTGGAAGTGCAAACAGCAATGACTGCACTGATTTCCCATAAAATGTCGTGCAAACTTGCTTCAATCAGCCTGCTTTACGTCCTCCAGATAAATGTCAGGCATCAGTATCCAGAAGCCACATAGGCAAGAATCGTTAAGTCTGACTCCATCAAGAACCCCCTATTGAACTCTACTTGAGTATCACATAGGAGCCAGCAATTGCATCATTTAATATACTTCCACCTAGGAAATATGATGTAAGTCTTCCCTTCTGGCAAGCATTCACGATCCCCAAATATGGTTCTCTTAAAGTTACAATTATTGGATGAAAGAGGGCATCTCTTTCATCTTTCCCAAATGGAAGGGATTAAAAAAACTCAATTGTACTATCAAGTTCATTAATGTATGTTCTTTATTGTTTCTTGTCTTTTACTTTCTTTAGATTTAATTTTCTGTTCTTTTTCTAACTTTTTAGAATGAATGACAAGATTAGGAACTTTTTGCCTTTCTATTCTAATAAATGTGTATATCTATAAATGTTCCTCTAATAATGGCTTTAACTGCCCTGTACCATTTTGGTAAATAGTATTTTAATTATCATTCAATTTCTAGTATTTTCTAATTAACATTGTGATTTTCTCTTTAATATATCAATTATTTAGAAGTATATTGCTGAAGTTCAAAATATATGCAGATTTTATGACAAAGAAGGGAAGAATATACAATGGAGAAAAGACAGTCTCTTCAATGAGTGGTGCTGGGAAAATTGGGCAGCTACATGTAAAAGAATGAAATTAGAACATTCTCTAACACCATATACAAAAATAAATTCAAAATTGATTAAAGACCTAAATGTCAAGACGATATAAAACCCCTAAAGGAAAACATAAGCAGAAGATTCTTTGACATAAATCACAGCAATATTTTTTAATCTGTCTTCTAATGTAAAGGAAATAAACAAAAATAAATAAATAGGACCTAATTAAACTTAAAAGTTTCTGCACAGGAAAGGAAACAAATGAAAAGACAACCTACTGAATGGGAGAAAATATTTGCAAATGATAAGACCAATAAGGGATTAATATCCAATATGTATGAACAGCTCAAACCACTCAACATCAAAAAACGAAAAAACAATTAAAAAAATGAGCCAAAGAACTGAACAAACATTTTTCCAAAGAGGACATGCAGATGGTCAGCAGGCACATAAAAAGATGCTCAACATCACTAATTGTCAGGTAAATGCAAATCAAAACCACAATGATATGTCATCTTACACCTGTCAGAATGGCTATCATCAAAAAGAACACAGATGATAAATGTTGGTGAGGGTGTGGAGAAAAGAAAACACTTATACACTGTTGGTGGGAATGTAAATTGGTGCAGCTACTGTGGAAAACAGTATGGAGGTTTTTCAAAAAACTAAAAGGAGAATTACCATATGACCCAGCAATTCCACTCCAGAGTATACATCCAAAAAAAACAAAAACACTAATTCAAAATGGTACATGCACTCCAATGTTCATTGAAGCATTATTTACAACTGTCAAGATACGGAAGCAACCTAAGCATCCATCAACAGATGAATGGATAAAAAAGATGCGACACACACACACACACAATGGAATACTACTCAGCCATAAAAAATGAAACTTTGCTATTTTCAGCAACATGGATGGATTTGGGGGGCATTATGGTTAAGTGAAATAAGTCAGACACAGAAAGACAAATACTGTATGATATCACTTATATGTGGAATTTAAAAAATAAAACAAACTAGTGAATATAACAAAAAGAAGCAGACTTACAGATATAGAGAACAAACTACTGGTTACCAGTGCAGGGGGTGGGTGGGGGGAGAGGAGCAATAAAGCAGTGAGGAAGTGGGAGGTAAAAACTGTTGGGTGTAAGACAGGCTACAAGGATGTATTGTACAAAATGGGGAATATGACCAATATTTTGTAATAACTATTAATGGAGTGTAACCTTTAAAATTGTACAAAAATTTAAAAATTAAATAAAACAAAATATGTGTAGATTTTTAGTGATTTTTTTTTAAAATTTGGTTTTTGACTTGGCTATGGTGAGAGAAGATATGGTTACAATGGTTACAATGACTTCAACGTTTTAAACATTTTTGTGACTCAGCATATGATCCATTTTTGTAAATGTTTCCTGTGTACTTAAAAAGATTGTGAATTCTTATTGTAAAACTCTATCTTTTATTGTTTTTGTCTGTATGTTCTATCTTTGTTGAGTGTTGGAATTTCCCATTATGATTGTGGGTTTGAGTCTATGTTATTAGGTGTATGCAAATTTAGAATTATTTTACCTTTCTAGTGGACTGGCCCTGTATTATTCAATGTCAGTTTTCTAATGCTTCTTGCTTTGAAAGCTTCTTGGACAAATAGTGTCACTATACGTATAAGCTTAGTTTTTGCATGATACATCTCTTTTTATTTCCCATTATTTTACTTTCAATCTTTTTTTAAAAAATTTTTTAACATCTTTATCGGAGTATAATTGCTTTACAATGGTGTGTTAGTTTATGCTTTATAACAAAGTGAATCAGTTATACATATACATATGTCCCCATGTCTCTTCCCTCTTGCATCACCTTCCCTCCCACCCTCCCTATCCCACCCCTCTAGGTGGTCACAAAGTACGGAGCTGATCTCCCTGTGCTATGCGGCTGCTTCCCACTAGCTATCTATTTTACGTTTGGTAGTGTATATATGCCCATGTCACTCTCTTTGTCCTAGCTTACCAATCACCCTCCCCGTACCAACAGGTCCATTCTCTAGTAGGTCTGCGTCTTTATTCCTGTCTTGCCCCTACGTGCTTCATGACCTTTTATTTTTTTTAGATTCCATATATATGTGCTGGAATACAGTATTTGTTTTTCTCTTTCTGACTTACTTCACTCTGTATGACAGACTCTAGGTCCATCCACCTCACTACAAGTAACTCAATTTCGCTTCTTTTTATGGTTGAGTAATATTCCATTGTATATATGTGCCACATCTTCTTTATCCATTCATCTGTCGATGGACACTTAGGTTGCTTCCATGTCCTGGCTATTGTAAATAGAGCTGCAATGAACATTTTGGTACATGACTCTTTTTGAATTATGGTTTTCCCAAGGTATATGTCCAGTAGTGGGATTGCTGGGTTGTATGGTAGTTCTATTTTTAGTTTTTTAAGGAACCTCCATACTGTTCTCCATAGTGGCTGTATCAATTTACATTCCCACCAACAGTGCAAGAGGGTTCCCTTTTCTCCACACCCTGTCCAGCATTTATTGTTTGTAGATTTTTGGATGATGGCCATTCTGACTGGTGTGAGATGATATCTCATTGTAGTTTTGATTTGTATTTCTCTAATGATTAGTGATGTTGAGCATTCTTTCATGTGTTTGTTGGCAATCTGTATATCTTCTTTGGAGAAATGTCTATTTAGGTTTTCTGCCCATTTTTGGATTGGGTTGTTTTCTTGATATTGAGCTGCATAAGCTGCTTGTAATTTGGAGATTAATCCTTTGTCAGTTGCTTCATTTGCAAATATCTTCTCCTATTCTGTGGGTTGTCTTTTCGTCTTGTTTATGGTTTCCTTTGCTGTGCAAAAGCTTTTAAGTTTCATTAGGTCCCATTTGTTTATTTTTGTTTTTATTTCCATTTCTCTAGGAGGTGGGTCAAAAAGAATCTTGCTGTGATTTATGTCATAGAGTGTTCTGCCTATGTTTTCCTCTGAGAGTTTTATAGTGTCTGGCCTTACTCTTAGGTCTTCAATCCATTTTGAGCTTATTTTTGTGTATGGTGTTAGGGAGTGTTCTAATTTCATTCTTTTACATGTAGCTATCCAGTTTTCCCAGCACCAATTATTGAAGAGGCTGTCTTTTTTCCACTGTATATTCTTGCCTCCTTAATCAAAGATAAGGTGACTATATGTGTGTGGGTTTATCTCTGGGCTTTCTATCCTGTTCCAGTGATCTGTATTTCTGTTTTTGTGCCACTACCATACTGTCTTGATTACTGTAGCTTTGTAGTATAGTCTAAAGTCAGGGAGCCTGATTCCTCCAGCTCCGTTTTTCGTTCTCAAGATTGCTTTGGCTATTCGGGTTCTTTTGTGTTTCCATACAAACTGTGAATTTTTTTGTTCTAGTTCTGTGAAAAATGCCAGTGGTAGTTTGACAGGGATTGCATTGAATCTGTAGATTGCTTTGGGTAGTTGAGTCATTTTCACAATTTTGATTTTTCCAATCTAAGAACATGGTATATCTCTCCATCTATTTGTATCATCTTTAATTTCTTTCATCATTGTCTTATAATTTTCTGCATACAGTTCTTCTGTCTCCTTAGGTAGGTTTATTCCTAGATATTTTATTCTTTTTGTTGCAATGGTAAATGGGAGTGTTTTCTTAATTGCACTTCCAGATTTGCCATCATTTGTGTACAGGAATGCTGGAGATTTCTGTGCATCAATTTTGTATCCTGCTACTTTACTTTAGCTAATTCATTGATTAGCTCTAGTAGTTTTCTGGTAGCATCTTTAGGATTCTCTATGTAGAGTATCATGTCATCTGCAAACAGTGACAGCTTTACTTCTTCTTTTCCAATTTGGATTCCTTTTATTTCTTTTTCTTCTATGATTGCTGTGGCTAAAACTTCCAAAATCATGTTGAATAATAGTAGTGAGAGTGGGCAACCTTGTCTTGTTCCTGATCTTAGTGGAAATTACTTTCAATCTTTCTGTATCCTTATATTTAAATTGTGTCTCTTATAAGAAACATATTGTTTTATTTTAATCCAACCTGACAATATTTGTCTTTTAATTAGAATACTTAGTACATTACTAACACATCTGCAGTCACAGCTACAATGTAGCTATTTTCTATTTACCACCTTTCTTCACTAATTTTTTCTCTTCTCTTGTTTTTTGATTACCTACTGCTGTGTGACATACCTCCTACCAAAGTTAATGGTTTAAAAAAATAATCATTTCATTATTTCTTGTGATTTTTGTGGTGGGAGAGCTGTGCTTAGTGAGTGGTTCTCCTGTATTTTGTAGTATCACCTGGAGCAATGGGGCTACAGTCATCTGAGGGTTTGCTTGGCCTGGAATATCCATGATGGTTCACTTACATGGGTGCCAGTTGAGGTTTGATGTCATCTTGGAGCTCACATGGTGCTTTCAACTACAGCACCATACTCTTCCTTCAGCTGGTCTCTCCATGTGGTTTTGAGATTGAAATATTGTGGCTAGGTTCCAAGAGAGAGCATCACTGGTGTGAGTGATACAAGATGAAGGAAGTGAGAGATGAGAGTCTTCTTCAGGTTTGAATCTGGAATTTCCAGATTGTTGTTTCCACTACATTCTATTAGTCAAAGCAATTACAGAGGCAGCACTACTTCTAGGGCAAAAAGAATAACTTTCAACTCTCGATGAGAAGAGCAGGGAGGGGAAAATTTCCTTGGAATCATTTGTGAAGATTAGCTACTACATTTATCTTCTTGTGAGTTAACTGATTTTTTATTACATTATTATGCCCATATATTATCATGGTAGTTATATGTCATTCTGCTAATTTTTTACTATTCGAGGATGGTAGTTTTTTCCAGTCCATTAAGGATATTATTACTTTGTCTTCTGACATCTATTGTTTCTGTTGAAAAGTTAGTTCTCAGGTTTTTGTTGTTCCTTAAAGGTAATGTATCTTTTTAATCTCTAGCTGCTTTTAAGATTTTATTATACGGTTTGCTTGTCACAGTTTTATTAGATCATTAGTTCTTGTTATTTTAATTACTCACTGTTTATCTAACTTAAGGTGTATAGTTCTTCTATGGCTTGGTTTCATTTTTTAATCTTGGAAAATCCAGAAAATTATCTCTTGAAAATTGAGTTTCTGCTTCATTTTCTCTCCTCTTTGAGAATGAATTCATATGCATTAACAACTTTTGATTATATCCCTCATTAACGGTTTTTGTTATGACCTCACTTCCAATTCATTTATTTGTGTTTCAACTATTCTGTTGTTAAACCCATTCATTGAGTTCTTACTTCCAGTTATTCTATTTTTAGTTCCAGAATTTTCATTTAATTCTTTTTAATAGTTTTAAATGGTCTGATGAATTTCTCTACTTTAATAAATGGGGCATACTAAGCATTGTTATTTTGAATTTGATGTCTGATAAAACTATTTTCTGGATATCCTATGATTATTTCTACTGTCTACTTTCTGTATTCTTCTTTGGTCAAATCTTTTTATTTCAAAAGTTGTAGTAATAATTTGAGGCTCCGTATCTTAGTTTTGTTTTTGTTATAACACACTAATAATCTGGCTCATCTTTTCCTACTCAGTAACTGAAATTGTTTGAAGCTGGCTTCAGCCCATCTATGTCTGTTTCATCTACATTTCAGCTCCCATGTGAAAGCTTGCACTTTTTACCAAGGCACCCCCTTCTCATTAGGCCTTGAAGTATTTTGTTTTTGTTGTTTTTCTATTCTGTGTTATTCCCTCCCCCAGTCATGTGAGTTTGTTAAGTTTTCTTGGTTTCTCCATATATACTTCACAGTTTTGGAATGAAAACATTATTTTAAAATAAAATATAATACCAAAGATCAGACTTGCCCCTCTGGAATTCCTGTAGGCTCCTTGATTCCAGTTCTAAGGTTCTCACTTTCTTGATAGTATTCTGATACCTTTAGAAATATTTTTAACTGATTCCTCAGGTTTTCAAATTGTTTTTCATTGAAAAATTGGTCCAAACCACCCTGCTCCTATTGTATGAAGTGTAATTTCCCCACAGTGTTCTTACTGTTACGCATCTTATCTAAATAATCTTTCCCTATGATTTACATAATCTTTAAAGTATTATTATAACTCCAAGAGTTGGGAGACAGGAAAGCATTGCATTAATTTTTATCCACTCTTTAGCAAGAAAATAAATATTTCTTTTTTAAACTCTGTTTACTAATTGCACTTTTCCCTTAGGCATGTGGTCTCAACCAAAACTTAACATTAAAAGGAAAATTCTCATTCATGATCTTATTACAAGTATGATACTAAGCAGTTTATTCTTTGTTGTTAGTTCCTACATAGTTTTCTTCTGTATTTCTTTGATTACCCTTAAATGTGTATAAAGTAGAGGATGGCAGGTTTGATATAATGCATTTGATTTGGAAAATATTTTCTTCACAATAGATAGCCTAAAGCTATTAAAAATAGAAGCCTATATATATGTTGTGTAATTACCTTCTACACTCTTATCCTTTCAGGAAGTATTAAAAATGATAGACATGAGCTCTCACTTTAGAAAATCAGAAATACTGAGTAACTTATTTCTGTCTCACAATTATCAAATAATTATAAACATTTTAACGCACAGATGATCTTCAACAGTACTTCACTTTAACACACAATAAACAAACAAAAAAACAATAAAAAATAATACATACATATAATAATGTAATTGAATCTTTACTCTAGGTAAAGTGGTAAGCCCCTTATATACATTACCTGATATAACTCTCAGAATTGTAAGTTTGGCAACAAAGCTGAAGAAGTAGGTTCAGAAAGGTTGAGAAATTTGCTCCAGTTTACACAAATAGTAACAGAGGCAAAATTGGAACTCAAATATGACTCTAAGAAAATTTCTCTTAAGCACTTTATTACTTCTCAGTTGAATATCACTGCCTGAAAGCAAATGATCTCATAGTGAAGGGAGAATTGCTGCATCGGAATGAAGATAAAAGGACGCCAAGTGTTGAGTGAGGGAGGGTAGGAAAGGGTAAGGAAGAAATAAAAGTGTTTAGATTCTGGGAGAAGTATATATGCAGAATGGCTACTTCTTTAATAAGTCACTGCTTCTTCCCCTTGATTTTGCTTTTTATACTACATACAGTACAGACTTACAGGACTCTTGAGTACACTGTACATCATACTCTCTTAAGAGTGCAGGGCTGATATAACAGCATCAGAACTGTTCACAAAACTCTTCACAATGAGAATCCTTTTACCTCAGATCTAAGATTACTTTTCAATAAAAATTAAAGACTCAGAATTATTTTGGATGATGACAGCCATTAAAATAAATCACATGTGTGAAATGCTATCAGTGTCTGACATTGCAAATAAATTAAACAGATATAAAGTGAACAAAGAACTGAAGTTAATCTGGTAAGAATTCAATAAAATTGCAAAATCATTTGCAGTTCAAAAGTGCATGAAACGAGAACATATATTTTATTATTTTGGAATATATGATAAAATGTCTTAAATTTATATGTTTTTTTCTTTTTGAATACTCTAGGAATTCAGTAACAAAAATTATAAACTGAATTATAAAAATTATAACACAAATTATAAAAAGTTAATAGAACAAAAAAGCATAAATATATACATATATACATGTATGTGTATAATATATGTATTTATATGAATTCGTATATGTATGTACATTTATAACTTTATTTTGAATTGGTATCCTGAGATGTTGCAAAACACACTTGTCTGGGAGCTCCGTGGTAGATTCTTTGGAATTTCTACAGAGGCATTTAAGTCCATCTGTGAATAGAGGTTTTAATTTCCATATGTACGTTAATTACTTTGCTTGCCATATTTCACTGCCTAGGACTTCTAAGACTGTGTTGAATAGCAGTGGTCTGAGAAATCATCCTTTCCTTGATGCATATTTTAGGGTGAAAACACAATTGTGATGTTAGCTGTAGAATTTTAGATGTTTTCTATCTAGTAAAGGAAGTTTCTTTTTCTAGTTTTTAACTTTAAATTCAATTTATTTTAGAGATTGTATAGACCTCCTGACAGTTCTTATCAATATAATTGACTGTTTTCAAAGAACCAACTTTTTAGTTTATTGGTTCCCTTAGGTTTACAGAAAATTAAGTAGACTGTATAGAGAGTTCCCTTCACGCACACACTGTTTCTGCTATTATGTCATACATTGCAATCATACAGTACATAGCCTTTTCAAACTGGTTTCTTTCACTTAGCAGTAACTATTTAAGGTTCCTCTGTATCTTTTTTGGCTGATACTCATTTTTTTAAATTACTGGGTAATATTCTATGTATGAATGTTCTTCAGTTTCGTTACCCTTTCACCGATTGAAGGGCATTATGATTGCTTCTAATTTTTGGAAATCATGAATAAAGCTGCTACAAACAGTCATGTGCACGTTTTTGTGTGGACATGAGTTTTCAACCCATCTAGGTGTGTATATATATATATATATATATATATATGAATGTGATTGGTGGACTATGTGGTAAGATGGTGTTTAGCTTCATAAGAAAATACCAGACTGTCTTTCAAAGTGGCTCTATCATTTTGAATTCCCAAGAGAAATGAATGAGAGGTCCTGTTCCTCCATATCCTCAAGAGTATTTACTGTTTTCAACTTTTCTGGATTTTAGCCATTCTAATAAGTGTAGTAATACCTCATTGTTTTAATTTGCAATTCCCCAGTAACATATGCTGTTGAGCATCTTTTCACATGCTTATTTTCTACCTGCATATCTTCTTAACAGTGGTATATGTTAAGATCTTTTGCCCATTTTAAAATTATCATTGAGTTTTAAAAGTTCTTTGTAAGTCCTTTATCATTGATTTGTTTTGCCTTAGTCATTCTTTCCCAGTCTGTGACTTTTCATTCTTTTAACAGTGTCTTTCACAGAGCAGAAGTTTTTAATTTAATAAAGGCCAACATCAATATTTTCCTTTTATGGATCTTGCTTGTGATGTTGTATGTAAAACTCATGACCAAACTGAAGAATATCTAGATTTTCTCTTACGATAACTTGTAAAAATTTTATAGTTTTGTGTTTTACATTCAGGTCTATGATACATTTTGAGTTACTTTTTGTGAAAGGTGTAAGATCTGTGTCGATACACTTATTTTTTAAAATTCTACTTTATGTTTTTAGCAGCTTGAAACAATAAAATTTATTTTCTCACAGTTTCTGTGGGTCAGGATTTAAGGCCAAGATCAAGCTGTTGGCTGGCTGTGTCCTCATCTGGAGGCTTGACTAGGGAAAGTCAGGCTTCCAAGCTCCCTCATGTTGTTGGCAGAATTTATTTCCTTACAGCTAGGACTGATGTCCTTGTTTTCTTAAGAGCTGTTGCCTGGGCCCACTCTCAGGTCAGGTCCTTGCCACGTGGCTTATTTATTAATTTGCATGAGGGTGTCCAGTTTTTCTAGTACCATCTGTTGAAATAATTACCATTTGTCTTTTGAAGTACATTTGCTCCTTTGTCAAAAATTAAATGAGCTTATTTATGTGAGTCTGTTTCTGAGCTTTGTATTCTATTCTGTTCCACTGTTCTATTTGTCTTTTCCTTCACGACAAATACCACATTTATTATTTCCTTCCTTTTGCTTGCTTTGTTATTAACTTATTCTTCTTTTTCATGATCCATAAGTAGAAATAGTACAGACTTCAGACCTATCTCTTTTAATACAGCATTTTAATGCTATAAATTTCATCTAAACATGGCTTAGATGCATTTCACAAATTTTGATATGAAACATTTTCACTTTTATTCAGACAAAAATCTTTGTAAATCTCTATTGAGACACACTCTCTGACTCATGAGATTTTTTTCATGCTTGTAATTTAGACTGCAAATATTTGTGGATTTTCCAGACAATTTCTGCTGTTGATTTCTAGTATTGTCATAGTAAAAAAATATAATCTGTTTCTTTTTAACGATTCCTAAGGTTTATTTTATGGCCAGAACATGGTCTATCTTTTTGAATCTTGAGAAGAATGTGTATCTGCTTTTGTTGGGTACAGCATTCTACAAATATCAACTGGATCAAGCTGATTGATAGTGTCCTTTAGATATTCTATATATTTACTCATTTTTCTGAAAATATATTACATTAATTACTGAGAGAGGATGAAAAATATTCTGTTTACTTACTAGTGTACATATGTTGTCTTTTCACCTATACTGCTGCCTTTGTCAGGAAAGAATTTGCTTCTATTTTACCTCTTTACCTTAAAGCCTCAGCCACTCTCTTCTACACTGGCACACAGTGCATCTCCATTCAATGGCTCATCCTTATAAGAAAAATACAACACATTTATAGTTTATCTTTGGAAAGCTATACAAATGAGAGCAGAGATCCATGTTGGCAATGCTGCACTTTTTTCCAAGAACTTCATGGTTTTGTATATTCATGTGAAATAGATTAGAAAAAGTGGTAAATCAGAAATTTTAGATCAAAAGACAACTCACAGAATGGGAGAAAATATTTGCAAACAATGCGACTAACAAGGGATTAGTCTCCAAAATTTACAAACAGCTCATGTAGCTCAATATCAAAAAAACAAACAATCCAATTAAAAAATAGGCAGAAGAACTAAAGAGACATTTCTCCAAAGAAGACATACAGGTGGTCAAGAGGCACATGAAAAGATGCTCAACATTGCTAATTATTAGAGAAATGCAAATCAAAACTACAATGAGATATCACCTCACACCAGTTAGAATGGCCATCATCAAAAAATCTACAAACAATAAATGCTGGAGAGAGTGTGGAGAAAAGGGATCTCTCCTACACTGTTGGTGGGAATGTAAATTGGTACAGCCACTATGGAGAACAGTATAGAGGTTCCTTAAAAAACTAAAAATAGAGCTACCATATCCAGCAATCCCACTCTTGGGCATATATCTGGATAAAAACATGGTTTGAAAGGATACACGCACCCCAATGTTTATTGCAACACTATTTACAATAGCCAAGACATGGAAGCAATCTAACTGTCCAGCAACAGATGAATAAAGATATGGTACATATATACAATGGAATATTACTCAGCCATTAAAAAGAATGAAATAATGCCATTTGCACCAACATGGATGGACCTGAAGATTATCATATTCAGTGAAGTAAGTCAGACAGAGAAAGATAAATATACGATATCACTTACATGAGGAATCTAAAAAAAAATGATACAAATGAACTTATTTACAAAACAGAAACAGACTCACAGACTTAGAGAACCAATTTATGGTTACCAGGAGGGAAGGGTCGGGGGAAGGAATAGATTGGGAGTTTGGGATTGACATGTACACACTGCTGTATTTAAAACAAAATGCCTTCCCATGAACAAGAAAATAAATTAAAAAAAAAGAAATTCTTGATCAAACTTTTATTCAGGAATATGATACAATAAAGTTCAGAAGACACTAAATTTTGTGACTGATAGTAATTATAGAATACTTTTTAATACCTAAGACTGTCTAGAAAGCTCAAAAGGACTAAGTTTTCAAGCAGGATCAAAGAAGAATATCCTCACTAAATATGGTTGACCCTTGAACAACAGGGGTGCCAGGGAGTGTGTGTTAGGGTCTCTGATCCTCTGCATGGTTGAAAATCTGTGTAGAGCCTGCTCTCAGTATCCACAGCTCCTCCATATCTGTGGATTCAGCCACCTGTGGATCATGCAGTACTACAGTATTTACTATTGAAAAAAAAAATCATATAAATGCACTTGCACAGTTCAAACCCATGTTGTTCAAGGGTCAATTATACAATTTAAGAGGCTAATGAAATACACATTTTTCTCTTTAATTATACTACCTAAATCTTGCTTATTCAAATTGAGATAAATACATATGTATTTTTGTCCACTAAACTAGAGGATATACTGATTTATAAAGTATATAATAAAAAGCATTGTAGAATATTAGCTCTGGTTGAAATGTAGTCACCAAGTTGTCCATCCTCTGTTTGGCCAAATAGAAGTATTTTATAATTACAAAATCTATGTTTCAGCAGAATAAAGTAACCAAAGACTATAATAATAGAGTTCTTAACAGCTAAGGTAGTAAATATCCTCTGCTTCATGTTGCTATTGGGAATTTGTGTCTGGATTTTAGGCATTCAAATGCTATAAGAATTCACATTGTGGTAATACCTGAATCAGCAGTGGGCTTTAGCAGAATCACACATAAAGGTGCTTTAATTTGCCACCTTACATATTAATAGAGGTCAAGTTAGCTGATATCATTTCATGGAATTGTATATTTTGCAGTCAACTCACTATTAGACATGTCTCATTTAGGATTCTTATGGTAGCTTGACTTTGTTCTAGCCTGTTACTCCTTGCTGTTTCACCATCTTTAATTATTCCTCCCCTCCGCATGTCCTGAAATGGAATGCCTCAAGGATACTGTGATGGCAACACTAAGCAGCATTGTTTTCTCTTATAATGTATCTTGGGAAGGATACTGTTAGACCACTAGGCAAAATAGAAAGGTGGATTTAATTTGCATCAAATAAATATATTAAAGTTAAGTGAATCAAAACATATGCAAATGAATCAAAGATGCAAATTCATTCTTAACATCTAGTTTAGAATGTTTAGGAATTTGTTTCACTTCTAAGTATTCAAACTCATCACTCCTACAGAAAGAAATGTGGCAATCTCTTCTCCAGCAGGGTACATGTCCTGTCAAAACACTGTCACTTTGAATATAAGGTCAGAATGTAAAACACATGTCAAGGCCATTGTTTCTTGCTCCTCTGTGTAGTGTATCAAGCTGTAAGCATGATATTTTCCTGCCTCATCTTTCCTAGACAAAATAATAAGTATTCCTTGGTTTCTATGATTTAACCAAAGGGGAAATAAAGAGAAAGATATTGCTTTGAGGGCAAGTCTTTTTAAAAAATAAACTAAATTAGATTTTTCCTTACAAATTTCAGTGTGATTATTGAGTTTTATTTTAGATATAAATGACGAAGTGTTCATGTGTGAAATATTTATACATTTGGAAATTACTGAAGTTTTTTGCAAGTATCATTCCCATAAGGCTAAAGATTGAGTCCTCTTTCTAAAAAATGTGTTAGACAACTTAAATTACCAATTCTGCAACAAGTAAGACCCACGCAATTAGCAACACTACTTTGATTTATGAATAATCTAACTATAATTTCCTAATAGATAAATCTAACTGATTACCATTTTCATTTTCAGTAGTGACTTTTCAATATTAATACCAGCACTTTCTAACATTTCCAAGCTCTCTTACTGGGATAAGAAATTTATTTCACTAACATGATTTTTTTGTAATGATATAAAGCTAATATTTAAGTAGAAAGCTCCTGGTTTATATTTGAGAGATTTTTGCTTGAAGGAGGCCTTCAAATGTAGGTGATTCAGGATTTCCAGTTTCGAATAGCAATAGTCAGATTTCCTATTTGATTCAATTCAGAGATAACATAAATAATTTTTATGATTATCTTCCTTTCAAGCTATAAACACTGTTTTTTTACACCATTAATTGACCAAAATTCAAACTGATTATTGCAGGTCAATTGCCTACATATATATGTTACTAGGTTATCTACAAATGGGATGTGACATATCCCTCAGATCAGATAATATATTACACCAAATTAATTTTAAATTGAATTATCATGTTCTAACATCTTTTTACTTTCATTCACTTATTACAAAATTATTTAGCAAAGAAAGAAACTAAAAAAGACAGTTTCCCTCTCCTCAAGACCATTTAAGTAACTGTAATAATATTAATACTAGGAAAATGCTAAATGAAGATAGATAATAATGAAGAATGTAAGAGATGAAACTAAATGTTCTAGTACTGAATTCACAGATTTTAACACCATAATTTGTTTACAAAGATTGGAGGGAGCTTAACATATTTCTGAAAATAATAAATAGATTTTCACCATAAAGCAAGGTACTAGAACATAATATTTAGAAGAGGGGAAAAGCATATATAGCAAAATTGCCAAGAAACAAAGGCAAATAACAAAATAAGATTAAATTCTAGAAACTAAATGTGGGACAAAGGCCGCACGATCAATAGTGAGAAGATGGGTATGGGTACTAAACACGTATCTACTAATAATGAAATATACATAGCCACTAAACACCAGAAATAAATTTGTCTCCACCATTAATAGAAGAGTGGGCATTATAATGACAATAAGAAAACATTTACCCTACGGGATTGGAAAGTATTAGAAGAAATGTCAATACCCAGTGTTGTTGAATATATGGGAGAAAAACAGATGAACAATCTCTAATGCTTAGATTATAAATTAGTAAAACGTTATGTAGTATAAATTTAATATCTATTAAAAGCTTCTAAAATGTGCATCATTTACCTGTAGTGTTGATTTACACTTTCTTTTGTAATCAGAAAATATTATATAAATTAATGTTCATGCTAAACGTTTTACTAGTTATATTAAACAAAAAGACAGCACTTGGAAAATGAGCTATTTCTTTGTGGTACAGATAGAACCAATTCTAAAGAATTCCTTCTGTCCCTTTCTATTCTTAACTATGCTCACAGCTGTCGCTAGCATTAGTTTTCCAAAAGATGTATCTAATCATCACTTTACTGCTTAAAACAATAGATAGCAGAAACATATGACTGACTATAGCTTACTGCTAACTGACTGCCAGGTCACTTGATTTTTTTTTTTTTTGTCATGAGATGTGCTATAATACATGCACACATATAAACATACATGCACAACCGTGTACATATTATATGTGGCCTTTATAATCTGTTATTATAAATCCCAAACTTTATGTTAGATGCTCAGTGTGGTAGAGACATATATTGGTCATATAATATTTATCCTACTCCCCTTTTTTAAAATAATAATAAAGTCTTAATATTTAGGTGGACCCAGAGACATCCTGAATAAAAATTGAATTTTTCTAATGGCTTTGCTCCTAAAGTTGCAGATCTGATTTAGATTCCACAAACTATGTCCTGCCATGAATTTTGGAAGATAGAAGATAGAAGTGTTTTGCACTTTTTTCTTCTTTCATGATTTTTTTTTTAGGGTTCAGGTTTTTTTCTGTGGGAAAAGAAGCAGAGGTCTTAATAGCTAGTTGGTACCATTTTATAAGATTTATAGGTGTGAAAAACACATGTAATCACATCTTTCCTTTTTATTTAAAGCTATTAGGCTCAAAATAGATATGGAGTCAATATTCTTGATTCCAGTGAGGCCTCCTAATTTTCCACCTTCATGATTTTTACATATATCTACCCATTATTTTAAATATATTCTTACCTAAAATAGGTAAGAATATATTTAACCTGCCTGATTACACTTAGCTTTGTAAATGCCCTAGGTTAATGGTAATCGACCTTTCTATAACTAACATTTTTTTTTTTTTTTTTTTTGTGGTACGCGGGCCTCTCACTGTTGTGGCCTCTCCCGTTGCGGAGCACAGGCTCCGGACGCGCAGGCTCAGCGGCCATGGCTCACGGGCCCAGCCGCTTCGCGGCATGTGGGATCCTCCCGGACCGGAGCACGAACCCGTGTCCCCTGCATCGGCAGGCGGACTCTCAACCACTGCGCCACCAGGGAAGCCCTATAACTAACATTTTTAACACTCTGTTATCTTCAAATTAATTTAATAGATAGTGTAACTTACATATATAATTTCAGGAACAATCCATTTAAAGGTATAAATACAATCAAAATAGAAAATACAATTTATTTGTAACAAATATATAATTGTCATATATAAATACTCAAGCACAACAAAATTAAAAGATAAATTACACATATGTATATAGAGAATCACTGTGAGTATAACAGCCACAAATGTAAACCAATACAAATATGTTGTATTAGCTGTTCAAATGCTATGTGCTACATTGCCCTCTGTGATGCAGTTTTCCAAACTGCTGAGCAACTTTTGATAAAATTAGAAACTTAAAAATTATAATTTCCCTTTAGTTTACATGTTAGTTGTATTCCTAAAAATTCAAACTGTTCAAAACTTAAAACCATGTAAGAATTATTTGAGTTCACATGTGAAATGCTAAATACATAGTCTCAGGTAAATACAAATAAATTTTCTTTTACCCGAAGGTTCAGCAAGACATTCACAAATCACATGGGAACTGCCACAATTCTTTATGTGCAGAATATTTGTCATCCTAGGCCCCCAGTCAATAAATACGAATAACAGCCTGAAAATTTTTATTAAAACAATGCCTATACATTTCTAGGAGCTGATTCCATGTACGCGCACACACACACACACACACACACACACAAAACCACAAACCCTGCCTTAAGAACCACTTCCTGAGGTTCTTTCTTCTCCTCTTTCTTCAGTCTGAATACTGTTATAACTACTCAATTCTCTAAGGGACAAACTACAACGTAAGCTTCAAGATCCAGATAAAATGCCCCCTGCTTCTGGAGACATTATTAGAGCTCTGAAAATAACATGAATCCCTCATCCTATATTCTACAAAACTACATACATATGTGTAACATATCGAGCATATGTTATGCTGAATGAATTAATTAAAATTTCCTACATTTATAGCTCTTGTTTTCATTTTGCTTCTCCCCCCACCTTATGTCCTTATAAATCACTGCATCTTTACAGAAAATAAGTCTACACCTTAAAGTTCATTATTTAATATTGCTACATGAAATAAGTTTGGACAGGCAATTGTTATTAGTTTACTAAATCTACTAATTTGTTTTCCTCAGATGGGAAAAGTTGGTCAATTATCGGATTCTTCTGTGTTAGTTTCAACCACCAGGGCTTTATTGGAAAAGAAAAAATCACCTGTAGTGTATGCTAAAAATTTTAATTGGAAAAATCTGATTGTCCAAATACAGGAAAGAATGAATTTAATTCACATTAACATACTTGCCCTTTATTATATATTAGCGACTTAAAAATCCTAACATATATAATAGCTGGCATTTACACTAAAAGGAATATTCTTTCACAATAATTTTCATATTAAATATGTCAATTAATAAGAAATAGCTGAATAGAAGAATATGAAAGACTAGGCTGGGCTTTATCTGAATTACATTTCATCTGGAAGCCCCCAGACCTCATAAATCACAATTTTCTTAAAGCAGAAAGAAGAGTTATATTGATACTACTATAATTCTTTATAAATAATTTTTCTGCTTTTTTTTTTATGATCACTTTTGTTAAGCTCTTAAAATGAATCAGGAAGAAATACAAGGAAAGCACATTCAATACTCTGAACCCATCATATATTAACTAGGGGCAAGGAGGGTAACTTGACTTTCCCTAGAAATATAGACATAATAATGGCCTGCAACCACTTAAAATTTTGTCTAAGTGTTTGAGCAAATGGATATCTCTGCAGCTTGCTTTGAGTCAGTGTTGCAAAGAGGAAAGAATACTGTCTCTTGAGTTAGACATATCCTATTTTAAACTCTAGTTTGGCCATTTATTGTGTTGCTTTGGAAAAATAATTTAAATTCTTGGAACCTTGACTTTTTCATAAAAAAAAGAGACAATAAAATATAACTCAGAAGACAGTTGTGTTGACTAAATGAGATAATTGATATCAAATGCAGAGATTACACTCAATATGTACCAAAATATACAGATCATGATCAATTTGAAAAATCTAATCCACCTCTGGTTTCATTTTAACATATTTATAGATCAAAAAGGATTAGAAGTGACAACCCACAACTGGGAGTAAATTCATACATTAAGTCAAACAGATTCCTTCAATATTAACATTGTGATACATTAAGCCTACCAATAGGCTGCTGAACTTGACTTTCAAAGTTTATTTAATCAGGCCTTTTTTTTTTTTTTTTTTTTTGCTGTACGCAGGCCTCTCACTGTTGTGGCCTCTCCCGTTGTGGAGCACAGGCTCCGGACGCGCAGGCTCAGAGGCCATGGCTCACGGGCCCAGCCGCTCCGCGGCATGTGGGATCTTCCAGGACCGGGGCACGAACCCGTGTCCCCTGCATCGGCAGGTGGACTCTCAACCACTGCGCCACCATGGAAGACCAATCAGGCCTTTTTTTGAAAGGGGTAACTGATGTAATGTTGAAAACTTCTGAGTTTTAATTTGGTGTTTTCAGTTACGGTCCATGCTTACCTCTCTAAGGCAGTGTGATGTAATGGGGCAAGAGCAGTCTAGACTTCAGCTTACCTTGATGTTTACCATTGCTCTGCTGCTTTCTAGCCCTGGGGCCATGGGCAAGTCACAGTGCTCTATGGATTTCAATACCATTTTATGTAAAATGTAATAAAAATTTATCTTCATCTCACATTTTTAAAATCATTATTTGTAACTGTGAATAAAAACACCAAATAGACAGAGGATATTACTCATTTTAGAAAATACATTATTATGTCTCAATTGATATAATATTTTATTGGTAAAATAAAAACACAAAATAACTAAACAAATGAACAAAAATCCCTAAAATCCCATACATTTACTGGCCTCAATCAAATCTTACTGAGTAAAAGTTCTTGAAAAATTTTCAAAAAGAATTAAATCACAATCAGTGGAGTTAAAGGTAGCACACTATATTTTTAACTCTATCATTCTTGATAGACGCTAAGTGATTTTTCTTCTTTTGTCTGAGACTTATTGATATATAGTTGGAAAATACCTTAGAAACTTTCTTACACAGACAAGTACTATTTTGAAGTTAAGATACTGTTAAATATTAATTGTTCTTTAGTTTCCTTTTTTATTTATGAAATACTGAGTACCTATTACAGATAAAAGGAGAGGGGTCATATTAAAAATAAAACTTGAGTTGGCCATGGCCTCACCCTTTTAGTGGAAAAGATTGAATGCTAACATATATTTAGAATATTGACCTCCAATTCTTTTAATTAACACATGCATGAGCATTCTATATCATACTGTACACCTTTTGATTGACCAGGTGTTCACAATTGCCTACTTCTTACCCTTTGCTTTGTCTTGACAAAACATCAGTCAAAATTCTCTCCTCCCCACAGCTCCTTGACCTTTGGCTTGTCCCCGAGCCTGAGCAAACACTAAAGTGCAGAACATGCCCCCTGTATAGCTTATCATGAGAGTAAGTTGACCACAGTGATACACATTTCCTCTCACACCACACTGATCATGCTGTTTACTCTCTCTCTCTTGCTTCCCCAACTTTTCTTGAAAAGCTTCTGCTAAGGTCTGCTTACTCCTCCATATAAAATAACTTTACCATCACAAATTATAAATTATACCATCACAAACTATGATTATACCAACATAAATTATAATGCTGAATAAACTTTTGTTTTTAGAAAGAACACCCTAGGTTAAATGTATTTAGGCTACATTTTGATTCCAAGTGTTAGGCTTATTTAGGCTACAAATCATTTAGGCTACAAATGATTCCAAGCGTTAAAAAGTCAATTTGATAACATCACTTTAATGTGTGTACTGGGTGATAAGGTTCTTGCTGACACAAACTACTACTCCCTTTTAGAAATTTTCACATTTTAAAAAATACTACAGCTTGACACGTGCATATATTTATAGTTCTTCCTTGACAATTGACTTTCAGAAAAATCTCTGTAAAATATTTAAAAATCACAAATTCTTGTTATAGACATTGTCAGGACTAACACAATGAGAAAATGCATGACAATTCAGTGAGGGCTGGAAAAACGGAAGGAAACAAAATCAATAGTACATAAGGAGAGTGAATACTTTTGTTATATTTTTCACAACCAAATCTGGACTTAAGGACATTTAGATATATCTGACGTATTATCTGAGTCCTATCTCATTGCATTAGGTAATGAAAAGGCCAGCTGTAGAACAAAGAATCAGTAAATATGTCACAAAACACAAAGCTTAACCTGGAAGGAGTGCTTTTTCTATTCAGCAAGGCTCAGTTTAAGAAAAAAAGGTTTCAATAAAGTTTCCAAGGGACAGAGTTTAATTAGGAGAAAATGACCTTGAGGTTTACACTGCATTTAAAACAGCACCTTGGCAAATCGTTGTGGGCATGAATGTCAGCTTAAGATTGATGTTTATAAGAAAACTCTGAAATGTGATATATGAATGAGAACTTTGTCATCTGGCCGTATATGGCAAATCTTAACCCTGAAAGTCATTCTTTATTCCCTAATGCTGAGAAAGCATGTAACATATTTCATAAGAATGAGTACCCGTCTAGTGAAAGATCTAATCGAAAAATCTATCTCCTTTTCAGAAAAGATTCCACTTCAAGAAAAAAAAAAATCCTTGATTATAATAGTACTCTGCAAATTAATTTTTTTTTCTTTTCTTTTTTTTTTTTTTTAGCGGTACGCGGGCCTCTCACTGTTGTGGCCTCTCCCGTTGCGGAGCACAGGCTCCAGACGCACAGGCTCAGTGTCCATGGCTCACGGGCCTAGCCGCTCCGCGGCATGTGGGATTTTCCCGGACTGGGGCACGAACCCGTATCCTCTGCATTGGCAGGCGGACTCTCAACCACTGCGCCACCAGGGAAACCCTGTAGTTTATTTTTTAAGTGCACTGATATTTTGTAATGTGCCTACAGCTTCACCCTTTCTAAACAGCATATCCCCTTCAAATGCAACAATTTCAAAAACATACTTTTTTAATTTTTAATGCAGTAATTTTGAAAACTAAAAATGGAGGTTATTGTCTAAAACAGTAACGCTTTCCTGAATATCACAGATTTCACTCACATTATTGGGGTGGAATTTTGGGGAGCAATGTTGAAAGCATTTCTCATGCCACATTTAACTTTCCCAGTCCAATTAGCATCTCAAGAAACAATTTCTTCTGAAACTAAAATCCTCAAATATCTGGTAATTAGATCAGGATCTCTATTATCTATAGAGAGTGTAATATGAATCGAGGTATGAGTAATTTCACCTATATCAGATGTTTTATTTGTGGTTCTAAAAAATATGTGGCCTGGAACATGGCTGATTTAATACATGTATTTGTATCATGGAGAAGAAGGAAAAATTCCCTGGTGAGTATAAAACAATGATTAGTGAAATGGTCTGATAGTGTGGCAAAGTGGAAGTTCAGAAAAAATTCTAATATAGGATTTAGAAAACATAAATTTTAATCTAAAAGAAACAATTATTAGCTGTGCAACTGAGAAAGTTACCCACTTTCCATAGAGATGCTTTGAGGATCATTAAAGACAATGAATGTGAAAGTGACTTGAAAACAAAGATATTGGAAAATGGTAAAGCACTTTAATATTTGACAGTCCTTACAGAAACCAGGTATTATCCAATGATCAATTTCATAAAGAAATTTCCTTACATCACCCAACAATTTCATTTCAATTGCTAAGCTAGTAGAAGTCATTATAAAGGTAAGGAATATCCTGCAACTAATTTTCCATAGACTTTAACCCCAGTAGCTCATTCATACCCAGGTTTTCAAGTGGTAGATGGATAATTCAATTGTACTTGGAAACAGACCACAGACTCTAGATAGAAAATTTTCTCTTGTGCAATGAAGTCATAATATTAAATGACAAACACTATTTAATGAAATAATGAATAATGAACTAATAACACCAACATAAAAGTGAAAAATCATAAGTGCTCAGCTTGATGAATATGCATAAAATGAGCACAACAATGTAATTACTGTCTACATCAAGAAAAAACAAAATACCATAAAATCCAAAGGTCCCTTTATGTCCTCCCATAGTCACTCTTGACTCCCCGTACGCAAGCTAATTATTATTTTAATTTCTAAATTCCTAGATTAATCATGCAGTATATACTCTATGGTGTCTAGATTCTTTCATCCAACATTGTATGTTTGAGATACATTCTCTGTATCTCTTTGTTGCTTTGGTGGAGAGGTTTATTTATTTTAACTGATAGACAGTGTTCTACAAATATAGTTTAATATAGTTCATTCACTTTTATTGGTGGATGATAAGGATGCATCACCATTTATTTATCTATTGGACTACTTGGGTTATTTCCAATTTGGTGTTGTTATGAATAACGCTGTAATAAGCATCCTTTTATCTACCTGTATTCTGGGATATATATATATACACATTTCTATCAGGAAAATAATTAGAATACTAAAATATGTATATATTAAACTTTAATAGACATTCCCAGACATTTTTATCAAATGACTTGACCAACTTACATTGTTACCACTGTAAAAAAATTAATTAATAGAAACTTCAATTAAATAGAGTTGGGATACCAGAAAGGGGAGCTCTCAGGCCCTGCGACAATAGCAGAGGCCAAAAGAAAGAAGAAAGACGCTTCTTCTTTCCTGGCAAGGACTCAGCCAATGAAAAGTTGTGGACTCTATTTTCACTATAGTCCTTTCAAATTCCTTTCCTCTGTATAAAAGCATTCTTCTCCCCTTGCCATGCAGACACTTGCGCATGACTCACCATGGTTGCAGACCCTGAATTGTAATTATTCACCAGTCATGAATTTCTGAATAGATCTTTTATTTTTTCTTGATGGAGAAATAACTGGCAGTCTGTTGGTTTTAGGTCAACATTTTGGTGGCCTGTACAAGGACCAGAGCCCCAAAGGCTCTGGGACTGGTGAGTAAATAGGTGTCATACTCACAATTAAACCCATTGTACTCACTACTTTTCTCACTAACACTGGAGTTTGAAGGTACATCTTTCTTCTGGACCAGAGCTCTTGGCCTTTTTGTGTTTGAAGCTCTCCAGGTTTTATTTGGGACTTGTTTTAAGGTTTAGTTCTTTCTGGTTAAGGCCTTATTCTGTATGTGAGTACTTGTTCATACTTTGCTCTGATTTTAAGGTCAGACTACTTCAACCAAAGCTAAGAAGCTCTTGATCCATTCCTTTGGGAACAGGCTGTTTCACTGAAACTGTGCCAGTTCAGTCATTGGCCCACTCCTGTGGAAGGGACCATTCTCTGGAAACTCACTGAAAAGCCTTTGGCCTGGCTCCTCCAGGACCAAGCTGCTCCCCAAGAACTGGCTGATAGTAGCTTGCAAACTGTTAGAATTGAGCTGTTTGAGCTGTAAGCTGTTTGAGTTGATCTGTATGAAAATTATTCTTTTACTCTAGAGAAAAACCTTTGAGAAATGGGATCCCAGTTATCTAAATATTTTGAGGACATCTCCTCTATAGGGACTCTGGCTGATTCTATGTTTAAAGACCGTGGCCCTTCTTCAAGCACATTTATAAGTAGATGGACAGACCTGACCAAAGGCAATTTAGAATATCAATAGCCATTATGGGGAACTTTTGAAATCCCCAAACTTAATTTTCTAAAAACCAATTTGGACTACAATAGCTCAAAATTGTTTAAACTGAAAGGAATGCCTCTTTCAATTGGTATTTTGAGGCTTCCCAGTGTTATCACGACCCTAAAAGTACCTGTCTCCAAAATGAGATTTTACATTTAACTGAGGCACACAAATGATCACAGAAAGATAAAATGGCACCCGAAGCCTCCGGCTCTTTTTTCTTGGCTTCTTTGCCTCAGATTCTGCCTCGAGTGCCCCCTCATCTCTCCCTGGGCTCCTTGTACTCAGACTCTGCCTTTGGCGCCATCTTCCTCCTTTCCTTCTACACCATCTTCACCTCCTCTATTCTGTCAGTTCCACCATACTGATTATCTTGCTAAACTTTCCCTTTTCTCTGAAAGTCTCTCCACTCCTTTTTCCTCTGAACTTGTCAGAACCTGTCCCTTTAAACTTAAGCCTTCTGAGGAGCCAGAGGTGAAACCATTAAATTCTTATATTCCTTGGACTTTAGTCATAATCTAAACTTTAGTCACAATCTAAACTGTGATTCATAATCAAAAATTTTCCCAAAGTAACCAAAGATCCTCATAGATTTCTAAGGAATTTAATATAGTCATTCAAAATTATTAACCTTGTTTATCTTATATCTGCTAGTTCATATGCTTGTCGGTAAAGGTCAGTGCCAGTGCTGGATGAAAACTTCTAATTGGGAAAATCCTGAAAGGTCTCTAGAATTACAACTGAGAGACCAGCCTGATAATTTATTATATGATCTGGTTTGGAAAATTTCTAGGTGACTTCACTGCACAATTCCTAGGGATGTTCCACAGACTGATGATTAGAACAAAATTCAGTCTTGTACACAAAAATCTGTTGCTCCTGTTCATGACTATTACAATTGACTTCAGATTGTTTTTAAAGAAAATTCTGATTTTTCTTTAGATGTTGATTCCACCCAGTTAGTTTTTAACTCTATGTTTATTAATGGGTTGAACCGGGACCTTTCCCTTCCAGTAGAAAGGACTAGAATAAAATGGGAAACTGTGTGTACTCCAGATTTAGTTAATCTGGCAAACCAGCTCTCTCAAACTCTAGACAAGTCACCTAAGAGGAAGACTGCCAAAATTCTTAATCTTCAGCCCCAGCAAAGAGGGCTCCTAAACGGAATCAAAACTTTCCTAGTTTCTGCTATTATTGCAAAGAGCCAGGACATTGGAAAAGAAATTTAAGAACTTTAGGCAACTTCACTCCTCTAACCAGCCTTTCTAACGTCCCCTCGATTCTTAATGACAGGGCTCCGAGGAACTATAGGGGGTCTTTCCAAAACCCCCTCTTATACTGGCTTGAAGAAACATTTGTGTAGATTGGGGATGAATCTCTTCCAGTCCTAACTGACACCAGAGCCACACTGGTCAACCGCACTACAATAAAGCAGTCCTTGCCTCGAAGTACTAAAACAGTTCAAAGAGTGGGGATCTCTAATGAACGTCAAGAGGTTCCTGTATCTTAACTTATTCCCGTTATTTTAGACCTTTTGAGACATACACATCCTTTTCTTCATAGTTCCTCCACCCTATCCATTTATTACGCTGAGACTTCTTAGAGAAGTATCATACCAGAATTTATTTTTCCCAAAAGGAAGACATTCTATAAATTGACAGTAGTCATCAAAGTAACAGACCATGTGAATTAAACGACCTTTTGAAATCTTTTATTTGTTCTGTCTCTGATGGTCCTAGAGCTGAATCTGGAAACACTGATTATTTGTACCTATTGAATCGGCTATCACCTTCGTTATGAGTGAAATTTCCAACTGATACTGGCAAAATTCACAGTGTACCTCCCATCAAGATTCAAACAGATCCCTCAAAACTTCTTCCCACAATTAATCAACATCTGATAAGTAAAGAAGTCCTTCAAGGAATAAAGCTTACAATACAAGATTACAAAGCTCAAGGTTTCATTGTCTCTTGTTACTACTCCCTGTAACACTCCCATTTTACCAGTGAGAAAACAATAAGGGTGTAGGGTGAGGTTTGTCCAGGATCCCTGAGCAATAAACACTGCAATCCCTTGACTCCCTCCCTATTGTTTCTGACCCTCATACATTACTAACATCCATTCCACTGGAAGCAAAATGTTTACTGTAGTTGATTTATGAAGTGCATTCTTTAGTATTCCAGTTGTTGAAGCTAGCGAACACCTATCTGCCTTCCCTTGGGAAGAAAAACAATTCACCTGGACAATAATGTCTCAGGGTTTTACTGAAAATCCTTCTTATTCCTCACAAATCCTGAAAGCTAATTTGTTTGATATAAAGTTTCTTAGAGGTTCTACTTTGTTGCAATAGCGGATGATTTGCTTCTTTGCTCTCCTTCTCAAGCCTTCTCACAGGCAGACAGCATCCACTTGCTAAAGCTTTCAGCCTTAAAGGGACATAAGGTCACGATAGAAAAACTGCAGTTTGCCCAAACCCAGGTTTGATGTTTAGGGCATCTGATGTCAGAGCCAGGGCTACACCTAGATCCAGATATGCTTCATGGTGTACTAAGTTTCCCCAATGCCTAAACTAATTGCCAACTGCAAGGTTTTCTTGGGTTAGTTGGCTACTGCCAAAATTGGATTCCAAATTTCTCTCTTATGGCCAAACCTCTCTATGTTTTACTCAATAATAACAACCCTGACCCAAGTTTATGGGAAGAACCAGATGAGGGATGTAAACTTCAGTGCTTAAAGGAGAGTTTGATGAATCCACTTGCCCTTGGGCATCAGAATTATCAGAGTTCCTTTTTCCTTTTTGCATATTCAAAGGAAGGGAATGCCCTTGGGGTACTCACCCCCAAACACAGGACCACCCTTGACCCATAGGATATTTTAGCCAGTATATCCCCTGTGGCATGGGGATACCCCTCTTGTTTCAGAGCCATTACTGCCAACACACTTTTGGTGAAGGCCATTGAGAAAGTTGTTGTGGGATCCCCTTTAACCATTTTTGAACCTCACATAGCAGAAATTCACCCAAATTGTCATCATACTCAACATTTCTCAGCCAGTCACCTCACCTCCTCTGAAGTTCTTTTGCTAATTGTTCATGACATAACTCTTTTACATTATAGTAACTTTAACCCTGCTACTCTTGTTCCCTCTATCAACAACGATGTCCTTACAACTGCTTAATGCTGACAGATCACCTCCTGACTCTTTGTGACGATCTACAGGATATTCCTCTGGGCAATAATGACTTCCCATGGTTCACTAATGGTTCTTATTTAAAAGTTGACAGTGGCCAATACTGTGCTGGTTATGTTAGTGCAACCCCTTTTGATGTTGTTGAGGTAGCATGTACCTGTGCCTACTTAGGCCCAACAGGCTAGATTATATGCTCTTACATGGGCTGGCACTTTAGCCAAGGACAAAACTGCCAATATTTATACTGACAGTAGATATGCTTTTGGAGTATCTCATATTCTGGAATACTGTGGAAGCAACGTGGCTTCTTCACTTCCAATGGATATAAAATTAAAAATGGCCCCTATGTCCAGGAATTACTGGGTGCAATACATTTACCTGCCAGTTTAGCTATTATTAAGATTCAGAGGCATTATAAACTTGACTCTCTGGATGCTAAGGAAAATCACCTTTCCAATATTTCCACAAGAAATGCTGCACTTAAGGGGACCAACTAAATCTAAGTCTAAAGGGACCAGCTAAATCTCCATCATGGTACAAAGAGATATTTCCCCAAATGATAAAAACTGGCTAGAAAAGCCCAACAGTTGGCCTCAGAAAAGCAAAAGCAAGATTGTTAATTCAACAACTGCTGGTTTGATAAAAAGAGAAAGCTCTGGTTTGAATCAAAGAACAACTCCATTCTATGGGAGACTCTAAAATTCTTACTCCTCACCACTGTACATGCGTTGAGCCATTGGTCTACTGACAAAACAATAGCACTCATGAGTCAACATTGGTGGGAAACATTAACAAGGCCGCAAAAAAAATGCCTACTTCATTTGTCCTACTTGTCCAAAGTACAACCCAGGGAAGCATATTTTTACGCTCCTGGATACTTTAAACTGCCTACTGGACCATCTGAAGACTCAGAAATGGGAAATGGATTCCATACAACTTCCTCCATCTCATGGATATAAATATATTTTAGTTATGATCTGTCTGTTTTCACACTGGACTGAAGCCTTCTCTGGCAGACAGGCTGCTGCCTCATCTGCAGCTAAAGTCCTTTTGGAAAAGATTATCCCTACCTGGAGAACTCCTCTTAAACTTAATAGTGATTGAGGGACCCATTTTAACAGCCAGGTGCTTCAACAAGCCTGTGCTGTTTGGCTAGTTTTACAACAATTTCAGTGTGCTTACTACCCTCAGTCTTCTGATTTAGTTGACATGTTAATGGCATTATTAAGGCTCAATTGGCAAAATTTGTAAAGGACCTCCTAGTACCTTGGCCAAAAGCCTTGCTGTTGGTTCTTCTAAATCTCAGATCCATCCCTTTTGGAACTCATAAACTCTCACCTTTTGAGATAGTCACACAATGCATAATGCACTCGGTTTCTGCTTCTTTTGACCCACAACTGATAAAAAGAGAGATACTCCAATATTGCAAAGGCCTAATTGCTTCTACTGAAAATAACCGTGCTTCAGCAGAACAATCTTTTCACAGTGCACTCTCAGGAGACAAATAACTTAAACATCACACCTTGTAACCCAAGGATTTCATCTATTAGAAAAGAAACCTCCAAAAGACACCTTGCTGGAGAAGTCCCTATCAGGTACTGCTAACCAACCTTTGTGCTGCCAGACTCTAAGGAACTTTTGGATACACAAGACACATCTAAGGAAAGCAGCAAACCCAGATGGGACCTGCACATTATCTGGTAACCTAAATGTAAAGATTTCCTGGAATTAAAGCAGGTAACATATAATGATACAGCTTTCCCAGGATATCTGGATCAGGTCTGGTGGAAGTTTGTCACCAAATCTTTCATAACGACATAAAACTTCAGATGATCGTCAATGTTTATGACCTTGGTAATATATTGTCAATTAGGAAGCAGTAGGAAAAGGGAATGGATGGGGTTAAATCAAAGTGTGCTTTATTTTGCAGAAACTAACCATTAAGTTGCAGAAAGTTCCAGACACCAGATGTTCTGAAAAGGTTACAGTATATTCCAGCCAACAAGATAGCACAAATAAACAACCAAGCACTTACTTGCTTGTGGTTTTTAACAATCTAAAGTAACCTTTACATAATCCTTGTCTCATTATAATGATCATGTCTACCTTTTCATGAATATGCAAGCCCCCTAGGCTTAAAACTGCCCTCCATCCAGCTATTCAGGGAGACAGTGCTTTGAGAGCTATGTCCTTGTCTCTTTACTTGTCACAAGCAACAAATGTTTCTGCTTTAATCAAAAGTACTTGGTGTGTTCATTTGCTATGCACCCTAAGAGATGGACCCATTGTGACCTGTAAAATATAAACTTTAGATAAAAAGTGCCTGAAAGTTCTTCCTCCTATCCTGCCTTGTTACTCAAACGTGACTTCAATAGGTTTTTAATCTGTGCACTTTCCCTCTGACTAGAGACAATACACCCAAGAAAGGTCCTCCTTGGCACTGAGGGACAAAGCTGCTGAAACTCGAAAACCTGCCTCTTGCTCAGTGATGCTTTCAGAGAAAGATTTTGATCAAAAGGATTTTGTAAAAAAAAAATGATTAACAGACACTTCAGTTAACGGAGTTGGGAAACCAGAAGGGGGAGCTCAAATGTCCTGTGATGACAGCAGAGCCCAACAGGAAGAAGAAAGACTTCTCTTCTTTCCTGGCAAGGACTCAGCCAACAAAAAGCCATGGTTTCTTTGTTTGCTACAGCCCATCCAACTTCCTTTTCCCCTCGATAAAAGTGTTCTTCTCTTGCCCTGTGGCAACTTGCATGTGGCTCTCCATGCTTGCAGACCATGAATTACAATTCTCTGCTAATCCCGAATAAACCCATGTTTGCTGGAAAAATATCTTGCATCTATTTGTTTTAGGTCAACATTATCATTGTTATATTTTTAATTATACTTACTTTCTAAAGATAAAAAAAGAAAAAGAATGAAAGAAATTACAAGAAAAAAGATAGTAAAAAAAGCAGAGGAGACAAAATAATAGCAGAGATAAAATGAATAAGGAGGAATCATGTAGAATAATTTTATGCAAATAAATTTGAAAACAGACAAAATGAACACACTGAAATTGATAACTGCACTGGATTATGTGACAAGATATCCTTATTTTCCAGAAATATACATTGATGTATTTAGAAAAAATGGGTAATGATATACTTAACTTTTAAATGGTTCATGATAAAGTGATTTGGACAATATTAGCCATAAGTGATGTGGGTAATGGCCATGTGAGAATGGCCAAAAATGGCCATTCTTTGTACTATTCTTAAAACTTTACTGTAAATTTGCACTAGAAATTTAGAAAATCTTTATATGTAATTTGTCACATTAGTGTATTAAGGAATTTCAAGAAAGCCAGAATAAAAGAATCTTATAAAATTCAAGACTCATTCATGATTTAAAACTCTTAGCAAAATAAGAGTAGAAGGGAGTATCCTCAGCCTGATAAATAGCAACTTACAAAATGTCCTCAAGAAAATCTTTAATTTTAAATCAATTTTATTGAGTTTTAATTTACACAGAATGAATTGATATCACTTAAAGAGTCTTTAATAAGATTTAACAAGTGCATATTCTCATGTAACCACCACCACTATCAACATATAAAACATTTTCATCATTTCAAACGATTTTCTTGTTCCCTTTCCCAGTCAATTCTAATGTTATTGTCCAAGTTTACATTACCACCAGCAGATTTTTAGGTCTCCATATCATAGCCAACACTTGAGAGGTGTTTGTTAATGTGCTGAAAGTTTACTTAAGAACAGCTGAGTCTGAGGTTTTCTTGCTAGGAGATACTTCCAAATCCCCTGCTCAGGTGGTTTAACCAGGGTCTAGTTGGCCTGGTAAATCCACCATCTTTGCTGCCAGCATAAGTGGAATTGATTTGGAGTGGAGGATACAAGCCCATGCCTGGTGGTGGTGTCTTTACATGTAGTGCAAGTCCAGACAGTTGGCTTTTCTTTTTATAATGCAAGCGCCAGACTTAAACTTTGATTGCCTAAGCATTAACTTCAAAGAGGCATCTACTTAAAAGATGGCTCTATTGAATAAATACACTGCCAACCACCAGAGTAGATAAAAAGCCAGGCTGTAACACCCCATCCCACCCCAGGCTCCTTTGTTTTAGATATATTGGTTGATTTTGATAACTGACCTTTTGGATTGCTTGTTTTTTTTCTCTTCCTGCACTTTAAATTCCTGCCCTTACGTTTTAAGTTTGCCAATAAACGGTGATGCCAGAAACCCTATACCCCCAGCTTTGACTCCAATAAAAGCAGAACCCCAGGCCTGCTCACTTGCTCTCTCTCTCAACTCACAACATCACTATGTGCCCTCAGGTATGTCTATAATTTCCAGGACCTGTGAGTAATAAGCATTTTTTCCCAAAGTTTTCTGATGATTATTGCTGAGGGTATCTTGCAATCATAAGAACCACAAGGGCCGCTCCATCCAAAACATTTGTTATGGACAGGCTGAGACCAGCACATAAAACAGTGTAATTGGAAAGCTCATAAAGGAATGAACAGAGCAGGCCCCCAGATCTGTTAACCTGAGCTTGTAATCTAAGTTGGCAAATGTGTAAACCAGCCAGAAATGTAATGATGAGAACGTGTATATGAGAATGATAAACTCTCCAAACCTCCCTGGATGACTGAAAAGCCACCACAGTCACAGAAGAAACAAAAGAGGGCCCAGAAAAAAAGTATAGGCTCGAGGAATGGCTACACTTTGCACTCCCTGTCTGCCTACAGATCCTTTCACAGATGGTAGGAGCCATGGAACTTCTGTCCAAATCATAGGCTGACCACTCTGTGACTACAGGAACACACTTTATCCTCTATGAAATCAGAATAAAAACCAAGAATACATGTAAGAAAACAAACCTGAAGAGACACATCAGCAACTGCACATCCAAGGGGAGAAAGATTCCAGAGAGTATATCTGGAATAGAAAAAAATAAAACAAGGACAAATGACATTAGGATCTGGAAAAATATTCATATTGAACCAAAAATTACAAATCATGAAGAAAACTGGAAAACTGTGACCCATAACTAGAAAAAAAGCATTCATTAGCCATTAACTCTGAATGGGCCTTATGCTGTTTTTAGCAAGCAAAAACATCAAAGAAGCTATTATAAATATAATCAGGTAATTAAAGAAAACTACATTTAACCAAATAAAAGAAATATTATCACAATGACTCAACAATTAGAAAATCTCATAAATATATAGAATTTATTAAAAGGTGAATATGGAAATTCTGGACCGAAACAGACAATAAATAAAGTGAAAAATTTGCTACCTAGGGTCAACTGAACATTTGAGATGGCAGAAGAAGGAATCAGAGAATTTGATGATTGTTCAATAGAAACCATCCAAACTAAAGAACAGAAAACAATATCTGTCAAAGAAGGTTAAAGAAAAATGTACTGACAGAAAGAAACAGTCCACCAATCCTTTTATGAAGAGCAGCACAAATGATGACAGAATAAAGATATTCTCAGAAAATATAAATAAATAAACTGAAAAAATTCATTGCTAGAAGAGCTACCTAACAAGATATGCTAAAGGCCATCCTACAGATCGGAAGATAAATAGAAAAAATGAATGAAATGAAATGAAAATCCCAGGAAGAAATGAAAAAACTTGAAATAATAACCATTTTTGTGTGAAAAACTGTAAATATTTTTTCACTTTCCTATTCTTGTTTTCTTTAAACACATAAGATTTTGTGAATTACTAATTATAGCTTTGTATCTATATATATTTATATTATATACATATTGATATAATTTATGTTATATTATATATGTACTGCCAAGGAGGGGGAGCTATACTGGAGCAAAGTTGTTTTATTTTGCCAAAATTAAACCAATATTACATTGAAGTTAGTAGTGATACCTAAAGATGAATATTTGAAACTCTATAATAACTACTAAAAATAAATTAACAGAATAATTAAAATGGTAGACTAAAATGTATTTGTTTTACCCAAAAGAAGACATGTCCCAAGACATATTTAATTGTTATTACTGGGAGTTTTCTATTGGCTTGTAGCTGGAAAGGGTGTATAATACTGCTAAACATCCTTCAATGCACAGAACAGACTTCCACACTATGGAATAATCTAGCCCAAGACAACAGTAATTCTGAGGAACCCCACCACGACCAAGTGAGATTTATCCTAAGAGTAAAGTTTACTTTAACATCTTAAAACTAAACTCTGATGTTAGCTAAGAGCTGCTTACCTCCTCAAAACTAAAGTATTTTGTCCATACACAGTAAGTCTGAGTAACACAGATTAATAAGCATTCAAGGCAACCAGATGATTCCATGTCACATAGCAGTTTATCTATTTATGAGCGTTTTTTATCTTTGTCAAGTCCTTTTAATTAGATGCTTTTGCTTCCTAAAATGAGGCAGATCATTAAACTGGCTTTTGAAAAATATAAAGGCTCTGGTATTTCAAAGCAATGAGCACTGTGACACCCACTATTATATTTTAACAATCTGTGACCTTTTGTCATTTCTTTTCTGTCTCCTTATGACTGCTGGGATAAGGGCCTAATGTTCGTGGGTGCCAGGTATCTCATTTAGCACCACAGAAAATTGGTAGGAAAGGAGTAAAAGCTCAAGCTAAGCTGACTTCTCTATGAACCCAAGTTTCTCTGGTAGAGTCATGTCCCAATGCCAATAAGAGAGATCACCATCACCCACCTGTGGGGCACTGCTGGGTGCTAAAAGATGAGGTATGTGAGAGGGCAAGCATGGACAGAAGACGAAGAGTCATAGAATGGTGGCCTGGGAGGGGAAGACAATTTCTACTCTCACCATGGCCAAGCCCAGTCCCGCTGGTATTTACCTTTTACCTGAAGAGAACTTCAGACATCAACAGTTAGCGGACCAGCAATCACTGGATTCAATCTCTCTCTTCAGCACATTCTCAAGCTGTTTGTACACTGTAGTATCTCTCATCACTAGGTGATATGGACTAAATGTGTCCTCCCAAAATACATATGTTGAGATCCTAACCCTTAATGTGGTGGTTTTAGGAGGAGGGGCCTGTTCATGAGGGTAGAGCCCTCAGGAATGCAATCAGTCCCCTTATAAAAAAGACCCCCACAAAACTCTCTTGTCCCTTCCACTATGTGAGGACACAGCAAGAAGATGGCCATCTGCAAACAAAGGAGGAGGCTTTCATTAAGAATGTGACCATGCTGGCACCTTGATCTTGGACATGCAGCCTCCAGAACTGTGAGAAATAAAGTGCTGTTGTTTATAAGCCACTCAGTCCATAGGTATTCGATTATATCCGCCCAAACTGACTCAGACACAAGGTTAACAGTTTCTAGCTATTTTCAGAAAATATGAAAACCTCTCTTTACCATTAAACATTTTCTCAGGTCTCCACATGACAATAGCTATATTTCACTCCTGGATGGTTGAGAAAACATGGTGACAAATAGTAACTGAATCCCAGGGAAAATAGCTTAGGGGTAGAGAATTTGACTGTAAATATTTCTTTCTGTAACTGTTGAGAATATCATGTGTTTATTCTTCTTTATTCTATTAACATAAATATTAAGAGGATTACTCCTGTTAATACTCAACATTTTTGGTTTTCAATATTATACTATACTTACATTCCTTTGATAACACTTATTTGGTCAGAACATTTCATGTGTTTTATTCAATATATAGTCCTTGCTTTGATTTGCTAAAGTTTTACAGAGTTTTTTGTTTTGCACCTAAGTTCATGAAGATTATTGGTCTATAGATTCATTTTCTTATAATACATTTGTCTAGTAATGGTACAAGGTAATTATGGCCTCATAAAATGATTCAAAGGGACTGATTTCAGATTTCTCTAAATAGATTCCAACTCTCTGATAGTTTGTCCTGCAAATTAAAGACACCTCAGTCTCCCTGAACTCCAGTTTCTTCAACTCCATAAGATCATGGTGGTACTTAGAATCTGCTCCTCTGCACTGGGGTCCTGTGCTATTTGGGGGCTCACTCCCTTGTTTCTCTTCTTGTAGAGGTCACAGTCCTGCAGAGCTGGGTGTGCAGTGTCTGAAAACAATTGTTTCATGTATTTTGTCCTCTCAGTTTTTTAAAAAAATTACTCATATATCATTACCCGAAGTAAATGATTAATATTATATACAAAGAAATTGTTAAAGGGCACAAAATTACAGTTATGCAGGAATAATAAGTTGTAGAGATCTAATGTATTTCCTTTGGAGAAGTTTTAGTGCGTGTTGGCTTAATTTTTAAAGATTGGATTTTCTGGTCAAACTTCAGTCGTGATGGTACAAGGAAATAGGTTATATTAGGGATAAAATTATTTCAATATTAAGAACCAAAAAAGAGCTGGGCATATTTTATTTTTTAAATGAATCATAGAGAAGTGTGGGCTATTTAGAAATATAACTTTTTAATTTTCATATTCTACCTTGATTTTGTAGGATGGCATCTTGACATTCGTTCAGTTTCTTATATATTTATTTCATAATTATTTATTGAAAGATTACTAATTTTCTGGTCCTGGAATAGACTTTGGAGATATAATTGTACATAAGACAGATATAATTCCTGACTTTCTACAGATTAGTCCAAATGGGTGGAAATGATTTTAAGAAGAGATAAAATATGAACTGTGTGGTAAATGCTATTTTTAAAAAAAAAGATAAATAGATATAGAAGCACACGGAGGAGAATCTAATTCAGGCAGACAAAGCTTGATCAAGAAATTGCATTTTGGTTAAACTAATTTGGATATTTCAAATTAGACTGGTTGCTGGAGTTTTATCTTAGGAAGTTGCTGGATAAAACTAGAGGTATAGAATAAGGATGTAGGAACTAGTATGATAAGAAATGATATTTTTAAAAATATGATTGTAAAAAAATTAAAATAAATAAATAAATAAATGATTGACTGGATATGAGAGTAGAGGGAAGGGCATCATCAAGGATGACATCCAGTGTTCTGGCTTGGAAGTTGAGTCAATTAGAGATACTGTCTTGAAAAGCTGAACTTCTAAGGAGAAAGAGCTTCATTTGGGGCATGGTGATTTTGAAAAGCTTGTAAAAACTGATAACAGGTAGTTGGATATATGAGTTTAAGTGGGAAGGGAGATCTGAGTAGGACATAAAAATTTGGGGTCATCAACATTTAAATAGAAAATGCAGCAATGGAAATAAATAAGTTAACTAGAAGGAAATATAGAGCAACACATAAAAACTTGAATGCTAGTGGGGGGTGATGGTGGTGGGATGAATTGGGATGTTGGGATTGACATATATACACTAATATGTATAAAATAGATAACTAATAAGAACCTGCTGTATAAAAAAATAAATAAAATTAAATTTAAAAAAAAGAAAAACTTGAATGCCTATATTTTAGGACATTATAAATTTGTTATTATTCCAAGGTATAGTAGTTATTAATGATGAGATGTAAAGTAAATATTTGACTTGTTAAAGCCTCAAATTTATTATCTGTAAAATGTAGGGGCCTAAGCAAATAAAATAGAACATATAACTCTAAAATTCAATGAATCCAAGACTCTTCCTGTTTGTTTTCAGCCCATTGTCTTAGCTGAACAACATAAACGTTATACATATATTAGTGGCTTGTCTTCATATGAACTAGGAATTTCCTATTCATAATACCATGTATATTAAAATAATATTGCAGTTATGCCTGAGGAATACTGATATAAATTCATTACCATTCTCTGTAGTTGGTATTCAAATTAGTCTGATATTTTTCAAAGGTTGTGCAGAGAATATTTATCAATCACCTGCTTTATGCTGGTTGCTAATAATGGAATTTTGAAATTCCTTACTTTCTGGAAGGACTGGTCAATTGTAGAGAGTTTCAAAAATTTCAAGTTGTATCTTGATTTATTATTTATCTTGCCCTAGTTTTAGCATGAGGTTTGTAAAAATAGTAACAAATAAAATAAGCATATGTAATACCATTCCCCAAATATATGCCATATCATGTTCACGAGAAATAATGGTTATTGCCTAAATTCAGTTAGTTAGGAGTAGCAAGGGTTACATTTGAGCTGGTTCTACAGGGGTGAAGACCTGGTAACAAACTTTCAGATCCACTGCTTTCTCAAGTGTTAGGTTCTTTGAAAAGTAGAGAACCAAAGAAAACGCTACACTATTCACAAAGTTCAGCTGCTTTTGTAAATGGCATCTGCTTTGTCTGTTCAGAAAAATCACTTTCAAGTCCAAAGTCTCCTTTCTTTGTCTGTGACACTTATTTTTTCCTATCCGGTGAAAGAATCCACACCAATTTTATGGTGTTTTTCCCCTCTTCTGCCTTATAGGATTCTTCATTTTTGCCCTCTGGAAAGCAGCACAAGAATTACTGGTCAATTGACAATCCATTCAATTTTACAAGGCACATTTCATTTCTTCTCTTACGAATTCAAAGAGTTTTCTGGGGAAGGGGGAAATCTACTTCTATTCACAATCAGGATGGCTTTGTTTGAGTTAAAAATGCCACCCCGTGAAATATCTTTGCTGAGAGGTAATGAATAGTGTTAGGAATATGGGAGAGGCTCAAGGGGTTAGAAAATTATTAAAACTTCCAGTAACCAATAGGGAAATTGGCAATTCACCATTTTTATTAGCACATTACAGCTTTTATAGGATAATTAATTGTAAAACTGCATCTCTCCCATCTCAAACTTCACAGTCATCTGTCTATTTAATGAATGTTTATGAATAATACTGAAGTGGTAGTGATCAGTGATATATACATATATATCAGTATACATATCTATCTATATGATATTTTTGAAAAGATAAACATGCAATAACTTCTGTAATTTCTATTTTAAACAAAGTAATACTAAAATGCATATACACACAAATAAAATAATAAGGCATGATTTCCAGAGCAGAAAATTATTGTTTATTTTGGCCTCCTCTTCCTACTTTGACATGTCGTTGGAATACATCAAATGCATGTGCAATAGATATTCAATACTGACATTATGAAAAAGAGCATTAGGGTTCTATAGATTGACAAACCACAGTTAAGAAGAAAGAGAGCCAGTTACTAAGGGAACTGGCTGCTGCACTTCTGATAAGAACTTGTGCTTTGTGTGAATTCATAGATACATGTGTATTTTGTTGCTATAAATATTTTAAAAATCATCACCAACTGCATATTTCAAAGTTTGTCCATGGACTAGAACTGTAAACACAATTTTGTAATCTGTAGAATTTATAAATTATAAACAAAAGAGATGCAAATGAACACCAGAAAAAGATGATCGACAGTAAGGCTGTATAAGTATTTTAATTTTGGTGGATAAAAATGGAGAAAATTGGATTATACATTACTCAAGTTACTGGGCATGAAATTTGCATGATGCACACTCATCTGTATATCTTACTGTTTCAGAAATAGCAATGGGGTGAAGCATGGAAAAGTAGGTTTAATATTGCTTTATGCTAAAATAGTTTGCATGCCACAGTCCCTTGATGTAACTAAATGATAGGAACTACATTAATGCATTCAAAGATAATCAAAACAAGAAAGATTTTTAAATTAAAAAAAAAAAAGAATTCTACATTTTGCCAGAGTTCTCTTATATCTGTTCAGACAAAAACTGTTACTGCACTCTACTTTTATTTTACTCTCATTAAATTTTCCTATTATGGTGGTATTTTTTATAAAGGAATTTATAAATTGAATTAAAAGAAACTTCCACTGGAGAGACTCAACAAGTAAAAATAATTACTGAAATAATCTTTAAAGAAAGTATTTCCCCAGAGAAGTCTTCACCATCATAAAAATTTCCATACAAAGAAAATATGCATATTGAGCTAAATGAAAAAGAACATACATTTGAAGAATTAGTAATTTTGAGAGTTCAAAATTACTTTTCTCCCAACAGTTTTTTAATTTTACAGCACTGATAAACCCAAATTGGTATTATTACATCTACATTTTCTTTCTCCTGCCTAGACATTTAGTCTTTTAATATGACTTACAACTGTATTAAAAAGCCTGAAACTGAAGAAGGAAAATCAATTAAATTAAATATTTACTAAATATTTATCATACACAGGTAACTGTGACAAGACCTCAACAAATACCTATTAAATTTCACTGTTCTGTAGATCTGTTGATCAAAAAAAAATCAGAAAAGAAACTAAATTAGGTGCAAGGAAGAAAAATAATGGCAGAATGTATTGAGACTTCCTCTCAACTTCCCCTAAATTATGTTTTAACTGTCTTAAGCCTCCTGGACAGAGGGTCAGAGACTATTTTTGAGTGACTTAAGCAATTCATTTCTGAGAATGCTTTTAATATCATATGAATCCTTTAGTCCAAATAAAATTGCCTTTTAATTTAATGCAGTCTAATATTTTGGAAAAAACTGAGGCATATACAAGAAATACAAGGATCCTCTAAGGAAGAATTTAAAAAATACTGCAAATCACAGAATGAAAATCAACAGAAAACTTAACCATGTAAACCATATAAGGAAAGAGCTTAATTTATGCAATTGATCCATCTTGCTTCAAAAGTGAGTTTCAAGTTAAATGAAAATCTCTTAAGATATAATCAATATACTAGTATGTAATCAAAAGATGCTGGTCTTAGGCATCTACCCAATTTTACTGGATAAAATTACAACACTGTTAGCACAAGAAGTAATTCACCTTACAAGTTAAAAGTAAAGTGTCAGTATTACTTTTCTCACATGTAGCAGCTTTACAAATAATTGTACAATGAAAATAGACTCCAAATGATCTTTTGGGCTAATAAAATAGGCATTGCTCATCAAGAATTTTTTTCTTGTTTCTTGAATTTCATAATTCTTTTAACTGAGACTGCGTGATCCAGAAATTAAAAGATAAACTCTCTAAGGTCCCCCCAATATAACCTTTCTCTGTCAGGTTGCATACTCTAGGGATGAAAAAGAAAATTCTCATGTTCTGAGCTAGAAAATAATTCAACATAATTCTTGTGGTAGGTAAAATTAAGGTCCCTATTCCTTTGTGTATACACCTTATATAATCTCCTACCCTTGAATGTAGCTGGGACCAATTACTAGGATGGAATATCACTCCCACATTAGTTTCCCAATCAGTTGAATATGATTCAACCCAAAGGGAAATCATCCTGGGTGGGCCTGACCTAATCAGGTGAGTCCTTCAAAAGAAGGTGAAGTGTGGGAAAGATGTTCTCTTGATGGCCTGGAAGAAAGAAAACAGCAGTTTTGAATTTCCTGTGGAGAGGGTTGGCCTCTAAAAGTTGGGCACATTAATTCTACAGCTACAAGTTGAATTCTGCCAACAATCTGTATCAGTGAGGAGTAGGAGGACCCTGAGTTCCAAATGAAACCCTAGCATTTTTGATACACTGAATGCACTTTATGAGGCTCTAGGAATAGTATCCCCTAAATTATGTCTAGACTCCTAACCCAAAGAAATTTTAAGACACTAAATGTATGTTGTTATCAACTGTTAAGTTTGTGGTAATTTTTTATGCAGCAATAGAAAAGGAAAACAGCTTCTTCCCTGCACCTATATGGATTAAACCATGATTTATTATAAAATACTCATAACTATATATGAAAAATGCCAAGCAAGTGTCTACATTATAGTTTTACATGCCCAAACAGTATTAGTTTCCTCTCATCTTTATTTCTTCTTTCCCAAGCTTTTCACACGATGACTACTTTGGGGTCAGAAGCCAGCAAATCATAAACCTTTATGCAGGGTTCTTTAAACCACTAATTACAAAATTCTACTTAATGTTATTCTCCAGAAGGCCTAGGAAGAATCATGTAAATGTTATAGTAGAGTAGTGGTCATCTGGAGTGTTATGAGCTGACCTGTGTCTCATCAAAATTCATATGGTGAAGTCCTAAACCCCGGTACCTCAGAATGTGACTCTATTTGGGAACAGGGCCTATTAAGAGGTAAGTAAGGTAAAATGAGGTGGTATGGATGGACTCTAGTATGATTGTTGTCCTACTAAGAAGAGCAGATTAGGAAACAGACAATTCACAGACCAAGGGATGGCCATATGAGGACACAATGAGGAGGTGGCCATCTGTAAGCTAAGGATAGAGGCCTCGTAAAAAACCAAATCTGCTTACACCTGGATCTTGGACTTCTAGTCTCCGGAACTATGAGAAAATAAATTTCTGTTATTTAAGCTACCCAGTCTGTGGTATTTTGTTATCGTAGCACTAGCAAACTAATACATGGAGTAATATGACTGTGTTGGGAAATGGATTTCCATTTAGAAATGGAATATTTAATCACATATATTGTTTTATTATATGATATATGAATGTAAGTACTGCAGTAAAAGCAAATACTCCTGACTTACCAATACATGGTAAATATGCCTGGTCTCCAATTCAGGAGCTTTAAACAACACAGACAGGAAAATTATGGAGAAAATCACCTAGCTTTTCAAAAGCTTTGACTCTCCCCTGACTTATATCAACACACTGTTGGCATACTGATCTAGTAGTGCAAATTTATACTGAATAACTTTTTGTTGAAGATGTAGGAGGAATATCTTAGCTATATGGTATGCAGTAAAGGGACCATAGGAAAACCCACTCACACATGTTAGGGGAAGACATTAGAATTGGTCTAGAACTTTAACCATTCAAGTATTCTAATACTAAGGAAAATTTTTATGATATTTAATCCTAAATATTAAACAAATACAATTATAAAAGAATGTCCTCAATTTTTAACTTTTTAGGTATATGTATTTAAATTATTTTTATTTTCTTAGTTGGATTAACTATTATCTTTTGTTTTTACTTTCTTTTGAAGGTATGCATCCTTATTCTATTTATCAATCCTACCATTTTTATGATTTCTAAAGTATGTATTGATATTTCTGTTCTTATTTAAATTTTAACTTTCCCAATTTTCTTAGGTGATTATTGATATTCTGTTTATTTTTAAAATATTTTCACTGCACAATTTATTTAACTACTACCCTGTGCATGGATAATGCTAGTATTTGGAGATAAAGACTTAAGCAAGTTAACCTCTGACCCTAACCTTATGATTAGTGAAGACATATTAACAAATTGATTTGTGTACATGGCACACTTTTTAAGTTGTTATTTACAATTCTGACTTTTTTATGAATGAGAGGATATAGATTTTCAAAAAAATCATGCAGGTATATTTACTCATATTTTCATGGCATATTTGAAAGTCCCCTATTTGAATTTACCTGTATTTTCTTCTTATAGTCTTCATTAGTTTATGCTTTACATTTGTGCAAAATTTTTAAATAAACATTTTAGCTTTAATAATTTTGCATTTTCCAAAAAATTGCAAAAGTAGAATGGAGAGTTCGTATAAACCCCACACTTAGTTTCCCCTATTACTAACGTTTAACATTACTGTGGTGCATTTGCTAAAATTAATTAACAAATATTGATACATAAGTCAATACTTTATTCAGATTACCTTAGTTTTCTCTAATGTCCTCTTTTCTCTTCTGGGACTCCATCTAGCTACCACATTACATTTCACTGTCATGTTTTCTGAGGCTTCTCTTGGCTGTAACAGTATCTCACATTTTCCTTGTCTTTGATATCATTAACAGTTTTGAAGAGTAATGGTCAGGTATTTTGTAGAGTGCCCCTCAATTTGCATTAGACATTTTTCATAGGATTAGATTCAGGGTTTGTATTCATACAGACTTACATTTACATATGTATAAATTTCATGTATTCATACATATTTATACAAAATATTTATGTATCAGTTTATATATCAATAACTAAATACAATATATGTATATGTGTGTATATATGTATGTATATATGTGTATATATGTCTGTACATATATACACATATATATAACGATTTATTTTTTCTTTTTCTTCTATAATAGTTAGTCTGAAATAAATTTACCTACTTATGCTGGATATTTTTTGCAATGGAGATTTAACAATGAAAGGAGAGGGCTGAATCATATGCTTTTTTAGAGAAGATGTTATAATAAGAACATTATCAAATGTTTACATTTTTTCATTCAATTGGATTAGATTTAAAACTTTGCATGAGTCTATGAAATTCTTAAATCAGACTGATCTTTGCTTTACTTTCATTTTCCTATAGGTCTCAGGAGCTTTGATTTATTTTAGGACTCTATTTTAGGAAAATTATCATTTAAAAAGATTTGGCAGGGTTCTTGTTAAATGTATTGTTAGATGATGATCATCATCATCATCCTGATCATCATAATGATTTTGTGTTATGGTTGTGAGATGACTTGTAATTTTCCTCATCATTTCCAAATATCTATGACTGATAACAAGGACTATTAATGATTTTATCTGACCCTAATTCCCTTTTATGTTCCAGCCAAAACCATATCCCCTGAAAACCTACACAGTCATTGATTTAAAATAAGAGTATGAATAACAAAATGTTGATATTTGGCTTTGCTTTTCTGGGTGAGAATTTAAAACTGACAATACACCAACTTAATTTCACTTATTTTATCCAATGAGGGTTTGTTCTAGACATTTCACTTGTTATTGTAAGTTTTTGTTTTGTTTAGAATCTGTATTCTGCCTGAAAAAACACGCAAATAAACAAAGAGACACAAAAATGAAGATAGTGTTTTAAGACCAAGATTCATGGCTTGATAGGTATTAAGACAGAAGAGTATCTTACTTTCTATCACCTCTCCATGCAGATTGTGCCATGCAACCCCATATGTGTCATTACAGTATATTCTTTGTGGTCAAATATGATATTTGGACCTTTCTTAGAAAAGTTTACAGAGGGGATTTTATTTTTTTCCATCTTATTTCATAAATATCACAAGGTCAGGATCATTGTTTACATTTGAAAATTTTTCAGCTTTCAAAAATCCCTTACACAGACCCTAAGAAAAAAAATATAGTATCTTAAAGATGCTATCAATCAAAGGTGCTCAACATTACTAATTTTCAGGAAAATGAAAATCAAAAGCACAATGAGACATCACATTATACCTGTTATCATGGCTATTATCAAAAAAGCAAATCATAACCAGAGTCAGTGAGGATGTGGAGAAAAGGACCCCTGGTACACTGTTTGTGGGAATATAAATTGGTACAGTCACTACGGAAAACAGTATGGAGGATCCTTAAAAAATTAAAAATAGAATTACCATCTGATCCAGGAATCCCTCTTCTGGGTATACAACAAAAGGAAATGAAATCAGTACCTCAAAGAGATACCTATGCGCCTATGTTCATTGAAACATTATTCACAGTAGCCAAGAACTGTTAACAACCTAAGTATCTGTCAATGGATTAATGGCATATGTATGTGTGTATGTGTGTATATATGTATATAATGCTTCTTTAAGTAAGAAAGAAAAGAAAGAAATCCTATCATTTGTGAGAACATGGATGAACCTGGAAGATATTAGGCTAAATGAAATAAGCCAGACACAGAAAGAAACATGCTACATGATCTCACTTATATGTGGAAAAGAAAATGAATTCATAGAAGCAGAGAGTGGAATGGTCGTTTCCAGGGAAGAGGAAGTGGAGAAAATGGGGAGATGGTGGCCAAAGGGCATAAAGCTGCAGTTATGCAGGATGAACGAGTTTTAGAGCTCTAATGTAAGCCTGGTGAGTATAGTTAAAGATACTGTATTCTATACTGAAAACTTCCTGAGAGTAGATCTCAGGTGCTCTTACCACACACACACACACAAAATGATTAACTATTTGAGGCAATACTTAATTAATTAGCTTGATAGTAGTGATTTCACTATGTATATGTATATCAAAACATCATATTGTATACTTTGAATATATACAATTTTTATTTAAAAATACAGTAAATGAGATTTAGTTAGTGGCCAGATGAGAATAGGGATGTGGTAACATTAAGAAGATTGGTAAGTGCTTCCCTGGTGGTGCAGTGGGTTGAGAGACCGCCTGCCGATGCAGGGGACACGGGTTCATGCCCCCGTCCGGGAAGACCCCACATGCTGCGGAGCGGCTGGGCCCGTGAGCCATGGCTGCTGAGCCTGCATGTCCGGAGCCTGTGCTCCGCAACAGGAGAGGCCACAACAGTGAGACGCCCGTGTACCGAAAAACAAAAACAAAAACAAACGAAAAGAAGATTGGTAATGGTTGTTACCAGTAGGAGAGAGAGGTGTTCATCACCATCTAGAATATGCTCATCTCTTAGGTCACCATCTAGAATATGCTCATCTCTTAGGTCACTAAGGCACCTGGCCCAATATTTGGCTATTTTATATCCTAGCGCAAGGCTTAAAGGAAAACCAGAGGAAAAATTATTTTTTCTCCCTTTGTATTGAATTTTAAAGGCTTTGATAGTGTTCCTGAATTTATTAGATATATAGGTATCTATAATAAACATTCAGAATAACATCTTTAGATGCTAAACTACAGAAAAATTTCTGAAACAGTATTTCTGACTTCAAGCCAGGTTATAGGAAGTTTCCACTGAGGCACCACCAACCAGATGGTGGTATAAAGAATAACTAAGCTTTTGCATTGGAGAAACTTCCACATAAAGAATAGTGCACACCTAAAATAAAATAAACATCAAATGGTTATCATATAACACTCTGTTCTTTCGCAACACTAACAAATGAGTTGTGAAACTAAAAATGGAAACAGTTCTGCATTTGCTGTGGTGTCCTGATTAAAGTGTTGTCAGATGTGTGAAGCCTTGGTTTTTGTGAGGACCAAAATAATCTTGCACCTTTCCCTTCTGTACTTGATAGGAAAACTCACACATTAGCATGGTAGCTCAGCAGTGAGATTTGCAAGGGCGTTGAGATATCAGAAAACTTAAAAATTATTTAGATGATTGATTTCTGGTGTGCTTTTTCAGTACACTGAATTGCCCTTCTCCTTACAAGTATATTAGCTATTTATACCCATAATATATTCAAAATGAGTGTTTGAAATAACCTTCTTTAATGATGGTGTTTAAAAAAACAAACAAAGCAAAACAAAAAACCTTTCCTCTTCATGGAAAGTTTTCTTTTGCTATTTTTTGTGAAGTTTCTCTCAAATCTCAGTGTCAGTATTGATGATAAGACACATAAATAGTAGGAGATAAACAAATGCTTATCTCAACTCATAGCTGCATTTTACTCTTTTCTGACATACAATGTGACAATGGATACATGGCCAATTTATTTCCAGAATGATTACTGAATGTGAAACAACTACCCAGAACGTTCAATACATTTAACCTTGTGTGGTATTTTGGGGAGTCCTGAATGTAGCTGTCACCAATATTATCTAAAGAAGACCATTTTAGAAGATGATTTCCACACATGTAACTATATTTGATCTCTATGCCTCTTTCCCAGTTAGATCCCAGGATCAAAACACCTGTAAACACTCCTTTCCTACAAGGTTTATTCCATCTGATAAGATTTCTCCTTTGGAGCTAAGGTGTTCCCTTAGCTCTATGCACTTTAAAGGCAAAGTATACACATGTATATATATATATACATACATACAGAGAATTAACTGCTACCTAGTAGAAGGGAGTTGTGCAATGTAACTAAAATGTTTTGAGATTAGACACACTGATTTTTAGCTCATTTTACCTAGACATATGGCATTAACATATCCTTTACTTTAAACTGTAAAAATTAGCAGCTCCTGATATAAGATTGTGTGGGCATTATATGAAATGATAAATACATCATCCTAGTACAGGCTTCAGTGCAATAACTGTTAATTAACATCCATTTCTAAAACACTTGAAGCTGTGAAAGTAGACGGAATATCACATGAAAAAATACATAAACAGAAATAAAATAAACAGGTGAGAACTGTGGGGAGCATTTGATTAACAGGAGAATGGAAGTCAATAAGGATAATGACAGAACAATACAAGAGGTAGAAGAATAAAGAGAGATCAATATTTTATAGGTCAAGGATTAACAAAGCAAACTTTATTTTTTGTGCAGAGATAAAATGGAAGGGGGAATGTGAAGAGGTGATTGATTTGGAAATTGGGTAATTATAATTTAAAAGACACTTTAGCAGAATGAAGGGAAGAAGAAGAGGGTGATAAGAAAGGGAGATGAGATGATACTGGAAAAGAGAAGCATGAGGAGAAGTTGAAACTGTATGAAGAAGAGTAAAAATAAAACTGAGAAGGGCTATATTAAAAATGGAAAAGAGGGAAAGAGGAAAATATATTAATACTAATATATATAGTATATGTACTGATATAGACACTGATCCTGATTTAGGCACTGGGATGAAGCAGAGTTAAAAACACACATACACACACAAATGCTGACCTAATATGATTTGAAAAATAATTCAAGGAGAAAGGAGTGGGACTGACTAGACTGTGGGAGAGACATTAACATCGGGCCTGAGGACACAGTCTACTGAATTTAAAGCAAATATAACAAATGTAAGGGTGAGTGAAAAAGAGAGTTAAAAGGTGGGAGAGATGAAACTTGAGGGAAATCATACATAGTATATTAATTATATACATTTTTGCTTACATGAATGGAGGGCTAGCTTTGAAAAAGTAGTAAAGTTTGAAACTGCTGTAACTGAAATGCTCAAAATGAATAGAGAAGCATGTCTTGATTATATTTTCTGCATTGCTATTCTTGATATTCAAGCTACTGAATATCATCACAACTTCAGGACTCTCAGTAAAAGCTTCAACTGGATTTTACCCCCACCTCTCCTCCCTGCAAGCTGTTACTTTAGAAGGAGATAAGAAATAGAAAACATATTTGGTGATAAACTTGTTTAAACAATATTTTTGGTCATCTTGGGTGAGAAGATGAGAAACTGATGATACATTCAGTTAAATGCTTTACTGGATTGTTTAGTGATTTCTTTAGGTATTTTAAATATTTTAAATAACTGAATGTTTCTCTTTGATGTCAGGAGATATCAAAATAATGTAATCTTAAAACCTAAAAATATAAAAGTGTTTCTGTAGTTTATCTACCTTTGAAAATGTTGTTTATCCAAGTAAGATATAAGGTTTTTGCTCATTGGAGTAAATATTATCTGAACTAAATGCTTTGGCAGCTGAGCAGTTCTCTGTATCCTATCTATACCTTTTCAGAAGCCTGCCTTTTTTTCATGGGTGAAATGGGTTCTGTGCAGCCCAGAATACCACCATTATTTAACTACTATGTCTTGAAATGTGTAGCATATTTTGTAAAATCAAATCTTGCTTTGGGAAGCTCAAAGTATTTAACATGAAATTCTGCTCTATTTAAAATGGTTTCGGAAACTATAAGATAGTATCTAGGATTTGATTTAAACCTCTATTGCAAATATAATTTATCTTATACTGTAACCTTTGTATAATTACTCATGACCCTGAAATTTCTGCACTGCATTATATATTTGAAGCCAATGTCATTTGTTGCTTTGTTATAATATCTCCAGAAAGACTTGTACAATAAAAATCCATTTGTAACTCATAAAAAAGCATTTTAAGATAGAAAAATTAGAATTCATGCAATAAATTCAATATAATAGTGTGAAAAGTTATAATGTCTTATTTCAGTAGCAGTTGGTTTATGTTACTCTGAAACTTCTGATGAGGAACAGAAATATATCTAACTTTATTCAGTATTTAGATGCCATAAATAAAATTACCTATAAAATCTTCTAAACACACAAAATGTGAATATACCTAATGCCACTGAACTGTACATTTTAAATGGTTAAAATGATAAATTTTATGTTTTGTATATATATATATATATATATATATATATCCACAATAAAAAATTTTCTAAACACTAGGACGGTTCAAAAGTACATTTAATTTATATTGATGATTTGTAAAGATGTGTCAGATGTTGACACTGCTATAGTGTCTAAGATATTTTAAAATGTAGTGCTATTAATCATTCATTATTACTTGGCCTCTAGTTTACTAAAAAGAAAAAAAAATGTGTCTTTGCTATAGGAATAGTCTTGATACCTATGTTGGGTGAAATCACTGCCTCCAAGCTACATGTGATCAAAAAGTATGAGTAGGATAAGCATAAATATTGACGTTAGAAACAGCCCAAAAAGTTTATTCAGAAATGTTTGACAGATACACTGAGATCAATAATACAGTAACATTTGATCATCGTTTAATTTATAAAACATAAAGCACAGACATTAGTTCAAAGAGTAAGAAAAATAAAGTGACAAATAAATTTTCAAATTGATATATAAATCTATGTGCATTTGTGACTAATGAAAATAAATTATTTAATGACTATTATGTACACTCAATATGTAAGAAATAGAAAAATGTGAGATAACATCTATAAAGTGTCAGAGCATAATAAAAGATCTAGCAGAACATTTTGTTAATGAACATTTTAATATATGCTATGTTTTGACAGAAAATAATGACATCCTTAGCATATATATTTTAAAATTTTAACGGTTACATATTTGAATTTTTAAATGTATAATAAGTTTAAAATTTTTGGGTGAGATGGAAAAAGTAAGCTTTAGAATTAGTATCTATGACTTTCAGACACACAGTAGATACACAATATATTGAGTGAATGAATGAATAAATGAATGAAGAGCAGACCTATTCAGGGTGGCTTTCAAGTATTAGAATGTTAAAATATTACTTTATAATAAAAAATTTCACACTAATTTTTTTTTTTTTTTTTGCATTACGTGGGCCTCTCACTGTTGTGGCCTCTCCCGTTGCAGAGCACAGGCTCCGGACGCACAGGTCCAGTGGCCATGGCTCACGGGCCCAGCCGCTCCGCGGCATGTGGGATCTTCCCGGACCGGGGCACGAACCTGTGTCCCCTGCATCGGCAGGCGGACTCTCAACCACTGCACCACCAGGGAAGCCCTTCATACTAATTTTTAAAGTAAGAGGTTTTATTTTATCTTTGGTGTATTTCACTTTCCTTTTAAAGTAGATATTTAAGGAAAAATTTAACCGTGTAAAAATGACTTTTTAAAACTTACTTTTTAAGAAAAAAAATCAATTGGGGAAGAATTGGGCTTGGATGATTGCCTGATGATGACACATTGGGTGCTCTTAAGCAGCCATATTCAGATAGAAGAAGATGCTATGGACCGAAAACTGAATAATTAATGAACAAACAAACAAAAACCCTGATGATGGGAGTAGTGGAATTATACAAGAAAAGAATTTCTCCTATACTTGTAAATTGTTATTTAAGGGCAAGTACATATTCATGTATGTGTGTTGTGTGTGTACTAGTTGTACTAGATGTCCTAACCAGTGCAACAGCAAAGAAAAAATAAATAAATAAAAGGCATACAGATTGGAAGGGAAAAAAAGACCCCAAAGAAACAGTTATTCCCATACGACATGATTGTCTATATAGAAAAACTCCAAAGAATCTATGAATACACATACATACACACACACAAATCTTTTAGAACTAATAAATAAGTTCAGTGTGGTTGCAGGATACAAGGTCAATATATGAAATTCCATTGCATTTCTACATACCAGCAAAAAACAACTGGAATCTGAAAGTAACAAAACAATACCATTTTCAATATTTAAAAAATGAAGTATTTAGATATAAATAAAAGAAAATTAAGAATCTATATGTAAAAAACTACAAAACACTGATGAAAGAAGTCAAAGAATATCCAAATAAGTAAGGAGTTATACTGAACACATAGATTGGAGGACTTCACATTGTCAAAGTATAAATTATCTCAACTCTGTTCTGTAGATTCAACACAATCTCAATCAAAATCACAAAAAGCTCTTGGTTAATATCAACAAGCTAAATTCTAAAGTTTATATGGAATGGCAAAGTTATTATAATAGTCAACCTTAAAAAAAAAAGAGGAATTACATGATTCAATTTGAAGACTTACTATAAAGCTACAGTAATCAAAATGATATTAGAAATTGACACAATAGTTAGAATAAAAAGCTCAGAAATAAACCTGCATAGTCAACTGATTTTTGACAACATGGGAATCAATCCAATGCAAAAGGATGATTTTTCTTAACACATGGTGCTGCTAGAACAATTGTATATCCATATGCAAAATAAAGTAAAATAAAATGAAAAGGTAATCTGGATACATACCTCGTACCATATATAAAAATGAACTCAAAATAAGTGATAGGTCTCAATATAAAATGTAAAACTATAAAACTTCCAGGGTAAAACACAGGAGAAAATCTGCATGACCTTCATTTTGGAAAACGTTTAGATATAACCCCAAAAGCATGACCCATGATGATGAGGAAAAAACAACTTTTATAAAACTTTAAAACATCTTCTCTGTAAAAACAAAACAAAACAAAACAAAAAAACACCCAAAGGAATAAGAAGACATACCAAAGACTGGGAGAAATAATTAAGTAGTATTACATATTATGCCATAACCTTATTGAAGGGAGTGAGGGAAAAAATAAGCTGACATGAATAACTTTAGAATACATTGTTTTGACTGAAAATCATAAGTACATCTAACCCATTATTGCTCTATAATCTGCCTTAGTTAATTGATAGCTTCAGTGCCATTTCTAGGAATAAGTGTATCCCTTTCCCAATTCATCATTACATTAAGCATCTTAAGAGAATAATTAGTGGCTTAATAAACAATGTATAGCTATGTTTTGATAGAATAATGGTCCCATAAGATATACCTCTATCTCTACCTCTCTTTTTTTTTAATACTTAAATAACTTTATTTAGGTATAATTGACATATAATAAACTGCACATATTTAAATTGTACAATTTTGTGAGTTTCTGACATGAAACCATCATTATAATCAAGATCTACCTCTCTTATATCTAGCTATCTATCTATCTACCTACCTACCAATATTGGTATCATTCATCAGTAGTTATACTATAAACGACAGCACTCAATTTAATTAAAATTCTAAAGAAATATTTTTTTTCTGAAAAATATCAATTTTGAAAATCACGGGCTTCCTGAACATTTTACTCGGGAACAGTTTCTAATTAAAATAAACATGACCGGGGCTTCGCTGGTGGTGCAGTGGTTGAGAGTCCGCCTGCCGATGCAGGGGACACAGGTTCGTGCCCTGGTCCGGGAAGATCCCACATGCCGCAGAACGGCTGGGCCCGTGAGCCATGGCCGCTGAGCCTGCGCGTCCGGAGCCTGTGCTCCGCAACGGGAGAGGCTGCAACAGTAAGAGGCCCGTGTATCGCAAAAAAAATAAAATAAAAAAAAATAAACATGACCCAGCATAGGTCTCTGATTAAAAATATGTTTAAGGTTAAATTAATAAAACATAGCTATTAGGACTCAGAAATTTTTCAGTTTTTTTCAGTGATAAATGACACAAATTCAACAATCTTAAAAAATGGACTATAGCAAATCTAAATTGCTAAATTATACATATTTTAATAAAATTCCTATTTGAGATGTATCAATATAGCCTGTAAGGTGAGGAATTTTAATGTTTGCCCTTAGATGTAATATATTTTCACAATGCTAATATTATTTTATATTAAATATCAAATATGTGAAATTATATTTCGCTAAAAATAGAGAGCTTCTACAGAAAACTACAATGAAATACATCTCTTTGAGGTATTAACTTAGGTAATTTAGATAGTGAAAATATTAATCATATTACTGTTATTTTTTTAAATTATTCTTTTTTGAAAGTGAAGTTTTAATTTATACTTTAGATCTTGCTTATTTTTCCAGAAAGGGTAATGCTTAAATTTATTTTTAAAATGTTTCCATAAATAAGTAGAAAAAACATCCTCATTAATTAGATTGGTAGGTTTTTTTGGTGGGAGGGGCTAGAAGTTTCTTTCTGAGTTCCAATTGTTTCTTTAACTTTAATACACGTGTTTTTAAAATCACTGTTTCATTTATATGTAAAATAGGACAGCCTTTCTTCTGTCTTTTGCCAATCAGTGGTTTTTCCACTCAAGCAACCCTGTATTTATTCTGTTAGAAAATATCTATTTATGTGAAAAAAATCTAGCTCTTCCAATTTTCATTTAATTTGCATTGGTATCTTGGAGTTACTCTGAAAGCTGTTTTTCTTCATCACTAAAAATGTTATTTTTCTTCATGCTGCTTGAGTTGTAAGTAACTTCAGAAGCATAATGTATACACAGTAAGAAGGTAAAAAACATAATATTTCTTTTGTCTATGAATTTAAGTTCAGTAGCAAAAGGTCATATCAGCAAAGCAAAATGATAAGCCTTAATAGGGAAAGAAGACATAGAAGGAAGTGGAAGGGAAGTATCTCTCTACATGCTTCTTTAAACGAGAAACTAAGGATTACCTGAAGCCTGAAATGCTAATCTAGGTTCAATTTTCTTGAATCGTTTCTCATTTCTAATTCACTGTGAGATAACAAGCAACATAATATTAAACTCCATGCTGGAAGTCATAATACACAATATTCTATTGAAATTGCATTAGTAGCTATATACTACCTAGGAAAAGTTGGCATATTTCTGCACTAATAACATTGGCGATTTAGGGGGTAATATAGCAAATAAAACTTCATTATCATCCACTTTTATTTAAGATCAAATATAGGTCTCTTTCCTAGTGGGAGGCTATTGTTACAAGAGAAAACAACTGAAATTATTTCTGTTTCATAATTGTGTTTCTGTTCACATTCATGTTTTATTTATATAAGATTTATAACCAGGAGTTTATATCAACTTTGGACAATACATATACACTATAAGTTTTTCTGCTCTACAGTAGCAAAAATTCAGTCAGAGAGAAAGAGGAGGAAAGGAAAGAGGCAGGGGAGGAAGGGGAATGAAGGGTGGGAGGGGCAGGGAGAGAAAATGAGGAAGAATCCAAAAATAAATCGGAAATATCAAAAATTTTATATATAAATCACCTCATTTAAAAATAACCTCTGAATCTGCATTACATTCAACAAATATTTACTGAAATTTTTATTGTGATAATATTAGTATGTGGAAAGTGAATAATCAAGTTTCTGTCCCCCGCCTCCTCAGCCTTACCAGCTCCCTTCCCCAGCAGAGAGGAGATACAAATTCAAATAACAATGTAATAGTTAATTTAGGTTTACTTAAATGTCTGGGGGATGAAGACATAGTGTCAAAATAATTTTCTAAGTATTTAAAGATACATTAGAAAGTTACTTTTGATTTTATACGGAACAACTGGCTGAACTAGCATGCCTTTCACTTTTTAAGATTGGAATCATTTTATTTTTTATGACTTCACCCCGATTATTATATAATTTTTGTTTTGGTAAAGTATACATAGTATAAAATTTACCTTTTAACCATTCGAAGTGCATAGTTCAGTAGCATTAGGAACATTCACATTGTTGTACAACCAAACTCTAGAACTCCTGTCATCTCATATAACATCAGCTCTGTACCCATCAGAAAATAACACTCCATTCCCTTCTCCTCTCAGCACCTGGCAACCACCATTTTACTTTCTGTCTCCATGAATTTTTGCCTCCAGCCGCCTCATATATGTGGAATTATACAGTATTTGTCTCTTTGTGACTGGCTTACTTAACTTGGCATAATGTCATCAAGGTTTATCCGTGTTGTAGCATATGTCAGAATTTCCTTCATTCTTAAGGCTAAGTAATGTTGTAATGCACATATATACCATATTTTTTGATCTATTAATCTGTTGATGGTCAGTTGTGTTTCTTCCACCCTTTACCTTCTCATAGGTATACAAATATCCGTCCAAATGTTTGCTTTTGATTCTTTCTCCCAAAGTGGAATTTCTGGTCTTATGATAATTCTATTTTTAATTTTGGGGGAGCTGCCATACTGTTTTCCGAAGCAGTTTCACCATTTTACATTTGCCCCAGCAGTGCACAATGGTTTCAGTTTCTCCATATCCTTGACAACAATTGCTATATTCAGATTTTTTTTTTTAAAGTTATCCTAATGGGTGTGAGTAGGTATCCCATTGTGGTTTTGGTTTGCGTTTCCCTAATGATTAGTGAAGTTGAGCATCTTGCCATGCCCTTATTAGCTATTTGTATATCTTTGGAGATATTCTAGACCTCTTTTTTTTAATTTGTTTTTTTTAATCAAGTTATTTGTCTTGTTGTTATTGAATAGTAGGAGTTCTTTATATATTCTGGATAGTAACCCCTATCAGAAATATGACTGGCAAATATCTTCTACTCTGTTTCTCTTTTATTCTGTTGATGCATGAAATATTTTAATTTTTATACAGTCCAATTTATCTATTTTAATTTTCTTGCCTACAATTTTGGTATCATATCCAAGATATCATTACCAAACCCAATGTCACAAGGCTTTTCCCTATGTTTTCTTCGAAAAGTTTTAGCTCTTATGTTTAAGTCTGTCATCCATTATGAATTAGTTTTTGTATATGGTGTAAAGGTCCAACTTCATTCTTTTGTATGTAGATATCCAGTTTTTTTCAATGCCATTTGTTGAAATCTGTCCTTTTCCCACTGAATAATCATGAGACTTGTCAAAAATCTCTCTCTGTCTATATGTAATATAAACATATATACATATATACACACACACACACACACACACACACACACACACATATGTGTTTATTTCTGGATTTTAAACATTTTCCAACTTATTTTCAAATACACTTTCTTTTTTTAAAAAAAATACACTTGCTGCAGGGATGACAAATATGAGTATGAGTATTGGGAAATTGAAGTATACAAAAAATACTGCATCTAGTCTGGGGTAGATATTTTTTTGGGTAGCATCTATTAATTGGCACTAATTACATAGTAACTATAAAGTAAGTAACAACTCATTGGTTATTTAAGACATTGTTAAGTTAGATAAGTGACTAAATTAATAACTAGTGACAAGTTAACTAGTCACTAAATTATATATTGAACTATTTCCATTTTGTTACTTGTTTTCTGAGTGCTTTGTATATATTTTTCTCATCTTCTCCTTTACTAACTTCCCTCGTGTTTAGTTGTTGTTTTTGATAGCGACACAAATAGCAAATAGTAGGTGCTCTAAAATAATATATAAAAGAGCTGGCACTGGTCAATACAATAGGGGAACCACTATACACGTGTGGCTACTGAACAGCTGTAATGTAGTCAGTGCAACTAAGGAACTGGCTTTTTAATATTTTTAAGTTTTATTTCATTTTAATTAATTAAAATTTCAACACCAATTTAGTTCCTAATGGAAAATTTTAAGTATATTTGGAACAACTTGTGTATGTGAATCTTTTTTTTTCTGTGAATTTTATAAACTCTAAATTCAGATGAAATTTTCTGATGAAAATTTACCATCAAAATTGAGTTGTGGTATAAATGTAAAATAGAATTTCAAAAAAAATTAGTGAATAATAATGTACAATTAACTTTAAATATTGATTATATAAACAAATGATTTTTTTATATATTCAGTTACATAAGGTATATTTTTAAAATAATTTCACATTTCTTGTTTGCTTTTTAAAAGTAGTTATTAGAAATTTTAAAATTAGGCCTGGGTTTCAAATTATGTTTATACTGAAGAGCACTGATCTAAGACTTTCATCAAATTCCAGATCGAATACATTCCCTTTATGAAATTTTGTAATACCAGTATTTTCTATGTTAATAAGTATTTAATTCCTAGCTAACTTCTGACTTGAATCAAAGTATGAAGTCAGTAAGCTTGTTAAAGCAAGAAACTAATTGTGATATGTTTTGGAGAAAAGTGCATTAACGATCAACATATAAACCATTTTCTAGGAAAAATAATTTCAAAAATCCTTTCTCCTGGTTGCGGTGAATAATATCTTCATGATTTAAACTTATGGTGATTAAGAAGAAAGCTGAGTTAAGCATAGTTCAAATCTTTAAATGCATTTAATTGTGTATTAAAATTTCTTTTAAACTCATACTGCTGATTAATTGTTCACTAATATTAAAAGGTTTTTTTTACTGCTTTTTATTACATCATTAATGATATTTTATCTCTAAGATACAACTAAAAGAAGTATGTAAAGTGATTATTCAAGAAATTCTAATTCTGATTTTTCTTATATGTGTGTGTGTATATGTGTGTGTGTATGTGTGTGTGTAATGTTTACTTTTCTCCCTATGGGATCTTTGGTTTAAGTTTTTATATAAAAAATGGTTTTAATATTCCCTTAGTTATTTCATCTTGCACAATGTAGAGCAAACAGAGTAATCAAAGGAGGTTTTCAACTTTAGTTTGAAATATTCAACTTTTTGAAATTGGTGAAAACCATTTCATTTTGTCCATTTAGACAAATTAACTGTTAAATACAATAGGGTCAATATAAATTTATTTGTAATATAATGCATATAAATCTTTATAAAATGGCAACTAAAATCAAAATGTAGTCAACTGTTTCACCAATCAAATTTGTTAGTTCAGATGAAAATTATTTTACATAATACTTTCTTAAGGAAGGAAGCAGTGCCTTAAATTTCATTCTCAGATAAGCATCCTGAGTTGTTGAGTAACAGCATTTTGAATAGTGCTGGTCTGGAGTAAGAGACTTTCTACTGGAGGTCTTCAGAATTATACAGCTAGAAATTATGTGGGCTCAACCATCGTAGAAAGTGACTAAAGTCCATATAGAGCAACAAAATTAAGTTTAAACTTTTATGGTAGGACTTCTCCAAATCCTTCACTGAATGAATCTAACGCAAGCCAGTACTTCTACTTTTTTTTTTTTTTTTTTGCGGTATGCGGGCCTCTCACTGTTGTGGCCTCTCCCATGGTGGAGCACAGGCTCCAGACGCACAGGCTCAGCGGCCATGGCTCACGGGCCCAGCCACTCCGCGGCATGTGGGATCTTCCGGGACCGGGGCACGAACCCGTGTCCCCTGCATCGGCAGGCGGACTCTCAACCACTGCGCCACCAGGGAAGCCCTATGATGTTTTCTTTTTTAAAGAACAACAACAAAAACAATTTAAAGAAAATTTAAACTAAACTAGAGTGACCTTTCCTTTGGTGTCAATAATCTTAAAAAGAAAAGAAAATATTATTTCTAAGTGTCCCCTGCCTTACCTTTTCTCCTTTTCTCTTTTGCAGGAAGTGCTAGTTTAAAAAATAAAACTTCAAATAGCAAGATGAGAGAATAAAGATATTTTTAAAGCACTTAGAAAATTGCTAAATGTATGTAATTTAAATTTTAGGAGCAGCAAGGTAGAAAATGGGTCTTATAAAGTGTCATTATGGAAATGCTACATTCTGATTAGTTAACAGCTCTGATACTATTCTAGATTAGAACAAATTTAGGCAATTGAAACTTTTTCTGTATTATTAGAGAATTTCACTAGGTTTCCTAAGAGAAATTTCACTAAGCTTCTCTCAAGTGATTTAAAAATCACTTCCTTCTATTATTTATTTTCTGCAGTGCATAGCATGTACAACCTTCACTAACACTGACAGCGTCCATTTCTGTTATCTCTCTCACTCCTCAGTGATTTTCACTTTCCCCATATGTATTTACTCTCCCCTGATTCTTGATCTCTCATTTGGTTTATAATTTACTGTAAATGGCTCATCAGACACATTACAAATTTCTCTCCATGTATGTTATTTATTCAACCCTCATCTTTTATTTGGTAAGCAATAAAAAATTAAGTTCCAAATGAGAAAATATATATGAAAGTGTTGTAAGAGAAGGCAAGTGCTGTTAATGATACTGTTTATTATAATGTTTGGAAGGTTTATAATTTTGAAAAAATATATTTAACAAGAGTTGGCGACAGAGATCTAAGACTACATTTTTTTTTTTAATCTGTGAGGGTTTATAGTTATTATATTTCTAGGAAGGTAGGATCAATTCTTTAAATTATCCTAATCCAGTGTGGTGGGGAAAGAAAATCTGATCATATTCCTTCCTTAAAGACACTTCAAAAGACAGTGAGTAGTTACTTAATTTCTCATAAATATTTTCCTTTCCTTTAAATTATGCAAATGTTTTGATTTCTATTTAACAGATTAATTAATTTCAAGAATTTTATAACTGGAAAATATTTATACATTTTACTACAATGTTTAAGATGTGTGATCAAATCATGTCATGTCAAACCTTAGGAATCCTGAGTCACTAGATTCTTCTGCTCTTACGAATATAAGGGCTAGAAAGTATTTAGATAGATTGATACTTTTTATGATACCCATAGCCACATCAACTTCCTTCTTGGTGAAAATCTGATATATCAAGGAAGTAAATAGATTAAATGATAATTATTCAGCATATAGCCACATAAAGCAAACCAACTATGATAGAACTATATTTCTTATATTTTAATAGTTGCATCAGGTTGTTTATTTCTTCATATGAAACAGTGTCTGAAAGATATGCCCTCCCTCCATTCCTTTAGATACTCAAAAAAAGCTATCGATTCATAGATTCTAACAGAAGTCTGTAAAGTGAGATGACACTCCTGATTTATTAGTTCACATTTTGGCTTGACAATATAAGCATATATATAAAATTATAAAAATTGTATTAACTAAATTAATCATTGTTGGTTATGCACTAAAGCACCACTTCCAAAATACATTCCACATGTGCCAAAAAAGATCTTTTTTAGACTTTAACCAACATTTTGTATTCACACTTCCCTCACCTTTTGGTTTACTTTCTTTTATTTCTTTTTTCTTTTTGCATTTAATTTGCCATTAGATTCTTAAATCCGACAAAGGAAGAATATGACTTAGCAAAAACCAAAAAAAGAAAGTTCTTCTGACTTGGGGATGAAAACCTTAGCTAAATAGAAAATAATTCTAGGGAAATAAGGTAACAAGATTTTAGCAAGTGTAAGGATAGAACCCAAGTACCATGTCACAAGTTCTGTGCACTTGCTACACATGAATGTACATTTAGATTTATGTTTTCCAGGGCATGTGTAAAACACAATAACAAGACTGTCACCACCACTGCTACCACTTCAATCAGAAAGGAATTTTCTCTGCAGGTCTTCATAAAGAAGAGTTTCCTCAGCATCTTTAGAGAAGCATTTTCTAATGTTCCCTGTAACATTCTTTAAAACAAAATCTATAATTTATACTCACTTTATTTTGTTGAATTATATGACATCTTTGTGAGTCAACAAATAGTAGTTTGGGAAAAATTAATTAAAGAAAAAAAGAACAACATGGAAGTAATAAGTAAATAAGAAGATAAACGTTTATGCCATAGTATATTTTATCAGGGTTTTATTTAGATTAAGATATATCATGCCTTGAATTCAGACTTTGAGATTAAACCAGTATTATTTGTTTGATTCACATAAATGAGAAGAATCTTTCCTCTCTTCCAGAAAGTGTTATTATCAGAGCCATTCGATTCGTTTGCATTCTAAATTGTTTCTTTAGAATTCTTTGTAATCTCTATGTATGAACTGACATCAAATAATATTTTGTAGTAATATATTTATGCCTTAATATTATTGGTGAATTGTACATTGTTCTCTTCCTTTTACTCTGACATAATACAAAAGTATAATAATTCTATAGTTATGACTGAAATACTTTTTCAAATCTGAGTCAAAGTTACCAGTAACACTGACACATATAAAACAAAAAGTTACAGCTAACTTAAAAGTGGCTTTATTTTCACACCATATCAAGAATGCTATTTAACAAGAGAGAGTTGCCCAATAAAGCTGAATTTTTAAATTAGTATTAAATTTTTCTTAAAATGTTCTTTTTAAAAAAAATTAAGTCATCAATGTAGTATATTTACTAATTCCATAAGAATTAAAATACTTAAAAATTTATTTAGAAAACTGTTTAAGGACTTAATTTATATTTCCTATAACTTATATATAAAATATCTTTCTCACAAGAAGCTCCAGTTCCATTTACCATAAATTTAGATATACATCTACTGTGAATGGCCATTAGCACAAGCCTATCAATGTACCATAATCTGTTTTACCTTGGAGAAATTCACTCACATTTTAATACATAGTATTGTCTTACTGACATTTATTTTCTCTTTAGTTATAATACCTCAGTTTAAAATAAAGTTCAATTTTGAACCATATGCACACTTTCTGACATGTCTGGATTATTGCCTCCCAAAACAGGACATTTTCATTGTGTGTGAATATCACCAAATAGTTTTGAAATTGATATTTATAATTTAATAACTTCTTTATTAGTGTTTAATGTTAGATTTCATAAATTTATGAGGTAAACATAAGATGCAATGTTGGTTAATAATTCTCTACTTGTTCTCAGGGAAACACCAAATGTGGAATATTTTGAGTCAATTCTGATAGGTTTCCTTTTCATCTTATAATTCAGAATAACATTACAAAGATAGATCAATTTGTTCATAACAGTGGTTTACAGAGAATGTCATACTACAAAAATTGTATCTCTCTTTGGCATCATTGTGGTTTTGAATGGATTTTAAAGTTCTGTTCTGAAATTGCTGGTATCATTTTAATCATGTAAATGGTTTGAAAATAGTTCTACTAGGTAACCTCTGAAGACTCATGAAGACCAATGCATAACTATATAATAACCACATATTTTTAAATACTTTGAAATTGATGTCTGCAATCTCAGTATGATTTCAAATATTATATATTTGAGAAACAGTAATACACCTGACATTGATTTTGAGCTAAATATGTGCCAGACAAGTTTATAGGTGTTTAATATATCTAACACAATTAACCACCTCTATGAGGTAGTTAAGTATTCTTTTTCTATACTATAAATGAGAAAACTGAAGCCCAGAATGTTGCAATACTTGTGAAGTTTTCACACTTATATGTAGCAGAGTTGATACTTATTCCCAAGAAGCTGATGCCAGGGCCTAGACTCTTAATTACCCTGTTTGCTTATGTACAAATGCATATTATAGGAAAGATCTAAAATAACATTGTCTCAGTAAAATTATAAAAATAATATTAGATTATGAATATTAACATTGATATGGATTGATATGATCAACACAATCTTCTATTGTATGTCCATTTGTGTTCAAATTTTTTTACATTTTTCTGATTATCAAAAAATTCATATTTTATTTAAATAAATATAAACTTAGACAAAGACTGAGAGCATTATTTGCAATGTCTGTAAAGATGCTTAGTAAAAAAAAGTCACTGACTTCTAATATTGATGTTTTAAAACAAAATAGAGTCAGTTTCTTAACTGATTTACAAATTAATTGGAAATAAAAATATATGGGTAATATAAGGAAGCATAAGATTAAATAATTCAAATTAAAGTTCATATTGATTGCCTTTATAAGATGAAATTTCCAATTTTATCTTAATAGACTCAGTAATAAATATGCATAGGTACAAGAAACCTATAATACCATGGATTCAATGTCAACAGTATTTCTGATAAAATGTTGATTTCAAATGAAATTTCTCATTTGCCCTATTATTTTTATTTTGTTAAAATATACATAAAATTAACCATTTTTAAGTGTACAGTTCTTTGGCAATAAGTACATTAACATTGTACAATCATCATTATTCATCAGTATAACTTTTTCATCATCTCAAACTGAAATTCTGTACCTATTAAACAATAATTCCCCATTTCCTTCTCCTCCCTGACCCTATTAACGACTGTTCTATTTCCTGTCTTTACGAATTTGACTACTGTAAGTACCTTATATAAGTATATAGTGTAATCATACACCATTCGTTCTCTCGTGTCTGGTTTATTTCCCTTAGCATAATGCCAAGTTTCATTCACGTTGTAGTGTGTATCACAATTTCTTTCCTTTTTTTTCTTGCGGTACGTGGGCCTCTCACTGCTGTGGCCTCTCCCGTTGCGGAGAACAGGCTCCGGACGCACAGGCTCAGCGGCCATGGCTCACGGGCCCAGCCGCTCCACGGCATGTGGGATCTTCCCGGACTGGGGCACGAACCCGTGTCCCCTGCATCGGCAGGTGGACTCTCAACCACTGCACCACCAGGGAAGCCCTCTTTCCTTTTTAAGGCTGAATAATATTGCATTGTATGTATATACCACATTATGTTTTATCTGTTCATCCATAGATTGATCAAATGAAACTCTCAAGTAAAATGGAATTATTTCCCCCAATATGCATATACTTAGAGAATTTCATGCTATTGATTTAACAATACATTTCTTATTCAGTCAATGTGTTCACAGTTAATTCATTATATAAAAGACAGTCATGAATTTCTGATCAAAGTACCTGGAAGACTCAGGAAAGCATATATTTTCCAGAGAATGATGCTTTTAGAAGCCTCTCTTACAGCCCTATGAAGTCTGCTAGGTCACAAAGTACAGGGAAAGATCAGCAGACAAGTGACATCATTAAAATTAAACACTTCCTTTAGGAATCATTTATAATTGTGCTTTGTTTCTGTTTAGACTCTCTCTGAACATTCAACTTTCAAATTCTTTTAAAAGACTTAAGAATACTTACAATGTTTGAAGCATTTTACTATACCTGGAAATACAATTTAGCAAAGAAAGAGACATTGTAATTGAGCAGGGCCCTGTGGGGCCTTCCTGGGACAGACACCCCCGCACCCCCCCATGCCCTCTACCTGCCTCTTGTTTGTAGAAAAGCTTTAGTCTCCCAGTCAGTCCTCCCCTGAGTCACAAAAGGCTGGCTTAAGAATTAATGACTGAAAGAAGGAGGAAGAGTAGGAGGACACTGGGCCCACATCCCCTCATGAACACACCAAAACTGCAACAACGTATTGAGTGACTCTGGCTGAGATTGACTTGGGGACTTGCAAGATGGCTCTTCTACAGCCAAGCTGTAATAAAAGATCCATACACAGCCTGGTAGGAGGGGAAGAGATGTGATCTGGTCAGGATCTGCACCCCTAGCAGGGAACACAGAAGAGAAAGGAGAGATCACAGGCTAGAGGATCCTCTCTGTGGAGAGAGAGGTTAAAGCCATATATTAGGCACCCCAGCCCAGGGGTCCAACACTGGGCTGTAAGAAACCTAGACTCCATTCTTGAAGAGCACTCACATATTTGCTTGCTCCCAGTCACAGCACCACGGCAGCAGACTGAAAACTGTCTGGAGTTCTGGCTTGTTTGCTAGGACTACATCATGCCACCCAGTCTGCATCAGGCTCCTGCTAAAGCCCCTCTGGTCCCGACACTGCTCTCTACTAAGACAGAAGCTGCAATTACCAACGAGAGTGCGCATACTTGGAGAGAACAGAGCCAGCCCTCCATCTGATCAGGGCAGAGGCGGCCATTGAGAGCTCGCACACCCCTGTACACACTCTGGAGGGAGTGAAGCTAGCTCCAGGGTGGAGACTGCCATCTCTGGAGCATGCTCATCCCTGTACACAGTTGGGAGGAGGTGGGACCAGCTCAGTGGTATGGCATCCACATCTCTGGCTCTGACCCAGCCTCCAACCTAAGAGAAACCCAACACCCTAAGGGTCCTTCTCCAGGGACTTGGGTCCCATTCCTGCCCCCAATAGGGCACTAATGGCTGTTGAGAATAGGAGAAGCACTGGCTTACACCTGGCTCTGGCTCTAGGCCCTCCAACTTCACCCTATCTCCCCAAAAAGTAGTGGATGCCAGCATACCCTGGGAGAAATGCAGCCCATACTCACTTCAGATCCAGCACTTGCATCAAAGCTACTGGGCACACGCAGATTGATAGAGATTTTCCCACATAAGAACATGATCTAACAACCATGACAGGTAATTGTTTCACCTAATTTGACAGAGATAGAGAAAGTTAAACAAAATGAGAAGACAAAGGAATATGTTTCAAATGAAGGAACAAGAAAAAAACCTGAAAATACCATAATGAAACAGAAATAAATAATTTGCCTGTTAAAGAGCTCAAAACAATACTAATAAGAATACTAATTGAACAGGGGAAAAGAATACGTGAACACTGTGAGAATTTTAACAAAGAGCTAGAAAATATAAAAAAAGCAATCAGAGCTACAAAAGTACAATAACAGAAATGAAAAATACTCTAGAGGGGAATTAACAGCACATTAGGTGATACAGAAGAATATATAAATGATCTGAAAGATAGAATAGAGAGAATGGGTAGAAAATGTATTTGATGAAATTATGATGGAAAACTTCCCAAATCTGAAGAAGGAAACAAATATCCAGGAATGGGAAGCACAGAGATTCCCAAACAAGATAAACCAAAAGAGAACCACACCAAGATATTTCATAATTAAAATGGCAAAAATTAAAGATAAAGAGATAATTTTAAAGGCAGCAAGAGAAAACCAGAGTCACATACAAGGAAAACCCCCATAAGGCCTTCAGCTTATTTTTCAGGAGAATCTTTGCAGGCCAGAAGGGAGTGGCATGATATATCCAAAGCCTTAAAAGGGAAAAACCTACAGCCTCTGATAGTCGACCCAGCAAGGTTATCATTAAGAATAGAAGGAGAGATAAAGAGCTTCTCAGACAAGCAAAAAATGAGTTCATCAATGCTAAACCAGCCTTAAAAGAAGTGTTAAAGGGTCTTCTGTAAGTGAAAAAGAAAAGGCTACAAGAAATAAGAAAATATTAGAATGGAAAAATTCCACTGGTAAAGGTAAATATATAAGAAAGGCTATGGATCAACAATTTAAATAGGTTAGTACAAAGACAAAAATTGTAAAATCAATGATAACTACAATAAATGGTTAAAGGATAGATACAAAGATGTTAAATATGACATCAAAAACACAAAATGTTGGGGGATAGTAATAAATGTATATCTTTTAGAATGTGTCTGAATTAATTGGCTATTAGTTTAAAAGAAGCATATATAGTTATAGGTCAACATATATGAACTCCATGGTAACCACAAATCAAAAACCTACAATAAATACACAAAAACTAGAAAAGAAAGGAACACAAGCATGCTGCTAAAGAAAATCATCAAACCACAAGGGAAGAAACTAAAAGAAGAAGAAAAGAACAGAGAAGAACTACAAATGCAACCAGAAAACAAGTAACAAAATGGCAATAAGTACATACCTACCAAAAATCACTTTAAAAGTCAATGGACTAAATGCTCCAATCAAAAGACATAAGGTAGCAGACTGGATTAAAACACACACACACACACACACACACACACACACACACACACACACACACACACACACACAAGACCCATCAATATGCTGCTTAGAAGAGACTCACTTCAGAGCTAAAGACACACAGACTGAAAGTAATGAAATGGAAAAAGGTATTCCGTGCAAATGGAAATGACAAGAAAGCTGGGGTAGCAATACTATTATCAGACAAAGTAGACTTTAAAACAAAGTTTATAATAAGAGACAAAGTAGGGTGTTATATAATGATAAAAGAATCAATACAGGAAGAGGATATAATGTTTGTTAACATACATGCCCCTAATATAGGAGCACCCAAATATATAAATAAAATATTACAATACATAAAGGGAGAAATTGACAATAATACAATAATAGTAGGGGACATTAACACCCCACTTAATCAATGAACAGACCATACAGACAGAAATTCAATAAGGAAACTGTGGCCTTAAATTACAGATTAGACAAGATGGAATTAAGAGATACTTACAGGATATTCCATCCAAAAACAGCAGAATATACTTTCTTTTAAGTGAACATGTAACATTCCCCAGGACAGATCACATGATAGGCCACAAAATCAAGTCTCAACAGATTTAAGAGGACAAAAGTTGTATCAAGCATCTTTTTTGACCACAATGGTATGAAACTTGAAATCAATTATAGGAAGAAAAATGTTAGAACATAAACACATGGGGACTGAAGAACATGCTCCTAAAAAAAAATGAGTCGACAAAGAAATCAAAGAGGAAATCAGAAAATACCTTGGGACAAATAAAAATAAAAACACTACTTTCCAAAATCTATGAGAAGCAGCATAAACAATTCTAAGAGGGAAGTTTCTAGCAATATAGGCATATCTCAAGAAACAAGAAAAATCTCAAATAAACAAGCTAACCTAGCACTAAAGGAATTAGGAAAAGAACAAACAAATCCCAAAGTCAAAAGAAGAAAGGAAATAATAAAGATCAGAGAGGAAATAAATAAAATAGAGACCAAAAAAAAATAGGGCTTCCCTGGTGGCGCAGTGGTTGAGAGTCTGCCTGCCAATGCAGGGGACACGGGTTCATGCCCCGGTCCAGGAAGATCCCACATGCCGCAGAGTGGCTGGGCCCGTGAGCCACGGCCACTGAGCCTGCGTGTCCGGAGCCTGTGCTCTGCAACAAGAGAGGCCACAACGATGAGAGGCCCGCGTACCGCAAAAAAAAAAAAAAAAAAAAAAATAGAAGAGATAAGTGAAACCAAGAGTTGCTTTTTTGAAAAGATAAACAAAATTGATAAGCCTTTGGCCAGGTCATTAAGAAAAAAGTGAGAGAACCTAAGTAAAATAAGAAACGAAAGAGGAGAAATTGTAAACGATATCACAGAAATACAATTAGAATAATATGAACAGTTATATGCCAAAAATTGGACAAGCTAGAATGGATAAATTCCTAGAAACAAACCATATTCCATGACTGAATCAGGAAGAACTAGAAAATTAAAACAGTCCAATTACTGGTGTTGAAATTGAACCAGTAATCAAAAAACACCCAGCAAACAGAAGTCCAGGACTAAAGGGCTTTACCAGGGAATTCTATCAAACATTTAAAGAAGAGCTAATAACTATTCTCAAACTATTCCAAAAGACTGAAGCACTCCCAAATTTATTCTACAAGGCCACCATTACGTTGATACCAAAACCAGAGACAATACAAAAAAAGATAATGGTAAGCGAATATCCCTGATGAATACAAATACAAAAATCCTCAACAAAACATTAGCAAACTGAATTCAACAATATATAAAAAAAGATCATATATCATGATCCAGTGGGTTCAATATCTGCAAGTCAATCAATGTGGTATACCACATTAACAAAAGGAAGGATAAAAATCATATGATCTCTATAGATGCAGAAAAAGCATTTGACAAAATTCAACACCAATTCATGATTAAAAACTCTCAGAAGTTGGTATATAGGAACTATATCTCAACATAATAAAGTCCATTTACAACACACCTACAGCTAACATTATACTCAAGGTTGAAAAGTTGAAAGCTTTTCCTATAAAATCAGGAACAAGGATTCCACTTTTGCCATTTCGATTAAATGTAGTATTGGAAGTCCCAGCCACAGCAATCAGACAAGAAAAAAAGAAAACATCCAAATTGGAAGGGAAGAAGTAAAACTGTCATTATTTGCAGATGACTAATAAATACTATAAATAGAAAACCCTAAATTACCTACACCATAACTAATAAAATGAATAAACAATTTGTTTACTGAATTTCAGTACAGCTGCAAGATACAGGATTAATACAGAAGTCTGTTGCTTTTCTATACATCAGTAAACTATCAGAATGAACTATCAGAATGAGAAAGCAAGAGAACAATCCCGTTTATAATCACATCAAAAAGAATAAAATATCTACGAATACACTGAATTCATACAACATAATATCAAAAAAACAAACAATCCAATTAAAAAATTGGCAGAATATCTGAATAGACATTTTTCCAAAGAAGACATACAGATCGCCAACAGACATATGAAAAGATGTTTAACACCACTAATCATGAGGGAAATGCAAATCAAAATCAAAATGAGATATCACCTCTCACCTGTCAGAATGGCTATTGTCAAAAAGACAACAAATAATAAATGTTGGCAAAGATGTGGAGAAAATTAACTCTAACTCACTATTGATGGGAATGTAAGTTGGTAAAGTCACAATGGAAAATGGTATGGAGTTTCCTCAAATAATTAAAATAGAACTACCATATGAACCAGCAATTCTACTCCTGGGTATGTATCTGGAGGAAAAAACAAAAACAAAAACACTAATTTGTAGAGACACGCACTTCAAGTTCTATAGCTGCATTATTCACAACAGTCAAGATTTTGAAGCAATGTCAATAAAAATAATAATGTTAGAGTAGCAACGATTACACAGATATGCATTTTCTCTTTTAATACACTCTGTTTTTAGGGCAGTTTTAGGTTCACAGCAAAATTGGGTGCAAGGTACAGAGATATCTCATACATACCCTAGCCCCAAACATTCACAGCCTCCCTTGTTATCAGCATCCCCACTAGAGAGGTACATTTGTTAAAGTGGATGAACTTATATTGACACATCATAATCACCCAAAGCCCATAGTTTACATTAGGATTCACTCCTGGTGTTGTATGTTCTATGGGTTTGGACAAATGTTTAGTGACATGTATCCATCATTACAGTACCATGCAGAGTAGATTCACTTCCCTAAAAACCCTCTGTGCTCCACATATTTAATCTTTTCCTCCTCCAAATCCCTGGTAACCAATAATGCTTACATAGTTTTGCCTTTCCAGAATGTCATATAGTTGGAATCATATAGCCTTTTCAGATTGGCTACTTTTAATTAGTAATATGCATTTAAGGTTCACCCATGCTTTTTCATGGCTTGATAGCTCATTTCTTTTTAGTACTGAATAATATTCCATTGTCTGAATCAACCGCAGTTTATTTATATATTCACCCACTGAAGGACATCTTGGTTGCTTCCAAGTTTTGGCAATTATGAATAAAGTTGCTATGAATATCCATGTGCACGTTTTTGGGTGGACATAATTTTTCAACTGCTTTATGATTGCTGGATCCTACAGTAAGAGTATGTTTAGTTTTTTAAGAAACAACCCAAATATCTTCCAATGTGGCTGTATAATTTTTCGATTCCCATCAGCAATAAATGAGAGTTCCTGTTGGTCCACAGCCTTGCAAGCATTTAGTGCTGTTAGTGTTTTGGATTTTGGTCATTCTAATAAGTGTTAAGTGTATTTCAGTGTTGTTTTAATTTGAGTTTTCTTGACGACAGAGGATATGGAGAGTCTTATACTTATTTTCCATCTGTATATCTTATTTGGAGAGGTGTCTATTAATGGTCTTTGATCTATTTTCCCATAGAGTTATCTTCTTATTGTTAAGTTTTAAGAGTTCTTTCTATACTTTGAATAACAATCCTTTATCAAATGTGCCTTTTGGAAATATCTTCTCCAAGTCTGTGGCTTGTCTTCTTACACCCTGACTTTGTCTTTCACAGAGACGTTTCTAAGTTTAATGAAGTCTAGTTTACCAATTCCTTCTTTCATGGATCATGCCATTTGTCATACCTAAAAAGTAATCACCATACCCCAGGTCATCTAGGTTTTCTCCTACCTTATCATCTAAGGGGTTTATAGTTTTTTTTTTTTTTTTTTTTTTTTTTGCGGTACGCGGGCCTCTCAACTGTCGTGGCCTCTCCCGTTGCGGAGCACAGGCTCCGGACGCGCAGGCTCAGCGGCCATGGGTTACGGGCCCAGCCGCTCCGCGGCACGTGGGATCCTTTCGGACCGGGACACGAACCCGTATCCCCTGCATCGGCAGGCGGACTCTCAACCACTGCGCCACCAGGGAAGCCCGGGTTTATAGTTTTGTGTTTTACATTTAGAACTGTGATCCACTTTGATTTAATTTTTGTGAAAGGTGTAACATCTACGTCTAGATTCTTTGCTCCATTGTATTGTCTTTGCTCCTTTATCAAAGATCACTTGACTATATTCATGCAGGTCTTTTCTGGACATTCTGTTCTGTTCCATTGATCTATTTGTCTATTCTTTGACCAGTACTACACTGTTTTGATTACTATAGCTTCATGGTAAGTCTTGAAACCAAGTAGTATCAGTTCTCCAACTTTCTTCTCCTTCAATATTGTGTTGTCTATTCTGCATCTTTTGCCTCTCTACATAGACATTAGAATCAGTTTGTTAATATACGCAAAATATGTATGAAATGCTTGTATTTTGATTTGGGTTGCATTTAGTTTATGTCAACTTGGGAAGAATTGACATCTTGACAATTCTGAGTCTTATCATGAATATGGAGATACCTCTCCATTCATTTAATTTGTCTTTGACTTCATTCATTGCAGCTTTGCAGTTTTCCTCATACAGATCTTGTGTATATTTTGTTAGATTTATTATGAAGTATTTAATTTTGGGGGGCGCTAATATAAACAGTATTGTGTTTTTATTTCAAACTCTACTTGAAATAATGATTGACTTTTTTGTATGTAAACCTTGTGTTCTACAACTTTGCTATAATCTATTAGTTTCAGGAGCAATTTTGCCAATTCTTTCAGATTTTACACATAGACAATTATGTCATCTGTGAACAAGGACAGTTTTATATCTTCCTTTCCAAATGTATAACTTTCATTGCCTCTTCTTGTTTAATTCCATTAGCTAGGACTTCCAGTACAATGTTGAAAAGCAGTGGTAAGAGGGGACATCCTCACCTTGTTCCTGATCTTAGTGGGAAAACATTGAGTTTCTTGCCATTAAGCATGCTGTTAGCTGTAGATTTTTATAGACATTCTTCATAAATTTGAAGAAGCTCCCCTCTATTCCTAGTTAACTGAGAGTTTTTATCATAAACAGATCATGGATTTTGTCAAATGCTTTTTATACATCTACTGATATGATAGTGTGATTTCTCCTTTTTTTAGCCTGTTCACATGACGGATTATATTAATTGATTTTCAAAGGTTGAACCCAGCTTGTACACTTGGGACAAATTCTATGTGCCACAGTTTTGTGAAAATATCATACATATGCATATATATATATATATATATATATATATATATATATATACACACACACACATACAGTGTAACAGAAAAACAATTATAGGTATTTAGAGGTATTTAATAAAAATTATAAATGAGATTATGCTGAAATAAAAACTAGCTGAAGTAAGAATATAATATGTCAATGAGACAAAAAATAGGAAAGGAATAAAGTACTGTTACTAGAATTATAATTTTGCTGAAATTGGTATAGATTCACAATTTTCACTGTGAATAGTGAATAATGAAATAAATGTGAGCTAGATATAAAAGTCCTCCATAAAACTTTCCAGAGTATTAGAAATGAAGTGAAATTCACTGAGTTACACATATATATGAATTATTTTTAAAATGTGAAAAGATGATGAAAATGCTCTCTCATCAAGTAAGATATGACCTCTTGAAACAGACTTTTCCAAAATAATTTATTTGTGAAATGTTTGTTCTTTTTACCCTTTTCCCATTTGTTCTTTGATCCTGCCACAAAAGGAAACACATTCTCACAGTGCTTCAATTCATAGGGCTTCTAATCAGCATAGATTCTCTGATACAGAGATAGCTGAAAGTTATACCTAAAGGCCTTAATACCACAGCATTCATTTACATAATTCCTCACTGGGATAAATTCTCTTATGAAGAATAATACAGATAACATAATTTTTTCCACATTCTTAACTTTCATAAAATTTCCCTCTACATTACCCACAGTGCTCACATTTGAACTGTTTCTCCCCAGTACTACTAATGGGTCGTTCAGTAAGGTATAAACCCTTGACAAATGTCTTTCCACGTTCCTTATATTCATATAGTTTCTTACTATTGTTTCTTCCCTGATGTTGAGTAAGTCACGAGTCTTGTGGAAAGGGCTTCCTACATTCATTATATTCACTGGAATTTTCACCTGGATTAGTCCTCAATTTAAAAAATAAATACCTAAAAAATGATGTTTCTTGAGTTTTAGGGTTTATCATCCATGTACATAATCCAAATATAAGTAAATTATATGTGCAGACTATATATATGGCTATACTCTGTCCATTCATAGAGTTGCTCACCAGGTGACTCTGCTTTTGAATAAGTCTGAGCCGTAAATAAAGTTATTTTTACATTTCTTAACAGAGCATTTCCTTCATTATTCATACCTGGATATAAAATAAAGGCTGTGTGCTGAAAGTGAGCATGTATTATTAGGTGAATATTACATGCTTAAAATATCCTCTTGAGATGTTTTTCTGTTTTTCAAATTGGATATTTTATTTCTAATAACATCTTCAGCCAGGAAATTCACACCCATGTATTCTAATGTTTCCATCCTTCCATTATTTTTCATTTGAATGATCCTATTTCATCTATCTCAGTTCTATAAGATAATTTATTGGCCTTATACCTTGATTCCTAGTCTGAGTGTAGGTTTCTTGTCAGTTTTGTGTTCTCCATCCAAGACTCCTACCCTTACTCCAACAAAGGGATGAATAATGCAAATGTCAGAAAGGATGAATTCATTAAAATTTCTGTTTAAGAGAAAAAATTGTGGATGGAGGCTGTTATTTATTAAAATGTTACAATTTCAGGGAAGGTTTGATCTGCAAAGAATTTGAAATATAAAGTCTCATTAAAAGCAAGCATCTTAAGTTCTGTGTACAGCCCTCTGTGGTCACACCACTGAAAAATGACTTGACTATGAATCATGTTGTTATATTTTCAAGAGATGATCAGTTTTATTCTAGGCCCTTAAAAAAAAATCCTGAGAACTCAGAGCCTCACGGTACCCTATGTGTTATATGGCTTCTGTGGTGGGGTTATACTCTCATTTTAAATGATAGGAAACTGATACTATGAGATCATAAAGACCATCAAATTAGAGGAAGGACTCGTATTCTAAAGTTAAAGACTGATGTCCCATTCAATAATACTTGTGTAATTGTCTCTTGGCTTTAAATAAATATATAAATATATATATTGATATATATTTGATAAATATATATTGATTTATAAATCAATATAAATATATATTGATATATATTTGATAAATATATCAAATAATGCCTAAATAAACACAGTATTTCTCCTTTCCAACCAACCATCATGTGCTTTAGGTTCTATTCTTTTTTACTTAATCTCTCGATTTAGGATAATACTTAAAAACATGTTTTTGTTTGTTTGCTTGGTTGGTTTTAAATCGTGTATTTGGCAAAAATTAATCTTATCGTTTTATCTCACAATGTATCTTGTTAAATTTATTTCTTTAGGTATTTATTTTCTTGTATTTTTAATCATGTGTTGAGAATAGAAATGCTAAAGATATAGAAGAGGTATGATTTTAAAAGTCATACACAACACAAGATAATATTCAATAACTTTTACCACTAGAAGTTAATTTTATCTGCTCATGAATAATTTTTTTTTTCTTTAAAAGAATGCAAAACACTTGACAAGGGACCATCAACAGAGTGCTCCTAAATCACATTCATCTGAAAAATGCTCTTTGAACAGCATGTAGCCCAACAGTCTTCTACACCCTTAAAAACTCTTCCCCTAATTTTATTAATTTGGGGAGGCAAGAAGAAATGACCATTTCATTCAAAGTAATTAGCCTTTGAATTCACAGCTTGAAAATCTAGATTGATAATATACTATGGTTTGCCAGCTAGGTTACCAAACTTGTGTAGATGGCTAATCAGGACTAAATAGGTTAACAATTTCTAATTTACTGAAAGAGAAAAAGTCTCTCAGAAGAATGACATCACTTTTGAAATAGCACTGTGACATTATGAGTTGTTAGGTTAAAATAACCCCCAAAATAAATATCTGTGAATAGCAGCTGATTGCTGTATCCAATGCTACAGAAAGTTACTGTCCACCTTTAGTGTTTTCTTTGCAGATCAAACCTTCCCTGAAATTGTAACATTTTAATAAATAACAGCCTCCATCCACAATTTTTTCTCTTAAACAGAAATTTTAATGAATTCATCCTTTCTGACATTTGCATTTGTCTTTAAATGCCAGAAGATAACAGAGTTTTAATCATTCCAAATAGCTTTTTAATTATAGACCTAATTACTTTTGCAGAAGGTTAAGCTCCATAAACAGGAATAAAACTGTTTGCTTGCACTTTGTATGAAGAAGGATGTTGTGCTCTTGAGTTAGGTATTTGGTAAATTTATTTGGTCAGTTTTATCTGACTTTTTCAGTGAAAGAAGAGAGTTGAGTTTTAGTAGAATTTGACATCATGCACTGTGAATCAAGTAATGTTATTTTAATTAATTATAGAATCAGAGATGGAGTAAGAGACACTGTACATGAGAAATAGCATTATTAGTAACTGCTAGCTCCAGCTTCCACAGCTGCACCAGAAGCATTGGTATTTCAGTCCCCAGGAAGCAAGAGGTTGTTGTCTTTAGTGTTCATGAAATAATTTACTGCTATAAAGTTCTTGGCAATAAAGAGAATTACTATTTTGGAGGTGTGTTCTGAGTGAGGGCTGGACTATGACTTTTAGAGAAAACAAAATCTACTAAATTCTTATTTGGGTAGTTGTTAAATACTTGTTTTTCTCTTGCGTGCTTCCCATTGCCAGGCTCAAATGAGTGATTTTTGAGTGTATGGTATCACAGAAATAAGAAATTTGTAGTATTCAGTCATCCTATTTAACTTATCCAAAAGGTTATATGTGAACGTTGAGAAGGAGCCCCAAATAGGATCATTTTTGCAAGTTATGCATTCTCTTTTATGAAGAAATGCCAGAATTGTTTATATATTCCTATTTACTGTAGGTAAAAATGGTCAAAGTTCGTGACAATTTGATTGTTCACATCACTATAGAATATATTTTCACATTTCTCAGACTTATTATGCTGCAACAGACAGACAAAAAGAAAAAAAAGACCAATATCATACTGACACTAAAATCCACTAAGAACAATCAAGAACCCATTAGTTGGGCAACTATGTTTAACAAAGAGTGTCTGTTTGGCTAGTTGAGTTCACTCCCTATCCCCATCGAATTCTGCAAACCAGATATGACTCCTGGTCTCTGAGGGAGGAAGTTGTGGTTACAGGAGATGCTCTATAGTCACTGACATTTCAAGGTTGGAGAAGAATGGAGTTTCCATTGCTGGGGATCACAATTCACATGAGGAGAATGAGACCATTTAAGATGGAGTCAATTGAACAATGTTTGTAGATGACTGGTAAGTACACTCTTGTGGAGGTTTTTCTAAAGATTAATTGTACGCCTTTCAACATAAAGATTTCTCCGTTCAGCTTAGTTAACCCAGCTTTTATTGCTTGCCCTCCATATATCAGACCTGTGTCATGTGTTTGGGATAAAACAAGAGTAAGTAGTATTTCTGCTTGAGGCTTCTTGCAGTCTGTTCTGCAGAAAAATTAATTATGAGGCACAAAATGTTAATGATGGACTAGGCATAGAAGCATAGAATATGGATGTGGTCTGAATTGGGGGTTCAGGTAAGGCTTCCTAGAAGAGCTGATTCTAGGGCTCTCCCTAGAATAACTATGAGTTATCTAAGTGAAATTGGTCGGTATCTCCTGACACAGAGGAAGCATTAGCAAAAAATGGAAAACTTGAATCATCAGTGTCATGTGCAAGTGAGATATTGTTGCATGGGGCAGAGTATGGAGTGAGAGACAGAAAGAACAAGCAGATGAACTTGTAAAAGTAGGGCGTTGCTAGATGAGGAGTTTTCTAAGTAAGGCCAAGAATCCTGTTCCTTCTCTTGCAAGGATAGAGAGACACTGAAGAAATGTAGTCTAGAGAAGAATATCATGGGATAAAGAAGATTTTTATTTTAGATATATTTATCTATGAGAGGCACTGGGTTGTGTTCACTTATTTGAGATGTTATAGTGTTCAATTCCTACCTCGAGTAATTATTGGTTGTGTAACATCAGGTGAAGTAATTATTTTTTTCAATTTTAATTTTACTCATCAGCAAAATTAAAAACAACATTTCTAACCTCAAAATTCCAAGGATTAAATGTTATAATCCTTTTGAGTAGTTGGCACATGGTAATAGGTAATAATAACTAGTAAGTTTATTTTCTTTCTTTATCTGAATAATGGTTAATCTATGAAGAAATTATTTTTAAATTGAGGAAAATTTCCTTGCTATTTAAAATAATAGGGCTTACATTACACAAGATATAACAAACAAACCCAGATGTATTAAAGATTTAATATGAAAGTGAAAAAAACCAAAAATCCCTGTAAGACTATCAGGAAAAAAAAAAAATGTAGGCGATAGATAGAATTATAACTCTGTAGTAGAGAAAAATTTCTTTAAATAAAGCACCAAACCAAAATAGGGGAACAAATTCATGATATCAAAATTAAATGATATGGCATGAATAAAATTTAACAAACAAATGAATATTAAGTGAAATATTTGCAATATGAATAACCATTAAAAGATTATTATCTGATGTATATGGAATTCCTGAGAAGTTGCAAGAAAACTCAGTCAATTTCATAAGGAAATGAGCAAGTCAAATTAATAAGTACCAGGAAGGAAATCTCATTGTCTGATTAGCATATGAAGTGATGTTCAAGTTCTTAGTAATAAAAGGAAGCAAAAAAAAAAGTTTTTAGTTTTGCTCATCTTTTGGAACAATAATATTAAACAAAAGATGATAACAGAAGAAACCTTAAACAATATGTACTGTAGGAATATAATGTTGGGAAAAATAGATATATTTTAATCAGGTTTACTGTGCTCATATTATATCACTCAGAAATTTTTCTTCCAAATACATATCCAGAGAAACAAAGAAGTATGCACAAGGAAGCTCATTACTGCAAAATTCATCACAGCAAAATAATGGAAACTACCCACATGTCCATCAACTATTAAAAAAAACTGAATAAATAAAATGTGTAACATGCTAACTATGAAAACCATATAGCAGTTACAAGGAAGAAATTAGATAAGCATGTACCAATATTTAAATATTTAATATATATATTGTATTCTGTGAAAAATGTAAGATACAACATATCATTTATGGAAATAAAAAAGTGACTTGTGACAGAGGATAATGAGATTACAGCTAAAACATAAATGAACAATGATATAAAAACAAAAGCCAGACATCTTATAGAACAATGATGAAATTATACCACTATCTTAATATTATAATCTAATTTTGTGAATCTGAGGCCCAAAATGAAGAGGAAAAGTAAGTGTAAGTAAAATATACCTTGGATTTATTTATAAAATAAACATATGAAGGAGCTAGAAAAATATTATAAAAACAAGTTTTATACCACATGTAAATTCTTCCAAAACTTTGATAGTAGTATGCAAGAATTAAGAAAAAAAGGTCAAAGAGAATAGTATTTTAGTAAGAACACGTTAGAAAAATTAAAGCACAAAGTATATGAACAGCAACAGAAAAGCATACTGGACAAAAGCTAGTTAGGAAGCTAGTCTCACTGATGGCAGGTAATTAATCTAACCAGTTTCTAATCACGACACTATTTACAATTCCTAGAACTAGAAGGACATGGTATTGTGCTATGATACCCTATTTATAACACAAATAGATTTGGCCAGGCCACTGACAGACCTATTGGCAACTTGGAAGAGTAAATAGTGAATCTCTGAGTAGTTAAAGTTGGCTTTTCATCTTGATGCCTTTTAATTTATGTCTCCTATATGTATATAGAAATAGCTCATGCCAAATTCTTGACAGTGGAATAATAATTTGGTTGAAGATAAAAATGAAGTTTCTTCTGAATTACTTTTTTTTTTAAAAGAAATTTATCTATCTATCTATTTATTTATTTATTTATGGCTGCATTGGGTTTTCGTTGCTGCTCGCAGGCTTTCTCTAGTTGCAGCAAGCAGGGGTTACTCTTCTTTGTAGTGCGCGGGCTTCTCATTGTGGTGGCTTCTCTTGTTGCGGAGCTCGGGCTCTAGGCTCGCAGGCTTCAATAGCTGTGGCACACAGTCTCAGTAGTTGTGGCTTACAGACTCTAGAGCACAGGCTCAGTAGTTGTGCATGGGCCCAGTTGCTCCGTGGCGTCTGGGATCTTCCCGGACCAGGGATTGAACCCATGTCCCCTGCAAAGGCAGGCGGATTCTTAACCACTGTGCCACCAAGGAACTCCCTGAATTAGACTTTTAATAAGAATTTTAGAAGGGATTCAATGTAGCACAGGAAACATGCTCAGAGTCTTTAAATTATTCAAAGCACATTCATGTCTCCCTAAATTGCACATAATCGGTGTTTACAGGAAGGCAGAGGCAGATGGAGCAAACTTAGTGTACCATAATCCAAAGTAAAGTAGATGAGCCCATGCTCATACTAACTGTAAGGATGTGAAAGATTCATTGTTACAGAAGATAAAATTAATCCATTCAAAGCAGTGAATACATAAAACCAGGTATCGTCTGGACATTTAATACATATTTAATCAAAATATCTGATTTGTTGGGCTGGTAAATACAGTTCTTTAGTTATCACAGTGTGAAGAAGGGAATGAAAATTTTGTGTTTGCTAATGGATATTTGAGTGCCTGATAAATAAGAGACTTTCCAAGGGCAAAGACACATGGCTACATTAAGTTATTGTCCAATTAAATTCACATACTTATAAAATGTTAAAATGAGGAAACTTTTAAAAGAACATCAGTGATTGCACACTTGGATTTTTCAGCGCAGTTCAGAATGAAGTATTTTATAGAGAGAAAGAGTAGCCAAATTTGGTAATTTTTCTTGGTTTGGCAGCCTATGTGTAATGAAAATACCATCTTACAATTAGAACACTTGGCATGTAATATGATGGCATTGCTTTTTGCATTGCATACTTCAGAATAATCTAATTATTCTAACTCAATTTTATAATGATTTCTTTTTTTGCAAATAGCATGAGCCAGGATTTATTCCTCATATGCAATGTTATTAAGACTAACTTATCAGATAGTTTTTATAACTAAAATTTCAGGTCATTTAAATCTTAAAAAAAGTAATTATACTCAGATACCAGAAATCTGGCTTTAAATCCCCAATTACATGAGAAATGGATTTTATAATGTGTAAAATATAGCCATATTTCTGTGTAGAGTGTCATTTTAGTGACTAGTTTTGATGGATATTTGGAAATATTCCAACACATTTTGTATATGTTTTGCTTACTTGAGGGAAAATATTTATAACTGTTTTTTAAATGCATAGAAACTGGAAAGTAAGGTTCTAATCATGTCACCATATTTAGAAAACAGGTTAGTTTTTCCTCAGGATGACCCTAAAGGAAAGCTAATAGTGTACATATGAAATAGTAAAACCTTATCTTCAGGTGGACAAAGTTTGACATTTATCTGAAAAAAAAATGTAGGTTTATCTTTTGCTAAATATTTTACCCTCAAGCAATAGAAAACTGAGTAAATTAGATAACAATAAATTCATCCTAGATTTTTTCTATTATTTCTTCATTTAGAACTTAAGTGTAGAATTCCAGTAATTTTCTCTACCATATAAATAAAATATATTACTTTAAAATTTTTACTGATAGATTCATTTATTCATTCATACACTTATGGGAACAGTAACTCATTCTACCACTGTGAAACAGTATTTTAATTCTAGCATCATGTAGTCTATTTATAAGAATATTTTCAACTCAGAAAATTTATCATAAGTAGTCTCTAAAAATGTGAAGAAGCTGTCAGTATAGTATAGTGGATAATTTATATATCTTGTTTAATTTTCCATAGAAGTTTTCTCTACTCAACAATAAATTACAGGCAAGGGCAAGTTACCCAGGAATGCAGTGTGTTAAGACTCACATACATGGGAAGAGTTAAATCATGAGAAGTGTTACTAGACCATTGTTAAGCAAATTTGCTGGCAATGGATACCAATTCGTACAGCTGTTTGTATACCTTCACTATACTTTAGTTTCAGTGAAAGAAAATATCAGGATAGAATCAAAGGTTTCAATTTTCAAACTTCCTTCTAACAACTGACTTGGTATGTACCTTAGTAATGATGAGATTTGCCATTAACAATAATTTTTACTCTTCTTCAAGGACTTTTTCTTTTCTCTCATCAAGTAGCTTTCACCATACCCAAGCTAGCCCATCATACATAATTAACACGGTGCATGTCTTATTGCTTTCATTTGCATTAACAGGATGCTGACAAATCTGAGGCTGGTTCTATCATAAATTTATGTATGCATTAGAAAAATATCCACCAAAAACGTTTCTAAGAAAAAGATGGCATAAAACGATTGAATTTGGACCTCTCTTAGGTGACTTTAATTTTCCATTATTTACACCAATATCAGAAAATGGTTGTTTAAATATTTTTAAAGTACTAGTAAATCTTTCAGTATTCTTTAAAATAAATAGTATATTCAGTGTAAACCAACTGTTTATTCTGTGTATATCCTCAGTGATACGTCATATGAAAGACTGAAGGCTTCAATCTGAGTCTCATAGCAGTAAGTAGTACCTTATACGCCAGGTAAAAATGCTATATATACAATTGTAAAGTTTTGATGAAGAGTCATTTTGAGTTATTCCTACCCTCACCATAAATTTAACATTAAAATATGTAATTCAAAATGCTTGAATTGATTTCAATCTAATTTCCCCAACTATATTTACCGCTAGACAAATTGTGAAGAAAACGTTTTATCTCAAAAGAGAATATCAGGAAAACTATGCAAGAAAACTAGATATTACAAAGAATATTTTGGAAGCTCCATTTATGGTATTTGCTACTGAAAACTTTGTAATATTATATTACTTTACCACTTAAATTCTATTAGGTTTCCTTTGTTAAAAGCAAAAGTCCAAACTAATTGAATATTAGAATACATATGTGATAAAACATGTGGAAACTCTCACATACTCTATGATAAACATAAAAGCTTCATCCCTTAAAATATGCTTTATAGTTGTTGATAATATCTTCATATAAATCCTGAGTAACTAAACTGTTATCAGAATACCGGATCATTTATCCGGCTGAATATTTAATTATGTAGTATCTGCAATTTGAAAAAATAAGTTTTATTACTTCTAAAATTACTGTTGATTTGCCTGACTTTAAATTTAGATTCATATTATAAATGTGTATTGAGTATAGGATATATTTGTTTTTCACATAATATTAATTTTCTCAACTTTCAGAAGCATTTTTTCTAAGGACCACATTATGATATTTCCTCTGTATTTTAGGTTTAGCGCATGTGCATGTGTCTCAAGTAGGCAAGATGATTTTCCTGAAATTTACAAGTCAATTTTCAATATACAAGTAGGAAAATCTCACGTTTTTTCCTACCTCAACCTAAACCATGATTCATGTTATAAAAAGTAAGTTTCTGAGCTTATAATCATATTAAATGTATGAAAAATGAAATAAAATCAAAACCTTATTTTTGAACAGTTTTGAAGTTTATACATAGAACTGACCACCACCCAGTGCCGTGGAAAGCTGTACAGCATGTAAATCTGCCTTGACCTTGGATTGTTGGTGCAGTATTTTTGCATCTGTGGGATCTACTTTTTAGTTCAGTAGTTTGAACTATATATAAACTGTATAATCTGTAAAATTTTTATAGAATATTCAGCTGTGAAAACTGGTTAAATAAAACAAATATTTCTTAACACACACAGATACATACCTATATATCTATACCTATATATATCTATATATATATATACATGCAGGCCTCAAGTGAGTTCTTTTCTAAATACTCTTGTCCAGATCAACCCAAGAAAATACTGGAATAACAAGGCTATTTTGGTTGTTATCTGTGACCATCCTTTCTTTGCTTTCACCATCCTTTCCCATTCCTGTTACAGGGTTTGAAAACTGTGATAACCACCGCTATTTTGGAAGTTACTTGGGGATAAATCATTTAAATATTTTCTCTATCATATTAGCATACGATTTTCTACAAAAGCAACAATTTTGTCATTTAACATCTGAGAAGTTATGTAATGATCCATAATGAAAAGTAATCATCCCCATCAAAGGATGAGCATTTGAGTGAAGATTTTAATAACAATTATAAGTTTAGAATTAAACATATAACGATAATATTTAATATAATACATTTAATCTTTTCTTATATCTGTTGTCTAATTTAAATGAAATCTAGTATGATTAGATATCCTCACAATTATTCCATTGAGTCATTAGGAATCCCACTTTAGTACTTCGCTTTATTTCTAGTCTACTACCTTGAAAACTTGGCCTTCGAAGACATCAATTGTATGACGCTCTGGTTAAACTTAACTGGAACTAAAAGCAGTCATTATTTTTATGTATTTCTTACATTTTGTCAAGCTTTTGTCCTAGCTTATTTCAGCTCATTTTACCAGATGTATTAGTTTGCTAGGGCTGACATAATAAAGTAACAGACTTGGTGGCTTAACAGCAGAAATTTCTTTCCTGACAGTTTGGAGGGCTGTCAGTCTACAATCAAGGTGTCAGCAGCGTTACTTTTTTTTCTGAAGGCCTCTCTCCTTGGCTTGTAGATGGCCACCTTCTCCCTTTGTCTTTAGATGGTTTTCTCTTGTTTGCCTGTTATAGCTCTTAGCTAGATTTTAGAAGGCACACTATAAATAAATGGACAAGTGAAAACCAAAAGGATCTTATTTTTTTATTTATTCAAATAGAGTGTAAACTTCTTGAAGGCAGGACTCTGTTTCACTCATCTTTGTGTCCAACACATTCACTAGCATGGTGCCTTCTTCAGTAAAACACTGATACCATCAGACTCTGAGATATTAAACTAAGCACACTTGACAGGGAGCCATCTTATGTAAAATATTTAATCAAGCATTCTGAACATGCAATGTAAGGATCTTTAGAGTGTCTAAGGATTGACTCAAGTCAATCTGTAGTGTAGGAATTCTCCTCCCCTCCCCAGCTATGGCAAAACATTGGAATTGTGTGAATATATTAATTTCCTGGGGAAAGCAGCCACCATTTCATCAGAAAAAGTTACATTTCTCCATTACAAAAAATAAAAAGCCACCACAAATTTTACAAATGGTTATCTGACGATTTTCCTCAAGACTTATATCTTGCAGTCAAAATTCTAACTCTCTTAACTCAAATACTGCTTGCCCCATTCATATATCAAACAGAAGGGTGCTTGTATTAGTCTGCTTGGGCTGTCATAACAAAATACCACAGACTGCATGGCTTAAACATTTAAATTTATCTCTCACTTTTCTGGAGGTTGGGAAGTGTAAGACCAAGGCACTGGCAGAATTGGTTTCATTCTGAGGCCTCTTCCCTCGGTTTGTAGGTGGGAGCCATTTTTGTGTGCTCACATGACCTCTTCTTTGTGTGTGCACAGAAAGAGAGAGAGAAAATGCTCTCTGGTATCTCTTCTTTTAAGGACAATAGTCCTGTCAGATCAAGGCCCTACCCTTATGACCTCATTTAACCTTAATTACTTCCTCAGAGATCCCCTATCCAAATTCAGCACACTAAGAGTTAGGGCTTCACAATATGAATCTGGTGGGGACATAAACATTCAGTTTCGGAATTCATGTCCTTTTTGTATGCAAAATATATCCATTCCATTCCAACAACTCCAAAAGTCATTCCATCAATCCTAAAGTCTAAAGTTCAAAGAGTCATGTATATGTCATCTAAATGAGATACGGGTGAGACTAGAGGGGTGATTCTTCCTGAGGCAAAATTCCTCTTCATCTGCAAATCTGTGAAACAAGAAAAGTTATGTGCTTGCAAAATACAATGGTGGGAGAGCCAAGGAAGGCAAAGGACCAAGGAAGGCAAATTCCATTAGATCTTAAGAGTGGAGCATAATCCTCCATGTCTCAGTACCCTGCCTCTGGACCCACCGGGACTGTACTCCCACCTTCTGGAGTCCCGGGGTGGGGGGGTCTTGGCTGGGCAGAGTTTGAAACTGAGTCAGTGTTCCTGATAATCTCTGAATCACCTTTGGGGTCATTCTTCCCTTTTCTTGAAGAACAGAACTTGTTGCAGGCAGATAACTTTATGGTCCTGTTGTGCAAAATAAAAAAAACTCACAGGCTTTCTTCATTTTGTATAGTCTCCATCTCCTTCAGTTCAAACTGGCAGTGTGTCTGCTCATATAACCACATAATCTCTTTTTTTTTAACATCTTTATTGGAGTATAATTGCTTTACAATGATGTGTTAGTTTCTGCTTTATAACAAAGTGAATCAGCTATACATATACATGTATCCCCATATCTCCTCCCACTCGCATCTCCCTCCCACCCTCCCTATCCCAAGTAAGTCAGAAAGAGAAAAACAAATACCGTATGCCAACACATATATACGGAATCAAAAAAAAAAAAAAAAGGTTCTGACAGGAATAAAGATGCAGACTTGGAGAATGGACTTGAGGACACATAATCTCTTTATCCAGTGATAGTCCAGTCACATCTTTGGTATTCTCTCCAGAACATGCTTTCTCATTTTTTGAAATATGGACAGGCTCAGAATTTTCCAAATCTTCAAGTTCTGGTTCCTTTTTATTTAACAATTCTGTCTTCAATTTATTTCTACTCTCAAATATTCATATAAGCAGTCAGGAAGATCCAAGTGGCACTTTCAGTATTTTGCTTAGAAATCTCCTTAGCTAATATTAAATTTCGTCATTGAAAAGTTCTATCTTGTGTAAAAACACTAGAAAACAATTCAGCCAGTGTCTTTGCCATTTTTTAATAAAGATTTCCTTTCCTCCAGTTTCCAATTACCTATTCCTCATTTCCATTTGAGACCCCACCAGAATGTCCTTTAATACCTATATTTATAACATTTTGCTAATGACTATTTATGCATTCTCTAAGAAGATGGAGGCTTTCTCTCCAGCTCTTTTTTTTCTTTTTTTTAAATTTCTGAGCCCTTACCAGAATCACCTTTAACATCCATTTTTCTACCAACAGTCCCTTCATGGCAATCTGGGCTTTTTCTAGCATGCACCTTAAAACTCCTCCCAACCTCTAACCATTATCCAGTTCCAAAGCTACTTACACATTTTTAGGAATTTGCTAGAGCAGCACCCCACTTTTCAGTACCAAAATCAATACTAGTCTGCTAGGGCTGCCATAACAAAATATCACAGACTGTGTGGCTAAAACAACAGGAATTTATTTCTCACACTTCTGGAAGCTGAGGAGTCTAAGATCAAGGATCAAGGTGCCAGCAAGGTAGGTTTCATTCTAAGATCTATTCTCTTTGCTTATAAGTAGCTGCCATCTCTCTTATGTGTTCACATGATGGTTTCTTTGTGAACATGCAGAGAGAGAGAGAGAGAGAGGCTGCTGCTTCTTATAAGGACACTAATCCTATTGACCTCATTTAACCTTAATTACCTCCTTAGAGACTCCATCAGCAAATATAGTTACACTGGGGGTTAGGGTTTCAACATATGCATTTGGGGGAACACAAAACATTTGGTCCCTAACAGTGTTTTAACAGAAAAGATGGCCACAGAAAAAGGAAGTACCCAAGACAATAAAAGTAAAAAGGGTGTTGTACTTAGAGGACAGGAGATTCTGGTTCCTTAGCAACGAAAAATGAGAAACATGCCCTTATAATTGACCTGTTTATAAATTCAACTCTTTGCATAATTCAACCACAGGTAAACTAATTCACTATTTAGCTTAAAATTAAAATATCTAGGTAATATATTTCAATTCTTATGAGCTTGGTGAACACCATCAGGATATAACTGTTATCCTAAGAAGTATTTCTTAAGTGGAAATAAATTGTTCAACTTTATTGCTCATATTACTTGGCGACTTTTTCCACTGAATATTTGCAAGATATGTAATTTCAAATTATCTGTAGAAAGCATGGGTGTTCATACATGGTAGAGTTGTCTAAGGCCCTGCTTCTCTAGCTCTTCTTCACATATCATTTGCAACAACACTTAGTGATACTGATTAAGGGACAGATTCTTGGGTTCCACAAAGGCCCACTGGAAAAGAATCTCTGCATGCAGGAATTCAGAATCATTAATTAAATAGTCTGTGATGTATGTGATTTGTAAGTGATGGTCTAATTGAGAATTACTGGTCTAAAATGCCTTTATCTTATGACATACTATTTTAGTGAAAACTGAGAAATATAATTTTTTAAAATTTCCTTTTTGGTGTTACTTATGGAAAATTTGTTATTGATGCAAATCTTTTTTTTTTTTCTGGGAATGAGTTTTATGCTCTTAAATGCTCTGTGGTCCATGTCACCTTCAGAACTGTATATTAAGGCAGAGAAAGGAGTGAGTTAATCAAGAGCTTCGAGCATATTGGTGAATAAGAGCCTCACTGTCATTTCACTTCGGTGCATCTAACTCTGTTGGGCTGTATCCTGTGAACGAGCTTCCACTCAGGATTATGCCTGTCCACAGGGTAAATGTCTATCTGGGAAAAAACAGAAGAAATACAATATAGTAAGTGCCTTTTTAAAAATTATTATTTAACATAAAGGAACACAGCTTCCAGTGTCCAGGACCATCAAGTCAAATCAATTGATATGTATTCCTCATCTAATGTCGCCTTTATCTTTCATAGTCAGAAACTGAATGACAGGTTTTATGTGACAGGCTTTATGCTCCTTTGGTAAGAACATGGCTTGCTCCAAGATGAATTAATAAGTGATTCTATACCCAGGTCACTACAACACAAAATGAAGAAAAGAATTCCATCATTCTCTGGAGAAATTATGCTGTATAAAACAGCAAAAAAATCAGTCACTTTGCCTGGGTCCTTAGGCAATCATGCCCACCATGTATATTCTGATATTATCATTGATCATGACCAATGGAGAAGTTAACCAAGAAAGAGGACATTAGACCAATTTTTTTTTTTCATTTCACCACATGCATGATCAATAAGTGGAACATCAATTAGAACAGCAATTTCATACAGGGGCCTCTGAAGAAGACTCCATTAAATTCTAATTTTTTCCCTATACATCAGGAATGATAAGGAAAAGTTCCTTACTTAGTAATCAGCATATTTATGAGCTAGAAATTACAAAATATTAAAGTATGAGAGAGAGAGTAAAGATCACTTTGTTATAACATTATTTTACAACTTAGATATAGGAGACTCAAGCAGATTAAGTAGTTTATCTAAGGTCAAAAACATAATAGTGAAAAGTGGGACAAAACCTCTGTTCTACTGTTTTCTAGTGATCTTTTAAAATGTGCTCTGCTGATTTTTTATTTTCCAGAATTTGGAACAGTGCGAATATAGTTAGAGATGACAGTGAAAGGGCCGTACTTTCAAAAAAAATCTTTCTGTGGAAGTTGAAACCTAGGTTTGAAACTTCAAAGACAGAAAATATCATCTCTATATACTTACGCGAGAGGAGAAAGAAGTCTTGGCATGTTGATTATGTGGGACAGAGCACTGGATGTATGTGTTTGCAGTTGCACCATCAAATAAATGTTAGCAAAGAAAAGAGGAACTAATCTATTTTAGGTAGCTTGTACTTTGAACACTGTCAGAGTCACAAAGGTTATTTCTTTCACCAGAGTAGCCTATACCTTTATATAGACAATAAATCTTATTTTTATTTCACCACTATAGATAGTATTCATTGTTTTTTCTCCTGGTGTCTATCAAAAATTCACTTCACTACACTAATGACAAAATTGCTATTTGTATACAATTACTTAGTGAAGTACTAAAGTGATACCTCTATATAAGTTATCATAAGAAATATACTTATGTTTATTAACTATTTATATGTATTTAATTAACTAATGGAATGTATACCCCTAGATGAATTCTAATACTACATTTTATAAATAACAAATCTCATTCCTGTTATAGTTTGTGAAAAGAAGCAAATCATTATCTAGACACACCAAGTCAACTATTCCTATTTTTCTTCCTGAAGACTTTCAAAGTTGGAAAATAAGTCTTTTTCTTAAATAGAAATTATTTACTGAATGCTTCAAGCTATGATATAACAGCTTGAAAGAAAACGAAAGCCTTTTAGATATACATTTATTTTCTTATTTTTATTGTTGATAGACATGAAATTCAGAGAAGTCCAAAAGAAAAAAAATACAGTTAAATATATTGGGAAAATATATATTCATTGTGATCAGAAACATACATGCTAGAAGAGTCCCTGGATATCAGCCAATTCAGGATGTGTTTCTGATGAAGAGCTATCAGTGGCTAGACCAACAAACAGTTCAAATTTAAATTTTTGAAAAGTATTGAATTAATTAAAAAAAATTTTTGATAAGAGTAGACAAGAGTGTCTGGCTGAGAATGTATGTGACATCTGAGTACATAAGTTAATCACACTAATTTGAGTTTAATAACTCTTGAAAAATGATGTGAGGTCATTGTACATCAGATTTTAAACATCAAATGTGCCCACGTGAGACAGCTGGTATACAAAACTAAGATCCAGAGAAAACTGGAAAACAGAATTGAGATACATTAAATGAATGGAAAAACAGTATTTACTTTTTATCTCTATAGTCTGAAATAAAGTTGAAAGGCAAAAAAAGCAATCAAATGGCATAGACATCACAAAGAGATTGTTCTAAAGAATAAATTAGCTGTTATTGCTTTGAATATTAACATGAATATTTAATAAAATCTAAGGACTATAGGATTTTAATTATTTGGATTATCATTATATGTAAATTATGCATGTGATTTTTAGCTAAGGATCAGATTTGTACTTCATTACATAAATGAGTATTATGTGAGATAATTTGTTCTTAAAATTAAATATACATGATATATGTGTGTTTTGAGGGAGCATGTGTTGCATTTTAACAGAACTCTGCTCTAAAACTTAAAACCAGCTTGATACCAACTTATCTTTATAAAAATTCAGTCAAAATTTTAGTAATTCAAAGATGATTCCCTCTCTGGAATCCTCTAGAAACATCATGTTGCTGAGGAATTTAAGCATCTTGTAGATCTTAAAAAGAACCTCAAAATATTAATTCCAATAATAGTGCAAATTGAATAATTTTTCTGTTATTTTCTTCAGTACTTTGAATTAAAAATGCACTTAATTTGAAGAAATTAACCACTTGTGACTCTGAGAAGTCTGAATTCAATCGATTTAGTCATAATTTCATATAGTCCATTGATAATTTACACTTACTTCACTGTTAATATTTTTGACTCATTGACACTTAGCAAAAAATTAATCAGAGAAAACAACATCTGAAAAATAAAGGTTTGTTTGAACATGAGGCTGAAACATATCTGAGAATAGGGCTCAGGGTTTGGTGGAAACTAATTTTTCTCTCTGCCTTGTTACTTGCTATCCTTTTTAAGAGAATCACACTCCCTCTTTCATTTTCTTTTGGGGGCTTGTATTTTCTCCACTCATCTATTTGTTTCCACTGGGAACCTCTATGTCTTTACCTGACAACAATCTCTGGCCATAGTTGACTAGTTCAAGAGTAGGCTCAAGTCAAGCAGAGATTTTCCTTGAGAGTTTTCAAAATATTCAGGCTTTGTGGTGACAGATATTACAAGATGAAGGACTGGAGATCTGTGAGTATTCAAGTATCCTCCTTAAGGGAAATCAGCTTGCAGAGAGAGAGAATGAAGTATACAAGTGGAGAAAACTATAACTGAAAAACTAAGAGGGAGACCTGATGGCATACAAGTTTGTGGCCTGGTGTAGCTTTTGTTTGCTTATTTTTAAGTATATCCCTCTTACTTTACTTTCATCATTTAATCAGTTTGTCTTTGGAATTTCCTTTTTCTTTCTTTTTTTTCTTTTTTTTCCTGTGTGAGTTCAAGTTCAATTTCTGTAACTTGTAACCTGAATAGTCACGAACAATAGAATTGGCCTAGGTAGGATTTTATGTTTACAAATATTTTAGTAGGATGGATAAAAAACCAAACATTTCTGCTGAATAGTTCACTTAGATTAATTGTATTTAGCAATTTCATTAGTATTTTTATGCATAGTTATCCTATATTGTCTTCATAGCAGTAGAATTACTGCTGGGACACTACTCTCTCAGATAACATTCTGCCTCATCACAAACACCTTCTCAGCTTTCATTGCTGGTTCCTCCTCTTCTCCTTGTCTTTGACTGCTAAATTTTGCAGGAACTCAGGGTTCAGACTTGGAGCCTCTATTCTTTACCATCTATATTCACTTATAAGTGATCTTGGGGTTTTAAATATTATCTATGCTAACTATTCCAAATTTAATTCCCTAGCTCAGGTCAGGCATATTCTCCACATGCAAGACATGTATATCATAAGGTTTACTTGACACCCTCACTGGGGATGTCTAGAAGTCAACTCATGATTAACATGCAGATTTAGCTTCAGCATCCTCATATCCTAAACGTAGTTTCTGATTGCAGTCTCCCAGTTATGCAAGCAAATAAAAGAGACACTTACGGTGATTTTTGAAATTAAAAATATATATATATATATATATACATATATATATTATTTTCTGTACAAAAGCAATTTCTATTCATTCTAAATAAAAAGTTTATTCAAAATTTGGCCATTAAAAATCGAACTAGCCACTACTTGGTCAAAATTCTCATCTCCTGCAGCTTTTGCCACAGCATACTAACATGTTGCTCTGCTTTGACCTTCTGCAAATGAGTTATTGTAATAGCTTCTGAATGATTCTTTTCACTCTATATGGAAGGAAAAGAGATATTTCAGAAAGAATCTGTCATTGCTCCATTCAGATCCCCCAGTAGCATCCCATCTCTTTCTAAATAAAAGCCCAGATCCTTACAATGTCCTTGGAAATCTAAATTAATCTGGCCACAGGCTAACTCTGATTTCATCTCCTACAATTCTCTCCTTCTCTCTAACCAATCCACATATGCCTTCTTGCTGTTCTTTGAACACACCAAATATGAGACCACTTTGTGACATTGAATTTTCTGTCTCTTCAGTCTGGAAGGGACAGAAATATTAGTAAGATTTCATCCATTAATTTCTTTAATTATTATATTTTTTCTCTTAATGTAACATTCTATAATTTTTCTTATCCTTGATATTTTATAATTCTTTTTATAGATTGCATTACTTTATTTAAAAATCCTCAATTTAATCATCTTCATTTTTATCATTATAAATCATCATGTATTTATAATATGTAATTTCTATTAAGTTCAATAAATGTTTTATCTTTATTATTTTTTAATAGTTGATTCATTAAATGATAAGTTTTAGTTAAGTCAAATAACTCAGTGGAATAAGTGTTAATTTTCCATTTCACAGGAAACCAAGACTCACGGAAATTCCCTCAATTATCCAGTCGTACAACTAAATATTTGAGAAATAGGATTTAAACACATATCTTGTTCCTTTGGCAAATGGGCTTTCTCACTGGACCTCAGTTCTATTCCATATCTTTTGAGTGGTGCAACAGAGTCTATCACCCCTTGATTTAAATTCTTTCCCATAAGCTTCAGTCTTTTTAATATGTACAAACTAATTACTTAATTTCTCTGATCCTTAATCTTTTTTATGCATGCAAAATGATTAATTTATGTGATCCTAACATTTATTTCATTAGTGAACTTGGTACATATGAAAGTGCATGATGCCCACTGCATACATATTGAATTGTATATGTTATTCTTTCATATTTCATAGCAAACTTTATAATGCCATAATTAAAACTTTATAACTCACCAGATACTTTGAATTTAAGAAAGAGCTGATTTTTTCCCCTTGACTATTATATCTTTAGGGGAAAGAGTCTTGTCTTCATTTGTCTTTGATGAAAGTTGTTGCTCTTTATTTAATACAAATTACATGGACAGCAATGCTGTGGATAATCTCTATGCCCATCACCATCCAACACATAATCAATGCAATCTGGTTTTAGTACTTTAAGATGTTAAAAAAGTTAGCAACAATTGATAACATAACAAATTTATCATTTAAGATAGCTTAATTGGGAAATAAAATGTTTTAATTTGGTGACTGTCAAAGAAAATGTTTAAATTAGAACATTGTTTATTCTCAATTTATATTACTCATTTACTTTAATAAGTGTTCACCGTGGTCAAAGCTGAGTATTTTTCATTTGAGTAATAATGCCAAATTTTTATAATTTTAGGGTTTTACAATATCCCATCTTGTGTGATTTACTCTCTTAATTCTATAACATAGGGAGGTGGAAGAAGTATTAACCTCATTATATAGATTAATAAACTATATCCCATATAAAGTAAGATATATTCAAGGGCAAATAACTAGTGCATGAACAATCTAAGTTGAAATGAGTTTATTTGGACTTTTAGTTTACTGCATCTGAATATTATACATATAGTACAAAAGTCACTGAGTTTGTAAATGGTTCTCTAAGCAGCAAAAAAACTGAGTTTACATTTCTATTGTTTTTCCATAATAAATAATTGTATAAATGATATATACACTGTCATTATAAAACTTATTTTAAACTTTTCTAAGTTAAGATAATGTTATATAATGGCCTTTGAATTGATAACATAATCAACTAGCAGTGGTATCAAGAAGTGGCTACTATACCTGACACTGTCAATATTTATATGGCTTTTCCAGAGAACTTTAAAAGTATTATTAACTAAAATATTCATTGATGGCTTTATTATAACTATTCTTTTGGACCAATACCCTGCTTCTTCAAATAGAGTGAGATGGGATAAATGATAAAGAGCAGAAATAATCATAATTTCCTCTTTAAGACATGATTAAAAGGGTAATTTAGAATCTAATAATTAATGTCAGTGATAATTACATTACTGTATGACATGCTGAGACAGTCCATGTCATTTAACAGGTTTGGATTTGCAAGGCAAACTTCTAAATGTGGTTAATTCTTCCCAGGCAGTATGCCTACAATTTGGATAGCAGCCACCAGATTCATTATTTTGGATGCAATGGGGTGGACATAAATGAATAAGTTAGACTTATACCAGGCAATAGTCTGAGGACATTCTCCACATCATTCAGTAAGCATTGGATTTTTAATAGGAATATTTTGATTCAATTCATACTATAACATGTAACCATCAACTTAAAGTTATAATAAGGTAGATACTACCATAAGTAAGTGGTAAAATGCTGGTACACATGCACATATACGCATACAAATTGGCAAAAGGTAAAAACCTGTATTTATTCATTAATTTATATATTACTTTTGAATACCAAGTAACAGATATAAAAATAAAGGAAGTTACAGTCTAGTGAAGGATACTTACAAGTCAAAACTAAATGATACCATTCAGTAGACTGATAAATGCTATGACTGAGGTTATAATGGATGCCTTGAGGGCAAGAGCAAGCAGTGACAGGAAACCTAATTTTATGGGCTCAGAAAAGACTTCCTAAAAAAGGTAATGTATATTGATAGGTAAAGAATAAACATATGATAACTAGGTAGAGATGGTAGTGTAAATGAGGGAAAATTCTCACATACCCAAAGGCAGGAGAAAATAGGGTGTTTTGCAGGAACTTCATGTATATTTGGATGATAAATCATTAGAGGATAAAGAGAGAGATCAAGAACTAGATCATGAAGGGCCTGGTGAAACATATGAGGAGATTGGACTTTATCTTGAGGGTAAAAGAAATGACTGAAGGGATTTATTAGTAATTTATACTCAGATTTCTCTCTTAGTATGGCAATTCTGACTGCAGTGTAGAAAATGAATTAAAGTGACTTTAGAAATAAAAGGGAAGTATTTATGAATTGATTGCTATGATCAAAAAATGTAACAAATCACAATCCAAGGCAGTAATGGTGTAAATAGGAAAAAGTAAGTAGATTTGAAAGATGATGAGATAGTTATAAATCTTATGAGAAAAGAAGATGTATTAGTTTACTCTTGCTGCTAAAATAAATGATCAGAAATGTAGTTGCTTAAAATAACACAAAAGTATTATTTTACAGTTCTGTAGATTAGAGTCTACACAGGTCTTGCTGAACTAAAATTAAGGTTAGGGCAGCATTGTGTTCTTTTCTGGATGGTTTAGGGGATAATCCATTTCCTTACCTTTTCTAGCTTATAGTCTTGGCTCCTGACATCTTTCTCCATCTTTGAAGCCAGTAATGTTGCATCTTCTTGAATCTGCTTCCATAGCCATATCTCCCTCTCTAACCATGGCTGGGAAAGACTACTGGATTTTAAGGACCAGGTTAGATTGAGTTCACCCAAATAGTCTAAGAAAATCTTCTCTTCCCAATGTCCTTAATCACATCTTCACAGTCTCTTTTGTCACTTAAACTAACATATTCACAGGTTCTGGAGATTAGGACATGTACATTTTTTTTGTTTTGGTTTGGTTTGGTTTGGTTTGGGTTTTTTTTGGCGGTACACTGGCCTCTCACTGCTATGGCCTCTCCTGTTGCGGGGCACAGGCTCCGGACGTGCAGGCTCAGCGGCCATGGCTCACGGGCCCAGCCGCTCCGCGGCATGTGGGATCTTCCCAGCCCGGGGCACGAACCCGTGTCCCCTGCATCGGCAGGCAGACTCTCAACCACTGCGCCACCAGGGAAGCCCAGGACATGTACATTTTTGAGGACCATTATTCTGTATATCACAGAACAGGAAAGGTCAAAGGTGAAATACTCATTTCTGATCCGGAAAATTCAGAGGTGAAGAGTGTAAAAATTTCATTCACTGAGATAGATAAGAAAAATTAGGAGCATTAGGCCATCATGACTAAAGTAATGGGGTGAAAAAACTAAACAGAAGATGCAGATTATGAGAGAGGAATGCACTGGTGACTGATAATGGTAATACTAGTAATTGGAAAAAGAAATATATGATTGAGACCAGATTTGGACAAGAATACGTTGAAATATAACCCTTATAATGTATCCTCTCAAGTCCACACATATGTGAATCATTATTTTTTGTTAGAAAACCTTTGAATGTTTTGGACTGGGCATCCCATAAGACATTTTTTTTTTTTATTGTTATGGAGGTAAAATTCACATAACATAAAATTAAAAGTATATGGTTCAGTGGCACTTAGTACATTCACAATGTTTTGCAAACATCACCTTTAACTAGTTTCAACTTTATCTGGTTCCAAAATATTTTTATTACCCTAACATAAAGCCCTATACCCATTATGAAGTTATTCTCCATTTCTTCCTACCCTCAGCTCCTGATAACTCACTGATCAGCTTTCTGTCTCTATATACCATAAAACAGCTTTAAACTTTGGGGTTATAATATATTTTCTTTTTATTTCAAAAGTTGGATGGACTAGGACAACAGATCTACATGAATAATGGTGGACCAGAGTAGATTTTATAAATTTTATCCCAAGGCTAGTTATATATGACTCAGACAGTAACATCAACTCTGTATAACCCAGATTCCAGAGACATAACATATTACAGATTTATTAGGAAACATGACTGGTTTCTGTAGTAGTATATTTTCATAGGCAACTGCTAAAATGACAAAGGGGGAAAAATCAGACAGATTTATCTCTGTGCCATATGTATCAAAGTAAGATATTTTGTTACATTTTAGAAGGATTAATTATGAATAAAATTTCTTTACTAGAAGAAAATAATTAGTCAACTGTACCAAGTAATCTAGAAGCTCAATCAGTAAGTTAATATATGTGGCAAACAATCTGATTTATAAGAGTACAGAGTTTATGTTAAAAGAAAAGTGATTTGCAATGTATTTCATCAATAAATTTACAGTCTGTACTTCACTATTTCAGGTGTGAAAATTACTTGCCCTTTCAACATTAATCTTCTTAGAAAATCTTAACATAAAATTTCTAGGTCTTTATAATTTGTTTCTCCTCTATCTAGGCTCATGTTAAATATTTAAGATTCGGGGTTGTATAGGGAAGGCAAAGTAAACTCTTTAAATACTTAGATTAAAAGGGTAATCTTTGAAAGTGAGGCCAAGGTTTAGCTTAAGCACCTTCAATATCCACTTCATATAAAGTTTTTCTGTGCTCCTCTGGAACCTGATTCCCTAACATTTTTCTTATTTTTCCTATAGAACTTTGCCCTCAGAAATTATCTCAGATTTATTCTTGGCAATGTCTTAAGAGCTAATAAGAGTTTAAGGGGAAATTGATTATTTAATAAATATGTTAACATTAAGTTAAAACATTAAACTCATTAAAAAAAAGCAGTAAACTAATTGGATAAAGTTCTAACCATCAAATTATTCAGGGAAAATAGAAATCATGAAAGTCCCAGGAAAAAGTACTGAGGAAACCTGCTAGACTAGTAAGACATCTTTCTTGATGATGCAGATGAAATGTGATGGTGCTCTACCTCAGTAGTTAGTAAGTGAAAAGTAGAATATGCCATTATTTGATTATTTTTTAACATTGAGAGAAAATAAACTGTTTTGCACTTCAGTGAACATGTATTGAATAAGTAATGCAAGCAGAAAATAAGTTAAAGGAAAATATATAGGACGTAAGACTATACTAAAAAAAATCCTAATGAGGGAAAGTATCTTGATAAAGTACTATATTCAAGGAAGTATATAACAGACACCCTAAATATGGTACAAGAATGATACTGGAATTCAAAAGAAGGAGAAAAAAATTATCACTGGCTCTTGAGGAAGGCTAAATAGAGTCAGTGAGTAGAAGCTGGAAGTGGAAAAAATCCAATTTCTAGACAGCAATAATCTTAATCAAAATTGTGCAACATGACCAAAAACCAAATTATTGTTCACATTTTATACACACTCAAAGTAAAACTTGTGTTTGTGTTTATTATCAATGAAGCACAGTGATGTCCTTTGAGAGTCAATGGAAACCAGGATCCATGGGTGGTTCATCAGATGATGCAACATCACGCAAAATTATATAACCATAGTTAAATAAGTAGTATTAGGAAATTGGGAGGCAAGAAGAGCTATATTGTTTCAATATAAACATGTTCCAAAGACTCATGGCATTATGAGTAATAGTAGCATTGCTACTTATCCTCACGTTGAGACAGGAACAGATGAAATTAGCCACATTTGAAAATAAAGTACATGAATAGATATTTTCTGGACACTACAGAGAATTCCTCATATGCACTGATTAGACAATAAGTCAAACATATAACTTTCTTCTCTACTAATTATTCTTACTATCAATAGATCGGTATTGCCCACATAGGACAGTGAAATTTCTAACAGATTTTTTCAACAACCTCCTTGTAACAGAGAACCCTAAAAATACTTTTTTGGTGAAGTCTCAGCATGTTCACAAGTCTAACATGAATAAAAAGTAATTATATGAAAAATAATGACTGACACTTCCTGAGTGGATACACTGCGTCACACACTCTTCTAGGCATTTTACCTAGAATGCTCCATTACAATGCCTGGAGCAACACTGTAAACAAAGTACTACTATTACCTTTATATCCTTTTGATAGTTAAAGGAATTGAGGACACAGAGATTTCTAGAATTCAATAAAAAGTTTTGTGTACTTCCGCTGCTAGAATATTTTTGCGCAACACATAGAGATTGGTAGATGTACCCCTTCCTCATCAGCTTTGTATCCTTTTTTCATCTGGCTCCGAAACCTCTCCTTGGATTTAGCACCTCACCAAGTCTTTCTTGACCAATACCCCTTCCCACACTACAGATATCTCATTAAAATAAACAGCTCTCTCAGCTTCTGAGCCTTGTGCTTCTAAACGGAAGAGTTCAAACCCATGTAAAGAGAATAAATTTTTAAAACTCATATGCTTTGTGTCTGGGCCAGCCACAGAATCACCAGTATTCCTGCCTTCTCCCCTCCTCCAAAATAAAATAAAACACAGCAAAAAGCCTCCATGCATAACATCAGTACAAACAGTGAGGTGCCAATTACTGTAAACACTTCTGAACTCTGGCCTAGCTAGGCAGAAAAGTATGTTATCTTTGTCTAATCTGCAACACTTGCATATCTAGACACCTTTGGGTGGGTATTAATAAGCATTTTACATAGGAAGAAATTACTTACTGGATCAAGTATATCTCTAAATATTTAGTTTTGCACTGATTGACATTTTTAAAGTTTTTCATGTGCCAATAGATTACTGTTTTGTAGCTCTAGAGAGCAAAAGACCTATCACTTAAATAAGAGCAAATATATCAGCATACTTAAACAGTTACCATTTTAAGTAGAACACATTCAAAGGAGAATTAAATGAATCATAAAGGATAAAGCTCACACCCCAGTATCAACTTCTTTAAGTAAAATTCATCATGTGATATTGTAGAGAGATAAAGCTGATTATAGGGAGAACATTAACTAATATGTCAACAAATAAATGGTTCAAAAGCATTTCAGAAATATCATCTACTATACAAATACTTCACTATTAATGCACATTTTATTTAATATTGTGTACTATAGGTACAGTTTCCTAGCATTCACCTTTTAGTTTGCCATAAAATTCCAAAACAACAACTTGATTATTTTTGAGAAAACAATTTGCAAATATAAATGGGGAAAAAAGTACTCAAATCTGTTATTTACTGACACATGGCTTTAAAATCTAAATAGATGAACTCAAATTTTTCAGCAGCCTTTGCTTTGGTTGCAAACTGAATTTTCTCAGTAAAAAGCATCTGAACTGAAACCTCAATGTTCAATATTATACTTAAATTAAAAAGGTATACAACCTTGAATTTTCACAATGGATATCATATCACAAACTCCAGCATAAAAATTGATTTCATATTTTACTTGTTTTCTGATGGTTTTACTAATGCTTCATGAAAAAAAATTATAATAAACCTCCACTCAGGAAAAAAATGGATTTGGATTGAAAAAATGAGTAACACTATGACAAAAGAAGGTATTAGTAACGTTTTCCCACCCTTATCATTTTTTATTTTTGTATAAGTACCTTTGAGCCTCGGTATTGCACTATCACTGAACTTTGCAAACACAGTTCAGATGTACATGAGAATGTTATGTTTTAGTACATTCAGCTTCTGTTAACTGCTTGTTCTTGGTCCAATTCAGATCCTGATATAACAACTATCATTCTGACAAATGCTATATACATTAAGGACAAACTTCCTCACCTCCCTTCTTTAAATTTCCATATTCTAAACATGTTAATTGGGTAGCAATTACTAGTACTATGAGTACTGCTACTATTCCTACTATGACCACCACTACTGTTTCTATTTTCCTTAGATGGCTAATTTCCAGTTGCAAAGTACATCACATCCATCATTAATGTTTAGTCATCACAACAATCCAGTTAAACAGGCAAACAATTATGACTCTCTTTATTGAAGAAGAAAATTTGAGGCAGAAATGGAAAAGTCCATTTCCTTCCTTAGTATCATATAGTTTAATTCAACTAAAATACATGGATATTTCAAAAACTGTGCTAATCACTGACAAGGAAATGATTTCTATGCAATGTGGTAAGTAGTAAAGTAGAAATATGCACAGGGTACTAGAGGAAGCACACCCAGAGTTTGCAAAGCCAGAACTCTACCCTATGTCTTCTCTTACTTCAGACTTTTTTGCAATATGTTATGTTCCTCTTCATCCATAAGAATAGTCATAAAGTGATGAGGATCTAGGGCTTTCTTTAAAGAAAGAGAGCACGTCAATGGTAAATGTACTGGAACAGAGGATTTGGAGACCTAGAGTCTGGTCGAACTTGGTACTGGGTGATATTGGGCAGACTGTTTCCTATGCTTCTTTGAAACTGTTTCCTTATCTGTAATGCCAAAGCACTCAATGAGATAGTTACTTTCAGTTTAAAAATCTGATCATTTAATCTCTGGACCTGATCACTGTATCTCCCTCCTCCTGCATCCCACCCCTGATGCTGAGTCTGAAACTTACGCTGTGGGGTACAATAAATAAGGAAACCAAAGTCACTCCCTGCTTGTCTATCAAAGCTCTGTTCATAGTGCTGATCATGTTGTTTATTCTTGGAAAGGCTTCCATGATTCTTTCCTCACTCTTTAGCTTTCTCCCCCATATTTATCCAGCAGTAACAATAAAAAAGAATAAGGGGTTCTAATACCAGTGTAGCTGGAGGAAGTGGTTTTAGCAGATAAGCTTAGAAACTGATGTTCCCATAGACTTCCTACCCTAGGACAGCTTTGTGATTGAAGCATTACAGATTGCCTTGAGGAGGTCCTTGATAGGGGAAAAGGGTTGGTTTGCATACCTAAAGGTGGTGAGCTTATCATCTAAACATAAGACTATCTCCCTACCACCAAGAACCAGATCTTATGCTCCACTCCACTCCCTTCAATAAGGTAAAACTCTATCTATAGCAGGAATATATTTTTGTAAATTCTCTGTTCATGCCCTCATTTATAAAAAAATAGATTAGGCTATGTTCATGCTAATATTTCTTCTGGCTTCAGCTTTCTGGGAATTCATTTGGTATAACAGCATGCCTTATACTATATGAAATCAGAGGTGTGCCATGCGTATAGTGATGCTTCTTTTATATCTCCATTTAGACAACCATTCATTTTACTTACTTTTCATGTTTTCATTGCTACACATTTTATTTTGGTGTCAGGTTTCAGCCTATTGAAATGACATTTGCTCATATTCATCTCATTTTTTTCTCTTCAAGTATTTCCTCCCTTGGGGCCAGCTGAAAAAAACCTCAGATGATTCCCCAAATCATCTAACATTTCTGCCTCATCTTCTAAAACATGGCTGTTATTACCCCTCTGCTCTGTGTTTTGTTTCTACTTTAAAATTGGATTGGTTAGAGCATGCCTCAGGCACTGAAATACAATTATTTCTCTATGTTATGCTCACAGCAATTTTTTTCAGAAACTCCTTTTACAGACACATGAACTCCCAGCCTTTTTGTTTGTTTGTTTTGTTTTGTTTTTTGCAGTAAGCGGGCCTCTCACCGTTGCAGCCTCTCCCGCTGCGGAGCACAGGATCCGGACGTGCAGGCTCAGCGGCCATGGCTCACGGGCCCAGCCGCTCCGCGGCATGTGGGATCTTCCCGGACCGGGGCACGAACCGTGTCCCCTGCATCGGCAGGCGGACTCTCAACCACTGCACCACCAGGGAAGCCCCCTCCCAGCATTTTAAGTGCTACAAAAGCCATTGTGAAATTGTCACCGACATGATTTCAACATAGGGACTGAAACCGTGCAGGACCCTGTGGGGCTCCTGGGCACAGAAGCCTTTCTGTCCCCCATTTCTTGTAGGAAAAAGACTCCAGCCTTCATGACTTTCCCTGAGTTCCAAAGGGCAGATTCAAACAGTTACTAATCCAGGAAGCGAAGGGATGCAAAGACAAGAAACAATAGTGCAGCCTTGGGGCAGGGTCCTGGTTCCACCTCAAGGGATACACATAATAATGTCTTTAAGCTCTTTAAAATGTCAGCATTTTTCATGGCAGAGAAAGACTATGTGAGGCCACATTAAAGGAACCAGAGAAGCTCATCAACAAGATTAACTGAGACCAGATTAGAGGATTGCAGGCCCTGCACAAGGGCTAGTCTTATCTGCAACCCCACCCTTGAACCACTGCTATAAAACTCCTCATCAAACCCTCCTGGGTTGGGACATACAGTTTTTCAGGACAGGAGCCTGCTGTGTCCCCTTGGCCTGGCAGAGCAATAAAGCTATTCTTTTCTATTGTATTCAAAACTCTGTCACCGAGATTTGATTTGGCACCAGTGCACAGAGCTTTTGGCATCAGGACTACTAACCATTTTTGCCAGACATGCTGACAAAATCATTATGGGCTAGAACTTGGAACTGGGATATATGCTTCTGATGTTACAACCACATGAGGCAGGTATTAGCCAAGAGGTCTGAAGAGCCTGCAAAATAAGAGGTCATAACATTCACTTTTATATGCACAGGCACACCTACTGTCTGCCCCATTGTGACTCCCCCAGACCCCGTTTATTTGGGGGTACCTGGGCCATCTCATTTAGTAGGCTTTGTCTCTGTATCACTGGAGAAAAAAATGGATGCTCATCCTTATGTTAAAAAAACAGAAAATATCAGACCACAGGGCCTATCTTTTCCAGATTTAACAACACAACAACAACAACGATAACCAAATCTATTGGGCCTAGAATCAAAATAATCTGAGTTTGAATAATAGTGTACTCTAAGTTTAGGCAATTTTCTAAACCTCAAAGTTCAAATTCCTCCACTTTGAATTACAGAAAATGAATATCTATTAAGAAAGAATTTTAGAATAATTTCATCAAGATAATACATGAAAATACAAATCACAGCATATATTCATTGAACAAACATGTACATGTAATTTACTTGTGCCAGACACTGTTCTATGTGTTTTATCTACACTATATTACTGTCATTTACAGATGAGAAAGTTTAGGAGCAAGTTTAGGTAACTGAGTTCTCAAAGCTAATAAATGGGACATCATGATTCAAATCCAGGCAGCACAGCCCAGGACTTATACCCTTGTAATCCCTGTCTATCTCTTTGGATCCATTCCTCCTCTTGATAGGAAACAAAGGTTTCCATTCCTGTCATAGTCCACGTACAAAATTTAAATAAACCATGAACACTTTGCTACTACTACCTCAAATTCTTCTATGGCAATTCATAACTCCCATGGAATTTTTATTTTCTCTCATTTTTCTCTAGAACAGCCTAAGCAGTTTAATAGGGCTCCAACTGACCCTAAGATTTCTTTTTCCTCTGACACTGAAAATAGCTTTAATTTGACATCAGGTACTTGTAAACCACTTATGACATTTCAGAGCAACCATAAAGGACCTTGGAAGAACTGATTAGGTCAAAACCCATTAACCTCTCTTTGAATGGGTTTTGGTGGTTCACAGAACTTATGAGGCTAGAAAGTCTAATAGGCTTCACTTGTAACTCTGAGAACATTCTGTAACTCTAGGAGTATCTGTTTATATATTATTGGATTTGTTTGTTTCTTTGTTTTCTCTCTATGGGTAGGAAAATAAAGGACAAGGAGAACAGGAAAAAGGGTTGTGGGACACCTTGCTTTTATTATTACTATTATTATTAATTCTTTATTTTTTTCTTCTGCACCGTGGCTTGCAGGATCTTAGTTCGCCAACCAGGGATTGAACCCGGGCCTTCAGCAGTGAAAGCACAGAGTCCTAACCACTGGACCACCAGGGAATTCCCTGACACCTTGCTTTTAAATTTACACAAACTGGTATTTTTGTAAATATTAGGACAACATTAGGCCTACCTTATTCTTTCAGATTAACACTAAATCCTATGCCTTGGCATTACAAGACATAACATGGTTTCAATGATTACTAGAAAATTCTAACCTCAAAAATATTTGGCCACTTGACATATACCAAAAATCTCAAAAAGAGGAAAAATTAGATTATCCATTCTTTTATATAAGCTATGATAACTCTCTGGATTTATTCAATCTATTATTTGGACTATTTGGAAGATATTCTATTCTTTCAAATCTTCCCTCCAAACCCACTCCCATTTTCTTTTACAAAATTGCAATTTGTCTTTTAGCCATCAGCCTATAGCAAAGGGTGTTATTGTAGTAAGTATTCTAATATTTATCACTGACTTTGTGAGGATGCATTAGAGAATGTTAATTGTTTTATTGAACAGAGTTGTGTTTTACTAGGGCTTTGGTTGCATTTAATTTCATGAGCATAAAAAAATTTAGTAACTATTTTTAAGTGTTTGCTACAATAAAACATAAATCCAAATCCTATATGAAATGCATAAGGCATCATCATCATGATCATATTTAGTGTTTACTGAACACTTACTGTACTCTAAATACAGGTATAAAGGTTTTGGGTCACTTTAAAATTTGTTTTTTGGGTTTTTTTTACATCATCTCTGTGAAGCAAGTACTGATGTATCAATCTATATTTGAGAGTAATGAACCTTAGAGAATTAAAGCAATCTGTCCAAAGTCAGGCAAATTTGCAAAAAGGAATTCAAACCTAATTTAGTCTAACTCCAAATCTGTGCTCTTACCTACAATATATATGATTCTGCCTGGCATACATTTTTTTCTAGTAAATATACTCATACTTTCCTACTTCCATTTATTATTCCATTTATCACCTAATTCAAATATTTTATCTTACTGAACTATATATTTTCTCTACCTATATAAGTATAAATCCATATGCTTATACATATGCACTGAAAGCACTAAATATAAGGGGACACAAAGCAGAATATAAATCAATACTATATAGGACACGGAAAGCTATATGTCAATAATATATAGGAAGTGATTCACAGTGGGGGGTTGCTGGTTACAGAGGAGCAACAAATCGATAAATCAGTAAATACATAAAATAAAACAGAATAAAGCAGAATAGAATAGAATAAAATAAAAGTAAAGTAAAACCAGTGACAATCAAACATACATCTTCAAAATATCCCTTGCTATCCAGAACAACTCAAATGCAATTTAAATTGCAGGACTATATTTCCAAATAATGTTACTCAACTTTTTAAACCAGTACCAAAATAATCAGATATTGAAAACCAGCAAGGTATCTGTATGGTCATTAAGACATTTCCTGGTCAATTAAATCATGGGTTTTGGCCAGCCACAGGACCTAATTTTCATACTTTCATAAAGACTATTTCTTGTTTCCTTCTTAGTTTTGTAAGAATGAAATATTTCAATTTTCATAACAGGAATTAACATGTAACTAATTAGAAGTATGTTAAATGTTTAACAAATTATATCTCTACTGAAAAAAAACTCTAAAATAAACCCTTGTTATTGAGACAACAGGTTAAATTTCACTTTTGTTTAAGCTGTTGGCCTTAAAATATGCTTCTTTGACAAAGTTTTCTCAATTATTCTTTTTTTTCCTACTGATGCTGAGGAAAAAATCCTTCACCCTTATTAAAGTGCACATTTTTTGTTTTTTTAGAATTTCAACAGCTGCTCATAAAACTATGTAAACAGATCTTTGCAGAGTGGTCCATAATTCTATATTGTTTTCCCTGAACACATTTAATTTATGAGCACCATAAGACAAGAGATATTTGAACTAAATTCATAGCTAGAGGTGGCAAATTTCATCCAATTAGGAACAAGAGAGATATTAACATTTGCAACTAATATTTTGCTTATAGGTTAAAAAAATGGCTGAAGATAAATGAAGCAGGGGTGGAGGGAGAATGAGATGCATGAATTTACAAATGGTTGATGAATGGCTTGCCTTTCTGGGATACATTATTTAATTAACTTTTAAGATAGCAACTATTGCCCTGGTAACCTTTTAAATAAACTTATCTAATCAGAACGTCTCACAAATGTAGGGAAGATGCTCAGAGAACAGGTTTTAGGCTTTTCAGTTCATGTTCTGAGGTGAGCTTTGTTTACCTGAGCTATGAAATAAAGACAGAAAACTTAGTACATAGCAAAATGGTCAAAGGAGGCTGATGTGAATATCTGAAGCTCATCTGAATGCAATTTATGTCCCTTCATTAATATTTAATTTACTTGATAACATTATGTAGTAGGTAAAACTGTTCAAAATGTGAAAAACATAAAATTATTAATGAAAAATTAAGGGGAAATTTTTCTTAAAACATTGATTTATTCAGTGCTCACAAGGATTGGACTTTGTTTTTAGTCTCTTCTGTATATTATTTAATCTAACCTCCCAAGAACTCTATGAAGTGGTTACTAATGTAATTCCTACTTTTTAAAAGAGAAAACACTGCCACAATGTGCAAAGATGATACCACTAGCAAGGCATAGAGAATAGGGATCCTGACTCAGGCAATGTACCCTTAACTGCTAGGCAATGCATCATGTTTGGTTCTGCATCATTTTAAATAATGATGCTGTTGGATCGTCACTCGCATCCAACCTTTCCTTAGGATTATCATTAAAGCTTCATATTACCAAGACATTGTTAATTTCAATGTACAATTTGGCAACTAGGTAATTCACTCAAAAGTAAAACCACAAGGTTAATTGGTATGTGAAGGGACAATCATGCTTATTAGTAATCAGGAAAAAAAGTGAATAGATAGAAATAGATAGAAAAGAGATTAGACAGAATACGTTAAGCACATTCTACAGTTTTTACACTTATTTGCAAAAACTTAGAAAACTGGATAATGCTATTTGTCTGTGGGTATGTTGATACATACAAACATTCCTATCAGGAATGTCAACAGTTGCAGTCATTTTAGCAAGCAATATGACAATAGCCAAGCTAAAAATAAAATAATCTCATACCCTACACTATGAACAAGAAATTCCATTATATATATATATTTTTTTCTCTCTCACATAGATTAAGGACTGTGCACAAAAAAATATTCTTTGCAATAATGTTTGTGGTAAGTCTTAAACGTATGGTAGGAATCTAGGTATCTATCCTGGGAAGGACACTAGGTAAAAGGTAGAGGAAAATATCATAGTATACCATTAAGTTAAAAGTAATTGACTAGACATAGTTTAGTCACATGAATTGAACTTAAAAAAGATGTCTCAATGAAATAAAAAAGAAAAAAATGAGATACAGTACAAATTACCTTGATGTATGTTAATAAAACATACATTACTAAACACATTTTACACGAACAAATGAATCTACCTGAATGGTTCGTAGTAGGATGAGAAATGGAGAGGAAAATTATATGTGAATAAAATCAAATTAATAGATAAAAGAGGGTCCCCCTGGGTGCTTATGATATTGTTCTAAGAACAGAGGATTATGATTAACTTAACCTTCTGCACTGTGGTCTAACTGAACTGGGCAGTTAGGATGGAAAGATAGGATATAATTAATTTCTTATTTGGCAATCTCCCTTACATTGACATATTCTAACATGCTATAGCAGCCTATTCATTTCAGGCTAGTCTACATACATCGTAACCAATTGCCCCAAGGAAAATATTTTTTCTTTCCTTAGTGTTAGTTAAGAGAAGATGTTCTTTTACATTCACATGAATTAGGATTGTTGTAGTCTGTATCATTTGAAACCCAAAATTTGTTTTACTTCACTGAACAGATGGTATCTTTGTATGGGACTACCTGTTGGGCTGAACACAAATAAATTTCTGAGCTAAGATATATAAATATTTTATCTCCTTAGGGGATTCATCATTTTGCTTCTCTGTTTATACAGTTTGTTAATGATCTGCCTACTAGTTGGTTTGGCATGAACACAGTTCTTCACATAGGCAACCATATTGTTTCATAACAGACTGTCTGACATTTTCAAGATAAATTCCAACAGGGAACTTTTGGATTTTTGGAATTAGCCTTTATATTCTAAACTGAAGTTACTATAATTATGCTTTTCTTTTAATGAGTTTTGAAAGAGCTTCCTCCTACTTTAGTCTGCTCTTTTAGAAAAAAGCCCATTAATGACATAACAACGACAGTTTAAATCATTTAACTTCTTACTTTTGGTGCATGACCATGATTCTATGTAGTCACACACTTTTGGAGTATAAGCAGATATCACTTAAACGCAAAAATTACTTTGCCATTTCCTCTAATTTAATTGTTTTTGTTACTCTAACTATCCAGAGTCAATTATTCTAGATTGATATAAAAGATGTATCAGTTTCCAGAAGTCTGAAAGTTGCTTTATCTTTATAGACAGGCTCAGAAATGTATGAAAAAAGCAAACTTTACTGTTGTTGAAGCTGATTCCCATTACTTTTTTTCTATAAAACTTAACTTCTGTTTCTAATCACCATGCTTTTGCTCATGATAGATAATCTATCTAGTGTGGATTAGTTTTCCCTTGTCTTTTAATGGATTAGTCTTTCCCTTCTTTCATTGTTGTTTTGCACTCTACACCAGCTACTGACCAGGATAGCTTCAATCTTATCAACATTATTATAGAACACTTCTCACCCTCGCCTATTTTGAATAGGTATTCTGCTCCTAGAATCAAAAACTTCCTTTCTTCTGGTTTCCTCACACTTATTTAAATAGTTGCTGAACATCCCACATTATTCTGTCCATTAGCCCAATTATGACTACACTTTATATTCATCCAGATTGGGGTCACATCATTGTACATTAAAACTTTAGGAACCCTTGCCATTTTTGTCACGTTTCACTGAACTAGTCTCCAATATAGAATCCATTTTATCATTCACATTCCTGTTTATATACATACACAAACACACATACATATAGAGAGAATGTTATATATACACATTTAAATATTAATATTTTTCTAAAAAGTATGTATGTTCAAAGAATAATTTGGAAAATATAGACTGCACAATGAAGATTTTTTCAAAGTTCCAAATCCAACCACACAAATATAACAACTATTAACATTTTTAATGTTTTTATTTTTGATAGTAGAGTCTTATTTTTTTTCCAGAGCATACAGAAAAGGTATCAAAATGTACTATTGGACAACTATATTTTTCAAGGAAGTTTAAGTAATCTAAATGAGTCTAATAGATATACCTATATGCAATGGAAATGTTCTAGGGGCTGGTAAAGTCTGTGCAAACTAAGTTATAAAGATAATTTTTGTTTACACAGGTTGACAGGAGTATCTCCAACCTCTTCTCCACTTGATCTTAGCCAAAAGGCCGAGAAGCGATCTCTCCAACCTCTACTCTATCAATCTTGCCACATTCTGTCAGAACCAATGCTTGCTTAAAGAAATCTATGAGTTTAATGTTAACCTGTTATAATAAACCCACTGACTTGAGCGGGGGGGGGGGGGAAGATGAAGCAAACAAAATATTTTCATATTTGCCTTAGAATATGTTCTTGTACTTTGATTTTTTAAAATGCATGTGTTAATATGTTATTGTGTTAGAGTTGACAATCCACTGAACATGAACTGTCCCTTCATCTCTATATTGTGTATCTTTCCTTCTCTATTCCTTCCTTATCCAAACCTCTCAGAACTCCCTTATTCCCAACTGCCTCCTAAAATAAATTCTGTGAAGAAATAGTTTCCTATTGATAAAATACTTGATTGCTTTTTAAATATCAGTTTTGTTTGCATTCTTTTTTCCTTATACAGACAAGAAAAATTTTAACAGGGGAAAATGGCAAGCCATGAAATTCTGACCTGTTATAATGTTACATGTTCTATCTTCAATCATTTCCTGAGTGATACTCAGTAATCCTCTTACTCAACTATATGCACTTCTCATAGTGCTTATTTACAACAGCCATGCTCTCTTCAACATAAAATCACATCTACCTTTGCCATTCTCAGAAATAAGAACTCTATTTACTGAAGACTGAAGTCAACTTTGCCCTCCTCTTCCTAACATAATCAGCGTATGTACATGTATGTGTGCATATTTATTTATTTATTTTTCCATCCTTTCTTCATATGTCTACAAAATGCATGTCTGGTCCTCCCCAGCCTGCTTCCAACCTGCCTTTTTCATGAAGGTCCTTGTGGTTTATCCCTGAAGAATATATGTGGCTGGGACAAGATGCAAAATAAAGCTGAAAAGCCCAGGAGCACTCAGAAGTGAAGCCAAATGGAAGTGTGGTATTTTTTATTGCAAATGGGAAGGAGAGTTTTGGCTTCTTTGCCAATTTTACAGTGGGAAATTTTAAGATCCATGAGACCTAAATCTTGCTACTAGAGCCACATCCTTTCTCCTTATTGACTCTGTCTTGACTGGCAAGATTAGGTCTCTATCTACACTCTTCTTTGCATCATTTCTATCACCTAATTATCCCATTTTACAGTAAAATCTGTGTTTCTCTAGTACAATATTCTGTCTTCATTGCATGTAAGCATATTTGGCTACTTCTAGAGCCTGCAAAAATTCATTTGATACTGATGCTACTTCCCTGTACTGATTTTTCTCCTTATTTTAGTAATCGATACCAATGGCTCTATTTGCCAACATGGTTTTGTACACATAAATGCATTAAATAAATGCATTCATGGAAGTCAATGATGAAATTATCCTTTGTCAAAAAAGGGGATAATATTAATTTTTAATTTTCTGCAGCATGTGAAAATCTTAACAACGCAGTTTGCATTTATTTGACACTCTTCCTCATCAATGTTAAACCTTAAAATCTGGCAAGAATTTATTTAATTGCTTTACTCCTTCACAATGCTAACATTTTTCCTTTGCTTCAAATTCAACCTCTGTGTGAATACTCTAATATCATGTTTGTGATAGTGTATTCATTATTTTCAAGGCAAAGCATATTTTGAGGCAGCATTAATTACTCTAAAATCAGGCTTCACATTGACCAAAATCAATGTCATAAGCTTCTTAGCTCTCCTAGTGTAATAAAAGTAAAATACACATTTCCATTAATATTCTTTAAGTATTTGGAGACAAGTACAAGTATTGATATATCCTTCCCATTGCCACTACTCCACCTATTCTTTAGGCAAAATGATTATAGTTCTCTCAAAGATTATTCACTTGACATTTTCCAGCCATTTCACTATCATAATAGCCATCTTCTTAACTTTTAATATCCTTCTTATAATGTGGTGACTAAAATTAAATTCAGTATTTTCAGTTATAATATTAATAAAAGAGGACTGAACTCTGCCCCCCTCTTTCCTCCAGCCTACAGGGTGGTGGCAGCATCCTGCTGTTACTAATTCCTGGATTGTGACAACATTTTCTGTTGTCTTTTCAGCTCGCCCACACCTATTATCCCATTTTAAATTTTCATGTGGAACTAACTAACATCAGCTGTGATCTCCTGACTGATTTCGACTGATATAAATGCAAAACAATTGTACACATTCAATAAGTCCTTAAAATAAATGTTACAAGGAAAAAATCAACAAAAATAACAGCACAACTCTGAAAACAGCAAAAGGAACAAAGTACAAAAGACACATTACAAAAGAAGAATCAACAATTCTGGGTGTTTGAAGGTAAGGATAAAGGAAAAAGAGAAAAGGAGCAAAAAGTTATGTCAATATTTTAGACAGACAAGGGAGCCCAATGTATCAATTTTTGAGCAATAGTGCAGTTTGCTTTTGGACCTTATGAAAATGAGGTGATGCTAGAAAGTTCAAGTAAGAATTGGGAGTAGATAGTTGCCAATCATTTCAGAATTAGAAAGAGAATTGAGATTTATCCATATAAAATCAATGTGCAATCTAAGATATTTTGTAGGACAAAATGAAAAGCATTAAGAACGAACCTTGGGAAAATTCAGTGGCATGCATGGGGAAAGGAAAAAGAGCTGGTGCAAAATGATACACTAATATGTGAATAAATCTTTACAGTTTACAAAACACTAATAGATACAGATGCTTATTTTGCCTTTACACACCCTGTTAAGTTGGCAGGACAGATGGCAACAGTTCTTGTTTATAAGCAAGGAAAGAAAGTGGGAGAATAAGAGAAAGAACAGCAAAAAAATGGAAATGAATAGGAAGTGAAAACAGGATAGGATATGATCATGGAGCAGGAGGGTAAAAAATTTAACTATTAACAACATTATTGCTGCTCATATTGGGAATTGAGATACTGAAGTACTGACATTACTTCTGAATTATTGGAATTAATTCTATTAATAATAATTTATATCTAAAAAGAACATTAACAGATAAGAAGGGGGTGATTAGGATGATAAATTCTTGGAAAAATGCCACATTAGTAATGACTGGTTTCAGAATGTGGAGTCAGAGGGAGATAAATATTTCCAAGTTACATTATGAATGAAATTAAAAGCTAAAATTTATATATTGGTGTACAATATTTTGCATAACAATTTATGACTATAATAGCACTTTCCTAAACATGATTTCTTTAATTGGGATCCAAAGAAATTAGTGCTGCCCAGTGGAAACTGAAACCACCAAGGAGCCAGAGGCAATTCTGAAGCTTCTGATTAGAGCAGAGGAAAAGAGGGAGGAATATCCTAGTTTATACCTTACTCTCAACTTCCAGTCTCCTGCCAGGACAGCCACTGGCCAAGCCTAGCTGGAAGCCAAGAGTCATGAAGGCTTGAGAAACACACAAGTTGCAGAGGTAAAGCTCCTGAAATAATTAGCACACCAGATGAAAGAAAGGGAACGCATCTGAAACAAATGACAGACTCTCCTGTGTATCTCATTTAATCCTATTGCAATCTCATGAGGAAGGTATTATTTCCATTTTACTAGAAAGGAAGGCTGAACAAACTGTCTCATTTTTTTCTCACTACATGTTCTGGGATGCTGCATATATTAAATTAAAATTCAATAAATATTTATTATTTCAAAACTGTTATCTTGACTTATAGTACTATTGCAATATTTATTAGTTTTCTTTTATGTTTCAGAACATGTTAGAGACATAAGTTAGACTCCAAATAACCCACTGATCTTTTCTAATAAGAACAAGTGATTAAATAAATGAAAACAAACATAGATTTTTGTGCAATGCAGTATTGGTATCCAAACTGTGATTGCAATTATTTACATTATGTGTATTCAAAATTAATTGGGATTTATTTAATTTAGTAATTAATTCTGCACTCCCAGAAAAAATGTAGCTAAGAGAAAATTATATTGAACTCTCATATATTTAGTCAGTGGCATGTTTTCTTCCTTGGTTCTGATTTATAAGTTCAAAATTTTAAGTTTCATCCTTCATTGAGATGAATTGTTTAAAGTATGTGAAATAATTTATATCCCTGCTAATGATAGTTTTAGAATGCGGGTGGGGAAATTAAATCATTCTAATTTATATTATAGATAGTCAGAAGCTAAAATGCATAAACTTGTGTATAACTAACATTTGCATAGCAACTGATGACTAACAAAACACTTTCCTAAATATCTTTTTGATCAGCAGTTATATTAATCTTTTTAAAAAGTAATCTCTATTTTTATATCTCAAAGTATATGTTATTCTTAGACATTATGTAATATTATTTAAATGTCAATTTTATTTTTTATTCAAACAGAAAGTCACAAAAATTATAATCATCCTCATCAGTTTATATAATACTTCTTACATATTATTTATCTCAGATTATTTTATTACAAATATTCCTTTCTCTGGAAGGTAATTAGATTAGTTTTCTAGAGCTGCCATAATAAATTGCCACAAACTGGGTGGCTTAAAATAACAGAATTTCTTTTCTCCTACAGTTTTGGAATCTAGACCTTTGAAATAAAGTATCATCAGGGCCACATTCCCTTGAAAGGCTCAAGGGAAGAATCCTTCCTTGACTTATCCTAGCTCTGGTGTCTCCACACAATCCTTGCCTTGACTTGTAGCTGCATCATTCCAACTCCTGCCTGTATTGTCAAATGGTCTTCTACCCTCTGTGTATGTATCTGCATATGTCCTCTCCTCTTCTTATAAAGGCACCAGTCACTGGATTTAGGGTCTACCCTAATCCAGTATGATTTTGTCTTAACTAATTATATCTGCAAAACCCTATTTACAACTCAGGTCATATTCTGAGATTCTGAGTGGACACAAATTCTGCAGGTCACATTTCAACCCAGCAGTGTAGTGATTTAAACAAGGAGGACAGGAAAACAATGATGTAAAAGAGTTCCAAGACCAGGACTGAGACTTTGCTTCCAGTCATCCATCATTAAAGCATTCCAGGAATCTATTCAAGGAAGAAAGCACCCACGAGTGATTTGAAATCATACCTGTAAAATACTTTTTTTCTAATAAGTTATATTACTACCAAAGTATCAATTAAGCAAAAGAATATAATGTCTCTTAAAACCAGTACCTACATATGCCCAAAGGGCTTGTAAAATTAGTAAGTAGTGCATCCATAATATTTTTAATTAGTATTTTTTAATTAAAAAAATTAAATCCATACAATTTCCCAGCTCACAAACGACAGCTGCAAATTTTTTTAAATTTTTTTGGCGGTATGCGGGCCTCTCACTGTTGTGGTCTCTCCTGTTGCGGAGCACAGGCTCCAGACGTGCAGGCTCATCGGCCATGGCTCACGGGCCCAGCCGCTCCGCGGCATGTGGGATCTTCCCTGAGCAGGGCACGAACCCATGTCCCCTGCATCGGCAAGCGGACTCTCAACCACTGTGCCACCAGGGAAGCCCACAGCTGCAAATTTTAGTAATTCTAGTTCTATTTTTTTTGTATATGTGGAAGTGTCTGTGTATACTTGTGTGCTTACTAAGGATCATATTCTAAATGCAAACTTATATTCATTTTCCACTTTTAATAGGGTCAGTTTTCCATAAAACTCAATACTATTTGAAGATATAATTTTATTTTATATCATCAGTGACTCATCCTCATGGGTCTGACAAAAGGTTGTTATTATGTATATGAGTTTTGTGTTTTCTACATTTTCATAAGTATTTTTGTTCCTTCTTAGAATGTACAACACTGTAAGGATGGTAGTTAAAAAGCTGGAACAAACGGGGTCCTCAATGTTATTGAGCAACTATACTAGCTCTGACCACTACCTAGACTATTGTGTGATAAATTATTTTCATCTTGTTTAAAGGACTGTATTTTGTTATAACATATTACAACAGTCTAGTCCATTTCACATGTAATTAAGTTTGCCTATTCAAAAATTCATTAAGTTGTTTTGCTAAACAAATGGGATATCTAGCTTGGGTCTACAGTTTTTCCAAGACTTTCTTCACACCCAAATAGCAGACACAATGAAAACTATCTCAGGGAAGAGCACTAAGCCTAATCAAGAAACTGGCATGCCTGCCTGGCTGGCTTCAGAACTGCTATTGACCAGTGACTGCTGTGTCTCCCACTTTCCCCCTCTGTGTATGGGCTTGTCTACTACGCTTATCCTACATCTGTCTCACCACTGTTTATTGGTAGCATGGGGATAAATGGCTTATTTTAATTCTCTGATGTTCATACTGACAAAAATCAGACTTGAGCAACCAAACTCAAGGAACTTCTGCACCTAGACCTCATGTAGATGATAAGATCCTGGGCCTGGCCTTAAGTATGATGCTGTAACAGAGTGCAACTTGAAGGAGGTGCTGGGTGTTGGAAGGAGAAACTCATATTTTACACAAAGGAGGAAAGTAATTAAATTGAAGTCAGAGGGCAGGCTGTGGTGTTTTTAAAACATGACTGCTAATTCTTTGGCACTCTTCTTATTGAGAAGTGGGTCTATGTTGCTTCCCCTTGAATCTTGGTGGGCTTACAACTGCTGCTTCAGCCAATCAAGTAAAATAAAAGTGACACTATATACCATAAATAGACAGATAGATAGATAGATATAAGTTTCCTTTGGCTCTCTAAACATATCTATAATAGCTTCTTTGAATTCTTTCTCGGCCTAATCCCTCATCAGTGACATTTCCAGTTACCCTTTTTCTTTTCAAGTGCATACATTTCAGTTTCCTGCTTCTTTGCATGTCTCATTATTATTTTCTTTTGAAAACTGGACATTGTAGGTAATATGTTGTTACAACCATAGATTCTAATTAGCCCTTCTTGTGTGTGTTTGCTTGAGATAATTCAAGATTATGTCTTCCCCCCAGTGAAGGTCCACCGAAGTCTCAGCTCAGTTTTTATTCTATTTGTCTTTATTTTTATTTGTAAGCCTGACTTCCTAGGATCAACACAGTTTAACGGTCGGTCAATGATTGGTAAGCAGTGTGGTTAAAATCATTGCTAGTAGTATCTCTTTGCTGATAGATCTGTGTATAGTTTGGAAACACATCCAAAGTTCAATGTTTCTACAATTCTTCTCCAGACTTTAATTTCTGTATGCTAAAGGTCTCGTAGTCAGCAAAGACAAAGAGACAACTAAGGCTTTCTCTGGTCTTTCCTGAGTCTGCAGAGATACTTGCATAAGCCCACAACATTCGAGACCACCATGTTATGTGAAAGCTTATCAAGACCACCGTGGTTATGTGAAAGACAACACAACTTGTCTTATCAGAACTTCTACTACATTTATGGCTTGTTGACTGGTCTGTTGCTTGCTCCAGACTGTAGCATGGCATTAAACTAGGTGTCAGGTTGGCCATCTGAGATTGTTTGCTACTGTTCCTGGATTGTTTCTCTACTGTTTGCAACAGTTTGCCCAGGTATGGATTTTACCAAGCTCCCATATCAAATCAAATCAGACCCTTTGGCAGCAGAGAGGTAAGACCTCACATCCTGCCCTGTACTCCACGTGAAGAAGTTGTACGGGAAGAAATGGAAGACTCTGGAAAATTAAAGTTTTACTGAGCTCTGCCCACCAGAGCAACAGCCAGCTCTACCCACCACCAGTCACTCCCATCAGGAAACTTGCACAAGCCTCATCCACCAGAAGGCAGACAGCATAAGCAAGAAGAACTACAATCCTGCAGCCTGTGGAACAAAAACCACATGCACAGAAATATAGACAAGATGAAAAGGCAGAGGGCTATGTACCAGATGAAAGAACAACAAAAAAACCCCCAGAAAAACAACTAAATGAAATGGAAATAGGCAAATTTCCAGAAAAAGAATTCAGAATAATGGTAGTGAAGATGATCCAGGACCTCGGAAAAAGAATGGAGGCAAAGATCGAGAAGATGCAAGAAATGTTTAACAAAGACCTAGAAGAATTAAAGAACAAACAGAGATGAACAATACAATAACTGAAATGAAAACTACACTAGAAGGAATCAATAGCAGAATAACTGAGGCAGAAGAATGGATAAGTGACCTGGAAGACAGAATGGTGGAATTCACTGCTGAGGAACAGAATAAAGAAAAAAGAATGAAAAGAAATGAAGACAGCCTAAGAGACCTCTCTGGGACAACATTAAATGCAACAACATTGGCAATAGAGGGGTCCCAGAAGGAGAAAAAAGGACCCAAGAAAATACTGCAAGAGATTATAGTCAAAAACTTCCCTAACATGGGAAAGGAAATAGCCACCCAAGTCCAGGAAGGGCAGAGAGTCCCATACAGGATAAACCCAAAGAGAAACACACCGAGACACATAGTAATCAAATTGGGAAAAATTAAAGACAAAGAAAAATTACTGAAAGCAGCAAGGGAAAAATGACAACATACAAGGGAACTCCCATGAGGTTAACAGCTGATATCTCAGCAGAAACTCTACAAGCCAGAAGGGAGTGGCATGATATACTTAAAGTGATGAAAGGGAAGAACTTACAACCAAGACTACTCTGCCTGGCAAGGATCTCATTCAGATTTGATGGAGGAATCAAAAGCTTTACAGACAAGCAAAAGCTAAGAGAATTCAGCACCACCAAACCAGCTCTTCAACAAATGCTAAAGGAATTTCTCTAAGTGGGAAACACAAGAGAGGAAAAGTACCTACAAAAACAAACCCAAAACAATTAAGAAAATGGTCATAGAAACACACATATCGATAATTACTTTAAACATGCATGGATTACATGCTCTAACCAAAAGACACAGGTTTGCTGAATGGATACAAAAACAAGACCTATATATATGCTGTCTACAAGAGACCCAGTTCAGACCTAGGGACACATACAGACTGAAAGTGAGGGGATGGAAAAAGCTATTCCATACAAATGGAAATCAAAAGAAAGCTGGAGGGAGTAGCAATAATCATATCAGATAAAACAGACTTTAAAATAAAGAAAGTTACAAGAGACAAGGAAGGACACTACATAATGATCAAGGGATCAATCCAAGAAGAAGATATAACAATTATAAATATATATGCACCCAACAGAGGAGTACCTCAATACATAAGGCAACTACTAACAGCTATAAAAGAGGAAATTGGCAGTAACACAGTAATAGTGGGGGACTTTAACACCTCACTTACTGCAACGGACAGATCATCCAAACAGAAAATTAATAAGGAAACACAAGCTATAAGTTACAGTAGATCAGATAGATTTAATTGACATTTATAGGACATTCCATGCAAAAACAGCAGATTACACTTTCTTCTCAAGTGCGCACAGAACATTCTCCAGGATAGATCACATCTTGGGTCGCAAATGAAGCCTCAGCAAACTTAAGAAAATTGAAATCATATCAAACATCTTTTCTGAACCAATGCTATGAGATTAGATATGAATTACAGGGAAAAAAGGTAAAAAACACAAACACATGGAGGCTAAACAGTACATTACTAAATAAACAAGAGATCACCAAAGAAATCAAAGAGGAAATCAAAAAATACCTAGAGACAAATGACAATGAAAACAAGAAAATCCAAAACCTATGGGATGCAGCAAAAGCAGTACTAAGAGGGAAGTTTATAGCTATATAAGCCTATCTCAAGAAACAAGAAAAATCTCAAATAAACAATCTAACCTTACACCTAAAGGAACTAGAGAAAGAAGAACAAACAAAACCCAAAGTTAGCAGAAGGAAAGAAATCATAAAGATCAGAGCAGAAATAAATGAAATAGAAACAAAGAAAACAATAGAAAAGATCAATAAAACTAAAAACTGGTTCTTTGAGAAGATAAACAAAATTGATAAACCATTAGCCAGACTCATCAAGAAAGAGAGGTAGAGGACTCAAAGCAATAAAATTAGAAATGAAAAAGGAGAAGTTACAACAGACAGCGCAGAAATACAAAGCATCCTAAGAGACTACAAGCAACTCTACGCCAATAAAATGGACAACCTGGAAGAAATGGAGAAATTCTTACAAAGGTATAAACTTCCAAGACTGAACCAGGAAGAAATAGAAAATATGAACAGACCAATCACAAATAATGAAATTGAAACTGATTAAAAATCTTCCAACAAACAAAAGTCCAGGACCAGATGGCTTCACAGGTGAATTCTATCAAACATTTAGAGAAGAGCTAACACCCATCCTTCTCAAACTCTTCCAAAAAATTGCAGAGGAAGGAATACTCCCAAACTCATTCTATGACGCCACCATCACCCTGATATAAAAACCAGACAAAGATAGTATAAAAAAAGAAAATTACAGACCAATATCACTGATGAATATGGATGCAGAAATTCTCAACAAAATACTAGCAAACAGAATCCAACAACACATTAGAACTATCATAGACTATGATCAACTGGGATTTATCCCAGGGATGCAAGGATTCTTCAATATACACAAATCAATCAACGTGATACATCATATTAACAAATTGAAGAATAAAAACCATATGATCATCTCAATAGATGCAGAAAAAGCTTTTGACAAAATTCAACAGCCATTTATGATAAAAACTCTCCAGAAAGTGGGCATAGAGGGAACATACCTCAATATAATAAAGGCCAGATACGAACAACCCACAGCAAACATCATTCTCAATAGTGAAAAACTGAAAGCATTTCCTCTAAGATTGGGAACAAGACAAGGATGTCCACTCTCACCACTATTATTCAACATAGTTTTGTAAGTCCTAGCCATGGCAATCAGAGAAGAAAAAGAAATAAAAGGAATTCAGATTGCAAAAGAAGAAGTCAAACTGTCACTGTTTGTAGATGACATGATACTATACATAGAGAATCCTAACAATGCCACCAGAAAACTACAAGAGCTAATGAATGAATTTGGTAAAGTTGCAGGATACAAAATTAATGCACAGAAATCTCTTGAATTCCTATATACTAATGATGAAAAATCTGAAACAGAAATTAAGGAAACTCTCCCATTTACCACTGCAACAAAAAGATTACCATACCTAGGAATAAACCTACCTAGGGAGACAAAACAGCTGTATGCAGAAAACTGTAAGATACTGATGAAAGAAATTAAAGATGATACCAACAGATGGAGAGATATACCATGTTCTTGGATTGGAAGAATGAATATTTTGAAAATGACTACACTAGCCAAAGCAATCCCTATCAAATTACCAATGGCATTTTTTACAGAACTAGAACAAAAAATCTTAAAATTTGTAGGGAGACACAAAAGACCCCGAATAGCTAAAGCAGTCTTGAGGGAAATAAGTGGAGCTGGAGGAATCAGACTCCCTGCCTTCAGACTATACTACAAAGCTACAGTAATCAAGATAATATAGTACTGGCACAAAAACAGAAATACAGATCAATGGAACAAGATAGAAAGTGCAGACATAAACCCACACACCTATGGTCAACTAATTTACAACAAAGGAGGCAAGGATATACAATGGGAAAAAGACAGTCTCCTCAATAATTGATGCTGGGAAAACCGGTCAGCTACATGTAAAATAATGAAATTAGAACACTCCTTAACACCATATACAAAAATAAACTCAAAATGGATTCAAAACCTAAATGTAAGACTGGACACTCTTAGAGGAAAACATAGGAAGAACACTCTTTGACATAAATCACAGCAAGATCTTTTTTGATCTGCCTCCTAAAGTAATGGAAATAAAAACAAAAATAAACAAATGGGACTTAATGAAACTTCAAAGCTTTTGCACAGCAAAGGAAACCATAAACAAGACAAAAAGACAACCCTCAGAATGGGAGAAAATATTTGCAAATGAATCAATGGACAAAGGATTAATCTCCAAAATATATAAACATCTCATGCAGCTCAATATTAAGAAAACAAACAACCCAATCCAAAAATGGGCAGAAGACCTACATAAACATTTCTCTAAAGAAGAGATACAGGTGGCCAAGAAGCAAAAGAAAAGCTGCTCAACATCACTAATTATTAGAGAAATGCAAATCAAAACTACAATGAGATATCACCTCACACCAGTTAGAATGGGCATCATCAGAAAATCTACAAATAACAAATGCTGGAGAGGGTGTGGAGAAAAGGGAACCCTCTTGCACTGTTGGTGGGAATGTAAATTGAGACAGCCACTATGGAGAACAGTATGGAGGTTACTTTGAAAACTAAAAATAGAATTACCATATGACCCAGCAATCCCACTACTGGACATATACCCAGAGAAAACCATAATTCAAAAAGACACATGCACCCCAATGTTCACTGCAGCACTATTTACAATAGCCAGGTCATGGAAGTAACCTAAATGCCCATCAACAAAAGAACGGCTAAAGAAGTTTTGGTACATATATACAATGGAATATTACTCAGCCATAAAAAGGAACAAAACTGGTTCATTTGTAGAGACGTGGATGGATCTAGAGAGTGCCACACAGAGTGACGTAAGTCAGAAAGAGAAAAAGAAATATCGTATATTAATGCATATATGTGGAACCTATAAAAACGGTACAGATGAACCAGTTTGCAGGGCAGAAACTGAGACACAGATGTAGAGAACAAACTTATGGACACCAAGGAGGGGAAGCGGCAGGGGGTGGTGGTGGTGGTGTGCTGAATTGGGTGATTGGGATTGACCTGTATACACTGATGTGTATAAAATGGATGACTAATAAGAACCTGCTGCATAAAAAAATAAATTAAATAAAATTCAAAAATTCAAAAAAAAAAAAAAAAAAGAAAGAAATGGAAGACCCTCCTCAGGCTGAAACACCAGAGATCTTGAATAAACATTTCTAAATTTGTTGTATGTCTTTGGTCAATTTCTAGAATCTTAAAGTAGTTGTTTTTGACAATTATGTCCATTTTTATCATTGCTTTTCAAGGAGATGTTTTATTGAGCTCCTCACTAAACCATTCTAAAAGTTACCCCTGCTTACTCATTTAAAATGTACCTTGCGGGACTTCTCTGGTGGTGTAGTGGTTAAGAATCCGCCTGCCAGTGCAGGGGCCATGGGTTTGATCCCTGGTCCGGGAAGATTCCCCATGCCGCGGAGCAACTAAGCCCATGCGCCACAGCTACTGAACTCCAGAACCTGTTAGCCACAACTACTGAGCGTGTGTCACAACTACTGAAGCCCATGTGCCTACAGCTTGTGCTCGACAACAAGAGAAGCTACCGCAATGAGAAGCCCACGCACTGCAACAAAGAGCAGCCCCTACTCGCCGCAACTAAAGAAAGCCTACACGTAGCAATGAACACCCAACATAGCCAAAAAAAAAAAACCAACAAATATACCTTGCATCTCTCAATTCCCTAGCACATAGTGCTTTGTACACAGAAATCGTTCTACTGTTTGAATTAAATGGAATTAAATGTAGGTGTTTGATTGCATTTATAAAATGGCATTTGTCCATTTTTACTTAATGTCCATTCCTCTTTCTTTATCCCTCTTCTTCCAGATCAATTTTTTAAAACTGACTAAATACACTCTTGATTTTTGCCTAGCTACTCTTTTTATTTCTCTCTACCTCCTGAGCTGGCTCATTTTCTCATCTCTGTCTTTTATATGTTGGAATTTCCTAAAGCTTTGATCTCAGATCCTCTTCTTTTCTCACTTGATACTTTTTTCTGGGAACCTTCATTCACAAGCTTGACTTCAGTGGGCTCCCTCTAAGTGCAGATGTACTAATGCCGAGGTCAGCTCTCTGAGCTCCACACTTTCACTTCTTTCAGTCTAACTGATACCTCCTTTCTGATGCCACAAACATATCACACACACAATATATCTAAGTCTGAACTCATGTTCTTCCTACCAGAACCTGTCCTGTTCAAGGGTTTTCTATTTAGTGGAATGGCAGGACAATCTATTCATTTGGGCCACTGTATAGTACATGGATATTCTTGCAATTGTACTTATTTGTGATTCCACATTCTGGTCATCACAAAAATGACTTTCATTGGTGCTTTTCATTCTACCCTCAGAGTTTATGATTTCTTATACAAACTTTCTCATAAAAAGTTAATGTGTCTCCATAAAATTGTACAGTTGTGCGCCCTTTCTTCTTGAAGAAAACAGCATTTTGGTGTTGTCTTCATAATGAAAATATGTGTACAACTGCCACTATACCAGAAGAATAAAATAATATAAACTTTAATACAGTACTCTTAAAAAGTTATTTCTTGGTTATGATATTATGATATTAAAAACACTGGTTGCAGTATTAAAAATATTGTGCTGAGGTAATTATCTTTCTATATAGGAGTCAAAATTTTCCATCTATTTCAGAACAGTATTACATCCACTTCTCTACCAAAGTATTTAAGAGACACATACATGTCTGAAGAGGTTCCAAGAAAGGTCAGTGATAATGAGTAAGAGGTGAAAAAACAATACCTATGCTGAGAAGATCAACTGCTAGAGAAGTATAAAGGGGATTTTACAACAGTTTTCCAAAAGACTTACATTATTCTTCTGTCAAAGTTTATTCCAAAGGCTCAAAATCCCAGCCAGGAAAGATGAAGATGATATCATCATTACATGGATGACAAAAACAATTGAGGTTCAGGGGAGATGGCTTATACAATGTCACAGAGCTATTATGGAGGAGAATTTTCTGCTTTTAGATTCTGGGCTTTTTCTACTCTAATAGCAATCACATAGCCAGTTGTTACACTCATTTGGTCAGTGTGGAAGGCTGGCAAATTTTTCAAATTATAAACAAAACTGACAGAATTCAAAGAAAAATTGTCCATTCATTTCAAAATAGTAAATTAATTCAGTTCAACAGAGTTTTAATGAGCCTGTGTTCTAAACCTAAGTCTGTCCCAGGAATTGAGTTGTAAACAATTGTGCTTTTGGTATAACTCATGATCTGCTAGGACAGAGGCAAATGCTTAAGTAAACCACACCTAAACAAAGATTTTCTATCATTTCAGAAACATGAACTTTTTGCATGCTAATGAAATTTCAGAAAAAGAATCAGTAATCATGTTAAAATCAAGCAAACTTTTTAAAGAAACACATCTCTAAGCATTTATTCTCCAGTCACTTTCAGAATAGAGAAAAATATGAAATGATTTTAAGTTAAAGCTATGGGGATACTGTAGTTTTATATAAATATATATATATGGAAATATAGCTTTGACATATTAATCATTCTAAAGCATATTTTTAATGTAATTTAAGGGAAAAAATCTGAGAAAGTATATGCTATTCCTACCTAGATTCACAGAGATGGGAAATTAGAAAGGTTATCATTAGACCTAAAAAATTCCACTTCTTTTTTTCCCTCCCTTTAAATTTTTTTTTTATCCTCTTTGTTTGAAATTATATTCCCACCTAAGAAAGCGGGTGGTTGTTTTTTCTTCCACTGTAGCTTTTAAAGATTCTCTCTCACTTGTGGTCCCAAGATAGAATATGTGTTTGGTGAAAGATCAACACAATTTGTGACCAAAAAATGAAAAAGAACTCTCTTGCTTTTGTGCCATTTCAAGTGATTTATTTTACTCAGCAGGTCTCTCTTATTGGCCTGGGAGTTTACTTTGCCCAGTGAGCCAAGATGGGTTGGCTGCAAAAAGTCCTTAAAAGTGCCAGACTCACACTGATCCAAAAACAGCAACTATCAAACCAATAGCCTCTCAGCCTCTGGCAATGGCTGCATGCACTCAGCATCACCTGAGAATTTTATACTTGTTTGATTAACAAATAGGAGGTGGAAGAACAAAAAAATAACATGATATTTGGCACAAGGATGAAAAACAGTTAAGTTAAATAATGACTACAAATTATGTCAAAATTAAATAAATGAAATAAATTACTACTTGGCAGGTAATATGATGGTTGCTATCACATGATCTATATCAAATAATCATATTGACTGCTACATGAAAAATTTTATTTTTTACAGATGAGAAAATAAGCCTAGATGTGTAAATAATTTGCTGACTAATGTATTTAGGTGATCATCAATTAGCTATTATTTGAATAAACAAATGAATATACATTTAATGTGGCAAAATTAGGAGCAGAACCTAGTTCTTAAAAATGAAACTACGATTTTCTTTCCAATTTCACCACTTGTTTCAATGTATAATTTGGGGAACAATTAATTTTATAATGTAAAAACACTTTAGATCTATGAAATTGTAATATTAATAATTCCCAAAAATTATTTTATTTTGTAGTGTCTGAAAATAGTTTCAACCTATTTTCATTTATTATTTGGTTGCTGGTTCAATTTTTACTTTATCATATTTTTCAACTTATGTTAATAGAATTCATCTTTCTTGAGGATTGATTATATATAAGTTTAGCCTGAAGTGTTTATAAAATATTATTTTTTTGAAAACTATCAAGGCTTCAATCTCAATGTAAAGGACTTGCTAATCTATATGTCTAATTGACATCTTCCTGATTCCTAATTTCCTATTTATAAACACTTACTAGGCATGTCTGTTTGGTTAATTACTATTAACCCAGCAAACAAAACAGAACTCATAACCTTTCTTCTCTTAAAGAAGAAACCTTCTTTCTTTGTCTTCCCTGTAAAAGAGAAAACCAATAACCCTTTCTGAAAAAGATAAAGTACAAGACTGAAATACATTTCCTTCATGGGAGGAAGTAACTGGTAGAAAATTAGAGGCACGTGTATTCATTAGTATACTGCCTTGGGCAACATGTAAAATCAGAGGTCAGACTAGCAGGAATGTCAGAGTAACAGTGAAGTGGTTTGAATGGAGGAGGGTAGACCACTGAATTATACAGAAGATGTTGGAGGTGAAGAGACATTTTTTAAATAGGTAGAGAATAAAGACAATCTACAGGTAATCAATCCACAGATGCTTAATGCAGGCCTTGTTTTAATTCAGTTCAAAAGAATACACTCTGCATTCTTATGGGGTTCGTTTTAAGAATTAATCTTAATGTGTCAAATTTTCTGAAGATTTTACAACAACTAAGAAAAAACAGGGCTTCCCTGGCGGCACAGTGGTTGAGAATCTGCCTGCTAATGCAGGGGACACGGGTTTGAGCCCTGGTCTGGGAGGATCCCACATGCCGCGGAGCAACTAGGTCCGTGAGCCACAACTACTGAGCCTGCGCGTCTGGAGCCTGTGCTCCGCAACAAGAGAGGCCGCAATAGTGAGAGGCCCGCGCACCGTAATGAAGAGTGGCCCCCACTCGCCACAACTAGAGAAAGCCCTCGCACAGAAACGAAGACCCAACACAGCAAAACTAAATTAATAAATTAATAAACTCCTACCCCCAAGATCTTTAAAAAAAAAAAAAAGATTTCCCAATTCTAGTAGTTTAGAGACAATTAAAAAAAAAAAGAAAAGAAAAAACAGATCTACATCACCATGTTTGTTAATGGCTTCTCTACCTTAAAAAAATGGTTTAAAAAAAAGTTTGTCCTCTGAAATGTTCAAAGAGGACAAGTATGGAAGGTAATTTGAAATTTCCAATGATCATCATCTCTTGTCTAATGATAGTGTAGCACACTAGTGAATTTCGCATGAATCATAAAGGGCTACTGGGCACTGAAATCTAAACATTCCACAACAGGAACTTAAGTGAAAGATCAATTTAACAGATGAAGTTCACCTCTAATCTCTGTAATTGTTGTAGGGCAGACGTACACTACTCAGCGCTAAAAGAAAGGAAACAGCAGTGGTTTGCTTCAGGCCAAGAGATAGATGTCTCTAGTATTATCAAGATGAGCTGGTGTCTTAGGTCATGCATGGTAAGGCCACTTTTAGGCATAACCATGCGGTAAGTAATAAAGAATAAGAATCTGTACGTAGCTCCAGTAGTAGAAAGACCTCTGAATTCTGATGTTTCCTTCACACCCTAATGGTATAAGGGTCAAAAGCCTCAGTTTCTTGGCTACTTAATCAGACTTGTTTTTTTCCTCTGGAAAAAAAGGGCGAATTCAAGGAGCTGTGTAAATTTTATATATTAAAATGTTTGTATCACTTCTTTGCTGGTTTGCGAGTGAACCGAAGTATATCGCCGTAGGCAAAGATCTGTGTTTGGCCAGGCTCAGCTTGACCCATCATGAGTTTATCAATTAATTAATCTATATTTTGAATATGAAAGCTTTAAATATTGTTTCTTGGTTTAAATTATAGGATATTATTCAAGGATATATCAAAATCTCAGTTTCTTGATTTATAGTGAGATCTGATAGAACTACTAGATCATTTCTATAGCCATATTTAACTTTAAAAAGTATTAAGATATAGAAAGATAAGAATATTTGAAAGATATCTACCTCTGGTCATTCTGTTTATATACTGTATTTTACTGATTGCCCCAGGTCTATAAGTAGTTAAATTCATCTCATTAGTTCAGCAAGGATTATGTTGTTTCCTTGCACAAGCACTGTTCAAAGTGCTGTAGATTGAAAATAAATAAATATCTTTCATTCCTCAAAGATATAAGTAATTGAAGAAAGTATTAAAGGTGCTCTGATAAAAGCAAGGGTCATTATGAAGGCATAATATAAGTAGTGGCCAAATAATTTGTTTTTGATAATTTTAATTATAATATGAAATTTAGAGTTGGGTAATCATTTTTGTTTCAGCAGTAAAACACTTACAGGGACCAGAGTCTCCTGCTAGGATCTGAGCAACAGCTTATTTTACAACGAGAGCCAAGTAGTTTATGCTGCCAAGTAAGAAATCTATACATTCAAAAGATTAGCGTCAGGCCTAGGGTTTTCATTACTTGAACTGCACAAAACTTAAGTTGCACACTCAGGTTCACTTTTTCCACATGGAGAGTTCAATCAGATACTGGAATTAAGTCTTCAGGTACTTATATGAAAGTGAAGCTTTCATTTCTCTCAGAGTTAATAACATTAGCAATGTTCACATCAGAGTAAGGATGATGATGATTCCATTGAACTTCATGCCAGAAATTACTCTAAAGTTATAATAAAACTGCCTGAATATCTATAATAGTCTACCACTGAATAACTATTTTCTCCACAATAGTCTTTATTTGCCTAAGAACATGCAATCCATTTTCTTAAGGCCAGTAACAGAGGAAATCTTAAATGTAAACTTTGATGTAGTGCTCATATAGAAATTCTTACTAAATATTAATGCTAATAAAAGGTCACAGGTACATTGCTACTACTTGTTTCAAAGGATCAAAATGCCTAAACTTTCAGCAGCTATTTATGAATATAGCACTTATACAAATATAAAAGAAATCAATAACATATTTTTTCTTATAACTATACTTGAATAAGCAATAATAAACGGCAAAACTTAGGTTTCCAATTCCTTTGCTCATTACAGGTTTACAGAGAAAATTACTGAAATATGCTGGCATTTTTCCAGCTATTAGTAAAGTCTTTCTTGAGTTTCCCCTTTCTATAAATGGTCTTGTATATGATCAGATAGAGGAATCAAATGCTACAAAGGGAGTATTTCAGGATTATTTTGTGAATAAAAATGTCATGGACCAAAAGAATAATTGATGTTGCCCTTGGAACTCCACTTATGAATGTCATGAAGCAATTTTTTTGTGAAAAGGCATGATAATACAAACACAATACAATTCACTTATCTGTTTGCAAAAACCAAGGCCTGGAGAGAAGCACGATTCCTTAAATCATAAATCTATAACTTTTTTAACTGTCCATCTCCAAAAGCTATTTTGTAGTTTACCAATGCTTCTGTAAATGTATTTTAGGAAGCTTTGTTCCAACTGACCTAAATTCAGTTTTTTCCCTTGTTTGGTTAGCGTTCATTCATTTATCAGTTTTAATTTTATTTTATCATATATATTCTAATGCAAAAAAGAAAAAAGTGTGGAAAACAATTATATCAATATTTCAGCTTAGATTTTTAATCGTAAGATTTGGTGGATGATTTAATTGTATTGTTTAGTTCACCAAACTTGTAGAACACTTTTTCTGTTTTTCAACAACTTTATTTCAGGCAATTTAAAAAGGACTTCCTTCATGCCTACTCAAACCAACTACTTGTTCAAATGCCCACGGAATTCAATATGAATCATTTCCACTTGAGTGAAAAACTGTTTCACAAGCCAGCAAATCTCAGAAAGTAAGAGTATCTGTTCTGGTCATATACTGTCCACTGATACAACTCATCCTTTATTACCGTTGCCACATTTTTGTAACAGTGGATCCAGCTGTGGGACTGTTGAGAAAATATTTTATGTTTCTAAATGCTTAAGGCTTTATGATTATATATAATATTTCTGAATATATAAATTCTAATTATATAATTATAATACATATACATTACAATACTTTAATAACCATCTCTTTTAAATTTCTCAATTATAAAATGGTATTTGTCAAAATATTTTGTGTAACTACACCTCCCACCTCCACTTATAACCCAAGGAAGAGGTTCTACTAAGTGTTTCCAAGATAGAAACAGCAATGAATATTCCTAGGAAGGATTATGTTCTTAACATTAGAAGCTCCTATTATTAGAGTCCTTTTGTAAAAGTTAATGGAAACTTCAACTGATGCTTTATCTATGTATGTACATAAGATTTTATTGAAGAAACCCAAGAAAAAGTAGCTCTTTTAAAAAGAAAAGAGAAATTTTAGCGAAGCATTTGTCAAAAATATAGAAAATCTGAAGTTGTTACTAAACAATTTGGAAGATCACCTTTAGCCATTTGATAGATCATAAAGCTAAGGATCAAATTAAAAATGAACAGTAACGTCCTAGCTAAAATGAATAGTCGTCTGATTAAATATCTATTTTACTAATCTTTTATTGGCTGATTGATGAAATGTGTTATAAATTCAGTGGATGATTAGTGAAATAATGAGCAGGAACCTCATCAGCCTGTGCCCTGTGTAAGTTGCTGATGATCAGGATACCTGGCTGAGTCGTTTTGATCAGGAAATATTAATCTCTGTTCAAAGAAGCCACCGTATCAGGGAAGACAAAATAAAAATAAAGACAAATAATTACAACCACAACAATGAGTATATTATATAAAAGTGTTTTCAACATGTCAAGAATTTTTCTAGAAGATATCCTCATTTTATGTTCCTCCTGCTCAGCAGATAAAAAAAAACTGAGGCACAAATCATTTTGCCCAATATTATGTAACTAGTAAATGACAAAGCTGGGATCTGAACACAGGCAAAATTGGATCCAGAATTTGAATTTTAAAACATTATGCTTAAAAGTGATCAGATACCAAAGGAGGAGGCCTGAGTGGTTATGAACTGTGGAAAAACCCATGAATTCCTGTTACCTGGGTTACAGCTTTTAGCAGCACATTTCTCATTGTCTTATATTTCTCCAAAGTTACTACTCCATTTTATTATATAACATGTTTGCACCTCAAATCCTCCAGGTCCACTAAGCTCTCAGCTTCATATTAATGTCTTCAGTTTCCTTAGTTCTCCAGACTTTTTTTTTAATTAAGAAACTTATAAGCTATAAAATATGTGGATTATGCTAATAGCCCCTTGAAATCTTCAGTAAAAAATAAAGTTTGCTTATATACCTTGATTGTCATGTACATTTAAAAACTGGTTAAAGGACTAAACATTAAGTATGATAAACTCAATGAACTGAGCTGTGAAAAACAAATGGTTTCAGTTCTTGTCTTATGACAGATATTCATTAAATATCTAGTGCAAGTGGCAAAGAAGCATACAAATTAAGTTTGCAAGTAATGCTAAATTTGAGATTTCATCACTATATAGGTAGGACAGAAGAAGAAACCATGAGACCTCCTAGGACTCAGAAATACAGGCAGAGTAACAGAGGATGAAGGTGGTATCTATTATTAGAGATTTCTAGTCTGTGGTTATAAAGAAATCTGAGATTGAAGCAAACTTTCATCAGAGTATGGAAATTTCCTCTATGAATATGTATTTTAAATCTTAATTTTCACTCTGCTTCTGTGCTATTATTTGGTTTAATTTTGAAGGAACATAAATGATTAATCTTGATCCTCAACTATTTATAAACTAGTTCATAGATTCTTTCCTATATGTCCACCTATTGTATATTCTGATTTGGAAAGAAACAGTGTGACAAAGGCTCAATCGTCAACAGAATGTCCTCATCCAGTGACGGGAGTGGGGGAGATGACACACAGCCATTAATTACAGTTGGCTGGGGATCAGGAGTCCAAGGTAACAGTTCTGGCTGTACCACTAAATTCTCTTTCTAATTTTAGAAATATAGTTGACCTCACTGAACTTCAGTATTTTAGAATTCAGGATAATGTAATATTCAGGGTCATTTCTAGCTCCAAAATACATCAACTGTGTAAATAAGAATCTACTAAAAATACCTTGAGAAAAATATATTTTATATCTCACTGGGAACTATAAGGAGTTAATATGATGTGAGGGACTCACCTGAGACAGAAAGTTCTATAAACAGTATAGATCTTACTATTTTCTGAGCCTAAAGGAATGTTTTTTAAACAAAGGATTTATGGATTGAGAAGGTAATTAACTTAGTATATTTACTTAGTTTTTTGTTTAAAATTTTCTATTTTTGATTCTCCTTATTTTTATAACCTATGGAAATGCTATAATTAATATTCCTAATTAACCTAAATGCTCCTTTATGCATTAAATTGTGAAATATGCACAGTTTAAGCACCCCCAATGCATTTATAGGCTATATCCTTCCCGTTGATTCTTTGACAATGTTAGCAATAAGAGATTATGTAGATCTAATAAGCTTAAATCTTAAATTTCATACAGAAACTCTTGCTGACCCATACATTTTAATCTTCAATGCAACTGAAATGTGCCACATGTTCTAGAAGATTTTCCTTTATGAAAATGATAATGGACACCAATACTATCTGCAGTGCTATTCTGGGAAACTGACTAAATAAAAATAATTGAAACCCTAGAGATAATAGATAATAGAACATCAAAACTTCCACATAGGGTAGCATAGTTAATTCAGAGAACTAGAAGGCCAATAGTCAGCAACTTAAGAAAATTTGCAAGTCATATCAAAGATTAGCCTGAATAAAATATATTTTTTCTTCTTCCTCAGGGACAGAAACAACTAAGAAGTACCAATATATTGAACAAGAAATTATCTAACTGATTTTTTTAAAAAACAACTTTTATTAAACCACCATAGAGATAACATGGGAATAAAGAAATTGCATTTACATGTCCTAATACAGAAAAGAAAGCAAAACATAGTGTGGTTGTACGAAAGCCTATATTTTTCAAATTATTAAAAGGCACAAGGGAAAACTGGTGCATATTGTGAATGTGTAGGTTTAAGTTAGATTGGAGGAATAGAGTTTGCTTTGAAATTTGTTAACAGAGAGCTTGCCAGGTCTTGTTTAGTCTCATTTAGTAAATCTCCATATTGGAGACTATAGAAATTTAGATAACATCAAAACTTATCAGATAGTCATCGAGAATCTGTTTTCATTTTTCCCTGATTTTGCATTCATTGTGACTATAACCCAAAAAACAGATTAAAGTTAACCAAACCAAAGTGGAATGTAATGTAATTATTTTCAGGTCAAACGGATACTGACTTGATCTGTTAGAAGAAATAAGGAATACCAGCTTGAAAAAAAAAACAAAACTATAACTACTAAACAGAAATTCTTTGGGAGAAATAGGCAGAAATTATGAGCGGTAATATAAAAGAATATGGAATTAAATAGTATCTTACTTCTGTTATAAATGTATGCCTCAATTTTCTCCTTAGTTTACTTCCTTCTTTTGCCTTTTTTTTCATCAAACACTGGTATAAAGTACTTTTAACAACTCACTGTTTCCTCAAAGTTTAATGGAATCACAAGTATAAATAGATTTCCATGTTACATAAGAAACAGTGGAGGTAATCTCATCATTTCTCACCTACATCAGACTTGAGTGTCTTCCAAAGCAGAGGAGAAAACTGATCTCAGAATTATGTCATTGATAAAACTTTATCTAATAATTCCTGGTGTGACTGTGAATAGGCATTTGTTATGTTACTTCATTATCCTATTAACCCACTTTAAATAAAGCCAAATTCAGATTTGACAAAAAATCTCTATATTCCTCACATTTCAAGACTCCAAACCACCTTACCTGAAAGTGCATCCTATAAATTAATTCTGCTTTTACACTATTAAACTCACATCTGCCCACAAAATCCAATATTTATTTATTTCTTGACTCTCTAGGACTATACCTTCAAAAATGGTAGCCACTAGCTGCACGACGCTAATTTAAATAATAAATTAAGTATAAAAGTAAATTCAATTAAAAATCAATTCATCAACCCACAGCTAATATCATATTCAATGAGGAAAGACTGAAAGGTTTTCCTCTATGGTCAGGAATAAGACAAAGATGCCCACTCTCATCACTTCTATTCAACATAGTATTGGAAGTCCCTGTCAGAGTAATTAGTCAAGAAAAAGAAATAAAAAGCACACATTGTAAACAGATAACTAAAATTATCTCTGTTCACAGATAACATGATCTCGTATGTAGAAAACCCTAAAGGTTTCACAAAAAAGCTATTATAAATAATAAACGAATGCAGCAGAGTTGAAGAATACAAAATCACAAGCAAAAATCAGTTGTGTTTCTAAACACTAGCAATAAACAGAAAAAGAAGTTAAGAAAACAATTCCATTCACAATAGCATCAAAAGAATAAAATATTTAGGAATAAATCTAACCAAGAAGGTAAAAGATTTGTTCACTGAAAATACAAAACATTTCTTAGAGAAGTTAAAAAAGACACAAATAAATGAAAGACATCTGTGTTCATGGATTGGAAGACTTAATTGTTATGATGCCAATGCTGCCTAAACTGATCTAGGGATTCAATGCAACCCCTATCAAAATGCCAATGATATTTTTTGCAGACACAGAAAGGAATCATCCTAAAAATCATATGGGAACTCAAGAGAACTCAAATAGCAAAAACAGTTTTGAAAAAGAAAAACAAACTTGGAGGACTCATAATTCCTGATTTTGAAGCACATTGCAAAGCTACAGTAATCAAAATTCTGTACTGGCATTAAGAGAGACATATAAACCAATGGAATAAAATGGAGGGTCCTGATATATACCCTTGAGCATATACTCAAATGACCTTCAACAAGGGTGTCAAGACCATTCAATGGGGAAAGGATAGTCTCCAACAAATTGTACTGGGAAAATTGGATATCCACATGATAAAAAATAAAATTGGATTCTTACACTGTATACAAAAATTAACTCTAAATGGATTAAAGACCTAAACATAAAAACCAATACTATAAAAATCCCCAAAGGAAAACATAGGGAAAACCTTTTTGTCATTGGATTCAGCAATGACTTTTTGGATATGATAGCAAAAGCACAGGTGACAAAAGAATAAATAGACATTTATTATGACATCAAACTTTAAAATTTTGTTCATCAAAGGATACAATAAACAGTAAACAGGCAAAACCTACGGAATGGGAGAAAATACTTGCCAATCAAAGATCTGATAAGGGATTAATATCCAGAATATATGAAAAACCACAACTCAATAACAAAAATCTAATAACCCAATTTCAGAAAAAAAAAAAAGGAGGGAAAAGACTTAAACAGACATTTCTCCAAAGATGATATATAAATGGCTAAGAAGCATATGAAGAGATGCTCAACATCACTAATCATGAGAGAAACGAAAATCAAAATCAGTGAGATATCACCTCACATTCATTAGTATGGCTACTATTAAAAAAAAGAGAGAAAAAAATAAATTTTGGCAGAGATGTGGAGAAATCGGTATGTGCACTGGGATTTAGTGGGATTGTAAAATCGGACATTTATAGTAAATAGTAAAAACAGTTAAAATTTTAAAATAACAGTAAGAATAATTAAAGTTAGAAATAGAATTACTCATACAATCCAGCAATCCCACTTCTGGGTGTGTATCCAAAAGAACTGAGAGCAGGATCTCCAAGTGTTACTTGCACACGCTTATAGTAGCATTATTTACACAACAGTCAAGAGGTGGAAGCAACCCAAATGTCCATTGACAGATAAACTGATAAACAAAATGTGATATATCCATACAATGGAACACCATGCAACCTTAAAAAAGAAGGAAATCCTGTCGAATATTACAATTAAGGACATTCTTAAGGACATGATGCTTGGTGAAGTAAACTAGTTACAAAAGGACAAATACCGTATGACTCTACTTATATGAGGTATCTAAAGTAGTCAAACTAATAGATATAGAAAGTACAATAGTACTTTCAGGGGCTGGAGGGAAGGGACAAAGGGGAGTTATTGTTTAATACATACAGAATTTCAGTTCTGCAAGATGAACAGGTTCTGGAGATCAGCTTTACAACAATATAAATATATTTAACACTACTGAACAAAAACTGGTAAAGATAGTACATTTTATGTGTTTTTTACCACAGTAAAACACATGAAAAAAAAGATTCAGTTCCTTTGTTACCCTACCTACATTTCAAGTGTTCAGTAATTACTGTATACCATATTGGACACCCAAATTATAAAATATTTCCATCTTTACAGAAAGTTTGACTGTACAGCCCTGCTCTAGAAGCTTACTTTATCCCTTGCTCCAATCTATTATTCTATCTTCACTTGCTTTTCTATAGACCAGATCTCACAGACGTTCACTACAGATATTTACACTTTTAACATATTGACTCCTTCCACTCTTCATTTCACCATTAACACAAGTATCAAACACTGTATCAACACAAATTTCCATCTTTTATTTGCCACCAAGGCTGCTAAACAGTGCAAAAGAAAAACAACAGAAACAAAAACAAAACTGAGAATTGTGCTATTATAAATTCACTGTTTCCATTATCAGTCGATCAGCCTTCAAAATACCTGAAATTATCACACCCTCATCTCCTTCTCCACAGTCAAGCTATCCTAAAATTTTATCACCTTTTTCATGCCCTTCCACTTTTCTTTGCAAAAGCACTTGCCTCTGTGAAATAGAAATAAGTGCAGCTATAGCAGATAATCTGTCAGTTGTTGTCCTACTATAGGGGGTTCGAGGGATGTGAGGGCTGAAAATTTTTTTAAAAATATACGACCAAGAACTTAGAGTGGCACACACAAGCTTGATCTGTGAGACTCTGACATGTGAGGATGTGAGGAAGTCTCTCACAGCATGAAACTCTCCAGAGGCTACGGGAGCATGAGGGCAACATCCAGAAAGGGAGAAAAGTATTGAAAAGGGGGTTACATGTCTAGGTGATGCTGATCATCAGCATGACAGAGTCTCTGGGTTAGAGAGCTTGGAAGGGCAGCAGCAACTTGAGGTCTTCATTGTCCCAGATTTTAAACTGTCCACGGCTAGCAGATGGTAAGCCCAGTTTCATGGGGTGGGCAAAGCAAGCAGACTGAAGATGGCAAAATAGCTGATTTGGGCTAGGTTTAAAATAATTGGATGTATAAAAATTTCAGTTTAGCACCAGCAGGATTTTGTGCTAATAATGAATGGGTCTCAGCCTGCTGTGAAGAAACAATCAATCTGGTGGCCAATATACAAAGGCCATCTTTGGGTCATTTATATAACACCTACTTATTTGAACCACCTACAGCCTACACACTTCTTTCTTCTTTAAAGTTTCATAAATGAGGACCTTTCCTCTTTTTAATCTCTTCTTCTGCTCTGGATTCTATCCCTTGTTGATCATCAGGAAATGAGACTAAGCAATAGGGCCCTCCTTCACCTGGAATGTCATTTATGAAATATGGGAAGAGAAAAAAAAACGGTTGCTTTTAAGAAATTAGTGCTCTGCTTCTGCCGAACATAGGATAACTCTGTATTTATCTTGAATTTTCATTGAATAGTTTGAATTAACAAGGGGAAAAATGCTAAGTATATTAGGAACTTTTTTCTACTTCCTGCCCTAAAACTCAAGATTGTGATTATAGTTCTTTAGGTCACACAGGTTTATACCTTACTGGAAGAGAGGGAATGAAAAGAACTCTTTTAATTACTTCTTTGCAATCTGTGTCACACAACAAACATAATGCTGTAATCCTTTATTTTGCCCAAGGGTGAGCTTTAAACCTAATACCTCTCTTTGATTCAAATACTTCTTTACTCTATATACATATTTTTAAGTTTAACATTATTATATTTCTCTCATAATATTTAAGCAAAATCAGACTTTCTCTGTCTTAAAATAGATATATACTAGTGTGTGAGCGCACACACACACACACACACACACACACTCACTAATGGCCTCTGGATCTTGGTATTCAACTTCCCTCTAAACAGCAAGGCCTTTGAGGGAATATAATCAGTGTTAGCAGATATCTACAGAATGAGTTAAACTTCTCTTTTTATATCATAACTGCATACCCGTCTTACATTATTATATAATATATAATATTTTATTCAAAATATGAATTTATATTTCAATATGATACATAGTTTTATGTTTTATAGTTTCTGTATTCTACTTAGAGACTTGAAAGATAAAGAGAATTTGTACAAATCTGCATCATTTTGTTAACTATGCTATCGTAGGCAAGTTACTTGATCTTACAGCTTTATTTGCTCCTAGATAACCAGGAATAAAACTGTATGAACTACATAACACAATCAGAAGATGAAATATATACAGCTTGTCTGGTAAGTAGAAAACCTTCAATCAATATTTACTACTAGAACAGAAACATCTATGTACCAACAGTCATTCTGACTTCATCCTACATTTTCCCCTTACTAATCAAACCTCAGGAGAAGCACTGGAATCAGTCTTAGCCTCTCATGGATTTTCATCACATTTTTTCTATAGATTCATTTAGGATTGTGCATATAATCTAGTTTGGCTACTGGAATATAAAAGAATTCTCTTTGGAATTCTAAGAAATATTGCTCCTCCTAATGAAAAGAGAGCAAAGAGCATAAGGACCCAAATCTTTATGCTATTCTTCCAGCTTTTGGACAATGGCTATGTGAAGACGATGCCAAGCACTACTGTGGCCCTCTTGACACCACTGGGGGAGTCACCACTGGCATACTAACTAAATCTGAAAAGGGTCTGGGTCCTAGATGACTTCACTGAATTGTGGAGCCAGCCCCAGACAAATAAAAGCCTACTGCTTAAGCAAAATTTAATTAAATACTGCCTTTCTCACAGCATTCTAATGCAGCTGCTAGTAGGAGGAGGAGGAGTATTACATGCTATCTTCAGAACTGAGCGTTCATGCCTATAAAATTGAGAGCAGTTGATGATTTTTATTGTCTCAATCTATTCATTATTATTACCCTTAGCTCTGCCTTCCACAACTTATTCATAGGTAATTTTTCTTCTTCTTAGAATGCTTTTCTTGGTTTTCTTTTTTGTCACTAAGAGAAACTGTTGTTCCCTCATATTTTACTAAATTTTTTAACTACCTCTCCAAATATTTGCAATATATTTCTCTAAACTTTTTTCCTGACTCACACAATTCTCCTTTATATTTTCCCTTTTACATCATGGGTCACATTTTTAATATTAATTCTCAATTTCTAGTTATTTTGTTTATTTTTTTTACTTTTTAAGTTTTTGTATTTTTGCCTTTGACATATATAAAACTCCTTTAACAGAAATGACATATTTGATTTATATGGCTTGTATGCATTCTACTTTTCTTCATTTATCCCTCTATTTCCCTGGTCTTTTTTTTTTAGTATTCACATATTGCTTTCTTTCTGGAAGTCACATGTCATATATTCTGAGTCTGAGCAATCTAGTTTGAGCTATACTCATCCTCTAAGAATCCAGTTTTCTAACATTTGTCTTTAGTAATGCATAGATGTTTTAAAAAGCCAAACAAAGCAAAATACTCAAAAAATATGCAACATTTTCCTAAAATAACATAGAACACAAATCATAAACAGGTAATATTAAAATACCTACAGGTAAAATATGATTTATCTTTAACTGTGATGTATTATGGCTATGGAATTATAAGTCTATATTGATGCACTCATTACCCTCAGAACAATCAAATGAAATGTTAATAAATTAGGTACTATCCTTTTCTACAGGAAACATGCATCTAGGTTTACCTATTAGGTTGGATAGAAGAATGTAAAATGAACAGTCTGGGGTATTTCTTTCAACTCTTTATCACAAACTTTAAGGAACCTAGAAATAACTAGTGGTAGCAAACATTAGCTCAGATAAAATTACTAAAATTTACCCCAGTAATATAATAGCAGTGAGTAAAAACTTATCTCTCCCTATTATCTTTACATAAAGCTGATAGTTTTATGAACGTATAAGAATAAAAGTCGATTACTATTTATTCAGACAAATCATGGAGATTCTAGGATATTTACATTTTCTTCTTTGTACTTAAAGTGTTATGAACACCATTGGTAACTTAGAAAATACTGAGATTCCTTCCCATATTAAGACTGTCAAGATTGTTCCTTAATGTGGAACAAAGTTCAGTCACTCTCACTTTTTCAAGCCCTGCCAGAGTGGATATAATGGTTTCAAAAGGTAAAACACCAAGTGGATATTACGTTAAAATTTAGAAGAAGACTGTGATCTCATCTTTGTTTTGGGAAAAGCTAATTTTGAAGAGTTCCTTTAAGAAATTCCTGACGAGACCTGAATTGCTTTCTGCTCCTGACTCCACCAGCTCTAGATCTAGAAGCCCTTCTTGTAATCTATCTCTACCAGCGGTTACACAATTCTCTCAATGTTGAAACATATGCCCAGAAGCCTCCATTGTGGAAATCTAAATAAATGAATCATCTCTCCAGAGTGTAATGACTCCACTCAATGTCTACCTTCCCAGACACTCCCCATGCAAATATGGGGAATTGCTTTGTGACAATTCCTGAACTTGGTATCAGCGTTTCATTGAAAACTTTACGTCAGCAATGACTCCATTCATCCTGACTTAATTCTCAAATATTAAGACCCCTTATTTTATTTTATCAGTTTCCTACAACCCTATGTGAACTTTTTTCCTTCCTCCCTCTATTTCTTAAATGTTACAATCAAATCCTTTGGAAACTATTCTAGGAAAAAACAGACTTCTATACTCTACACACAATATTTTCCTTGAACCTTACACCCATTGCTTTGCTTCACATGAAACTGGGCTTTCCCATAAGAACACACTATGACCTTGATCCAGACATGGCTTCCTGACATGTGACCTGTGAGTCACACAGGGCCTGTGCTCAAAAGAACTGCATGTTTGGTTTAATATGGTGTTGTCACTGTTTGATTTTCTCAATAATATTACCTCTAACTTCTTTTTTAAATGTGGAAGTCTAATTTGCAATGAAGTATAGATGTAGACAGAGAAGACACATGCAACATGTCTTCTGTTGTTCCTTGTCACCCTATTTGTGTACATGTGTGATTCCCCAGGAATACACAATTCCAATGAATTTATACTGTAGGTGAGTTCAGTGAGACTAAAATGAGTACAAAGTAGTATGTATGGCTTCAACTGAGTAACTGGGGCACTGACAGTCCTGAGATGCTTGAGAGGCCACACTTTAAATTAGAGGCAGAACTTCCTTTGAATCTAGAAAGAAATCAATGGCATTCAAAAACAGAAATGAACAGAACTGTCCTCACCTCAGAGGCTTTAACTATGCTCCCTCTGCTTGCAGGTTCTTTCCCTAAACATTTTCATGGCTTCTCTCTTATATTATCCAGGTCCCATTTCAAATATACCCCCAATATAAAAGAGCACTCCCTATCACTTTCTATTTCCTTTGCTCTCTTTTCTTTTCTTTATGACACTTTTCACTACCTAATACTCTAGATTTATTAGTTTGTTTATTGTCAGACTCATCCTCTGAAGTCTAAGGTCTGTGAGTGAAGGGAATCTGTCATTGCTTTTTGTAGTTGTGATTAAGGATGTCTGATGCACACTAGACATATAAGGAATATGCTGAATGACTATGTGAATTTGAAAGTTAATTACAATTAATCACTCATAAAAAGTTGAATATTCAAATAATAACCATGAGAGATACTGGAAAAGTTCTCAATTCACTACAAACCCCCACAGCTTACTACAGTACAGTTTATTACAGTCTACTGTCATAAATTTTAATCAAATATCAGATCAGTGGAATGCTTTTAAAATGTTTTAAAATAGAAACAAAACAAAAGAAGTCCTGTTTCCTAATAAACTGAATTAATAAGTTCATCTCTTATATAAAAAACTGACAATGTTTGCATATGAACAATTATAAATTTGATCGATAAAACACTAAACATGATATTTTTCCATTCAAATCTATCACTAAAATAACAATAAATCTCAAAGAAGATGTATTACTATAGAAAATTGAAAATTAGTTAATTTATATAATTAATCATTTCAAAATATCAGAGGAGGGAAAAACAGACTTTTGCATTTGAACATATAATCGATAGGGTTATCAAGGTCAAAAGGCTTGCTAAAAACAACTAAATATTTAAGATACAAAAAGACCTGATAAAATAATAAAGTACTTCTTAGCTATGTGGTTATCCTACAAATTGAAGGAAGACTGAAATGTGAGGCTTCCCTGGTGGTGCAGTGGTTGAGAGTTCGCCTGCCGATGCAGGGGACACGGGTTTGTGCCCCGGCCCAGGAAGATCCCACATGCAGAGTGGCTGGGCCCGTGAGCCATGGCCGCTGGGCCTGCGCGTCCGGAGCCTGTGCTCCGCAACAGGAGAGGCCACAACAGTGAGAGAGAGGCCCGCATACCACACACACAAAAAAAGACTGATAGGTGTTTGGATGAGAATTTTAGCAAGGATTGTAGACTCTCTGGGAAAATTTTACCTCTGATAAAAAGACCACTCATGGTATTTGAGAGACCAATTCAACACCTTTTATTTCCTACTTATAGGTGCAAGTATCTAAATATTTCTGGATGCTAAATAATACAGCTGCACCTGGATATTTACATATTTAGATACATATTACACTGATGACCTTCACAAATAAAAAAATGGTTTCTTCTTATTTACTTGAAATAAAGTGATAATATATCTAGGAAAGATTTAATAGTGTTCAAAGAAAAAATCAAATTACAAAATTCGATTTTATTAAAGATAAAAGGTAATTACTGTTAAAGAATAAACTATATGTAGCAACAAATGTCTCTGCATTTCTTAAAAGAGGTTTCATATATCAGCTTCTTGGGATCCTGCAGTTAAATGTTCTGTGGCACAGTGAGCATCAAACACAATGGATTTGAACTGTGCACTTTATTTACTCTAGGTACACCTCTTCAGACATTGAAAGGGTTCAGATTTCTGAGTTATACAGAAAAAAAAAAAAACACAGGGGTAGAATTAAGCTGATAAGAATTACAAAAATGGCATTACTTTTGGCCTATTAAGTTCGTTTATTAAACGGTGAAAGTACCTTAAGGTCCTGACCCAATTCTAATCATTTATTTCTATTGTTCAAATTATAAGTGTTATTATGCAAACAACTTTAGACAGGTTGAATGTCTAAACTAACACTTAGGTTCACTCAAACATCAAATGGAAATTTTAGACCAAATGGATATCTATTTCAGACAATTGAATACAAATGGACAGTTTTTCAAAGAATTCATTCGTGTGAAAATCTAGTGAATCCAACCACAATCTTAATATGGTAGTCACATGTCAACACATACATAATTGAAATGTGTCTTAAAATATGAATAGTCTATTTGCCTAAATTCTAAAGAAGACTTGTTTGAAGAAAGTTGTACTTTGTTTTATTATTTCCACAGTTTAAAAGAAAAACATGTTTGATAGTCAGTGGAAAAATAATATAATTCTGCTTTGACTTTTAAGTGATTGAAAATTTAATTTATAAATCAATATTCCAATGAAAGGATCATTGTGCTATTTAAAAAAACACAAAAACAAAATGAAACACATATGTCTGACCAACATCTTTTTCCAGAAAGGAACTTATGCAGTATATGAACTAAAAAGCCACAATTGCTATATAATGATGTCTATTAGATATATTTATAGGTGAGGGAATGGGCTGCTATCTGAATTCTGCCATGGAATTTCATATTATATTTCAGTAGAAGGTGAAAGTTTTATTTTTATTTCTTGAGTTTGTTTTAAAGATAGCCTATGTTTACTTAGAATCTATGCATAATTTTATTCTGGATACTTTACAAAATCACTCACTTTTTAATTTGTAGTAAAGTTCAATATAAATTTTGTATGTATGGTAAAAACTGAGACATGGCATCTTAACTTCATTTTTGAAAGACAGCTCTTGCCGGAACTGAGAGAAAAATCAAGTTCCAGGAAGCACCCACTATAGTACAAATGCCCACCCCTCTATCTTTACCTCTACCATGTATTATTTTTTTTTTGCAAAACAGTGCATATTTATGTCACCCAGGTAGCTTTAAAACATATCTGCAACCCAAGCCCCACCCCCAGATACACAAATTTAATTAGTTTGATGGTAGGATCCAAGCCAAAGTATTTTTTAAATTCTCAGGTGATTGTACTATGCAACTGCGTTTAAGAAAAACTGGATCAGAGAAAGAAAAATGAATTACTGCTACCTGTTATATATTTTTTAACCTAGATTATTGATATACGTTAATTTGTAATGTTGTAATTGACAGAAAGAATATCTTTTTTCATATTCAAGTTACATACATAATGTTTCTTATTATGAAGTCCCATTAGCAGCAGTGACAGGAATTTGCCCCTTCCCTTCCAGCTCTATTTCCAGATTCCTTGCCCCTATTCTTTTCTATTTTGTGGAGGAAATGTGTTGAGGAGGGAGAAGAGGAGGGGGCAGGCCTAGGGCACCAATCTTAAGCTACAGCTGCCAAATAGGGGTGGTTTTCCCACGCAGTATCTCTTGTCTGTCACACAGTAGGTGCTGAATACATTTGTTTCCAATTGACAGTGGCTTTATTTTTATGGATTGTGATTATATAACTTACCTTCTGTTCTAGAAGCTCTCGTCACTGATTAGATAGATCAAGGACAAATAGTTCACCAACTGTTACAACATTATCTTCAGATTTACAGAAGTGTGTGTGAGCTGAATAGGGAAAATGCATTTTCTTTTTCATCTCTGTTTGTTTGTTCTTTAATTCTTCTAGGTGTTTTTTCTTTAACTCTTCTAGGTCTTTGTTAAACATTTCTTGCATCTTCTAGATCTCTGCCTCCATTTTTTTCCGAGGTCCTGGATCATCTTCACTATCATTATTCTGAATTCTTTTTCTGGAAGGTTGCCTATCTCCACTTCATTTTGTTGTTTTTCTGGGGTTTTATTTTGTTCCTTCATCTGGTACATAGTCCTCTGCCTTTTCATTTTGTCTGTGAATGTGGTTTTCGTTCCACAGGCTGCAGGATTGTCGTTCTTCTTGCTTCTGCTGTCTGCCCTCTGGTGGATGAGGCTATCTAGGAGGCTTGTGCAATCTTCCTCATGGAAGGGACTGGTGGTGGGTAGAGCTGGGTGTTGCTCTGGTGGGCAGAGCTCAGTAAAACTTTAATCCGCTTCTATGCTGATGGGTGGGGCTGAGTTCCCTCCCTGGTGGTTGTTTGGCCTGAGGTGACCCAGCACTGGAGCCTGCAGGCTCTTCGGTGGGGCTAATGGCAGACTCTGGGAGGGCTCACACCAAGGAGTACTGCCCAGAACTGCTGCCAGTGTCCTTGTCCCCACAGTAAGCCAGAGCCACCCCCTGCCTCTGCAGGAGACCCTCCAACACTAGCAGGTAGGTCTGGTTCCACCTCCTATGGGGTCACTACTCCTTCCGCTGGGTCCTGATGTGCACAGACTACTTTGTGTGTGTCCTTCAAGAGTTGAGTCTCTGTTTCCCCCAGTGCTGTCAAAGTCCTGCAATCAAATCCCGCTAGCCTTCGAAGTCTGATTCTCTGGGAATTTCTCCTCCCATTGCCAGACCCCCAGGTTGGGAAGCCTGACATGGGGCTCAGAACCTTCACTCCAGTGGGTGGACTTCTGTGGTGTACGTGTTCTCCAGTTTGTGAGTCACCCACCCAGTGGTTATGGGATTTGACTTTATTGTGATTGCGCCCTTCCTACCGTCTCACTGTGGCTTCTCCTTTGTCTTTGGACGTGGGGTATCTTTTTTGGTGAGTTCCAGTGTCCTCCTGTCGATGATTGTTCAGCAGTTAGTTGTGATTCTGGTGCTCTTGCAAGAGGGAGTGAGCGCACGTCCTTCTACTCTGCCATCTTGAACCAGTCTTCTTTTTCTTTTTTATTATTTTATTTTTTTAATTTATTGTTGATTGATTTTAATTGAAGTACAGCTGATTTACAATTTTGTGTTAATCTCTGCTGTACAGCAAAGTGATTCAGTTATACATATATATACATTATTTTTCATTATGTTTTATCATAGGATATTGAATATATAGTTCCCTGTGCTATATAGTCTGACCTTGTTGTCCATCCATTCTGCATGTAAAAGCTTACATCTGCTAACCCCAACCTCCCACTCCATCCCTCCTCCATCTCCTCCCCCTTGGCAACCACAAGTCTGTTCTCTATGTCTGTGAGTCTTTTTGTGTTTCATAGATAGGTTCATTTGTGTCATATTTTAGATTCCAGATATAAGTGATATCATAGGGTATTTGTCTTCCTCTGTCTGACCTACTCCACTTAGTATGATAATCTCTAGTCTATCCATGTTGCTGCAAATGGCATTATTTCATTCTTTTTTTATGGCTGAGTAGTATTCCATTGTGTATGTATGCCACATCTTCTTTATCCATTTATCTGTCAATGGACATTTAGGTTGTTGCCATGTACTGGCTATTGTGGATAGTTCAAAAAATTTAAAAAAAAAGAAAAAGAAAAAAGAAAAGACCACCTCGTTCCCACAACCACAAGGAGATGAATTCTGCAAACAATCCATGAGCTTGAAACAAGTCCCTGAGCTTCACATGAGCACCACAGACCCAGCCAACACCTTGATTGCAGCTTGGTAAGACCCTGAGCAGAGAACCTATACACCCTCACCCAGACTTCTGACCTATAAAACTAGAAGATAATAAATGAGTGTTGTTAGAAGCCACTAAACTTGTGGTGATTTGTTATTCAGCAATAAAAACAAACAGGTTTCTAATTCTTTGGAGATGTTAGTGGTCAGATTTCCTTGTGTGGATCCCAGTGGTTCCAGGGAGCATTACAAGAGGTGAGTGTTCCTGGGCGTATATCCAGACAAAACTCGAGTCCAAAAAGATACATGCACCCCTATGTTCATAGCATTTTCTTTTTCTTTTAGTTATAATTAACATACAAAATTAGTTTCAGGTGTACAACATAGTAATTCATATTTTTGATAATGTATTTGAGTATTAAAGATTTACCCCTGGGCTTCCCTGGTGGCGCAGTGGTTGAGAGTCCGCCTGCCGATGCAGGGGACACGGGTTCGTGCCCCGGTCCGGGAAGATCCCACATGCCGCGGAGCGGCTGGGCCTGTGAGCCATGGCCGCTGAGCCTGCGCGTCCGGAGCCTGTGCTCCGCAACGGGAGACGCCACAGCAGTGAGAGGCCCGCGTACCGCAAAAAAAAAAAAAAATTTACCCCTTTATTGCTCTAATATAATTTACTATACTTTTAAATTTCATTCTGAAATATTTCCTGAAAGTAAAATGAAAATAACATAGCAAATATCTATGTAACCATTTTCTAGAACTTTAGCATTTTAGTTTTCTTTTTCAAATCAATAAACCATTTGGGTTTAAAAAATAATTATTGCCATTAAGAGAAATATAAGAAATGACACACAAATTTACAAATGTTAGCACTTGCAATTTTAGCTTTTTTTTTAATGAAATAAGACAAATTTGAAACCTGTTCACTTAATGCTACTTGCTTTTTTTAAAAATAAACACAGAAATAACAGTACTCTTTTTCTATTTTGTTACATAGGTAGTATAGATGGTAAGTTCAGAACTTTAAAGATTGAAATTAGCCTCAGATTTCATAAAATGTAGATCTAGTCAGGCAAACAGGATTAGTTTATTCCAAAGTGGGAAATACTTTGAAAATGAGAATTTAGGTAAATATCTCCTTAACTTAAAACAAATATTAACAAACTGAGAGGATACACATTGCCGTTTCCATGAAATATGTATTTGGGAATACATATGAAAAAATATAAGCAGTAAAAGTAGGGAAATCCTGAAATGGATGTCTTTTTAAAAATAATTCTTTTAAAATTTGTTTCTTTTTTTAAACCATTTTATTGAGGTCCGACTGCTATACAAAAAGGTATACATATTTATTGCCTACAACTTGACGAGTTTAGTGATAAGTATACACTATGAAACCATCACCACGGTCTATGCCATAACCTATCCATCATCTCCAAAAATTTCCTCCTGCCCTCTTTGTTGTCGTCGTCGTTGTTATTATTATTATTTGTGATAAGAACACTTATCTTATCATTATTGTTTTTATTATTATTTGCCCAAATTGGTGTTACTAGACCTACTCTGTTAGCAAATTTCTAGGCATACAATATCGTATTGTTCTCTCCAGGCAGTACTCTGTACAGCAGATCTCTCTCACTTATTCAATTGGTCTGGCATTAGTGTGTCCTTTTTTTATTTTTGCATTTTGTTTTGCCTCATAAAAAATAATATTATAAAGCAATATAAATTAAAACATTGAACATTCTGTATTGGTTTTCACAAATTAAACTTTTTAGCCATCTTATGTTAAGAAAATTGGGTGATGCAACATTATTAAAACTGTCATTGGTATGCATCTTTTACATAAGGAAAAATTTATATGACCAAGTGCCATATTGAAATTAAGATTTTAATGCTTCATAAATGAAGTTATTTTTAACATTATTTTTTGAGTGTAATTTTATAATACATGAGCATATTAGTTTTCCTGTGGTATCTTGGTGTTCAATGCTTGACAACAGTTGCATTCTTTTTTTTTAAAGATAGTTATTCTATCATTGAACCCATTTCCAGGAAGTGTATTGTTCTAAGACTAGCTGCATCTGCACAGTATTCTAATTGCCTTCACATCAAAACCAAAAGATAATTTGTAGTCAATTTCATTTAACAGGAAGATTTAAAAATACTAAAAAAATCTAAATAATCCATTTGAATCCAAAATATACATTAGTATAAACAGGTTTGCAAAGCTCAGTGGATAACTTCTGCTTTGGTATGAACATATATAAGCCATACTTTGTTTCAACCTGGGTTATGGAGTGACGAGATAAAAGAAGATAAGCTAATATACCTGGGTCATGGCCTAAGTGGCTATTCTATAAGGAAACATGTCTCCTGGAAAAACACTTTGCTGACAAAATTTATACCTGGAAGAGTTCTATCTTCATCAGTTTATCTTCTTCATCAAAGTTAATTCACCACTGTATCATTTTTGAGAAATTAAGTCTTCTGTATTTTAACTTTTTTCTTATTATGGTCCCACCTCACTAATTCCCAAGAAATTATTCTAAACTCATTTATAGTTACTTCCTTAGTGAAGACTTTGCATAGTATTTAGACTATGAGGACATTCATATACAGTGACTTTCATCATTGATAAAAATATATTCAACCCTGTGCATACATTTTCCACCTACAAAGTTACATAATCAAGCCGGACTTACCACAAATGTTCAAATTATCTATAATTTGACATACATTTTGGGTAAAACTATGCCTTTTAATTTTTTCCTACTCTAAAATTTCCTCACTTCAGGTACCTATTTATCTACTCACTGGAAAACAGACTATTTCTGACTTACTTTCCGACTTGCTATAAAAGCTTAAACTTCCAAATAAAGGGCAGTATATACGTAACAATTTTTGTAATTTATATACAAAGTGTGAAGTTTATTCATATACCGCTGACATATTAGATTTTCTAGTGCCTGAGGTGCTAGCATGTGAATGTAGTGAATGCTCACTAAAAGAAAATTGAATTATGAATCAATTTTATTATAAATCTTTCCCCAACTCCAAACAAAATAAAGCAAACAAGCAATAAAACCTCCATCTCAAAAACATTTATTGCTCATCACTTTACACATAAATGGGCACTCAATCTCATTGCTGTGCACATTATCTTATCATTATTGTTTTTATTATTATTTGCCCAAATTGGTGTTACTAGAGAAAGCAAAAAAAAATTTTCATGGATAGATGGAAGAGAACATTACTAAAGGAAAAAAAAAAAAAAGAGAGAGAGAGATAAGAAACATCTGGGATCATGTTCTTTTCTTATGCCCTCAATGTGCATGGCTTTAGCATGTTACTAAGTTTCACTATAAATTGATAAAAAAAGTAAACATCCAGGGCCTTTGTGTAAGTTAAGTGACTCAACTTAACTTACACAAAGAGTAAGTTAAGATATGAGAAGAGTATATCACATAGCTTCCTATTTAAAAGGAAGCAGGGATTAACAGCCACATGTATTGAACAGAAAGCTCTTTAATGACATTGTTCACATTGCAAAATGATTAGTTAAGGATTCACTAATTAAGAGGATTTTCACAATTAAGGATTAAGAATGTGAATGCTTTAATGACATTTAAAAGAATACCTTTTCAGATATTTTCCTAATGTACTTTAAAATTGGTAAGGATTCATTCCTTGGATTGATTTGGGTCATTTTAAATACGTCAATAGATCAAATGATATTTATTCTGTGCTCCTTGGATATGTTTGAAGTAAACAGAACCACATGCCATGCCCTTGTATTTCCTTTGTGTTTTAACTTACTATTTCAGACCGTAGCCATGAAGAATTCTGTGAGATTTTCCTTTAGTGGAAGAAAAAATAAAATGTGTCCACTCCTGTATAGCTAAATTTCACAAAGAGTAGGCACACACAATTTAGTCAGAGTCATCACTGGTTCTCAGGACTAACTTCTGCATCAGAACCTTTGGAGATGGAACTCCATAGTTTAGCAAGCTCCACAGGTGATTTTCATATTCTTACCATTCATCTCTCATCTCTTCCAATTAAGCTGACATTCATTGCTTTATTACATTATTACATAAGGGAATACAAAAGAAGAGTAATCAGTTTTATTTTTTAAACCAATAATGTATGTGTGTGTGTGTGTGTGTGTGTGTGTGTGTGACTGAAAGAGCATATTTGGAATGTAGTGTATTTATATCGATATCTTATCAAGTATGAAATTTCCTTTGTTCCTCATCAATTTAACACAAGGACAAAAATATCTTAAATGTATGGGAAATTTTATAATTAATCACTTTGTGATTTTATCAAATTGTATGAATATGATGCAACTTATATGGAATGACCATAAGAACACTGATTAAGGTTTAAAGAATGAGAACTATTACTAAAGATAATCATTGATTCAGCATAGTTCAAAGAATCATGAAAGGTAAATATGTAGTGAGAAAGAAGAAAACAAATTTAGTCTTGTTAATGTTACATTTGTAAGTGGCCAGTAAATCCCTAGAGTGTTAGCAAAATGGAAATCTCGTTTTTCAGAACTAAGCTTTCAGTCTCTTGGAATTAGAACAAACTGAAGTGAACAAAGCATCGCCATTTCTTTTTTTGTCTCTGAGAACCCAACATGAGTTCAACTTTTCTTAGGCCATGAAAGTGAGGCAAAGGTTCACCTACTAGAGGTCAGGGGCTTTTTGATGTCAGATCACTCTGCATGACATAGCACTACATGTAGAATACGATGTGAGGCTTCAAAAAGACAACCTCAAATACCATAAAGAAGTCTTATCGTTTAGTTTATACACCATTTCTCAAGGAAAGGACTTTAACTGTAGTTTATATCCATTAAGATTTTAACTGTAGTTTATATCCATTAAGATTAGTCTAAAATAAAGAAAAAATCTTTTAAAAATATGATCTTCAAAGATACAATAATTTTAATTTTCTCAATCAAAATGTGAATGTTGTATGCTCTCTGATACCTCATCTTCTGTCAGTGAATGCCTATTTAACGTCTAATGTGTTATTTCTACTGAATAATACATAGCTGAAAATTTTCTGTGTAGAAATTTTCCAAGTCGCTTCTGGCGACATGTACTAGTGGCAGAATCGTCCCTGATGGCCAAAATAACAACAATTCTTCTGGAAGAATTAATACAAACAGGGTGGGAAGAGAACATACTCCAAGACTCGAATTAGACTATTTTAACTCACTGTAATTCGGGTACTAGAAATGAACTACTGTTGAGAAGCAACAACTATCCCCATGACAACGTCTGTTTCTTCTAACACTAGAATCACTTATTATTCCTTCCCCATGCATGGTAAACATTTGCTGAACAAAGAAGATAAATTACTTCTTCTCTGCCTGATATCATCAAGGCTTTACATATACATATTAATATTTTGAAACACATCACAGTTCTTTAACACACCTTTGTCAGGCAGTTGTTTTGCTGTGCCCTAACTCTACAATGCTATCCACTATGCACGTTGATCCACAAGGTCTAGCTCAAGATCTTTCCTTCAGGAAAGCATTTCTGGATGCTCTAAGCTGAAGGGTTGCATATTACTTTACTCATGTGTGTTATAGGATTCATTATGTAAACAAATATTTGTTTGCTCATTTTTCTTGTCCGTTATGCAGGATGACCCTTGATACTAGGTATCATAATTATATACCAACAACTTCCAGAGAGCCTGGCACAGAGGGTCTACTGAATGAACAAATGCATAAATGAATGAAAAAAATTAAAAATAATTTACCCTAGATTACCTATTATTAATAATTTTACCTTAGATTATTGAGGTAAAAGTACAGTTTATTTTTTCCTTATTTCTCTTGTCCAGTTGAAACAGAAAAGATGTATCAATTTTTTGAGTGTTTACTAATTCTATATACTTGTATACCTAATCTCAGTAGAAAAGGAGAGGACGACATAGCATCTACTAAGGATCTCTAATCTACTTGACTAAGTATATCTTGCAATCTCTTATTATATCAGGGAAACATATTATAAAGAAATAGAAAAACTAATGCTAATGATTCATTTTACAAAATAAATGTAGTAAAAATATCCATATAATTTCTATATATGATCTGGGTTTTCTTAATGCAATTTTTAAAAGTCAGAAAAATCAGATAATTTCCAGAAACATGTTTTTAAAAAGATATATCTATAGATGTTTATTGAACATATGGATTCTAATTAGAAACGTAGGAACTATCCAATAAATTTCTCAAAATTCGTGACTGGAATGAAGCTAAGTCTCTCAAATTATATGTCTATCTCTGTCTTTAAATTTTATGAGTAGAAATGGGTCAATTTTAAATTGTATATTTGTTAATGTTTAATGATGTAAATAATCTATGGAAATTTAATAAAATTTATTGCAAATTATATATTTTAAAATTGAATAAAATCTCCATTAAATTACTGAATCTCTAAGTAGTCAGAATGTATAATAACTGTGCATAGTCATAAAAGAAACTTAATTTTCCCTCATGAAAACAAGATGACTAATATAAATATTACTTCTCAAAAAATTTGGAAATTTAAAATCAGATTAATAGAAATATAAGAGTATAAAATAAAGGGTACATAGTATTATTTTCATTAATCCACATTTAGGATATATGTGTAGTAAAATCTTTTAACAAAGAGAGCTACTTTTGTTCAAAATACAGTAAGTGCCCTATGTATGAACTTTCAAGTTGCCAACTTTCAAAGATGTGAACATGTCCAATTACATGTTAGTTCACGTGTTCACGTGTCTGGCGTACACTGTCACATGGGTGCATCCTCTAAAAGTAGTTGTGCTTTTCTGTACTTTACTGTACAGTACTGTATAGAGTACAGTAGTACAGTAATGTAAGTTCCCTACATACAAATGAGTTCCATTCTGAGAGTGTGTTCATAAGCCCAACAAAGTTAGCCTAGGTACCCAACTAACACAATTTGCTATATAGTACTGTACTGTAATAGGTTTAGAATACTTTTCACACAAATAATACATAAAAAACAAACAAAAAATAAAGAAAACATTTTTAATCTTTCATCTGGCATTGAGTGAACAGGCAAGAAGAGTTACTGAGTGGAGGAGGGAGAGGAGGTAGGAGATGGTAGAGCTGAAGGATCGTCAGCAATAGGAGACGGAGGGCAAGCTGCAATTTTACTCATGCCTGATGTTGATGGCACAGGTTCTGGTTCCTTGCTGGATTCAATTCTAACTACCCTCTTGAAAAAATGATCCAGTGACGTCTAGGTGGCAGGTCTTTTTATCTCGTCATAGATGACACGGTAGTGCTGGACTGAATTCTGAATGGCTGCTGCAACTTTCATGTACAATTCTACATTCAGGTCCTGTGCCTCAAAAATTAACAGTACCTCCTCAAATAAAGAAAATCCCCTTGCCATTTCCTGCATTGTGAATCTCTACGGTTCTTCAGTTACTTCTTCTTCGTCTCTCTTTGTCCTTTCTCTGGGCCTCCAATTCCATCAGGTCTTCATTAGTAAGCTCGCGTTGTAAAGCAAGGAGATCAATGAAGTCGTCCTCTTGCAGATTTAGCTACAGCTTCTCGCTGAGGGTCACTAAGTTGCTGAAGATCTCTTTGGACTCCTCATCACCTTCTCAAATCCACGAAAATCCTGAACAAACTGAGGGCAAAGGTTCTTCCAAACTCCATTCATGGTGATGGCCGTAACTACACAACAAGGAAAGTCAATGTTTTTTATGGGCTTGTAGATGTTACAGCCCTTCCAAAATTGTCACAAGGTTGCTCCTGATTCATCACTCGCCTTTACTGCCTGAAGAAAAGTATAAAAGTGTGATGTAAATAATATTTCTTGAATGTCACTATAACTCCCTGCTCCATAGGTTGGATGAGCTGAGCAAAGTAGTATTTGGTGGCAGATGCACTACTTTAACATTGGGATGAAAGTCATCCATGATTGGGGGGTGAGCCAGAGCACTGTTGAGCAGCAAAAGAGTGTTGAATGGGATGTCCTTCTCCAAGCAATATTCCTCTACCTCCAGGATAAAGTAGTGGAAAAACCAGTCCTGGAAAATGGCCTGTATAACTCAGGCTTTGGGGTTACTCTTCCACACAACAGGAAGAGAGCCCTTGGCTATGCTTAAGGGCTCTTGAGTTCTCTGAATGATAAACTAAGAGAGGCTTCAGCTTAATATCTCCAGAAGCATTGCCACGAAACAACAGAGTTAGCCTATCCTTTGCTGCTTTATAGCCTGGCATCAACTTCTCCTCCTTACTGGTGTAACTTCAGTCTGGCATCCTCTTCCAGTACCGTCCTGTCTCATCCACATTAAATACCTGGTCGGGTAAATACGTGCCTTCGTCAATAATTTCTCGAAGCATTTCAGGAAATTTCCAGGCAGCTACCGTATCTGCACTCGCTGCCTCACCACTTACTTTTACATTTTGAAGGTTGGCTCTAGCCTTGAACCGATGAAGCCAGCTATGGCTGGCATTAAAAGATATGCCCTCTGATTCTTCGCCATGATTCTTCTTCAAGTCTTCATAAAGGCTGTTAGCTTTCCCTTGAATCAGCATTAAGCTGAGCAGGACTCAACACTGATGCTGATCCTGCATCCACACACTGAGAAGTTTCTCTACCTCCTCCATCACTTTTCCACGCTTCTTCAATATTATTGTTGACATCATCGGCACAGCAGACTTCACATGCTCCATGACCTTGTCCTTGTTCTTTAGAATCATGCGATGGTTGAACGATTCATGTTATAAGAACGAGCGATGTCTATCATCTTTTTGCCTCACTCTATCATTAATATTTGGCAGTTCTTAGCAGCACCGGCTACATCACCACTGTTTTTACACTTGCTTCCGGACATCCTGGACTTGAAAAAAACATACAGTACTACTGTACTCTATACAGGACTGTACAGTACACAAAAGCACAACCACTTGTAGAGGATGCATACACGTGACAATGTACACCAGACACGTGAACTAACACGTGATTAGACATGCGAACGTACATTCACATCTTTGAAAGTTCGCAACTTGAAGGTCTGTATGTAGGGAACGTACTGTATCTTTATTTCAGGCCCAGGATGTCTGGAAGCAAGCATAAAAGCAGTGGTATACAGCTGATCTCTTTAGTTGGGTACCTAGGCTAACTTTGTTGGATTTATGAACAAATTGGACTTATAAGCATGCTCTCGGAATGGAACTTATTCGTATGTAGGGGATTTACCGTCATAAAAACATTTACAATAAATTATTCAAGTTATATTCTATTATTATTTAGCAAAATCAATGCTATATTTATTATTAACAGCAATATTTTAAAACTTACAAAAATTGTTTATACAAGAAAGAGAGTAGTAGGATATAACTATAAATATGTATCTGGTGAGTTTACATTTTAATATTCTTTCAGGATAGTGGAGATGGTCAGAGGACTATTTTCAGTATTTAAAAATGTCTAAAAGTCTCATAATTCTGCCAAGATGGAGAATTATCAGAAACTATTGACTCTCTTTCCCCAAATCAACCCTAGATAAGCTTTAGAAGCAAAAGGCACAGATACTGAATATAAAGACACAACAACAACTACAGTTCAAGTGAGATATCTATGGGACTTCTATAGGATATTAGGATGTATGGAAATTGATGTAGCTTGGAATGGAGGGGACTGATACACAATGAGAAAATAAGTAAATTAACACACTTCAAGTTATCTTCCTGCTTATTCCCCAGGTACCTATGGCAGTGAAAAGCAAAATTTGCTGAGGTAAGGATACTGTCTAGCATTCATTTCTCCATGCACTTCCCATCCAACATCCTGAAACTTGCAATTAGAGATGGGGTAAATCTCTACAATACAATGCTGCCTGGTAGTGTGGTGGTAAGAGGTTTGAACTCTGTCCTGAGGCTCAAACACTCCCCTCGCATTGAAGTAAGTTGACTGACATGAGTCTAATTTCTCATTTGTGAAATCTGAGATAATATACTTATGGTTTTTAAAATAATGCTTGGTAATGAACTTCACTGATGACGAAAATAAGGATAACAATGAGAAGAATGATGATAGTGATGAAGACAACAACGTTTCTTATGATAATGCACATTTAACACATACTAAGATTTCCTCTCTCTTGCTCAAAACTGCTGGCAATGATTGGAAAGTTAAGAGCACTGTTCTAGGCACATGGTAGATTTTTAGCAAGTTTTCCACTGCATATATTTACTATCAATCAATATTATATAAATCTATTACATAGGAGTTTGAAACTAATTTTCAGCTCCTCTTTTGCTTAGTTTACCAAATATTTAGTTGGCATTAAAGTTCTGCAATTTAGAGGTCTGCCCATCCTTTTCTCTGAATACAAATGGTAACATTTCTCCACTGGAATTATTTTGATTTTCAGCTGAAAGCAGGCAATTTATATGTAAACATCTGTAGGGATTTTGCAGATTGCAGAGAAGTAAGCTGTATACTGTTTACCACAGGAAGCCACTGAATAACCTGAAACTGAAAGTAGCTCCTGAGTCTGTATCTAGAGCCACACGGGCATCTTTGATTCATTCAGTTTCTAGACTAAGATGCACTTCATGACAGAGATATAGAAACACTCTTGGCATAAGTCTACTCTTGTGGTAGATTTAACATTCATTAAAAGTATTAACTTAAAAATGCAAGTTTAAAAACTACCTGTAGAATATAATTTTCTTCTTCAGATTTGATAAATATCAAATCACATAAAATGTCATATTTTATATTCCAACAGTGTTGTCTTAATAGAGCATATCTACGATTTCCATTTGTGAATTAATCTATTTAAGGGAACTGTCTATGGGTAAAATATATTATTGATTTTTTTATTTTGTTTTAAGTGGACTTTAAATTTTCCTCCTTAATAATGTGGCTAAGGATATTTTGGTAAGTGTGACAATGGAAAATTTTAGCTGTTGTTTTAATTGTATTGCACAATCCATGGAGAAATGGACTTAATCTTTCTCTCCTGTATCATCAGTAACTTGCAGAGACATATGCAGTGCATATGTTAAGCACTAAGTGATTGTTATCAAGTAAATTACTCAAGCACCATATAAGACTCCTGAATACACAGAGAATCAACTACTTTTTAAAATCTTTTCTTTCTTTTTTGGATTTACTAATAAAATGTATTAAGCTACATTAGTGATCATTTAAAAAGGGAAGAAGCAAGTAAAAATTGCAAGGTTCTGAGAAGTGATGAAGTAGTAAAATCTTCCAAAGGGAAGATAAATTGATGTTGAGAATTAATTAACATTTGGAATAAAGTTCTGAAAAATTGACATATAGATCCCCTGTGAGTAACTAAGTGATGTGGATTTTCATATTTAGGAATGAACAAAGAATATCCTAGAAATCACCACATTGAATTAGACAAAAAGTGACTAATTTTATCAAGGGTAACAGTCACAGACATCATTTTACTGACAAGAGTTATGATTATATTATTCAACTTTAAAATATAACCCACTTACTTCATTGAAGAGCTCTAACAAATATTTACAGTATTTCATTTGTGCATTTATTTGTGGTTTATTTTTGTTAATAACATTTTCATACACCAGTATGCTTAAAAAATGGGATATTTTTCTTCACATTTACTTGAATGGCTACGGCTGAAATTCTATAAACCCTAAATACATATTTAGGGTGAACCACATGGAACTGCATAAATATGACTGTTTTGAAATAAAAACTACAATTTCAAATGTTTTCACTGATACCTGTAGCTACAAACTTAAAGGGTTGCTTCTAGTCTTAGGAGTATTGTTTTGAATTCATGAAATTTAAAGCGATCCATGTTTTCAGCTTCAATAATTGAGTCAAATATGATCTATATACTCTAAGGTTATTAGTTTCCTATGCTTGATTGAGAGTTCGAGCAAGTTGCAACCACTACTTTGCTTCTGTGTCTAGTTTTCTTAATTGAAAACTCAGATCTCAGGCTGTCTTGTGAACTGACGACCCTGTGATAGTCATAGTACTCTTGGCAGGAAAAAAAAAAAAAAATCATGGCTTCTTTTAACTTATTTCTGGAGCAACAACTACTATGATGAGGACTTTTATATACTTAGTTGTTATGCAGAAATCATTTGCCAAGAATCAAGGATGTTTATCCTCGCAGTTCACTTTGCTGATACAACGTTACTGCCAATTAGTCACTGCTAATTTAAATCACCTTTGAATTAGCCAACAAGAGTTGGGGGGTTCTGTGTACTTGCTCTTACAAATGCCCTGGCACAGCCTGCAACGGCGCAATGTAGTTCACAGTTTATTCTTGTGTGGAAGTGCTTCTTTCTTTCTGAACTCTCATGTTATGGGCTAAGGAAAATGAGTGTAGTTTTCATTTCACAGCTTATATCTAAGTACTTCTCATCCGGGAGAGCTTCAGAATTTTGCTGTAAGCTAAATGCATGTTTCTCTAAATGGTAGCTTTGACCTATGAAACATGAAATGGTTCTTTTAATAGAAAAATTCCTAAGTAGCTAGGAGTTATATAGTTCACTAAATAATTCTTAAACCAAAAATATAATAATTTATACACTATTTTATATATGTTATATATACATTTTTAAATGTAAATTTATTTATTTATTTTTGGCTGCGTTGGGTCTTTGTTGCTGCACGCGGACTTTCTCTAGTTGTGGTGAGCGTGCGCGGGCTTCTCATTGCGGAGCACGGGCTCTAGAGTGCAGGCTCAGTAGTTGTGGTGCACGGGCTTAGCTGCTCCACGGCATGTGGGATCTTCATGGACCAGGGATCGAACCCGTGTGCCCTGCACGGGCAGGCGGATTCTTAACCACTGCACCACCAGGGAAGCCCTATATATGTTATATATTTTAATATATGATTTTATATTATGCTTACCATAGTGATTCAAATATTTTCTATAGTAATTATACCTCTTTTACATTTGAAAGATAATGTACTATATATTACTGTATTACAACTATTATATGAAAAAACCTTTAACATAAAATATGTTAAAGTTAAATTCTTAAACCAATGTAAGAATTTTTAAAAACTGAATATTTAGTGTATTCTTAAGTACTTACTTCAATAAATATGTATTGATGTACAAAGATAGCCTGTTAGGTATTATAGCATATGTAAATACAAGAACAAATATATCCCTTAACTCCAAGTTCTTAAAATATACTTCAAAATGCAGAAAAATGCACATATACCCCTAATAACAGAAACAGAATGGTAAATGCTAGCACAGAAACACAAGTCTATCTGAACACAGGAGAGAGAAAGAACAATTTCTATACGGGAGGGATCTGTCACTGAAGACTTCTTTTTGCAGACTGCCTATGGGAAAAAAGGGAAGCGAGCACTATATTATATTTATTGTGAATTACTAAATATGTTTTGTATCTGGCCATCCTCAGAACACAATTGTATGGTGATTAGAAAACATCTTATTCCACACAGTTGCAAGATGTAAATTTCAGGGTATACATGAGACTTCTACTATATAATAAACACAAAACCACGGACAGTATAATAATCACTTTTAAATGAAACTACTACCTTATAATCAAGCAAAAAGTCATCATTAAGAAGCATCAGTCTTCTAAAGTGATATGTCTCAACAATAAATGGCCCTGGAAATTTTATCATTTAAAAATAAAACCTATGGACACCTTTATTTTGGTATTCAAGAGAGTGTGCGTTTATGTGTTGAGAAAGATAGAGTTTCTATCTTTAAATTTTTACAAATGATGTTGAGGAAAACAATGACAGTTCTCAAAATGATCAATTTTTCATGGTTTTAACAGAAAAAGCATATGTCAAACAAACAGAAAGTGGAAACAATGTAATTCAGTACTTTGAAATCTATAACACAAAATATATGTCAACAAGGTACATTGTAAATATTGATTTTTAAAATTATCCTCTAAAATACTTTTAAAGTTGTCATTAAAAGGAAAGTGAAATTTCTATCCTTAGTCTTTAGCTGAAGTACGTAAAAGCAGTATTTAATATATGTTCAGTGCGATGTCTCCATATATTTTTCAGCACTAAGTTGTAAATCAGAAATGTACATCTCAGAGTTCTGTGAATCTCTACTGATTTGAGACAATGAATCCTTTGCTTAATATCCTCAATTATATTACTTCTCCTAACATTATTTATGGGTTTCCGGCTTTCATATGGAAATGTGTCAGAAAGTAAACACAGGTCAAATACATTAGAATTCTCACTCAAATGAGTTCATAATTCCAATAGAGAGAGTTTTTATCAGCAGCTAGAGAAATTGCTAAGAAAAAAAAAAGACAAAGGAGCAGTTCAAAGCAGGTGGGTTTGCCACTAAACAGATGGGCTTTGGAAAGAGAGAAGAAAAAAGAAAAAAAAATGACTTCAGACGGAGCGAAAAGAGTAAATATTAATCAGAATGTTATTCCAGCATATAGGGTAGTGTGAAATGAGGTGTGAAGTCTGGAGTGGGTGAAGAAGACAAATATATAACATGCAGGCATACTTACACTAAGAAGTTATGATATTTGGATTTCTCACTTCTTTGCCATTGAAAGATCTCAAAATCCTTGAGATCATGCCCTAAGGATTGGTTACATTTGCCCAAGGAATGGTTACATTTGCATTATTTCTTAATTTATAGAAAAACTTAAGAAAATATTCCGTTTAAAGATACTTCACCTCTCTTGAAAATCTACCTCACAAGAATATGAGCTATATGAATAATGACAATTAATTAAAATAATTTTCGTGATATTTTGGCTTTATTGTTCATGTTTTACATGTATGTTTGTTTTCTTTTGAGTTATAAACTCAAATGCCATTATAGGTTAAGCAGTTTTCAGCTATAGATAAAAAGACCTGTGTAAAGCAATAGCTGTGGTGAAGTTTGGAAACTAAAGACAATGGAGCACTTAAAAAAAAAAAAAACAATCTGCTAGCCCAACAAAAACAAAACAGGCAGCCCAGGAGGCCTGAAACATTCTAGAATGACATGGGTTAAACATATGCTTAATCTGGACAATTAATAATCATCCATTTAACTCTAATCAATCTCTCTTTACTTTATTAGAAGTCATGGCCCAAACTTCAGTCACCCTGTGTCACTAAAACAAACTCTTACCTTTTCTTCCCTTCTTTGCCCTTATCCATCAAAACCAGAAAAGGGTATGAATTCCAATGATCAGGAATTGGCTCTCGAACTCGTTAGCTGACATCTAGAGAAGGAAATGACATGATAACCAAGGTTCGTGTCATTACAAATTCATGGTCCAGTACAACGTGGTAATCCAATCAGGTTTACCTATATATGGTTCAATAGTCAAATTCCAGTGCCATTCTCCAAAACAGTGATTCAAATCAAATCTACATTTTTTAAAACTGTTTGTCTCCAATGACACTGTCATTCCTACTGTATCAAAGATAAGTCTTGCTAACTGGATTCTGAATGCATCCCAGTGTGCATCACTTGGAGTCTTATCTATGTTTATTCTGTATCTTACATCAATTTTTAACCTTTCTGTCCTGCTGGTTACTTTCCATTACTATGCAAGTATTAAGTGATCATGAGAAGTCAAACAAGGGAAGGAGTAAGAAATACAAACTACTATGTTAGCTACATGTAGGCCATTGATAATCCTTGTGAGAATAGTTTCAGTCAACTATTAGGGCATGGGGAACGCATCAGCAGATGCTCCCTTTCCATCCTTCTTCCATATTATCATAAGAGTAATTCCTCAACAATATAATTCTGATAACTTCAGTCCTCTACTTAATACTTTAATGGCTTCCAATTTCTCTCAAGATAAAATATACTTAGCTTAGAAAGCTAAGCATAATACATTCCTTCAAATATGATAGATTTTTTTCTTGACTCTGACCCCTCATTCATACTATTCCTTTTGATTGGAATAGTCTTAAGTTCTTCATTTGCTCCATCAAAAGTCTGATTAAAACACCATATTCTTAAGAGATGTTATTGCTGTCTTGTTTGTGTGTATGTGGGGGTTTGTGTGTATGTTTTAATCTCTAAACTAGATTAGATCCTCATGATGTCTGTACCCATTGGTGCCAAAATTTTATTCTAATACTGATGTCAATTAGTTTATATGAAGTGCTTATATATCTATTTAACTCCCATGAAGGTAGAAATTTTGTTACTTGCAAATGAACCATCAGGAAGTGCAGAATAATTAGAACATATAAATGAACTGAACACATGAATGAATGAATGAATAGAAGGCTGGATGTATAGATTTGTAAATGAATGAATGTTGCTGTTTTGTGAAAAAAATCTGAGGTCACAGAGTTAAATAAAAATTCTGTGTTAAAGACTGAGTTACTCTTTAAATCAAGGCTTGGATAATAATCATGCGCATTTATAAGAGGTCCATAAGAGACTAGTAAATTAAAATTTTTTGGTGAAATTTATGAAGTTATTACATGATTCCTGAAAAAGAACTGTTGTATTTAATTCTTACAATGCAGTGGAAATGATAAAGGCTTGGGAAAGATAATCCCTATTTATCCACATAAACAGAAAGTTGGTTAGGTACTTTTAATTCTCTAAACCTAGTTCTATCAGTAAAGCAGGTGATATTAATACCTATTTAAAGGCATAGTGAGAATTACAAAAATTCAAAAATTGACATGTGCCTGTCACATAGTAGGCATTTAATAAATAATACTTTGAGTTATGTTTCTTATGTTATGGACCTCTTTCATGTTGCTTTTGTTCCTAATAATCTTCTGGCTATTTTGGGGTCCAGGCCTACCCATTCTCTCACTGATAACCATATAAAATGATGTGTAAATACTCAGTTCCTATTACCATGAGAGACTAAAAATAGGAAAAGAATACTTTTTGATATAGTTCATTCATTTAACAAATATTCACTTGAAAACATAATAAATGCCAGGATCTATCTAGGTCCCTAGGTAACTGACAATTATTAAGTGTTATGAATAAAAATAAAGCAGAAATGGAGAACTGGTATTGCTATGTGGAGTTATGGTTTGGGTTGCACTTTTTTTTTTTTTTTTTCCGTACGCGGGCCTCTCACTGTTGTGGCCTCTCCCTTTGCGGAGCACAGGCTCCGGACGCGCAGGCTCAGCGGCCATGGCTCACGGGCCCAGCCGCTCCGTGGCATGTGGGATCCTCCCGGACCAGGGCACGAACCCGTGTCCCCTGCATCGGCAGGCGGACTCTCAACCACTGCGCCACCAGGGAAGCCCTGGGTTGCACTTTTAACAGAACTGTCAGGGAAACCCTTTCTGAAAATGGGGCACTTTACCAAAGACCTAAATATATCTGAAAGAAGAAGAAATAGCAAGTTCAAGGCCCTGAGACAGAAGAGTGCCTGGCATATTTAAGGAATACTAAGGTTGGAACAGAATAAGTAGAGGATTAGTGGCCAGAATAAAGGTTAAAAATAATAACATGAGAGGACTAGTAATACAGTGTTTTCTTCTACTCAGTGTAAGAAGGGAAAACCATTGAAGAGTATACAAAGGATATGACAGCAAGATTTGAGAACAAAAGGGAAATATACTGTGTAGAGAATAGACTGTAGTAATCAGTAAGACTAGTAAAGAGGCTATCACAATAATCCAAAAGAAAAGATGATAATGGCTTGAACTGGGGCAGTAGGTATGGAGACAGTGAGGCATGAACAGAGTCTAAAGGTGGCATCAATAGGATTTACTGGTAGATGACACAGGGGATATTAAAGGGAGAAGTCAGTAATGACTTCAAGATTTTTACCCTGTGCAACTGCCAGTTTCTGCAAAGTGGAAGGCTGTTCCAGGAGCAGGTGGGGGTATGGTGTGGCAGACACAGATGTGTTCTCAGGACGCTCTCAAGAAAGAAAGTCAGCCCAGCCTAGATGAATATGGCTAGTTGACGGCTGTCAATTGATGGTTCCTTCACGGTTTGTCCAGCTGTCAAGCCAAGATCATGCTTTCTCAGGGTGACTGTAGCGGAATAGCTAAGGAAGGTGATGGTGCCAATGAGACCATTTTTCTCAAAGCAGCTCCCAGAGAAGGACTAAGAAAGACATTCAGGGAAGTAGCCATTTCCATCCAACGTGAGACACTTCTAAAAAGGGCAATCTTTACTTCAAAGCTTCTCATTGAGCTGTAGAAACTGTCAGGTCCACATCATGATCTAATTGCTCCCCCAAATGGATCATGTTTGCTCTCTTTAACTTTCACAGGTGCTACTCCTGACAAGTCTTCTGCATTCTGAGCTCAGTTTCTGCAGTAAGACTCCTCAGATTTTAAGGAAATAACCTGTCAGAGGAATTTAATTTCATTAATCCTTCTAAGAAATAGAATCCTCCCACTTAGACCAGATCTCTACAGAGGACAAAGTACAACATTCTGGCACGTGCATCAAGTGTAACAGCATAAGTGAAGACTCACCTTCCCTTTGGGCATAAGCATCGGCTTATATGGCCTGAGTACGTTAGTGTCCAAAACTATACATACGAACCTTCCTCAGGCAAAAAAGATAGCATCTCATGAAGTCTAATTACTTATCTCAGTGCCACAATCTGATGATATATAGAACAAATTCCTACTCTTTCAAATGAATGTTCTTAAAATGACTGAAATCAGCTATCACAGTTTCCTATATCTTCCCTCATTTTAAGCAAAGTATTGTGAATTTTTTTCTAACTTTCCTTGCATTTGTCATTTCCTCTGTTGCTAGCACTATAGTCTGACAAATCAAAACTTGTGACATTTCTCAGAATAGACCACCTACAAATTATCAGTTATCAGCATTATCAATATTAAGTGAATGATATTACCGTTCTCTTTGATCTGGGGAAGAAAATATACTCTACTGGAAACCATAATTCAATCAATTAAAATAATTCACATATATACACTGCATAATAAGATTATACTTAAGTAGAAAGTAGAAAATAATAGTGTTAGCATTTACTTAAAATTTCTATTGTTGTAACTTTAAATATGGCAAATTTGGGTTCCTTATTTTGAAAAAGTGGGGTAACAGATGTAAGCATTTTGTAAATTATATAAATACACAGCTATGTACATAGATAACTACATAGTTATGATGTGTTGGTTGGTTTGACAGTTTGTATATCAAGCTGGTTAGCTCATCTATCATAATAGTCACATATTAACCAACATGTTTGATGTCTGATTCAATCAGCAGTTATCTATAAAGTTTAACAGGCACAAATCACCTAGCTCATTTGCAAGTTAATTGATTGCTTGAAGATAAACTTGTAAACAGTCAATCTAACTGATCTTAGAGAACTAGCCTAAAGTATTTTCAAAAGATAGTGTACTTAGCGTGCACTTGTCCATTTATTCATTTTGCAAACTACTGATCAGTATTTATTGTATTTCAAAGGAAATGTGCTAAGTCTACTCCAATACTGTAGCACTCTAGTAAAATATGCACCAACGTTATTGTTTGAAACATTCACTCTCATTACTAAAAAACTATGTAAATGATAAAACTACATATATGCATATCAAGATATTTTAAATTCAAAGATAAAGTTCTGCTGTTTTATGTTGGTATAAAATCATTATTGTTTTTTCTTTAAATGTAATTTATATAAAGAGCTAAAACCATCTTATTTCAATTTCTCTTCAAATTTGACAAGGTATATAATGGAATGTCATTAATATTAATGAAAACCTGAATTTATTTATAAATATTTGATTAATTTGTTAATAAATTCATTACTATACAATAATTATATATATTATATATACATATATATTATATGTAAATAATTATGGAAACACGTTTATATATTATGGAATTTTTTTTTCCAGAATTGGACCACTTGATAAGGCATTCATGATAACACGGATATAAACAACCGGATTAAATCATTCATCCATCCATTCATCATCCATTCTATACATAGTGTTTTGTTTCCCACTCTGTGTCGTTAGCCCAGTTTCTCTGAATGTGAAAGGTGCTTAATACTTATTTGGCTCTCATTTCGGAAGATCTTTCCCTTGCAAGAGCCAGAAACATTTATTATATTACGTATAGACAAAAAGTACTATTTAATCATGGCTGGTTAAACTGTTCCTTTGAACAAATCATCCAGTAACCTCAGTTTTACATTCACTGTATATTTATCTTAGCTGGGCAATGAAATCTGACCCTATATTGTAGAAAGAAGAGATGAACTTTGAGGGATGGCTAGTTTTCATTTTGTTTTGTTTTGTTTGGACTTGGTTTGGTCCTAAAAGCATAGCATATGTAACAAGAGAGCCTGCTCATCGTGGTCCCTTTTTGGTTTGTTACTTCTCTATATAGTGTGTATTGAAAGCTGGCTATTGAAATCAGAATGTGATGTGCAACTGGACTCACATTCTGACTCATTCTTCCAGAATAGACTGTATTCCTCTGAACTGACATAGAATTGATACATTCTAGTAAGATTCCATCACTAAGAATAGCTCAACATGAGAAGGCAAATTCCATAGAACTCTATGGATTCCCTGTAGCTCTAACATTTGAGTGGACATCCATTTTCTCAGAAATTTCTGGAGTTCTCAGAAGACAGCAGAGCTTCTTCTTAATGATTCTTAAAACTATCCATCTGTATTACCTATAGAGCTGGAAGTTTGAAATTTTTAGAAAAAAAAAATTAGAGAAAACATTTGTCTCTCTTCCCTTAGCATCTTCTATAATTTCCTGTATACCAATAATCTAATTTTATGTAAAGTATCAGCCAAGTCTCAAGCCAAATGGAAACATAAAAATAGTAGCTCCCAAATCAGAACACATTTACAAACCTCCCTGGCCAAAGAGCTACACATTTTGAATACATTTTCATTAAGGAAAGCTACCATATGCATAAGGCTTGAATATTTGTACCTTTTCAGTTTTGCTCATTACTAATTTTAATGGGACTTTGTGTAATGAGAATAATGCCAAGGTATAAACAATATATTTCTGTAATGAAAATGGAGATAATGATTATGGCTTCTGATGCATGTAATGTGATAAAGGCAATAATAAGTAATTTTGGAGGCAATTACTTTACATAATATTTTTATTATGCATTATTTTCATTTAGGAGATTTTGTTGAAATAAACAAGTGCATCAGCAGTTTCAATGCTATTGTGTAAATAATATGCAGCACAATATGGTGTAAAATTTGAAAAAGAATAATAAGACTACTGCTAAATGTTTTATTGCAATCTTAATATTCCCTAAACTGTTCAGAAACCTAAGAGCAGAGTTGCATTATATGATGACCAATATAAAAAATTAATCCTTTTTAGAGTTTATATAATGGTTCCTTATTTAAAGAAAGATTAAAACCACCTTCATTGTCAGTCCTTTGGATTAACTTATAACGCTATAAGGGCCAGGATGAACTGTTATGTAAATAACAGTATTGAAAGTATTATAATGAAACAATAGGGAAGAAAAAAAATTTAGTCTTCCACAAAAATAACACAGACTGGCTCTAAAACCTGAGCATCCATCAGAATCAGACAGAAATCATGTCAAATATTGATTCCTGCATGGCCAATCCAGATATTCTTATACGTTTGGCCTTGGAACTAGCCTAGAACTTGTATTTTTAAGAAGGTGATCTATGATTTTGCTTATGAAACTCTGTCTCTGCGCAGAGCAAAACTAAGTTACAATAGTTAAAAGAATGCCTTGTCTATAGCAGGATAGGTGACTATACTGAGGAAACAGGAATACCTTATTAGAAACAAAAGTTAATTTATTTTTTGTTTACAATATATATGTATTTTGCAGATAATTTGACCCTTTCATACTTAATCTATTAAAAGCAGCTCAAATTCACATATTCACGCCCAAATATATCTTCAGACACATCTTGTTTAGACTTCTTAGTTTTTATAAGAGGTTGCCAACCTTACCTTATAATTTTATATATGTTTTATATATGTTTAATATATTATACAAATGATAGTAATGCATATACTATTATATGCATATACTAATATTATATACATTATATTAATGCATATAAATTTAAGAGTAATAATGTGCCAACAATTTACATAAAGACACAGAATGTTATCTGAACTTTTGAAGAACCAAAATCCCTCCTGGATTCAATCCTACTCCCTTCGTCCCAGAGGTAATTATTATGTTGACTTTGGTTTTGTTATTACTTTGCTTTTATTTTTTGGTGACAGATGGATGATCCTCAAAATATTTAAAATCAAATACTAAACAACCAGAATGGATGTTGCTGGGTAGCTCTGGAGTAGGGTCCTGGAGACCCCATTTGGGCCAGGCATGCGTGCATTCAGATATTACTGGGACTGAAGCTCCTACAATATGGAATGCAGCAGGGGAGGAGGCGAGAGGAGGGGAGAATCTCTTTCAATGTAAGTACAAAGTAGAAACTAGGGAGGCGCCCCTGCAAGTAAAAGACCATGAAACAAAACAGTGAAGGCATCCAGAAATTCCTAGGCTAGGGGACAGAGCATTCTGGGCAACTGGCATAGTTTGGGCAAGGAATACCTGCAGTGAACAGGACAATGGCTGTTTATCAAACAGTATAGAAGTATAGTATGGCCTGACTTACAATGGTTTGACTTACAATTTTTTGTCTTTACAATGGTGCAAAAGCAATACACATTCAGTAGAAATCATACTTTGAATTTTTATCTTTTCTCAGGCTAGCATGGGATATTCTCGTGGTGCTGGGTCACAGCAGTGAGCTGCAGCTCTCAGTTAGCCACAGGATCAGGAGGGTAAATAACTAATAACTATAGTTGTAATCAAATATATATATCAAAATGTGGCCACATATATTTCATTTTTAATATTAAGCTTTATTTTTATTCATAAAATAAATAATTTTACTAAAATACTTGATGTAGCAATATTATCTATTAATTCTCTGTTCCATTTCCTCTTTTTCCTTTTTTTCAAAATTCTTTTTCCTATTTAAAGGAGAGAGATGTTACTTCTGATTGACAGCTGATTGAACAGTCAATCCTAGGGTTATTTCCTGAAGGGCATCTCTCTCTCTGTTACTCTCAAAATTTGGTCATTTGATTCCAGTTTGGAGGATATTCCTTTGATCTCACTGCTACTTTTGAATTCTAATAATCAAAAGAACATTCTTTTGTTTGACCTTCTTTAGCACATCTTCATAGTAATTCACATGACCAATTTTTCTATAGATCGTTTTTCACTTCTCCTCAATAACAGGGAAAGGACTGGGTATTCTGTAGCATCAGTTCTTATAAGAAATGTATCAAGTACATTGAAGCTAAGTGATACTTGAGATTAGTTTGAAATTAAGTAAAATATATGTGGCTGTTGACTCACTCAATTATGGCAACAGTCAATAAGAGTGACACAGAGAATGTCATTTGTAAATTATAACTGATATGAAGACAATTGGACAGCTGGATTCAAAATTGGATACAGTTTGCAAAACACTTATTTCTATATTAAATTGTGAGAGTGATAACAGAATTTGGAAATACTTTCTCTCTCCACAATGACATAGTGAACAATGTGTACAATGATTACAGTTCTTTCTCTAGAAATTATTTAATTTATTTTTAATTTGCTGTTTCTGACTTTCTCTAAATAAATTCCCCAAAAGGCAGTTCTTGCATAGATGATTCAAGTCTATTGGATGCTATCTACAGATTGCACATAAAAAGAAACACTGAGAGAAGAGTTTATGGTCAACAAATAAGCACCTTATTATATCTCTAGATTGGCTTTGTAGACTTGACCAAGCTGATGTGCACATAATTCAGTGTACAGGATCCAAAAAAGTATTAACACATTAGTCAAATGAATTACTCAAAATAATATATATCACTTGGGATTACAGATTAGATTTCGCAATTCATCTTGAAAAATGAAAATCCTGCCAAAATATCTCTATACATTTCACAACCATACTTCTTCCCAATGACACTAAAAAACATATTTGTTACTGAAATGTAAGTATTATGTACTTCATCAAAGTAATAAAAATACTGGAATATCCATCTATTTTAAGGAAAGGTTTTTTTAAAACTGACTCAGACTTTGAATATATACTTTTAATCAAAATATTTTTAAAATTCTACTAAATATTCATATAGGAAAGTGAATTAGACTTTTTCACAAATAATCATTTCTGTGAATTATGAATAGATCAATAAGCTCAAATCAAAGATGCTTTTCAAGTAGGCAAACTCATACACTGTCAACCACACATTTTATATAATATTGACAGCATATCATGGTTTGATCACATTTGAAGATCTGTTTTCCCCCCTTTATTTATGGTTTACTTGCACAAGGCATAAGAGACCTTATACAATAAATTTATAAAGTCAAGAATTTCTTGCATAATTATTTGAACAGTGCTTTTAAAATAAGTGACAACGTTTGAAAAATTTCAGAGATATATTATTTTCATCTCAATATATCATAACTTCAAATTACATTATTGGTGTGTTTCTTATATGGTAAATTTCTCAAGTTCCTAATATATTTTGTTTTGTCATTGATTATTTAATCCAAGTACCATCATGCTTACTGATCTGTGGAGACTGCATTTCTTAACTGACCTGTGACTCATCTACAAATATACAGACAAGTTGATATATCATTACAATATAAAAATAGCTACTGTGTCAATGATTCAATACAACCTTTTGAAGTAAGGAACAGACTAACAATGCTTCTGTCTAAACCCCCATAGTGGCTACATTTTCTTCGAAAACAAACTTCACATTTTATCATAAGCAGTGTATCATATGAAGTTAGTAGTATAATATTTATGCTTTTCTGGGGTCACTTAGTTTTATTTCAAAGGGCATCCACTGAACCATTAGTATTTGTTAAATGACGTAAAATGAGATCATTTTCTATGCTAATTAGTTTATAGATTTCCTTCACACACACACACACACACACACACACGCTAAACAGTTACAGCTAGCCTACAATAAGTTTAATTTGACCTAGATTTCTAACTGATTTGGAGCTTAATATGAACCTTTATGCCTCCAATTAAAACACTAGGGAAAACACCACAAGTGCATTCAAGCTTTTTTAGTCAATCTGTCATCGTAGTAAGCATGGCTGTCTGTTCTGTTATTTTCCAGTGCCAGTGTGATATTCACACACCATCTGCCAACTTCCACTTATTGCTATCCAGGTTCCATTGATGGTTATTCATTTCTCATTTTGGTTATCATAAGTCAGCATGTTTGTGAAAATTTGGTACTGCCTGCTGAACTAATACATGTACAACTGCTATTGAATTTAGGCTTTGGGACTTATCGCTGCTCTGATAATTTCCTGTAATTCATCTTCCACAAAATTCATGGACTAACATATTGTACTGAAACCATGCAGTAAAATAAGGCATTCATTTTTCAAAAGGAAAGAATATGAGGCATTAGTTTTTCATCACTATTGTTAAAAGTGCAATTTTACTTGCATACACTGGTCTCTTAAAGCTCTTTGAATACAATCTTTTGAGTGAGCATATTAATTAGCAATTTGCCTCATAAATATTCGTATAAAAATCAAGCATTTCTGAAGTGCAAAGTGAACAGTTAAACCCCTACCCAAAGCCCCGATTCTAAACATGGAGAGGAATAGCCACAGTTCTCCACTGCTACTGATAACTATAACTTCATATAATTATTGTGCACAATACCTCATGATCCTTTTTTCTCTCCTAAATTCAAACAGACACATCTAATATCAATTTTAAGTGTCTATCATTCCTGGTTCTTCTTATAAGCCTCCATATAACATACTTCAGCAAACTCTTTTCTCCCAAAACCCACAAAACCACTTAATTTCCCCTTTTAAACTCAGATTCTAAGGGTGATTTAGTTGTGCTTCTCGGATTATGGTGTCTATGCATTGCTTGTTTGATCAGTTTCTCCTTCATTTAAAGAATAATGCTACCTATCAGCAGGTGTGATTTTGCATAGTTTTATTGAATATAAGAAGAAGAGAGCTTGAGAGTTCTGGATGCTCCATTTAAGACCATCCTCCTGTTGCCTCCATGACTCCATGGGCAAAAGTAATTATTCCTTGGATGGCCACCCTGCCTTCCATGCCACCCTTACCTCACCACCACTGGTGTCTTATAACGATCAATACTAATCTCAATTGTCCTTTATTCCTCATTTTGTCAGGACCCATGAGAAACCCAGAACTCCAGTTCATCCCTTTTCCCCCAGATTCTTATGCCTATACAAGTCTGTACATACCCCCTTGTGACCCCATCTTCCACTCTTCCCAAAAACTCTTGAAATATTTCCCCCATGTCCTCCTCACATGCTCCATGACCAATCGTCATGTTCTGTTTTAACTAAAATTCAGCTGTCTCTGGGGGACACTGCCTCTTTCACGGCCCTCTCAGGTGGTATCAGCTTTAGACTCTCAAATTGTGTTCCACTGTATTTAAATGTGGGGTTTTACCAGTCTCCTATTGATGCTCTGACAAATTACCACAAACTTAGAAACTTAAAACAACACAAATTTATTATCTTCTAGTTTGGGAGGTTAGAAGCCTAAAATGGGTTGGCAGAACTGAGTTCCTTCTTGAGCCTCAAGGAGAGAGTCTGTTCCTCTCTTTTTGCAGCTTCTAAAGGCTTCCCACATTCCTTGCCTCCCAGCCACATCATTCTGACTTCTGCTTCTGTCATCATATCTCCCTCACTGACTCTGACCCCCCTGTCTCCCTCTTATAAGGACCCTTGTGATTTGGCCCACTGTGATGATCCAGAATAGTTTAGCCAACTTAAGATCCTTAACTTAATTAAATCTGCAGTCACTTTGCCATGTGATAGAATATATTCAAAGATTCCAAGGATTAGGTCATGGACATATTTGGGTGGCCATTATTCTGTCTACCACAGGAGTATATGTCCTTTTTGCTTCTAATTGCAGCCTCTAGACAATTATGCCTCCATCATCTTGAAAACCAAGTTTGAATCTCATTATCATCAGAATACTCCACCCACTACTCCACCTATTTACATATGGACACTTGACATGCTCTAGTCACTTCCTTAAAGGTTTTAGACCCCATCTCACTGTCATAATTACTGTCATAATTCTGGACGATTAATACTTCAGAGGAGATGACCTTTCAAACATTTTGGCAGCTGAGATCCTTCACCTCCTCTCTTTGAACAATCCTGTCTTCTTTCTCATGTTAGTCATTCTCATCACGTCTCAGCCAAAGACATCTGTCATTACCAAAACCAGAATTGTTTCCAGTCTCAATATGAAACATCTCACTTTGAAACTTCTGGCACTTACCTATCAACCACACTTGCTCTAGTCACCATTAACTGAAAATTAATCAACCTTCACTGAAAGCTACAATCCACCAACCCTATTACTTTTCACTGTCTTCCATCCTTATGCTACCACTTTATCTTCAAGTAGCTCAAATATTGATGGATTGATGGTCTATAATCATGCCCTTGAAAGAAAAAAAAAAGGAAATGAAGGAAGGGAGGAAAAGAGAGACAGAGACAGAGACAGACAGAGAGAGAGAGGAAGGGAAGGGAAGGGGAGTGGAGGGGAAGGAAGGGGAGGGAAGGGAAAGGAGAGAGGAAGGAAGGGAGGGAGGGAGAAAGGGAGGGAGGGAAGGAGGAAGGAAGGAAGGAAGGGAGGGAGGAAGGGAGGAAGAGAGGGAGGAAGGAAGGAAGGAAGGCAGGCAATCCTCCACCTCTTAGCTTTTCACACATTAATTGACTCTCTTACTTAGATATGAGCATATATTTCAAATTAAATCCCTGCTAAAGGCACTTTTAAATATTTGATGCAACTGACTTTCTCATTTAACAAGTAAATGGAAGCCTAGTCTCACATGTGAAAATAACTTTTCACTATAACTTTTCAGACAAATGAGAAGGTTTGAAATAAGCACACTATCAATTTTTTTGAACATTAGAAAAGATAAAATTATAAACATTCAACTATATTTACTACTTCTTAAAAACACAAACTTCTAAATTTAAATCTCTTCAATAATTTCTTTGTTACAAATATAATTTACAGGGTACATTTAAAAATCCATAAATCCATTAAGCCAAGTTTGATAAATCAAGAGGTTGTTTCCCTCCTACCTAGAAATATGTTTTATTTAATAAAAGTATAACTTGTGATTCTTCAAGTATTTGTTTAAGAGATATTTTAAGTTATAGTGTTAATGAAAGTATAGAAGAATAAACATACTTTATAACAGAAACAATTATATATTCAAGTATATATATATTAAAAATTCAACACATTCTCAATAAACACTGCATTTTCCTACTTATTTTATCTGTAGAGCTTCCAAAAACTTAAAGCAGTCCCCCATGTAAAAAGAATCACATACTTTTTCATAATTGCAGAATCTCACAATATTTTCAATCCATAAGAACATGTTTTGAGGGCTTCCCTGGTGGCGCAGTGGTTGAGAGTCCGCCTGCCAATGCAGGGGACACGGGTTCGTGCCCCGGTCCGGGAAGATCCCACATGCCGCAGAGCGGCTGGGCCCGTGAGCCATGGCCGCTGAGCCTGTGCGTCCGGAGCCTGTGCTCCGCAACGGGAGAGGCCACAACAGTGAGAGGCCCGCGTACCGCAAAAAAAAAAAAAAAAAAAAAAAGAGTATGTTTTGAATAACTAAAAAATGCAAGTATTGTAAATGTTACTTTAAAGCAGTTTTTTCATAAGTTTCTGTTAATCTGAAAGTAAGTAGATTTTTCTCTATAAATTGAATATAATAATTAAAGCAAGATATTACACTGTGATCATCATCTACCATTACCCCTATTCTATAGATCCCCAGTAAATATGTATTTGATATGACTAATTCTCTACATCTTGACCTGGCTCTCCATGTGATGCAGCTTTATATTCTGTAACCATTCAGCTTCACGTTTCATGTTTTGCTATCTTAGCTGTTCTTTCTATTTTGAAGGCCATGCACTTCTAGCTATTTACTCTGCCCAAATCACTTTAGTGAAGTCACTGATCCCCTAGTGACTACACTTCTGTTGTCCCGCAGCTGAACAACTTCCAAAGGCAATAAAGTTATGCCACTTCTCTTCAAATACATTTTCTTCCCCTTCCTCCCCTTCTCCCTCTCCCTCTCCTTCTTCTAATTAAATATAATGTATCCTTGCTGCAGGGACTGCAGTGGAAAGGGAACATGGAAGAAAGGGTCTCTAACAAGAAACAGGAATGGGCCCTCTTCATTCCTGCATTAGTTATGAATGGGAGCTAACTGAAACAAAGCAACATCTGCCCCTGTTTATGGACAGAGGTTGCAGGTAGTTTACACAGTTTTAGGGATCTAACACAAAGGGCAAGTTAAAGGATCTAGGCAAGTGGATAATTAAACTATGATAAGATAATCCTAAGTATTGCTATATCATAAGGCAGAAAAGCAAGGTACTAATTTTCAGTTGCATTGTAGGAGTTAGGTGAATGTTGGTTGACTTTAGGAGAAACATTCTATGATACAGGATCTCTAATCTTGCCTCCACTTGGGGCACAAGTAGAGAGTATCCTGTGCTCCAAAGGAGAACTAAGGTAAGTGGGAAATTTTGGTCCCAACCAACGGAGTGGATTTAAGGCTTGTATTCAAAATACAAATAAAAAAATGAAATTTTATATTAGTATTGATTATTTTCAATAATTATTAAAAAGCCATATTCAATGTACTGCATATTTATATGCCATGTGAGAAAAAAATTTGTAGGTCATTTTGTTCAAATCCATTATAACATTATGTATGCCTAAATATGATTTTGAAATAACTATTAAGTATTTAATGACAATTATCAAATAATGAGATAAGTGTGTGTCAGTCACTTTCTTAGCAATTTCCTGAGTAGACTAGTCAGGGATCATCTCTAATTCTATTATCTCTAACATTTCAGAGCAAGGAAAAAAAACCTCAATGAATATTTTTTACAACTTCAAAAGCCTCAGCATGAAATTCTCTATTAATTAGCCTTCAGTGAGAATATCTCAACTGAGGGTTGGAGACTTCTGTTCCAAAATAGAATTATGATTTTTTTCTAATATTAACTGTTTCACTATTTTTAAAATTTTTTACTTTTTATTTTACACCATAATTAAGGTTACTTTCCATTTACAGTTACAACAAAATACTGGCTACATTACCTGTGTTATACAATATATCCTAGAGCCTATCTTACATCCAACAGTTTGTACCTCCCATTCCTCCACCCCTATATTGCTGTTTTACTATTTTTAAACACTGCCTGTGATATATTGGAATTGTATTATTGTTCTTGAGTAAAAATAGCGAATTTTTAAAAGTTTGTTTCACCTCAAGAAGAATATACTGAGTGCTTACAATGGACTCAACAACTTAAAGCAAGTTATAATCGCTTTACAATGTTGTGTTAGTTTCTGCTGTATAACAAAGAGAATCCGCTATATGTATACATATATCCCCATATCCCCTCCCTCTTGCATCTTAAAAAGCAATTTTAAAATAATAAATTATGCATTTCTTTCTATATCTTTGAAAATTGTTTTATTATTTTAATTCAAAGTGCATGCTTTTATCTTCGTTTTATCATGTATATTATTAAGACGTTGTTAGTACTCATTACATGTGTAAACTGACCGTTTTCTTTACTTAGAATTTAAATGTATGCACATACTCTCTGTATTTTAGAGAAGACGATCTTTTGGGGGAATACATCAGTGAACAAAGCTCTTATAAGAAATAACATTAACTTTTACACACACACAAGTACATATACACAGTCTTTGAGATCCCTGAAACTATGATCTACGATTTATGAAGCATATATACCGACACATATAATAAGACAGATACGGTTTCTTAAATTCTCTTTAACTCTTAAAGCAGATATAAGAAAATCTCAAATTTTTGAAAGATAAATTCTCCATGTTTTGTAAAATAAATACTGTTTTACTTCTTTCCACCGTATCAGAAAAAAATGATTTTTTTAAGACAATTTAAGTTAGGTGACAAAACTTAAATAAAGTAATCAAGCTTACATATTTAAAATGAAAATAGGATTATCTACCACCACCACCAAAACAAAATCTTCAATTATGTTTTGCTTTTGATTTGACTTATGTCTTATGTCTACAGCTACCATACGATTCAGCAATCCCACTCCTGGGCATGTATCTGGAAAAGACGAAAACTCTAGTTCTAAAAGATACATGCACTACAATGTTCATAGCAAAACTATTTACAGGGCTTCTCTGGTGACGCAGCGATTGAGAGTCCGCCTGCCGATGCAGGGGACACGGGTTCGTGCCCCAGTCCGGGAAGATCCCACATGCCGTGGAGCGGCTGGGCCCGTGAGCCATGGCCGCTGAGCCTGTGCGTCCGGAGCCTGTGTTCCGCAACAGGAGAGGCCACAACAGTGAGAGGCCCGCGTACCACAAAAAGAAAAACACTATTTACAATAGCCAAAAACATGGAAACAACCCAAGTGCTCAGCAACAGATGATTGGTTTAAGATGCGGTTTATAAATACTATGAAATATTACTCAACCTTAAAAAAGGAATGAAGTATTGCCATTTGCCGCAACATGGATGGACTGAGAATATCACACTAAGTGTAGTCAGTCAGGCAGAGAAAGACAAATATTATATAATATCACTTATATGGTTACCAAAGGAGAAAGGGAGTAGGGGAGGGATAAATTAGGAGTATGGAATTAATAGATACAAACTACTATACACAAAATAGATTAGCAACAAGGATTTACTGTATAGCACAGTTAACTATATTAAATATCTTGTAATAACCTATAATGGAAAATAATCTGAAAATATATACATATATCTGAAATCACTTTGCTGTATATCTGAAATTAATACTGTAAATCAACTATACTTCAATTTAAAAAAGAATGTTTCATTTCCTGTGCAAGTGTGTACTTGCTTTTTTTTTAATATTAAGTACCACTGTACACATAATTTTACAATATAAATTTTGGGAAATCTTTTCACATAGTAACATTCCATAGAGTAACATTTAAATGATTTGTTATAGGAACAAACTATTCTTAAGAGAAAAAGAAAACTACAATAAAATGGCTCTAGAAACAGCAATGTGAAACTCATTTTATGTAGAAAAATTGAAGAACGATAGATACATACAATTTTTATCTTTTCTCTCCATGTAATATTGATAAAAATTAATTAGCAATGATAACTCATAAGTCCTAAAACAAAGCAAACTCTTTTAAAGTTTTTCTTTGGATTTTCTCTTTGTGGTAATGGGAATAAAATTCACACAGCAGAAGGATAATGTACCCCATAATGTGACATGATGTACTGAGAATATGGTATTACATTTCTAATGATTACATTTCTAATGATATGCTTTCTAAAGCTGTCTTTATTACATGGTAGACAACCCTGCCCTTAGCGAATGGATCTGTTGAAGTGGCTAGGTCATTCTAATAGCCTTAAAATTTTAGATTTGTAGATTCTAGCACTTACACATCTCCTTTATCAAGGTGAGCAAATGAACAGTGAAACCAAACTAAACAGCAAGAAAAGAAAAATCAAAATTTAAAATAGAACTAGTGATTTCTCAGTCTTTCTCTGTCTTTGTGTGTCTTTTTAATCTCCCAAGTACTCTTGCCATTAAGAAAAAGATTTTATTTACATATAAAATCTATATTGAGATACGATAATTTGGAATAGTATAAATTTACTTTTTAATATAATACAAAGACATTTTTGTGCTCAGCTATTGAGCTATTTTTGTATTGAGCTATTTTCTCTCAGTGTCATACCTATCTTTCAGTACTCTGGTGGCACTGGGGCATTTGTTTTTCTTTGTTAGCTTCATTACTGCTACATTCAACTAATAGCAAACACTAGAGAGACTGAGTATCTAAATGAGTTTGAGTCGTCATTATATAACTAATTTGCTCCATATTCTTCTCAGCATCACCCTAGCAACAGTTCTCACCCCCGCCACGGATAGGTAGTTAAAATGGCTGCAGCTGTTTTCAATTTCCTGTTAGCACTGATCAGCTGTAGCCTCATCCTAAAAGGTCTGAGTCCAACCTCCACATAGGCCTTCTGAGCTCCTCAGACAATAACACTTCTTGGTCAGTGCCCTCTGCTCACTGAGCTGAGCCCTGTGTCTGTGGGAACACTTTTCCAAGATTCTAGGTTCTAATGACTCTAACCTCTTCCTTTTGTTCCTCCAGCCTTAGATGTGGTAGCTATTTTCTGCAGTTATTACTTTCGTTTTGCCACAAGTGTTTCAGTTTTCTCTTTTTAGTTAAATATTTTAAATCACCGTATTATTTTCTATCTGTTAAATATATCCAGTTTTTGATAACATTTATGGAGAACTGAAAGGAGAGTTCCTTCTAACCTTATTATAAGACAATGGCTGAACAAACTGAGAAATAATGACATTTTTGAACACCTGAGAGAACTGAAATTGTAGCGAGCAAACAGCAAGGTTGAAATCTGAAGAAAAACAGGTAGCTACAGTGAGAAACAGGATCAGAGCATTGCATGACCCAGGACAGATGTCACTGAACAAAAAGATTCAGGCAAAGATGATTTAAAAATTGCTCGACACTGAGTGATGTGAGAGTGAGGAGTTGCTGGGAGCTGTATTCAGAGGAGATTCACATTCACACCCTCTTATAGACTTTTCCTACAGGAAACTCTCAAGGTGCTCACAGGGATGGTCATGTAATCCTGGGGAAATTTTCCCCAGGATAATTAGTGCTTGCTTAAAAAGAGCAACTGCTACTGTACCAAATCCACCCAGAATCATGTTCCCTATTCTCAAAGAAAAATTTCACTGACACATTAAGAACCACAAGGAAGACTTTATTTAAGGTTATTGTAATAGGGGTCAAGAATTTTGCAACAGGAGAGAGAGACTGAACTCAATCCCAAAGGGTGCTGGGGGGAGGTGCAAGGAATTTAAACACTGGGATGAGGAAATGTTCTGGAGGATTTTGGGGTGATGCTGATAAATGTTGATTAGACCATCTGTGTTTGTTAACTGGTGTTTATCAAAGCTAGACTCCCACCCTCACACAGAAACTGAGAAATAGGGATACTATCCTTGTTAATGATTACATTTCAAAGAGATGTCTCCCAGGTTGTTGAAAAAGACTTTCCTGGTTGTAAAACTGGCAAGAGGATAAGAGAGGATTTACCTCTCAAAGAGGCAGAGAAATATTTTACAGTTGCAAGTTTTCAAATGTAAATGCTAAAGAAAAGGGTGGTCCAGGGTCTAACATCAGGAAGAAGCCTGTCTAATCTTTAATGACACTGAGGGGAACTGTAGACTCTCTTGGTCACTATCTACTTCCACTGTGACACTATGAAAAAGCCTTAATCTGCAGGGGAATGGACAAGAAAATTATACTCAGGAGTACTGGAGGAAACTCACGACATCTGTGGGAGAGGAACAGGCAAAATAAAAGCTCTACCTACGGGGGAAGGGTAGGAATACATACCTGCAGCTGACAGAGGAGCAGGAGTAATTTTGAAGGCCACATTATCAAGACACAGATTCAGAGAGCTTATCTAAGACTAAGGTTTAATCAGTACATCAGAGATTGTCCCCACTCCTGTGTTCCCACCAGAATGCAAACAAGTGTCAAGGAAAATTAATGTTTTAATACAGATGGGAGTGTTATCCCAGAGACCAGCACATATACAAAATTCAAACAGGGAGACTCAAAAGGCAAGCAAAGAATAAACATCAAAAAAGCCCAACTCCTATCTGCATTAACACAAGCCCCCCAAAATGGCCCTGCAGAAAAAAATACATGCTCATATTCAAGTCTAAAAAAATGTTGTGTCCATTGTTTGGTTAAAACATATTTGCTTTCAAAAAATGCAAGGTATATGAAAGGCAAGGAAAAGCACAGTAAGAGGAGAGAAAGCCTTCATCAGAATCAGACTTGAGATATGATACAAATGTTTGAACTATCAGAGAGGGAATTTAAAATAACCAAGATTAATTTCTTAAAGGCTGTAACACAAAAGGTAGACAACAAACAAGATTAGAAAAGTACTTTCACCAGAGAGATGGAAATTTTAAAAATGAATCATATGGGAATGCTAGAAATGAAAAACAATTGAAACAACAAAAATATCTGTAGGAATGGAGATAAAGAATGTCTTTGACAGGCTCATCAGTAGGCTTGACACCACTGAGGAAAGAATCAGTGAGACTGAAGGTAGATCAACAGAAATTACACAACCTGAAGTGTAAAAAAAAAAAAAGAAATGGAGGGAAAAAGACAAAAAACAGTACATTTAAAAAAGTACATTATCAAATAGTCTAACATATGTATACGTGGGACATCAGAAGGAAAAGAGAAGGACTTCCCTGGTGGTGCAGTGGTTAGGAATCCACCTGCCAGTGCAGGGGATATGGGTTCGAGCCCTGGTCCGAGAAGATCCCACATGCTGCGGAGCAACTAAGCCTGTGTGCCACAACTACTGAGCCTGTGCTCTAGAGCCTGCAAGCCACAACTACTGAGCCTGTGTGCCACAACTACTGAAGCCTGTGTGCCTAGAGCCCGTGCTCTGCAACAAGAGAAGGCACCTCAAGGAGGAGGCCGTGTGCCACAACGAAGAGTAGCCCCCACTCATCGCAACTAGAGAAAGCCCGCACACAGCAATGAAGACCCAGAGCAGCCAAAAATAAATAAATAAAATAAATAAATTTATAAAAAAGAAGGAAATGAGAGTCAGAAGAAATATCTGAAGAAATAATGGCTAAGAATTTTGAAAAAATGATTGACATATTCTAAATCATATGTTCAAATATCTTAGAGAACACCAAAGAGGGAAAATACCAACAAAAACAAATAAACAAACGTTTGCATGCCATATTCAATCAGCTGATACTCCAAGTCAGAGAAAATATTAAAGGCAGACAAAAAAAAAAATACATTACCTACAGAAAAATAAGCATAAGAATTGCAGCTGACTTCTCATTCAGGAAACATACAAGCAAGAAAATAATAAAGTAACAACTTCAAAGCCTTTAAAAAGTGTCTACCAACATGGTATATTTTAATCTATCTCCATTAAAAAGTATTTTAAATGAGAATGTTCTAAATACACTAATTAGAAGACAGAGATTTTCATATTATATAAAAATGCAAGTCTCAGGTGTATGTTGCCTATAGGAAATATACTTTAAATATAAAGATACAGAGCCATTAAATGTAAAGGATGGAGAAAGATATGCCAGGAGTGATCAAAGAAATCTGGGATACCTATATTACTTTCATGCAAAGTAGACTTGGAACAAGTAATATTCTCCAGGATAAGGTATATTGCATACTGACAAATGGGTCAGTCATCCTAAATATGTAAATACCTAACAACAGAACTTCAAAATACATGAGGCAAAAAATAAGATATAAAAGAGAAATAGAAAAATATATAACCATAGCTTGAAACATGAACACTCCTTTCTGAGAAATTAAGACAAGTGGCAAAATATCAGTAGGTCTATAGATAAATTATTTAAGATTATCAACCAATATGACCAAATTAACATGAACAAATACACTGTACTCCAAAGCAGCTGAAAATACATTTTTAAGTATATGTTCAAATTCACCAAAATATATTCTGGGCAAAGAAAACTAAACAAATATGAAATAACAGAAATCATATTAAGTAAGTTATCAGACATAAGACAATGAAGCTAGGAATCAATATAAAAATACCTGGACAATTCCTAAATATCTGGATATTTATGAATAAAATACAGCAAAATATAAGCTGAATAATATATTACAACAAAGTGCATTTCATCCCAGGAATGCAAGGCTGCTTCAACATTCAAAAATCAATCAATATACTTTACCATTTTAACAGACTATGACTACAGTCATCTCAATTGATATACAAAAAACACTGTAAAACCCATTCTTGGTTAAAAAAAACTCTAAAACTCTCAGAAAATAGCATATTGGGAACAAAAGGAAACATCCTTAGCTTAACAAAGGACAAACAGACAAAACAAAACAAACCAAAAATCCTCAACATATATCACACACATTATACAAAATTAAACTCAAAATATATCATATACATTAACAAAAATCTATACAACTTCTAGAAGAAAATATAGAAAAAATGTTTTAATAACAAGTGTTCCAAGGAGAAATGCCTGAATCTAAGACTTCTAAGACTGGGGCAGGGAAACCACAAGGTAACCTTGAAGTTTATCAAAAAACAAGGACAACATTAAATAAGTAAATAAATTAAACAAACAATGAGTACATAAATGAATGAGGGCATGCCAAAAGAGCACGAAAGTCAACCTGAAAGATTTCCCAATTACTAAAACTGAAACTATTTGAGCAAAATTAAACATTCATGAGTTCATACTGATATGAATAAATTACTGAATAAATAAGCAAATAGAGAGAAAGTATAAATCTTTTCTATAGAAGAATGCCAAGTAATAAATGTAGAAAGAATGTAGGAAATAGAAAGTCACCCACCCACAGAAATCCACTGCAATAATTACTGTATCCAAGATACACAGATGAATATTAATTAGTAGGCAAAATTTTTTAAAAGAGCAGTGGTTTTGTATAGCTTCAAAATATCTCCTCCAATATATTTATTTATTACTATGGTTGTTTTAACATATGTTTACAAATTCTTTGTTACTCTTCTTCCAGTAGATGGACTTAAATTCCCCTCCCTTTAACTGTTGTTTGAATTTATTGATTCCCTTTATTATTCATTATTAGAGTATGGAAATGGAAAGGAAAGCAATTTTACAGCAGAGAAACCTAGAGGACACCCCCTTAACCAAGATATAGGAGGTTAACATCATCAGACTGTGTTGATATCATGTGTTCCTGATACGAAGGCACTTTCATGACCCGAATCTAATCATGTGAAATCATCAGGCGAACCCAAATTGTGGGGAATTCTTCATAATAACTGACCAATACTCTTCAAAGTTGTCAGTGTTACGAAAACAAGGAAAGACTGAGAAAGTGTTAAAAGTTTGAGGAGATTAAGGATCTGACACTAAGTGCAATGTGGTCTCCTGTATAGAAGAATCATGGAAGAGAAAAAAAAAGGACATTGGTAGGAAAAAAAAATGATGACATTCAAGTATAGTCTATTGTTGTATACCAATATTAATTTCTCAGTTTTGATCAACGTACCAGGATTATACAGATGTTGACATTAGGCAAAGCTGGTGAAAGATTATACAGGAACTCTTTTTACTATCATTACTAGTTTGTATTAACTAAAGTTATTTCAAAATGAAAAGAAATGGAGTGATATCTGTTTTCCTGACTCAATACTAGTGTCAATGCAATCCTATACTTGGCAATAGGAATGATCCTAAGGATCAGAGTCTCATAGATAGGAAGGATGAGGGTGAGTGTCTAAACCACAGTGTCAAGCAAAACCCTTTTGGCCTGTTTTATTCAACACCTAGAGAATTACTTTCATCTGCATGGTACTAGAAAGGCCACCCTGCCATGTTCCCATAAAATGGAGGAGAAATGAGAGCATGCCCCTCACCCTTAAGATTATGACACAGACTTTGCACAAATCACTCAGCCTGAACATGTCATATTGCTTCTCTTATGGCTATGTGTGGCTGAAAAATATGGATTTCAGTTGGTCCTAGATAAAAATTCTATTATTATGAGAAGAGGATCATTTTATTCAGTTCCCTATAAGCAAATATCTGTTTACAGACAGATTTTCTTGATTATTTTATTAATAGTTGTTGTCTCACAAAAATATAAAAACACATGAGATAGAAGCATATAAGATTTTTAATTTTCATTTTATTTTATTATTACTTTTTAACATTCTGTACCTTTATCACTGACAGGTTCTGGCACATGTTACCTACTGAATTCATATCCTTAATTTATATTTATAAGTTTACTCTAAAAGAAGATCCTACCAGGTAAAATATTTTGTAATCTAACAGTAATATATTTTATTACACTTTCTTTCTTCAATATTATTTATAATGGTTTCAGAGGATTCCATTTCATGTCTATTTTATAATGATTAACGAAGTAACTATTAGCATTTACTTGGTTTCCAATTTATTACTAATACAAACAATGCTGTAATAAACATCTTTGTAGACAAATCTTTGTTTACATCTATAATTACTTCCATATGATTAAATTCCTGGAAGAGAAATTTCTGAGCCAAAAGATTTACGCATTTCAATATGTTTTGAACTAAAAGGCAAATTGCACTTCAGAAATTCTGTACTCATTTATAAATTTCTCTGCAATGTTTCAGTGTACTGACACTTTTGGTAATACTGAAACAACACAGCCTGACAGACTGAAACCATTGCAAGCATTTTTAATTTAAATTGATTGGCTCCTATTGATCAATTTATATATTTATCGTAATTTGCTTGTAATATTACATATGTAAAATATGAATTCCTCTACCATTGAGATTATTAAGTTATATTGCCAAAAAGTAATTGACTACAGTGATTCAAGTACATCCAAAAGGAGTAAAATTGACTACTTCATCTCAGAAAAATCAATATTTTGGAAAGAAGCAATCAGAAATATAATGCTTAGATAAGAGATGGTATTTCATCTTGTTACTTATTTAAACTTTCAGATTAGGAATCCTCAATTCCTGGAAAGAAAAACATTTCCATTTCTTTTTATACTATCATGGTATTATTAGGGAAGAAGAACAGTTCACCTTCTACACACGTCACATTCACGTTTTCAAATATAACTTGTGTCTTCTAAATTGCTATTATTTCAATAGTCAAAAACAGTGAAGATTTCTAAAATAAATGTACAATTACTATGGCAATTTGAATTTTATACATATTTGAAGTATTACGCATATTACAACAATCAAACTACAGATTTCCTAAGAATTTAAAATACATTTTATAATTTTAATATCGAGCAGTCAAAGCATTTCAGAAATGAACTCACAAAAAAGAGATTGGTTTCTCTGCCCTACTGAACATATTTGAATATAATAATGATGGTTCTATTTTTAGTAGTAATCATATATTCATTTTTGTGGTCCTTCAAAAGATATTGATGGAGTCTGTTCTTTAAAGATGGCAGAAGAAGGTAATTTTATATTCCTCTCCTCTCGTGTAAACCAAAGTATTGAAAATTATCAAAGAAAGAAAAAAACTGAAAAGAAATATACATTTTCAATAAAACAAGAAAAGATCTAAGCCACAAATCACAAATGTGCAAATGTAGACATATGTGCTCTACGTATCTAGTATTAATCAATGATAGAAACAAGAGAGAGTAACATACTTCCTCAGTTCTGGAACAGGTTAGACAATTGCCACAATTCGAATTGCTTATATAGTGATAACTTATTTAGAGGAATTAAATCTAGAGGCAAATGCCTGGAATGGATTAACAATAATCACAAAAACATCCCAGCTTAGCTAGATCCATCCATAAAAACTGAAAACATAAAAAGGAAAAGAAGAACAAGGAGGAGGAAGAGGAGCAAGAGTAAGGAAGGGAAAAGAAAACAAGAAGAACAAGGATAAGAAAATTAAAAAAACTTACTCAACAGACATAAAAGACAGTAGAAACAAAATCATCATGAAAGAGAAATAAAGAAACAAATGCTTGTCCTGTTCTTTAGTGAAATTAAGAAATCATTCAGCAGGACATGTCTGAAAAGTTTTAAAGGAAAAATATAGCTCTGCACTTGATTTCAAAATTATTGAAACTGCACATGCTACACTATAACTTCATTAAAAAAATTTCATAATTTTTGAAAATAAAATCTGTTAAATTCATAGAATAAAATCCATATTTATTTTGTAAAAGAAGAAAAATTCTCAGAGGACTTGTGAAACTATGAGAAATCACCAGACATAGACATGCTCAAGATGGAGATTATAACCTAAGATGTACAAATAAGGGTGGAAAACTCCAAAAGTAAGCTGAAATTGGAGTTGGAAGAATATAAGAAAAAGATGCCAAGGAGGAAATAATCAATCATGATGGGCAATTCCTCTCTCATAGAAGTCAGTGACTAGAGCAAAGACATAATGCAGTAGAACAGTTCAGTGCTACCACATTTCACAACATAGCAAGGCAACCTTTGAAGCACAACTTCAGATGACAATATAAATAGCATTCTGGAGTTGTGAAATTCAGTGACTTTAAACTGGGGCCACTGCTTAAGTGTCTAAGTCCTAAGTCAATGAGAAAGAGAAGGTCAGGAGACAAACCTAGAAGAGCTTGCAAAATTCACAACTGTTTCATTTTATACACACATATCACCTGAAAATTTGTAAAAATCCATATTCTGACTCAGTGGGTCTCAAATAGGGCCTCGGATTCTGCATTTCTATAAAGTTCTGAAATGATGCTACTTCTGGCTTATAGACCATGTTTAAAATAACAAGGGCTATACTACAAGCATAAACGATTGATTCTTCCTTTCACAATTTATATGCTTATGCAGGATATCTTAACTCCAAAATGGAATTGATAAAAAAAAAAAACAGATATTTAAGGAGTAACATTTACATGAAATAGTGTAAAACAAGAACCAAAATTAGTAAAACAAAATTTAAACATGTATAAACAAAAGGAAAAGGAATGCTATTGCACCTGTATCATATTCTTTAAAATTAAAAATAAAAGTTTCAAGTAAAATTTTTCAGTCACTAGGATGAATAGCAGATTGTACATAGTGGAAGAGCAAACTGATAAGCTGGAAGAACACAGAAAGGAATTCTTTCACTTCTGAAGGAGTTGGAAATATTACGACAAGAGACATGAAGAGGGTTCTGATTCTGCTTAGGGTGCAGAAAGTTGTAAAGAGCATCACTCCCACCCTAAAGTAGAGAAAATGATAGAAAAACTGAAAATCATATCTTCTCTTGAGATGAAAGGTCTAAGAGAAATATATATATAACACAGATTTTTCTATTAACTTGCCAAGAAAATGAAATGAATGAGAGAGAGGTTTTTTGTTGTTATTGTTGTTTTAATTGCTGCTAGAACAATGGGATACCCATATACAAAAAAAAAAAAAAAAAAAGAAGGAAGGAAGGAAGAAAGGAAGGAAGATTTTGACTCATACTTCACACCATATATACTTTTTTTTTTAATGTATCTATTTTATTTATTTAATTTTGGCTGTGCTGGGTCTTCGTTGCTGCACACAGGCTTTCTCTAGTTGTGGTGAGTGGGGGCTACTCTTCGTTGAGGTACGTAGGCTTCTCATTGTGGTGGCTTCTCTTGTTGCGGACCATGGGCTCTAGGCACAAGGGTTTCAGTAGTTGTGGTACGTGGGCTCAGTAGTTGTTGCTCGCAGGCTCTAGAGCGCAGGCTCAGTAGTTGTGGCACACGGGCTTGGTTGCTCCATGGCATGTGGGATCTTCCCGGACCAGGGATTGAACCCATGTCCCCTGCATTGGCAGGCAGATTCTTAACCACTGCGCCACCAGGGAAGCCCTATATGTACTTATTAATTTAAAATAAACTATAGATCTTCTTCAACTTATGATGGTGTCATGTCCCAATAAACACACTGTAAATTGAAAATATCCTAAGTTGGGACTTCCCTGGTGGCACAGTGGATAAGAATCCACATGCCAATGCAGGGGACACAGGTTTGATCACTGGTCTGGGAAGATTCCACATGCCAAAGAGCAACTAAGCCTGTGCACCACAACTACTGAGCCTGCACTCGAGCCCACGTGCCACAACTACTGAGCCCGCGTGCCACAACTACTGAAGCCCGCATGCCTAGAGCCTGTGCTCCGCAACAAGAGAAGCCACCTCAAGGAGAAGTCCACACACTGCAATGAAGAGTAGCCCCCACTCGCCACAACTAGAGAAAGCCTGCACTCAGCAATGAAGACCCAACACAGCCAAAAATAAAAATTAAATTAAATCTTTTTAAAAAAAGAAAATATCCTAAGTCAAAAATGCATTTAATATACCTAACTTAACATACACCATAGCTTAGCCTAACCTACCTTAAAGTTCTCAGAACATTTACATTAGCCTAGAGTTGGGCAAAATCATCTAACACATAGTCTATTTTATAATAAAGTGTTGAATAGCTCATGTAATTCATTGAATATTGTACTGAAAGTGAAAAACAGAATGGCTGTCTGGGTATAGAATGGTTGTAAATGTTGGTTGTTTACCATTGTGATCACATGGCTGACTGGGAGCTGCTGCCCAGTATCACAAGAAAGGATCATACCACATATCGATAGCCCGGGAAAAGATCATAACTCAAAATCTGAAGTATGTTTTCCACTAAATGTGTATAGCTTTTGTACCACTGAAAAGTCAAAAAATCATAAGTTGAACCATTGTAAGTCAGGGACCATCATTACAGACCTAGGTATAAAGCCTTAACTATAAACTATAAAACGTCTAGAAGAAAACATAGTTGAAAAAATCTTTGTGATCTTACATTAGACCGACTTTTTTTTTTTTATAAATAGGACTCAAAAATCATGAACAGGCTTCCCTGGTGGCGGCTTCCCTGGTGGTGCAGTGGTTAAGAATCCACCTGCCAATTCAGGAGACACGGGTTCGAGCCCTGGTCCGGGAAGATTCCACATGCTGTGGAGCAACTAAGCCCATGAGCCACAACTACTGAGCCTGTGAGCCAAAACGACTGAAGCCTGAGCATCTAGAGCTTGTGCTCCTCAACAAGAGAAGCCACCGCAATGAGAAGCCTGTGCACTGCAACAAAGAGTAGCCTCTGCTCGCCGCAACTAGAGAAAGCCCGCACACAACAACAAAGACCCAACACAGCTAAAAATAAAATAAAATAAATAAATTTAAAAAAATCATGAATAGTAAGTAAATAAATAAATAAACTGGACTTCATCAAAATTATAACGTCATCTTCCTTGAAAGACACACACACACAAAAAAAGAGAGAGAGAGAACCAGACAGACTGGGAGAAATGAAAAACACATTATCTAAGCAATGATTCACATATAAAAACATTCACAAATCAATAATAACAAAACCACCAATCCAATAAATAAATGGCCAAAGAATTTGAATAGACACTTCACTACTGAATAGATACTGATGGTAAATAAGCACATAAAAAGATACACACAATTTTTAGTCATTGGAGAAATACAAGCTTTTTTTTAAATGAGATACTACTACAAACCCATTAGAATGGTAAAACATAACAAAATAACAACATGTAACAATCCCTGGCATTGCCAAAGATGTGCCACAACTGTAGCTCTCCTATATTGCTATTGAAAATGCAAAATGGCACAGTCATTTTGGAAAACAGTTTGGCAATTCTTACACAGCTATACAACCCAGCCAAACCATTCATAGGCATCTGCTCACCAGAAGAGTCCCTGGACCACCAGCCCCAGCAAGAGCAGGAGAGGAAGAGAGAGGTCCTCAGCTGCTGGGGAGTCCTTGCCCCAACCCCATCCTCCAACACACTGAGAATCTCCCGACCTCCACACAGTTTCCATCCCAGACCCCCTGACAAAGCAGAGGGCCTTAGGGAGCCCTACCTTGTCATGTACAATCAATAAAGTACACTGTACCCAGGAAAAAAAAAAAAGTAAGTCCATGGAAAAATCAATACAAGAATGTTTATATCAGCCTTTTCCATAATTGCCAAAGTCGGGAAAGAGCACAATGTCCAACAAATAATGAATGCTTAAACATATGGCCGTACATTGTCTGTGGTACAGACAATGGAATACTATTTAAAAATATGAATGCAATACTTATACATGCATGGACAAATCTCAAAAGTATTCTAAGATATGAAAGAAGCCAAAGTCAAAGGAATGCATACTATATGATTCCAAATATATGACAAATATTGATACTTTTGAGTTTTTCTTGATCTGATGGGTAAAAATATGTTAGTAGCTTTTTGTTTGTCTTACTATATGTGACTATCTTTTCACATTATTATTCCATTTCCTGTGAACTGTCAATATGTGTCTTTTGCTTATACATATATTTTGCCCATTTTTGAAAATTGGGTTTTTGGGTTTTTTCTCCTTAATTTTAACATAACATGTATAATAAATTCATATGCATAGTATCAATTTTTAATAATATAATTCAGAATTGTCTATGTTAAAAATGTTATTTAATATTATCATTAATATTCTCACGATACACGGCAAATTACAAGTCAGACATCACTGTCAAATTATTTCACAATTAAAAATGAGAAATAGTTAAAAACTTAAATAAAACATACTTCAATAATGTGCTCAGAGAGTGTAAGCAGGAGGTGTTTGGTGACAATGATGTGAAAGGGAACTTGATCAGTCCTATGGTGGTCAGCAAACTTTTCTCCAAGGAACTATGTGTCTTCCAATCTCACTCTATCTATTCAATTAGTAAATCTCTAAAGAAATATTCCTTTCCCAAGAAACACATAATTCAGTTTTGGAAAGAGCCCAGCAGATTGTGAGTCAGATGGGAAAGTGATTGAGTAAGAATATTTTTATTCTTTCATTGAAAAGTACCAGAGCATTCTTTCCTGTAAACCATCAATAGATTCAATCCATATACTGGCTCTGCAACTGGTGTATTACTTACCACAAGTGCACTGTAAAACCCCATCCTTTGCCAACAGGAACATTTTAATGTCAGTGAGATACTGAAGTAATTAAAATATAAACTCCATACTGTTTCATCTATCTCTATCCAAATAGCAAATTTATTTTACTGAATCCCAACTGCTGAGTGCCAAAATTGCCTATGTACTGCATTAGTCATTTAAAATGATAGGTTCTGCTTTATTACTAGCTCCAACACAAATTGACCAATATATGTAACCTGGTAAATTATAATTGCTTACAGTTAGATATTTCATTTCTGTTAACTATCTTTTGACCATCAACATGCGATTCAATACAGCAAATCAAACTTGGCATAACACTTCTGATCACAAATTTAGTATTCTTAACATTTCATTTCTTAGCATATAGTTTAGTATCAGTTATTTCATCATTAAACAGAGAATCTTTCAAAGGGACAGCATAGCCATATCAATCATTGTTTTCTCTTTAGGAATAATGTTGCATTTCTCAAAACATCACAAGTTAATGACTACATACTTATTTTTATTTTAAGATATGATCAAATATTTGCATGTATCAACCTAAATAAAGGAGGTAAACTGAAGCAAGTTCAAATGACCAGAAATTGAGTTTATTCGGGAATAACAGAGGAATTGTAATTCGGGACACACAAAGTGTACCAAGCTACAGATGAGTCTGTTGGGTCAGTCTATAAGGGCAAGGAGTGCAAAAGCGGGAAGCCCAGCCAGACTTGAAGCAGTAAGTCCACTTGCTGGAGGATTCAGAAAGATTCTTGGCAGACATTCATTCGTCAGGAGATAAGTCTTGGTCTTCTCGGTCTTCTATAAATCAGACATGTAGAGGAAATCAATCTCTCAGCTCTTAAGTTCTGTTCTTCTGAGGGAGCATGAGTAAGAAATTCCATATTCTCCAGTTTCATTTTAGCTTGAAATATTTTTACACATGTTAAAACTTGCCAGTAAATATTCAAAATGATGTGATAAATACGATATACTGAGCTATATCATATTTTTCAATTCATTTTACTTCATAATTTAATGTTTTCCATACTATATTCTAAAACATATAGTAAAAATGAAAAGACAAATATTTAATATTGTTTGAGCCAATCATTATTAACCTTTTCAAGAAAAGTTCTTGAAAATTAATTATATCTTGGAGAACCTAGAAACACATTTTTTTCCCCTAAGCATGTTGATATTTTATTTGTTGTTAATATGGTCTCAAAATTCATGTTGTTCTGATAAGGCTGGCACTAACTGACTCAAAATAAATATCAACTTGCTAGTTTATTGCCACTTAACAGTTACTTTCACCATTTTATAGTACAATTCATATAAATCTAAGTGGGTAAAATTAAGAACTGTTTTCTTAAATATCCAGAATATTTCCCACCTTTAAAGTATTTATCATTAGATGTTTGCAATATTAATTCTACCACAGTATATATTAATATACCATGACACAAAGCTAGCAATAAGTCATTTAGAATAATATAACCCAGAATAAGAAGAATTATGTATATTTAAAGGGTGATTTATAAGTTCCAGAGTACTTTTATGCATATTATTTTATTTGATCCTTATAACAAACCATGTATGATTGGGAAAGCAGTCAGTTCAAAGCTTACTTTATTCACTGGAAAAATTTGGGCTCCCAAAAGTTTACTCCCTTAATTTTGGTCAGTGGTTAATAAGGAACAACACTGAGGCCCCAAAACAAGAGTCTGACTCCAAAATCAGAGATGCCCTTCTTTGTAACAGCCATCTGACATTAGCCATATACATTTGAAAATAAAATAAGAAGGTTCTTGGTGGTTTTTCTGTGGGGGAAAAGTTCAAATATCAAGTAAACTTGTGATGCATACTGTCGATTTTGAATAATGCAACGCACACTTGTGTATGTTAAAAATTTTATTTGATACATTTTCATTAACATTTTGATAAACTACAGATCATATATTGATGTCAAATTATTTTTTCACAATTAAACTTTATTGAAAAAACTGATATTTTTGACATGGGACATACAGAACATGGGTTCCTATAAATTAAATAAAATGTGCTGAAAATTTAAACAAATTAATAGTAGCTCTACATGTAACCAACTTCTCTAAATGTATGCTTAATAGTACATTATTTCAGTACTTTATAAAAAGATACTAAGCAGATTTTAGATGACTTTTACATTAGATTTTAAATATCTCAAAATAAAAATAATTTCTATGATAATAAATAAAAGTGTTTGAATGCCTCATTTGCCTCCCTTGAAAATCGCAGATTTAAAAAAAAATTTAAAGACACTTTCAGATTTAATTTTGAGTTTTAATGTGGCATTACTCTTTTTAATGGAACATGGTAAGTAGTGAGCAACTTGAAATCACTTTCATGATCAAAATGATGGCACTGTATCACTTTGAAGCTCATGCTTTAGATGAGGTATGGACATATTAAATGAGTTCATATGGCAATACCTATCAGTCTGTACTGAATGGCAGACTTCAAGTGGTGCTGCGTAGGATATCACCTCTTCCCTTCTTATCATGCCTTTGCCATGGATAAGAAAAGATGTAGACTCTGATGATTAGTTTTTAAAATAAATGACTGAAGAAATCCTTTCAAAAATGGATTGAAGGGGCTTCCCTGGTGGTGCAGTGGCTGAGAGTCCGCCTGCCGATGCAGGGGACACGGGTTTGTGACCCGGTCCGGGAAGATCCCACATGCCGCGGAGCGGCTGGGCCCGTGAGCCATGGCCGCTGAGCCTGCGGGTCCGGAGCCTGTGCTACGCAATGGGAGAGGCCACAACAGTGAGAGGTCCGCGTACCGCAAAAAATAAATAAATAAATAAAATAAAATTAGAAAATAAAAATTAAAAAATAAATCGATTGAAGATAGACTTCTTTTTCTTTTTTTAAATTTTTATTTTATATCGGGGGAGGGATAGACTGGGAGTTTGGGATATACTTCTTTTTCTTATCTGCTGTTTTAGAGTTTAGAAACATTGATGATTATATACAAAAAACAATGCCTTAAGTCCTGCTTTCTCATCATGCAAGGCCAATATTTCCTGTGATTACTATGATGTAAATTGATCCATTCAGGAAGGTAGCTCTTACTGCTTTGTGTTTTACTGAACTCTAAATATTCATTTAAAGATTCACCATTGTGTTTGATTATAGTCCACGATAAAAAGGAAATCCCACCTAAATTAAGATGCAGATATTTCCACTGGCCTATCATGGCTGCAATGGGCCAGGCTCTGGTTTTGTCTAATCCTATAATCTATACTCGATTCATCATTCTTAGAGCCATCTAACCTATAAAATTTTTATAAGCATATACAGGATACATTCAAGAGCACTTCAGTTTTATTTCAAGTGTTCCACCAAGACTTACCAAGTGAAAATTATTCTTAGGATAGATGTTTAGTTAACCGTGATCTTCAGATTTTTAAACTAAACATTTGATTATAATAAAATGAATGCTCAACTTTGAAGAGATGAAAGTATAAATATTCAAAGTACATTTTATGCCAAGACTGAAATTTTATGTTGCTTTTCAGAGAATCAAATGGGATTATTGCTACAGATAATAAAAGAGAACAAAAAAGCCTAAAATGATAAATATATATATATATATATATAAATAATTTAAGAGTGAATAAACTGAAACCTCAAAACAATCATTTTAAAATAAATGCTTTGGGGCTTCCCTGGTGGCGCAGTGGTTAAGAATCCAGCTGCCAATGCAGGGGAAACGAGTTCAAGCTCTGGTCCAGGAAGATCCCACATGCCACGGAGCAACAAAGCCCATGCGCCACAACTACTGAGCGTGCACTCTAGAGCCCGCGAGCCACAACTACTGGGTCCGCAAGCCTAGAGGCCATGCTCCACAACAGGAGAAGCCATCACACACCACGACAAAGAGTAGCCCCCACTCACCACAACTAGAGAAAGCCCGCATGCAGCAACAAAGACCCAAATATGCAGTCAAAAATAAATAAAATAAATAAGTTAAAAATTAAGTAATTAAATGTTTTCCTAGACATTAAAAACATAAAAACTAGCCAAATTCTCATGCCACAGCTTCTCATCCTTAGTAAATCCATAAAACAAACAACAAAAATGTGATGGTTATAAAAAGAATCTGGGCAAATTATAACAGTAACATGCAAGTTGTATCGAAACATCAAATTTCACATCTTAATGAAAATAAAGATCATTTCCAACAGTTTTTCTAAGAACTTGACGTTTGCTATGAATGTTTAGAGCAAGAAGAGCTCACTGACTGCTAGAAAGCATATAACCTGTTGGCATGTGTCTCTGTTTCTTTACAACGTTTACTCACATTGACAATGAGAACAATTATTTCAGACAACACTTCTGTAAAACTTTTCATACAATAACTAGTTGGTGTACAGAGCACCATAAATAGTATTTTCGGCTATTTTTTCTTTCTCTCTTTTTCCAGTATTATTTTCAGTATCTTCCTTTGCCTGGCCCATGGCTCTGGTCTTAGTTCTTTTTGCATTTCTCATTCTCCTATGATGACATAGTCTTTTAAAAACTTGGTATTTCTAACTCTAATGTCATTCCAGAACTCCAAACATACATGAGATTACACTTGATGCCTCTCTCCTTGAATATTCCATTCCACTCGTACCTCAAAAACAAATTCATCTTTGCCCTTCTTTTTAAAAAAGTATTTTATTGTGAAATAAAACATAGATATATAAAACCGTTTGAAACAATAATATAGATTACTGAATAAAACACTTTGTAATGACAACCTAAGTCAAGACAGACCTTTGCTATCCACTCCAGAAATCCCTTTATTTAGCCAGCTTCAATCACACTGCCCTCCTCTTTTCAACAAATAACCCCTATCTTGACTTTTATATGAATTACTTTCTTATACTTCTTTATAGCCCACATGTTCTTCAACAGACATTGCATGTGGTGGATTTATATCATGTCAATTTATTAAAACTGGAACTATTTTACGTCATTTTTCCCTTCCCAGCATAGTTATGAGTTAGCATTAGCCCCAAGAGGCATTGTGCTTAAAATTTAGAAACTGAAAGTGAAGGAGTAGCCAGATATTTTGCATTTGCAAAGTTAACTTTAGAAATAAGACTGGCAAGACCAAAATCTGATCACTAGGATTGGTCATTCCTACTTGCTGGGTGGTTTTTAGGCCTTTTCAGGGGAAAAGTTAGGAAGGAGAGATGATAGGGAGATAGAAAGCTGATGAAATCTGTGATGCTGATATTTCTAATTCAATTTGGGACTCTAGGGTGCTTAATCTCCTTTATAATTACACCTATATCTTATTTTTTACATACTAAAAATTCTGGTTTTCAAGAGCACAGGAGATGGCATAATTAAATATCTTATAATTACTCATGTGCTATATTCTGCATTACCAACACAATACTGTTGCTGCCACCACTGATTATTATTGGTAGAAAATAAAAATAATTATTTTGTGTGTATTATCCCTATCTTCCCTTTTCTTTGGTGTTCTACATCTACAGTGTCAGTAACTATGGTCATTACATAGCATATTCCCTTTCTATAAAGCCTCATTTAATTATTATCCTATAAGTAAGCATATATTTGATGCTCACTGCCAACTCTTATGTCAAAAATCTCTCTACTTTGGTTGTCTGAAGTTCATTCCATAGCAATTTCCTCCATTGATCTGTATTTCTAGCCTTATGACAGTACCACACAATATCGATTATTATAGTTTTGTAGTAACATTTGAATCATAATGTAAGTCCTCCAACTATTTTCTTCCTTTTCAAGATTATTTTGTTTATTCTGAATCTCACACATTTTCATATGAATTTTAGGATTGACTTGACTATTTCTGCAACAACAGAAAATGCAGTTGAAATTTTGATAAGGAGTATGTTGAATCAATAAATCAGTTTAGGAAGTTTTGTCATCTTATCACAATTAAGTTTCTAATACATGAATATGGGAAGTCTGTCCATTTATGTAGATCTTCTTTAACTTCTTTCAATGATGTTTTGTAGTTTTCAATGTACAAGTTTTGAAATTATTGTGTTAAATTTATTCCTAAATCATTTATAGTTTGATGCTTTGGAGGACAGAATTGTTCATAATCTCTTAATCTCATTTTTGTACTGCTCATCGCTAGTGTATAGCAATACAATTTATTTTGCATTAATCTTGATACTTGCAACTATGCTGAACACCTTAATGAGTTCCAGTTACATTTTTGTGTATTACCTTTGGTTTTTCTATATGGAAGATACTGTCTTTTGAGAATAGAGATATTTTTACTTCTTTTTCTATCTGTATGCCTTTTATTTCTTTTTCTTGTCTGCTTACCCTGGGCAGAACTTCCAGTAATATGTTGAAATGAAGTGGCAATTGCCAACATCCTTTTCTTGTTCCTGATCTTTGGAGGGACACATCTAGCCTTTGCCATTTCATAATGTTAGTGTGAGTTTTTCATATATAGTTTTTCTCAAGTTGAGGAAATCCCCTTCTATCCTGGTTGAAAGTTTTTTATCACAAAAGGGTGGTGGCATTTGCCAGTTTTTTTTATGTCTATAGACATAATCTTGTGGTTTTTGTTCTTTATTATCTTAATATGGTACATTACATTGATTATCACATTTTCAGCCAACCTTACATTCCTGGGATAAATCCCACTTGCCATAGTATATAATCTATTTTATGTGCTGCTGAATTTGGTTTGCTAGTATTGTATTAAAGATGTTTGTGCCTATACTTACAAGGTAAATTCACCTATATTTTTCATTTTCTTGTATTATCTTTGACTGAATTTGGTATCTGGCTAATACAAACTCTCACAGAATTAAGTGGAAGTAGTCTCTCTAAGTTTTTGACGGATTGGAGTCAATCTTCTAATCAGAACATTCTCTAACACCACAGACACAAATAAAGTCAAAATGGTTTAAAGACCTAAATGTAAGACCAGAAACCATACAATTCCTAGAGGAAAACACAGGCACAAAAATCTTTGACATAAACTGTAGCAGTAATTTTTTGGATCTCTCCCCTGAAGTAAAGGAAATAAAAGCAAAAATAAACAAATGAGACCTAAGTAAACCTAAAAGAGTTTACACAGCAAAGGAAAACATTGACAAAATGAAAAGACAACCTATGGAATAGGAGAAAATATTTGCAAATGATATGACCTATAAGGGGTTAATACACAAAAAATATAAACAGCTCATACAACTCCACATAAAAACAAAAACAAACAAACAAAAAACACAACAGCTGATAAAAAAAACTAGCAGGAGAACTGAACAGACATTTTTCCAAAGAGGACAAGCAGATGGCCAATAGGCACATGAAAAGACACTCAACATCGCTAATCATCAGGGAAATACAAATTAAAACCACAATGAGATTATCACCTCACAACAGTCAGAAGAATGGCTATCAGCAAAAAGAACTCAAATAACAAATATTGGAGAGGATTTGGACAAAACGGAACCCTCATACACTGCTGGTGGGAATGTAAATTGGTATAGCCACTGTGGAAAACAGTACAGAGGTTTCTTAAAAAACTAAAAAGACAACTACCATATGATCCAGCAATTCCACTCCTGAGTATATATATATGAAAAAAACAAAAACACTAAGTCAAAAAGATATATGCACCCAATGTGCATAGCAGCATTATTTAAAATTGCCAAAATATGGAATCAACCTAAATGTCTATCAACAGATAAATGGATAAAGAAGATGTGGTATATATATATACAACGGAATACTACCCAACCATAAAAAAGAATGAAATTTTGCCATTTGCAACAACATGGATGGACTTGGAGGGGATTATGCTATGTGAGGTAAGTCAGAGAAAGACAAATACTGTAAAATATCACTTATATGTGGAATCTAAAAAATACAACAAACTAATGAATATAACAAAAAAGAAGCAGATATAGAGAACAAACTAGTGGTTACCAGTGGGGAGAAGAAAGCAGGGAGGGCAATATAGGAGTAGGGGATTAAGAGGTACAAACTATTATGTATAAAGCTACAAGGATATATTGTACAACACAGGGAATAGAGGCAATATTTTATAATAACTATAAACGGTGTATAACCTTTGAAAATTATGAATACTATATTGTATACTTGTAACTTATAAAATACTGTATGTACATCAACTATACTACAATTAAAAAATATTCATATGAGGCAACAGCCAAAAAAAAGAGTCTTGTTTAAATATTTGATAGAATTCAACAATGTAGCCATCTGCTCCTAGGCATTTCTTTGTGGAAAGATTTTCGATTACATGTTGACTTACTTTTTTAGTTCTACTCAGATTTTCTAACTCTTCAGTCAGTTTAAGTAGTTTCTGTCTTTCTAGGAAACTGTTATTTTTCCTTGGTTTTCTAATTTGTTAGCACTCAGTTGTTCCCAGTATTCCCATCCAGTTTTTAAAATTTCTGTACAGTTAATAGAAATGCCTTCTCTTTCATTTCAGATGATAGTACTTTGATATTTTTATCATTTTTTTTGGTTAGAATAGACAAAAATTTGTCTATTGCTCATCTATTCAAAAAACCAGCTTCTGGGAGGTGAGCTCACTCCCTCTCAGGAGAGCACCGGAATCACAGCTAACTGCTGAACAAGCAGCGACAAGAAGACACTGGAACTCAACAAAAAAGATACCCCGCATCCAAAGACAAAGGAGAAGCCTCAGTGAGACGGTAGGAGGGGCTCAATCACAATAAAATCAAATCTCATAATCACTAGGTGGGTGACCCACAAATTGGAGAACAATTATAGCACAGAAGTCCACCCACTGGAGTGAAGGTTCTGAGCCCCACGTCAGGCTTCCCAACCTAGGGGTTTGGCAATGGGAGGAAGAATTCTCAGAGAATGAGACCTTGAAAGCTAGTGGGATTTGATTGCAGGACTTTGAAAGGACTGGGGGAAACAGATTCCACTCTTGAAGGGCACACACAAAGTAGTGTGCATCTCAGGACGCAGGAGAAGGGGCAGTGACCCCATAGGAGATAGAACCAAACCTACCTGCCAGTGTTGGAGGGTCTCGTGCAGAGGCGAGGGGGTGGCTGTGGCTCACCATGGGGACAAGGACACTGGCAGCAGAAGTTCTGGGAAGTACTCCATGGCGTGAGCCCTCCCAGAGTCCACCATTAGTCTCACCAAAGAGCAGAGTAGGCTCCAGTGCTGGCTTGCCTCAGGGCAAACAACCAACAAGGAGGGAACCCAGCCCCACCAATCACCAGACAAGTGGATTAAAGTTTTACTGAGCTCTGCCCACCAGAACAACACCAAGCTCTACCCATCACGAGTCCCTCCCATTAGGAAGCTTGCACAAGCCTCTTAGATAGCCTCATCCACCAGAGGGCAGACAGCAAAAGCAAGAAGAGCTACAATCCTGCAGCCTGTGGAACGAAAACTACATTCACAGAAAGACAGACAAAATGAACAGGCAGAGGACTATGTACCAGATGAAGGAATAAGATAAAACCCCAGAAAAACAACAAAATGAAGTGGAGATAGGCAACCTTCCAGAAAAAGAATTCAGAATAATGATAGTGAAGATGATGCAGGACCTTGGAAAAAGAATGGCGGCAAATATCGAGAAAATGCAAGAAATGTTTAACAAAGACCTAGAAGAATAAAAGAATAAATACCTAGAAGAATTAAGGAACAAACAGAGATGAACTATACAATAACTGCAATGAAAAATACACTAGAACAAATCAATAGCAGAATAACTGAGGCAGAAGAATGGATAAGTCATGTGGAAGACAGAATGGTGGAATTCACTGCTGTGGAACAGAAGAAAGAAAAAAGAATGAAAAGCAATGAAGACAGCCTATGAGACCTCTGGGAAAACATTAAATACACCAACAGTCACATTATAGGGGTCCCAGAAGGAGAAGAGAGAAAGGACCACGTTGAAAATGTTTGACGAGATTGTAGTTGAATACTTCCCTAACATGGGAAAGGAAATAGCCACACAATTTCAGGAAGCAGGAAGAGTCCCAGGAAGGATAAAGCCAGGGAGAACTCCGCCAAGACCCACAGTAATCAAATTGACAGAAATTAAACACAAAGAAAAATTATTAAAAGCAACAAGGGATAAATGACAAGTAGCATACAAGGGAACTCCCATAAGGTTAACAGCTGATTTCTCAGCAGAAACCATACAAGCCAGAAGGGAGTGGCATGATATACTTAAAGTGATGAAAGGGAAGAACCTAAAACCAAGATTACTCTAACTGGCAAAGATCTCACTCAGATTCAATGGAGAAATCAAAAGCTGTACAGACAAGCAAAAGTTAAGAGAATTCAGCACCACCAAACCAGCTCTACAAAAAATGCTAAAGGAACTTCTCTTAGTGGGAAACACAAGAGAAGAAAAGGACCTAAAAACAAACCCCAAAACAATTAAGAAAACGGTAACAGGAACATACATATCAATAATTACCTTAAATGTGAATGGATTAAATGTTCCAACCAAAAGACACAGGCTCACAGAATGGATACAAAAACAAGACCCATATATATGCTGTCTACAAGAGACCCAATTCAGACCTAGGGACACATACAGACTGAAACTGAGGGGATGGAAAAAGATATTCCATGCAAATGGAAATCAAAAGAAAGCTAGAGTAGAAATACCCATATTAGGTAAAATAGACTTTAAAATAAAGAATGTTACAAGAGACAAAGAAGGACACTACATAATGATCAAGCAATCAAGCCAAGAAGAAGATATAACAATTAAAAATATATATGCAACCAACATAGGAGCTCCTCAACACATAAGGAAAATGCTAACAGGTAAAAAAGAGGAAATCAACAGTAACCCAGTAATAGTGGGGGACCTTAACATCTCATTTACACCAATTGACAGATCATCCAGACAGAAAATTAATAAGGAAATACAAGCTTTAAATGACACAATAGTCCAGGATAGATTTAATTGACATTTATAGGACATTCCAATGAAAAACTGCAGATTACACTTTCTTCTCAAGTGCGCAGGGAACATTCTCCAGGATGGATCACATCCTGGGTCACAGATCAAGCCTCAGAAATTTAAGAAAATTGAAATCGTATGAAGCATCTTTTCCAACCACAATGCTTTCAGATTAGAAATAAAATACAGGGAAAAAATCATTAAAAACACAAACACATGGAGGCTAAACAATATGTTACTAAATAACCAAGATATCACTGAAGAAATCAAAGAGGAAATCAAAAAATACCTAGAGACAAATGACACTGAAAACATGACAATCCAAAACCTATGGGATGCGGCAAAAGCAGTTCTATGAGGGAAGTTTATAGCAATAGAAGCCTACCTCAAGAAACAACAAACATCTCAAATAAAATACCTAAACTTACACCTAAAGGAACTAGAGAAAGAAGAACAAACAAAACCCCAAGTTAGTAGAAGGAAAGAAATCATAAGGATTAGAGGAGAAATAAATGAAATAGAAACAAAGAAAACAATAACAAAGATCAATAAAACTAAAAGCTATTTCTTTGAGAATATAAACAAAATTGATAAACCTTTAGCCAGACTCATCAAGTAAAAGAGGCAGAGGACTCAAACCAATAAAATTAGAAATGAAAAAGGAGAAGTTACAACAGACAGCGCAGAAATACAAAGCATCCTAAGAGACTACTACAAGCAACACTCTGCCAATAAAATGGACAACCTGGAAGAAATGGACAAATTCTTAGAAACATATAACCTTCCAAGAGAACCAGGAAGAAATAGAAAACATGAACATGAATCATAAGTAATGAAATTGAAACTGTGATTAAAAATCTTCCAACAAACAAAGTACACAGGACCAGATGGCTTCACAGGTGAATTCTATCAAACATTTAGAGAAGCGCTAACACTGATCCTTCTCATCCTCTTCTAAAAAACTGCAGAGGAAGGAACACTCTGAAACTGATTCTACAAGGCCACCATCACCCTGACACCAAAACTAGACAAAGATGTTACAAAAAAAGAAAACTACAAGCTAATATCACTGATTAATATAGATGCAAAAATCCTCAACAAAATACTAGCAAACAGAATCCAACAACACATTAAAAGGATCATACACCATGGTCAAGTGGGTTTTATCCCAGGGATGCAAGGATTCTCAACATACGCAAACCAATCAATGTGATACACCATATTAACAAAGTGAAGGATAAAAACCGTATGATCATCTTAATGGATGCAGAAAAAGCTTTTGACAAAATTCAACACCCATTTATGATAAAAACTCTCCAGAAAGTGGGCATAGAGGGAACCTACCTCCACAAAATAAAAGCCATATACAACAAACCCACAAACATCATTCTCAATGGGGAAAAACTGAAAGCATTTCCTTTAAGATCAAGTACAAGACAAGGATGTCTTCTCTTGCTACTATTACTCAACATAGTTTTGGAATTCCTAAGCATGGCAATCAGGGAAGAAAAAGAAATAAAAGGAATACAAATTGGAAAACAAGAAGTCAAACTGTCACTGTTTGCAGATGACATGATATTATACACAGAGAATCCTAAAGATGCCACCAGAAAACTACTGGATCTAATCAATGAATTTGGTAGGGCTGCAGGATACAATATTAATGCACAGAAATCTCTTGCATTTCTATACACTAAAATGAAAGAACAGAAGGAGAAATTACGGAAACAATCCCATTCACCACTGCAACAAAAAGAATAAAATACCTAGGAATAAACCTACCTAAGGAGGTAAAAGATGTGTACTCAGAAAACTATAAGACACTGATGAAAGAAATCAAAGATGACCTAAACAGATGAAGAGATATACCAAGTTCTTGGCTTTGAAGAACCAATATTGTGAAAATGACTATATTACCCAAAGCAATCTAGAGATTCAGTGCAATCCCTATCAAATTACCAGTGGCAATTTTTACAGAACTAGAACAAAAAATCTTAAAATTTGTATGGAGAAACAAAATACCCTGAATAGCCAAAGCAATCTTGAGGGACAAGAAACGGAGCTGGAGGATTCAGACCCCTGACTTCAGACTTACTACAAAGCTACAGTAATAAAGACAATATGGTACCAACACAGAAAGAGAAATATAGATCAATGGAACAGGATAGTAAGCCCAGAGATAAACCCACACACCTATGGTCAACTAATCTATGACAAAGGAGGCAAGGATATACTATGGAGAGAAGACAGTCTCTTCAGTAAGTGGTGCTGTACTGGACAGCTACATGTGAAAGAATGAAACTAGAACACTCTCTAAGACCATACACAAAAATAAATTCAAAATGGATTAAAGGAACTTCCCTGGTGGTGCAATAGTTAAGAATCCGCCGGCCAATGCAGGGGACACGGATTTGAGCCCTGGTCCGGGAAGATCCCACATGCTGTGGAGCAACTAAGCCCATGTGCAACAACTACTGAGCCCGTGCTCTCGAGCCTGCAAGCCACTACTACTGAGATTGTTTGCCACAACTACTGAAGCCTGCACACCTAGAGCCTGTACTCCACAATAAGAGAAGCCCACACACCGCAACAAAGAGTAGCCCCCACTTGCCACAACTAGAGAAAGCCCATGCACAGCAATGAAAACCCAATGCAGCCATAAATAAATAAATAAATTTATTTATTTAAAAAATGGATTAAAGACCTAAATGTAAGACCAGACACTATAAAACTCTTAGAGGAAAACATAGGAAAAACACTCTGACATATATCACAGCAAGATCTTTTTTGGCCACCTCCTAGAGTAATGGAAATAAAAAGAAAAATAATCAAATGGGACCTAATGAAACTTAAAAGCTTTTGTACAGCAAAGGAAACTATAAACAAGATGAAAAGACAGCCCTTAGAATGGGAGGAAATATTTGCAAACGAATCAATGGACAACATATTAATCTCTAAAATACATAAACAGCTCATGTAGCTCAATATTAAAAAAAAAAACAACCCAATCAAAAAATGGGTAAACGACCTAAACAGACATCTCTCCAAGAAGACATACAGATTGCCAACAAACACATGAAAGGATGCTCAACATCACTAATCATTAGAGAAATGTAAATCAAAACTGCAATCAGGTATCACCTCAACCCGTTAGACTGGGCATCATCAGGAAATCTACAAACAACAAATGCTGGAGAGGGTGTGGAGAAAAGGGAACCCTCTTGCACTGTTGGTGGCAATGTAAATTGATACATCCACTATGGAGAACAGTATGGAGGTTCCTTAAAAAACTAAAAATAGAATTACCATATGTCCCAGCAATCCCACTACTGGACATATACCCAGAGAAAACCATAATTCAAAAAGACACATGCATCCCAATGTTCACTGCAGCACTATTTACAATAGCCAGGTCATGGAAGCAACCTAAATGCCCATCGACAGATGAAGGGATAAAGATGTGGTACATATATACAATGGAAGATTACTCAGCCATAAAAAGGAACGAAATTGGGTAATTTGTAGAGATGTGGATGGACCTAGAGACTGTCATACACAGTGAAGTAAGTCAGAAAGAGGAAAACAAGTATTGTATATAAACGCATATATTTGGAATCTAGAAAAATGCTGCAGATGAACCAGTTTGCAAGGCAGAAATAGAGACACAGATGTAGAGAACAAACGCACAGACACCAAGGGTGGGAAAGTGGGGGGGGGGTGCTGGTGGTGGTGATGGGATGAATTGGGAGATTGGGATTGACATGTATACACTAATATGTATAAAATAGATAACTAATAAGAACTTGCTATATAAAAAAAATAAAATTCAAAAAGAAAAACCAGCTTCTGTATCTATTGTTATATTTCATTTATAGCTGCTGTAGTTTTTGTTTATTTTTCTTTTGTTCCGTTTGTTTTGAATTTTGTTTGTTCTTTTATTGTGTAGTTTCTTAAAGTGAAAGTTATTAATGTAAGATCTTCCTTTAAAAAAATAACTGTTTACAACTTTAAATTTTCCTCTAAACACTGACTTAGCCACATTCCGTTACTGATTAGCTTCTAATGGTTTCTAATTTTATTACATATGGTTAGAGAACGTATTTTGAATGACTTCAATCCTTTTACACTTAAGTCACATTTATATTTATTTTTGTTTTTCAGAATGGTAATCTCAATTGATCTGTATTCATGTTCCCTGATATTTCCTCTGTTAGCTCAAATCTACTGTTGAGCCCATCTGGGGAATATTTCATTTCAGTTATAACACTTTAAAACTTCAGCCTTCCTATTTGACTCTGTCTTATTTTTATTATATTCTTGATTTGGTGTTCCATGATTCTCATATTTCCTGTTGATTTTTTAACCATGGTTTTCTTCAGTTCTTTAACATATGTACAATAGTAGTTTCTGTCCAAGTCTTTGTTCACTCAGCCTACATCTGGGGTTCCTTTGAAACAGTTTCAGTTGACTGCTTTTCTCTTGTGCATGGCCATACTTCCTTTTGCTTGGAGTATCTCGCAATTTTTTGAGAAAACTAAGATTTACATGATATAATGTGGTAATTATAGAAACTAGATCCCTCCCCCACACAGGGTTTATTGTTTTAGCTGTTTGTTTTTGTTCTTAACATCTGTTTTGTGACGTTCCTGGACTAATTCTGTATTGTCTGTATTTTTTGTCATGTGAGGGCACTGAAATCTCTGTTCAGTTGCTTAGTGGTCGCCTAATGACTAAAGAGATTTCCTTAAATTACTTGAATGAATAATTCTCTCAGCCTTTGCTGATAGGCTCATTGTGTGTTGGGTCACATCCTCCATGCACTGGCAGGCAGATTACTAGTCTGCCTTAGTCTTCAGTTTCTAGTTTTATGGAGCCTCAAGTTCAGCCAGTCAGATTGGGGCCTTCTAGGGTATATCCTGGGCATGTGCACAGCCCTCCCTGTATGTATGTATAACCTTCTAGATTGCCATGAATATGTTGGAGCTTTACAAATCTCCTTATGGATTATTTCATTTGCCAGTTTTTTCTTTAAGTTGTTTTGCCAGCCTCTTGTTAGACCTACTTGCATTGCTATATTAGACACTTGCAATGTTAAACAGTTGCCCCTGATGATTTTTGACAAATGCCCTGTGGGCAATGCTGTTTGCAAAGAGTAAGCTTGTCAAAGACAATACCTGGGAATGGAATTTACCATTGTCATTGACACAGGTTAAATAGTGCTAATTCTCTGGGGATGAAGCTTTTGGGTAGCTCCAAGCTTGTTTTCCCTCCTCTAGTGGCTGCTATACTGCTTGTTTTGACAGTAACTATAGTTGCAAGACTTGTTGGTTTTCAGAGGGATGGGATTAGGAAAGGTTAAAACATAGTAAGAGTCACTCTTCTTACAAGACCGCATTTTTTTCTTGAATAAACACTTAGGTTATAAGTTTTTTGTTAATGCCCAGAGTTCTTTAAAAGTTGGTTTTTGACAGTTTTGCCAGTTTTCTTATTGCTTTTAGTTAAAAGTGGATTTTCAGAGGTTGTTATTCTGACATTCTAGAAATTACCATCCTGGTTTTCTTACCAAATAACATCTATTTTCTGTAAATTAGAATGCTCTGTTTATCTTACATATTCATATTATTTCTTTTGGAAAACATAGGAAAAATGTTAGTGACAGAATATGGAAAAGAGAAAAGAGGCAAGACAAGACCTTGAAGAAATATTTCAGCTAATAGAGATATATAGGAAATTTAGTAGAATAAAGCAAAGAGAAGATGAGATCAAAGAGACAGCAAGAAAACCAGGAGATTATGTCATCATTAAAGTTATAGGGAAAAAGTCTGAAATATGAAGAAGGGGCATTTTTTAAAGGCCACTGAAAGGTCAAATAAGATGGGTTCTGAAACATCCATTGACTTTTGAACATGGTGTCACTGAACTCAGTTATTCTTGTTGAGTGATGGTAGCAGATGCCATATTAGTGTGGGTTTTTCATTGAGTGTAGATGTAAAAACAAACGGGGAGTACAGACAAATCTTTCAAGAAAATCAACTTTGAAAGAGAGGTGAGAGATAGGAAAGTGTCTGAGATACTAGGTTCAAATATCTTTACTTTTTAAAAAAATTTAAGATTTTGAGATCTCCTGAATTTTCCCCCCAGATACATATATCCACAAATCATTCCCTACTCTATTTTAATTATTAAACTGGGTAGTGGAAAGCATATCTTTTTTTGGTTGTTCTTTTCTAATTATACAATGATTCCCTTTTAGGTGTCATTACATGAAGTAGGTATCAGAAATGCCATAAAATGCTATTGGATTTCTTACCACATAGTTAGGCATTCATTTGACTAGAGCTCCATAACAGACCCATAACTTAATACTGTTTTTGATATTTTTTCCTATGGCAAATTAGCCTTCTGGTCAACAAGCTCATGCCTAGGCACATCTACCTGCCTTTAGGCAACAACTTTCTTAGTGAAAAGGTTTTTTAAAAAAGCTTATTAGAGGCAAGTAGTTCAAAAATGGCTTAACTCCCTGTCAATACTATCTACAAAGTTTAGATTCCAGCAGAAGAGATTAACTAAAGTTTCATATAATCTCTCCTCCTGGCTCTCCAGAATTCCTATGATATGTTATATATTAGAGGATAAGTAATTAGACTCTGCTACTGTCTAGCTGCATGACTGTCAATAAGTTATTTTCTACATTTATATCTCAGCTTCCTCAACTTTAATATAAAAATTATAATTTTCTAAAGTGTTCTTGCATGGGTCAAATACTACACAAATATTAGGTATTTTTATTACTAGCATTGTAATAAAACCCTATTCATCAAAAAGAAATTTGCAACTTAGTGCTAGCTCATTTATTATTTGCTATTAAATTTCTTTTGTATTCATAACTAATATGAGGACAATCTTACCCTGCCAAGCCAGCAAGTACACTTGTGTATGATTATGAATCTTATCAAACCATTGAGCATTACAGTTAGAAGCTAAAATTCTGATGTAAGACTTTATACTTGTAAATTTTGGATTTACCGCTTAATAACTTTGCCATACTGATCAAGATACCTACCTTCTCTCTGCCACAAGCTAACAATCCTTAAAATAATAACTACATTATAGGGTATGGTGAGGATTACATAGGTGACTATATGTAAAGAAGAATTTACAATAATGTCAACAATAAATTTAGCTTTGATCACTTGAAAACACTTTAGACAGAAAAGTAAATATTATGCATGAGAAACTAGTTAAACAGTTATTTCAACAAAAATGTATTTTCCTCTTACTTTAATTTTAAACAGGAACATAGAATTTGGTCAAAAAATGTGTCCATTTGAAAAAAAAATCCTGTAAATTTGACTCATATTGGTAAAAGCCTGGAAATGTAACCATAATCCCTGAGAATATGATCGAACTTCAGAATTTCCAAGTATTCTCATGAAATTGTCTCTTTCACTGCATTACTGTTGACAGAATATATGATTTTTCATTTTTTATTTTGAAGGCTAAATTTTTAATCTCTTTATTGAGATATAATTTACACACCATACAATTCAAACATTTAAAATGTGCAATTTAGTTTTTCTTAGTTTTCACAGAATTATGCAACTACTATCAACATCAATACAGAACATTTTCATCTGCAAGAAAGAAACCTTGTACCCTTTGGCAGTCACCTCTATTTCTCCCCAACTTCCCCTCCAGCCCTAAGTTACCGCTAATCTACTTACTGAGTCTACAGTTGTAAGCTATTTTATCTAAAATAATAGCTATATTTTTTAAAAAGCGAATATTTAAAATGAAAGGGTTAAATATTGCAAAAACCTGGAAAGAGTGAAATCGCACTAAAATCTAGCTTTTGTTAATTTGAAAAATTATATACATTCTTCTAATAAAGCACTGTATTAAATTCAGAAAGGTCAAGGTTAGAATTCTGGGTACATCTGAATAAAACTGGGACAGGTTACATCACAACCATATTAAAGAAATAATTCAGTTTGGGCATTGGGCATGATTTACCATGTTGCCTTCTTTTAAAATGCAAATAGGGTTGCTTCACTTTCCATGTGGAGAATATTAAAAGAGCAGTTGGATTTAGACAAAAAAATGCACACAGCAGTGTGACATGAAAGCATAATCCATCTTAAAAATATTTCAGAAAGACCAGTAACTTTCCCAGTGTGTGGTAGTCTATCATTCAGTCTTTTTGGAGGCTACATATGACAAGACAACTTTGATTAATTTTATCTAATTTCAAACTGTACAATAATTTTCTTTTAATTTTGATTCTCTGAAGAATCTGTGACCTCCAATATTACATGTGTATATATATTTCATTATTACTTGAAAGTCTGATTATTGCTTTACTTTTTTTTTTTTTTTTTTTTTTTTGCGGTATGCAGGTCCCTCACTGTTGTGGCCTCTCCCGTTGCGGAGCACAGGCTCCGGACGCGCAGGCTCAGCGGCCATGGCTCACGGGCCCAGCCGCTCCACGGCACGTGGGATCCCCCCCGGACCGGGGCACGAACCCGTGTCCCCTGCATCGGCGGACTCTCAACCACTGTGCCACCAGAGAAGCCCTGCTTTACTTTTTAAAGAATTCAGAGGCATCTACATACAACTATTAACACACTTCTATACATTTATATTTTGGTGTATTCGAATGATATAATAATGAATTAATAATATCTTTAATCACCTTAGCATGTATATGCTATTCTATTATTTCAATAATACAAAATCTGTATTGATTTATTGAACACAGCTTTATTGGAGTATGATTGACAAATAAAATTGTATGTATTTAGGGTGGACAACATGATAATTTGATATATGTATACACTGTAAAATGGTGACTACAGTAAAACTAATTAACATATCCATCATTTCACATAGTTACCTCTTTAGGTATGTGTATGTGGTGAGGATTCTTAAGATCTACTGTCTTAACAAATTTTAAGTATACATCATTTTTAATATGGTCACTGTGCTGTACCTTAGATCTCCAGAACTTATTCATCTTATAACTGAAAGTTTATACCTTTTGACCAGTACCTCCCCATTCTCCCCATCCCCCAGTAACCACTCTTCTATTGTTTCTATGAGTTCAATTTTTTTAGATTCCACATACAAATGAGATGATCCGGTATTTCTCTTACTGTGTCTTGCTTATTTCACTTGGTATAATGTCCTCCAGGTTCATCTATGTTGTTGCACATAGCAGGATTTCCTTCTCTTTCAAAGCTGAATTTTATATCTATATCTATATATCACGTAAATTTTGTGCATTTGTCCATCAATGGACACTTAGTTGTTTCCATACTTGGCTATTGCAAATCATGTTGCAATAAACACGGGAGTGCAGATACCTCTTCAAGATAATGATTTAATTTCCTCTGGATATATGCAGAAGTGGGATTGCTGGAACATATGGTAGTTCTATTTCTTAAATTTTTGAGGAAAGTCCATAGTGTTTTCCATAATGGCTGTAACAATTTACATTCTATCCACAGTGCACAAAGCTTCCCTTTTGTCTACATCTTTACCAACACTTGTTAACTTTTAGCTTTTTAATGATAGCCATCCTAATTGGTGTACGGTAATATCTCATTGTGATTTTGATTTGAATTTTCCTGATGATTAGTGATTGATACAGAAATTTATATAGATATCTATATTTTATGTATTCAAATTATGTAATAGTGCATTGATTATATATTTATATAGTTATATAATTATATATTTATATAATCATCTGAGCATCATTCTAATAATACAATTTCTGTTCTTTTATATAACATGGCTCATTAGACTATAGCAGTTCCTAATTAGTGCCTTATCCCTAAAATAGTCAATATGCTAGACGTATAACCAGAGTCAAGCTAATTTATCACTCAGTCTGCTCTTCCTCATCTATAAACAGGAATGATATCTTATTAGTTTACTGGGAGAGTTAGCTGAAAAAAATGCATATGAATTGCTTTGTACAATGCCTGGACTAAAGTAAGTGCTAAAAAACTTACTGATTATTAATACCATATCACTACTGTTAGCCTTTTATGGGATAATTTGGGCTACAGGGCTGCATATTCCCTTTAGCCAAAGAATCATATATATATATTCTATTATTTGAAGATGCTACTCTTTTGTCAAGATTTTTAGATCTTTAAGAAGAGGAAGAAGCTAGAATATGAGCAACAAGACATAAATTCTGGTAAATTCAAAGTTTGTTTCCTTTAATCTACTTCAGGAAACCTCAGCTGTTCAGGTAGACTATGCAGAATATGCTCAGCTATAAGGAATCTTCTGCTTTGGCAGGAAGTCAATTTTCGGGGTGCAGGGGGCAGTTCTGTTAAGAAGCTTTTAATCTGAACCTTTGCAGCAACCAATGGCAGTCGCTCAAAACATTAAGAAAGCTTCCACGCCTCCCTTTTCTCCCATGTAATATACTTCTAAATATCATCATTCCTCAACTTTTTTTTCCTGAAATAATATATTTTCAAGATATCATGAAAACAAAATTACCTTTTTTGAATACAACTTAATTTGCCAATAGTCTTAAATGATGACACATGGAATAAAATACTCAGGAATAGAACAAAAACTTGATTCCCAAAGTGTGGTCCATGACCAGAATCACTGGCGCTATGAGTTGTGGTTGTCAGAAAGCAGAAATTCAGGCCTTAGAACAGATCTACAGAATGAATAGCACTGCTAAACAATATGTATTTTTACCCTTTGTCTCCCTTAATAGGCAAACCATAACAAAGATGGTCCTTAATGCTGAAATCTTAGAAACTATATAAAAACATTTCCTCATATTGAAGGAGACTTAATCTTAAAATAGTCTGCACATGAATTATGGGTTTGTCATGCTACTTAAATATCAGGGTTTTAACTATTATTCTGAACCCTACTTTATGTTATTTTTCTTTGAAAAATTACTGGGTGCCTCATATAAAATGTTATTTTAACTATATAATTTGTTTCGTTATTTAACATTTTTAATCTACTATGGGTCAGAAAATTGGAGAGAAAGTATAATTAAATAATAAAATAAATTAGCTTTTAACTGGCCTAAGGTATTCTCTCAACTAGTAAATTTTATTCATGAATAATATGACATCATTTTGGCTGAATAAGAATGTATAGTTTCCTTATTCTCCGTGCATGGCTTTTACTCAGAATGAGAAGTCAAATAAACGACATCTAGGAAAATGAGGTTTTTTTTTTTTTTTTTTTTTTGTGGTACGCGAGCCTCTCACTCTTGTGGCCTCTCCCGTTGCGGAGCACAGGCTCCAGACGCGCAGGCCCAGCGGCCATGGCTCATGGGCCTAGCTGCTCCACGGCATATGGGATCTTCCCGGACCCGGGCACGAACCCTTGTCCCCTGCATCGGCAGGCTGATTCTCAACAACTGCGCCACCAGGGAAGCCCTGCCATGTTCTTTTTTATATCTATATTCTAATAGAAACTGCCATTCTATTTATGACCATCTCTAGATATAATTTTAAAAAACATTAATTCTGACTTTGTTCTGATCTTATTACAAATTAAAAACTAGAAACACTGGCCCTAGTAGAACAATTGAAATAAAGAAATGACTAGTCTCAGTATCAATGCTTTTTTCTATTGCCATGAACATAATTTCACCTAGAACATAAAGCTGATTTCCTGCCAGATATAAATTCTCATAATGTCATATATTATATATTTTGTGCCACATAATTACCTACTTATGAAAATACAGAATGCTTATATTAAATCAAATTAAATCATATTAGAAACTAATCAACTTTTGTTAAGAAGCTTTTCAAAGTATACTTTGAATGATTAAACTATTTTATTAATAAGTAAAAATGACTAAAACGACAACTAGAAGTGTTGTTTAAAATATACTGCCTTGCCAAGATTAAACATGAGCACTCAACTGAATTCCTTCTTTCAGCTCTGCAGCTACTTTGGAAAATCTGAAATAGCAAGTCTTGTGATGGAAACACAAACACCTCTCTAAGACAGAGGTAGACCAGAAAACACTATAGTAGTCATAAGATAATTTCATCTGCTTTCTAACTCAATTATGTTTTTATTTTAAGATTGTTGCTATAAAAATCCAGAAAGTACTTAGAAAAGTAAACTTAAAACAAGTTTAACTTAAAGCAATTTTTCTTTTAAATTGGAAAATGAGTGGAAATAGTAAAATGTCAGGAAGCAAGGATGTAATACAGACTTGGATCTACCTATTTCATCATCCATTACTCAACAGCATTTTGCATTATGCTGAACAATAGTAAGCTGAAATAAAGATGTGATGACACATCATAATGTAGGAGCCAGATAAACTGTAGAAACTCTCAGATTTTATGATGTAGTTATATGTAAATGGCAATGTATTTTCAGTATTTTTCAGCTGAAAATATACAAGTATCTATATTTGCAAATGCCCAAAATATTCTCCAATAAGTTGATTGAGTTAATTCATATCACTCTAGATTTAAAAAAGCAAATAAAACTTGACATCTGGTTTCTAGTTCTGCATGTAAGGAACTAGGAAATCACCACTTCATCCTAACAACAAGTAAAAAGCTGAGCTGACTAAAAAAAAAATCAACAATTCATTTTTGGATCCATAAGAAAGGTAAGAAAACAGGGCAAATTGCTGTCCCAAGACCAGAGAGACAGGTGAATACAGGGAGTCATGGCTTACTGGAGCAGACTCAGTGCTAGGGCAGAAAAGCCTACACTGTAATTGATGAATTGCAAGAGGCTCAGCATGGAAAATTCTGAGAGTTAAAAACTCCAGGAGGACCGAGTCATAGAAGGTACTCCCACAATTTTGTGAGATTTTCCTCCTGGAGCTTGAGCAGGTTCTCACACTAAATATCAGAAAAATATCCCCTGTGCTTTCCGCAAGGAGAGGGCAACTGAACCATTCTGAAATACCAGAGCATGCTGTTCTTCTTAACAAGGTCTGCTCTCAGGAGAAATGAGTTAACCAAAGCCTAACCTGCTGGGATATTATCAGAGTCTAACTGATCTGGGGTAAGGGAAATACCCAACTCCAGTCAGCTCCAGCCTTCCATGTGGGAGAAGGGAAATACCAACCCCAGCCCACTCTAACCATCTACTCTCACACTGCATGGGGCGGGGGGACGACCCTGAGAAATACTTGGGAAGTTCACTGTCTAGAGGCTTAGGCTCACTAAAAAAACTGAGACCTAATCTTAGGACTATAGAATGCTTCTGCTTCCACTATACTTCACCACCACATTACTATTTACAGCATTTCCTTTATCTAGTATGTATGACTCTCAAGAAGAAAATTACAAGGCCTATTAAGAGGCAAAAAATACAATTTGAAGAGACAGAGAAAGCATCAGAATCAGATATGGTAGATGTTGGAATTATCAGGCCAGGAATTTAAAACAACTATGATTAATACACTAAGGACTCTACTAAATAGACAATATATAAGAACAGATGAGCAATGTAAGCAGAAAGATGAAAATATTAAGAAGGAACTAAAGAGAAATGCTAGAGATCAAAAACACTGTAACAGAAATGAAGACTGTCTCTGGTGGTCTCACTGGTAGATGGGACATGGCTGAGGAAAGAATGTCTTGAATTTGAGGATATTTCAATAGACCTCCAAAACAAAGTGAGCAAAAACTGGAAAAAAAAAAAAAAAGAAGAACAGAATATCTAAGCACTTCAGGACAAAAACAGAAGTTGTATCATACATGTAATGGGGATATCAGAAGGTGAAGAAAGAGGGATAGGAACAGAAGAAATAATATGTGAAACAATATGATAGAATTTCCCTCAAATTAATGTCAGACACCAAACTACAGATCCAGTAAGCTAAGAGACACCGAACAGGATAAATACCAAAACAAAACAAAAATAAAAACAAAAAACCACACCTAGACATATCACTTTCCAACTACAGAAAATAAAGAATGAATTCTGAAGGAAGCAAGAGGGAAAAAAATAACTTACCTATACAGGAACAACAAAAAAAAATTACATCGACTTCTCAGAATTAATGCAAGCAAGAAGACAGTAGAGTGAATATATAAAATGTTGAGAGAGAAAAAAGAAAAACACTAACCTAGAATTCTGAACACTGCAAAATTATTCTTCAAAAGTGAAGGAGAACTGAAGACTTTGTCAAACAAACAAAAATTGAAGGAATTTGTTGCCAGTAAGCCTGCCTTGCACAAAACATTAAAAGAAGTTCTTTAAAGAGAAGAAAAATAATGTAGGTCAGAAACTTGGATCTGCATAAAGCAGGGAAGAACACAGAAGAAGGAATAAGGTAAAATATTTTTTTTATTCTTAATTGATCCAATAGATAAGTTTGTCCAAAATATAATAATAGCTATGTGTATTTGATTATGTATGATTATATATAATATTTATAAATGAAATGAATAACAGAATGACAGCAATGACATAAGAGATGGGAGGGAGGAATTAGGATTATTTTATTATTATAAGGTACTCATACTACCCATGAGGTGGCATAGAGTTATTTGAAAGTAGACATGGATTAGCTACAAATGTATATTGCAAACTCTAGGGAAACCACAAAATAAGTCAAAAAAAGATAGTATAACTGATATGCTTAGAAAGGAAAGAAACAGAGTAATATAAAACGACAAAAGGCATTTTCTTTGGATAAATACCCAGGAGTGGAATTGCTGAATCACATGATAGTTCTATTTCATGTTTTTAGAAGCCTCTACAATGCTTTCTAAAGTGGCTGTATCAATTTACAGTTCCAACAACAGTGCATTAAAGTTTCCTTTTCACCACATGCTCACCAGCATTTGTTATTTGTTTTCTTTTTGATAATAACCATTCTGACAGATGTGAGGTGATCTTGTGATTTTTGACTTGCATTTCCCTGATAACAGTGATGCTGAGCACCTTTTCATGTGCCTCTTGGCCATCTGCATGTCTTCTTTGGAAAAATCCCTCTTTAGGTCCTCTGCTCAAATTTTAACTGTATTGTCTTTTTTTTTTTTATATTGAATTGTATGAGTTCCTCATATCTTTTGGATATTAACTACTCATTGGATGTAACATACAGCACAGGGAATACAGTCAATATTTTATAATAACTCTGTATGAAGAGTAATGTATAAAAACATTGAATTACTATGTTCTGCACCTGAAACTAATGTAGTATTGTAAGTCAACTAAACTTCAATAAAAATAAATAAATAAATAATACAATTTTAAAACACACAGAAGGCAGAAATGAGTGGGAGACAAAAATGGAAACAAACAGCAAGGGCAACAAATAGGAAACTGTAACGGACATAATAAATGTCAACCCAACTATATCAATAATCATTTGAATGCCAACGGTCTAAATGTACCAATTAAAAGTCAAATATTGTCACAGTGAATCAAAAAACAAGACCCAACTATATGTATCTATGACAAGCTCACTTTAAATAAATTTTAAAAATGCACGTACATTAAAGTAGATAAAGGAAAATATGAAATTGGGAGTTTGGGATTGACATGTACACCCTACTCTATATAAAACAGATAACCAACAAGGACCTACTGTACAGCACAGGGAACTCTGCTCAATATTCTGTAATAACCTAAACCGGAAAAGATTTTGAAAAAGAACAGATATATGTATATGTATGACTGAATCATCACTTTGCTGTACTCTTGAACCTAACACAATATTGCAAACCAACTATAGTCCAATATAAAATAATTTTTTTAAAAAGGAAAATATGTCATGCTAATACTGATGAAAAGAAAGCAAAAGTAGCTATATTAATTTCAGACCAACAAAACTTCAAAATAAGGAAATTTATCAGGGACAAAGAAGTTAATTCTCTAAGAGTACATAAAACTATTCTTAACATTTATGTATCTAACAACAAAGTATCAAACTACGTGGGGAGGGATTAAGAGGTGGAGCACAAAGGCATTTTAGGGCAGTGAAAATACTCTGCATGATACCATAATGATGTATACATGGCATTATGCATTTGTCTAAACCTATCCAACATTTACCACCAAGAGGAAACTGTAATGCAAACTGTGGACTTTGGGTGATTACGATGTGTCAATGTAGGTTCATCAATTGTAACCAGTGTGCCACACTAGTGGGAGACCCTGATAATGAAGGAGTCTGTGCATGCATAGAAGCACAGGGCATATGGCAAGACTCTGTACCTTCCATTCAATTTTGCTGTGACCCTAAAACTGCTGTAAAAAAATAAACTATTAACAAATGCAAATAAATACCCATAAGATCTTTTACATTTGATATTAAGAAAATGAAAAATTGTTAACATCCTAGAAAGCATTAATTTTGAAAATGCACTTATGGAGATAATTGTACAGAGAATCCCTAAGTATTTTTGTAGATTTTATTTGAGAAATACTCATGGGTTACTAATCTAACAAATAAAAATGTTACAGAATTGAAAATTATTCAAGGCTACTAATTGATGAATTTGAGTCTTCATTGTAACTGTTGTGTTATGCTTTTTCTTTAAGCTTGGATTCTGACCCCATTTCTCTCTTACTATTTAATTCCTATCATTCCAGGCACATCCAAATGACAACCTGCCACAAGAAACCATTTCCTTTCCTGAAGTCTACATTCATCATCACTTCCCTGAATTCCTGAAAGCCACTTATAGGGCAGCATTTTTATGAGCTATTTTTCATAAAGTAAATGGGTTTATTTGGTCCTAGCAACTGAAGAGTAATTCGAGGAAAAGTAGACATGTGACAAGGAATTTTAAAATTAAAATTAAAAAAAAAGTCAAGGTATTAAATGAAGCTGATGTTCATAAAGGGTTGGGTTGAACTTTCAGGGTTTTGAGCACCTGCAAAAGTAAAAGGCTCCAAGTAAAACACAGAAATATGAGAAAAGGATTTACCAAGAGAAAACAAGTCCGGGAGGGTGTGGAACACACTGCTGGAACATTAATGTTTCCTACTGCTTCTCTGAATTTATGAAAGGGATAAATCCTGTACTCAGATGAAAATGGGGTAGAGGTCATTAAAGGGAAGAGCAAATCACATCTTGGTTTTTTGTTCTGTTTTGTTTTTTCAAAAAGGGATGTGGCTCCTGAGGTGAGGAGTGAATCTAAAAATAGAGAAATAAGCTTAGATACTAGGTTATACATTTACAAGCCCCATATAAATAATTTCCCCTCCCTGGATTAAAGAAATTGTCATATTCAGAGTATGAGCTTAACTACATTTCTTCTTCACCCCTAAGTACCATATTATACTGCCACTTATTTACCCTCAGCTCATTTATAAAGGTTGGTAAAGCCCACAAAGACTTGAGTATGTTAGTGCAGGGTACAGAAATGTGGCAGGAAATGAAGATGATTTTTGATGCGTCCCATGTGAAGGTGGTAAAGTCTCACTCAGTCCAAGTAGTGACTCCTGGCAAAATGAACTTTGGTCCACAGGACTGGAAATTGCTGAGCAAGGCAAACAATGCTGTTGATTGAATGACATAAAAGTTAATCTTGCACTTTCACAAATAATAACAAAAGGAGACCTCTGAAAAAGCAGTGGCTGGGATTGGGCTACTTGGGAAGAGCATTGTAGTCCTCCAGATGAAAGAATCACTCAGGCTAAAGTTATAGTACAAAGAGCCAGAGATATACAAAGCACATTATTAAGGGAAAAAAATCTTTGATAATTTCTGTCCATGAATAAGAAGAGTACGTCAAAAATTTTTTCCTATATTTCAGTGGATGATGTTTTCCCTCATTGTGATTGAATATCTTGGATAAAGAACACATTTTATATGCGTGCTGACAGGTACAGTCTTGTTTTGGTTGAGTTCTTCCTTCTCTTTCTGTTTTCCCCTGACTTCATTCTATTGCTATGAAACAGAGGTCTGAAAATTGTGCAAATTGCTTTTGTAAATTTCTTATTACAGCCACTTATAAATCAGTTCAGTTTTCTTATCCTCTATGTTTACCAACAAACTCCTTGAATGTCCCAGCACAACATACGTAATCATAATAAAGAAAATATTACTGTACCCTTATATATTCAAAGGCCTATTTTTAAAGAAAGGCTGTTTATCCATTTTAAAAAGGAAATGACATGACATTCCTTTTAAGCAATAAGGTCCCTCAAAAGCATAACTCAGTTGACAAAAGACTGATATGTACGTAACTTTTGGGAAAACATCGTTTAGCAGCAGTGTGAATAAATGCTGTGAGGCCAGCAATATGAGTAAGCTTACTGATAAATCTGTACAATTTTATTTCAACATTTAGATAAAACTTTCACTTTAAAACTGTACTCCCACTAATTTTTTAAGCCCAATATTTCAGTCAACCTTTGGTTCTACTGGCTTCTATTCAGTGAGTTATATTTCATGCCTCTAACGCATTAATTTATATCTGGGGAGATCTCAACACTAGAGAAAAGAAAACTTTAATGACTATTGTTTCAAAGATAGTTTGTAATAGTGTGTGCAGTATTAGCAATTCAGAAGGGGCTTTGAATTTTTTTTTTTTTTATAGTGCATTAAAGGAAAGTGAGTTGAAGGAAACAGGACATTTTGAGCAGTAAGTGTACCTGGGAGAGAAGAGCTGTCAACCTAAAATGAAAAACAATAATAATTAAGGCAAAGTAAGAATCAGCAGCATTTGCAGTGTCTCCATGGCATATTCTTGAGGCTGTACTCTGAGAACATGACTACAAGAGATTAGTTATTTCTCTGCCTGTAGATATATAACCTACTAAGTCTTACTACTATGATTAGTTATTGTGATCTTCTTTGGGGAAGGCCAGTAAATTCTGACAGATACTCAGCTCCTTGGGAGGACAGTATGTATTTTTGTGCATTTCACATAGAATATCCTAGTACAATTAAGTGTTTTTCTTCAGTACTGTTGGTGTTTCTATGCTAATTAACCACATCAGGAGTCTGGCATTTTTTTAGTTCAAAAAAGAGAAAAAGTACTTTCTACTTAACTGTCATGTGTCAGGATTAGAATTATCATCAAAGACCTGGAGTCAAATGAAGCTTATTGGAGTATTGAAATACACACATGAATACAAAAAATACAAAAAGATTATTATATGATATCCAATTTATGTAGGAGATGCACTGACGAATAGGCTAAAGTAAGAAAAATGTGAAGCCAGATGGGTGATTAATTCTTCTGAATCCAGTTTAAGGGTAAGCTAGAGAATATGTATTAACTGTTTCATGCTTCTCAATAGAGTTAGGTAAACAAAACACTTTGCAATTATTAGCCGCTAAACTAATTGTTCTACACACAGCAAGATGCTTTGTCTCAATTCTTGTGATTAATTCTCAGAGTAAGGCTAGTACACCTTTAAGTCTTCTGTTCTTAGGACTCACAGCAGCCTAAGAATAGGCATTTCCCAACAGTGTAAAGTAGGCCTTATGACCTCTACTTCTCCCTTCTCTTCTATGATCCTATTAGTGGGTTCTGTGCAACAGCCAAAGGCCCGTTAAAAGGCAGAAATGCGATTTTGATCTTTTTAGTTTCTCACTAAATTACAGAATCAGTTCTCTGGTTGTCAGCTGCTGACAATTTTCTAACAGTTTATTTTTCAATACATCTCTAAAAAATACCAATTTATGGTTTAAGCTGCTCATTTATATCAAGACAGAGTCCTCAGTGGTTAGATGGGTCATTCTGGCAAATATTTGGTTTGCAAGTGACCTTCATGCTTGGAATTTATTTTTTATAACAAGAGAAAAATTAAACATGCTTTAATATACTTTTTAAAATTTTTAATAGAGTCAGATACAGTTTTAAAGTAGGTAACATCCTTTCCTGAGGGAAGGAACATATCTCTTGAAAAGTAACTTATCTAAGATCTCAAAAAAATAAAAGCTGTGAAGTTGACTATCTCTACTTAAAATATGGTTAACACAAATTTTCTCAATGAGACTCTGGCCTGGGGTGCTATTTTTGAGAATAAACCCTGTTGCATATTCCCTCTCATGTGATGAACTTTGTCATTTTATTTTCTTTTTTGTTAAAAATATATACTCTATTTCCAACAAAAATGTTTGTACATATCATACATGTATGATATGTACACCATATATGACAGATACACATATACATTAACTTGATACGTAAAAATAAACTTTATATTTTGTAATTCTATCACATGTAGTCCATTATTCTCATAATCTTTTTCTAAAATACATTAATACAAATGAAATCTCAGAAATCTTTATTTGTGTATCAATGATAAGATATTCTTCATTAAAATTTAACTTGGTGTTAAAATTACTGAGCAGGCACATGTAGAATATCCTATTCATATAGGGAACAAGAAGTATGTGATTACCTTTGAATTCAACCAGTGTTTATTGCATATCAGTTATACTTAGGCCCTGCCAAAGGGTCTTGTCTTTAAAGGACTATTATTTGGTCCCTGAGGGGCATCCAATAAAGTGGGTGAGACAACATTATTTAATATTTTTTAAGAAAGGATAACATCATTAAATCGTGGTAAATGTTATGCTGTGCATACATTCAAGGTACTTCAAGATAATTTAAAAGGATAATTATTCTAGCCATTATTGTTCAGGAAAGATTTTGTGGTGAAAATAACAGTTGACCATTATTAGAAAAGGCTGAGGGGAATTAACCACATGAGACAGGGAAAAGATTTTCTTCAAAGGAGCATTGTGAATAAATCATGAATCTATCATGGTATGTGCTGGAAACTACTGTTTAAAGTATAGGATATGAGGTGGCAGATGCTGAGTTGGAAGCAGTCTGGGGTCACTTCATTAAGGGCTTTTATGCCAGACAACAGAAATTAAACATTTCCTTTTAGTAGTTGCAGAGCAATTGAGAATTTTTAAACAAGGGAGTAAATAACACAGCCGTATTTTATTTAAGAAGGGTGAATCTTATTGAAACCATTTTAAAAATGACAAGACTGGACAAAGGGAGACCATTTAAGAATTAGAAAGATTCAGATGATAGATAAATAGGGGGCTGAACTAAGTGGTCATATAAATAGAGATAGAATATTGGAGTGTAATGAAGCCATATTCAGAAATAAGATTCTACAAGACTTGGTAAAAAATCAAATGAGGGTGAATAAAAAAGAGAGGAATTTGGACTGATTATTAGGCTCCTGACATTCATAACTGGATACTTGGTGGATGCCCAGGGCTATATGGAGGCTGGGGAGGAAAGAATAGGAGTAATAATTTTGTAGAAAAGAAGCTGAATTCAGATTCGGACAATCAGAATTTTAAGTGATGATGGGACATTGAGCATTTAAATGCAAGTCTTCAGTTTTAGTTTTAGATTGGTGCATATGCATTCAAATGAATGTTTGAGCTTCAAGAATTAAGATGTCCTCATGCTAAAATAAATAAATTATATTGTCATTTTAAATTATTCTGCATAATTATTTCTTAAAAGAAGTGTTTATTTACCTGTACATTTTTTTGTATTTTTTCTAAGTTGAAAATAAGTCAATGACCACCTATACTAAATTTGACTAATGATGCTTTCCTTTAAGACTTCCTTCTCCCTTCCCTTCCTTACTGTCAGCAAATAATTTTTATTGTTGATTTTACTCACAAAACTAAGTGATTAGACAATCTCTGAGTTATTACAGGTATCTACTTTTCTATCATGTTTTGAAAAATCGTTCTAGTAAATCAAATATTAAATTGAACAAAATTTGCCATAAACCAATTGGATTATTACATTCAAAAAATTAGATATAGCATAATTTTACTAAGTATTTATATTGAATATAAGTTTTCCTAAAGGAGTAACTTAATATTATGATATGCTACAGTGATAATGCTTAGTATCAGGTCTCTAATAATGATCAGTCATTGTTAACAAATATATGTTTTTAACCTTACATTCCATCCATTTCAATTATAGTCACTGATTGATGAACTTAGAGAATTCAAAGATGAGTGAGCTGTTATTGGAGAGGCAGTATAAACATGTATAAAGTACACAGCCTTTGGAGCTGAACTACTGGATTCAAATCCCCAAATCTGCCATTCACTGGCTTTGTGACTTTAGACAAGTTATTTAACTGTTTGTCTCATTTTTCTCTGCTGCCTCAACTTGGCACATAGTATCTGTAATGTAAAGATTTCATAAACATCTAAAAGAGCTAACAATCTGATAGAGACAATGGAGCAACAAAATTATTTACAACTAACAAACTACAAAAAAAGTCTTACAGATCAAGAAAGGTTATTAAATACATAGAAAACTGGGGGTTCAAAATTGTGTCATGCTTTCTGCCTAAAAACTTAAGCATAACAGACATGGTGATGCATAATGGATATCAAGACAGGTTTAACTTGGTTTTTAGCAGTGGCACCTAAATACTGTCATATATTGGACAAATTAATCACTATTTTCTCATTTGTAAAGTGGGAATAACATCAGCTTTACTTAATAATTTAATAATATTTATATATTCATATAAATTTATTTATACTTATATATAAATACTATGAAACATATTTTACTGATAATAAAGATTATATATTCTCTCATTTAATTACCGAGTAAAATGAGTTACTATATAGTGGAATATACAGCTGAACAAAGAGGGATATAGAAGGGTTATAAATTACTTTCTCAGAGTCATACTCTCTTTTGAATTTTATTTATTTTTTTATACAGCAGGGTCTTATTAGTTATCCATCTTATACATATTAGTGTATATATGTCAACTCAGTCTCCCAATTCATCACACCAACATCGGGGTCATACTCTCTTAAATGGCATATGTGAAGGTCAGTGTTCTTTCTGAATCCACATTCAAAGTTCTTCCTATTACCCTATGCATTGAAGGTCTGTCCCAAATGAGATCTTCATAAGAAACTGTTTATAAACTATAAAATACTGTAACACAAGTGGTGTAATTTTAGGTATACCTTTAGGGATGAATAGGATTTTAACAGAACAGTTAGATAAATTACTCTGATATAGAAAACAAGAGGAAATAAACAGTGAGGTGTCTTATAATATATCCCAGGAGAAACTAATTTAGTTTGGTTGAAGACAGCATATTATAGATTTGACTTAGATTAGAAGGTTATAATACACTATTTGACCTGGGAACATTCATTCATGTCCCACTCTTTCCCTTGAAGTCCTCAAAACAAACATATGTGCGGAATGATTCATGGAAAGGGGAAGGAAAGTAATAATTTTCTTTTTTTTCTTTAAGAAATTAGACACAAGACTCAATACAGAACTGTGGTAGGTTGAGATGGACCATGCTGAGACACCTCTCATCTACCCTTCTAATCCCCAATTCGAATCAGGCTGTCTAACTCAACACACATGTTTCACAGGATAGAGTCATCAAGAAATAATTTGGCCCCTTGCCAAACAGTCTCTGAGTATGCTTAGCAAGTCTGGGGGTAGTGCTCAAATGAACTGTCTACATTACAGATTTACCTAGCTTATCAAAAGAGAAAAAAAAACCATGACTACAACTGTCATATCATTTGAAATTTTACTTATGTAACCAAGTCAGTTTCCAAGATGACTAAAAAAGTATAGTTATTATTGGAGTGATTCAAATAGAAGAAATATTTTAAAATGGATAATAACTTTAAAGGGAAGAGTGCAAAGGGAATACACTGTATAACTAAATTGGGGAGAAGGAAGAAGAACACACAGCATACACATAGGGAGATATAGGAAGACACAGTTTTAACTCAACTTTGAGGAAATTAATAATAATTGGCTTCAAGCCACCAACTCTGCTACCAAGAGACTGAAAGATGTATCTACAGAGAACAAGACTGGACAAAAGCTCGCTTTTGCTTACTGTGATAATTTAGCCTTAAAAAACAAATCAATTGTCTTGTGGTTTGGGTTCAATAATGTGGAAGTCTTAATTTGCCCTTGAATGCCAGACTAAAGGTCTATTACAGAAAACATTTGAATAGCACCTTTCTTAGTTCCTTTCTAGCCCTTACCCACCTTCTATTCTGATGGCGATAAATGATCGGTTCAAGGAAAACAAACAGCCCAGGGAAAGTTGGCCTTTGTGATGCCTGGAAGAAGTGGGAGCCTAATCTGACCCCTTTCCAGTGCAAATAGCCTCTAGCCTATACAAAAAGTGCTTTGACAGAGAAGGGCCATCTCTAGTCTCAGAAAAACCTCTTTATTCATCACTGTGATATTCCATGGCCTTGTTGCTGAGCTACTCTTGGAGGAAAAGTAGAAATTATATGCTTTCTGGTTCCTTCTAGAGCCTAACATCAGAAGAGGTAATACTGCTTCCACCTAGAAATGGAATCGCAAGTATTTAATTCTCCACCCTCAAAATCCCCACAGCAACATCTGAAGAATATAAACATAAGGTACAATTCTGCATCAATTCTGGAGAAAAATAAAGGTGAATCAACAAGACTCAGTTGACGAGAAACTGAAATTACATGAAAAGTTTAGAAGAGAGTAAAGTAAATAAAATGTGCCAAGATATTTTGTTAACAGGGCTTTCTCTGCTACCATTCTCTTTGCCTAGAATATTTTCTCTTTCATCGCTTTGCAAGCCTGATTCCTTGTTATCCATCAGGACACAGATGAAATCCTGGTAGAGATTCCTGAAACAATCATTTTTAGTACCTTGAGCCCTTCAATAGCATTTCAAATTTAATAAAAACCTAAATAATCTAAGGACTTAAAGCTTTATTTTTTATTATTTCATATTACATGAATATATATATATCACTTATTATATCATACTATATTATAATCAGGAACAACCTGATTACAATAAAGCAGTTTGAATTTAGGCATCAAAACTGTGGATGAAATTGAAAAGAGCAGTTATGCTTAGGAATATATTTGTAGAAGACTGCTGAGTTACTTGAGCCTGGCCAGCCTAGCCCCTGAATGTCTGGCCACACTTAACTACATTAAGACCATAACCAAGTAGTCTGAGAGGCCCAATGGCCATCTGTCCAAGACAGTCTTAGATAACACAGTGTACACTGGGTGGTGCTAAAAACTGTCATAACCCCAAGACACTCAGAAAAGTAAGTTTTCTTCCTGAATGGACAAGTTAACAACCCAGTTTTCTGGAGGATGCAGAGACTATCAAAACAACTTCAATTCCCTTCTCCACTATACCTTGATTAGAGTGATTAAGGACACTAACAATTTGATTTCTCTTTTTGCTAAGTTTTCTACCTTTCCTCCTTGTATGATCTTGAGAATAACTGAGGCAACATTAAAGTTAACTTATATTTTATCCATAACTCTTTTGCATGGTTTCTTTATAAAGACTCAGTCATTTGGAGAGGAAAGAAGGGGAACATTCTTTTCTTTTTTTTTTTTTAATTTTTATTGGCATATAGTTGATTACAATGTTGTGTTAAGTTTCGGGGGAACATTCTTATTATCCTTATTTCTAGAATTAGAAATTTAATCCATAACACAAGAAGTTGCCTGATGACTCCCAACTGTCTATTATTTAACACCTTATTCTTGTAATTCTTACACTTTTCCACGGTTTCATTGTACATGTTTGTTTGTTTGATTATACATATTTAATTCTTGTTTGTACACCAGACAGTGAACTTCTTCTATAATCATGTGTCTTTTGTTCTCTATTATATATTCATTTCCTAAAATAGTGCCTGGACTATAGAAGGAACTAAATAAATACGTATGGAATGAATGAATTAAGGAATAAATAATCACGCTTCAGAAGCATACACTGATGATTTATGATTCAGAGACCAAAAGATGCTGGCAAAAACTAGCTTTAATTTCATAAGATGAGACCATATCTCAGTTCTACTGAGTCTTCCCAGTTATATACATGAAAACAAACATTCATGATGTTCATTCCTAACTGCACTTGCTTAGGACAGCATAATACGGAGAGAGACTGTTGTAACTTTTAATGGCAATATTCGTCCCTGTTAATAAATAGGGCACCGTGGCCTAATTAGCATGTTGCCACAATATACATGAAACAGACAATTACAGACAAAATGTTTTATTTTTACTCAGGCTGCATCTAGCTTCCCCTCTAAATCATGAAAAAAGTATATCAGTAGCAATATGCAGATTTTCCCTTCACATTTTTTTTTTCTGAGCCAGAACAGTTTAAATAAGAGTAACTCATTCCTTGAAAAGCCCCCATGTCAACAATCAAAACTGAATAAACACAGACTTTTCTTACTATGAGCAAACAGAACGATCACTGAAAAGATAAAAAACTTGGAAGTTTTAAATACTAAATAAAGTAACTGATCTGATAATACTAAGCAAATATTCCAAAGTGGTTTAAATATAAAAAAGTAATGGAATAAATACAAAATGTATTTTAATAAGATTTGCGAAGAAAATGTGAGTACAAACCAGAATATGCACTTTGGTGAACACCTATATAAGTATTGGTCTAGAAAAGTTTCTCTTCCTAATTTAAAAGGGGTAGGGTGAAAATATACTACTACAGACATTAACATATAAACGCAGACTTATTTTCATTAAAGATAATGCCCAATTAAAGCAAAAAAAGATATATTATGCTTGAGTTACAAGAGAAACATCTCTCTCACAAATGAAGAGGAATAACTTTAAACAAATATTAGCAATCTGACTCAAAGAATACAACACCCCCAAATGACACAAATGACATCTTTTTCAAGAAACTAACCATCTGAAATTTAATACATAATTGATTATAGCCATAAGTCAATTTAAAAATCATATCAGTAGTTGTACGAAATTTAATTGATAACTTCAAATACTCATCCTTAATTAAAAAAAAAAAGACACATCAAGAGGTCCCAGTGAAAAGAAGAAACAAATATTTTATCTATAAATATTTTTCTAGGTCCCACTCAAAGAAAATACTCAAATTTCCATGTCCAAAATAATGCATCATGGGATTTGGGTATGTAGATAATTGGTTCAGAGAGAGTTAATGCTAATGAATCTGTTGCCTGTGGTTGAGAGAAATTCCTACTTAGATTGAGATGACTGGCTTTTGTAGGGGTTGCACAGGACCGACCTGCGGAGGAACAACTAAGTGGCACACTTAAAAATGTTGGGGAAAGAACACCAACAAAACATCCAAAGAAGGTAGACACAATAAGCTAAAGATAAAATCTCATATTAACTAGAAAACACATAGAAACAACCAAACCAAAAGTTGCTTTAAACAACCCAGTAAAATTCTTAATGTTTTTATCCTACTGACGAAGAAACAAAGATTTAGCAAAAGAAATTAGCAATGAAACAGGTGACGTAAGCAAACATACACACAAAGGTTAGCTAGATAATTCATGACTAGTACGCACACGTTCACGCCAACCTAACTTAGATAAAACTGAAAATTTTCCTCAAAAATAAAAGACTCAAATAAATGGACCAAAATGGCTGCACTGAAACTTGGAGCCCTCATCCAAAGCCCCCTCGCCCCGCCCTAGGGTCCATTTGAACAACTATCAGGTCAGCAGCCAAGGATTCCAGGTGAGGGATTTTGGCATCTGGCTGAAGAACAGAAATATTGAGGAAGGTTGGAAGGAAGCGGGCACAGCCCCTCGCCCCTCGCCCCTCCCCGCGGCCTCGGCCGCCCAGAGCGAGAGAGACGCGCTCCCTGAGGGAGGAGGGCGAAGTGAGCGCGCCGCAACCACCGCGGACCCCGAGCCAGGCCAAGCCCTGTGGCCCCTCAGGAACCCAGGCCCGGACGCACCCCGTACCTGTCCCTCCAGTGGCTCTGGACGGCATCCTTGTTCCCCGGCTCTCGCCTCTCTCAGCGCCTTTAGGGCCCAAGGCCCCAGGTGGCTTCCACAGCTCCAGGCTCCCTCCCGCGTGCTCCCAAGAGCCCGGGCCCTCAGCCCACGCGAGCGCCCGCTGGCCCCAGAGGTCCCGGGTGGCTCCCTCGGACTCAGGCAACACCGAAGACGCCAGGCTCTAGCAAACTGCTGCGATTTCAAGCTCTCCCTCGCGTCTTAGAGCAAGACGCCCCAGGGCACAGCCCTTGACACCAGGAACTGATAGGCTCCCACGAACCCAGGCCCCGGCTCACCTCAGTGTCCGCTGGCTCTAGTGGCTTCAGGCGGCTTCTGTTCCTCGGCCTCCGGCCGCTCCCACACCACCGTGTTGCACAGCTGCAGCAAATCCAGGCCTGCGCCTGCAGCCTCAGGCGGCTTTCTCAGTATCAAACTCTCGCGAGCACCAAACTCTCGCGAGTTCCGGGAACTGAGCCTCAGCTCACCAGGGCACGGACGGCTCCCGCGGCCCCCGGTGAGTGGTTACTGCTGTCCAGGCTCTCAGAGAGCCCACTAACGCTAGGCCCCAGCTCTCTCGGGGGGCCCTGGTTCTAGTAGTGTCAGATGCTCTTGCGTGACGCCCCAGGCGGCTTCCCAGCACCGAGTTCTCGCGGGTTCCCACGAGCCTAGGCCCGGATCCAACGCTGCACTTCAGGGTTCACGCGGCTTCTGGGCCCCAGTGTGAACTCAAGAGGCCAGGCCCACTGCATTATTCCCTGGCGCCTGGTTGGCCCCTTTGGAGCCAGAGTCAAGGGCCCAGGCTCATCACAACAGACTCAAGTGCCAGGCCCACCTCCGTGAACCCAAGCTCCAGGCCTGCCCCCTGGACCGGAGCACCAGGCCGGTCCCCGGGTACCGAAAACCAGACCACTTGCTGGCCCAGGCACCAGGCCTACTTGCGCAAGGACTCTAGCAGCCCGTGGACACCAGCAGAATAACTAGAGGGCTCAGTGGGGAAGGGGTTTGCCTGCTGAAGCCAGTCCGTAAAGACTGGAAGAGGTACCTACATCCTCAAATGTGCAGACACCAATTGAAGAGCACAAGGATCGTGATTATCAAGGAACTGTGACACCACTAAAGGAAACTAATAAACACTCCAGTGACTGACCCAAAAGAAAGGGACATCTATGAACTGTCTGACAAAGCATTCCGAATAATCCTCTTAAAGAACTCCCCTTCACTTACTGTATTCATTGATGATGAACAGGGATTCTGATAGATTTGGCCATGCTGGTTCTGCAAAACTTTCCTGGTATTGTCTGCAGAACTCCCATTTGACCCGGGGAAGAAATGAGCCTGCAGGACCTGGACCTGTTTCTGGATTGGAGATTGGGAAATGCCAGGCCTGGGCTGCCTTTTACCGGCTGTGCTGTTTCTCAAGTTCTCAGGTATCTCTTTAACAAAATCAGTTTACTTTCTTACTGGTTTTAGTGTTCTTTTTTTGGCGTTCTTTTGTGTTCTTTCCAGGGCTTATAGTTGTATTTAAGTGAGAGGAGCAAGGAGATGAGTCTAAACTATTTTGTCTTCTTTGAGACCTTCCTACTATAGAATGAAAAATATGAAATTCCAACACCTTTTCCATATACTTTTTGCATACACAGCTACTGAGGGGGAAAAAGACATAAAATATAAACAAAGAGTTACTAAGACTTAGATGACAACAAAAAAGTAGTGGTTTTATTTAAAAAACAAGAATATTAGGAAATTAATACAGAGTTTTGTTTCTAATTCCAATTTTTATAAATCTCAGTGAAATTCAAAACACACTCCTCTTTGTTTCTTTTAGAAATGTTTGTGTCAATGATTTGTTATTTTGAAGTGTTCCTTGGCTAATAATATTATTACCACAGGATGTACATTTTCTCTCATTTTAAGAAAATACATTTCATTCCCTGCAGAAAGTGTAATTAGCTTTTTAAAAAAGAGAATAAAGTTAGATGAAATTTTTTTAAATACATTTTTTCTTAAAAAGTATTTTGAACATTTTTTAAATGAAGAAGTGAGTGTCACTAGGTGTAACTATTACTTGGATTCATAGATGTTTGTCTAAAAACTACACAGTGGAGTTTAAGAACTATGAGCTGTTTATCATTAAACTGCAAAGATGTGTAAAGGCTTCTAGTTATCTAATTAATCATGATTACTCATAATTTTTAAATAATTTTATATATTTTTGTTGTTGAAGTATAGTTGATTTACAATGTTATATTAGTTTCAGGTGTGCAGCATTATGATTTGGGTTTTTTTAATATATTATACTCCATTAAAAGTTATTGCAAGATAATGGCTATAATTGCCTGTACTGTACTATATATCCTTGTTGCTTATCTGTTTTATACATAGTAGTTTGTATCTCCTAATCTCATACCCCTAATTTATCCTTCTCCCCTTTGGTAACCACTAGTTTGTTTTCTATATTTGTTTCTGGTTTGCATATGCGTTCATTTGTATTATTTCTTAGGTTCAACATGTAAGTGATATCATACAGTATCTTTGTCTGACTTATTTCACTAAGTAGAATATTCTCTAGGTCCATCCACATTGTTGCAAATGGCAGAATTTTATTCTTTTTTACAGCTGAGTAATATTCCACTATAGACATAGGTATAAATATACACACAGATATAGATATAGATATATAGATATACCACATCTTCTTTATCCATTCTATTCCTCTTTGATGGCACTTGGGTTGCTTCCATATCTTGGCTGTTATAAATAGTACTTCTATTAACATTGAGGTGCATGTATCTTTTCAGATTAGTTTTTTCATTTTCTTTGGATATATACCCAGCAGTGGAATTGCCGGATCATACAGTAGTTCTATTTTTAGTTTTTTGAGGAACCTCCGTACTGGTTTCCATAGTGACTGTACCAATTTGCATTCCCACCAACAGTGTACAAGGGTTTCCTTTTCTCCACATCCTTTCCAACGTTTGTTACTTGTAGACATTTTGGTGATAGCCATTCTTACAGGTGTGAGGTGATATCTTTTTGTTGTTTTGTCTGATTATTCAGACAAAACTGAGGTTGCCTGATTACTCACAGCTCAGACACATTCAATTCTTTTTAAGCACTATGGACACAATATTTTTTCCCCTTGCAATGTCAAACAGAATTTTAGATACCTATAATTCTCATCATTAGCTTTTCCATTACTGTAGTTTTGTAAATTCACTGACATGTACTATTCTACTGATCATTCTAAGGTTTTAGAGGAAAAAAAAAGTCATATTCACATAAATGCTAAACATAGATTTTTCTAAAAGTTTGCAAAACTCAGAAACCTTAACAACTTTCCTTTTTCAGAAAATAAGATTTTCTGAGATTTAAACATGTGAAATGATAGATAAGGGACCTACATTTTCACATATATAAACTCTTTAGAAATTGAATTATGTGGAAACATAACAAAACTATATTCTGCCAATAATCTTAGAATTTTATATCTAGTAAAAATATATGACTTAATAGAAATGAGTGAACATTTTATTCTCTTTGCTACCTTCATGGTTTTCAAACTCTCTCAGAATGATGCTCAGTTGTGCAAAAAGTCCCTGTCCGCTGTGGGATAAACTGTGGGATGCCATTCTAGGAGACATTTCATAAGGCTTCTGTAAGAATTCTGCTATATTGAGCCAAACTTTAAGAGTATTAGGTTTTCCTAGCAGCGGATATAGTGTTAAATCAATCTCATTTTTTGTCACAATGGTCAAACTGAGAAATAACTGATTCTTATTTGTTGGTCCTCTTTACTGTATGTGCTAGAAATTTCTTATATGCTTCATAACTAAGATAGAGGGGACACTAAAATATGAAACGCATAAAAATAGTCCAAGATCTGAGTTGAGCATAGTCCTTTTGAAGGAGACCTAGCTTGCCCATCAGCTCTTGCTGTCTAATAGTGCAAAAAACTTATATTAGATGTAGTGACTGAGAGATCAAATCCTAATGATGCAACCAGATAATCTCTAAGAAATTCAAACTCACAGAGAGCACTGACCCAACGTTGCCAAACAGTTGAATATAAGGACAGCTATCCATGCATCCATCATGAATATTCTAGAGTTTCTGAAATTATTAATAACCACACTAGCTATCTTCTCAGAAAGAGGGAAGTATGATAGGGAAAAGGGAAGAGTGCAATACATTTTCAAAATAATATTTATGAATGAAGACTATGAAAATGGATTTCTATTCCAAATCAAAGAGCTACTGATCTCATATGCCTTTCACGCTTCTTCCTCTGAGGGAGATGACAGTTCAATCACTTGATATCTTTTTTGCTCCAAATGCCATTTGCCAGGAATGTGACTCAGCAAATGTAGTGAGGTCACTGAAAGGTGATACACATTTTTATTTAATGACTCTGAAAGGAGAAGTTGCTTAGTCAGCTTCTAAAAGGCCCAAGCTGTAGTTAAAAACTCTCAACTTTCCTTAGTTGTCTGTAGGAAGAGGGGCTTTTTGTGGTCTTTGATCATAGAATTCATAGTATGCATCATACATGTTATAGCATTGACTACTTGTTGAGGTAGTACCGTGGCAAAATTAGATTAACACAGAGAATGTTTGTAGTCATGCCTTGCATACAGTATACAGAAATGTAAATCCTTATGTTTAATGATACCAACCATTTCTTTGTCTCAGCCAAGCAAAAATCAATCAGAGAGAATTATCACAGCAAAAACAAAAACAATAGCAGCTGATCTTTGTTGAGTAAAATATGGACAAAATAAACCCCCAATAAATTTCAGACCTAAGAATTTAAAATCAGTCTATCTGATCCTGGTGCCAATATACTTAAACATTTATTTTGCATGCAGAACATGCACATTTACTTACTGCTTCCTTCAGAAGTCTGAAGAATACTGCTCCCAACTGATCAGTAGCTGTTACAGACTAAGAGAAGAAAATATGGGAATTCAGGAGTCTGTGTTACACATCAATCTGAGAAAGCCAAGACAAGCAGCAACTTCTTACAGTACTTCCTCTGTTTATGTTTATTTCAAGGGCAATTCAGGCTGGCTTCTCAGAATATAGAACCACCCAAATCAGTGGGGTTTAAAAACCACATATTTCTGCTACTGGGAAGACAGAGAAAAAAAGGACACTTTACTAAAAAACCATAGTAGCAATATTGTGCTTACCATCATACCTGGTACAAATAATTTTTCACCATTTAGTTTTTTCCTCTTCTTTACAACAATACAAATTTATATTGCACACAAACACATCTAAAACATATTTTCAAATATGTTTATTTTTTGTTAAAATCCTCAGATATTTAAAATCATAGTAAATTCAAATATAATCAAAATCATAATGTCAATTAAGTGATGTTTTTGTCTTGACTAAAAAAGTATCATTTTAAATATACAAGAGCAAGTTCATTTAAATGTTTATGCAGATCCAAAATAAGCTGTATTTAGGCCACACACACAAACACACACATCCCCCACTGAGTTTTTCCAAAGCGTTTTAGCTATACTTGCTACTGGTACCAGTGAAAAAAATTCACTCATGGCATTTATAAGGACAGCCAAAAAGTATTTCTTGTTTCAAACATCATCAATATAGCCATCTCAGCAGTTTCTCCTGAATTCTTTCTAAAATATTGATAAAACTCAGAAATCACTAATATTCATAACAATATCAAAAATTACTTAGGGCATTCTACTTATCTCCAGTGTTATGGAATTCATTCCGGTGAGATAGTATGACTGAACTGAACTCATCAGCGTCATTGGCTAGAGATGCATGTTTTGTTTCATCAAATGGAGAAAACCCACCAGCATGAAACAAAGTAGAGAGGAATGCACACTGTCTTTCTAGGTTAGTGGCAACAGCAGGAGGTTCTAGAGCAACCACAATGTCAAAAACCACAATGTTGAACTAAGTGCTGTTATACCTCCTCTTCCACCATCAGTATTTCCACTTTATTATTTTTTCAGAGATTGAAACACCTACAAATAATAAAAGTGTGGAAAGACTTACTTTGATATACCTTGGAAATGGAAGTAAAGTGCTGTAGGCAAAGGTGAAGGCAGGGAAAACCCTATTAGTACCATATACTGGGAATTGATATTTTTCATGTCCTCTCTCCTGAATTATCAGAGAACTAGATGATAAGGGTGTGAGGAAATCCAGCATCAGTCCAGAAGAGCTGAAGTGATCGAAAGAGCGCTAGACATTAGAAATAGGACTAAGAAATTTACATGTCAATCTGTCCTTAACCTCTCTTTATTTTACATTATTACAAAACTATTTTTTTACCATTAATTTCAAGCTGAAAAATGGAGTATCTCACACCAAATAACATGGATAAGTTTGACACATTAATAGATTTTAATGTTAATTACAGCATTTTAAAATAGTTCCTTACAATTTTATGTATACCCCCCACCCCATGTCAGATCATATGTGTTGTGAGGGCACGTCCCATGTCTTATACATGCTTTGTGTCTTCAACAATATCCAGTTAATTGATACATTATGAACATGATGAGACTATGGATTACTTTAGCTCAAAACTCTCTCTTTTCCCATTGCCTTATAGTCTATATAGTTTTTGACACATAGTTGGAGGGGGCTGGTGTTTGATAAATGTTTGCTCAGTGAATATTAACACAAATAATTGTTACTTTATTTTGAGAGTGAGTCATTTTCAGTAGAGGAATAAATTTAATTAACAAACTCACATAAGATACACTTGTCACAAGTGACTGAAATTTGATAAGAAGTTCTAATAAAGTTAAAAGATAAAAGGATTGTCATTTATAATGAATAAAAAAAGAATAAAGTTAGAATTCCTACTAGGGAAATAGAAATTCTCTATAATTTTCTTCTGTTTTATATTTAAAATTATTTTAACTTTAAAATACTTTGAAGGTAATTCATTACCCTGTTTAATATAATTTAACAATGAATTTTTTATTTCTAATATTTCCATAACTGTATTCTACAACAGCATGATTTGAATTCCAAGTGATTGCTAAAATATGAAGTCAACCTTTTTATTCTCTTTTATGTTAGCTTTACTTATATCCTCAAATTACCCAAGTTTATGTGAAAAGTCATATAAAATTGACATATTATTAACATAAAATGATTATTTTTAAGTTTTAATTATATAATATATTGAGTAGTAACCATATAGGATCAGTATATCCTCAGGGCTATTATAATACAATTTAAAATTGAGGTGAAATCATATTATTTATGCCTAAAGTACAATTAAAGAATTTCACAAAGCTAACTAAAAACAGTAAAATTTCATCCTTGAATAATACAGATAATTGTCAAGATTCTCCATTTCAGTCTTGAATGAAGAGACAGCCTAGTAGTTACTTGGCTCTTCGTCTTTCAAGGGAGAGCACAAAAGTTTACATTGCTATTTCATATATATAATTTCATTTGATTATCATATTAATTTGTGTGATGGGCATGCATAGAGGTTACAGTTTTCATTTTACAGCTGACATAGAAACATCACTGGTATAGTAAGAAATAAATTTTGGTTATATTTATATTAATTGTGAAAGACTTTAGTATCCAAATGTACTTACAGTCAATCAAAGACAGTGAGGTTATGCATTACATTCAATAATAATATTACATGATGAACAATACAGGTTATGGGTCAATTAAATTCCATTGGACACTGTGCTACTCTATGTGAGACTGGAAGAAGTTATCTTAGCCTAGTTAATAATTTTCAATTCATCTAAACAGATATATGTAGAGTACAGTGCCTTATACATAGTAGATGATCTATAAGTGTTGTTAGAAAATTGAGTTGATATTCTGAAATGATTTGTATATTCCAAACAATAGAGAGTATCGCATGTCAATTTCCAGAGTCACAAAATGTCGTAAATTGGCATTACAATGCATGTAGGAAATTACCTCAAAGGACCTTGATGTTAAGATTCATGAAATCATAATAATATGGAAGAAAGAATATAATATCCCCCCACCTTCCATTCTCATCTCAACCACCACCATTTAGCCCTTGATGTAGATATCCCCTTTATTCCAAATATAGGACTAACTACACACTGTTCAGAGTGGCTTAATAAAATGTGAATGGGTCCATGTAGGATAATAGCATGATAGCAATATTGGGTGAGATATCTGTAAGGAAAGTGTTAACCGGTGATCTATGATTCTTCCTTTTAGCTTCAGGAGAGTCCTTGATTGAATCACTGAAACACTAATTCAGTGGATTTATAAGAGTATATTAGGTCTATGATAAATGCTCTGTACCAGAAAAGAACGTGTAGTTCATTTCTGATTACTTATTGAAGAAGCAGTAATTGATTAGTTATTGACAATGATATTAATGATAATTAAAGTTAATGATATTACGCTACGCTAAAATATGGGTACTAGTCACATAGCTATGAGAAAATATAAAAGGTCAAGGGACCCCAGAATATCTTTTTCCTGAGCTGGAAGTGGTCTGCACCCTATAAGCCTTGTAACTTGTGACCTCACCCATCCTATGTACAAAGTGGAGGACATTGGAAGCTGTGCCTGGGAGTCACCAAAACTTTGTTATGCTGTTTCTATTCCTGATGTCACCTATTCTAAATCCTTTTTAAAGTAGATAAACTTACCTGGGATAAAGCCTATTGTGTCTAATGCATTTGATCATCAATTTCAACCTAAGACTATTATTGCTGGCAGAGCAGAGTGTTCAATACCTCATCATGCAGGTTATTCTCAATATTATAATTATCTAGAATATTTCTTTGTCCAAACAAAATATAACAGAGATTTTAGATGTGGGAGGACATATTCTGGTTTATAATTTATAAAAACTGAAACAAGCAAAAATGGACAGTGTATTTGAAACAATGGTTTCAATGAGCTAGATGTTAGACAGTGAAGTAGAGTATCCCTTAAAAAAATGGGAAACAAGTAAGTTCAGCCCTGTGAACACCCAACTTTCTACCTTAGGATTGATTTCAGGTGTTAGTGCAGAGATGGCAACACAGGCAAAGTCTTGCAAACTCCTGACTGTGGAGACAGAACTGAGAGTCTGGGGAGGCCAAGGTGTTTAAGGTTTTCTGGACAGAGTACTGGAGAAGAGAGAGAGAACACGATATATCTGTAGGAGAGTGTCCTCAAATGTTCAGATAATTACTGATCAGCACATGCATGTGATACAGGCTTAAGAACTACCTGAAAAGTGATAAATAGTGCCTGGATGTCACACAAATCCAAGCAAAATACTTGTTCCCACTGAATGAAAAGCCTCATGATCTATAGGGCATTGAATAGCATAACAAGTGTCTTACCTTAGTTTTGAGGAACAATTTTACCTAGATTTAGCAATGTTCTGGTACCATCTAACAGATATTAAAAGAAAATCTAAAAGGATGAAACTGTCTCCAACTAATTTAACTGTGTTCCAGAATCAAGCTCAAGAAAATTTATGGTAGTAAAAAAAATCTAGCAGCTAAGAAGATAGTCATAATATCTGGAATCAAAAAAAAACAAAATGAAACAAAAGCAAACAAACAAACAAAAACCAGGTAGTCAAAGAGCAGGATAATACTATCTATAATGAGAAGCAACCAATAGGTATCAACCCAGAACTAACTCAGATGTTAGAATTGAGATGACACTAAAAGTAGTTACTAAAAATGATTTTATATATTCAAAATGTTAAATAACAATATGTACATTATTTAAAAGATGGAAGTAAGCTTTTTAGATACTGAAACTACAATTGCTGAGATAAAAATAACTGGAGAGGATTAAGGATAGATCAGTTGTTGTAGAATAAAAGATTGGCAATCTTGAATATATAGCAATACAAAAAATCCAAAATGGAATACAGAGAAGATAGGGTCAAAAACAAAAACAAACAAGCAAACAAAAATAGATAATAAGCTGTGGGGAAAATTCAAGGGTCCAATACACTTGTAACTGGAAACCCTGAAGTCAGGGGGGCAAAAATATTTGAAAAATAATGGCCAACTACTGCCCAAATTTAATGAAAAATATAACCACAAATTTCCAGGGTGTTCAACAAACATCAAGCACACCAAATGTTAGTAAAATCACACCAAGGCACATCATAATCAAAGTTCTCAAAATTGTGATAAAGAGAATAGTTCAAAGTCATCAGATATATAAGATATTTTATATACAGATTATCAAAGGTAAGGATGAAAGGAGGTTTCTCATTGGAAACAATGCAAATAAGAAGCAGCATCTTCAAAGTATTAAAAGAAAAATATTATGGAAACTAACACCATTGTAAAGCAATTATACTCCAATAAAGATGTTAAACAAGAAAAAAAAAAGAAAAATATTATGAGTCTAGAACTGTATATTAAGTGAAAATGTAATTCAAAACAAAGTCAAAATAAAGACTTTTCAGATATATAAAATCCAAGAGAATCCCTAACCAGCAGACCTAAACAACAAGAGGTGTTGAAGTACTTCATTTAACAGGAAAATTATACCACAAGGAAATAAGAATCTGCACAAAGGAACAAAGAGCACAGGTAAAATAATTATATGTGTAAACATATAACATTTTTGTTATTTAAATTTCTTTAAGAGATAATTGACTATTTACATAAAATTATAAACATGTAGTGTAAGATTTATAACAGAAAAGATTAAATGAGTAACATAGTAGCACAAAGTTTGGGAGGTGGAAATATACTACTTTAAACTTACAATAAACATGAGATATTAAAATGTCACTTGAAGATAGACTGTGATTAGTTCAAGACTTACTATAAACCCTAAATCAACCAGTAAAATAACAAATCACAGAATATAAATATATAATAAATTTAACATTAAGCAATATGTAGGGAAGAATTTATAGCACTAAAATCCTACACTGAAAGAGAAAATTTAAACCAATGACCTCAGCTTACAACCTGAGAAACTAGAAAATAAAGAGCAAATAAATTCCAAGTAAAAAAAGGAAATGATAAAGATAAGGTGGTAAGTCATGAAACAGAGCATCTTTGCCAAACATTTAGGTTTGCATCTAGAATATATAGAAGAAAGCTCAAAACTGAAAAATGAAACAGTAGCATTTTTAAATGGATAAAAATTTTGGAAAGACACTTCAAAAAAGATATACAGATAGCTAATAGTGCATGAACAAATGTTTATTGCATAGGTTACTAGAGAAATACAAGTTAAGATCACAATGAGATACTACTACACATTTATAAGAATGGCAAAACTTTGGTGAAATTGTTGAAGAACTGGAACTCTCATACACAGATGATTGAACTGTAAAATGGTAAAACCGCTTTGAAAAGCAATTTGACAGTTTATTTTTAATTTGCATGGATTAATTTAATTAATTAAATCCATTAATTTTTTTATTCCATTTCAATGTTGAATTGGACATTCTGTGCTTGTTCCTGATCTTTGGGGAACTGCTTTCAGACTTTTACCAACTGTAGTTTTTTTTGTAAATAACCTTTAAATGTTTAGCAAGTTTAATTCTGTTTCTAATTTTTATTTGGTTTTTATAAGAATATTGATCAAAAATATAAGTTGGATTTTGTCAAATGCATTATTGAGTTAATCCTGTGGTTTTCTATTTCATCTGTTAACATGGGATTACACTGATTTTCTAATGTTAAACCAACCTTGCCTTCCTGGGTTAACCCCACTTTATCATTAAATATTACCCTCTCTTGTAGTCTAGTTGCTAAAATGTTGTTAAGGATTTTTTGCATATATGGTCATAAGGGATATTTGTGTATGTGTATATATATATATATTTTTTCTTTGTAATGACTTTGTTTTAGAATCAGAGTAATGAACAGAATAAGACAGGAGTACTTCAGCAGTTTCAATTGGAAGAATATTTCTAGAAATTGTATTTTTTTTTTCGGTATGCGGGCCTCTCACTGTTGTGGCCTCTCCTGTTGCGGAGCACAGGCTCTGGATGCACAGGCCCAGCGGCCATGGCCCACAGGCCCAGATGTGGGATCTTCCCGGACCGGGGCATGAACCCGTGTCCCCTGCATCGGCAGGCAGACTCTCAACCTCTGCGCCACCAGGGAAGCCATAGAAATTGCATTATTTTAAATAATTTTTTCATAAATATTTAGTTGAATTCACCAGTGAAGTCAGTAACATCTAGAGTTTTTTTGCGAAAAGATCTTTAATTATAAGCATAAGGGGTATTCTGGTTATCAATTTTGTCTTAAGTGAATTTTTGTAGTTTGTAGTTTCCAAATAATTTTCTCATTTTATCTAACTTGTTTAATCTATGACAAAGTGTTTTATAATATTCTCTCATCTTTTTAATATCTGCAGGATCTATAGTCACATCAGCACTTCCATACATAATACCAGTAATGTTTGACAACTTTCTACCTATTCTTTCTCCTCTGAGGTTCCCATGCAAATAGGTCCTCTTTAAAAGGATCATGCCTTTCTTTTGTATCTTGATGTGCCTATCTACCTGTTGTGAAAGGACCTTCTGTGTGCACTAAGGGCTACCATATCCTAGTGTACATAGACAGAGTGCTTTTGTGGCTCCTATAAGGCAAGGTATGTGAATTGATAAATATATTCCTTCTTAAAATGACAATGTCATCTAGTATTTTAAAAGTGCCTGAGTTATAAGAAATGGGTCCATGATTATGGGCCCTATAAAGTGTACTAGTTTAATTAAAGATATTAATCCCACTGTTAAAACTTACACCAAAAAATAAAGCTATGGCTATATTTAAAATATCTTCTCTCTTGATCAAATATAAGAAATAGAAACCCATAATTAGACAGCAAACAGAGCATAATAAAGAAGAGATGTTGGCCTGTGACAAAGGAAAAAAAGAATTGACAAGGAAAGCTGGCCTCTTTATAGCTCTGTATAAGATCTTAGAGAAATAAATAAGTGTGTGATTCCTCTGATTCCTGTGGTACCCAACCCTGTTACTGTCTTAAGTTCTGTACCTGAATCAGCTAAATATTTTTCTGTAATAGGCTTAAATTCAGTTTTTGGTTTTTTTTCTATATCTTTGTGAGAGGAATCAAGGTTCCTCTTTATTTTTACCTGTGGTGTAAAAATATTTTTTGCATGGATCCCTCTGTGTTTCAGGGGGAATAATTGTATAGAAATGAACTTAATCTAACTTTACTGAGGAATGATGAAGGATGTGACAAATCACAAGTGCTAGTTACATTGTCAAGAGCAGCCATAGGAGAAACTGATAAAGAATTAGAACACAAGGTCAGGATAAGCCTTATAATGAATTATGAAAACAGAAACCAAAATAAACTCAATATAACCACTAACTTAAATTTAGTATCTGTTGACTGTTTCCTAAAAGAATGACTATGTAAAACAACTATAACTTTAATCCTATATCCATAGAGCTGCAAAATCTAACTATGTAGGCACTTGTTGGCTATATTAGTTTCCTAGGGCTATTTTAAACTAAGTACCGCAAAAGTGGTGGCTTAGAACAAAATAAATTGATTGTCCCACAGTTCTGGAGCCTGGAATTCTGAGATCTAGGTGTTGGCAGGTTTGGTTCCTTCTCAGGGCAGTGAAGGAGAATCTGTTCCATGCCTCTCTCCTAGCTTCCGGTGATTTGCTGACAGTCTTTGCCATTCTTTGTCTTGTAGATGCATCAACCAGATTTCTTCCTCCATCTTCACATAGTGGTCTCCCTGTGTACCTATCTATCTCTGTGTCCAAGTCTCTCCTTTTTATAAGAATTCAGTCATGTTGGATTAGGCCTATCCTGATTACATCATCTTGATCATCTGCAAAGACCCTGTTTCCAAATAAGATCACATTCACCAATACTGGGGGTTAGGACATCATCTTTGGGTGGGACAAAATTCAACTCATGACACTGGCTAACTGCATACATTTAGAATATTTACTTTTCTCAATAATAAAATTAGTTAATTTTATATTTATTAATTGGCATGTTCCTTTGGTCTTTGATTTCTTTTTTTTTTATTATGATTTGGAATGTTTTAATATTCTCCATGTCGCTACTTAACATGTTCAGTCTTTTCTCTAGTTACTTAAAACTTTGACAAACATAATCATTTTAATGTCTTTTTCTATTAATTCTATCATCTTTGCCATTGCTGGGTCAATTTTGATAGATTTATCTTTTTCTAAGTATGAATCATAATTACTAATTTCTTTTCATGACCAGTAAGTTTTGACTGGATGCAAAGTGATGTCAGTTTTGCCTTGTTGAATCCTGACTAGTCTTGTACTCCTATAAATAGTCTTGAGCTTTCTCTGGGATGCAGTCAAGCTGTTTGAAAACAGCAATAAGGCCTTGCTTTTAAGTTTTGTTAGGTGAAATGAGTGAAGGCTTCAGTTTAGTCTAATTTCCCCGATTAACAAAGCAACTCCTCAAGCAATCTACCTGAAGTCCTTTCAATTATAAAATACTGCATTCTACTGATGGCAACAGAAATTTTCCATGGCCTTTGGGATTTCTGGGAATCTCTCCCTCTAATCTCTGTGTAGTGCTTTTCCTGCCTTGCATTGTTTTCTCACATATATGTGACAACCAGCATAGTAAAGACTGGAGGGGCACCATCTGCAGATTTCCGGAGTTCTCTACTCTCCAATGTCTGCCATAAAAACTCTATAGTCATTTTGCCTCACTGGACCTTGAGCTCTATCTCCTTATCTCAGGGAGAACACTGGGCTCTTGCCTGCATTTGCTTTTCCTGCACTGTAACCCCAAACTGGAAACAACCCACACGTATCTATGCATAAATAGATACACACACACAATGGAATACTATTTAACAAAAAGTATTCAACTTTTGCTACACACTACAATATGGATAAATCTCAAAGTAATTATGCTGAATGAAAGAAACTAGACACAAAAAGTGAACATACTGTATGATTCTATTTACATAAAATGAGAGAGATTGCAAACTAATCTACTGTGAAAGAAAGCAGATCAGTAGTTGCCTAAGGATAGGTCTGGTGTAAGGAGAATGAGGAAGGAGGGAGTACAGTAGGGCACAAAGAAACTGCTGTGGGTGGTGTTTAGTATCTTGTTTGTGGTGATGTTTCATAGGTATGTTCTTGTATAAGAAATATATCAAGTTATACTCTTTAAATGTGTGAAGTTAATTTTAGGTCACATAGCTCAGTAAAACAGTTAATAAAATTAATGATAATGAAAAGAAAGTACATAGTCATCATGAAATTTAAAAACCTAAAAATAGATCAGATCTTTATTTTTATTAAAAAGACTAGGAGTTCAAGGCAGAAATATGCTATGATTGTTTATTTTGTATTTTCAGGAATTTTTTATTTTAATTTTTTTTTAAAAAATATTTCTATATCTACATTCAACATAATGATTTTCACATTGAATGTGGAAAGTTGAAACCCAAATTTCTTCAGGAGACAGTGGTGCTACAGTAGAGAATACAGTATAAAAAAAAGTTTTCACAATAAAAACTACAGAAAATGGTTGAGAATAATAGCAATAGCATTCATGTTGAATCCAGAATATTCAATAATATATTATCTTCCTGGAGTTGTATTACCATTTCACCACTTAGTGCACAAATATATTTTTAAATGTGGCATCAGCAAAGTCAGTAATACTCGTGAATGTGGAAAACGAAGTTGAGTACTATAATACAGTGAAGATCAATACCATATTACCATTTCTGGGAAAATGGATCTGCTGATGAAAAAGCTTTCCAGAGGTTTGTTTGCAATACTTTTAACAGGACAATATTTTGTCCATTTTAAGGTCAGGGATGAGATGTCAAAAGAAGTCATCATCCTATATCCCAACAATGAACTGAACAAAATTGTTATAAAATCAAGCATGGAATGATAATTATTCCAAAATATTTCTCAAAAGAAATTCTATTCACTCTTGCTAAAAACATCACACACAGACACACGCACAGTGATTTCTTTCACCAGCTAGGGATTGCTACAGTTGCTCTTAGAAAGACAAATGAATGGTTAATTTATCCTCTTTCATTACAAATTTTCAGCACAATGGATTATTTTAATAGCCACCTCTCTAATGATAGCATTTAAGTGATTTTCTCCCTATCTTTTTAGAGGATATAACCATGGATTCATGACTTTGTTACTTATTCAAAATATTACAATTGTTTACAATCCTTTTTATTTTTAATTCAGGTGGTCTCAAATTTAGCTAGTAGAATCTGTTCAAGCTAGCTCATGGATACTTGCCCAAGTTTTCTTGGTATTTGTATTCTTTTTTTCTTTTGGCCCTAACAGTATATACCAGCTAGTTATATGGAATAAGTAATTTCACCAAAGAGTTTTCTAGTTTCCTTTAGTGAAACCAAGACCTTTATGTTAGGTGTTACTATTAAAGTGTCATTTCATCTTGTCAATTTCAGTATAGATATACATAGATATAGGTACAGATATAGATGTTGGTGTGGCTATGGCTCTGGCTGTGGATATGGATATATACATATGTACACATATACACATGAGCATTTATACTAAGAATATAAAATCATAGTAAATAAATATAAGGTCTATTTATATTAAAATATTAAAATATATATGTTTATAAATGTCCAATATGAATTACACCTGTGTAATCTCTGTCCACTGAAATGCATGTACATTGACACACAGATTTTAAAAAGTGACATACTATGCATAATACTTTGCCTCTAGGTCTTTTCATGAAACAATATATCCTGGAAGTCATTCCACAGTAGTGCATAGAAACTTTACTCATTGTTTTAGGAATACATACAGTTTCATTGTGTGGATATGTCTTAGTGTATTCAGTCATCCCATATTGATAGACATGGATAATTTCCAAATTGCTAATATTAAAAATAATGCCATTATGAATAACCTTTGGCATATATTGTTTTGTATCTGTTTAGATTTCTAAAATTGGCAAATGCATATATATAACTTAATAATATACTGACAGGTTAACTTACATAGCAGTATTCCATTTTGGACATTAGCCAAGCAATATATGAGTCTGTTTTAATCTTGTCTTTCTAACAGTTCATGTATTCAAACTTTTAAGATCTCTTCCTAATTCAATGTATGAGATTTGATATTTCAGTTCAGTTTGCTTTTTGTATATAGTGAGGATAAACATGTTTTCATACATTTAAGTTCTGTTTGCAAAAGTTAGACTACATTAAAAGATAAAGATATATAGAAAAATTATGGAACTATTTTCTGTAAATTATTGGAAAAATGATAATAATGCTCAAATTATTGGAAAGTAATATTTTTATCATAATTATGGAATTTATTTTTAGGTAGTCATTGTAAGAGCTCTTGAAATTGATTGCTGGAAGATACTTTAGAGATTATCTCATTCAAGATTCTCAATCCTGGTAGCTTGTAAGAGTCAGTATGGAAATTTTAAGAAATACCAGTGTCAGGGACTTGTCACAGAAAATGTTCATAAGATATTTTTGGGTGGGATCATGGTATGCATCAGTTGTCTTTAAAAAATAGCCAGGTGATTATAATGTGCAGGGAGAGTTGAGAACCATTGATCAAATGCCCACACTTTACAACTAAATCAGCTTGTTCAAGGTCAGTTTTTTTTTAATTGAGATGTCATGTACATCTAATAAAATACATTTTTGTAAGTATAGAGCTTGATGAGTTTTGAAAAATTTATACATCCATGTAGCGATAACTTCAATAAAAATATATTACCATCACTCTAGAAATGCCATTTACCCTTCGCAATCTCTTTATGCAAGAGCCATACTAGATAGTTATATAAATGGAGTCATACAGAATGTGCTCATTTTCTTTTCTATCTTTATCTGACTTTTTTCGTATAATATAATGATTCTGGAATTTACCCAGCTTGTTTTTTGTAGTTTGTTCCTTTTTATTGCTGAGTAATACTTTATTACAAAATATATCATAAATTGTTTATTCTTTCTCTTGCTGATGAATATTTGGGTTATTTCCAATATTTGACTATTATAAATAAAGTCACTATCAATATTCTCATAATGATCTTTTTGGTTACATGTACAATTTTATTTCTGTTAGGTCAGATATCTGAGTCTATTCCATGTTACATGTATAAGGTTAAATAAATTTTTATTGTTATATGAAACTGCCAAAGATTTTTGGAAAATAGTTGTATCACTTTACAACTCTAATGACAATGTATGAAATTTTTGGTTCTGCATACTTGGCAACTTTTGATATTGTGTGGCTTTTTAATTGTAACCATTTTAAAGGATGTGAAATGGTACCTCACTGAGTTTATATTTTGCAATTCCCTGAAAATATTTCTGAAAATCTTTAATGTCCATATTGACCATCTCATATAACAGTGCTGTCTTTTGATGAACATACAGTTTAATTTTGATGAATTCCATTTATCTTTTTCATGTTTATATGCTTTTTTATAAAGACTTTAAATTTTTTTTTGAAATATTACAGATTCACAAAAAGTTGGAAAAATTTGTAGAGGGGTCTCTTGTATTCTTCACCTAGTTTCCTCCAATGAAAATATCTTGTGTAATTATAGTAAAATATTAAAACCAAGAAATTGATATTGGTACGTTCGACAGAGCTTTTTCAGATTTCACTGTTTCTTCATGCATTTATGGGCGTGTGTGTGCACGTGCGTGCACCTGAGCAGGTCTTTTATCACGTCTGTAGATTCATGAAACCACCACCACAATGAAGACACAAAGGCTTTCTCATGCTTTTACTTTGTAGCCACCACCCTCCACTACCCATCCCTAAACCCTGGACTACTTATCTGTCTTCCACATCTATAATTTTGTTATATGATTTTTTTCACTCAGCATAATTTCCTTGAGACCCATCTAAGTTGTTACACATATCAATAATTCGTTCCTTTGATGAATAGCATTCCATGGAATAGATGTATCACAGTTTGTCTAGCCGTTTAAGGACACTTGGCATGTTTCCACTTTTTGGTAATTATCAATAAAGTTGCTATGAACATTTGTGTACAGGTTTGTGTATGAATATAGTTTTTCATTTCTCTGGGATAAATGCCAAATAATGGAATTACTGGGCTGTATGGGGATTGCCATGTTTAGTTTAACAAGAAATGTCCTAACTATTTTCCAGAGTTGTAATATCATTTCATATTCTTAACAGTAATCTGAATTTATTCAGTTTTATGTCTTGTCAAAGAAATCTTTCCTTAACACAGGTCTGAGATATTTTTCTGTTTTTTAAATAGGACCTTTGGAATTTTAGCTTTGATATTTAGGTATATGATAAATTTCAAATTAATTTTTGTTTGTGGTATGATATAGAGGTAGTGGTTCATACTTTCCACTTAATTATCCAATATCTCTGGTTGAAACTTTTTTCCTTCTCCATTGAACCGCCTTTATATATATGACAATCTACTTCTGGACTCTGCTATGTTCTATTGACATATATGTCAATCCTCATTGCAGCACAACATTTATTGATTATAATAGCTTTACAGTAACTTGTTAAATCAGTATAAGTTTTCCAATTTTCATTTTTAAAAGATAGCTTGTGATATTCTAGTTTTTGTGCATTGCCATATAAATTTTAAAAACAATGTGCTGTTTTAAAAAGAAAATCTGTATTTTATTGAGATTTCACATACCTACAGATCATTTGGAAGAGATGTCTATCATGAAACTATTGTTTTCCATTCCATCATCATCTATCCTTTTAATCAGGTCTTTTTATTATATTAACAATATTCTGTACTTTAAAACTATAGATCTTGTACATTCTTCATAAATCTATTCTTATGCATTTTATCACTTTATTGAGGTATAATTGACACACCATACACTTCATATATTTATAGGTTATCATGAATTAAATTTTGAGCACACATCCATGAAATTGTCTCCACAATCAAGATAATGAACATATCAGTCACTTCCAAAAGTTTCCTCCTGCATGTCTCTATCTCATGGCCCCATTCCCGGACAACAGCCAATTTTTCTGTCCTTATGCACTAGTGCACTTTTCTCTGACAATTATATAAATGGGATCACACAGTATGTACTTTTTAAAACTAACTTCTTTCACTCAGCATAATTATTTTTATATTCATCCATTTTGTAGTATGTATCGGTTGTTCATCCCTTTCTGTTGCCGAGTAGTATTCAACTGTATGGCTATACCATAGTTTATTTATCCAGTCTCCTGTTGAAAAGCATTTGGGTTATTTCCAGAATTTAACTATTACCAATCAGACTTCTGTGATACTTTATGTAAAAGTATGGACATATGCTTTCATTTTCATGGGGAAATAGGAGTGAAAGTTCTTCATTACATAATATGTGGGGGGAAATTATTCAGCATTTTATTATTAATTATTAGGTTAGCTGATGTTTTTTCAAAGATATCCTTTATCAAATTCAGAAAGTTACCTTCTATTCCTAGTTTTCAGAGGGTATTGTCTGTTTGTTCCACTGATGGCTAGAGAAAGGTATATCCACATAAAATTGTGTATTTTTCTATTTCTCCTTCTAGTTCTGACAGTTTTTGCTTCAAACATCCTGAAGCTCTGTAATTAGTTGCATACAAATTTAGGCCTGAAATATCTTTCTGAAATACTGACCCTTTAAGGATTATAAAATACAAATTTTATTTTTAGTAATAATCCTTTATGCCTATATTGACTGGTATTAATATAGACATACTATTTTTCTTATGGATAATGTTTGTATAGAATGTAATTTTCTGTTCTTTGACTTCTGACATGTCTACATCTTTATATTTAAAGTCCATCTGTAGGACTTCCCTGGTGGCGCAGTGGTTAAGAATCTGCCTGCCAATGCAGGGTATGTGGGCTTGATCCCTGATCCAGTAAGATCCCACATGCCACAGGGCAACTAAGCCTGTGTGCCACAACTATTGAGCCTGCACTCCAGAGGCCGCGAGCCACAACTACTGAGCCCATGTGCCACAACTACTGACGCCCTCATGCCTAGAGCCCATGCCCCACAACAAGAGAAGGCATCGCAATGAGAAGTCCACGCACTGCAATGAAGAGTAACCCCCTTTCGCGGCAACTAGAGAAAGCCTGCACGGAGCAACGAAGACCCAACGCAGCCAAAAATTAATAAATAAATAAATGTTTTAAAAAATAAAAAGTAAAAAATTAAAGTGCATCTGTAGTAGCATCATATATTTAAGTCAAGCTTTCTTGTCCTATTTGAAAAACTCTTGACTTTTTAGAGGGTGTTGTCCATTTAAATTATAACGATATGATTGAGTTTGTTGGACATTTTGTTACTTGTTCTCTATATTTCTTTTATTCTGTTCCTTTTTTCTATTTTTCTTCCTTTGGGAAAATCTATTTTAGTATGTCATTCTTTCTCAACTACTGGTTTTAATCTATATCTCTTTATGTTTTTATTTAATAGTTGATCTAGATAATGCACTATGCATTCTTAACTTACCGTGTTTTCCTTGACTTAATCTTATACAACTTCAAATAATGTGTATCACATAATGGTATATAATTTATTTCTTTTTTTAACCCCAGCTATACTTTATGGGTTTTTTGGTCAAATATTTTGCTTCTAGAAATGCCAGGAACTCTGCAGTTCATTATTATATTTTCACTCTTGAAAAATAAAACTGACTATTAAATAATTTAAGAAAGAAAAATACTATTTTTGAAAATATTATTCATATATGTACCATTTCTGGTAGTACTTATTTCATGCTGAAGATCTGTCTGATTTCCCATTCAGCATAAAGAATTTTTTCCATTCTTTCTTGCACTATTTTATCAGAATTGACTTATTTTTGAGATAGACTTTATCTTCAATTATGCGAATTTCACTTTATATAGAAATCTAGATTGACTGTTCGTTGTTATTTTCCAGCACATTAAAAATGTTACTTCATTGTCTTCTGCATTCTATTTTTATGATAAAAAAAAGTCAGCCATTGATGTTAATGTTGATTTTCCACATATAATCTCTTTTTCCTCTAGGTACTTTTAATATTTTCTCTATATCTTTGTTTTTCATCATTTTATTTTTTTTAATTTTTATTGGAGTATAGTTGATTTATAATGTTCTGTTAGTTTCTGCTGTACAGCAAAGTGAATCAGTTATACAGATACATATATCCGCTCTTTTAGATTTCCTTCCCATTTAGGTCACCACAGAGCATTGAGTAGAGTTCCCTGTGCTGTACAGTAGGTCCTTATTAGTTATCTATTTTATATATAGTAGTGTACATATGTCAATCCCTATCTCCCAATTTATCCCTCCCCCCAACCCCATGTCCCCCTGGTAACCATTAGTTTGTTTTTACGTCTGTGACTCTATTTCTGTTTTCTAAATTAGTTCATTTGTACCATTTTTTTAGATTCCACATATAAGTGATATCATTATGATAGTTGTCTTTCTCTGACTTACTTCACTCAGTATGACAATCTCTAGGTCCACCCATGTTGCTGCAAATGGCATTATTTCATTCTTTTTTATGGCTGAGTAATATTCCATTGTATATATGTACCACATCTTCTTTATCCATTCCTCTGTCGATGGGCTTTTAGGTTGCTTCCATGTCTTGGCTATTGTAAATAGTGCTGCAGTGAACACTGGGGTGCATGTATCTTTTTGTGTATCTAGAGAAATCCATAATGTCATCATTTTAAATAGGATATTCTAGGTATGTTTCTTTGCACTTATTCTGCTGTCATTTGCTGCAATTTCTGCATATGTAATTGGATTTTTAGTTTGTTTTAATCAAATTTAGAAAAATGTTGGCCCATATTTTTCAAACAATTTTTGGCCCTGCTATTGTTTTCTTCTTTTTCTGGGACATCAATACACACATGTTAGACTACTTGATACTGTCCTACAGGTCTTTAAGACATGTCATTTTTTCCAAAACTTTTTTTTCTGTCTGTGCTTCAGTTTGGACCATTTCTGTTGACTTGTCTTTATTCCTATTGAACCTGTTTTCTGTTGTGTCCACTCTGTTGTTAATCCAGTTCACTGAGAAGTGGTTTGGCTATTAGTGTGTGTGTGTGTGTGTGTGTGTGTGTGTGTGTGTGTGTTTGGTTGTATTTCTTACCTCTAAGATTTCTATTATATACTTCCATAAAAGTATCCATACATCTCCTGAAATATCCTATCTGCTGTTTCATTTCAATCTTGTGGATTCTCCACCATATTTATCATAGTGATTTTAAATGTAATATCTGCTAATTATAGTACCTATGTCAGTTTGGATCTGTTTATATTGACTATATATTCCTTGATGTTGAACACATTTTCTTATAATTTCTTATGTCTATTAATTTTTGTCACAAACTGGAAATTGTCAATCATGCATTGTAGGGAAAGTATGAAGTCTTTAATATTCTGAGATGTGTTGAATTTTATTCTAGGAAGCAGATAAACTGATGCAAGATCGTCTTGGTATTATGAATGATGGTTTTTAGTATTTACTATAAGAGTTGTCCTTAGTTATGAGATGCAATTCTAATTTCTAACATGTGGACTTCCTTAAGGTTTAATCACAAGTTTGAGGTGCTTATCAAGTCCTTCTAACTTGGCAGGACTATAACCTCAAACACTGTATCCCTAGTGGCAGGGATGATGAAATCCCTGCAAAGATTTTTTAGTCTTCTATCTGTAGTATTTCCCTGGCTGCTTGGAGTCATTCTTGCAGAATTGCTGGTCACGTGTCAACCAAGGATGTATGGTATGTTTCTGTTCACCTCCTGGGCCTCCCACCCTTGTAGCTCCATACTTTTCAGTTGTTCTTCCAGGCTCAAACTGTAATCTGTGACTCCTCAGCTTTAAGTGACTGCTGCTTCTGCTTGAGCGTCATCTCTCAAACAAGCTGTAACTAGAAGAGTGCCTTCAGAAAAGAAGGTGGATGAATGTGGATCTCACTCCATCATGTTTACCTTCTCTGAAGGTCGTATTTCCTCCAGGTTCTGATTCTTTTGATCCCTCTCTGGTGCCTTCAAAATTAGTGTTTGTTTGCTTGTTTTTATTTTTATGGGATTTTTTTTGGTGGTTGTTTCTACATTTATAATTGTTATCAGCAGAGAGATAGATTACTCTAACAACAGTTGTTCCACTTGTCAAATGAAAAAAAATGCACAACCTAAAAGTTGAGAATTATGTTTTGTTCAGCAGACTTGCTGAGGACTTAAGCCTGAGAGACAGCCTCTCAGACAGCTCTGAGGGACTGCTCCAAAGAGTTAAGGGAGGAGCCAGGATGTATAGGAGTTTTTGCAACAACAATGGGAACATCAAAAGATGACTGTTAATTAAAGAAAAACCAGACATCTCAAGTTAGTGAATTTAACACTTTTCTATGTATGGGAACATACAAGAGTCTGGACTTATCAAAACCATTCCTTTGATATGCACCTTAACTATCTAGGGCCATTATCTTGTTTTTCTCCAATCTGAATCCCCTCAGGGTACACAGTTGTGGGTGGCTGTAGTGGCTGACAGCTTGATGGCTTCAACATCTTTTGTTTACTGATGTGGCAGGTAATATTTTTCATCCACATACTGTAACTTTAAACCAACTGGAACCCCAAATCATTTTTACTCACTGTATTACTACTCACTTTTTGGCACAATACATTTTAAACCCTCAGGCATATCCTCTGCCTCAGGAAAACTTCAAGTCAACAATGGCAAGAGAAACAAAACAGACCCCCCCAAAAAAAACACAACCAAAAAACTACATTTTTCCTGAAAAACATATATACATGCTGGCTGCTGTTTTTCTGAAAAGTAAGATCATTTTACTGTTGACAGGCAATAAGAAGAACAAAGCAGTTTTAGTTGTTCTGTCACCAGAGAAGATACACAAGTTTGTGGATCCTGACATACTGACGTACTGGGAACTCTACAGAGCACTCTGACAATACCTAAGAAAATGGTAAAACTTCAGAGAGGAATTATTCCCTGGTGAGGATATCAGTATAGGCACAATAGAATAGCGATTAGGGGACTATTCCCCCCACCCACGCTCTGTGTAAAGCCTACTTCATTCAAATGTGATTCTAGAAGAGTACAGATAGGGAAGCCCACTTGATAACTGAGGTTAAATTTCCACCAGTTCAGGAAAATGGGAACTTCTGTAACTTTAATTTATTCAAGCTAAATAAATAAAGTAATATTTCTACAAACTTCAGTGCCTAAATTGACATTTGTAATTGATAAAATTTCTGGAAGGGATGACAGGATAAGCTTTCCAAAATAACTCAAGTAAAAGAGATTAGCTGCGGGGAGAAGTTGTTAGTTTTGTATGTATGCATATAGGTACCTAAGACTGTTTTGGATGGGTAAATCACATACATAAATACTAGAGGCAAGAAGAAGATCAGAAACTGTATATGTATCTTTCTTAAGTAAAGACAATAGATGAAAGCATTAGCCAGCTATATATTTGTGTATTACCAGGGATAGGTAGGGAACAGTAGATAGGAAAGGAAATTTTAGGAGAGTGGAGGGGAGAAGATTAAGACACACATTTAACTTTCATACAGTCAACCTGGCTGTTGAATACAGAAAGTGTATATTTAAACTCTGTAGTATACTAGTACATAGTTTAGAGAATCTATTTCAAGAACACATAATGCTCTACAAATCAATTCCAAAGCATTAAGAACAAACCAGGACAAAAGAGGAAAACTAAGGGCAAGTTTTGGCAGCTCAGCTTCACTTAAGGGGTAATGGAACATTAAAAAAAAAAAAAAATCCAAATCTGCCATTTATGAGATCTCTTAGAATTTGTAGCTGTACCCTGTTTGCAGGATTTAGACATAATAAATGAATTTCCTATCTCAGTAAAAAAAATGCTATAAGATTGCAGTTATAAATAAGGTCAGCATTTGATGTATGATGTCATAGGATAGTTGACACTCATAAGGTAGCACATATGAACTGCTTTAATGACCTTGGGAAATCTAATGCAATTTGGATGTCAAATTAACCATTTTGTGGAAAGAAAAGAAGCTGGAAAGAGTTTGGCCAATGAATTTTTTGTCCTAAGTGTTTTCTTTCATGTTGAAATGCAATTTGATGCAAAAAGAAAGGAAAGTACAATAAAAATTGTTCTATGTCTCTATGTTCTATAACAATTTGAGTAGTCTAGAGCTAGATGGTCTATTGAAGAAGCTGATGTTTTTGAATGCATCTTCTTTGATTTTTATGGAATGATTACATTTATTTATTTATTTAATATAACTTTTATTACCCTGTAGAAAGTAGTTAAGTCCAGAAGTACTGACTTATAATTTTGAACATTAAAAAAAATTTTTCTTATAATTTTGGCTAACCACAAATTAATCATGTCACCCTAAACAAATCTTTCACCAATTTTTGTATTCAATATTTAATAAGCACTTACTAAATGCTAGCTACTCTTACTGATTAATGTCAAATTTTAATCCTGTCTTGTAGTTAAAGTGTCAAATATTTACTAGTGAAACAAAGCATCATTAATAGAGGATAATGATAAGGGTTTCAGAATTACGGCAGAGGATATTTGTAATAAAGGAAGCATAAAGAACTGAAGGTTTACTGAGGACCTAACCCAGTAAGAAAAAAAAAAAAAAAAGAGAGAAAGGCAAATGGGATATCAAAATTTATCAGTACTGTAAATTAGAAAAGATGAATCAAAAATACCAGAGAGATATAGGGTCATGATTATGTAGGAAAAACCCATAACATGGGTTTCTCTTACCCATGTTATGGCTGGTTTTCTGTGCATGGTATGGTTTTGAGTATAGGGGTATTTGCTGTGTTTAGTCATTCTGGAGCTAAGCACAAAGGCTAGTGGAGGAGATATAAAAAAAAAAAATAGCTATAGTATTTGAGATGAGAGCTATAAGTGAATAGCTAAACTGCAGTGAGAATAGAGATAAGGAAAAAGCTAATCTTTAAATAACAAGAGAAAATGTGACTCCCAGCTAGCTTTTGCATAAATAGTGCACTGAAACCTATGGAGAAGTTAAAGAGGAAGGCTATCTCTCAGAGCCTCATATATTAAAATGTGTTCATACTTAATGCTACCTAGTGAGAAGATGACACTTGAGAAGTAAATTGGGCCTGGGAAGGGCCTTGGATGTGTGAAGGGCTAGGTGTTACAATGTTCTCATGGCTCAGTTGGGATATTTCTCACTGGATGTTTTTAATCCCTCCTTGGTGAATTAAAGAATTTTCCCTCACTGAACTCACTCCATAAAACATGAAAATGTCTGTATATATTTGGAAGGAGGGAAGTGATTATACTCGTGCTGGAAGTTGTCACCATGAAATAGAACTGACTCACTGGAGCAAGTGTGTTTCTAAATAGAGTGAGCCATAGATAAGAGTCACTTCCCATAATGATCAATGTGTTTCAGTTACTAGTTTGTAACTGGCAATATTGATTCAAAGTCCACACAGCTCCACAACGATGGGGAAGGGCAGAATTTGATATGGCAGAATCTGGTAGCTTTGCAACATCATGCTCTACCCTCTACTTCATTTCTTGAATCTTCTACTTTCTGTGATCTGCTTTATCTATTCTGTGGGATAAAATACAAACCTTTATTTTCAAGTTCTCGTTTGATATTGAATCTTTGTGTCTTGTACCTTAAAGTTTTTGTGCTTAATAATCCAGTATTGGTATCCCTGGTTTCTTTTTCTGTATTTGTTGACTCAGGACAATCTCAACTGCTGTATCTGCCTTTTCTGTTTCAAGATGTCATTCCCAAACATGTGAAAGCCCATTGAAACATATAAAACCCAATACATGTTGTGAAACATGATTTTTTAAGGTCTACAATGTGATGATTTAGTATAGGTACATATTGTGAAATGAATACGACAATTAACACATATATCCCCTCACACAGTTACTTTTGTGTGTGTGTGTATGTGTGTTGTGAGAACACTTAAGATTTACTCTTAATAAATTTCAGCTGTATAATACAGTGTTATTAATCCTAATCATCATGCTGTACACTAGATCCCCAGAACTTATTCATCTTATAACTGAAAGTTTGTACCCTTTTGGCTGTACAGATTTTTTCATATGCAATTTGTCTGTCATAAATAAAGCTCAAAAAATTAAAAATATATAATAAAGTAAAAACGTTAAAAATATAGAAATGCTATTATTTTTTAAAGGACTATGGTTTATATATGTCAGCTTCTATGATACTGATAAATAAAAACAAGGAGTTTCTACCCATAGTGTAGCCAATGTAATCATTGCCAGTATATTACTGTTTTTAAAGGGAGAGATTTTTCAGTATAGTACAATACCACAAACAATTTCCATACAGAGTAATATGATATATTCCCTTAATACCTCCAAGTGCTTTGAGAATAACAGACAATTTACACAGTGTAGATACACAGAGCTGCAGGGCTAAGGAAACATGTAGAGCAGCACACAAGCAAGCAGCCAATATCTTTCAGAAAATATTGTGAAAATAAGTAGATAAAACCTGAAAATACAGTAAAAGTAGCTTATAATTAGCAAGGAAAAGTAGAGAGTGGAGTTAATTCTTCTCTTATCCTTTCAATAGAAATCAAAGAGAGATATACATTGAAGCCAAGAGAGATTAAATAATTTACTCAAGATCACTCAGCTGATAATTTGACTGAGCTAAGGTATGAAATCAATTGACCTTACTAACCACACTCAAAAATTCATTTCCAGGGAAGACAATTTAGCAGAAACTGGTGAGGGCACAAGAGAAGATCAACAGAAACATAATGAAGAGGAATACAGAACAGTCTAGGGCACACACTCATCTTACCCACACGTTGTAAGATTTCTTTCCAGTTCCTAATGAGGAGAAGTTAGGAAATAATGTAATCTGCTACAGAGATCATTGTATATGTAAGAAACTAAGATGTTTCATTGTTTTATATATTTATGAATAATTATCCAGTATAAGTCTTGTTATTTATTAAAGGTTTAAATAATCTCAATCTTTTATTTTTCTTTAGGAAATTTCTGAGATGAATAAACAGCTAGACCCGATTGAATGATTAAGTCCTCCTGAGAATGAAAACTATTTGGCTGTTCACTGTAGGAAATATTAGGTAAGTAGCTCTTTTACAAAATGATGCCTTAGTAAGTCTTTTTTGTTCTGTTAGTGTCTGCTACATATTGCATATTATAAACTATTAAATGTTTTTCTTTCCCAGAAGTTCTTTGGTAAATAGATTTTAGAAAGTAGAAAATATTCCCCCATAGTAGTAATTTATTAAGAATACTCATGTTCTCAAACTATCTCCCAAATCATTACTTAATCTAAAACACAGATAAAACAATAAAAATAACTCTCATGCAGTATTACTAATTAGACAAAACAGAAAGCAATAAAATGTAGTAAGAACTCATTTTAAATTTACTTTGATGCTAATATGCAATGATTAGCAGATCCTAATAAGAGAATAAGGAGATAGAAGAAAGCATTTTTACATAGACTGAAAGAGATTTGGGTACATTTTTAAAGGCTTTAATGTATTATTGTTGTTGTAAACTATTTCCTTTTCATGATTCATATTTTAAAAATCTAAAAATGTTACCTGCTCATTGTATTGTTGTAGATCTTTATATACCACGCTTTCATAGGATTTCAGTGGAATTACTGACTGCTCTGGCATGACTGAGGCTTATCAAGTGATCAATATTATTGCACTCAAAATAGAAATAATATTAGGAACTGAAATAGAGAAGAAAAGCTAGTTGAGTGAATATTCTTAGAGTTCGTAATGAGTAAAGACATTGTATTTCTATGTTAGTTGTTTTCATGGCATCCACTCCTCTAAGTCTTTACTAATTTGAATAGCAAATCAATCGTGGAAAGGGAAAGCAACTGCCAGGAGGGGAACAGGGGTTCCCGTGGTTCTTTTGGCTGTTATAATAATTAAATTGACACAAGTCATATTAACAGGAGCAAAAAAACTAAATTTAATTATATACAAATAGGAATCTCATAAGAATATGAGACCCAAAGAAGTGACCAAAGCAGGAAGCCTTTATAGTTTTTCAGACAAATAAGCAATTATTTGTGAAGATTTGACAAATTAAGGAGGCTTGTTGAGGTAGCACATTAATAAAGAAGTAACAAATTTTGTTCATACAGCCAATTCTTGGCCTTGAATTTCCTATCTCTGGCGATAAGAATGTCTTTTATTCTCTTGGTGTAGGGATGATACCTTCACATGGGCGTTTATTTCTTGCTTTCAGGAGAACAAAGGAGGGTTAATGTGTCCTTCTTGTACTGGCTGTTTCTTAAGTAACTTTAATTCAAAATAATATACCAAAATGGTGTATTTTGGGGTGACCTGCTGTGAACCCCATCGCCATACAACAATAATATTTGAAGTCTGAAGTTTAACAATAAGAAACTAAGATGGTAGAGAGAAGTAAATTGTCCCTTATCTCTCAGGTTGTAAGAATAATATATTTCAGTGAATAGACACTAAGTATCAACAGAACATTTGCAAATTAGGCTCTTACATGTTTTTTCTTTTTTTATTTCTGTTAAAATTCCAAGGAGTGTTCTATTGTGGCTTGACACCAGTACACCTTTCCATGATGCTTATGGGATTGTGAAGATGTTGGGTTTTGTTTTGTTTTGTTTTGACACCAGACAAGTGCCAACAAAGAGGAGACATGTCCATTTCCAAACAGGATAGTAACAGACCTTGGGGAACAGAACGCTAGCAAGAGTGAGGAAAATCTAAAACCTCAAGGTCATAGACAGAGCCTTGGGAAGGGAACCACTGGGAAACATAGACTGGGGGTGGGAAGGAACACAAGAGGGAGGGGCTGGAGAAAGGATGCTTTAAATTTAAAGCCAGGTGTTGAAGACTTGTATTTACCCCATAATTGCACATGTATAAAACTGACTTAATTCAGCACAGAAAAGGCTTTGAACGTTGAAATACAATTTAAAAACCGATGCTCAGGTTTCAGACTGGGTATTATAAATAGATATCAGAAGCATAAGCAACAGAATATTGGTAAAGACATTTGACCTTGACCTAACCAGACTGACTGCCTGCTAAAAACAAAAACAGCAAATATCAATATTATTTAGACTTTATAAGCAGGACCCAGAGTCACATGACATAATATTTCAAATGACAAGGATATACATACCAACATTTTTTTTTAATACGCACAGAGAAAAGAAAACCTAAATCTCAAATGAAAATGTCATCAATAGATGCCAACCTCAATATAGATCAAATGTTGGAATTGTAATGCAAAACTTGAAAAGAAGTTTAAAATTCAGAATTTTAGGGACCCGTGGAACAATATCAAAATTCTAATATTCATATCATAGGAATCCCAGAAGGAGAAAAGAGTGAGATTGCAGCAAAGAGCAATTGATAAAAAATGACTAAAACGTTCCCACATTGGATTTAAAATATAAATTCATAGATCCAAGAACACAGCAAATCCCAAGTGAGATCAACTTAGAAAAATTCAAACCAAGTGACATCATAATCAAAAATCTGAAATCAGAAATAAAGGAAAAAATCTTGTTAGCATCCAGAAAAAAACAGCAAATAAGCCACTGAGTCAAGAAAAAATGCAATAACATTTTCCGGGTGCTGAAAGAAAAGAATTGTCAATCTTGAATATACTGGTATATCTTATATCCTTCAGGACTATTGGCAAAACAAACCATTCTTAAATGAAGGAAAACTAGGAACATTTATAGTTAGTACTAATACTATAAAAGAAATGCTAAAGGAAGTTTAATTGTGGAAAGGACACAATTAAATTACCCCTATTCACAGATGGCATAGTTGTATATGCAGAAAATCCCATGAATCTGCCAAAAAAAGTTCTTAAAACTGAGTGAATTTAACAAGATAAATATACAAATATCAACCAGATTTTCATATACTGGCAACAAAATGTTAGAAACATAATATTAAAAATCAGTATCATTTACAGTAATTTTAAAGAAAATGAAATAGATACAAATCTAACAAAACGTGTGGAGTATCCATATGCTGAAATATAAAATATTGATGAAAAATATCAAATATAACACAAAGAGTCATTATATGTTCATGGATAGGAAGATTTGTATAGGGAGAACATATACAAAACAATGTCAAAAAAACCCAAACAATCCAATTAAAAATTGGGCAGAGGACCTGAATAGACATCTTTCCAATGAAGACATACGGGGATGGCCAACAGGCACATGAAAAGATGCTCGGCATCACTAATCATCAGGGAAATGCAGATCAAAAGTACAACAAGATACCACCTCACACCTGTCAGAATGGCTATTATCAAAAAGACAAGAAATAACAAGTGTTGTCAAGGATGTGGAGAAAAGAGAACCCTTGTGCACTGTTGGTGGGAATACAAATTGCTGCAGCCACTATGGAAAACACTATGGAGGTTCCTCAAAAAATTAAAAATAGAACTACCATGTAATCCAGCAATTCCACTTCTGTGTATTTATCTGAGGAAAATGAAAACACTAATTTGAAAAGATATATGCACCCCAGTGTTCACAGTCATGTTATTTACAGTAGCCAAGATATGGAAGCAACCTAGGTAATTATTTTTTTTAATTACTCAGCCATAAAAAATAATGAAATCTTGCCATTTGCAACAACATATATGATCCTAGAGACGAGGTGAAATAAGTCAGACAGAGTAAAACAAATACCATATGATGTCACCTATGAGTGGAATTTTTTTTTTTTTTTTTTTTTTTGCGGTACGCTGCCTCTCAGTGTTGTGCCCTCTCCCGTTGCGGAGCACAGGCTCCGGACATGCAGGCTCAGAGGCCATGGCTCACTGAGCCCAGCCGCTCCGTGGTATGGGGGATCTTCCCAAACTGGGGCACGAACCCGTGTCCCCTGCATCGGCAGGCGGACTCCCAACCACTGCGCCACTAGGGAAGCCCTAAAGGGTTTTCGTTTTTTTTTTTTATGAGTGGAATCTTAAAAACAAAACAAATGAACAAACATAAAGCAGAAGCAGACTCATAGATACAGAGAACAAAAGTGGTGGTTTCCAGAAGGACGTAGCGGGGGGGTGGGTGGGGGGGGAAGGACAAAATAGATGAATGCAATTAAGAAAGCTGCATACTCAAGGGGGCCATCTTCAGGTCTCTGGAATTTTCTGTCTGTGCAACAGTTTCCGCAGGGACTTTGTCCTTCTTACTCTAGATGTCTTCTTCCCCACATTCTCTCAGCTCATCTCCTAAACGTAACATTTCTACAAGGCTTCATCTGGCATTCCTCTACTGTACCAATGACCAGAACCTAAGGAAGTAAGCTGATATACTTTTTGGATTTATCTTGTTTGTCTCTCATTTCTTGGCAATGATTATCTTTCATTTCTCCGATGTCCTGTCTGATGCCCAATGTCTTCAAAATCACTTTTTCTTATATTTTGTTCATTTTTGGATTATTTCAAGTGGGTGGTTAAATCCACTTTGGCCAGTGGGAGAGTCTCAGACATACTTTTATAATTGAAAAAAGTGCAGTGAATCCATTTTTACTTAATTTCCAATATATAATTTTCAGGCTGAATGAGGAAAATATATAACCACCTAGGAGAGGTACCTTCATTATTAACATGATGGCCCCAACTAACATGAAAAAAATTATTTAATTAGAGAAATACGAAAAGTTTTCATCTTTCCACTAATTGCTTTCAGAAAGCTTCTTGTAATTTAACTAAAGGCCCCAATATTGTTTTTATACGTATTCCTCTAATAAAGAAACCCACTGTGTCAAAAAGAAATTTTAGATATATGTGTTTTATTTTGAATGACCCATGACTTTAAAAATATATAGATCAGTGCATTTATAAGACAAATGAGATTCCACTTAAAGGAAGTGATTTTATCAGACAGATGACTGTGTGTCTGTCTGCAGACACACACCATTATTCCATCTGATTCCTAAGCGATACTACTGCCAATGGGTTTTTTTGGTACTCAGACTCATTTACCCAGCTCCCTATCTACATAAAATTATATGAATAAATTTTAACTTAAAGTTATATTAGAATATCCATTTTGACTCTAAATCCCAATATTACTAAAAACACCTGAAGGCTACCTTACCATTCCAAAAGTAAAGGACAATGCCCTATATACTGAGATCTATAAATCTATCAGGTAAGGTGATTTGATATGAAGATTGGCTTGAATATCTCAAAACTTGTTTTAATAAATCTCAATTAAAACCAATGAAAACCATGACTTATGGTTGGGTTGTCTTCATGAAACAAAGTTTCACAAGTTATGTGTAAAATGAAACACAATTTTACTTAAGCATACATTAAATGCAACTCATTATAACAGGTGCCTTTTTATATGTGAAGAAATACTACCACTATTTCTAATCTGAAAAATCCTAACAAATCTTCTCAAAAGATTCATGAAAACAAAGCGATATGCTTTTATTATAAAGCATTATTTCTGCATGTAGAGAATGGAATCACATTCTAAAAAAATGTTGTTATTCATCTCAATCTACATCTTTTAAACAAATTCAATCTCAGAGGTAAAAATTGCTTAAGATGCTTTTTTTTTTACAATTTCTTGGGAGGCTTCCTTTTGAAGGTTAGGTGAATACCAAAATGTTACCCTTTGTTTTTCTTTTGATATCTGTGTGTACCGTGAGATTCCACATATCCTAATTTGAAGCTATGCTTTCTGCTGTATCTATGCTGCTCGTATCCCCTTCTATTCTGGCTTGCTTTTGACTCTTTTCAACTAACTTTTTTCTTTTAGCTCTTCAGCTGTGCAATTCCTTGGAGTCTTATGCTTGTAGAGACATGACTTGGTTGCTAGTTTTCAAAAGTCACAAATGAAATGAGTTTAGGAACTTGAGATATCTGGTGCCAAGTGCAAAAAACTTTCCTAAATGCTGCAGTTTGGGTAGTCAGTTACATAAACCTGTGAAGACATGGTAACATAATAAAATTATGGGAGATACTGACTGGAATGTCAGAAAAGAGATGCAGTATTAATTTAATGGATTGTAGTCACATTGTAGTCACATTATTGATTTTGTTCCTTAAGAACGTGTTTGAAAGAAAATCTGTCATTCTGCAGTAACATTTTAGAGTCCAGGTATAAACCATATCATAGTAATATTCTTGGAACATAAATAACTTGAGACAATATATTTTGTTTAATTTAATATGAAAAGTAAGAAAAAAGTAGAGTTCACTTATAAACTTTGGACTCCTAAACATGTGGGCCCATGTACAAAGTAAAACTACTACAGAATATTTTATCATTAAAATTAGGAACTATTGAAGGAGTACCTATTAAGTGTTTAATGTGTGAATTAACATCCAGAGTCAACCCCTGTTTTCTATCATCTTAGCGTGTCATAGAATATACAGATAGTAAATGACTATACATTTATATAATATAAGTTCTTCAAACAACATCATTAAGCACTTTAAAAAATAGTGATACCAATAACAAATGGACTATCTAATTTCCTTGTGGACTATAGCATTTGAATTCATGAAGGGATTGAAAAGAAAAAAGAAAAACTCTGAACAAAATATAGTGATTGAAAGCAAAAATAAAATCCATAAAAATTCTCAAATTGCTAAATGTATGTGTATAATCTTGGGCACATCAAGAAATTAAAATAGGTGTCTTTTTAAAAACTTTGCTTTTAGCCACCTCTGTGTGGATCCTACATTCTCAATTGGTAGGACGAAGCATGAACCAGATGCTATAATATTCTTCTTCACTTTTTGGCCATCTGTAACCATCTGTGAACTCAAGTCTGTTTGCTACATCTGAGTTTTGTGTGTCTTTCCTGAGAGGGGATCCTTATATTCAAGGGCGTAGACCCTGCAAAAATACACCGTGATTTATATAGCCTCGAAAATTTATGAGATCTAGAGGTGGGTGTCCCTAGATTCAGATTCTGGTTCCACCACCCAGAAACTCTGTCACATGAGATAAATAGTTGACCTCAATATAAACACTGTATTTCTTATCTATAAAATAAAAAATTTTATAGGAATAAGCACAGAATCTGTACAAATATACAATGTATATGAACATATCTCGTGTTGTACTTGATTGACACATACTTGCACATTTTATTCTTCCTTTGTGCTCCTCAGTGAAACATCACAAAAGGAGTTCCAGTTACATCTACTGACCAATTTACACCTAATTGCAGTATTTTGTTCATTTCCTAGTTATATCTAAACACCATACAACTAAGTGTTTAGATACCTAGTATCTAACACCTAGTTAGATACTAGGTTCTAGTATCTAACTAGAACTGGATGTTAGATACTAGTTCTTACCTACCATTCATGTTCTTACCTACCATTCATGACCTCCATTCTGAAGGCCAAATGTTGAATCCTGATAAGTATAAGTTAAGTGATATATACTAATTACTGGCTCATCATATTACACATCATAGAATTCTGTTACAGTTACAATTTCAGAAATCCACTGTGAAGACTCTATAACAACAATTTTGGCTTTTAATGCTATAACTTACCCTTTTTTTTTCTGCAGAAGATATGTTTAAATCTGCCTGAATTCTAGTGGATATTAGTAACATCCAGACAGGTAAAAAGCTACAAAAATTTTTCTTAAGATTTTACTGACAAATAGCAGCATGCTCCAAGGGGTTCTTTCTTTAGAAGATGTTCGATTGAGCAAACTGGCCCATCATTATTTATTCTACACTTTAAAGAACCTAGAACATTTTAAGTTGCTTACTCAAAGCTGCTATAGTATGAAGCCAATTCAGTAGTGATGGAATAGGGGATCTGATTAACCCACCAACAGACAACCAATATATACTCTGGAAAATTATGTAACAATAACTGCTTGAAGTTTAAAGAATAATTTAAAGAGTGACTCAAAAAGGCAGAAATTGAAGGAAAGTGGACACTGGAAGAAATGAAACTACTGAGTGAGATTCACCTTTGTAAGTCTTTTTGCCTGAGAGAAAATACAGTCCTCGCTGTGTAATATGAACAGAGAAAGTGCTCCAAAATCTGCATATGTACTCTGAAAATCCTTGTCTGATCACTGAACTGCACCTACATGGAAGACACCAAAATTTCCCAGAAAAAAAAAGTAACATCTGGAAATCTAAAAGAAAAGAGTAGAAATTTCAGTTATGGTTCACCATAAGGGTGATAGAGTTTGGGATTTGAACTGAGTAGAATTCCTGCCATCTAGACCAAAGATCAATGCTACTGAAAGGAAGATAACAGAATTGAATTCTCTACAATTATGTTAACCACAACGGCAAACCTCATACATAATCTACAAGAAATACTAGAAATAATGAGTAAAGACATGAATAATTTGTGGATGAAAATGGAAACCATAAGAACAAGGACAATGGTAATTCTATGAAATCAAATCAATATCTGAAATGAAAAATTGTACTCATCAGTTTACTAGCAGATCATAGAAGAATGTACTTGAACACAAAATAGTAAACTGATTTATTCAGAGAAACAGAATGACAAAGGACTTTTTAAAAAATGAAAAGTGTTTCAGAGATCAAAGGGGCAAAAGAGGATTCTAGAAGTAGAATATAGAAAGAGAAAATGGGGCATGAAATCATTTGAAGAAATAATTTTGCAAATTTCCTAGATTTGGTGAAAAACTTTTACTTAAAAATCAAGGATCTGAGTGAATCCTAAGTGATTCCTAAAACCTAAGTAAAAAGTAAGCCAGATATAAGTGACTAACAGCCAAAGACAAAGAGGCAAGTATTGAAAACAACTAGAGAAAAAAGGAATAATTTGCATAAAGTAAGTGATATAGATAGATATTATATATATATAATATATATATATGTTTACCTTTTGTCAAAAAACAATGGAGACAAGAAAACAATGGATATTATCTTTAAGTCCTGGGAAAAAAATAGTCAACATAGAATTCTGTATCTAGCAAAAATACCTTCAATAAAGTTGGAAAACTGACCAAATTAAGGAATTGATAGACAAAACCACAAACATAAGTTGAAGATTTTTGAGAAGCCACTCAGAACCACTAGAAAAAATAGAAAAAGATGTAGAGGATTGATCAACACCATCAAATGCCCAACTGCAAAATATACATTCTTCTTAAGTACACAATGTTCACCAGTGTAGAGCAAATGCTGGACCATATAATAAGTCTCACTGAATTTCTAAAGAATTCAAAGTTACAGGGTAAGCTTTCTGACAAAATTTAATTAAATTATAAATCATTAACAAAAAGATGCTTGCAAAATCTTCACCAAATTTAAAAAAATCACTTCCATCTTTTTTTTTTTTAATCACTTCTATCTTGATGAATGTTCATGAAAGTTGAAAATGATGTGTATTCTCCTCTTGTTAGGTAGAATGTCAGTTAGGTCAATTTGCTTGATTGTGCTGTTGAAGTCTTGTATACCCTTACTGATCATTAGTCTATTAGTTCTACGAATAGACAGTTATCTACCAGTAATCAAGAAAGGGCCCTGAGATTCCTAGCTATAATTGTTTCTCCTTTCAGTTCAGTCAGTTTTTGCTTCATGTTTTTATTTATTTATTTAATATTTATTTAATTAATTTATTTTCCTAATTTTTTTTGGCTACATCGGGTCTTAGTTGCAGCACACAGGATCTTTGTTGAGGCATGCGGGATCTTTTCTTTATGGCACACCGTCTGCTTGGGTTTCTCTTTAGTTGCAGTGTGCGGGCTTCTCTCTAGTTGGGGCATGCAGGTTTTCCCTCTCTAGTTGTGGCTCGCGGGCTCCAGAGCACGTGGGCTCTGTAGTTTGCAGCATGTGGGCTCTCTCGTTGAGGCACACGAGCCCAATAGTTGTGGCATGTGGGCTTAGTTGCCCTGTGTCATGTGGGATCTTAGTTCCCCGACCAGGAATCGAACCTGCGTCACCTGCATTGGAAGGTGGATTCTTTACCACTGGACCACCAGGGAAGTCCCACTTCATGTTTTTTAAAGTTCTATTATGTGCATATTCATTTAGAATTGTCATTTTCTTTCTTTCCTCCTTTTGGCTCTCTTGAATTGACTGCTTTATCATTATAAAATTATTCTCTTTGTGCCTGCTTGTATTCCTTTTCTGAAGTCCACATTATCTCATATTGATATAGTCTCTTAGGTTTATTTTGATTGGTGTTTCTATGGCTTATCTTTTAAAATTTATTTATACCTTTAGTCATTCAAGTTTATAGAGGGATCATTTACAAACAGTTAAATTTGTTCCTTTTAGCTGTACAATCTGATGAGTTTTCACAAATGTATGGAGACATGCAACCTGTACCATAATCAAGGCGTAGTGTATTTTCATCACTCCCTAAATGTCCCTCATTCCATACTGCGGTCAATTTACTCTTCTTGCTCCAATCCCTGATATCCCCTGATATTATTTCTATCTTCTAGAATGATGTATGATACAGAATTTACTTTTTGTCTCTGGGTTCTTTCATTTCACATTATATTTTTGAGTTTGATCCTTATCATTGTATTATAGTAAGTCTTACTATCACCGAATAATATTCAGTTGTAAGGCTTTACCAGAATTTGCTTACCATGGATCAGTTGGTGGGCATTTGGCTTGTTTCCTGTTTTTGTAAATTATGAATAAAATTGCTATAAATATTTTTTGTACATGTTTTTGTATGGATTTATATTTTCATTTCTCTTGAGCAGTGACTACAGGTGAGAATGTTGGGTCATATGGTAATTGTTAGTGTAATATTGTAAGAGACTGCCATATGTTTTCCAAAGTACTTGTAGTTTGCATTTCTGCCAGCAATTTCTTCATGTTCCAATTACTTTGCATACTCACCAGAACTTGATTTTGCCAGTGTTCATTTTTTTCTCCCATTTAAAAAATATTACCCCTGGTAAAAAGTATGTACTATTATCTCATTTTATTTCCCTGATAACTATTGATATTGAGCATCTCATGCTTAGTTGCTTGGAATCTGTTTAAACCTTTTTCCCATTAAAAGGTAAACAACTAAGTTGTTTGTTTTTTTAATCAAGTTTTAAACATAATTTATATATTCTGGATATAAATTCATTATTATATATATCTTACAAATGCTGTTCCCAGTCATTTTCTTAATAGTAATAGTGTCTTTAAAAATGTAAATTTTTAATTTTGATGAAGACCAACTAATCATTGTTTTCTTTGGTTTTTATGTGCTTGGTATTATGTGTAAGAAATCATTGCCTAAGCTAAGAGGGAAAAATGTTTTCTCTGACATTTACTTCCACAAGTTTATTGTTTGAGGTTTTATATTTAGGTTTATCAACCATGTCAAGCTATTTTTTTTTACCATGGTATGAGGTAAAGGTAAAATTTTATTTTGTTTTTAGATATGGATTTCTGATTGTCCAGCACCATTTGTTAAAAAGATTTAATTACCTTAGAACTTTTCTTGAAAATTAATTGAATATGTGGGTGTATTTTTAGACTCTGCGTTCTGTTTCATGACCTAAATATCTATTCTTTTGCTAATATAACATTGTCTTAAAAGCTTTCGACATACAGTAAGTTTTAAAATCTGTATATCCTCCAAATTTGTACTACATTTTTCAAAATTATTTCAGCCATTCTAGGTCCTTTGTACTTCCAGATGCAAACTATTAATAAGAGAAAATTTTAAATATCTAAAATGGAGAAATACAAAGTATATAGAAGAATAAATATTAGGAGGATTTTATGTAGGAATTGACAAGCTTAACAAGTATTTTATTTAATATTCTTGTCTTATTTTGCTGGCTGTAACTTCCAGTGAATGTTGAATAGAAGTGGGTAGAATGGAATCCTTGCCTTTTTCCTAATTCGGGGAGAATGAAAGTAGTGTTTCAACATTAAGAATAACGGTAGCTACAGGTTTTCACAGATGCATTTTATCTGGCTAAAGGATTTCCCTTTATTTTCTAGTTTGAAGAGATGTTTTAAATGAATGCTATGTCAAATTTTGTCAAAATTTATTTTCTAAATGTATGTGATATTAATATTAGATAGATGATGATAGATAAATGGATAGATACAGAGTTTTTAATTTAGTTTGTTGACAATAAGAATTATATTGCTTGATTTTAAAATCTTGAAACAACCTTGTATTTATTGGACAAACCATACTTGGTCATAACATATTGTTAATTCAACATATTTCCAGGTGCTTACTAACATTTTGGTAACAAAGTTTGCATCTAAATCGATAAGAAATATATGTCTGTAGCTTGTAATTTCTCACTTTCTATCTTTTCCTCTTTTATCCTTCCTTTGTCCCTCCCTCCCTCCCTCCCTCCCTCCCTTCCTTCCTTCCTTCCTTTTTTCTTCTTTTTTCAGCACTTTTCCTGTAGCCCAGGGCACTTGTTTATTATTTTAAGAATTAAAGAAGACTTTGCCATTCTGACAATGGTGTTAGAGTAACCTCAAGACCATTACCAGATTTACTCTTCTTTCTTTCCAACAATAGGTTGGGAGTGAGGCAGGAAAATATATCCTAAAGTGTAATGAGGAAATCCTGGTGGCATTTCCATAAAGACCAGTAACAAGACAGTGATACCTACTATCTCTGCTACATGTCAGTATTATTTTGTAGGACCCCGAATGTCCCCTTGCCCTTGTTTTTCCCTTCATCACCTAATTGCCAATAAGCACTTCTCCCTTTCATTTTGCCTTTTGTCTTCCCTAGAATGTATTCATTTTGACAACTACCCCTTCAAAGTACATGCAGTTTTAAATCCTTTTCTTGTAGTTCACAGTCTGATCACAGGATACTTTCAGGGTAGACTTAGACATTTTGGTAGTGTTTTTAGAATACATTAAATTTAGTAATTTAAGCCAATTACTAGCTCTCCCCTTCTCCCTTTTTTCAGTGTGATGGGGATGGGACAAGAGCATGAAAAATTGTATACTGAACTTTTTTTTTTTTTTAACTCACAGTTAATTTGATGCCTGGGCATTTTTCATTTATACCAAGGGTGTGGTGTTTATGTCATTTTAGTTTTTCCTTCTATTATTTTGTGTTTGGAGGATAAATTGGGCAGTGGAACCTAGACCGTTGCCTTTGTCTTCAGTTTCTCAGAAGTCATCACAATTACCTCTTTTTATATATATATATATATATATATATATATATATATATATATATATATATATATATATATATTTATTTATTTATTTATTGGCTGTGTTGGGTCTTAGTTGCAGCATCTTTCATTGTGACACAGGCTTCTCTCTAGCTGTGGTGCACAGGTTTAGTTGCCCTGAGGCATGTGGGTTCTTAGTTCTCAGACCAGGGATCAAACCCGTGTCCCCTGCACTGGAAGGCAGATTCGTAACCACTGGACCACCAGGGAAGTCCCCACAATTACCTCTTGAAGATATGTTTTAAATGAGAATACAAAACTTTTTCACTTTCTTTAATTAATTATTTTTTCTGAATAAATTTCCTTAACATTTCTTATATGGTGTGTCTGATAGTGATGAATTCTATCAGCTTTTGTTTGTCTAAAAAAAGACTTTAATTTATCTATGCATAGAATTCTTTAATTTGTGCATTTTGTTGCCAAAAATGTTGGCAACATTTTTCTTTCAGTCCTTTAAAGATTTCACTGCATTGTCTTCTAGCTTGCAAAACATCTGGCTAAAAGCCTACTCTCCTTCTTATTTTTGTGACACTGCATATAATTTGTATTGTGCTTTGGCTACTTTCAAGATCTTCCATTTATTACTACTTTAAGCAATTTTATCTTAATATGCCTTAGAGTTGTTTTCTTTATGTCAAAAGTTTCAAATCACAAATTTTATCAATAATGTATCTAATTTATACAACTGTCTTCACAATAATGCCACAAGCTGTTGAAAGATAAAATTAAGTAAATTAGATTTTGTAGGCAAAAGTATATAATAGTGAAGTCTAATTAACTCAACACATATGTCTTCCTTTCTTAGCTTTGCAATCTACTAGTTATATAATTTTGGAAAATAATTTATCCTCCCTCAGTTAAGTCTTCAGGAAATCTTTTCCTGACCTAGACTGCCTAATGTATTAACATTTGTTGTAATTTTTAATCACTCATCTAATATATTCATTTCTTTAAACATTATTTATTGGATGCAAATTTTGTGTCAATCCTATTTTATTTTTATTTTTGTTTTTAATTTTTATTAGAGTATAGTTGCTTTACAATGTTGTATTAGTTTCTGCTGTACATCAAAGTGAATCAGTTATACATATACATATATCCACTCTTTTTTAGATTTCCTTCCCATTTAGGTCACCACAGAGCACTAAGTAGAGTTCCCTGTGCTATACAGTAGGTTCTCATTAGTTATCTGTTTTAAATATAGTAGTGTATATATGTCAATCCCAATCTCCCAATTCATCCCACACCCCTTCTCGCCGTGGTAGTAAACTTGGTAAGTTTGTTTTCTACATCTGTGACTCTATTTCTGCTTTGCAAATAAGTTCATCTGTACCATTTTTCTAGATTCCATACATAAGTGATATTATACGATATTTGTCTTTCTCTTTCTGACTTAGTTCACTCAGACCCTATTTTAGATGCTAGTGACATCATAGTGAAAGAAACAAAGACCCTATTTTTATATATTATATTTTGGTGGTAAGAGATTAAACAATAAAAATGTACTATAATGAAAAGACATGAAGGAAACTTGACTGCATATTGTTAAGTAAGATAATCTAATGTGAAAAGGCTGCATATTATATGCTATGTTTGAATGTTTGTGTGCCCCCATAATTCACATTGAAATCTTAACCCTAATACCAGGTATTAGGAAATGGAGGATTTAGGAGGTGTTTGAATCATGAGAGTGTAGCCCTCATGGATGAAATTTAAATAGGCTCTGGAGAGAACCCTTGCCCTTTCCATCATGTGGAACACAGTAATAAAGTGCTGTATGGACCAAGAAGTGTGCTCTCACTAGACACCTCACTCAATTTGTCAGTGCTAGGAATTTGCAGCCTCCCGAATTGTGAAAAATAAATTTCTGTTGTTTATATAAACCACTCATGTATTTTGTTACAGCAGCCCAAACGGACTAAGACACTGTATTCCAACTATATGGCATTCTGGAAAAGGCAAAACTATGGAGACAGTAAAAAATTAGTGGTTGCCTGGTGCTAGTGGGGAGAGAGGGATGTGTAGGCAGAAGACAGGTTTTTTAGTGTAGTGAAACTATACTGTATGATATTATAATGATGGATACATGTCATTCTACATTTGTCTGAACTCATAGAATGTACAATATCAATAGTGAATTATAATGTAACTATGAAATTTGTGTGATTATGATGTGTCGATATAGGTTCATCAGTAGTAGGAAATACACCACTGGGGTGGGGGACGTTAGTAATGGGGGCAGCTACGCATGTGTAGGGGCAAGGGGTAAACTTTCTCTAAAAGGAAAATCTATTTAAAAATGTAATACATATCAGGTCTAAGTTCTATGAAGAAAAACATGGGTGAGTTTATGAATAGTTATAGATATTATTAGATAATGTAATCAGAAAAGACCTCTCTGATGAGGTGACATTTGAGCAGAGATTGATTTTATCATGAGAGTGAACAAGTGAATATTTCAAGGAAGACTGATCAAGGCAAAGGGGAGAGAAGTTGCAAAGGGCCTGAATTTGGAACATACCATTATTTTAATGGACCCTACCCTGCTCAGTAAATACTATTGATTGTATGAACTGTGGATTATTATGTCTACAAGCTGATAAATGAACTTATAACTCATAACACTTCCAAATAAAATTATGCCAAAGAATTGTTATATGCAGAGTTAGATTATGATTTTTTTAAAAACTGTAGATATTCGCAATAAGAGGAGATTCTAGGCACAACTGTTAAAGTAAATTGTATTAATCATTTTTATAGAACATTTGCTTATTTTCTAAAATAAGCATAACAGCACAATTGCTTTGAAATCGCACTTACTAATTTTAAAAACATTTTCACATGAATTTTATTTTCCTGCCAATTCTTCCATGAATTAGGAAGAAAATGGTGCTCATTTTGCAACAAATGGCCATATTATTTTCAGTATTACAGACCTATATGAATTACCTGTACCACAAGTTTCTACGTTAATAAAATGCTTTCAGGGCTTCCCTGGTGGCGCAGTGGTTAAGAGTCCGCCTGCCTATGCAGGGGACACAGGTTCGTGCCCCGGTCCGGGAAGATCCCACATGCCGCGGAGCAAATGGGCCCATGAGCCATGACCACTGAGCTGCGCATCCGGAGCCTGTGCTCCGCAACGGGAGAGGCCACAACAGTGAGAGGCCCGCATACAGAAAAAAAATTTAAAAATTTAAAAAAAATAAATAAATAAAATAAAATGCTTTCAGTTCTCACCATGAACCAAGTATTTTATATTATTTTTTCTTTTGTATCCACAGTACTACTGTACAATAGGGATTATCCCAGTTTTGTTGTTGATAAAACTGAGGATTATAAGACATTTAAAACTAGGGTGACGTAGTTGTATTTGTATAATATGACTTCAATCCCCTGCTTTTATGACTATATCATAGACATATGTTTACATTGATATATTTCAATATATTTATTGAAAATGAAATATATATTCATTATACTTAATGAAAACTTAAGTATACATAATTATTGCTAATGATGATAGCCTAAATATAATTTGTGTAAACAGTTGACAGTTTGAAATACATTAGTGTTATCCCACATTACACCTTATTTAAATAGTAAGGTAGGTACAACAGACATGGAAATGCCAGTTTTACAAACGAATGCTCAGACATGAGATTGAGAAAAGTTCCACAGTAATTAAATAGTACTCGGTAGTTTTCTGTGTTTAGGCTTGCAAGTCACATGGCCAAAGACATATGTATATCATGTAAGAGATGTGAATGATATCACTGAAGTTAAAATATAATTTTCCTTTTTTAAAAGCAGATATTTTAAATAATTAGTGTCATATCCTTTGATACCAATTTTGGAACTTATTTTGGAAATCTAAACAGGTTAGAAAGTTAATAATGTGTCTAAAGGAATAAACTCTCCTAAACAGCCCAGTTTATTCTCAGTGGAGGAGCCTTTGTGTGATATTCATTATTTGCTGAAGCTGACATATAATCCAGCTGGATCTATATTCTCATATTACTAGAGTTCTTTTTTAATTTTATAAAAATGATTTTGAATATGAAGTATAATTTATTACCTTATTGAAAACTAAAGATTTTGTTTTTTATTATAAGTGAATAAGCAAATCTGAAATGATATATTACTAAGCTCAGTTTTAGTATGAAAGCAATTTATTTATTTATTTGTTTATTTATTTATTTATTTTTTGCTGTACGCGGACCTCTCACTGTTGTGGCCTCTCTGCTTGTGGAGCACAGGCTCCGGACGCGCGGGCCCAGCGTCCATGGCTCATGGGCCCAGCCGCTCTGCGGCACGTGGGATCTTCCCGGACCGGAGCACGAACCCGCGGCATGTGGGATCTTCCAGGATCGGGGCATGAACCCGTGTCCCCTGCATCGGCAGGTGGACTCCCAACCACTGCACCACCAGGGAAGCCCAATTTTTTGATTTTTTGACATCAACAATTATTGAATGAAATACTCTTCAAAGACATGTCTAAAGTATAACTCACAGAGAGAAGACCAAACTCTCCTAAAAAAAATCAGTTGTTAAAGAAAGAAACATGGCTAAGTTATAATTTACAATGGAATTTTGAGTTCTTAGAGTGTTATTGAGTTCCCATCCCACTGGAATATTTGCTTGTAGACATATTTCAAACTGTGTCGATGTTTGTGAAAATGATTTTCCTGACCAAAATCAAAGAGATAAAATCTATTTGCATAACAGTGCAAAATGAGTAAAACATTACATTAAATAAACTGTTGCCTCATTTATTTCAGCAATATTAACTGTAGAACTCTTAGGAACTACACAAAAACAAAAATAAGTGATACATTCTTTGCTATCTAGGAACTCTGTATTTCATTTTCTGGACAGTTTCTCAATTTTAGCACAAAATGATGTATTTTAGACCTGTGATAATCTTTTTATTTTATCTTCATACATTTCCATTTACAGAAAGGAATGTAAATCTTGGGATGTTAAGGAATTATTTATTAATTCCAAGGACTGAATAAACAGTAAATTGCCTAATTTTATGTAGCAAGCAGATAGTTCAGTAATTTTGAAGATCCAATAATGTTCATCTATTTAGATTGGTGTTGAGGCAGGGAGTCAGCTGTCAGTTGATATAGAGGGATATACATAAATATGAAGAATTCTTTGCTTCTTTGCCTACTTTCTGTACACAATTCTGGTTTGAACACTGAATCAGTTATTCATTCCTCACTACCTTGTCTCTCATGTTTTCTCATCAGAGTCTTAACACCTGTCATGTCAAAATATATTTTAGAGATGGTGAAGAGGAACTATTTTAAAGAATGTGGTTAAGATGCGACCCTTCTTCTTGTTCTCCTTTATCTGTTCTGTTGTGTGTCGAAGGTCAGAAGTAGAAGGAGACGCTTAGGCTATATCCCAAGCAATATGGACCCTCCATGAATTTTAGCATCATTCACCAGGGAACCACACTGGGATTTGGAAAAATACCTCAAGGCAATAAAATGTAGCCATTTACCTGGATTTAATATCCTTCTAAGGACACAGAAAGGACCCAAAAGCAAGCTTCTGTAAAGACTAATGCAAGTAGGTATTCCATTGAGACTCACTACATCTCAGTCACTGTGCTTGGGGATTTTATGGTTATTTCATTTAATTCTTTTAACAATTATTGAAGCAATTATTTTTAGTCACATTTTAAATATGAATAAAAACTGACTTTACGTAATTTTCCAAAGCTTGCAAAGCTAGCATATAACATAGCATATAGTTTGCAACATACTTTATTCTCATTCCATATTCACTGTTCTTTTCACACATCATCATTGCCAAATCTGTTTAGTTGAATTAACAAATATGTGAAGAATTTATGTCAAAGGATTCACATTTTCCTACGGCCTTGTAACAAAGACTTTTTAAATTTATTTAGAATTTTTAAGGAGATTGGAATCCACATCATAGTTTATCAAAATGTTATTTGGATCATTATGGGTCAATGAAGAGAAATGTCCAAATAGTCTTTTTATCCCTATTTTCAGAAGCCTCAAGGAATCTCCAACTGGGAATAAAATAATGTATATACTAAATGTGACTCAAAAAACATTTGTCCTTTCAAAATAACAAGTGTCCTTTCAAAATAATAATGATTTATATAATGTACTAAAATTTGAATTTAAATTATGGCTAATTTACTATTTGAATTATTTGTTCAATGTTCACTAGAGAAATAATCATGGCCCAAGTTGTAAAATATAGAGAAAAAAGTTCTATCAGAGTTAGAGAGAATCACCTCTCCTCTTTTTACCTCATGAGGTATCCAAATATCACTGACTAGGAGAGAAAAAATGAGCTAAAAATTACAGTATTTTTTGTATTAACATATGTGATAGTAATAGTAAGAAGGAAAGAATCATTTGTATGAAACTATTAGGATTCCAGAGTTTTACATCTTCAAATAAATTGATCTTGAGTAAAAAAAAAGATATTGCTGGATGGAGAAAAAGAGATATGTTATAAATTGTGTTTTATTAAAGAGTTCTAAGCCAAAGGGTAGCTTCTGAAAGGAATGGCCATTATATTCCGATATTCGATGAGATCATTTTAATTTAAGTGATAAACCATAGAAATACAAACTGTGAAAGTTCAAATGATAAAAGTAGAGAGCAAATCGTTCGTATGTACATAAAATTTTTACCTGAAAAATTAGAAAGTGCACATAAAAAACTCATATGTACACAAACACCAGAAACACACACTTACTCATTGATTTAATGTAAATACAACCCAAAAAATAGAAAGCCTTCAGGATGGCAATGGTAAAATATCTTTCTAATAGCCAGAGAGTGCTAAACCTGTTTCCAGACTCCTCTATCAGTAAAATTTGCCCTTAGGTCGTAAGCAATAATCTGGTCTGCTAGAGAGAAAAGACTGTTAATCCTAAGAAACAAAGAGTGTGAATAAAAGCAACAGAGTCAGTTTTAGTTGCAGAAGGACCTAAGTAGGTTTAGTTCTTAAAAGTTTTGGGAAGATACTCCAGTTCACAAAAGTAGTGCCTAAACTAATCTGTGACATTTCAAGATCTCGTTCTCCAGCAGAAGAGAGAATCAAATCTTACTGGTAATTCGGGGCATGCTTCTTGTTTTGCATTATGAAAGTTTTAATTTTTTTCCATTAATGCATATGTCTACAGGAAGAGATTGCCACCTTGGAAAGAAGCAAACCTCTTAATCAAATATTGCAACATTATATTTTCAAACATTATTATGGTTTTTTTTTTATTTTCACTTTTTCTCTTTGACAGCACAAATGATTATATTTTGAGGGTGTATTTTATATTTATAATATCATACTAGGATACAAAATTATTATGGAAATTTGCATTACAGTTATCAGAAGTGTAAACAAAATATCAAACTGAAAATCCAAAAAGGTTAGGAAATAGAAAGTGAACAAGTAATTAACTACAATTACATTTTATATTTTGAATTGGTTATGGTTTTCCCCTGTTATCTAAAAGCTAAATCAGACTTGGATTCATGGAAGCAATGGGCACTGGAACCAGCTTGCCTTGGTTCTAATTGTGGTTCTCCCTCTTATTATCTATTAAATTTGTATACTTTAGCTGCAATGCTTCTACTTTCTCATCCCTAAAATGGGATGCTAATAAAACCTTAATGAGAGGACTGTTATGTGAAGTAAACTTTTAAATCACTTAGAACAGTGTCTTCCATATAATAACCACTTAATAAATGTAACTATAATTTATCATTACCAGTAGTAGTAGTAGTAGTAGTAGTAGTAGTAGTAGTAGTAGTAGTAGTAGTAGTAGTAGTAGTAGTATTTAGTAGTAGGGAAAAAGAAAAGAGGTAGAGAGTAAAGATTTATTCAAGAATGGGGAAGCACATTAACAGAGTAAAATCAGGAGGTCAACAAGATGAGTAGACAACTAAAAAAGGCAAGTTCTTTTACTGGTTTTCTGTGGCTAGGTGACAAATTACCACAAACTTTGTGGCATAAAACAACACACCTTTATTCTATTACAGTTCTAGAGGCCAGAAACCCGAAATCAGTTTCACTGGGTTCCAATCAGAGTGTTACCAGGGTTTAGTCCTTCTGGAGGCTCTAGGGGAGAATCTGTTCCTTGCCTCTTCCAGCTTCTGGAGATTACTGGCATTTTTCAGCTTGTTGTCACATCTTTCCAATCTGTATTTCTGTCATCATATCACTGTCTCTTCTGAAGTCACCTCTCCCTCTGGGTCCCTCTTATAATGATACAGGTGATTAAGTTTAAACCTACCTGGACAACCCAGGAAAATCTTCCCACATCAAGACCCTTAATTTAATCACACACGCAGTGTTCCTTTTGCCATATATAATATTTACAGGTAACATTTACAGGTTCCAGGATTAGGATGTGGGTATCTTTAGGGGTCATTATTCATCCTACAGCAACTTTATTTTCAAATTCCTCTCAATATTTTTTATAACTTCAATAAACATGAATAGAATCAAGGTTTTTTGGTCGTTTTTGGAGAACAACTACTTACTTTTAAATTAATGTTAATGCTTTTTGAAAACATAGGCAACAGAAAGTTATGTTTAATAATAATATAAAAAGTAATGGAATGCTTCATAAGATATCTTTTACTTGTCAAACTTTCTACTTCTGTAATCATATAAGGGGTTACTGAATGTCATAATAACAAAATGTTACATGTATATATCTACTCACATGGGAGAAATAACTCACTTTTCATTGCTGCTATAAGGTAGTATACTAGATTTATGAGACATTAATAAATAAATTAAATAAAGTCACATTTATTTCTAATGTGCTGAGTATAAGTTATAATATATGAAAAATTTTGCCAGATCCCCACCTGAAACCAAGCACTTCAACCACTTCTGTCTGGGCCAAGTAGGCATTTCTATTCAAATCTGGTTAAAAGCATAGAGTGGAGCACACACCCAGTGATTCAACCAGAAACAAGGACTGCAGCCTCAATTCCAAATACCAGAAACTGAAATCTTCAGCCCTCCCTAAGGGAACACTTCTATCTTTGAACCTTTATTGTGTTGTTTTGTTCTCTGTACTAATTTGTTATGATTATTTTAAAAAATAGCAAAACAGCTTACATTTGTATTTATTTTCTATTCTACACCTCTCTCCTTCATGTTTTTTCTCCTGAAATCCGTTATTTCAAAAATAAATAAATAAATCTTTTGGAGAAATGAAACAAAACAACAATAAACAAACAAAGGGACAGAGGCAGCGTTTATTCCCAGGGCTGGATTTTTACATAGTTGGTCTCACTTGAGCCTTCCACACCCTCATTAGGCACCAAAGCTCGGGTAGCAGCTGGAGACACTCTAGCTGAGGATAGTGAAGGTTCTTCTAAGTAGCAGAGGTGGGACTCAGCTCTGATTTCTGGTTACGAACGAAGGCAGAGAATCTCACAATGTTGTTCTTGTTTTCTAGCATCTAATCTCTGTGTTAATACCATCATTATTACAAATTCCATTTGTCCACAAATGTAAATTTTCTTCTAGAATTATTGTTGTCAGGATCCTTGTTTAGAATTTAAAATAAATGCCAACTTTCAGCTAATGAAAATTCAGATAAATGATTGAGTGTAAGCAATAGTCTTATTTTAGTCTGAGTTCATTCTCATCGAGGAATTTTCTTCTATAAATGATTAAAACTTCTATTTTTTGTATAAATTCTTGAAATGGCCAAATAACATGGTTTTAGAGTTTACATAATTAATAATAAGAAAGCTGAATACTTTGTGGTATTTTTCATCTTCTCTGATTCTCTCGAATCTGTCTCATTACTTTTATCTATTTCTATCATTTTCTGCTCAGTTTATTATCTAAATTGTCAGAAAGCTAGTAAAAATATTAGCTGTCTTTAAAATTGGAAAATAATAGAAGATATTACCTGAAATTATAAAAGTTTTTTAAACACTTGAATTTTTTCTGAGATATATAGCTAAGATAACTTATTTATTTTCAAGGTGTTTCATGATGTCTTGGAGGCATTTAGAGTATATTAAAAATATGAATTGTATGGGAGAAATTTCAGTGACTTTCAGTCATATAAATCAAAAAGTTTAGTATACCATGGCTAATATTATTTACACCAGTAAGATCTTGGTTTGACACTTCCTTGGGAAGCTTTAGTGTTTCTTTTATTGATCAAAAGAAATATTTAGTATTATATAAGAAATCGGGTTGCTTTTTTGTAACTAATTATAAAAGAGAGGTCAAGTTTCGTAGAATTTTGAGACTGTTACTCTGATACTAAATCACATGTGTGTTTCACCAGCTATTGAAGTATCAAAGTTTGTGAAGTTGTAAATGATATTTCCTTCATATTAAATATATTTTTTTTTCTTAAACTTAGAAGAAAAACGCATCAAATGCTATCTAGAAAATTGTAACATCAAGACTAACAGAGTCATATTAAGGAGAGGTTGTGGTAGGTGTATTTAATCTCTACCTGAAATTCAAAGACATTAACATTCTTTAAGTTCTTGCTACCTTTATCTCTTTTCCCAAAATATTGTGTCAATATTTTCAAATTTCTCTTCTGAGTGGCATTTATTATTTTTATCTCATTAGCATTAATTATTGCTATATTTTATTTTTTAACAGCTTTTTTGAGGTGTAATTAATATACAAAACTGCATGTACTTAATGTATACAATTTGACGGGTTTGAATATATGCACACACCTCTGAAACCATCACCACAAGCAAGGTAGCAAACATATCTATAACTTCTAAAAGTTTCCTCCTGCCCCCCCTCCACCGTTTTTTATGGTTCGAACACTTAACTTGAGATCTACTCTCTTAAAAATTGTTTCTGTTTAAAGTGCAGTATTGTTGACTATAGGCACTGTGTTGTACAGCAGATCTCTAGAACTTATTCCTCTTGTATAACTGAAACTTTATGCCTGTTGAACAACCCTCCTCCCACCAGCCCCTGGTTACTATCATTCTTCTACCTTCTGCTTCTGTGACTTTGACTATTTGAAATGAGGATATTGAAGTGATAGCTGCACTCTCATGTTCACTGCAGCATTATTCACAATAGCCAAGATATACAAACAACCTAGATGTCCATCAGCAGGTGAATGGATAACAAAAATGTGGTATATACATACATTGGAGTATTATTCAGCCTAAGAAAAGAAAGGAATCTTGCTATATGTGATAACATGGATAAACCAGGAGGATGTTATGGTAAGTGAAATAAGCCAGTCAGAGAAAGACAAAAATTCTTGCTTTATTGGACAAGTATAGGGACTAGCACTATTCTGCTTTAAAATTAAAACCTGTGTTAAGTGTGCTGCTACCCTACATAACAGAAAACAAAAAAGAAATCTCCTCAGCATTAACAGTTCCTTCATTTTATGCAGAATCCTGTCCTCTCCCAGACCTTTAGATAGCTGGAGGACTGTTTCAATGATGTTTCCCCTTATTTCCCGTGACCATAGAAGCCCAAGTCAAATAAACTGTAAGAGGTGTTTCCTTTGCTCTATACCCTCCACTTTTCCTCAGCTACTCTTTTATCCAAACATAGATAAGAATTTACCCTCTTGAAAATGCTGATTTGGATTATTGAGCATTCCCCTTCTCTTATAACCTAATTATTTATTCTTCCTCATGTAGGCCCAACCTACACAAATTATATTAGGAATATTCATAAACTTAATCTCAGAAAGAAATAGAAGTCTGATACCTTCCTCTCTAGGAGAACAACAGAATCATTGCTTTCCTTCTCTTCAGTTCCTTAGTTGGAAGAAAGTTGAGCCATATGGTCTCTACAGTGTCTTCACATCAAAAGTTTCATGAGAATTCTAAGCCAATGAGAAATTTTGGCAATAATACATTTTTGAAGCATTTTAAAATTCTCCATACAGTATATAAATGAGAAACACATTTCCTTCCCCAGTAAACTCTTGTACACATACTAAAGACATATGTAAAACACATCAGCAAAATCTGGTGCAGTCAGGCTTAAAAAGCAATAATTTGAACAAGCAAAAATTTGAATAAGTTTGTGGTTGATTTTGCAAAAATAAATAAATTTTATCCAGTGTTACTAATTATATATCGCACTCTTTAATTTTAGAATGTGAACCCAAGCCACTATTTCCACACTTAGGTTGTTTCTGAATTATTAAATTATATTATTATTAGATAAACTATATCCTCTGGGTTACTGGGGACCCAAGGGAAGCAATTATTTTGCTTAGAATTTGACTGGCAGAACTATGAAAATAATCAGTCTGCACATTCTTTAACTTTACAACCCCTTTTGGGTTTTTTCCACTTGTAATAATGGTAATTATTATTAATAATGCATATTGCATTAAAAGGAAAGAAAAGAAATAGAAGCTAACCTCAGTATAGTTATGTAATTTGAATGTTCAATTCAAGGGAAAATCATTTAGTCTCTACTTTGTGTAAGGCATGTGGCAGCCATAGTAGGGGATAAAAAAGGGATATAGGCATTATTCCTGTTCTGAGTAAAACAATATTCAAGGAGGAATAATTATAAACAACATAGAGTAAGAAAGTGAATATTACAGGCACAAATAAACACTATGGATTCATAGAAATTCTTACTTTTTGATTGTTGAAGCTATTGTGGAGAAATTAACTTTCAAGTCCAAATTAAGAATAGAATTTGGCAATGTACTATTATAGGACAACTACATATATACCAAGGTATCCATCTATCTATCTATCTATCTATCTATCAATCAATCTATCTAGACATGAAGATATTAATAGATAGTGTGTCTTCAGGGAATTATGAGGGTACAAGAACTGAATAAGACACATAACCTAAGAGGTAAGTTAAGACCAAATAGTAGAGCATCTGGCATGGAATGCTATGTATTTCAGTCTTTAACTATTCATTAATAGATGTAGAGCAGGTCTTTAGCATAAACAAATTGGACCTCAGAACATCAACTCTGTCAGGATTATGAAAATTATTTCATTGAAAGAATTTCACTTGGGAAAGAAAAAAAAATGCAGACTTTGTGAGACCATCCACCCATTCAACATCTATGTCTCAATACCTAAATGATGGTAGAAAATAATAAAATATAGTGATAAGATTTTTTTAATTCCTGGAAACTAAGCTCAAATAAACATTCAGAATCACCTGATTATTCAATGATACTAGCCTAGTATATTTGACTTACTACTTGTGAGAAACAATAATAAAAACTGCTAACATTTGTTGAGTACTTTACATTGTGCTTACTTTGGGTTCTACATCATGCCTTGACCTAGGTATATCTAATCTCCACAGCAAACCCATGGCATATGTACTATTTTTAGAACCATTTTACAGATGGAAAAACTAAGTCATGTTAGCAGTACAGAAAGTGACGTAGTTTCAGTCCATGCTCTGAACTGCTATGCCATACTCCCTCTACACCACTTTTTTTTCATAATATTAATGAAGTTTATCTGCTCTCATTAAAACTCAGTTTCTTCACTTATGTCCAGATTCCACTTTGGAAATCTTCTTAAGAGCTGTGTCAATTACATGGTCTTCTCTTTTGCTTTATCAACCAATCTCTGCTCTTCCCACCTTTACCCTTATTTCTTAAGTGGAACTCATTCTTAAAATGCCATGTCCTCTGGCAATAGAAACTACCTTTATTCTTCACCCCACTCCTAACCCTGCTTGCTCCTTTACAATTCCCTCCTCCACTATGGTAGTATATTAGTCCCGCAAAGATGTCTATATCCTACTTCCTTGAACCTGTGACTATGTTATGTTACAAGGAAAATGTAAATTAAGGGAACTAATCACCTAGCCTTTTTTATTAGGCTGGAAGTTTTAAGATTTCAAGCCCGGGAGGCAGCATCTCAGGTAACCCTGAGAGAACTGCTACAAGGCGACAAGGAGGGGAGCTGGGACATTTAGGAGTTTTGCAACAAAGGGCAGGTAGTCTGAAAGTCAAAAGATTATTGTGAATTAGAGAAAACCAGATATCTCAAGTTAAGGAATTTAGCGCTTCTCTATGTATGGGAAGATGCAAGAGTCTGGGCTCACAGAAATCATTCCTTTGATACACACAACAGCTATCTGGGGCCAGTATCCTGTTTTCACATCCTGAATTTCCTCAGAGTTCACCTTAGGGATTGGATGCAGTCTTATGACTGCTAGATGGCAGATATTCTTTTTCTTTTCCTTTCTGAGTTCCCTCAGGTCTCAACAGCTCACCATTGGTGGTGGCTGCAATTGCTGATAATTGTGACTTCCTTTGTTTACTGATATGGCAGGAAATATTCCATTTGTCTGATGGAATATATCACCTGACCTTAAAATAAAGAGATTATCATAGACTTTCAGGCAGACCCAGTGTAATCACAGGGTCATTAAAAGTGAAAGAGGACAGTCGAGAGTCAGAGGGAAATGTGACTATGGAAGACATACCAGAGAGATGTAATGTTGCTGGCTTTGAAAACAGAGAAAGGGGGCCAAGAGCTAAGGAATGTGGGCACTGAAATTGATTTTCCTTTAGAGCCTCCAGAAAGAACACATCAGTGCCAACACCTTGATTTTAAGCCAGTGAGTCCTACGTCAGACTTTTATACTATAGAACTGTAGGAAAATGAAATTGTGGTATGTTAATACACTACATTTGTGGTAATTTGTTAAAGTAGCAATAGGAAATTAATGCAGTCCCTCACATAGGCTTACCTTCTAACTGAGGAATTTGTCTTAAATTCCTGTGTTCTAAATAAGTTCTTTGTCATAATTTTATAAAAAGCATCAGTTTATTAAATGCATGTTAGTAAGATTTACCTAATATCATGAATATGTCCATTTCTCAATACCAGCCCTTCCAAGCCTACACACCAGTTCATGTCTTCTTCATAATTGAAGTATGCCTTTTTTTAAATTTCATATTATTATGTCTACTTTCAGGACCTACTTTAACATTTTCTTTTCTAAATTTTAATTGCCAAGTAAGATTTTATACATTCCTAGACAATTTTCCAACATTTTAGTTTTTTTTTCACCTTATTTACTTTCTAATATACATTTGTTCTGCCAGTTCAACTTAAATCTGCCAGTTAGAATTAAATACTTTATAGAACTAGGTCAGTGCCCTGATATTCTGTTTAATGCCTCATTAAGACTTAGAGAAAAAGAAAAAGATTGTCAAAACAAATAACAGCACCAAAATCTTGAGGAAGAATGAATACATAATTTGACATTTCTGTGAGGTTTTGACCGAGAGATTTAGCTTCAATAATTTTTAAAAGAAACCATGTTAATAAAACACTTTAATCTTACAAATGTAGTGGAGTTAAAGAAACATATAACAAAATCTTGGAGGTAGACTTTCATTTAGAATTAATTTAGGGAAATTAAAACCTTCCATAATACTGAACCTTTTTCTCAAATCATTTTTGGAACTTTCAAACACAAATGGAAATGAAAAAGTCAGGCTAGGGGCAAGATACAGCAATCAGGAACTTTTTTAAAAAAATTTTGTCTGTTTCTAATGCAATGCTTGGAACTGTATAATTTTCTCCTGTCATCTCTGAATTGGGTTCTTGTCTAGGAAATGTATCTATCTATATCCATATCTATCTCTGTCAGTCTATATCTATATCTATGTGTATCTGTATATATTACTCATGTTTTCATTAGGCTGTGTAGGATAATAACTATATCAAAATAAATGTTTTTAAAATGAAATTCAGAGGAAAACTAGTTTTATGAGAAAAGGGTTTTAACTTAAAACACTATTCACTGGCTTTTATAAATTTGACAGAACAAAGCCCATTTAATTATTTACAATATTCTTAGTGGGGATGGTCTCAAACATTTACGTGTGTTGTTCTGTCCCTTGAATCCATTTAAAAATTACTGTTTCAGTTTAGTCAAGTACACAGCTTTGGAAACAATGCCTTATGGGACAAATCTAGCCCTTTACCTGTTTTTGTTTGTTTAAAAAAAGTTTTATTGGAAAATGGTCAACTCATTTTGTTACATACTATCTCTGGCTGCTTTCATGTCGCAATGGCAGAGGTAAGTAGTTGTGAGAGACTCCATTGCCCACAAAGATTAAAGCATTTATGATGTGGCCCTTTACACAAAAAGTTAAATGTGGGTTCAAATTCAGGAATTACTTATGCATCATGCAAGTTCTATTAGGTTACCTAAATTTTCTAATGGCAGACACAGTTTCTTGAATTTGGTAGGCATTCAGTAAGTATTTGTTGAATACATAATGGTTCTAAATCTTCTCACCAGTAAAATATGAGAACTATTTACTCATACCAGTAAAATATGAGAACTATTTACTGTTTCCCATGCAAATGAAATAATATGTAAACTATATAGAAATATACCAGGGTTATAGTAGGTTTTTAATAAACAATGGTTTCCCTTAATTAACTTTCTCTGTTGAATTTTGGTATAGGCATAGCTCTTATCCAAAGAGCAACAGTAGTACTCAGAACCTAAAAAAAAATTAGGTACCTCAAGATCCTGACTCAGAAGCTAACATAATATCAATATCATCTTATTCCTATCTGAAATTCTATTTTGTGAATGATTATGGACATAAGAAATGAGCAGCTGAAGATGAACATTGGTTCTATCTTTGAATGTTTGAATCTTCTCTATTTAATATATTTAATGCATCATGACAAATTCTTTGTCACTTTGGATATTGTGAGCCTAGCATTTGACAAGAGAATCAAAAGTCTTTGAGCTGTGTCTTATCAAATGGAAACTGAGCATGATGTAATTATAAAAAAGCAGCAACAAGACAAATAAATTAAAACAATTATCCCTTAAGCCTAGTGTCTTTGTAGAGTAGAATGAACCAGCCATTGGTTCTGAGTTGTTTTTTCCTCTCTATTTCTTTCTCTTTATCTGTAAAATGAGAATAATGGAATGGACATGTGCTAACATTCTTCAGAGAAATTAGGGGAGATATTTAGGGTACTATATAAGCAGAGAGAAGTGTCTAGGTACTCCAGTGGGGCAAAATATCTGAGGTAGACAGGAGTGGAAAGAGCTGCTGAGCTTATTTTAAACAAAATTTAAGGGTGTTTAGATTGTCAAGGCAGAAAAAAGAAAATTAGTCAGTCATTCTAAAAGTAAGTACTAAAGTGAGAAATCAGAGGTAAAGCCAAGGTTTGCATAAATCCAGTTATATTTGAATAATTATTGACAACAGAACTGATACGTCTGCAACTGGTCTTATCAAATTTGAGTATGCATGTGATGAGTTGGTTTAACATTTATGATTGGACTTCCTCTTCCAGGCAAGATAGAACAACAAGGATTAAATTTATCCACCCCCAAACACTTAAACAACCAAAACACACATACACAATATTTGAAACAATGGTCTTCAACACACTGGGCATCAGGCAATAAGGGACAATAATATGCGAGAAATGAGATGAGTCCTATGACTGCTCTAGTTGACTGCCTTGAGAGTATTTACAGGTTTTGGTGTTGTGAGAGGGAATTCATGTAGAGCCAAGCAGACTCCTAAACTGATAAAACAGAACTGAAAATCTGGGGAAGCAAAGCCATCTAGAGTTTGAAGAATAGAAAACTACAGAAGAGAGAGCTACACAGAGAACTCCAAATATGATAATATTAGAAGATGTCCGCAATGGGAGAGGCCACAACAGTGAGAGGCCTGTGTACCTCAAAAAAAAAGAAAAAAGAAAAAAGAAAAGGTTGAAGGTAAAAGATAATTGGTATGATCCTTTCTCTTTATGGTATATTTTTATATGGGATGGAACTCTTTCTTCAGGGAGGAAAGTTCATGATTACAGAGCACTAGTTGCTTGGCATGGAGTGTATGATAAGTAAATATAGTTGAAATAAATTAAATGCCAACAACGTGTCTACAATACAGTCCAGGGATCTGACCTCCCCTGATCTCATTGAGATAAACGAATGTTCCAGTGTTTAATTCAATTCAATTAATAATTATTAAACATGATTTATGCCTTATCTTAACACCTTAGAACAGCACTGCTATATGACAATCAAAGCTGTGCTTGTTATCTTTATGGTACACTACTTTATTTGTAATCAGTACTGTGCCTTGTTGAATGCCCTCAACCTAAACGACCTGGTCAGGTTATGGTAATTTGACTGTGTTCCTCATACCTCTTAGACAACTGCAGCTAATAACACTTTCAGCTGAACTATCCCTCAGTCATGAAATTAGGGAAACATTAATTGGGAAATCATCATTCATTAATGAATTTTTTTTTTCACCTTGAAAGTTAACATGCAAATTACGGCAGAAACCATTATCTCAGAGAAGCTGAATTCAAACTGGAGACAGATTTATAAATAATTATGTGTGAAAAAATGTTTCAGGTGCTTTGATAGTTCTGGGTCAAAATGGAGAGACATAAGGAAGTGGTGGTTACTATTTCTTGCGTTATGATCAGAAAAATACTTAATATTGAGATGAGATTTGGGCTGAGATTTTAAGAATCACCTTTCTTTGCTAGGAAAAATAAATCACAGAAAATGGTCATTTTAGAAAGATAAATGACTATACACAAGCAGGATAGCAACTGAATTAATTGCATAGTGAATGGAGACTCAGCCAAAGATGAAGCTAGAGAGGTATCTAAGAGTCAGATTATAAAAGAGGCACATTGCGTAGGGGTTTAAACCAGACACTTCAGATGATACTGAGCCTTATGGCCCTAATGGATTACTTGCTTTATCTATATTGTTCTTTCATTGCTATAATTACCCAAAGTTTATTCTGAAATATAACAACTTCCCTTCTATGCTTTGTATGGACGTATTATCTAAACCACTTAGTAAAAGCTCTTCACGTCTTAAATTCTGCTAAAACATTATATTGACACACAGCATCAGTTTTTGCAAATTCCCTAAACTTATTTAATTACTCCTGTGGTTTAGGTCACATGGAACAAGTTGTAGTATAATCCAGGAAGACACCTCTCCCACAGTTCCCTCATTTGTCCTCCTCATCTCAGTATCAATAAGGTCCTTCAAATTTCAGGGGACCAGGGGTTACATGAATTTTAGAATTAACATATGATAACAGTAAATTATACTTAACAAAAATATTAATATTAATCACTGTGCATTGAGGGCTAGCTCTGTGATAGACATAAAGTGAAGTGTTTGTATATCTGTTCCTTTAATTCTCACACTAACCAATGAGATTGCCATTTCACTGATGAGCAAACCGAAGCTTCAAATGGTTGAGATCAAGCAGATAGAGACTGGAGTGCAGCTCTGTCAGATTCTAAATAATGTAAGAAAACATAAGGTTAATGAAATAACTGATACCTTACTAAACCAATATAGCACATGTATTCTCAGGATATAATTTAGACCCTGAAAAGAATGTAATATGCCCAATTACTATTAACATTAGAATGAGAAAAGCAATTTCATTGTTAAATATTCTATTACTCAGTTAAAATTTTATCTACACGGATTTTTAAAACAAAGTCCATAAAGAACATAATTTGAATTCAAATGTTAAGTGCTTCTGATTCTAGTGGAAGCATTGGAAGTTGTTTGGAATTCTTGAACGACTATCTATAAATTGGACATTTACATAAAAAAGAAGTTTTATTTCTGAAGTCATATAATTTTGAATCTGCAGAGTGTATATGTGCTTGTTTTCATATAATGAGTCAAATTGGAATGCTGTTGACCTGTAAGAATAGGATCTGTCATCTTCAAGGCTGAAATGTAACCCAGGTACAAACTACTTAATTGAAAAACAAAATAGTAACAGTGTGTTGCTTCTTTTATATGCTTCAGATGGAGTAAACTGTCAAAGAGTAACGAAAGGCTTTAACAATTCAACTTCTAATGACTTTAATAATAGATGCAAGGCTAAAACCCCATGCAGCATCATGAAAATTTTTCCCACGTGTCCTTTAATCATATGTGCTAACTTTACAGACAAAGCCAGATTGTTCTAGCTGTCACCATAACATATCAAATATAAATGTGACTGCATATGGCACACTGTGTGCTGATTTTTCTAAGAGCATTCAAGCATACCACCAGTTTCCTTCTTGACTTTCTTTAACATTAACAATGAACCTTAAACCAAGATGATGATGGATAGAACACAAAATTAAATTGTAATCTTATTCTCACTTCAAGAAAAAAAAAGGAATCATAGATTTTTCTGTATATAAGCTAATAATGAATAGAATTATTAAAACATCATTAGCATGTTTGTCTTTGATCAGAAAGTCACCAATGAACTGATAACATGCAAAACCAAAACCTTTTAATAGGAAATAATTTAGTGGGTGTATTAAGAGTACCAGAACAAATACTGAGATAGTTGGATCTCGAAAGTATACTTATTCTAAATGAAAAATACAAGTTTGCTTTAAAATATCAAATTGAATGCTTAACCCTGAAATGCATTTCCTTTATACCTAGAGATCACTTATAATTATCACTTTCACCCTAAATCATTTCATTACTTTGAATTTATTCTTAGAGTAAGCCTGCAGTTCAGGCAGGAAATTTATTATTTTAGTATTATTTCAGAGATTGACTCCCAGAAGTTGAAGCTACTCAGTGTGCTTTGACATTCATGTTTGCAGAAATTGAAAAATATGCATCTACCTATGGAAATATACTAAATGGATAAAGCAATTATATCAAAGGCCTTAATTCTTTATCCTTTCCTACATCCATGTCATTTGTCATGTAACTTTGCCTTTCTCCTTGTTTTCATGTTCCACTGCCTTTACCATGAGAACATTCCAGTGATAGCCTGTTAAATGAGGTAAATGTGGGAGACAAATCTACCCAGTCATCCAACATGAGGCCAATCTGTAGCTGGTCATCAGACATATGAGTAAGTCTAGATTAGCCCAGACTAAACTGTCAAACTACAAACTTGTGAACTAAATGAATACGTATTGATTTGAGGCACTGAGCTTTGCAATGATTTACTGATCATAATTGTAGCAATAGAGCATTGACTCACATCACTTTCTTTTGAGTTTAGTTTTGAACTTATGCTTAAAACATATCACTAAATGGAGCTGTACCTAATTTAAAGATTTAAAATTTCAAGTTTTATATTTTTCCACATTCTTGTACTTGAAGAATATTTATTAACTTTAAGTAACGTGATTTTATCACCAGATAGTTGCTCAATCACAGGAGACCCGGTCCGTTTAACTAGAATGCCATCTCTGCACACTGGCATGGGAAATAGAATACTGTTCCATCCATATCTTCTTACTCAATCCATAGAAAGATTAGATTATTTTCTGAGTAAACTCCTATTTCCAGACCAGTTCATGATTCTTCTAATTTAATCATTGTTTAATGGGTAAAATTTCAGTCACATTGAATTTAAAAGTTTTGGAGCTTGATAAATTGCCACTGAGATCTGCAAGAACCACTAAACCCTTGTAAAGTAGAAATTTCTGGAGTAGCTTCTGTTCTCATTGTGCTTAATGAACATGGGTGTTCCAAAAATGCATGATCTTTTTACCTACAACAAATACAGTTCTGCAAACTATGGTCCGCAGGCCAAATCCTACTTGCCACTTTTTTTTTTATCAAGTTTCATAGAATACAGTTATGCTGATTCATTTACATATTGTCTGTGGCTGTATTCATGCTACAATGACAGAGTTGACTAGCAAAGGCAGAGAATGCCCCTTAAAGGCTAAAATATTTACTATTTAACCTTTATAGAAAAAGTTTGCTGTCTCCTGGCCTATAACATCAAGTATGTCTTCAGTTTATCTTTTGTTTAATTTTGAATGTTAATCAGTCATGCATTTATCCTATTTTTCATTGATTTCACCAAGTCCATTCATTATTTCCATGTATTTTGGCAAAAAATTTTACATTAAATATTTATATATTTTTATGTAAATAAAGAACAGAATCAAATGAGTAGATGACAGATAAATAAAGGTATTGTCTGCCCTTCAAAAAGTAGCCTAAATCCAAGTGATTCATTTGATTATTCGAAGTTCTTTATAGCTTAGCTCTGTCACTATACTGCACTTAATTCATCACTACATTATCCTTTTACCCTTTACTATATTTTTAAAATATTTATTTATTTGGCCGTGTCGGGTCTTTGTTGCGGCATGTGGGCTTCTCTCTAGTTGTGGCGTGCAGGTTTTCTTTTCTCTAGTTGTGGCACAGGCTTCAGGCTCTGTAGTTTGCGGCACGTGGGCTCTCTTGTTGAGGCTCACGAGCTCAGTTGTGGCGCGTGGGCTTTGTTGCCCTGCCACACCACGGGATCTTAGTTCCCCAACCAGGGATCGAACCCACATCCCCTGCATTGGAAGGGGGATTCTTTACCACTGAACCACCAGGGAAGTCCGTACCCTACTATTCTTTAAAATCATGCCCCACAGAGGAAAATATTCTATTCATCTTCCACTATTCTCATTGTCTTTTACTTTCCATTTTGAAATGTATTATTTCCTTAGAAAAATAAAAGAACAGACATTTACAGGCATCATTGTTCTTGCTAATTTTATTAACATAATTTTTTCAAACCTTCATATGCCATTTGTATGCTGACCTTTAAGATAATTATACAGTTATGTCTACTTCTGATGTCATATTTCAAATCAGAAATTTTCAAGCAAAAACTGATTTTATAAGCAAGATATAAGTACTTAAGCCAATTGTAATCTTTTCATATATTTTACATTTTCTAAGAAATGAGCAAATTGCTGGTTTCAGAGTGTTTAATAAGCGTTTTTTGAATAAATAAATGGTCAAAGAGTTCAAATTAAAGAGTTCAAGATGCTCAATGAGTCTGATTTCAAATAAACACTAGCAATGAATAGTAGAAAATAAGGAATGCAAGGCCAAATATGATTGTTTGAAACTGAAAATTGTGGAACTAGAAGAACATATTCATAGAACTAGCTGTAAAACAATATAAAAATAGTTGATCTTAGAAAAAGGAATTGATATGTTTAATAAACATATATCACGTGTTCAAAATGAAAAAAATCTGATTTATACAATAATTGTATGTATGTCTCAGTAAATGTGGAAACATAACTATAGGCTCTATGTCTGACATCATCACAAACAATCTATACAATCTGGAGAGTGGCTATGCCTAATTTTTTCAATTATTTGATCAGTAAGTAGAATATCTACAAATAGTAAAAGGAGTTTCCTGAAGTCATTGAAAGAATTATGAAAAAAATATGAGATGTAATTTTGAATACAAGTAAAGATTTAGTTTATAATTTATAAATGTAACCATCATTTCCTAACCATTTTATAAAAAACTATCAGCTTTCTGCCACTCAGATATTAATATTTTCATCTACTCTTGATTAACAGGGACAACAACACTGTGACCCAATCTCTGTATGTTATACTAAGTGACCTGAGACTGGAAGGAATTTATACAGAGATTAAATTTAAAACACTTAAACCATTTTGGGGTTTTTAAAGGTGAAAAAGGTTGAATTTTTATTGCTAATCATGTCACAAGGTTTAGTAGAACACTCCTTTAAAAAACTGAAATTCTGAATGTTTTATTCCATCTTATCAGAACCTTTTGAATATAAAAACGTGATATTTAAATACCGTGGGGAAAAATATAGTTTTCTGATCTTTTCAAGGTGAGGCTAAAATTACTCTAAGAACAGTCTCTCTTGGGACATCTATCTCCTTAAATAACCCTTTGACAGTATGCTACTTAAAATCAGAATTAATTTCATATTTTCCAGTTAGATATCAAATAAAAATTGCTAAAACACTAAAATTGCATTATTTGGTTTTAGATTTTGGTGAAATATTTCAACTGAAATTTCTCATACTCTTATTTATAAATCTTCTAAAATCAGAAAAACTTTGACTAATTATTGAAAAGGGAGTGTTGTAAAATACCAGTCTGAAATAGAAGATCATTTGAAAAAGGCAAAGCTTAATTACTTTCTAGAATGAGAAATATTTAATAAAGAATAAGAAAATAATAAAATGTGAAATGAAAGAGCTATTCATTTTTGTGCATTTGTTAGCATTTATAAATGCTATGGCACATGTCCAAAAATGATTTTCTGATATTACAATAACTTAGGACAGTGCTAGCAAATAATAGTTACTAGAACAAAGTTTATTAAATGATTGATTTAATTTACAATGCCTTTGTGTGCACCCTCACAATGAAAAAAAAAAAAAGAGTGAAGGCAAAAAGGAAGCTATTACTGAGAGATCTGGCTTTTTGGAGAGGCTTAAGCTTGTCAACTGGAAAATTTCAGCATCATGAAGAGGATGGAAGATGAAATACTGTGAAATTTGATCTTGTTGGGTGTAGGGAATGCAGGCAGAGATAAACTTGGGGTAAAGTTTTAGCTCAGCAGGACACAAGGCTGAGCAGTAAGTGTCTGAAGACACTTGGAGGTGCTGAAAGAAAACTGCATGAAAAGAACTAGATAAAGGTGGTGAGTAAAAATGAAGATATAATACTTGGCTATCTCAAAAGTGAGCTTCATGTATGGCAGGTGAATTTATAAATTAAATTCTGAAAAATTTAAAACCTAATGTTTAAGAGAGGGAAATTGATTTCTACCTTCCCACTTCCAACCTACAAAACTATGTTTTATTTTCTTTGGGGGATTAGTGCTTCTGGAAATAAAGTAAACATATCAGTCATTGGTAAATTCAACATCTTTAAAGGTCCTGTGAAATCAAAGAGTAACCGAATAAATCAACTTACTCTGTTTTCAACTTAAAAATGAATTTTTATACAGACGTATCATCTGTTGTCTGGGTTGATTTGCAGAATGCCCACCACCTCCCAGAAGAGGTGGTGGGCATTCTGCAAACGATCTATGTTTAATTCAAATTGGAGAGGTGCTTATAGATCTCATTTCCTAAAGATTTTATTTTGGTAGTGAAATAACAAATAGAAAAACTTTATATATATTGAGGGAAAACCACATGATTAGGTCAAAATATGTTATAGAGTTGGAATCATAGTTGACTTATTTTTACTATCCCTGTTATACTGTGTTTCTGTAGAACAATCTTTATTTTTAAGTAATTCTTGATACAGAGATCTATAAAATTATAAAATAGAGGGTCTTTAGAGAGCACTTACTGCACTTCACACAGGAAGGAATTTAAACCAAGACAAGAGCAAAAGTGGGAACAGAAAGGTACTAGAATCTAGGTATATCTTTTTTTTTTTAGGACTAATCAAGTTTTATTTATTTACTTATTTGTTTTCTAGGTATATCTTAAGTTGAATTGTTTTTGTTTGTTTACTATAACAATGTTATTGGTTGAAATGTGTCCTACCAAAAAAAAAAGAAAAAGACAAGTTGAAGTCCTAACTCCCAGTACCTATAAATTATTTTATTTGGAAAGAGGGTCTTTGCAGATATATTCAAGTAAACATGAGTTAATTAGCATAGGCTCTAATCCAGTACGACTGGTGTCCTGATAAGAAGAGGGAAGTTTGAACACAGGGAGATGGCAATAGGTTTCTACGTTTCATAGGTACACAAATGGAGAGAAATTTTGCCTCAGGATTAAGTATACTTAGAGTCTCACCCATACTTGAATTATGTGACTTACTATATGATATTTGGGATATTTTGCTTTTGAGTTAATTATTCTTAGATAAGATTTTCAAAGTGATTGATGCTGGAATGGGTTAATAAGACTTTGGGGATGTTGGGATAGAATGTATTTTACATGTGAGAAGTACATGATTTAATTATTGCCCATTTGTTTTCACTTTATTTTTAATTTTCTAAATGTACTTATTACTAATTGATCTGACTTAAATGTGTTCAGTGATATAAGATACCTGATTCCTTTATGTTGAAATTATTTCTTCTACAGTCTTTTGTTCTTATATTCAAAACTGTACTACTTGCTATCTGGATTTTCTGGAGAGCTCTTGTTCTGGGATTTCACCTTATCCACATTTTGGGCTTCCTTATCATTGGATCCTCATTTTAGGGATTCCATGTCTTCCTCACATTTACTCTCTTGTTCTGGTAGGGTGTATCTTCTTCTTCTAGTAGCTTCCAGAGAAAGGGAGGATGGCACGTGAATCAGCCAAACTGATCAGAGAAGCCAAACTACTATTGATTTTTATCAAAGATTTTTTGTAGGGCTCAAACCTTCCACAACTGTAGGAGATGGCAGAGCACTTACTGCAAGCTAGTGTTTCTGCATCTAGTATTGAGCCTGAAGTCATTATAGGTCAGCTGGATTGGCAGCTGGGAAGGAAAGCTGAATGTGCAGAAGAACAGATATAAACTGGAACCTGAGATGACAACTGGAACATGCAAGGACATACTAAAATTGTCTTCCATCACCTCCTACCTTGATGCTGTGAATGGTTAGCAGAAGAAAAATTTTTTTCCATTACCATGGAGATACACATGCACTTGACCTTCCAAATCTAATGCAGAATGTCTCTTCTGGCTAATACTAACCTGAAGCCATAAGGAAGAGGAAATTCTGGAAATACTTAGTTGGATTTCTAGTGTAAGTGGAAACAAATATGTATGCTCACATCTACAATATAATCCTTAACCTTCAGGATGCTCTTTGTATGGATTTATTATTTGTCAGAGCTTTTATCAGCTGATACCAGTTTACTAGAATATGGACAGGACACACTTCTGTAGTAAGAGAGCATTAACAAAGGATTTAGAGGCAACATGTGAAGGATTTTGCTTCCATCTAAAGGTCTTCTGCTTTCACATGAGGGCAAATTGTACCCTCTAGGTCTGATTGTTCTTCATGGATGCCAATTTAAATTATTCTTACATTTTTATCATTTAAGTCATTTTGTGAGGACTCTTTGGCTTAAAAATATAATAGTTATTAATTCTGAATAAATGTTTCATGGAATATGAATTTGAAGTTAATAGAGTAAGACAATACTTGAAATTTCAGAACTATAACAAACCAGTGCTTATCAGAATCTATTGCTCTGTCTAAAGTTTCAGTTTAATGAGCATACTAACATTTCAGCATCCATTACACATTGAAAAAAAGTTTTCAATAATTAAGGATAATTGGCAATAGAAATAAAATGAGCAGATGAAAATGACTCTGCATTAGACTTTGGCAGCCTGCTCTTTCAGCATGTGCTGGAAAAAGAGAAGGGAGGATGAGGATTGTAAGTAGCAATCCAAACTGGTCAACTATGTCCTTATTATTCTGCACTTTTTTCCCCACATCATATACTTCAGCTTCCCTTTTAAAATTAATTTATAAGGTTTCCTCAGATTGCCCACAAAACAGTATTCTGGGGTTAAATACCAGTCAAATTATGACTATATTTAATGATTATGCAGTGTCATTGTCTAAGTGTCAATTAGCTTCAATTTGTAATGTCATTTAAACAGTCAAGTCATTTTGAACAACCTATCTAATACAGAATACCTTTGTTTTTTTATATTTTACTATCTTTAAACCTAACATGATTTCATTGGGGATATTTTTGTTAAAAATAATTTTTGAAAATAGCATATTTGGGGCTTTATTTTATATTGGTGCCTATAGGAAAGAGGAATATCTTTTATGTCATTAAGAAAATGCTAAAAAGCTAAATTATAGTCTACCCAGCTTCATTTAATACCAGATTAGATGCTTGTGTATATTAGATTTATTTCTGGCTGTACTATATCATTTTCATTAAAAATATTTGGGCACTGAAATTAAAATAGCATCTTTAGCATTATTTTCGAAATGTTCATGAAAATACTTCTAAATACAAAGCACATACAGACTCATATACACACGTAGACAGGCATACAAAGGTATATATGCTTGCACATGCATATACAAAACTGTACTCACGTATGTGGAAGTTCTCACATACAAACAAGCACACATGTAATAAAATGAACATTAATAACACTACCACTGCCAAAAACTAAGCCTGAAGGAAATTATTATTTGAATTTGGGAGGAATTATATCAACTGTAAACCCAAAGGATTAAAAGAAAATGACCAATAATGCATTTGGAGGGTAGGAAATTGTCCCTCATACTTTTGAAACTTGCTGTTAAATCTCCTCCTATTATAATTATATACCAGTAAATCTCTTAACATCAAAATTACTTGGAAGTATTTGTTAAAATTCAGGTTCACGAACATTATAGAGATCTTCTGAATCTTATGTGTTGTGTGGCGTCAAGATATACATCTTTAATAGAGACACAAGCTGCTTCAGTTGCACCCTAAGGTTTACAGATCATTGCAGGACAATATTGGGTCTGTGTTTTTATGACAGCATAGTATCACTCTCCATCATCTCCAGTTTAAAAAAATATTCGTAGACTATGACTCTGAAGAAACAATAGTGAAGGAAGAAGAGAGGATGGCAGGGGACACTTTTCATTCTGTGATGTGCAGTTCTTTAATGAAGTGTTCTGTAGATAGTTTAAGTGTATTGGAGAAATAGAGGGAAAACAAAATGAGCACTGTGTGGTTGAGCTTTCAGTTTTATATACTTTCTAGTCATGGAATATCTGAGAGACAGGCCAAGGAGCTAAGAGACTTCTAGATCATTGCAGTAGTGCTGTATTAAGGGAAATAATGGGACTTGGACCTATACCTATAAAATCATTCATCATATTTAGAGATGAGGGGAAATTAGATGAACAGAGAACAGAGTCAAACCAAACCAAACCAAACAAAGCAAAACTCAGCATCTCCTAGTCCATGCATTCATATAACAAGTATTCCCTGAGTTTTTGTTTGTTTGGGGTTTTTTTGGTTATTTTGTTTTGGTTTTTTTTTTGTTTTGTTTTGTTTTACTATACCAGGCACTGAAGATACTACAAGCAAAAATTCACACTTCCATGAATCTTACATTTTAGTGAAGAGAAACATAGGAAACATGAAATATGTAAACACAGAAAGTGATGTGTTATGATAAAAGAATAAAGCAGGAAAGGGTAGGCAGGAGCGTAGGGGGAGAGATATTATTTTAAATAGAGAAGTCATGGATGATATCAATGAGAAAGTGACATTGAGCATGGACCTGACATGGTGAGGGTACAAACCATGGGCATTTCTTAAGGAGGAACATATGCAATTGAGAAAAGAGCAAACTCAAAGTTTTGAAGTGGGAGCTTATTTAACTTGACTATAAAAGCAAGGAAGCCAACGTGGCTGATGTGAGAAAAAAAGGGGTTAAGAACATTCATTCAGTGAGGTGGGGGGTTGAGGAGCAGGGATTTGGAGTACATTTTTGACTATGGTAATATCTACATATGAGTCAGATGGCAAACTCTAAGAGGAATTTGAGTGGAAGGATGACATGATCTGGCTTATCCTTTAAAAAGGAGACTTTTGTTGCTATTTTGTTAATACTTGTAAATGGAAAAAGATGGAAGCAGGGGGATAGGAGGATTAGGAGGATATTAAAGTGATTCAAGAGAAAGATTGTAGTAGCCTAGACAAAGTCCTGATAGTTACAGAAACGAGATGAAGAGATTTGATTCAAGATACATTTAAAAAGTATTGCATCCCACTCCATCCCAATATGATTTAATGAAAAGGGCACCTCACTTCTGTGGTTTTCTTCCCCAGAACCTATTACTCCAGTCTAACCATGAAAAAACAAACCCAATCATAAACCCAAATTGAGGGACATTTTGTAAAATAACTGACTAGTTGACCTCAGAGTTTGTGGGAAAAAAACAAAGAAAGACTGAGAACATTTCACAGACCTGAGAAAATTAAGGAAAAGTGATGACTAAATGCAATGTGAGAGCTTGAATTGCATCCTGGGAGAAAAAAAATGGCATTAGTGCAAGATCTGGTATAATCCATTTAAAGTCTGTGGCTTAGTTAATAGTATTGTTCTAATGATGATTTTTTGTTTTGTTAAATGTACCATGATAATTCGGGAAAATAAGTGAAGGGGTATACAAGAACTCTCTCAACTATCTTTGCAACTTTTATGTAAATCTAAAATTATTCTAAGTTTTAAAAAGTATTTAAGTAATGCCAACAGGATTCATCAAAGAATTTGCTGTATGATATCGTATATAAAGAAACAAAAAAAAATAACATTAAGGATTACTCCAATAATTTTAGCCTGAGTAGTTGTAGAACACATCTCCTTTCACTTTACTAAAAGGATTTTTCTTTTCCAGATACTGTCGTAGATTTTTCAAAGCATAAAACTGGAGTCAGAGAAGAGAAGACAGGAACATAAAAGTTGGGAGAACAAAGGAAGAAATATGTAGGTAGATAGAGAGAGAAAGAGAAAAAGATATTTGGGGGATTAAAAATGAGAGACACAGAATCAGAGAAAGGACAGTTATGGATAATAGAAAAGGAAAGATTAATAAAAATTTTATTGAAATTTATGGATTATATCAGTTTTAATGTTTATCAGGAAAAAAGTATATGTTGGAATTTAATTTATTTATTTATTTTTGGCCTGGACTATATTTCTTCAAAAGGACTTCACTACTGAGATTGGACAATTTGGTTCCAATATCCATAAAGGTTACATCTGATTTTTGTTTGTTTGTTTTTTAATCTTTACATTTTCAAGGAAAATAAGAGAAAAACTATGGTGCACTGAATCTAATAGTACAGAATTAGATAACTGCAGAATCATCCTGAAAAACCAGAATAAGAGCATGCTTTTTACAGTTAATCGCTGCAGAAAAGAAATTTAGAAAACTAGCATCATAAATCTAAAAACAAATGGATAGGGAAATGTATGCAGAAAATTCAAATAAGGTGATGTGATAGCAGGTGATTGTTTAGCTATAGAGATTGCTCTTGTTTGATTACATAGAGTTTTGGCAGAAAAATATATTCTCTGGGTGATGTGTCAAAAAACATCAAGCCATGTAATAATCAAGGGATGAACATATCAAATAAAGAGAAAAACTAGTATAAACCCTTAGGGCTGTAGCTAGCTGGGTGTATGTAAGAAGGGAATAAAGGTCAACATGACTACAGCACTGAAGGCAATGTGCAGAAGAATATGTGACGGAGTCACATAGGAAAGGAGGTTCCACTCTGGTTGTTGACCCTTAAAAAAAGAAGGTTGAGTTTTTAAAGTGGGAGCAAGGAAGGAAGGAGACAACTAAAAAAAAGAATGGCAAGAGGCTAACATTTCATATATATATATGTATGCTTTGAAAGGAGGTAAGAGTAGGATTACTATTGTCAAAAATTGAATGTCATGTACTAGCAGAAACTATGTTCATCAGATGTTTAATGTGCTCCTTTCTATTTATGAGCTTCTTGTGTAATGAAGTTGGGGTGATGTAAGTGGTTTCAGACAAATTCCTCTGAGCAGAAGTGAAATTTGGCAATTTTTTTGGCTTGAAACTCATAAGACATGGTATGTCCCTTGATTGCTTTCATCCCTACTGTGATAACCTCTGAGGCCAGGTTTCCCATATGGTGCAGCCACCAAGCAGGTGGGCCACCTGAACACCGTCAGACTGTACCTAACTGACAAATAGGTAAATCTTTATTGTGTTAAGCCACAAAGGTTTAATGGTTTGTAGGTTGCAGTAGCTAACATTAATTATACTAATACATGCACCTATTAAAATTATGTTCAGAAAACTATTAAATTACTTGAGTCAGAGCTCATGAGATTGTGCTTAATGATAAAAGCAGATATGAAACCATCCATGTACCACACCCAAAACACATTATAATCAAAATAACTGGCAGGAATTATACCAAAATAGTAACCATGTTTATTGCTGGACAGATTATTTTAATTTATTTTTACACATTGCTCTGCATCCTCTGTTTCTCTATCTATATATATATTTACATATTTTTTGGCATTGGGATAATTGCATTTTTAAACAAGTCATATATTTTTAACAAGAGAAAAAATAAAATTAAGAGCAGTTTCTTAGGAAGTAGAAGTATATTCATCCCCTTTCTTACTTACTAGCAGCAAGGCCTTGAGTGAATCATTTAGTTTCTGGAGCCTCACTGCTCTCATTGTTCAATGGGAATGATTCCTTACCTAAGTAAAGGCAGGGGGCTCACGGAGAGCACCTTTTAAAAACCATGAAGACATATGCCTCTGTGGCTAGTCTACATGTACTTAAAAGTAAACTCTTCTTTATCTTCTAATTCTCCATGAAATTATAGGTGCTGTGCCACTAAATCCCATGTAATATCCCTATAGTTATTATTTCCCACATTATATATAAATCCAATAACCTTGACTCATCTTATAGAACTTATTTAAACTTTAGTTATTTTGTGTATCACTTTTCTGAACTCTATCGAAGTTCTTCATTTATATCTCAAGTTGAATATAGAACTCCAATAATGTTCTATTTAATGCTGGCTATGTTTCAAAATGATGGAGTTTTATTTATGTACTATTGGGAAAACAATTCTGAAAGTATAGCTGAATCACATGCATATCTATTTAATGCTTATATATTTATACATATGCATATTGCAGAACTATAAAACACATAAATCATTTAACCATACTTTTATGCTTGATTTTCAGTGTCATCATGTAGATACTTTTAAGGGACTTTTTGCTGATACTTGGCCTATTTGTCCTCAGAGCCGTTCTTTGCTCTTCTGTGTATGCTTGGGAAGTGGGTTAGAGGCCTTGAGTGTGTGTTTCCCATGTGTGTGTGTTTCCACATGGAATCAGTGAATGAGAGGCAGTAGCAGTGGCAGAAGTTGAAGAGCAGGATGGTAGGAGAAGTTGGGGTATTTTTTTTCCCTTCTTACCTTTGGAAGCACCAACAACAGAAGTGATATATCCTTTCTGCCTCCATCTTCCAGTGAACAGCCTGCTATAATTTCATCTTCAGTGTGATTCTGGTCCCCAAACTCTGCTTATCCCTTTTATTCTTCAGACTAGAAACATTAGTGATTTCTAGTTGTCACCTCCTAGTTGTTACCTGCTTGATTATCTCCTAGTCCTATATTTGGTTTCATAGCTTTTCAATCATTTGTATGGCCAAAGTTTTCAAATCATAAGATGGTATATGTTTTCCTGGTTGGACCCTAACTGGTACAAATGATGGTACCTAAAGTGGTCCCTGAAGGTAGACCTTCAAAATGAGATTCTGAACCTGGGTTTCTCACTTGTTTCTCAAGTTACAATGATGATATATTTTCAGATAAGGAACTCAATATAGTGGACACTGTGGTGTGCATCCCAGAGTCCCTTCAATGAAGGGCATTCCCAACTGCTAGGAATACTACTTGAAAATAGCTTTTAGTTCTCAGCTCCTTCATGAATTGTTTTGGAGTTACTATGTAAACCATTACACCATTTCCATGGGCAGCTGACACCCAGGGATGGATCAAAATGGGTAGATAAAGACTTTACCATCTTAGCCCACTTTGGAATGACTCTGCAGGGCCATTCTAGTTCCAGAGTTCCCCTTGTAGTTGATGAAGGTTGCATTAGGCTTGCTTCACAGTTCAAAATCTCTCTCTGTCCTTTCCTTTCACCCTTTCCACAGGTGTGTTAATTACAGTTACTCCATAATAAATATCCTGCAGACTAAACTCTGCTCAGAGTCTTTACCCAGGGAACTCAATCTAAATAAGATTACTTAAATTATTAGATTGCTTTATATGAAAGCAGCAATTTGTTATATCAAGTAGAGAATGTAATAATCATATGGTATTATCAAAATGATGATGATACAGATACTGTGGAATGGGATGGTTGCCTCTGGATGAGCTAGAAATCTACAAATAAAAGTATGATAACCTCAAGATTTTGGAATATTGACTCAAGGAATGGATAGAGATCAAGAGAGCTTCTATGGGAACCATTTAAACAAAAATCTGTTATATCTGGTATCACAGGGCAACATGGCAATGAATTGGAGCCCAAATATAATTGTAGGTTGCAGAATTATAAAGGAACCTAAATTCCCACCCTCATACGTATTTTATATTAACCTTAGGAATGAATGTGGATTTGAGATTTCAGATGAAATTATTTGAATAGACTCAGAGAGGAACTGCTTTGGACTGAATATTTGTGTCCCCCTAAACTTCATATGTGATGGTATTTGGAAGTAGGGCCTTTGGGAGGTAACTGTGTCATGGGGGTGAATCCTCCATGATGAGATTAGTGTTCTTTTAAGAAGAGAAAAAGAGCTAGCCCTTTTTTTTTTCTCTCTTCCACATGTGGATATAAGGAGATGAGGGCTATATGTAAATAAGGAAACGGGCCTTTGCCAAGAATCCAACTGTGCCTGGTAACCTGACCTTGGACTTCTAGCCGCTAGAATTGTGAGAAATAAATCTCTGGGTTTTTTTAAAGCCACTCAGTCTATGGTATTCTCTTATAGAACCCCGAACTGACTCAAACAGAAACATTAAACACCCTAATATCCCAGGTCCTTCCTAGTGGAAGCAGGTTCCTCTCCACTGTCTACAAAAAAATATCTTTCCACCAATTAACTACTCAGTAATGACTTTATCTTACGATTGCTGTCTTACAAAAGGATACTTACTCTTTTGCAGTGTCCTTAACTCCTCATTTACCTCCACGTCTGTAACTAGAGTTGGATCCCAGCATGTTCCAGGGCAAGACCTGTTATGTCTTCTCCAAGAAGAGAAAACATATTAAAACAAACAAACAAACAAAAACCTGAAAGATAATTTAAATCATTAGGAATCAGGGAAATATGCATGAGAATATATACTAAGAGCTTTAGACTAAGATGGAAGGAATACAGTATTTGATTGAGCATAATTTATGTATATGAGTGCACTTCCCCAAGTCTCCAGACTTAAGATTCTAGCTCATGGAGCTGGAAGTGGCTTTAACACTTTATTTTCTGTTTTATTTTTTTTTAATGAAAATTTGTTTTGATAATGGCTTACTTTCAATAAAGTTGAGATGTTTGATTTTTTCCTTACACAATATGAAGGAAGAAATTCAATGAGAGGGAATGTATTTCCATTAGAACACTCCCCACACTAAGACACTGAGAAATGCATTCACTAGTGAATGCATGCTAGTACTCAACACATGCTTGAGTAGGATAGAGTTGATGTAGGAAATATGGCTATTAAAATGGCATCCTGATTTTAAAGAAAAATTATGGAAGTCTGAAACAATGGAAGTCAGTTACAGCATTTAACATTTAGAGATGAAGAAGTTGCAATTACCACATAGGCAACAAGTATTTATGGAGGTGCCTAGTTGGTAATGGGCTTACTAGCTATGAAACAGATACTAAAGTGTAACTTGATCTATGTAACTGGGACAATTTAGTTCTGGTGACCAGAAACCTAACTTGAGTTTTTGCAACAATTCACAGACATGAATTGTTCCTAATCATAAACTGGTCCCTACAGCCCCATAATTGAAGGGGAGGCTGAGGAAGAGGAAGAATGCTTCATTCTTTGAAGAAGAACCCCTAAATAATTCCTTGAGTATATATAGAATTTTTCTGTCAAGTCTTGCCCGAGGGACTTTGAGCTACCTGTAGCCCTGGTGGGTATGATTTGGCACAGAAAAATATCCAAACTTTACAGAGATTAAGAAACACTTACCTGGATTGATTCTAGCCCGTAGGAACACAAAAAGAAAAGTCACCATGTTCCACTGATTATAATGGAGACTCATTTAGATCAGTTGGTAAATGGACTTTTGGTGTGAATTTGTTTATAGTGTATCCAGTCTGTACATGGTCCTATCTATTGGCTATTCCCCCAGTTCCTTAATCCATAGCTGGAATGGTCATATCAGTGTTTCACCCAGGGTTCAACTAGGAAAACAGACAAACAAACAAAGAGCTTGTTATTTAAAGCAGAGGTGTTTTTTCTTCCATAGCCAAGGAGTCAAACTGAAATGAACTCTCTCATTTTTATTTCTCATTCATGAAATTAGGCTTTACTGGTTTAAAGTTCTTAGTTCTCAAGGCCAAAATATTCCCTCCAGAGGATTAAAAAAAAAAGGGGACCCATAAAACTGAAAAATGAATGAGTACCGCTATATTGGGCTCCTTATGCTCCTGAACCAATAGGCAGAGGAAAAAATAGAAGTAATTCTTCTGACTCTAGAGATCAATTTCCATAATTTCGTCAGGTGGAAAATTAGGTTTCTGTTAAACATTAGGGTCGGGGGAACTATATATAAATCCTTTATGTCCCTTTATACTTCAATGTTCAATAATAAAGGACAACAGAAGACTATAGGAACCCAATAATGGCAGAGAAAAATAAAGGAATCAGACACTTTAGGCCTGAAGTGTTGGGTTATCCTACACCTAAAGAACCCTGACCAAATCAGGAGGTAACACATTGAAACCTGATGGGCATGAGTTCTTATTCTCAGGGAATCCAGGATCTGAGATGAGTACAAGGACAAATAGAACTTTGTGTATCAACTTTTTCTGAGGAAAGACTAAAATTATTTTTATGAAGGCAGACACATGAATGTATTAAACAAAGTTTACATATGAGTAGAAGAGGAAAATAAATGCCTAGTTTTGTTAACAATTTGAAGCCTTTAATTATCTCTGTTTTAAGTGATGAGACAGTTTCTGTTTTCCTGTTTGGACCCTGCCCGATGCAACACCCCATATAATAAAAGCACCCAAGGTATTGAATACTTTGTGAACTTTTTATCTCAAAGTTGCTTTTCTAATTTAAGATACAAACTGTATTCTAGGCAGTGAGATATCTGTTTCCTCAAGGAGAACATATTTGAGACATATTGAATGTCAGAGGAGAAAATATACTCGTAGAGAACTTATCATGCTCTAGAAAGGCCCACAGAAGGAACAAATAATGCCAACTTCACTTTCTTTGTTTTCACGTCAATAAAGACATTGATTATAATGTCACACTAGAACTGTGTTCTCTCCCATATTTTAAATTTTAATCACGTTGGGATTAATTGATAGTTTCGAGTGATATTGATCCAAGACTTCCATTGTGAAGACTCTTGGAAGTGCAAGGATTTGAGTGGACAACTTTCTTTGTGTCTCCCCAAGAGCAAATGCTCCGTATAATATAAATTCTTTCATTAATTTTTTAAAGGGGTGAGAACTTTTAGAGTTGATAATACTGGTTAATTATAATACATATAGCACAAATATTTGTTATTTTTAATGTGTTTTCCATGTTATATGAGCATATGGAACACAGATTTTCAAAGGCACAGACACATACAAAGAAACTTAATCAGTTTCACTTAGAAGCTTTAGCAAAGTATTGATTCCTCCTATTCTTCTCATTAGTTTCATGCTTAAAAGCATTCCAAATCCCCATTCACTCATGCTTTCCCAGACCATCTTCTTGTAAGGCTCTGTTTGTTTTTTCCCCTAACTTCCACCACATCTGAAAAAAGAAGGGGCACCCTCATCTGCTGAAATTTAGAGAAAGAAGGGACTTGAAGTTTAGATAAGATTTTATGGAAGAGAATAAAGACAGTAAAAATAGTGTCAATTTTATTGAAAAAGATAGAAATTAATGTTGTTCACTAAAAGTGAGACAGATTAAACAGTTAGGAAACATGAGGGAATAGTGAAGATTAGGAAGAGTCAAGGCTAGAAAAGGCACATAAAGTATAAGCAAAAGGATGGGTGGCCCTGAGGTCATCAGCTAAAGCTGGAGACAATTTTAGTGTCACAAATGTGTAGTGTTGATGGATTTTTTTTTCCTAGTACATTTTAGCTGATTGGGTAAAGTAATAGAGAAAAGAAGATTTCTAAAGTAATATTTTGCTATTTGAACGAAGGAAAAAGACAAGATTTCAAGAGAATCAAATTTGTTAATAAAATCTTAGATGAACAATCATAGGGTACAATAACCTATATTGATGACACCCTTTTCTTTTAATATTTAGCTATGTTACCTTTTGAACTCTATAAACCTTATTAAATGATTAAACACACATCCAGTTGTCTCCTTGATATCTGAAGACTTAATAGACCAATATTGAAATCTTTATCAACTTCTAAAACAAACAAAACCTCTTAGTTGAATCTCATCAACATTATTATGACAATGCAAGCTCCAATTTTGCTTTTTATTATTACTATTTATATTAAATTCACCATTAATTGCTATCAATATTTTCTATTTTGTTATATTTTTTTTTGTTATTTGCTGCAAAAACTCTTCCTTTTGTAGTAAAAGAGGACACATTTTAGAGTCAGGGAAGTCTTGGTTCCAGTGATCTTTCTTTGTCTATGAGATGTGGGTGATGTATTCTTTGTAGATTTATTTTGAAGATTAAATGAAATTTTGCACATCCATGAACACCCATATACATATATATGTATACATTTGTGTGTATATATTTATTCATAGCTTTAGCGTTTTTCTTCTTGTCACTATTGTTCTGTTATCCACATCTCCACGGTTGTTGTCCTTGTTCAGGAACAAAGAACTAATTACTGACTGTCCATCTGCTCTGTTGGGGGAGGTAATCTGCTGTGGACCCTGAGAATCCCTTTATGTTCTTCTGATTGTGCCAGGAATGCAAGGCCCTGACCACTCTTCACCCAGGCCATCTTTAAGGATTGTGTTTGAGAGATGAAGTGCCTTGCTTCCATTTACTAGAAACATGGTAAATCTCTCCAGCTCAATATTTCTCTTCTGTAATGCAACTCAGTGTGTGCAGGCATTCATAATATGCACTTTGTGTCTCACCTGTGGGGTATGAGGGAGGGGAGCAGAGGGTGTGATTAACAATTGCAAATGGTTGGAAGTTCTGCATATTGATTTTGTCATGAATAGTGAAGTTATTTGCCTCTGATCCAGATCTCTCATCTTCTGCTTTGAGCCACGAGACAGTAACAAACTAAATAAGTAGTTTATTTTATGCTGTAAATAAGGTGAAATCCTAGAGTCTGCATGCTTTTTTATCACTTCCTTTGTTGTATCCCTCTTATCTATAGTTCACACTACTGGCAGGGAGGTATTTCCAAAACAAATTGTACCTTATACTCCCTTACTCAAAATCCTTCCTTTATTCTGCAGTGCTTACAGGATCTGCTTCTGTAGCTTGTTTTTTATATGGTTAACTTGCATCTCACTAGGAAGCAAAAATTATGTATTCATGTCTCTCTACATACCTTATGTCAGGTATTAGTTTATGGTGTCACATAATACACATTCTTAATGGTAAATAACCTGAGTTGTTAATTTAATAAGTACAATTAATGAATATATTGGTATTAAAATAAAGAAGAGGAAGATAAGTACAAAATAGTATATTGTCCAGTTAATGGAAAAACAATCAAAGTAAAATCAACTTAATACTCTTATTTCTTACCTATAACGATATTGTGTTAAATTTAAACATTATATTGTATATAGTGTATGTCCCAATAACTCTTATTTTTATCTAGTGTTTTACCAATTTGACAAATAATTATACAAAGGATTATTCTGAGTACTATTTCCAAATGATTTTCTTACAAAGAATATTCTTAAGTAACATCTAGTGCTGTTTATAGCTGTCATTTGATCGTACTGTCCTGCAATTGCATTTAATTCAACTAATTTAATTTTATCCAGATATAATTTAAACATGATACATAAAAATATTTTCTTCAAAAAATCAAATGTGCTATCTTTTTTCATTTAGTTACTACTGTTAGCATATGATTAAGTGGGATTTATAGGTTATTTCCTTAACAAATTATCTCTTGTTACAATAACAATATGGAATGCCAATATAGTTTATTTTGTTTTGATTATCAAACATCAGCTTTATAATACAGCAAATGTAATAAACATCCTTTTATTAGACTTTTCTGCTTTACAAAATATCTTCTACTTTGCAAGTATTTTCTCATTTGATAGAATACTTAGAACTGCTTAAATGGAAAAATATATAGATAGGTTCCAATTATTTGCCAGTTAGGATTCTTTTAGATGTAGGTAAAAGACTCACAGATTTCCTTAGGCACAATTTTGTATTTATTGAAAGATCATGAGATTTTACATTAAATACATGACAGTATTAGCTTTGGCAAGGGGAAGGAACAAAAAAGAAGGAACCTCTGGGGAAGGGGACGTGATGAGTTAAACAATAACCTCAGCAACAGCAGTAGTTGATCTTTTCTTTTCAGCACAGCCACAGCACTAAATCAACTTCAGCAATTCCCAGTCTCTGGGTTTCTTTGTGCAAATTCCAAGTTCTAAGATGGAGAATTTGTGTGTCAGATTTGGAGTCTGATTTTCTTACATGGATCAATCAGCAGTAACTAGGAGCCAGCATAGAAAGTTTCTTCTTAGGTGACGAAAACTTCCAGACCCAAAGAGCCCAGAATGAAAGGGGCAAGAGGCAATACATTTTAGTGCATCATTAGGTGATAAGAAGTACTCACTTTACAATTTGATCCCCCAACAGTTATGTGGCTCATGAGAAAGAAAGCTCTATATGTAGGTACCTGGCTAGAAATATATATTTCATTTTTCAAATAATTAGTCTTTAAATATATTATCTCTCTACTAGCACCATATAGAAAGTATTAATAATTCATTCTACCATTGTAGCTGTGTTGAGATTGAACCAGTGACTGTCATGAATATCAATCCATTGATTCCCTTCTTTGGCTGGTAACAACTTCTTTAGCTGGAATTAATATAGAGTGAAACGAATTGATCAGATGGTGATTCTGGAAGAATTATGGAGATCAAAGAAAGAAAATATAAATCTTTATTAAGTGATTATTATAGAAGAATAAATTGCTAGCCAAAACATGATGTAATGGCACTAATTTGTCCCCAGAGAGCAGGTTTCCTTTCTACACGGTGCCACAGCTAGGCATGGGGTTGGTTGCTACTATAAGGGAATTGAAAACTCAACATGGAGGACTCGGTTAGGGGATGTCTGTGTTGCCCAGACTATGCCTGGGCTGCAGTCTTACACCATGCCTGCTTTATACATGAACACAGTAGACAACACACTCACACTGTGAGTGACAGAAGGTGGAGGACTGACATCCACAGAGTGGTCATCCTGCCTAACTGATTATACAGAACATCTTTTTTCAGTAAAGAACTTCTGATGAGCATTTATATGGATTTGGATATTTTCATGTGTTGGGGTTTATAATGAAACGTGCAACATTAGCCACCTGCTGATATACTTAATACCAATCCTTAATTTTGTTTATCCTTTGCATCTAGCCAGCCCATTAGCCACTGACAAAGAACAAATAATGATTAGGTATTAGATAGATTACTGGATGTCATCCATCACAGCCACTCTTCTTTGATTAAGACTATAATGCAGAGACAGTTATAAATCAGTTTTGATATGTACATTTTTCCAACTTTAATGGAATATAATTAGCATATAACATTGTTTAATCAAATAAAAAGAGGATGCACCCTAGAATAACAAAGGTGAAAAGAAAATTCTCTGTATGTCACTTTTGAATGATGAACAATTATTAGTGTCTTACTGTGTCTTTTTTGTTTGCTTCCCCCAGTAATGTCCTCTGCTTTTCTCTGCCTTATTCTACTATGCTGGAGGTGACAGCTATGGGCTCCATCTCCTGGATTATCTAACATGTTAATTTCTTGTTGGGTGATGGCCAATGGAAGACATTAGTGGGAAATCAGAGGGCAGTGAAAAAGCTCAGGACATCTTTATAAAGTGAGGAATGAAACTGACTGGATTGTTGCCTACTTTAATAATCTTAAATCGATACTTTTTTCTTTCTAATAATGAATTTAAGCTTATGTACTTTCTGCTTTATTGGTAACACAGTCATTAGAAGAATCTAAATAATTTCTAGTTTTATGATAATTACTTCTTTGCCATATTATTTATTGACCATTTTTTCTTAATTTCCAATCACAGGGGGTTTTCTAGTTTTTATTATTGATGTTGCTATTGATATGTAACTTAGTTGCATATTGGTCAGAAATGTGGTCTATATGACACAAAGTTTAAGAAATGTAATTGGAATCTTAATTATACATTTTGGACAAATGGATCCCACTATCCTATCCTGATAGAGAACATTTCCATCTCTCCAGAAAATCCCCCACCCCCAGAGGCAGGCACTGTTCTAAATTTTTGTACCTTAGATTGTCCCTTTTAGAACTTTGTATAAATGGAATCATACAGTAAGTATTTTTTGTATCCAGCTTTTTTTCACTCCATAATGCTTTTGACATTCAGCCATGTTGTTGCATGTGTCAGTATTTTGTTCCTTTTTATTGCTGAGTGATCTTCCACAGTGTGGATAGACCACAGTTTGTTAATGGACCATCTATTTTGATTAAAGCTACTATGAACATTTTCATACAAAAAAATGTAATTGGATAACTTATATTGTCTAGTACGATGTGAATTTTCATAGATATTCTGTTTGCTCTTGAAAAATATGTTCTCCAATTCTTGAATATTATATTCCAATATCATCCAAAAATTTTCCCAATAAATTTGCATTGTGAATTGTTCGATTCAAATTTTCTATGTTTGTAATGTCATTTTTATTTATTTCACCCATTACTTTTGAGAATTTAACTCAAATATTCCAGCATGTTCTTGGATCACCTAATTCCTACTAAAATTGGATAAGTCCTTTTTTTATGTAATCCATGTATTATGAAGTTATTTGGTGTTAAAAATTTGGAATTATTATACCTTGCAAGTGAGTTGAACATTTTCTCATTTTCTGGAGACTCTTTGGTACGTATTTTATTCTAAAGTTTGCTTCTGACTGATTACTATATTTCACCAGCTTATTTTTTTCAATTCTTGAACTTTCAACCTTCCTATATTCTTATGTTTTAAAATTTTTCTTGTAAATAACACATATTTAAATTGTCTTTGTTTAGTTTTCTAAGCCAGTTTTGTAAGTTTAATCCATTTCAATTGTTTAATGATATTGACCTACATCTTACTATTCTTTTACCATGTGCTTGCTATTTCTCTTTCCTTTTTTTTTTTTTTAATTTGTTTTTTATTTTCCCCTGCCATTTCTTGACTTCCTTTGGAAGGATCAAGTTTATTTTCACTTTAAAAATTTTTTTTCAAATATATATTATTAGAAGTTTTATATCTATGATCAGTCTTGTCTGATTATTAAACAATTTTAAATTGTAGACTTAAGAAAGACTAATCTGTCTTGTAATCAATAACTCTATGTACTTTTGAACTGATTAGCTACCTTCCACACTATAAGCTACTTTGAGTTACGATTATCTCTTATTTTTCCTATATATTACACATTTTTTGTTACTTTGTTTTATATAATCAACAATTGTTTTGATATATCCAGTATTTATGAAAGATTTTAGCAGTATTTTGGATCACCATTTCTTCATATATTTTACAACTTCTACTAGGGTCCATGTTCTTCTGCAGACTAAGCATTCTTTATCATTTCCTTTAGGTAAGATTTCCTAATTAAAAGTTGTCAGGGTTTTTGTAAATAGTGTTGCAATGAATACTGGGGTGCATGTATCTTTTCGAACTATGGTTTTCTCCAGATATGTGCTCAGGAGTAGGATTACAGGATCATATGGTAGCTCTATTTTTAGTATTTTAAGGAACCTCCATACTATTCTCCATAGTGGCTGTACCAATTTACATTCCCACCGACAGTCTAGGAGGGTTCCTTTTTCTCCACACCCTCTCTAGCATTTATTATTTGTAGACTTTTGCTGACTGATGGCCTTTCTGACTGGTGTGAGGTGATACCTCATTGTAGTTTTGATTTGCATTTCTCTAATAATTAGCAGTGTTGAGCATCTTTTCACGTGCCTTTTGGCCATCTGTATGTTTTCTATGGAGAAATGTCTATTTAGGTCTTCCATCCATTTTTGGAATGGGTCGTTTGGGTTTTTTTTTGATATTGAGCTACATGTGCTGTTTGTATATTTTGGAGATTAATCCTTTGTTGATTTGTTTGCTTGCAAATATTTTCTCCCATTCTGAGGGGGAAAAAAGGCTAAAAAAGAAAACCTACAATATTTGTTAGAAATAAATTAAAATAAATTTACCATAAATAGCTTTTTAAAAGTAGAGATTATCTAATTGGATATCCAAAATACACTGTACTTTGCTTGTAAAACTTACATATAAACACAACTTCATAAGTAGATAGTTTCATGATATATAATAGACACCAAAGGAGTCCCAGCATCATCAACCTGTGGCCTAATTCTTAACATGTACAAACCTTGATTTTTCTCGACTATAAATTAGTGATAATGGTACTCACCTTGAAGACTACTTGTAAGGATCAATTATGATATACTTAAAGCATAGTGCCTAGTACATAATAGGAGATTCAATAAATAATTGTAGAAATAATATTTTGTTTATTAGAAAATGTTAACACAATGCAGAATTAATTTACTAATTCAAAAACCTCAGCTTATTTTCTGTTTATGTGGCTTAACAAAGGCCTACTTTAATTTGGTTGGATATTTAAAATATCTAATTTTGTTCAGAACAAAACAAATGATTAACTTAGATAGAAATGTTAAACCTCAGTGTTGGGCAGTTTACCACATAGAAAAATATTTATGGCCTTGCTAAAAAATTCCTGCTATTTATGTATTCAGTAGTCTTTGGTCACAGAATAGCCCATGTTTGGGACTTAGCAATGCTCTGTCAGAGAAGGAATTAATGGAAGTGAAAGTATTAACAAGATTAATGGCTTGTTCACTTAAATGTGTTGGATTGCACAATTTAAGGAATAAAGTTTTTATTTTTAGTGTTTACAATAAATGTATTTTCTTCCTGTTAAAAAAACCCTGTTTACGTACTCTACATTCTTTCTCCATACTAAATGGTTCCTCTGGTTATCCTGAGATTTTATTTTTTCTTCTCATGGATATTCAGCTTAACCATTGATATTTTCTCTTAAAATTTTTTGAGGTTAATGTAGAGGGGTGTGGTGTGATGGAGCTTCAAAAAGAAGTTTCCTAAGAAAATATATCATAAACAATTTTAATTGCTTTTTTCTACTACAGGGACTGCATAAATGTTATTTATGGCTATGTTAAAAAAGAGAAAAAGGAAGAGAACATATAACTGAGTAGCATTGGCTCCCTAATCTGACTTTTTACTTTCTATTTTTTTTGTTTTTGTTTCAAATATATTTTCTATTTCCTACATAAAGAACGGAATTACATTAAAAATTAAACATAAATGAATGAGTGAATGGGTATTTAAAATGTTTTAATGGTGATATGTCTTATTTGTAAATGTGTGGTATAATTATAGAGTTTTTAAATTAGTATAATTTGGAGCAGTAGAATGCCTTAACTGTCATCAGCATTGGAATTTTCTGCTTATTTCTCACAGGTCCAAAATGTATATATAACTAAGTTAAAGTATACATATGTCACTGGCTTCAGTATAACTCACATATAGCTGGGGTAGAGTATAATTCACGTTACAGTCACTGATGTATGTGCAGAAGATAACATTGTTTTATTTCTCTAAACTTATTGTATACCCTTTTTCTACCTGTGAAATTCTGTACTATAAGCAAAATAGAACAAAAATAATTTTATCAGATAAATATTGGTCTAATCTCATACATTATAAAATATCTTTTCAGATTATTTTCCTCTCCCTCTTCTCTAAGATGGCTTGTGTTTGTGCATGTTCTCTTGGCATTGAAGGAAAAGACAGGCAATTGGAAAAGGGGAAATGCATGGTGAGGTGTAGACCCTTATCCCAAGGGTCTCATTCCCTAACTACCTGCCTGACTGAGATTTCACCTTGCTTTTCTTGTCTGAATACACCCTGTGTCACAACCTTCTTTGTGAGATGGCATATTGTCACTACCACCCTCCTTTCCTGGAACCATAATGGTGGACTGGGTGTGAGGAGAGGGAAACTAGCTAACTTAGAAAGAGCCATACTAAGAGATACTTCAGAAGCACCAAACCAGCTATACCTATATATATATACATAGATGTGTTCAGGGGAGAGAAAATATTCTATGAACCAAAACTGTGCCTAATTCTGTGTTATTATAACAGAGGGAGCATGTTTAAAATCAGTGTGGAAATCAACTTCTATTCATTTAAACGTGCAGAAAACAATTTGAGAGTAAGAAAGGAATAGAGAAGTTTAAAAATCTCTGCCACTTCTTTATTGCAGTTACATAGGTAGGTGACCTACTGGTTAGCAGAGCATATCCAAAAGAGGCAGTTCACAAAGATTGGAACTCAGGAAGGTTTGGGGAGCTAAACCTCTCAGCAAAATAATATTAAGAAATTTGTATTTCTGACAAAAACCAGTGAGGTAGAGACTTCAAAAATCAAAAGTCAGAGATTATTTAGAGGAAGCCATGGTACCAAACAAGATAGCAATGTCAAATCTACGTCATCCTAAACATTCTGCAAAGATTATGGCAGGCAGGCATTCTGTAAGACTTTTGGATGAGACCCTAACATAGCTGCAGTGGGTATAAGGAGAGCTGCAAATTGGAAGGTTAGAAGATTCATTGAAGAACATGATTCCTTGCCTATGTTGACTAAAAAAAAAAAATGTAAGCCATTCCCAAGTTTTTTAATCCTTAAGGAAAAGGGTAAAAACACAAAATATCCTCTATAGAGAGCATAAGCTTTGAATCACAAGGAGTGAAAACCATGAGAGACATCTGGGGAAAATGCTTGTTAAAACATGTGTCCTCATTTTGGTAACAAGTAACATATCGTTGTTGTGACTGAATTTCACATTTGGGAAGAAGTAACTGGATATAAAGCTATTGTCATTTCTCCATGTCAAATAAGAGGAAAAGGAAAGGGGGATACTGGTATACAGGGTGATAATACATGTGTTTTGAATCAATGAAAATTTCATAGAAGATTAGTCTGTCCCTTTTTAAACATCCAATTATATTAAATTAAGGAAAAATAGCAAAGTTTATAGGGCACAATATTTATATGCTTATATTTAAATGGAATTTTAAGCACTGTAATTATAGAGCAGTATTATAATGACACTGTCTCAAATTTAGCTTAGTGGGATAGGCTCAGTTATGTAAGAGCACTGGTGCTGTGCTATTGATAATTAACAAGTTTTAGAAAAAAATAAATTGTAAGGAAATTTTAAAAAAATCTTTTATGTAAGGCTGAAATGTAATGATTTAAATGAAAATTCTTAAGTCATAATACTTATTTCTAGTTAGATTGAGCACAGTTTTTGGAAAAAGAAGAATGAATCAGCTTGGTAAATCTCTTAAAAACCACATCACTTTTAATCACTGAAAAAATGATAGGAATAAGTAACTTATAACAAGTTAAACTTGCATCTTATTCCCGAGACTTAATGTTAGAAGTTTTGAGTATTATTAAGACAGATGTATGTAGTCCTGCAAAATCTGCATGATGAAAACATGTCTGAATGAAGAAAATATTTGTCCTGATATGCTGGAAAACCTTGCCTTTTTAATATACCATGAGGCTGATGTTAGGGCTGAAGTTTTGTTGTACTCATCTAAAGCTTCCGATCTCCAAGCTAATGAAGAGATCCCAACAGTTTTTCTGCAATGTCAGTAGAGAGCTTTAATGACTAGAGATTAATCAGTTTCCAAGGCAGCAATCTGTGGGGACATCTACCCCATTAAGGCAAGAAAAAGAAGTGCAAATATTTATGTCACCAAACAGGAACAAAAAAACAGGCAAAGAGCACTTTTGCTCCTTAAAGAAATTGCAAGGGAAAAGGTCTTGGATTTAGTGGTGCATTCACTTAATTAAAATAGCCAGGATTTTCATTTTCTTCTCAATGTAAATCACTATTGAGAAAAGCATCTGCCACCTCTGACATTTTCTGGGCAATAAATTTAAATGAATTAATCATTCTGCCTATTCAGAAATTCTGAAGAGTGATAGGCACTTGCCAGTGGGCTGTAGAATCCCTGGCTCATTGATTTTTAGATGCCAGAGGATATTGAAGAAGCTGTGAAATGATTTAAATAGAAATAAAAGAAATAAATCATTCTAGATTAGGTTTACCTACTCAACTTTTTACCCTTTAATCAAACGTGGGTTATAATATTAATGTACATAATAGTATAATAACACTTGTGTAATCTAAATTTATGCTTAATCAAGGTTTGTAAACACACCATGATTTTGAACTAAACCCGAATCGGAGTTTAATTTTCAATAGAAACCTTTTAGAATTCTGATATATCATTGATCAAGGCACGTCCCTTAAAACTAGAATGTCTATGTAGTTTATCATTTAAACAAGGCCAGTTTTAAGGTTGAAAGAAGGCACAAATAATAATTATGGGAAGCTACAGGTATAAAACAGAAACCATGAATCAATGAAGATGAGGAAAGTAGTGAAGAGAACAGTGGTTAGTAGGTTTTTAATCTGACCACTCAGTAGATATTTACTGATGAATATTTGATGGAGTAAAAAAGTCTATATAAATTTATAAAGTTGGAAGTAGGGTGGTTAGTGTATTAATCAAGTCAGGTATCTTCAATACTACTCAAAGATCGTTGTAACCTTGTGGTCTTTATAACTATTTAAATACATAGTATCCTAACTTGACAGTTTATTTAATGAGGACAGTAATTCTTGCCACCTGCCTTACAGGGATGTGAGAATTAATAAGATAAAATTCCTAAAGTCATTTTGAGCCCTTCATGGGAAAGTCACTATATGACACTCCTAGAGAGGGGATTCACTAGAGCATGAATTACAGTTTTGCCACAGGAAAAACATTTTCAGTAAGAGTGAGAATAAAAGAATATGCTTCAAAAGATTTGTTTCTCCTATATTATTAGCTGATGATGTGATATGTATTAATTTGAAGGTCCCTAATTCTTAGATATTCTTGAGAAATTAGTATATTTCCCTTTTGGGAATATATCTTTTTGTCCTTTTAGGATTTATTTATGGATCATCTCTTCTTTAAACCTTTCCTACAACAGCACACACTATCAACTCCCTTCTTTAAATGCCCTCATTAGAACCTCCCAGTAATAATTGTCTCTGGCAGAGAACTATGATGCTCTCACCTCTCAAATAACTAGCAAGACGGGCAGATTTAATTATCATCATTAAACACAGGAGGTCAAGATTGGCTCTCAAAGGAGAGAGATGAGGCGATTGAGGATGATGAGATGGAAAGCTGTCTCAAGTTCAAGGATTAACTTGTGGCTTTCTCTATGTTATTCCCTTCTTACCTCTATACTAATTCCAGTGAACCTCCCTTTAGCTAATTTTTTGCATGGTCACTGGATGAAAAACGACATTATGAAAATGACATTTATTTTGCAGTTAAACATCTAAGATTTTCTCTCTTGTGTACTATATACCATTACTAGTTGTATGAGCTTAGGGAAATAATTTACCATTTCTAGCCTCAAATATTGGTGAGAAATTGTAACGAGATCCAGCACTTAAGGAACTTAGCACATAGCTGTATTTTAATGGCTTTCTGTTTTTCCTTTGCCTGCCTCCTCTGCTGTGAAAGCCATCTGTTTCTGCCTGCTCTGTTTGTTCTGATTATGGATATGTGAGTACATTTTAGATACTCTGTACTGCTCTGATCTCTAATATTATTATTTATGTACTCAGATTTTTATGAGGCACTTGGATTTTGATGAATCACTGTTCACACCCTCTGGTTCTTATGGTTATGCTCCTTATGCCCTAGAAACAGGTTCAAGTACGTGCACTCCCCAAATCCAGTACGTATATCTTGAATATAGCATTTACTGACTTTTATTATTAGTTATTTTTGTTCAGTTTGCCTCCTCAATGGGATTGTAAAATTCTTACAAGAATTAAGCATCATAGCACCTAGTGGACACTAATAAATATTTAGTAAATGATTGGTATGTGGATACTTATCTGCTGAATGCTGCACAACACAGTCAGTTTGAGCAACGAAGAAACTTCAATTTGTTTGGCAATAAGTAAGCTAAAATTCAGTGAAAAAGATCCCAATGTTTTAATAATATTTATTGAAAATTCATTAATTCAATAATCTCTAATTTATAAGTAAAGTTTAAATTAAAGAGTAAATTCTTCAATTTGTTAAATAATATCACACTGCTTTAAATTTTGTGAAATGTCAAACCAGCGTAGATACATTTATTATGCAGAGCCCTGTATTATTTTACATTTTTATAAGTATATCCTATGTCACTAACAATATTGTGAGTCACAGTTTTATTTTTAAAATGCCTTATATATTATCTGTATTCAGTGCACACTTGATAAAGTCTAGTTCTTATACCCACAGGAGGGGGAAACCAACAATAACTCACAGATGGTTTGCCTAGGGTAGGAAATTAGAAAAAAATGCATTTAGAAAATATAATTCAAACTAGTTAAGGTAGTAATTATTCAAACTATTTAAGGTATAACTCTATCAGTTACAGCCTAGAGCACAATATAAGACTCATTGTATATTGCAATTTTCTGCATCTGAAATCTAACATCAATGGACACCATAAGGAAGAGTATATCCAAACCCTAAATGCGCCAAAGCTCAGCACAAGATGTATACCTCTAGTTGCATCAACATCTCCTTTCTCTGAATGACACTTTTGACAGTACTGTACTACTAAAATAATATATTTCTAGCTCCAGGAAAAACAAATTTTTCTCTATATTACTTTAAAATGAAGAGCAGCAAAATTCTCTGGAAGAAGTTTGAAAGGGAGTTATATGGATGTCAAAGAAATTGTGAATTAAGACAGTAATTAGGTGAAAATTAAGTGAAAGACCTTGACCTAAATTATATACAGCCATACAAAAATTATTAAAGATATATATAGGAAGAAATTTTTAAAATATATTTTGATTTCCAAGAGGTTAAAAATCTATGACTTTATTATCTTTTTCCTCACAAAGTATCTGCCACATTTTTGTACATGCTATCGTGGTCAATTACTTTTTATATATTGAATAACTACTTAAGTTACAACTTGTAAACTAATTTGTGGAGGGGTAACAAGTAAACTTGCAGGAGAATATATAAAGAAAAATGAAAGTGAAAGTTAAATATAAAAATCATGTTCGTTATGGAGAGGAGGACTTTGAAATATTTTCTGATTTTGAATAATTATGAGAATGGAAATTTTGAATAATTATGAGAATGGGAATTTGAACATTTGATCTATTGAGGAATTATTGTATTTTTTCAGGTGTGATAATACTATTTGCATTTAAGCTAAATAAAGGGAGTACTTCTTTTTAAATGCATGCTAAAATTTGATGGATGAATGGATAAACTGTCTCAGAATAATATGGACGGAGAATGTGTGGTACTATAAGTGGTACAGAATTAACTTTACTTTTATGCAGAATAAGGGTTTATTATAGTCTGACTACTCTTCTGTATGTTTGAAATTCTCTGTAATATGAAATATTCAAAAATATATAAAAATAAAGGAAAACGGATAAATATGATGTAACTTTATAAAATTTTTTAATATTAATTATTTTTATTGTTTTTAACTTTTAAAAATTTATACTAGTGTTTTTATTTATTCTCTTGAGTTTTGTAGGAAGATGATTAAATCATCTACAATGATATCTTGACACCTAATTTCCAAAATTAAGCTTATAATATGAATTACCTGACTTGTCTTACTTCTAGGACTTCCAAAACAATATTACACAATAAAGAAACTACATAATATCCAAAATATAAAAAGAACTAATACAACTCAATAGCAAAAAACAAACAAACAATCTGATTAAAAAATGGGCAGAAGATCTGAGTAGACATGTTTATAAGGAAGACATACAATGCCAACAGGTATATGAAAGGATTTTCAACATTGTTAATCATCAGAAAAATGCAAATCAAAACCACAACAAGATATTACCTCACACTAGCGTTGATAAGGATGAGGAGAAAAGGAAACACTTGTGCACTGTTGGTAAGAATGTAAATTGGTGCAGCCACCATGGAAAACATTATGGAGATTCCTCAAAAAATTACAATTAAAAATAGAACTACCATATGAACCAGTGATTCCACTTCTGGGTATTAATGTGAAGAAAATAAAACACTAATTTGAAATGATATAGGCACCCCAATGTTCACTGCAGCATTATTTACATAGCCAAGGCATGATATGGAAACAACATAGGTGCCCATGGGTGGATGAATGGATAAAGAAATTTTGGTATATGTGTATATATATATATATATATATGTATATAGGTGTGTGTATATATCTATATATCTATATAGATATCTATATCTATATATCTATATCTGTAGATATCTATAGATATATCTGTAGATATATACACACTTTTCAGCCATATAACAGAATTAAATATTGTCATTTTATGACAACATGAATGGACCTCGAGGGCATCATGCTAAATGAAATATGTCAAACAGAGAAAGACAAAGACCATATGATTTCTCTTATATGTGAAATCTAAAAGAAAAAGAAAACACCAAGCTCATGTAAAGAACAGCTTGATGGTTGCCAGAGGTAGGGGATGGGTGGGGGCAGGGTAGAAATGGGTGAAGGCAGTCAAAGGTAAAAAATACATGCATACATACATAAATACGTAAATATATAAGGCACTTAGGGCCACTCACACACTAAGTATTCAATAAATATTAGCTATTTAAAAAAAGTTAAAGAAATTACATTTCACACAATACATTTTTGTTACAGAAGTAATTGGATAAATTAGTAGAATGCTTGTAGACCTCCTTGTCTTGTTCCCGGCTTCAATGATAATCTTTCAGTTATTAAGAATACCTGAATAATGACAGAAACTGTGGTTAAAGATGGCAGAGTCAAAGTACATTTGCTACCTCATTTTAGTCCACTAAATATAAAATAGGTTTTATTTTAAAATAATGTTATATAAATTATAATATATACAATTATATAAAATATTATTATAAAACTCCCTTTTCAGTTATACCAGTCAATTAATATAGGACCATATGAAATTGTGGCAGAATGCCAAAGAAAGAGAAGATGAGAGCCATTAAACACTTTTCTAGGTTTTAAGCAGGGAAAATTTCTCGAAAAGTGAGAAGGTTCAGAAAAACTTGGCCAGTGAACCTTCACCTGGGTTGCTGTGGACCCTGGGCATGAACCAAAGAAAAGAAAAAGCTACTCTTTTCTGTTCCTCTTCCTCACAACAGACTGGCAAGGGAGGCAGGGTTCAAGGAGAAATGTTATCAATATGTTATCTTTATTTTTTTCCAACAATAATCACTCATTTAAATATTAACTCAAAAAATGAATACACTTTAAAGTTAGTAAATATCAAAATCCCTCACCAAGGAATAAGAAAATAAGTTTGAAACATTTAGAAAAGTTCATGATCTACAGTACTGTTCTAAGATCTGAGGTCAGTTTTCTTGAATATTTTACCCATGCATCATACCATATCCCCTGTTTCAATATTTTCACTTTAAAAATATCAATCTAGGAATTATATATACATTATTTTGACAAAATGTACTTAAATTATTGCAGTATTATGTCACATTAAATTATAGGATTAATGGAAAAATTATTCCTTTGAGGATTTTTTAATACAGAAAGCAATATGGCATCTGTTCAGTTGTTTAATACAAACATGTAGTCATTCCTTTTCAGGGACAGAGAAAGCATTAAGTCCGTTTAGTAAAATGTGTTGATTGTTTTAAGAGGAATTTTTAGGTTACAAGGTTTAAATCCTTTCAATTGATGACTATTAAAATCCATTCTTCTTAGAACATCATTAAGTCCATAAATTTCAAGTAAGTATCTTATTTACCAATTAGCAAGAGGACCCCAAATTTGCTATTGTGAGGCAGGTTTGACCAAAATGGTAATATATAATATTTCTGGTTTAAAATTTTTTTCTTCCAACATAAGTGCAAAAGTAAGAATTGGTTCACATGTTAGAATGTTTAATAAAAGAAAGACTTTCACAGGTCTATAATACTTTGTTTTTGCCTAAAAATTATAAGAAGACAAACTAGAATTAAGAGAATCAAATTTAGGTTTTAGGTTTTAGACATAATATTTTTAGAAAAAAATAGAATAGATTCTTTACTTTTACGGGAAACTTCAAATGGTTGAAATTAAAAGTCTAAACTAAAATATGATTAAAATATTTGTTTAGAGGCTCAACTCGTTATTTTACTGCTGGGCCTTGTCCTTGTGAAAATTCACTTGTTCTAAGTCATAAGCATTGAATTGTGTGCTTAGAAAAGGCTCAGAGATCATCTTTCTCCAGGTCTCTCATTTTATAGATCTGGGCACTGATAACTCAGAAATATTGAGTTCTACAAAGTCCCAGAGCTAATGAATGATGGAGTCAGAGCAACAACTTGGTTCTCCTCATACCCAGAATAGTATCTTTGTATAGGACAGTGTTGCTATCTCTTTCTGAAAATAGTTCAAACAGTTACAACTTTTTCATTGTCTTCTGTGATGCTGGCATTATGATAAGAGTAAGAGTGCAAAGGAAAATATACAAAATGTATATACGTACTTAAGTTTTACCTTCATTGGAATAGGATAATATTTCTAAATTCCCATCAAAATGAACAGTTAACAGTATATCATTATAATGAATCACATTCAGTGTTTTGCAAATGCTAATTTTAAATGAAAACATTCCATTTTAAAGACTTGACATTTTAAAGTGCTCTGAAGTGGCTTGTGTTTTCCCTAAAACTAACAGATTCTAAGAAAAAAAAAAGTCATTGAGGTGCTCCAGAGTATAGTCAAGTATACATACAGTTTCTTGTTAGCAAAGTAATTCATAGCCAAATCTTCGCCCCAGAAATGATTCACAGTGGACAAGTTGCTTGAGCAAATAAATACAAAAGGAGATTTTATGACTAATCTCTAGAGATCTCAACTTGTCCGGATGATTTTCTGAGTTAATAATCTGGAGACACAGTGAACATTTGGCAGGATCTCAGGCATGCGGAGAAAAGTTGACCGGAAATTGAGGACAGCTATCTTTACAAGAAAAAATAAAATAGCAAAATTAATGCTAACAAAAGAAAGGGAAATAGGAGAATGGGTTTGTCTAGAGAATTGTGGACTTGTACATCTACACAAAGAATATATGCCTAACGGAGCTTCTTAATGGAAGAGCCACAGAAAAATGTTTTAGTGTCAGATTCTATTAAAAAAAAAAAAAGCCTGCTCTTTTAGAAAATTGATTCCATGGACCAATTAGGACATACAGACAGGCTATTAAAATAAATGTTTAGGGGCTTCCCTGGTGGTGCAGTGGTTGAGAGTCCGCCTGCCAATGCAGGGGACACGGGTTCATGCCCCGGTCCGGGAAGATCCCACATGCCACAGAGCGGCTGGGCCCATGAGCCATGGCCACTGAGCCTGCGCGTCTGGAGCCTGTGCTCTGCAACGGGAGAGGCCACAACAGTGAGAGGCCCGCGTACCGCAAAAATAAATAAACAAATAAATAAATGTTTAACACTGATGGAACAGAGAGGAAAAAATTCCTACAATTGACTGCTTCAGACTATGGGAACTACAAATTATCTTTAGCAAACATGTTATATATATATATATTATTTAAACAAATGTTTTACCATCTTGCATTATGTATTACAGTTGATTTCTGATTATCTTGGTTAATGGAAAATCCATTTATTTTTACTTGGTTTTGGCATATATCGGGTATATTCTCTGATTAAAGATTTGTACTTCTGACTTCATTTTACTTATGTTATATAAATCAACTGTAGGGATTTGACTATTTAGATCCTGAGTGGAAGATTATAGCTAGGGTCATATTCATATATATATATATATATATATATATATATATATATTTGAATAATTCTCACTTATATAGGGAAAGAAACAACTGAAGACATCTCTGCTGAATTTGACATTGAGAAGAAAAAGCACATCATTTTCTTATTTTAATGATGTAATTGTGTTAAAATGATGAAGATGGAATCAGATCTTGAAATGCTTCTATCCAGTTTCTCTAGGTCTTCTGTCTCTGATGCCACCATAATGAATGTTCTAATACAAAATATTTTTAAATTAATGATATTTAATATTTATATCAAACGTGATGAATATTAATAGCTGTTAATGGATGCAAATCTATTTATCAAACATCACATTTGCATTAAGTATAGAATTCCTCAACTTTAACATTCCAAATGACTATGTGTTTATGAAACAATATAAGCCTATAAATGACCATGAAGTTTCTCTCTAAACTCATAGCTGAATATGCTGTATTTCTTTTACTTTTTCCATTATGTTATAACTTTAACAATTTATCATATTCATAGTGATAGCCAAAAATAGGCCACATTTATTATCAAAAGTAATTTAAGGACTTTTTTTTCAATACTTTATGAATGGTTGTTCTGAAATGACATTTTTTACTTGCAAAAAAAGAAAGACAGTGGCTCCACATTCATAACGAAGGTATAGGAAAGAGTGAATATAACATAAAAAGGAACACATTGATATTGTGAAAACAACAAGCAAACATTGGGTGTTGAGATCAGTAACCTGGGTAAAGCAAAGGCCAACTGGTTAGCTTAGTTGAAAGAAATACGTTTGTTTAAATTACATAGGAGGCAAGTAAAGCAGAGAAGCTATGTGGAGTGGACTGGGAATTTTAGATCTTATGTTAGGTAATATGGGCATTTACTTCAGTGTCCTGGGTAAGATGATGAAAATGGTGTTTGAGGGAGCAGTGATTATAACTTCACCAAAAATAATGGCAGAAGTTATAAGAACAGAATCTTGATGGAGATTCTGAGTCAGTCTGCTAATAATTGCATATAAACTACAAAGGCTCTTGAAGGAAAGTTAAAGGTGGAGCTTAAATGAAGCTTTGTTAAGGCTGGCATAATATAGCCACAATTAGCAGGAATGAATCACATCAGGAAGGTCTTTCTTTTTCTCTCTACATTGAATCTACCAGAGCTTCCGTGTGACTCTCTAATCTAGGAATAATGACTTAAGAACTTCTGGTATTAATGTAGACTGAAATTTCTGGAATTCAGTTGTATTTCAAAAACATATTAATTGGTAACAAGTTAGGGGTAATTTCTTTTTTGTCCTATTGATTATTTAGTAGTGTATTATTTAATTGTCTAACTTCTTGTCACATCTATTTAGACTGGCATGGTTTTAACCAGATTAACATCAAAATAAAACTTTTGCAAGGGCTGAGAGACATGACATGTCTGTGATTTCAATATTGTTAGCTTTTACTTGCATCACTTAAATTATTATCAGCCATGTATCAGCCATGTATCTTTATCAGCCATCTTTCTTTTTTATGTGTTAGTTCCTGGTTGTAAAACTCCAGACCAGATGAAGGTGGAAGAGACACACTGTAATGTTATTCACAATGAGTACGTGGGCCTCTCACTGTTGTCGCCTCTCCCGTTGCGGAGCACAGGCTCCGGACGTGCAGGCTCAGCGGCCATGGCTCACGGGCCCAGCCACTCCGCGGCATGGATCTTCCCACACCGGGGCACAAACCCGCGTCCCCTGCATTGGCAGGCGGACTCTCAACCACTGCGCCACCAGGGAAGCCCCCAAGAATCAATATCTTTATATTAGTTAATTTTCCTATACAAGAACAATGTGCATTTTTCCACTGATTCAAGTCTTGGCAAGATTTTGGAATATACTTTACAAATCTACAATTTACTTCCCACTAAGACAATGCCAAGAGATTACACCTGGGTCACTTGCCTTCTTTCTTTCCTGGGAATAAACTGCTGGGAAATAGATTGCAAGCCAGCTGCTCAATCCCTTTCTTTTTAAAAATGAAGCCATGATGATCATTATTTGGCACTTTAAAATATTTATTTAGATTATTCCTCAGGTTACATTTCTAAAAATGAAACTCTTCTGTCTTCATGTAGTTCTTGAAAGGCTTTGAAAAATTGCTTTACGTGAAATTTGTCTGAATTTTTATTGCAACCAACTACATAGTATAGTAGCATTACCTCTGCAACATTGATAGAATTGATTACTATTGATTTAAATGACTTTTTGAACTAATAGATTTAGAACTTTTAATCTGGCTCATTATATGATTTGAACTCAATAAGTCAAAACTGTAACTGGGCAGTGTTCTTTTTTCCACAGAGCCTCTAATCTGTTTTGTGAGCTGTTTTTCTTTGGCAAAAGCTAGAGCAGGATTCTTAACTTTCTCCATAATTTAAAATATATTTTCTTTTATTTTTTTTCCTTAAATTTGTCTTCAGTATAATCATCAGAACTCCAAACTTCACTTAACTAAAACATAGTCCTATTCTCCAGGTCAGATATCTTCAAGTCTTGGACACTGTCATGAAGGATAGGGGTGATTTCTTCAATTTCCCTCACTCACCTCCTACCCCATTACCTAGCTCCTGCTTCTAACCTCTTTAGTGTCGTGCTCATGAGGAGGTAACATTGAAGAAAAAAAACGCAGAACAGTCTTTCTGATAGTGATTTTTGTGATCTAGTATTGATACATAAAGCTAACACTCTCTGATGGATAATTGATGTTTTTCCTTGAAATATTTTTGTATCTTCCAACTATGATTTTCCAGACCCAAATATGTCTCCTCTAGATGCTGCCTTTACTCCCCAAAAATCTACTTTGTTCCCTTGGAATTAGTGATTTTCCCAATTGTGTTTCTTTGCCCTCAGATGATGCTCTTAGAAATGTTCCTTCTCAGGATCGCTCCAGACCTGTCTTCCACCACACATTCCTCATAATCCCCTTAATTAGGCACCTTTTTCCCTAAGTAGGTGGAAATAGAGCTTTTTCCCAATACAATACCCACCCCCACTCTCTGCTTTTCATCTCAGTCCAATTTAGCCACGGTCTCTCATGCCTATCCTTACTACTCCACAAACGAAAGCACTCTGAGTAGTCGGCTCCTTGAAGGCCCTTTCCCTGGCTTATGGTTAAGGGAAACATTCTCCTCTTGCCTCCTCCATGGAGATAAAGGTAGAATGTGCCACCTACTGACAAATCCTTGCAAAAGAACCTTTTCTCTTGATTCTTCTCTGTTCCTTAAAACCGGAAGGTAGGAGATCACTTATGTTGCAGGATTCCTTTGATAGTCTCTTAAAAATATGCATAGGTAGCCTAACACCTTACTTACAATATGGGGGCACCTGGCACCTACTGCATTTCTCTTAGATTTAGTCTCTTGAGAAACTTTGAGAAAATGAATGATGATGAGAATTACCCTTGTTTACATTTTTCTTTAGTAAATCTTTTTTTTCCCCCCATGAGTGAATTGCCTCTATTTGTATCTGGAATTGTTTTCTTTCCTGTAAGTTCTTAATTATTTGTGTTTTATAGTTTTTTTATGACATTGTTATTTACTTTCATCAGGATTTATAAGTGAGTATAGTCACCTTTAGAAGTTATCACTAATTTTTTTAGCTCACTTTGTAGGGTACACTGAGAGGGTAATTCACTACTGTTTCTTTTTTTTTAATTTATTCTAGAATATAGCTGTATAATCCACTGAAAGAGAAATGTTGAATTTGTGTAAGTGGTTAGCTTATGTATTTTTGAAAGCTAGTAATCTCATTCTATACTTAAATATGTTTAGAAATCTAGAACTGAAACAACGATTACAGATGATTCTTGGCAATGTAATTTCCTTATTTCTGTATATTTAAAATATATAGAGCGGGTATTACTGTAATAGAAAAAATTTGGTGTACAAAGATTACCTACTGTTTTCTCTATAACTACATACTTCCTAAGTCTTGAATCTCATTTTTGTTATAGAGGAAAACCAATTGTTGCCAGTTCAAAGTGAAATCAGTGAGTCCCAAATTTTCCTAAGTATTTCTTGGCGTAAGGAGTATATATCATCACCCTCACTACTCTTCCTTCTAAAGAAGGTCTATGCTTGAGTAGATGATGGGAAGATTTGAAAGTCAGGGGAGACTTGAGAAAGGCCATGTTGGTATGACACGTGTGAAAATGCAATGCTGAGATCCCTTTTCAGAAAGGATTTGCTGCCCAGCTGCCAAGATGGTGGTTAGGTGAGAGCCTCAGTCTTTCTCTCAGCTTTTGAGCCAAGAGCACACTATTTTCAGGGTGAAACCTGTAAGCAAGACAGTGGTATCCAAGGATATTCTCTTCTCTGCACTGAGCAGAGAAGTAACTGAGCATACAAAGGCTTAGTCATTTCTACTCAGCATGGATCTAATTGTATCTATTTATTCTGGAGCTTCCTATTGAGCTGATAGAGACTGTTAAATCAGCTTCACTATGTAAAGGCTTCCCCTGCTCAATCTTGCTTCCTCTCTTTTCCTTTCAGTAGCGTTATTTCCCAGTAAATATTCACATTCCTAACTATGTGTCAGTGTCTGTTTCTTTGAGTACCTGAAACTGACACACCTGGTATATGTAAGGAGTTCGATTGTTTCTCCTCAGATATTATTGTTCTTATTCTTGAGTTCGCTAAGCGTGTGATTCAGTGATTCATCCGGTCAGTTCTTGGTTCTTTGTTCTGTTTCCTTACTTCATTCTTGCTGAAGATGCCTTCATACTTCTGTTCTGGGGTCATGATCTTTATGGAGGTATAGCTGCCAACTTCTGGATCCAACCTAGAGGCCTCACCGAGTCCACAGCTAATTCTTTCTTTTTCCTTACTCCTCATGGGAAGCATGGGAGACTTTTGAACATGGAAAATTAAACTTGACTTGATAACTCTTTCTAAATAAGGTATGGCACAATATCTCTTATAGAGTTACTGCTATTCTTTACTTTTAATATTATTAATGGTTCATCTTTGCAAAAACAATTGCTTTGTCTGGCTTCAACAAAAAAGGATGCAAAGATTTCCTCAGCTCTGGTTCATTCTACTTGGTATTTCTATTATCTACTACTTAGGACATGAGCAAGAAAAATTTCTCAGGTACTTAACTAGTCATAGTCCTTTGCTTCTCATCTTCAACCCTGTGTTTTAACGTGAAGGGTCAGTGCACAGTTTCCTGCTCTATGACTTATAGTATAATACAAGGTCCTTCACCCTTAATACTAAAAACTAATCCTTAGTTAAAAGAAAGAAAGAAAGGGAGGAAAGCAAAGAATATAGCTTTTAAAAAGTCAAGATTATGTTTACTTTAAAAATCTAGGGGCTTCCCTGGTGGCGCAGTGGTTGGGAGTCCGCCTAACGGTGCAGGGGACGCGGGTTCGTGCCCTGGTCCGGGAGGATCCCATGTGCCGCAGGGCGGCTGGGCCCGTGGGCCATGGCCACTGGGCCTGCGCGTCCGGAGCCTGTGCTCTGTGGCGGGAGAGGCCACAGCAGTGAGAGGTCCGCGTACCGCAAAAAAAAAAAAAAAAAAAAAAAAAAAAAATTAAATTAAAATTTACTATTTCAAATGTATCAGCCTTTAACCTTACTCAGGGAAGTGGATACTGAAAATTGTCACTTCTGCTAAAATGTTGGATAATGGATACAATGGTGAAAGTAGGACAGAGAAAACCTGTCTCAGCTATTTCATAATATCCTCCTACTTTTCTCTCCCTAGAGAGTCTCTGTGCCTTGTAGGGGAATTTGCATACACATTGGTTTGCGCTGTGTTTTATTTTGTAGAGTGTATTTGCGTACACTCTATGTACTCCCAATTCTCTCAGCAGGCTTTCCTTTTTCCTTATCATCCAAGAAGCTCAGATGAGAATATAAACTGGATATTGCATGAATGAGGGTAGTAAGTCTTGTCGATTTAAAAAAAAAAGAATAGGAAAATTTCTCTTCTTAAACCAATAAGAAATTTGGCCTGGGGATGGGGCTAAGAGGTAATTTTACAAACATAAATTTGAGAGTATAAAAAGAAAACTTGACTTTTCAGTATCTATAATTATAACTCAATAGTTATTTCCCAATAATTTCACAACTCTTAAGCCCACATTTCCACAGACGGTTTTAAATCAAATATTGCCAATTATCAACTTAGTCATGCCAGACCTTTTTCTCAGTCTTGGTTTTGGGAAAAACACTAATTCAATTAAAGATTTTTCCTTTTTTGTTTGTTTGTTTGTTTGTTTTGATTTCTTCGAAAGGGAACATCTAAATTTCGGAGTGTTTACATATGAGCTGGGCATCAGACTGAAGAGTCATCAGTTTCTTCAGTTGCGTCTCATTTCCATTCTGACTTTAACTAATGATGTAGTATTTTATCTTTATCATTTTCTCTTTCCCTATTGCATCTTTACTGATCTCTGGACATTAGTTAACTTCATATAGAGCTGAACATCATATGCAGTGTTAATAACTAGAATACACAATGAAATTGTTCTTTTCTACAGCACCAATAATCTGCTATTTTCTGAAGCCCCTGTTTATCTGCTAACTTTTGCAGAAGACTTTCTTTATCAACCACAGCAAGAAATATTCTATTTCTTAAACTCATGGCTTTAATTTTACTTTCATTAGTAGTCTGGCATATTACTTAATATTTTGATTATTTATATGCATAAAATTTTCATGTAGTTTTTTAAGTATTTGGTCTATGGGATCATTTATTAAACCAATTTGTTTCTCTTTAATACTTGAGTCGGTATTATTTAAAATCAATATATTTAATACATGCCTATATATTATTACTCACTAAATATGATTTAAGGAAATTATGGTTCAATTGACAAATGACTAAGTTGACCATTAATTGGCAATATTTGATTAAAAACCACCAGTGGAAATGTGGGTTTAAGAGTTAAGGGAAAGCATTGAGAAATAATTATTGAATTACTGAATTATATTTATTGAGTTATAATTATAGATAATAAGAAATAAAGTTTTCCTTTTACACTCTTGAGTTCATGCCTGTAAAATTACCTCTCAGCCCCATCACCAGCCCAAATTTCTTACTGGTTTTAAGCAAAGACAATTTCCTATTCTGTTCATAGGACATTAACATATGACTGATGTAGAAATTAATCTCAGTGGAGGGATTTGAAGAACCTAAATTTAAAATAATTTTGTCATAATATTGAGTTGAAAGATATGTTAACTAGAATTTAGATCTGTTTTAACTATGTGTACCAAAAATAGGGCTATTATCTATGGTTGACAGACTGCTCAATAAAAGTAGCTACTTATTAAGAAATTAGTGTATTAATCTTTATTAAATAATCAAACCAATTTTACTAAAAAGTATACAGAATCTGTAAGTAAGGAAATAAATAACTGTCTGTTCCTACAGTGTCACACTAGAACATTTCTTAATAAGTCCATCTAAGAATAATCTGACTAAAAAAATGTAACTATATAGTATTTATTAAGGCTTAGCTAGCTATTTATAAAGTCAGATGTCAACTTATGCAAACTAGTAAGATTCAAAAGATTTTTCTTCTACTATTAGACAAAATAACCCCAAAGTTTTTGTTTTATTTTCCTATGGTAGATTAATCTCTTTCAGATTTAATTTGGTAATCTTATTGCAGGATTCATATCTATCTATATCTTTATTCATATCTATCTATATCTATATCAAAAGATCAGTTTCTCAAACTCTTTTGCCTCAGGTATTTCATCTTCCTGTTCTCTTATTAATGAGCTAAAATTTTGACATGTTCTCACTCTGTCTATATGGGAAACTTATGTGTTTAGCATTTTGTAAATTATGGTAGTAGTCATCAATAAAAATAACTGAACTAGTTTGTGTTTATAGCATATTCATTTTGCAAGATTTTATCATTACATTTAAATGAAGAAAAGATGCTTTAGGTTTATTAAAAAAACAAAGAGAGATAAAATTTTATGCTTTCTCCATATGTAATATCCCAAAAGCATCACATTAACTTACTTCTTACAGTCAATATGTATGGCATTACACATCTAACTTTCCAATATATATTGATAATATTGGTCTTGAGCCCCTTTTTGGAGACCAAACTTTCAACATAATCCTGGTTAGAAAAAAAAAGTTCTCTCTGAATCTGGCTTCATTTTTACTTATGTTTCAAAATATCCTGGATTCATCAAATAAAGTATCTAAGAACAAATTAATGTTGAAAACAAATTCATAATTAATTTAAATGCATTAAGTGATTCCCTTGCATGGAATCTAAAGTTAGTATAAATGCATTGTATATTTATTTTGAACCTACTAAACATTATCATTGCTTCACTAGTAAAGAGAAAGGGAACATGAAATTGTATTTATCAATGTTCTGTGTTGTTTGTGGGTGCCACACAAATTGCAATCTGTTTGGTGAACATTACTCTCAGAGCTACATAGCCCAGAATGCATTCTATAAGATTGCTTTTAACAGAAAGGGCTCACTGGCACAAATATATCATTTTATATTCTATCTTTATACTCTGTTCTATTTAACATTTATGCTTAAATCAAAGGATTACAGGGGCATATTTGTGTATATTTTAATATCTTACTAAATTAGCAAAGCTGCTGCACATTTTGAAAAACAATATATTTCCTGAAAGAAGTGCACACTTACACTTCTCTTTTGTATTCTGGCAATTTTGTGAAGTCAGTGCTTTCACATTAGCACTACTGGGTGACCAAAGAGAGAGAGGAAAGAGTAGAAGAAACAGTGGATTTAGTAACCTTCAACAATGGGTAACTACAGAGCTAGATGATAACTCTACATCATAATCTTCCTGAGCGTGATGTGTGGTTTATGTGTATTTCTGTCCTTTTGTTTATGAAAAATTTTATACTACCACTTCATCAGTTTTCCTCAGCCGTTAAGGTCAAAGCATTTATGGATTATATGAGGTACTATCACTCTACTATAAACACCAACCAGACTGCCAGGGATTTGGATTATGACTAGAAAATAATCAATTTAGTAAATTTCTTTTTGGTAATATTTTTCATACTAAGAGAAAAAAGTAGTTATTAACAAATTAATTCATATATTTGATCTTTTATGTACTTATTATGATTTATTTCAATTTGTATTTGGCATTTAAAAGTAAAAAGCTAAGAATTTAAACTTATACAGTTAGGCAAATATTGGTAAAATGGTTGGTATGCATCCCAGAATCTATTTTTTTAGATAACATTAACAACAGCATACCATTAAGTTTGTAATGCATGCCAGAAACTAAAACTTTAGTGAGGTGGTTCTCATTACCTCAGTTTTTTTAAATGACAAAACTAGGACTTCAGGAGACTCTAAAAAAGTTGTCCAAATTCAAGTAACTACTGAGTGACAGACATAATTTTAACTACAGTCTTTATAACTATAAAACCTAGGCTTTTTCTATAGTATAAATCTGAAATGTTTATATATTTTATATTTAAATAGTATGAAATTAAAATTGTATTAAAATCCTTTAAATTAAAATATGGATTTAAAGTTATATTAGACATTATTTAAATATTTATATACAATTTATGTGATATACACTATCAGGAAGTAAAATTTAAAAATGAGTCACCTGTGTAAGTATGATGGTTGAAGTTGTAACTGAGAAAAACATAAGACCTAAACTGAAGTTTCAGTATGTCACATGCACAAATGAGGAAGATGAAATAGGGCCAGCAATGGAGGAGGTTTATAGAACTGAATACATGAAAGTGTTACAACAAGGACATGAAAGACACTTTTTTGAGAATTGGTGGTGGTAATGAATGCAAAATGTTCCAGGTGGGTTAGAAAATTGAAGACTGAAAGAATCCTCATTTAAATTTTCCCATTTAGTTTCAAAGACATGGGATATTTTGTTGATCTAGTCAACTGCTACATAATCTTTAACTGTATTTAGTCCATTTTATACACTTGGTCACAAATTAGTTACAGGTTACGTATAAATTAGTTTAACAAATATTTATCGAGTGCCCACTATGTCTCATTACTAAAATGATATATTGGAGAACAAGACTAAAAGATCCCTGATCTCATGGGAGCTGAAATTGTAGTGGTGCAAAATTCAATACAAAAATAAATATATAAACCAGACAATTTTGTATTTTGAAAAGTGCTGTTTAGAAAAACAAAAAAGATAATGGGACACAGAGTAATCAGTGAAGTTATACATTAGGTAGGTTTTGTCTGAAGAGAAGATAAGATATGAAGAACAGAATGACTATATTCAGATTCTCTCAGAAGCAAATGCCCAGAAGATATTATATTTTCCAAAATTTTCTTAGGGAAAATGCCTGTGAGAGAAATTGGGGCAAGTCTGGGTAAGTCTAGAAGAGCCATCAGACTGCATTACAAGTATGACCTCAAATCAAGGTCAGAGGAAGGGAAGGTTGAAAGTGAAAATATCCTGATCTCCCTGCAGTCTAAGAAAAGTTTGGCAGGGCCATGTGAGTCCTGGAACCAAAGTCAGCCGTCAGGAGATCAATGTGCCTCTTGGGGAGCAGCCTGCCCAAGTATCCTTGTTATGTCCATCCCTTGACCAGGAACAGCCCATGGAAAGCAGGGACCTTGGTGCAAACCCAGAGATGAATTTCAGAAAACAGTGGCTGAGTCTTTGTCAGCTACCTTCCCTCTGGTTGGATATCTGAGATATCAGTTCTCATGGCTGCCCCAATAAGCCAGCAGAGATGGAATATTCTGGGTAGAGAGGATACATGGATTTGAAGTGGAAAAGGGGGTGACAATTAGGAACATAAAGAAGGCTGGCAGGACCAAATATTAGTGAACGAGAGGAAGACTGTAAAATGATATGATGAGATTGGAAAGGTAGGCTGGAGTCAGATCTCACTGGACTTTCTAGACCATGATAAAAAGTTTTTATTTTTAAAGAAGCAATTATAGAGTAGTTTTAATCAAGAGAGTGTCATTCTATCAATATTATCAGATGGCTCTGGATTCTTTATAGAGAAAAGATAAAAATGTGAACAAACTCAAAACAGGGAAACTAAGGTGAACCCTGCCTTGACAGAAATGTGTATTGGATTACAAAATGGCAGTGGAGGTGAAGATAGTAGTTTTGTTAGAGGCACAGTTTTAAAATAGAGACTGTAGTGTTTACTACTGGGTTATGTATGAGGTTTTAAGAAAAGAGGAATAAAGAATTATTCCTGGCTTTGAGCCTGGGCTCCATAATTTAATGTGGGTAAGAATGGTGTAGGATTTGTTGTAGTTGCTGTTACATTTTTCTTTTTTCTTTTATATTATAAAGCTTTCTTTATTGTAGTAAACTTAGAGAATCAATAAGTGTAAGAAGAAATTGAATATTGCTCATATTCTATATACAGTAGCAGCTTTTGATTTTGTTTTACTATTTTTCATTTATTCCCTGATATTTTGTGGATATATTTTATGGTTAAGATTATGAGGTAAGACTAGTATTGTTCCTACCATTTTCCAGATAATATAAAGACCTTTAGATTGATGCATAATATTAAATCATATATGCAAATATTTGGCATAACCTTTCCCTCACGTGTAGACATTTAGGTCATTTTCTTTTTTTTTTTTCTTTATTAATATTGTATCAGCATCTTAAGGAATTAACCATTTTTGAATTTCAAATTAATTTTGAAATAGATACAATTTAGGTAATGAGTATTTATAAAGTTTCTAATATTTCTAAATTAATATTTCACTTCTGTCAGAGATGAATGAAAACACTTATGTCATATCACTTACCAGCATTGCATAGTGCTGTTTCACAATCTTTTGTCATCACAGCATTAGAATCAATGTGGTGAAACTGCCTTAAAAAAGTGTACTTAATTATATCCCTTTTATTAATTACTTATTTTTATTTCCCCTATTAATTGCATACAAGTATTTTCCCTTTAATGCATGATGAAAAATTGTCTAAACATGAAAACTACATATTTTAGGATACCTATTCTCTTCTGCGGATAGATATTACTCCTTATCTTGATATTCATCTTGTGAAAAAGTGTCCTAAATGAGGTAGTATGTCCATGGTCTTTTTGATATCACTTCCTTTTATAACTCGAATGATCCCACTGTTTAGAGCAGTTTGAATTTTTTGGTGATGTGTCCTGTGGCTGTAATTGCATAGCCTTAATATTCCCCCAAAGCACACTAAACATTGACACTTACAATGAAGAACAACGACAGTAGGTCTGTGACTTTCTACTGTATAATCTCAGGATGGCATTCTGCTGACTCACTGAGCTATCATTCTTGCTGAACAAACATGCACAAAATACGTTAAAAACTCTACCTAAGAAGACAAAATCACACACTCTATGTCTAGACTCAAATTCTGAAGTATATCTATGCAACATTATCAAACACTGCCTTCCACTGTCAAAGGGTTTAACAAATTTGTCAATCTGAGCTTGATCGGCCCAGCAAATCCAGAAAAATCTGAGTTTGTTTGACAAACACTTGTCACTAAAATTGTCTTACTAATTATGCTATCTTCCTTTGAAATATTCATTTAAATAAAAGAATGAGCTAGTATTAAAGCATAAGAAAACACCCACCACATGTATCCATAAGAAGTAAAAATATGTTTGTCCATATTATTGCCTCCCAAAATGGTTTATTCAGTGATCATCAGTTTGTACTTGGCATATTTCACTAGATCCTTTTCAAGAATTCAGTAGGGGAGAATATAATCCCATTTAAAATGTGAAGACCTTGAAGATAAAAGACATTTCATACCACAACAAATAAGGGACAGAAAAGTATATTTGACTCCAGACATAGAACCAATTTTTCTAAAATAAATTATATTTTAACAAAAAATAATTTCCAAAAATTTCTTTATTTTTAATAAAAACTTCTATGTACTGATATGATACTATGTGAAAATAGATATGCCCTGACCTAATTTAGAGTCCTAAAATACAAAAGACAAAAATGCATCAGATAAATAAGAATAAACACAAGACTAGAAGAAACGGTATACAAGTTTTTGTTTGTTTGTTTTTTTGCTGTACGCGGGCCTCTCACTGTTGTGGCCTCTCCCGTTGTGGAGCACAGGCTCTGGACGTGCAGGCTCAGTGGCCATGGCTCACGGGCCCAGCCGCTCCGCGGCATGTGGGATCTTCCCAGACCGGGGCACAAACCCGTGTCCCCTGCATCGGCAGGCAGACTCTCAACCACTGTGCCACCAGGGAAGCCCTGTATACAAGTTTTAAAAAAATAAAAAGCAATGGATAATGAAAATATATGTAAAGAGAAAATAGATTGCATACATTTAGGCAATCTATGAGAGTTTTGTAGCATATATTTATATGTTGTATGAATATATATTTGTAGATGTTTTATTTTATTTGTCCCAGCTTTATAGAGGTATAATTGACATATAACACTATGTAAATTTAAGGTTTACAACATGATGATTTGATACACGTATATATTATGAAATGACTGCCACTGTAGCATTAGCTAACACTTCCACCACCTCACATGATTACACTTATTTTTTGTGATGAGAATATTTGTCTACTCTCTTAGCAAATTTCAACTATATAATTCAGTTAACTATAGCCACCATGCTGTGCATTAGATTTCCAGAACGTATTCATCTTATAACTGGAAGTTGATACCCTTTGACCAACATCTCCTTCATTTCCCCCCTTCCCCAACCCCTGGTTGTGACTTTATTAAATTAACACTTGTTAAGTAAAGCCCAGGGATGTCGAGTGGTGAACTTCAGTTCAACAAAAGATCACAAGGGAACTGAGGGTTTTGATAAACTCCATGGGAGACTCATCTCAAGGGCACGTAAGAGGAAGGCCCTGAGAGTGAGGAAGACTGTTTATTACAAGGACTGTTGGGAAAATCAATCAGGAACTTATATTAACTTGTGATTCTGTGGGCTGTTATGTAGGGCATGTGCTTGCATGAGGGGTGAATGTCAGTTTAAGGCCCTTGCAGTCCTCTTGGCCAAGGAAAATGCATGCCAAGGAAGCAACACAGGGACTAGCTTAACTAAACTCTCGACACCCTGGTAACCACCATTTTACTCTTTGTTTTTGTGAGTTTGGCTGGTTTAGAATTCATACAATATTTATCTTTCTCTGACTGACTTATTTCACTTAGCATAATATGAATAATGAACATCAAGATTTATCCATGTTGTTGCAAATGGCAGGATTTCCTTCTTTCTCATGGCTGAATAATATTACATTTTATATGTATATAAATGTTCAAGTCTTTTCTGTTCGTCTTTAATTCAAGTTAATTTTTATGAGTGCTATAAGATAGCAGTCTAATTTCATTTCTCTGTATGTAGTTATCTAGTTTTCTCAACACCATTTATTGAAGAGACTGTCCTCTTCCTATTGAGTGTCCTTGACTCCTTTGTCAAGTATTAGTTGACTATATATGTGAGGGAATTTTTCTGCACTTTTCTTTTTTTTATCAAGGAATGAATGGATGACAAATAGATTTTGAGCTGAACATCCTAAATATATTATTATTGATATTAATTTAAAATCATGCTCTTTTTAGACTGTTAGTATTTATTTAAAAAACTATATGTGATCATAGCTAAGTAGTTCAAACATAAGAGATATTATTTGCATAGAAGATGGTAGGATTCTCCGATGTTTGTGAAACGTCCCAGATTGGAATCATGAAAATATATCTTACTGAAAATCCAGAGAAATAACAATATTTATATTAGTGGAAAATACTAATCAGTTATCATCAGAGATGTCTAAAATATGAAGCAATTTTGGCATGCCTTAAATATTTTCTTTGTATTATAAAACAATGTAGGGACAACAACAATGCAAGATACCCATCTACCAACAAGCCAGCCTAGAAATACAAGATGACAATTGACTTTGCAAAACTTTTCTCCTTCTCTGTGACTTGTATTTTATTCTCTTACAAGTGCCTTTTGATACATTTTTGTCTCATTTTTAATCAAATTCAATTCATCAACATTTTCTTAAATGCATTTTCTTAATGTATTTAAAGAAACTTGTACCTATCTTAAAATAATAGGTTCTTCTTAAATCTTTCCTAAATTTCTAAAAACCTGTATTTCACTTTTTTTATGATACATTAGAAATTTATTTTAAAATATAAAAAAAATTAAGTTTAATTTTACTTAACACTTTTCCCAATCATATTAATTAAATAAGATGTACTTTTCCAAAAGAACTCTGATGTCATCATTTTCCATATATAAACCTGTTTTCTAGTCTCCAGTGTCATTAGTGACTTTGTGCAAGTGCTATGCTGTCTTGATTCATAGTGCACTGTAATAACTTTTTAAATTAACTTTTGTTGGAGTATAGCTGCTTTACAATGTTGTGTTAGTCTCGACTCTATAGCAAAGTGAATCAGCTATATGTATACATATATCCCCTCTTTTTTGGATTTTCTTCCCATTTAGGTCACCACAGAGCACTGAGTAGAGTTCCCTGAGTTATATAGTAGGTTCTCATTAGTTATCTATTTTATACATAGTATCAGTGGTGTATATCTGTCAATCCCAATCTCCCAGTTCATTCCACCACAACTTCCCCCCTTGGTGTCCATACATTTGTTCTCTATATCTGTGTCTCTATTTCTGCCTTGCAAACCAGTTCATCTGTAACATTTTTCTAGATTCCACATATATGCCTTAATATACGACATTTGTATTTCTCTTTCTGACTTACTTCACTCTGTATGACAGACTCTAGGTTCATCCACCTCACTACAAATAACTCAATTTCATTTCTTTTTATGGCTGAGTAATATTCCATTGTATATATGTACCACATCTTCTTTATCCATTCATCTGTCGATGGGCATTTAGGTTGCTTCCATGACCTGGCTATTGTAAATAGTGCTGCAATGAACATTGAGGTGCATGTGTCTTTTTGAATTATGGTTTTCTCAGGGTATATGCCCAGTAGTGGTATTGCTGGGTCATATGGTAGTTCTATTTTTAGTTTTCTAAGGAGCACCTCCATACTGTTCTCCATAGTGGCTGTACTAATTCATATTCCCACCAGCAGTACAAGAGTGTTCCCTTTTCTCCACACCCTCTCCAGCATTTACTGTTTGTAGATTTTTTAATGATGGCCATTCTGATGGGTGTGAGGTGATACCTCATTGTAGTTTTCATTTGCATTTCTCTAGTAGTTAGTGATGTTGAGCATCTTTTCATGTGTTTGTTGGCCATCTGTATGTCTTCTTTGGAGAAATGTCTATATAGGCCTCCCACCCATTTTTGGATTGGGTGGTTTGCTTTTTTGTGATATTGAGCTGCATGTGCTGTTTGTATATTTTAGAGATTAATCCTTTGTCAGTTGCTTCATTTGCAAATATTTTCTCCCATTCTGAGGGCTGTCTTTTCATCTTATTTATGGTTTCCATTGTGTGAAAAAGCTTTGAAGTTTCATTAGGTCCCATTTGTTAATTTTTGTTTTTATTTTCATCACTGTAGGAGGTGGGTCAAAAAAGGTCATGTTGCAATTTATATTAAAGAATGTTCTGCCTATGTTTTCCTCTAAGAGTTTTATAGTGTTTGACCTTAGATTCAGGTTTTTAATCTACTTTTAGTTTATTTTTGTGTATGGTGTCAGGGAGTGTTCTAATTTCATTCTTTTACATGTAGCTGTCCAGTTTTCCCAGCATCACTTATTGAAGAGGCTGTCTTTTCTCCATTGTATATTCTTGCCTCCTTTGTCATAGATTAGATGACCATAGGTGTGTGGGTTTATCTCTGGACTTTCCATCCTGTTCCATTTGTCTATATTTCTGTTTTTGTGCCAGTACCATACTGCCTTGATTACTGTAGCTTTGTAGTATAGTCTGAAGTCAGGGAGCCTGATTCCTCCAGCTCCATTTTCCTTTCTCAAGATTACTTTGGCTATTCGGGGTCTTTTGTTTTTCCATACAAATTGTAACATTTTCTGTTCTAGTTTTGTGAAAAATGCCGTTGGTAATTTGATAGAGATTGCATTGAATCTGTAGATTGCTTTGGGTAGTATAGTCAGTTTCACAGTATTGATTCTTCCAGTCCAAGAACGTGGTATATCTCTCTATCTGTTTGTGTTTGATTTCGTTCATCAGCCTCTTATATCAATAGTTTTCTTTGTACAGGACTTTTGCCTCCTTAGGTAGGTTTACTCCTAGGTATTCTGTTCTTTTTGTTGTAATGGTAAATTTATTTTACTAGAGAAAATCTTTTCTCATCATTATTCTCCTTTTAGTGCCTTGACTAGTCTTTTCTTTTTTTTTCCTTTGACTATTCTTGGCCTTCTGTTCTGCCATATGTTTTAGGAAAGTTAACTCTGAAATTCATAAAACAAAATATAAAACATCATGAAAAACTTAAGTAAGCCCAAGAAGGCAAAGTAAATTTAATATTAGAAAATCATTACCCAGTTGTCTGTAATCACCTATATGGGGAAAGAATCTGAAAAAGAATAGATATATGTGTATGTATAACTGAATCATTTTACTGTACATCTGAAACTAACACAACATTGTAAATCACTATACTCCAATATAAAATAACAATAAAAAAATATTAAGGACTGATAACCCTTCTTAGGTTATATTGTATAGGTAAGTGTTATCAATGTAAATGTTCTAGAAATTATATGAAATTCTTAAAAAAAAAGAAAATCATTAATATGATTCATCATATTAACAGTTTGAGGTGAAAATAGCATTTTATAAAATTAAATATCCTATTCTTTGATGGGTTCAACGTTTGAATAACCTTTTCTTCAAAAGTTTGGTAAAATTATCCTGAATAACACTGTTACCTCATGTTTTCAGTCCATCACTCCAACAGTTTTATTCTCTTCCCTGTATCTCTTTCTCCTTTAATTTCTTCCTATAGTTACTTCATAGTTATCCTTTGGAGAAAGAATTTTGTTCTTGCAAATTTAGCCTTTTAGTGGGAACTAGGACCAGAATTACTTTCAGACTTCTTTATTTTTTTTTTTCTTGTAAAAGACCACCACTGTTTATTTTGTCTCTGATTTTTTTCTAATTTCGGGTCTTTTCAAAGAATCAGCTATTAATTTTATTTTTCTTCATGTTTTCTATTGATTTCTGCTGTATTCATTACTACTTTCTTGTTTCTAATTACTCTTGATTTTGAAGACCTATAAGCACAAAGCAAGACTTATAAGTACAGAGCTTAGGTCATTGACTTTCATCATTTCTTCTTTGTTATTAGTTACTAGTTTCTAATTATATTGCACTATGAGGAAGGACTGCATCTTGTTAAATTACAATTATTGGAAAATGTTTGATTTACTTTACAGCCTGCTGCTTGGTTACTTGTTATAAAGGCATCATATGTGTATTCTCCAATTACTAGTAGTATAAGATTCTGAATATGTCCCAGTAAAACAAATGTATTATTTATGTTTTTTATAATTTGTGTATGACCTCTATAAATTCTTGTCTAATATCAGAAAAAAATTGTTGTGTTTGTAGATTTGTAATTTTTCCCTAGTAATTTTGGTAATTTCTACTTTATGTAGATTGAGACTATTTTAAAAAGGACTATGAATTTTAAATTGTTATTCAATCCTGGTTAACTAAACATTTTTTTCATCATGTATCTATCATCTGTCTGTTTATCTAATCTCTCTATTAATCTTAGAATCTACTTTTCTTGTATTAATGTAGTTATGTCAGTATTTTTTAAGAGTCTCAGAAACTTTGCCAAAGCACCCTTACTTTAATTATGTAAACTTTAAAGATATTGTATTAAGAACTTATCCAGAGTCACTTGTTTTCTTATTATAAAGAGGTACACCAGGAGGAAAATTATTGCCTAATTTTATTCTATATGTTCCCTCTCCTTCCTTTGTATTATTTTAGCTTTTTTTTTTTTTTTTGGCTACAGCATGTCTAGCATTTTGCATAGCTTATAAATATTTCATATTTATGATGATAATTATCACCAGTTTATTTTTTAATAATCTCTATGTCTTAATTTGTCTGGAAAAAGTGTCTATCCTTTCTTGTTTTCCTGGAGTTCACTTGTCTTAAATCATATTACTTTTCTGCTTTGAATATTTAGAAATTGTATTCTAGTCTTCTGAGATAATTAAAACTAGCTAGTTTCATTCCAAGGTCATTGATAAAATTGTTAGATCCATCTAGTGAACAATTTTTAAAGCCACATTATTTTAATAAAAATTCCTTTTCTAGATCTGCCACTTGCACCCTGTATTTGAGCAATTTAAATTCTCAGAGACTTCATATTCTGTGCAAAATGGAGCTAATAGTATCACTAATAATAAATAATAATAGTAATAATAGTGAAAAATGAATAGCATACCTGTTACAGAATAGGTATGAGAAAATTATTGTTTAAATAAGAACACTGCAATCATTGTGACCAGCATTATAATAGCTCATATTTACAAAGATCCTTTCAGTGTTCCAAGCACTATTTCATGAATTAATTTACTTTATCTCTATAGAACCTTATGTGATAGAACGTAAACGGCATAATGTCATACTTAAGCACTTGAGAGTTGAAGCCAGACTTTCTGGATTTGAGTCCTGGCTCTAAAACTTAATGGCTGTATAACCTTGGAAAATTAATTAACTTGTCTGTGCGTCAGTTTCCTTATATGTAATGTGGTGCTGATAGAGTTGATAGGAGGATTAAGGTAAAGCACTCTACCATATAATAAATGTTATATTGGTTCTTAAAAGATATAAGTATTATTATCTCCATTTTACAGATGAGAAAACTAAGGCATAGAGAGACTAATTAAATCATTCACAATTATTACAACTAATATTATGTGGAATATATTGGATTTTTCCATCAGTTTTTAAGACAGTCCACCTATACTCATGCCTAACAAAGGGAGAAGTGTAAGTCTTCAAGATTTTTTTTTTCCTATAGTTTACAAAATGCATGGCTGGTAAGTCTGAAAACCTGACATCAGGATTAACAAATCATAGGAACATTACAGAAATATAGTTCTGTCCATGAGCAAAATAATTTTGTGTCATTGAACTATATAGACAGAAGAAAATAACAGAAAGGTAAAACAATTTATTTTCAATTACTGTTAAATATTTACAAATCTAGTCAAAAGAAGTACCTTGAAACTTTTAAACATTTTCAACCATACCATATATATATGGACCTGCTCCAACACCATGTCCCCTGATGACTCACTGAAAGAGGAAATTGAAAATAAAGATTTCTTAGTGGGGATGGAGGTATGACTTAGGAAAAATAAAATAAAGCCTGTAATCTGAAGACAAAATCTGTGTTTAACATACACAAGCTATAAAAATAAAAAAAGAAAAAAGATGATCTGAGGCATTCACAAATGAGAATTGACCCCTTTGTGAGAGCCAGGTATATATAGCAGAGAGAGGACACACCACTTTCTATTTTATGTAGGAGAGATGGCTTTAGAACAGCAAGCAGGAGGTTTTTGAATGAAAGAGAGGAAAAGGAAAATAAGAGAGTTCGCTTATACTTTTTGGCTTATAAACATATTTGTTTAGTCATCAGTTACAGCAACAGGTCTATGAGCAAGTTAAAGACAAATGCTTCAGAAATTGTCTTAGAATATTAGACTACTCAACTTTATTTAGCTATGATTTTTGTAGAATCTCTGTTAAAAAAATGAATACTATTAATAATAGAATAATATTCAGATTCACTTCACGTGGAAAACCATTTAATACTTCTCTTTAGTTTTCTCAAAGCTCTTGATTTAACAGAGTGAACAAGGTTTAATTACAAACCTGAAGGACAGCTTCATCTTGCAGTCATTTCCTCTCATGCTGCAGGCTTCCATTTTAGCTTTATTCATTACAGCCCTAAAGCTCGTGCTTTCTAAACGTGTAGGTTAGAGGAAGTACCTTGGAGCTCACCTACCTGCTCAAGATTAATAATATCACTCCAAGAAGATTAGAGCTATTACTCTTTCTGACCTGATCCAAATGGTGCAAATGGGATTCTAAGGATGATATCTGTTCAGAGATCCAACAGAGTGATGAGGTGCAGGGAACAGCTACCCCAAGGAATCAGGAAAAACAGACTGTTGAGGTTGTACAAATGATAAACCATTAGCTTTAGCTATTATCCAAAGAAAAGATTATGGCTGTAAATAAACTCATCCAGGCCTTTAGTACAATAGACAGGCGGCCCAGTGGATGGACAGGCCAGGAACATAAGTATTGTTTAAAAAGAATGCCTTAGGCTAAGGCATTGCGCGTGCGCACGCACATGTGATTTAATTTAAAACCTTAGAAATATCAATTTAGAATTTAAAAAAATATTTCTTAGAAAGTATCTGCTCTTGCCCTATTTTTAGGCTATTGTGATTCTGACTGTGAAGACTAGGTTTTTCCACTTTTCCAATTAAAAGTTTTTTGTGATTGACTCAAAGAAGCATTCAAAAATGTGTAAATCTATCTACCTTGGAAAACAACTACTGAGAGTACATACACACACACATTTTTTTCATGATACCCTACATAGTGACTTTCACATACTCTATGTTTAATAATAATAATATTGATAAAATTAATAGTATCTAATGCTTACACATGCCACACTTTTTTTTCATGTACTCAATATGCATTAATTCATTTTACCCTCACAAGTATACAGTTATTGTTATATGCCCATTTTAAAGATGAGAAAATTGAGTGATAAATAGGGTATGTTAAATATGTTGATTGACCTCAGTTTTTATAGATTTAAATAGAGGAGATAATCGAGTACAACTCCGTAGAGTTGAACTTAGAAGAATGTATAAGTGTCAGTCATTGATTTTCATTTTAGAGATCAAGAAACCAGGGCAGGTAGCATATTGGTAATAGAAATAGAACCCTGGCTTCCAGTACTCTGGAGGGATGCCCTGGATGACTGGGGAAATATTTATGTTCTTTATCACTACTACCAACATCTATCAAGAGAGAACTTTTTTAATCTGACTCCAGTAGAACTAATTATTCCATATCTCACTTCATATATAGGAACTTCTGTTGAGTACTCAGTGTGCTTGAGACACTGTATTTGTGACATTGGTAGGCATTATATTAGTTGATCCTTCTTACAGACTTGTAAAGGGACCACTACCTACAATTTATAAATAAGGAAGTAGAGCATAAGTAGGAAAAGGTCATACAGCTTTATAGGAAAGAATTTCAACTTAGGTCTTCTGCTACACTGCCCTGAGATCTTTATGCTGTTTTGTCATTGTATGTTTGTTGGTTGGTTTGTATTGTTGACTGATAGAGAAGGCCTATCCTGGAAGTCCTAACAGAGTGGAGAGATGGGATAGCAAGGCATATTTCATTGAGTTTTTGGGTTTTTTTTTGCTGTTTTCTGGTCACTTTAATTACCTAATATATTGACGAGTTTGCTAATATGGTAAATATTTTGTTGTGCCTTTTCTTTATGTTTGTATGTTGCATTTGTTTGCATTTGTTTGTTTCACCTACTTGATTGTGGACATAATAGAGGTCCCACCTGATATTATTAATGGAGAGTTGCCATTCATTGACCTATTCATTCATTCACTTGACTTTTGTAGAACAATAAATATATGTCAAGTTTGTGGTAGAGCTAAAACAGTGATAAAAAGAGACGGTGTTCTGGCTTTGATAATGTCTACTGAAGAGAGAAAGAAACCAAATCATCACAGAATTAAATGTAAAATCACAACCATGTTAAGTTATATAAAAGACATAAACTGGTGAATGTAAATAATAAGAATCTGTATGCTTTTTAGGGATCAGTAATGCTTCCCTGAAGACGTGATGAAGGAGACCATAATGATGAGAAGAATTTAAGAAACTTTTGATGAGTATATTTAAATAAATTAAGGAGGTAGAGGAGGAAGGAGCATTCCAAGGTGATTTCAGCTTATGAAAGAACTTGGGTCTTGGGTAGATGGCGGGGAGGATTCTGTAAACCAAGAACTGAAAAGCACCCCTATGATGGATGGATGGAGGGCGACAAGAGTTATACTGTAAGATGATCATCAATAGTCATGTAGAGGTAGGGGCTGAGTGATATACTTTAGGATCATGGTTTTCCTTAATGAAAAATATTAAACAGGATGTTGAAATTTTAGTCTTTTTTCTTTATTTTTATAAGTTTACTCTGTCATGAGGAAAAGAGATTTAAGGGGGAGTCAGAATGTATGTGATTAGTATAATTAGAAATATATCAACTTTGTTATTGATAGTAGACTGGGTTACATTGCCATTAAGTCAGAAACTGTGAAAGGTATAAGGTGTTAACTCTTTCCTTTCAACAAGTTAGCCTGCACAGTTTCATATATGTTTTCTGACCAAGACAGGAGGCTTCCTAGATCATAAAGGCAGGCAGTTTATTACTCATAGAAAAATGCAGTAGCCAGAGCAGTACCTTTGTATCAATTCCCCAAGCCCCAAGCCTCATGGGGCAGCATGATGAGAGCCAGGTACTGCCCTGCATGTGTAGTAGGTTGCACCACAGGAAAGGAACTCTGAGGTTAGAAGACTCTGAGTTTATAAAAGGCAGCTGGCACTTCTGCCCACCCTCCTCTCTAGAGAAATTGCATATTAAGCAGATTTCCTCCAGAGCAGAAGAGAAAGCTGTCTCTACATTTATTACCCTGGAAGGTAAGCAAATGTTTCTAGGGAGAGGAGGGTAGAGCCTTCCTGGCTCAAAGTATTTCCAATGTCTCTGTCTTTAGGGAGATACTATCTCTAATTTCTAAAACTGCCTGTTACACAATCATTCTTTTAGTACCATTTGTCAGAAGATTTGCAAAAATGCCAGAATTATGAAGCATAGTTTCTCACAAGTATTAAAGAGATTTTTATATAAGTGGAAGCTAACTTTAGTAACTTCAGATAATGTAGACCTCTGAGAAAAAGTAACAGGTAGGCACCAATGGATAATGTTATGTAAAAGTATAGTACAGACCATGAGCAGAGCCTCAGATAACTGTTAGTTGTCTGGGAAAATAGAGTGTGTTCTGGTTATCTATTACTGCATAAAAAACTATTCCCAAAGTTAGTGGCTTAAGCAACCCATTATTTTGCTTGGAATTTTCTAAATCAGGAATTCAGGAAGGCTCAGCTATGAGGTACATCACAGATCTACCTGGTATCAGCTGGGATAACTAAGGATGAAGCCTCACTTCCAAGGTGGCTCCTTCTTTCACATTTCTGACTCCTCGAGGCTCCTTGGCCTGTCTTTTCACACACTGTCTCATCCTCCAGGGTCTCTCTACATGGTTTTGGTATTTTACAGTGTGGTCACTTCAATGTAGACTTCTAACATGGAGGCTATTTCCCTCAGAATGAGCATTCCATTAAAAGTTTCTCAGTGGAAAGAATAGCACAGAATTTATGGCCATCTTTAATGCATTGTTTATTTAGAAAAATTCTGTGAAGAAAAGTGTATTAGTTTTACATTGCTACTGTAAAAAATTATCACAAATATAGCAGTATAAAGCACAGGCATTTACTAATCTCACTGTCCGATAAGTCAGACTTCCATGCAGGCTTGATCAATACTATTCTTAAGGTTTTACAAGGCCAAAATCAACATGTCAGATGGCTTGAGCTCTTATTTGGAGGCTTCAAGAGACAATTCACTTTCAAGCTTATTCCAGGTTTTTGGAAGAATAAATTTCCTTCTCATACCTTCCATGTGTCCCTATACTAGCAGAGTCATTTGGAATCTCTAACTTTCCCTTCTGCTAAATCCCTCTAACTCTCTTTTGCTCTCAACTGGGAGAAAGCTCTACTTTTATGAGTTTATGTGATTATATTGGGCTCACCCAGATAATCCAGGGGAAGCTCCTTATTTTAAAATCAACTGATTAGTAACTGTACTGTTTTGAATGATATCCCTCCCAAAATTTCAGAATGTGACCTTATTTGGAAATAGGACCTTTGAAGACATAAGTAGGAGAGTTAAGATGAGATAATACTGAATTGGGGGGGTGGGCTCTAATTCCAGTATGACTGGGGTCCTTGTAAGATGAGTAGAAGTACTTATAAGATGTAGACGGACACAGAAAGAAAGCCATATGACAACCAGAGATTGCATGGGTGCAGCTGCAAGTCAGAGAACACCAAGGATCACCAACAACCACCAGAACCTTGGAAGGAGGCAAGAAAGGATTCTTCCCTAGAGCCTTCATGGGAGCTTAGTCCTGCCAAAACCTTGATTTCAGACTTCTAGTCTCCAGAATTGTGACAGAATAAATTTGTATTGTTTTAAGTCACTAAATTTATTATAATTTCTTATGTCAGCCTTAGAAAACTAATACAGTAATCTTAATTACATCTACAAAGTCCTTTTTGCTGTGTAATACAACATATTCACAAGCATGACACCAGGGTCTTAAGGTCATGGGGCCAAAATTCTGCCTAGCACACTCTGTCCCCGAGTCCCTGAGATCCACATTATTAGCAAATGCAAGACATATTTATTTAATCCTTCCCAAGGTTCCAAAATGTCACATTACAGCATTAACTAAAAGTCCAAAATTTCATCCTAATTTCATCAATTCAGAAACTCCCAAATCTCATCTAAATCTCATCAGCTCATAGGTCCCAAAGCTCATCATCTAAGTCATATAAATCAGGTGCACATGAGGGGCCCAGGCACAATCCTTTACCATCTGCAGGCCTGTGAAGCTAATGGAACAAGTTATCTGTTCAAAACACTAAACATTCAAGGCAAGGCAAACATAAAATAACAATTATAGACATTTAAATTCAAAACTGGGAGAAAAGCAAGGAAAAAGGAGTCACTGATCCAAAGCCATTTTTAAATCCAGCCAGGCAAGTTTCATTATGGTTCCAGGCTTGGAAAAAGTCCTCCCTGACTCTCATTTTTACGCTCCTACCTCTGAATTCAATATTCTGGGCTCTTGGTTTCACCCTCTGAGGCATGCTTCCATTTGCATGAAAGCTGGCACATGTTTGCAGCTGAGTTTCATCATACTGCTCTCTGTCAGTAGAAGTTTGGGGGTCAGGCAGTCTTCTTTTTTTAATTATTCTTCCTGTCCTCTTCATTTCAATCTAAACTGGCAGAGTTTCTGCTAATACACAGTTCTCAAGAAACTTGTGAGTTTTGCATGGATTTAACAGGGAATCACTCCATTAGAAAAAGGCTGCTCCACAGATCTTTCTGAAATAATCCCTTTACTACTTTTGGCTTCTGCTGAAATGGGTGATGGACAAAAAAGAACCTTAAAATGTCTAGAGAGCCTCTAATCTGATTGAGGTGATCTGTGAGTCTCTGAAGAGCCTTCTGTGAGACTGAGTACTTTGATCTACTGATCTTTCTGATGTGTTAATGAAACTTTATACCACCACACCCTCAGCCTTTCCTCTGTGTCACACTTTCTGAAGCAATTTCTTAATTTTAGTATGTTTTGCCATCTGGATGGGCTGAGAATTTCCCAAATCATAATGTTCTGGTTCTTTTTTTTTTTTTTTAACATCTTTATTGGAGTATAATTGCTTTACAATGGTGTGTTAGTTTCTGCTTTATAACAAAAAGAATCAGTTATACATATACATATGTTCCCATATCTCTTGTGTCTCGCTCCCTCCACCCTCCCTATCCGACCCCTCTAGGTGGTCACAAACCACTGAGCTGATCTCCCTGTGCTATGCAGCTGCTCCCCACTAGCTATCTATTTTACGTTTGGTAGCGTATATATGTCCACGACACTCTCTCACTTTGTCACTGTTTACCCTTCCCCCTTTCTATGTCCTCAAGTTCATTTTCTAGTAGGTCTGTGTCTTTATTCCCGTCTTACCCCTAGGTTCTTCATAACCATTTTTTTTTTCTTAAATTCCATATATATGTGTTAGAATATGGTATTTGTCTTTCTCTTTCTGACTTACTTCACTCTGTATGACAGACTCTAGGTCCATCCACTTCACTACAAATAACTCAATTTCATTTCTTTTTATGGCTGAGTAATATTCCATTGTGTATATGTGCCACAGCTTCTTTATGCATTCATCTGTTGATGGACACTTAGGTTGCTTCCATGTCCTGGCTATTGTAAATAGAGCTGCAATGAACATTTTGATACATGATTCTTTTTGAATTATGGTTTTCCAGGGTATATGCCCAGTAGTGAGATTACTGGGTCATATGATAATTCTATTTTTAGCTTTTTAAGGCCCTCCATACTGTTCTCCATAGTGGCTGTATCAGTCTGCATTCCCACCAACAGTGCAAGAGTGTTCTCTTTTCTCCACACCCTCTCCAGTATTTATTGTTTCTAGATTTTTTTTTTTTTTTTTTTTGCGGTACGCGAGCCTCTCACTGTTGTGGCCTCTCCTGTTGCAGAGCACAGCCTCTGCACGCGCAGGCTCAGCGGCCATGACTCACGGATGCAGCTGCTCCGTGGCACGTAGGATCTTCCCGGACCGGGGCACGAACCCCTGTCCCCTGCATCAGCAGGCGGACTCTCAACCACTGTGCCACCAGGGAATCCCTCTAGATTTTTTGATGATAGCCATTCTGACCGGTGTGAGATGATATGTCATTGTAGTTTTGATTTGCATTTCTCTAATGATTAATGATGTTGAGCATTCTTTCATGTGTTTGTTGGCAATCTGTATATCTTCTTTGGATAAATGTCTGTTTAGGTCTTCTGCCCATTTTTGGATTGGGTTTTTGTTTTTTTGTTATTGAGCTACATGAACTGCTTGTAAATTTTGGAGATTAATCCTTTGTCAGTTGCTTCATTTGCAAATATTTTCTCCCATTCTGAGGGTGTCTTTTGGTCTTGTTTATGGTTTCGTTTGCTGTGCAAAAGCTTTGAAGTTTCATTAGGTCCCATTTGTTTATTTTTGTTTTAATTTCCATTTCTCTAGGAGGTGGGTCAAAAAGGATCTTGCTGTGATTTATGTCGTAGAATGTTCTGCCTATGTTTTCCTCTAAGAGTTTGAGAGTGTCTGGCCTTACATTTAGGTCTTTAATCAATTTTGAGTTTATTTTTGTGTATGGTGTTAGGGAGTATTCTAATTTCATACTTTTACATGTACCTGACCAGTTTTCCCAGCAACAGTTATTGAAGAGGCTGTCTTTTCTCCACTGTATATTCTTGCCTCTTTTATCAAAGATAAGGTGTCCATATGTGCATGGCTTTATCTCTGGGCTTTGTATCCTGTTCCATTGATCTATCTTTCTCTTTTTGTGCCAGTACCATACTGTCTTGATTACTGTAGCTTTGTAGTATAGTCTGAAGTCAGGGAGCCTGATTCCTCCAGCTCCATTTTTCGTTCTCAATATTGCTTTGGCTATTTGGTTTTTTTTGTGTTTCCAAACAAATTGTTAAATTTTTTGTTCTAGTTCTGTGAAAAATGCCAGTGGTAGTTTGATAGGGATTGCATTGAATCTGTAGATTGCTTTGGGTAGTAGAGTCATTTTCACAATGTTGATTCTTCCAATCCAAGAACATGGTATATCTCTCCATCTATTTGTATCATCTTCAATTTCTCTCATCAGTGTCTTATAATTTTCTACATACAGGTCTTTGTCTCCTTAGGTAGATTTATACCTAGATATTTTATTGCTTTTGTTGCAATGGTAAATGGGAGTGTTTTCTTGATTTCAGTTTCAGATTTTTCATTAGTGTATAGGAATGCCAGAGATTTCTGTGCATTAATTTTGTATCCTGCTACTTTACCATATTCATTGGTAAGCTCTAGTAGTTTTCTAGTAGCATCTTTAGGATTCTCTAAGTATAGTATCATGTCATGTGAAAACAGTGACAGCTTTACTTCTTCTTTTCTGATTTGAATTCCTTTTATTTCTTTCTCTTCTCTGATTGCTGTGGCTAAAACTTCCAAAACTGTGTTGAATACTAGTGGTGAGAGAGGGCAACTTTGACTTGTTCCTGATCTTAGTGGAAATGGTTTCAGTTTTTCACCATTGAGGACAATGTTGGCTGTGTGTTTGTCATATATGGCCTTTATTATGTCGAGGAAAGTTCCCTCTGTGCCTACTTTGTGCAGGGTTTTTATCATAAATGGGTGTTGAATTTTGTTAAAATCTTTCTCTGCATCTGTTGAGATGATCATATGCTTTTCCTCCTTCAATTTGTTATTATGGTGTATCATGTTGATTGATTTACGTATATTGAAGAATCCTTGCATTCCTGGAATAAACCCCACTTGATCATGGTGTATGATCCTTTTAATGTGCTGTTGGATTCTGTATGATAGCATTTTGTTGAATTGCATCTATGTTCATCAGTGATATTGGCCTGTAGTTTTCTTTCCTTGTGACATCTTTGTCTGGTTTTGGTATCAGGGTGATGGTGGCCTCGTAGAATGAGTTTGGGAGTGTTCCTCCCTCTGCTCTATTTGAGTTTGAGAAGGATAGGTGTTAGCTCTTCTCTAAATGTTTCATAGAATTCACCTGTGAAGCCATCTGGTCCTGGGCTTTTGTTTGAGGGAAGATTTTTTGTTTTTTTTTTTTTGTTTTTTTTTTTTTTGCGGTACACGGGCCTCTCACTGTTGTGGCCCCTCCCGTTGCAGAGCACAGGCTCCGGATGTGCAGGCTCAGCGGCCATGGCTCCCGGGCCCAGCCACTCCGCGGCATGTGGGATCCTCCTGGACCATGGCACGAACCCGTGTCCCCTGCCTTGGTAGGCGGACTCTCAGCCACTGCGCCACCAGGTAAGCCCTGTTGGAAGATTTTAAATCACAGTTTCAATTTCAGTGCTTGTGATTGGTCTGTTCATATTTTCTATTTCTTCCTGGTTCAGTCTCGGCAGGTTGTGCTTTTCTAAGAATTTGTCCAATTCTTCCATGTTGTCCATTTTATTGGCATAGAGTTGCTTGTAGTAATCTCACATGATCCTTTGTATTTCTGCAGTGTCAGTTGTTACTTCTCCTTTTTCATTTCTAATTCTATTGATTTGAGTCTTCTCCCTTTTTTTCTTGATGAGTCTGGCTAATGGTTTATCAATTTTGTTTATCTTCTCAAAAAACAAGCTTTTAGTTTTATTGATCTTTGCTATCGTTTCCTTCATTTCTTTTTCATTTATTTCTGATCTGATCTTTATGATTTCTTTCCTTCTGCTAACTTTGGGGTTTTTTTGTTCTTCTTTCTCTAATTGCTTTAGGTGCAAGGTTAGGTTGTTTATTTGAGATGCTTCCTGTTTCTTAAGGTAGGATTGTATCGCTATAAACTTCCCTCTTAGAACTGCTTTTGCTGCATCCCATAGGTTTTGGGTCATCAGTTTTTTCATTGTCATTTGTCTCTAAGTATTTTTTGGTTTCCTGTTTGATTTCTTCAGTGATCTCTTGGTTATTAAGTAGTGTATTGTTTAGCCTCCATGTGTTTGTATTTTTTACAGATCTTTTTCTGTAATTGATACCTAGTCTCATAGCGTTGTGGTTGGAAAAGATACTTGACACAAGTTCAATTTTCTTAAATTTACCAAGACTTGATTTGTGACCCAAGATATGATCTATCCTGGAGAATATTTCATGAGCATGTGAGAAAAATGTGTATTCTGTTGGTTTTGGATGGAATGTCCTATAAATATCAGTTAAGTCCATCTTGTTTAATGTATCATTTAAAGCTTGTGTTTCCTTATTTATTTTCATTTTGGATAATCTGTCCATTGGTGAAAGTGGGGTGTTAAAGTCCCCTACTATGACTGTGTTACTGTCGATTTCCCCTTTTATGGCTGTTAATATTTGCCTTATGTATTGAGTTGCTCCTATGTTGGATGCATAAATATTTACAATTGTTATATCCTCTTCTTGGACTGATCCCTTGATCATTATGTAGTGTCCTCCTTTGTCTCTTCTAATAGTCTTTATTTTAAAGTCTATTTTGTCTGATATGAGAATTGCTACTCCAGCTTTCTTTTGGTTTCCATTTGCATGGAATATCTTTTTCCATCCCCTCACTTTCAGTCTGTATGTGTCCCTAGGTCTGAAGTGGGTCTCTTTTAGACAGCATATATATGGGTCTTGTTTTTGTATCCATTCAGCCAGTCTGTGTCTTTTGGTGGGAGCATTTAATCCATGTACATTTAAGGTAATTATCGATATGTATGTTCCTATTCCCATTTTCTTAATTGTTTTGGGTTTGTTATTGTAGGTCTTTTCCTTCTCTTGTGTTTCTTGCCTAGAGAAATTCCTTCAGCATTTGTTGTAAAGCTGGTTTGGTGGTGCTGAACTCTCTCAGCTTTTGCTTGTCTGTAAAGGTTTTAATTTCTCCATCAAATCTGAATGAGATCCTTGCTGGGTAGAGTAATCTTGGTTGCAGGTTTTTCCTCTTCATCACTTTAAATATGTCCTGCCAGTCCCTTCTGGCTTGCAGAGTTTCTGCTGAAAGATCAGCTGTTAACCTTATGGGCATTCCCTTGTGTGTTATTTGTTGTTTTTCCCTTGCTGCTTTTAATATGTGTTCTTTGTATTTAATTTTTGACAGTTTGATTAATATGTGTCTTGGCGTATTTCTCCTTGGATTTATCCTGTATGGGACTCTTTGTGCTTCCTGGACTTGATTAACTATTTCCTTTCCCATATTAGGGAAGTTTTCAACTATAATCTCTTCAAATATTTTCTCAGTTCCTTTCTTTTTCTCTTCTTCCTCTGGGACCCCTATATTTTGAATGTTGTTGCGTTTAGTGTTGTCCCCGAGGTCCCTGAGAGTGTCCTCAGTTCTTTTCATTCTTTTTTCTTTATTCTGCTCTGCAGTAGTTATTTCCACTATTTTATCTTCCAGGTCACTTATTCGTTCTTCTGCCTCAGTTATTCTGCTATTGATCCCTTCTAGAGTATTTTTAATTTCATTAATTGTGTTGGTCATCATTGCTTGTTTCATCTTTAGTTCTTCTAGGTCCTTGTTAAATGTTTCTTGCATTTTGTCTATTCTATTTCCAAGATTTTGGATCATCTTTACTATCATTATTCTGAATTCTTTTTCAGGTAGACTGCCTATTTCCTCTTCATTTATTAGGTCTGGTGGGTTTTTACCTTGCTCCTTCATCTGCTGTGTGTTTTTCTGTCTTCTCATTTTGGTTATCTTACTGTGTTTGGGGTCTCCTTTTCTCAGTCTGCAGGTTTGTAGTTCCCGTTGTTTTTGGTGTCTGTCCCCAGTGGCTAATGTTGCTTCAGTGGGTTGCGTAGGCTTCCTGGTGGAGGGGACTAGTGCCTGTGTTCTGGCGGATGAGGCCGGATCTTGTTTTTCTGGTGGGCAGGTCCACGTCTGGTGGTGTGTTTTGGGGTATCTGTGGCCTTATTATGATTTTAGGCAGCCTCTCTGCTAATGGATGGGGCTGTGTTCCTGTCTTGCTGGTTATTTGGCATAGGGTGTCCAGCACTGTAGCTTGCTGGTCATTGAGTGAAGCTGGGTGTTGGTTTTGAGATGGAGATCTCTGGGAGATTTTTGCTGTGTGATATTACGTGGAGCTGGGAGGTCTTTTGTGGACCAGTGTCCTGAAGTTGGCTCTCCAACCTCAGAGGCACAGCCGTGATGCCTGGCTGGAGCACCAAGAGCCTTTCATCCACGTGGCTCAGAATAAAAGGGAGAGAAAATAGAAAGAAAGAAGGAAAGAAAGAGGATAAAATCAAATAAAATCAAATAAAGTAGGATAAAATAAAACAAAGTTTTTAAAATAAAAAATAATTATTATGAAAAAAATTTTTTAAAGTTAAAAAAAAAATAGGAACGGACTGAGAGAATCCTAGGACAAATGGTGAAAGCAAAGCTATACAGAGAAAATGTCACACAGAAGCATACACATACACACTCAGAAAAAGAGGAAAAGGGGAAAAAATAATATATCTTGCTTCCAAAGTCCACCTCCTCAATTTGGGACGATTCGTTGTCTATTCAGGTATTCCACAAATGCAGGGTACATCAAGTTGATTGTGGAGCTTTAATCTGCTGCTTCTGAGGCTACTGGGAGAGATTTCCCTTTCTCTTCTTTGTTCGCACAACTCCTGGGGTTCAGCTTTGGATTTGGCCCCGCCTCTGCATGTAGGTCGCCTGAGGGCATCTGTTCTTTGCTCAGACAGGACAGGGGTAAAGGAGCAGCTGATTCAGGGGCTTTGGCTCACTCAGGCCTGGGGGAGGGAGGGGCACGGAGTGCAGGATGAGCCTGCGGCGGCAGAGGCCAGCGTGACGTTGCACCAGCCTGAAGCGCGCCATACGTTCTCCCGGGGAAGTTGTCCCTGGATCATGGAACCCTGGCAGTGGCGGTCTGTACAGGCTCCCGGGAGGGGAGGTGTGGATAGTGACCTGTGCTCGCACACAGGCTTCTTGGTGGCAGCAGCAGCAGCCTTAGCATCTCATGCCTGTCTCTGGGGTCCATGCTGATAGCCGTGGCTCGCGCCTGTCTCTGGAGCTCCTTTAAGCAGCGGTCTTAATCCCCTCTCTTCGCGCACCAAGAAACAAAGAGGGAAGAAAAATTCTCTTGCCTCTTCGGCAGCTCCGACTTTTCCCGGATTACCTCCCAGCTAGCTGTGGCACACTAGCCCCCTTCAGGCTGTGTTCACACCGCCAACTCCAGTCCTCTCCCTGCGATCTGACCGAAGCCCGAGCCTCAGCTCCCAGCCCCGGTCACCCTGGCGGTTGAGCAGACAAGCCTCTCGGGCTGGTGAGGGCTGGCGAGGGCTGGCCTGAACAGATCCTCCATGCGGGAATCTCTCTGCTTTGCCCTCCACACCCCTGTTGCTGCGCTCTCCTCCTCAGCCCTGAAGCATCCCCTCTGACACCCACAGTCTCTGCCCTCTAAGGGGCTTCCTAGTGTGTGGAAACCTTTCCTCATTCACAGCTCCCTCCCACTGGTGCGGGTCCCGTCCCTATTCTTTTGTCTCTGTTTTTTCTTTTTTCTTTTGCCCTACCCAGGTATGTGGGGAGTTTCTTGCCTTTTGGGAGGTCTGAAATCTTCTGCCAGCGTTCAGTAGGTGTTCTGTAGGAGTTGTTCCACGTGTAGATGTATTTCTGATATATTTGTGAGGAGGAAGGTTATCTCCCCGTCTTACTCTTCTGCCATCTTCTCCTTGACCTGGTTCATTTTTGTTTAACAAGTCTTCCCTCAATTTAATCTTCCCTCTCTCCCATTTTACTGTAAGTACTATCTGTAAGTAGCATCTTCAACATTTTGAAAATCTTCTGAGTTAAATAACCATATTCATTGCTTACAAGTTCTGCTTTCCACATAACTCCAGTACACAATTTTGCTAAGCATTCTGAAACTATATAACAAGAATCCTATTTCCTACCATTTCCAGTAGCATTTTTCTCACTTCCTTCAGAGCCCTTACTAGTAGTACTTTAGCATATTTGTTCTTACAGTCAATTCAAGGCAATGCAGGTTTTTACTGCTATGCTTCTCAAAATTCTCTCAGCCTACTCCCACTGCCCCATTCCAAAGTCACCTCCATATTTTTAGGTATTTGTTACAGCAGCAGCCTTATCATTTCAATGTAGGTGGATTCCTCACATGTAGGCTTACTTCTTGTAGAGCAAGCATTCCATTGAGAATTCCTCAATGGAAAGAGTAAGAGTGATTTGCTGCCTAAGAAAACAAACTAATTTCAAATAATTGTTAAAATCATTTCTCAATCTCCTTTAATTTGAATTAAGATTAACATTTTAAAATTTATTTGAGCAGGCTGAATGCTATCTTGACAATTAGTTGATAAACCATTTGTTACTAATTACAGTTAATATGAATTAAACCATGTATTTTGAAAGAAATGCTATGACTTAGACTTGTGTGTAACTACTTCAGATTAGAATTTCTCAATTATTTAAAATTAGTGCATGTCACTTTTAGCTCATGTAGATTTACTCTTTCTCATCTTATTGAAATTTAGCATAAGATCTCAGAAAATAATTTTAAAAATCAAGCATTTACTTAGAATTTTTATTCAAAATAAGAGAAATAGAAATAAGCAGTAATAATTCAAGGATCTCACAGAGATGACTGAAGAAAGTGGAATAAGTGATATCCAAAGGAAAGCATGAAGAAATGTGATATTAGTTAACCTCTTCTGCTTTCACTAAGAAGCAACTAAAAGATCAGATTTTTGTTCAAATGACAGTTCAATGGCATTTCATTTCTCAGGAAAAAAAATGAGTTCAGAAAATGAGGCCTGAAATCAAGCATTTATGAAAGTTCAATGGGAGCCTAATTCAAAAACTCAAAAGATACAATCCCAGATATTCTCTAGTAGTGCTTCTTGAGAAGGTTACTTTTATTCTTGGAGATTTAAAACCTTTGAAGCGGTATTTCTGAAAGTGCTGTCAGCTAAAAATCAGGTATGTCTTATATGTGTAGATTTGTAATATTAAGGGTTAAAAACAGAATTAAATGCACCAATATAGTTGAAAATATTAGATTTAAAGAGTTTTAGGGGGCTTAAATATTTTTTTTCTTTCTTGTCAAATTAAAATTTAAGATGTCATAAAGTTACTTTAAATCATCTTAAAAATCAAATGTTTTTTTAAACTTCAGAATGGAAATAAGAGAACTAGAGAAAAGCAGTAATGTGTATGATTTTCAAAGAGATGCTCAAAGAAACTAGAATAAATCATATTTAATAAAAATGGGAAAATATGTTAAATATGTATAATACATTCTCAAGCTACCATATAAGTTCTACATAAATGTATATATTAATTTATATAACAAAATTTATATTACACATATGTTATATATTATAAAGTATAGTAAAATACAACTTGTGTAATATAAATTTATATATAATTGAAATATAACATATTTATATAATGTATCATATTAGTTCATATATGTTTATTCACATATGTTTTATTTATACTTTATGGGCATATGAATATATTGTATAAAATATGATGCACTGAATTATAAATATATAATTACATATATTTATATGATTGTTTTCCTTAGCTTATATGTTTCTGCATAAACATAAGCAAATCTTAATATACCTTTCAGTGCTGATTAAAATGACTTTGGCATATAAATACAATTTATTTTGTTTATTACCACTGGTATACTGCAAACCCTATATAGCTATTCTAAATCACTTAAAGTTTCATCATCCTGTATCTAATTACTAGGATCCTGGCTAAAATGTATGACATTTCAGTATGTGTCAGCAACTGTCTACAGAAAATTAAATTATAAAATTTGTTTTAGTAAAATCACTGTCATTTGTTTAAGAAATATTAATAGAGTACCTATTATGAGCCAAGACTATGCTATTTACTAACATTAAGCCAATAAAAAAGAAATATATAATCCCTGCTCTCTTGGAAAGGAATTACAATAAGGATACAGATATTACATAACTGTATACATAATCAGTTTTTTAAAACAATTGTGGTGAATACTAACAGGGTGCTATGTTGGCATATGAGAAGAGGGCCACATCAAGACTAAATGTTCAATGGAACTTTTTATGAGAAAGTTGTTTTAGGTAAGCTGTGAATAATTTAGACTGAATTAACTGAAAAAGAGGAAGAATATTCTAAAAGAGGGAATGGCTTCTAGTAAGGATCCAAAACAGAAAATAGTTTAGTCATTAAAGGAGCAAGACAAGTGTAATTTAATCAGAAAGAAGAAAACAAAGGAGAAAATGGTACAATTTAAGTACTATAAAGTTGGCAATATCTAGATTCTGCAGGCTCTTCATGTTCAGTTACAATGTTTGGATTTCAATGAAGAACAATGAGCAACTATTGAAGATTCTTTAGACAAGATATTATGGAAACTTGGTATAGTAGGGATGGAATGAAGTAAAGATTACTTAAAAGTCAAGTCTATAAAACACAGTGGCTGGTCAAATATGGAGATATGGGGGAAAGGACCCAAGAAAAACCCACAAATTTCTGCCTTTTGCAGTTGGGCAAATAATGTTACTATCCATTGAAACGAAGAACATTAGCATATTTGTTTCCTTTATGTGTGTGTGTGTGTTGTTTTTACTTGGCTTTGTATTTTTTCCCCTTTGTTGGGATGCAATCATGTTTTAACATTTTGAGTTAAAAATACTTATATAGTATCCATATAGGTGTGTCAAGTAGGCAGTTAATTAAAATGTCTGGTACTCAGATTATATCATGAACTGCATTCTAGGTTTGTGCTCTTGGGATAATAACTTCTAAATGGCACTTAAAGTTATGAATAATAATGGTAATTAAAGTTATATCATGTCAGGAGAAAGCAGTAAGTAAGAAGTAGATAATTCCAAAGAGTGAAACATGAAAAAATGCAGCATTTAGCAATAGTTATATATGTATGTGTGTGTGTATTATTAACACTCCAGGAAATATTTAAAAATCCTCATTTACATGTATTTTTTTGCACAAGAGTTATAAAGTTATCTTTACCAACTTTCTATTTTTGTTTTTAGTCACCATATCTTTCCTCATACCTACTTTCCTTTCTATATTTGCTGTTATTATAGAATATTAAAGAATAATGTAAGCTTGATCCTATCATTCCATAAGTACATACTGGGAGACAGAGGCATAGGGGAGCCAAATAACTGAATTTGTAACTAATGAAGGAAAGCAACTCTCTGAATGAGAGAGATTAGAGGAAAGTAAGAGAATAAAAACTGAAACAAGTTGGCTTTGATCACTTAAGGGGTTAATTTCCACTATACCCATGACATTGGTAAGGTCACAGTATTCAGTGTGTTTATGCTGGAGAGTAGAATAAATAGGCACTAATTACAGCCAGCTAGCTGCTTCATGAAAAGTAAGAAGGAAAAACTTTATATCCTTTTGTAGAGAAATACAGCTTGAGCTAGGATCTACAAGGTAAGACCAGATAACTGAACAAAAGTGGACCTCAAAATATATTCCCCAGTGGGTTTTCTGAGAACCAGGCTCTTGGCATAAAGTACCCAGAAAGTCCAAGTTCAGGAGGCAGATCACAAAGTGAATGCACCTCAAGATCTTGCATTACCACACAAGAATAATAATAACTATATATTTGTATATCATATACCATATATATCTGATATATATATATATATATATACACACACACACACACACCATTTGTGTATATATATATGTGTATGCATACATGCTTATATCAGAAGTGTTGATACATTTGCAAAATGAGATTCCCTAGAATTTATGTTCTGTATTGGTTGTATACCACATGGCAAAATACATGATGTATAATATTTTCTGTTAACTCTACCTCCCAGTCTAAGTTTATGACAAAAGTCCTGGACACGAACTTTAGATATTACTGGGAGCAGCAAGCACAGGAGATTAAGTCTAAACCATGAAGAAATAACTTATGGTATGAATTACCTAGGGAAAATTAATTGCCTGTTACAGGACTGTGGTGCTACAGGAGATTGTTTATTAGAAATATGTCATTACAGTGCATATTCTTTACAGTGTTAAAAGTCACTAAAAATATTAGCAGGGGCTATTAGTTTCAGCTCCAGCATGTAAACAGATAGGTGGTGGTCACTCCTGTTCTGACTATAAGAAAAATCTGGACAAACTGAAAAATTTACAGTTTTTTCTTGGGCCTATCAGGGAACTAAAGACACAGAGAAAACTATCACCCAAAATTGGAAGAGACGGGGGCATTCAGAGAGATAAAACCAAGATGTGCTTACATGGAACAAAAGCTGCTAGAGACATAAGCTGGTAGGAATATTTAATTGGCATTTTGGTAAATTGGCAGAGTCTGCTGGCTGTGGACTAGCATAAGAGTGAAAAAATCCTGGAGGGTACAGATTTAAGGAATCCCCATAACTTTTGTGAGACTTACCTCCAAGAACCTAACAAGGTACTCATGTAACAAAGTCCTACATTCCATGGGAAAGAATTTTGACAGTCTTATCTTAGTTAGTGGAAGGTAATTTCTGCTCACTCCAGATTCTTCCAGCTTTCATGTCTCACCTAAGGAGAAAAATTTCAGTTAAAAGGTGTGAGGACTTCAAGGACATAGATTGGGGATAATATAGCTAGGGAAGCAAGTAAGTGGCAGTGGGGAGAAAGCTATATATAGGAGAAACACTTCTGAAAGTTAAAGGGTCTAATGAAAAAACAGTAGACAAGATGTAAGAACAGATGGGTAATATAAGCAAAGATATTCAAAGTCTAAAAAAAAAAAAGAAATGCTAGAAATAAAAACACTGTAATGAAAATGAAGGATACTTTTGATAGGCTTATCAGTAGAATGGACATAGCTGAGAAAAGGGAGCTTGAAGATACATTAGTGGAAATGCCCACAACTGAAATGTAACAAGAAAAAAAAAGAGCCCTGAATATCCAACAACTGTGGGACAATTTCAAAAGGTGTAACATGCATAATTGGAATACCAGAAGGAAAAGAATTAGACTAGAACAGAAGAAATGTTTGAAATAGTATTTGCAAAAAAATTTCAAAATTAATGACAAACACAAAGCCACAAATACAGGAAGTTCAGGCAGAATAAACACCAAAATTTCTGTACCTTCAGGTATATCATATTAAACTGAACAATATTGAAAACAAAGATAAAATTTTGAAAATAGCCTGAAGGGGGCCAGGAGGGAATGAGACGACGTACAAGTATAAGAATTACATTGGACTTCTCTATAAAGCACACAGTGAGAGAGTTGAGTGGAATATATAAAGGTCAGAAAACAAAACCATCATCCTGGAATTCTTGTATCCAGCAAAATTATACTGAACACTGAGGGAATGCATTTCTAGCAGATCTGCCCTGCAAGAAATGTTAATAGAAAGTCTTCAGGCAGAAGGAAATGATATAGTCAGAAACTTGGATCTACATCAAGAAAGGAAGAGTGTCATAGAAGGAATCAGTGAAGGCAAAGTAAAATCATTTATTCATAGTATTCAGTATTGATCTAAAATATAACTGTTTAGATCATAATAGTAATAATATATTGGGTCAAAACAAAACTTATTAATATATTAAGGCTTTAATAGATTGGTTATTAATATTAACATCAGTGCCTTATACTGCTTAGAATTGTTTGTACACGTACTACCATTTAAAAGACAGCTGAACTTTTAGAATGTGCCCAATTCATATGTTGTAATTGTGTTTTCATTCATATAATGTAGCAGTGTTTTTATAAAAACTATTTTTTAGAGTAATTTTAGGTTTATAACGAAATTGAGAGGAAGGTGTAGAGATTTCTCACAAACCTCCTCTCCCCATACATGCCTACCCTCTTCTGTTAGAATATCACTCATCAAAATGGTGCATTTTTTTTACCCAGGATGAACTTAAATTGACACAACATAATCACTCAAAGTCCATAGTTTACATTAGGATTCACTTTTGGTGTTGTATACTCTATGGGTTTTGACATATATAGCGACATGAATCCATCATTATAATATCATACAGAGTATTTTCACTGCCCTAAAAATCTGTGTGCTCTGCCTATTCCTTTCTACCCCCAAAGTCCCCTGGCAACCACGGATCTTTTTATTGTATCCATAGTTTTGCCTTTCGCAGAATGTCATATAGTTAGAATTCTACAGTATGGAGCCTTTTCAGATTGGCTTCTTTCACTTAGTAAAATGCAGTTAAGCTTCCTCCATGCCTTTCTGTGGCTTGGCAGCTCATTTCTTTTTAATGCTGAATAACATTCCATTGCCTGGATCAACCACAGTTTATTTATTCATTTCACCTACTGAAGGGCATCTTGGTTGCTTCCAGGTTTTGAAAATAATGAATAAAGCTGCTGTAAACACCCAGGTGCAGGTTTTTGTGCAGATACAGGTTTTCAACTCCTTTGGGTCAGTATCAAAGGAGTGTGAATGCTGGATTATACGGTAAGAATATGTTTAGATCTGTAAGAAGCTGCCAAACCCTCTTCCAAAGTGGCTGTACCATTTTGCATTCTTAACAGTGTTAGTAGAGTTCTGAGAAGGAAGAAATAATAATAATTCATGTTGATGTATATGTAGTATAGTAATTTTCAATGCAATCTTATATTTAGAACATTGCAGTTTCCTCATGATAACTTGGTATATTTAATAGTTACCATATTCCCATTTGATCACATAGCAGAGAAAAGTGATTGCATATGATCGTTCAGCAAATTATAGGCACAGTATCTCATGATACTCTTAACTAAAAACCAGGTTGATTAATTTTTACTGTTCTCAAAGCTGTATAACCCATTCAGAGACCAGTGACAAATACTAATATTAGAATCCCTTCTCAGAAAAAATTTACCTTTCCTTGTGAAATACAGAGACAGCTACTTTACCAGTGTTTCAGTTCTAGGCAGCCATCTTATGTGACTGCATCAGGGTGGAGGCTGGACTGTGTGACTCAAGCTGCCTACATTTGTGAAGGCCACACGGCACTGTTCATGGCTTGTCACTCTTCATTCACCGTTGAAGTAAGCCCTACCAGCCATGCCCACTGACTCTTCTTTCCAGATAGAGCTCATAAAATTATATAGTGTTGCACATTACATTGTATTATAATCTGGTCAAATATCAGGTAGTAGTTCTGGCTGTGTTCTTCAGGATGGAGGGCAGAAGTGCACAGGACACTAGTCTGTACATGTGCAGTAAAGCAAATGCTGAGGTCACTGCCTATAATTAAGTGTCCTGCCCTTGTTAGTGGGCCCTGGGATTAATTTATGATAACTTTCTGCTGTTGCTAACCTTTCTTTATTTGACTTATCTACATCAGTGGATATAGTATGTATACTATACTCCACATCAGTTGAAATATACAATTGACTCTCAAACAACACGGTTTGAACTGTGTGGGTCCACTTATAAGCAGTTTTTTTTTTTCAGTAGTAAATACTACAGTACTACAAGATCCACAGTTAGTTGGATCCTCAGATGCAGGAACTGCAGATACAGGGGCTGACAATAAACTATACAAGGATTTTCCACTCTGTGGAGGGTCAGTGCCCTTGCCCCCTGCTTTGTTCAAGGGTCAACTATATTTGTTTTGAAATAAACATCCTTGACTAGGAGCTTGGCCAAGTCAAGCAAGTGGCAAGTGGTAGAATAAAAAGATAATGATAATTGTGCAGAGTAAGATCATTTAAGAATTTTACAGGTTGGATTGGAATGCAAGATGGTGGAGTAGAAGGGCATGCTCTCACTCCCTCTTGCAAGAACACCAGAATCACAACAGGCTACTGGACAGTCATTGGCAGGAAGACACTGGAACTCACCAAAAAAGATACCCCACATCCAAAGACAAAGGAGAAGCCATAATGAGATGGTATGAGGGGCGCAATCACAGTAAAATCAAATCCCATAACTGCTGGGTGGGTGACTCACAGACTGGAGAACACTTATACCACAGAAGTCCACCCACTGGAGTGAAGGTCTTGAGCCCCACGTCAGGCCTCCCAACCTGGGGGTCCGGCAATGGGAGGAGGGATTCCTAGAGAATCAGTCTTTGAAGGCTACTGGGATTTGATTGCAGGACTTCGACAGAACTGGGGGAAAAAGACATTCCACTCTTGGAGGGAACACACAAAGTAGTGTGCACATTGGGACCCAGGGGAAGGAGCAGTGACCCCAGGGGAGACTGAACCAGACTTACCTGCTAGTGTTGGGGGGTCTCCTGCAGAGATGGGGGTGGCTGTGGCTCACCATGGGGACAAGGACATTGGCGGCAGAAGTTCTGGGAAGTACTCCTTGGCATGAGCCCTCCCAGAGTCCGCCATTAGCCCCACCAAAGAGCCTAGGTAGGCTCCAGTATTGGGTTGCCTCAGGCCAAACAACAAACGGGGAGGGAACCCAGCCCCAACCATCAGCAGTCAAGTGGATTAAAGTTCTACTGAGCTCTGCCCACCAGAGCAACAGTCAGCTCTACCCACCACAAGTCCCTCCCATCAAGCCTCTTAGATAGCTCATCCACCAGAGGGCAGACAGCAGAAGCAAGAAGAACTGCAATCCCTCAGCCTGTGGAACAAAAACCACATTCACAGAAAGAGAGACAAGATGTAAAGGCAGAGGGCTATGTACCAGATGAAGGAACAAGATAAAACCCCAGAAAAACAACTAAATGGAGTGGAGATGGGCAACCTTCCAGAAAAACAATTCAGAATAATGATAGTGAAGATGATCCAGGACCTCGGAAAAAGAATGGAGGCAAAGATCGAGAAGATGCAAGAAATGTTTAACAAAGACCTAGAAGAATTAAAGAACAAACAAACAGAGGTTAACAATACAACAACTGAAATGAAAACTACACTAGAAGGAATCAATAGCGGAATAACTGAGACACAAGTGACCTGGAAGACAGAATGGTGGAATTCACTGCTGCAGAACAGAGTAAAGAAAAAAGAATGAAAAGAAATAAAGACAGTCTAAGAGACCTCTGGGACAACATTAAATGCAAAAACATTCGCATTATAGGGGTCACAGAAGGAGAAGAGAGAAAGGACCAGAGAAAATATTTGCAGAGATTATAGTCGAAAACTTCCCTAACATGGGAAAGGCAATAGCCACCCAAGTCCAGGAAGCACAGTGAGTCCCATACAGGATTAACCCGAGGAGAAACACACCGAGACATGTAATAATCAAACTGGCAAAAATTAAAGACAAAGAAAAATTATTAAAAGCAGCAAGGGAAAAACGGCAAATAATATACAACAGAACTCCCATAAGGTTAACACCTGATTTCTTAGCAGAAACTCTACAAGTCAGAAGGGAGTGGCATGATATACTTAAAGTGATGAAAGGGAAGAACCTAAACAACCTAAACCTAAACCTAAACAAAATTGATAAACCATTAGCGAGACTCATCAAGAAAAAGAGGGAGAGGAGTCAAATCAATAAAATTAGGAATGAAAAAGGAGAAGTTACAACAGACACCGCAAAAATACAAAGCATCCTAAGAGACTACTACAAGCAACTCTATGCCAATAAAATGGACAACCTGGAAGAAATGGACAAATTCTTAGAAAGGTGTAACCTTCCAAGACTGAACTAGGAAGAAATAGAAAATATGAACAGACCAATCACAAGTAATGAATTGAAAGTGATTAAAAATCTTCCAACAAACAAAAGTCCAGGACCAGGTGGCTTCACAGGTGAGTTCTATCAAACATTTAGAGAAGCGCTAACACCCATCCTTCTCAAACTCTTCCAAAAAATTGCAGAGGAAGGAACACTCCCAAACTCATTCTATGAGGCCACCATCACCCTGATACCAAAACCAGACAAAGATACTGCAAAAAAAGAAAATTACAGACCAATATCAGTGATGAACAAAGATGCAAAAATCCTCAACAAAATACTAGCAAAATACTAGAATCCAGCAACACATTAAAAGGATCATACACCATGATCAAGTGGGATTTATCACAGGGATGCAAGGATTCTTCAATATACGCAAATCAATCAATGTGATACACCATATTAACAAATTGAAGGATAAAAACCATATGATCATCTCAATAGATTCAGAAAAAGCTTTTGACAAAATTCAACACCCATTTATGATAAAAACTCTCCAGAAAGTGGGCATAGAGGGAACCTACCTCAACATAATAAAGGCCATATATGACAAACACACAGCAAACATCATTTTCAATGGTGAAAAACTGAAAGCATTTCCTCTAACATCAGGAACAAGACAAGGATGTCCACTCTTGCCACTATTATTCAACATAGTTTTGGAAGTCCTAGCCATGGCAATCAGAGAAGAAAACGAAATAAAAGGAATACAAATTGGAAAAGAAGAAGTAAAACTGTCACTGTTTGCAGATGACATGATAGTATATGTAGATAATCCTAAAGATGCCACCAGAAAACTACTAGAGCTAATCAATGAATTTGGTAAAGTTGCAGGATACAAAATTAATGTAGAAATCTCTTGCATTCCTATACACTAATGATGAAAAATCTGAAAGAGAAATTAAGGAAACACTCCCATTTACCACTGCAACAAAAAGAATAAAATATCTAGGCATAAACCTACCTAGGGAAAAAAAGACCTGTATGCAGAGAAGTATAAGACACTGATGAAAGAAATTAAAGATGATACCAACAGATGGAGAGGTATACCATGTTCTTGGATTGGAAGAATCAACATTGTGAAAATGACTCTACTACCCAAAGCAATCTACAGATTCAATGCAATCCCTGTCAAATTACCAAGGGCATTTTTTATGCAACTAGAACAAAAAATCTTAAAATTTTTATGGAGACACAAAAGACCCCAAACAGCCAAAGCAGTCTTGAGGGATAAAAACGGAGCTGGAGGAATCAGACTCCCTGACTTCAGACTATACTATAAAGCTACAGTAATCAAGACAATATGGTACTGGCACAAAAACAGAAATATAGATCAATGGAACAAAATAGAAAGCCCAGAGATAAACCCATGCACCTATGGTCAACTAATCTATGACAAAGGAGGCAAGGATATACACTGGAGAAAAGACAGTATCTTCAATAAGTGGTGCTGGGAAAAGTGGACAGCTACATGTAAAAGAATGAAATTAGAACACTCCCTAACACCATACACAAAAATAAACTCAAAATGGATTAGAGACCTAAATTTAAGACTGGACACTATAAAACTCTTAGAGGAAAACATAGGAAGAACACTCTTTGACATAAATCACAGCAAGATGTTTTTTGATCCACCTTCTAGAGTAATGGAAATAGAAACAAAAATAAACAAATGGGACTTAATGAAACTTCAAAGCTTTTGCACAGCAAAGGGAACCATAAACAAGACGAAAAGACAACCCTCAGAATGGGAGAAAATATTTGCAAATGAATCAACGGACAAAGGATTAATCTCCAAACTATATAAACAGCTCATGCAGCTCAATATTAAAAAAACAAACAACCCAATCCAAAAATGGACAGAATACCTAAATAGACATTTCTCCAAAGAAGACATACAGATGCCCAAGAAGCACATGAAAAGCTTCTCAACATCACTAATTATTAGAGAAATGCAAAACTAAACTACAGTGAGGTATCACCTCACACCAGTTAGAACGGGCATCATCAGAAAATGTGCAAACAACAAATGCTGGAGAGGGTGTGGAGAAAAGGGAACCCTCTTGCACTGTTGGTGGAATGTAAATTGATACAGCCAGTATGGAGAACAGTATGGAGGTGCTCCTTAAAAAACTAAAAATAGAACTACCATATGACCCAGCAATACCACTACTGGGCATATACCCTGAGAAAACCATAATTCAAAAGACACATGCACCCCAGTGTTCATTGCAGCACTATTTACAATAGCCAGGTCATGGAAGCAACCTAAATGCCCATTGACAGATGAATGGATAAAGAAGATGTGGTACATATATACAATGGAATATTACTCAGCCGTAAAAAGGAATGAAATTAGGTCATTTGTTGAGACATGGATGGATGTAACGAGTTTCATACAGAGTGAAGTAAGTCAGAAATAGAAAAACAAATATCGTATATTAACACATATATGTGGAACCTAGAAAAATGGTACAGATGAACCGGTTTGCAGGGTAGAAATAGAGACACAGATGTAGAGAACAAACGTATGGACACCAAGCGGGGAAAGCGGTGGGGTGGTGGTGGCAGTGGTGTGCTGAATTGGGCAATTGGGATTGACATGTATACACTGATGTATATAAAATTGATGACTAATAAGAACCTGCTGTATAAAAAAATATATAAAATAAAATTCAAAAATTAAGAAAAAAAAAACCAAAACAACATCCTTGACTATATTAATGATATAACAAAATTTTTTCCTTCCTTTATGAAATACAAATATTAACCCTGAAAATCAAGAGAAAACTTAGATTTGTAAATTAAAACTGTAAACTTTTGTTTTTTCCAATTATTAGCTAACAATAGTAGATGAGTCATTTTGCTTCTTTGAGCCTCAGTTTGTTCTTCTGTAAAAGTGGAGGAATATCAATATATGTGGACACAACTTATAATCTGTAAAGAAATAACTTTTAAAATCTTAATAAAGAATGATTTAAATGACTTAACCTAGAGAAACATTATTCATTTAAGTCCATTTTTTGCAGTGGTTTTGTTTCTTTTCTACAATGTTAATATATTTAAGGGAGGTTTAACTTGCTCAAAATCATTGTGATTTACAAAGTGTTAAATAGGAACAGTTATAGGGGTTGTCTTGTGAGTGAATTTATATTCCTTCAATTTTTCTTTATTATTTTAACATGATAATTCTTAGCTTTTTGAGGAAATATTTTCTTGTACAGAGTGTCTCCTTTGGTTTTCTCAATTTTAGGTAAATATTTTAATACTCACCCATATGTTGCATATCTTATTATTTACATTTTTTCCTTAAGATGCTATTACAGATTGCTTTGTAGAGCTGGAATAAATTGCAGAGTCATTTATAGAAATGTCCTTTCACAGCTGGCTAACTGAGGCACAGAGAAGCTAAGTGGTTTGTGCAAGGTCACTCAGCTAGTTTAGTGAAATCTGTCCACATTCACTGCCTAGGTTAGTGATCCATGTGTTTTTCATAAGACCATTGCTTCAGATAATGACACATAGATACAAAATGGTGTCAAATATGTGATAGGTTAATCATGCCTTAAAAGAAAGATCAATCTTAAAGAAAAGAACTTTCATATTCTTCCTCATTTGCAGTCCCCAAATTTCCAGCTCCTCAGCTGAAATGTGTCAGCATATTCTTTTGGGGGAGAAGGATCAGTAAGTTTTCTGACATCAAGCACAGAGAATTCCTTTAGTACTTCTTAGCTTTTATTTTGACCTAGTCGTCTACACTTAATAAATTCCCCCCAAAGACTAGACACTCACTTGAAGGAAAAAAAATTCTATGATCAAATCGCATCACATCATTTTGAATTTTCAAAATAAGTTAAGAGCTAGCTATATGTTCACAGCCTTTATATATATATATATATATATATATATATATATATATATATTTTAGTATATGCTAGAAATTACTTATATTCAGCAGGATTTCTATAAATTGAGTGTTCCTAAATTGGAAAAGTTAATACGTATTCCTGGTCCTATATTTATAATGGTTTCTATTTTCAGAAACCTTATTTTGATGTTCATGTACTGCATTCATTTTCTGTATTCTAATATTCTTTTTTTTATAATACAACCTTCTTATTAGACTAAAATATATTAGGAAATGTGCCTTCTTCAGCTTTATTTTTCCATCACCAAACAGAATGTCTGCAACATAATCAGTACATTAAAAAGACATCTTGAGTTAAACTGCTGACAGTTGAAATAATCTCATCTGAGAAGAGCAATCCAACATTTACATATGCAGTCTCAGTCTCCTACCTGAACCCTAATTCTTTTATTCCAATTACCTGATAAATGGTGTCTACTGAATATCATATTGTATCACTGATATCAACATGTCTATAACTTTCCACAAGATTTAGTTCTCATTCCAAATAAACTCCTTCAAGTAATCAATTGTATTATCTCAGACACTATGGCTTAAAATGTGGGATTATATTCTCTGTACTTTATTACATTATGAACTGTACTAATTTTTCATTCATTCTTTTAATCACTCATGCATTAGTTTATTCATTTTTTCATCCACCGAATATTTGAGTGCCTGCTGTATGCTAGAGTGAGCAGTGTATGCAAAGGTTATGTCCAGGGGTATGCATGATACTTTTATTAAAAATTTTTATTGGGGTATAGTTAACTTACAATGTTGTATTAGTTTCAGATGTACAGCAAAGTGAATCTGTTATACATTTATCCACTCTTTTTTAGATTATTTTCCCATATAGGCAATTACAGAGTAATTGAGTAGAGTTCCCTGTGCTATACAGTAGGTCCTTATTAGTTATCTATTTTATATATAGTAGTGTGTATGTCAATCCCAATCTTCCAATTTATCCCTTACCCCCTGGTAACCATAGTTTATTTTCTACATCTGTAACTCTATTTCTGTTTTGTAGGTAAGTTCATTTGTACCCATTTTTAGATTCCACATATAAGCGATATCATATGTTATTTGTCTTCTTCTGACTTACTTCACTCAGTATGACAGCCTCTAGGTCCATCCACGTTGTTGCAAATGGCATTATTTCGTTCTTTTTTATGGCTGAGTAATAAGCTGAAATACGGCAAGGATTTCCAGAACTCAGAATAGAAGGAGGAAACCTGGTGTGAATGTAGGCTGAGTGGTAGGTCAGGGCCAAACCTCTAGGGAATTATAGGCTATATTAAAGATAAGGTAGGGTATATTAATTACCCGCTTTCTGTTCTGAAAGCAAACCAGAGCCCTTAGAGTATTTTATGGCAAGGTTGTATGTTGAATTTAATTTTGTAAAGATCTGTCTTACTCCCTGTTGAGAGGACATTGGTCAAGGAGTTGGTTGCACAATACATGCAAAGAAAATCTAGATTATTGCTTGTCATTAAATAATGGCAATGGAATAGGTTGGTGGTGGTAGTAAATCTCTATAGTAATGGTTAATTACAGAGTGGATTAGAATAAAAGGATGCATCAAAAAGTATTTCATTATTTCTTTGTTCTTAGGTATTCTGATTTTTTTCAGGTTTCCCCTATTATTATCTTAACACGGCAGCAGTTCTCTCTGTACATAAATCTTTGACAACCTCTCTGATTACTTTGTAGGATAAACTTCTATAAGTGAGATTACTGGTAACAGAGTATTGATATTTTAAATATATGTTGGCATCTACTGACTATTTGTTCTCAAGAGAAGGTGTGGTAATGTGCATTTGCCTTCAACTAAATAAGAAAAAATGTCACAGTATTGAACGAACATTTTGTCAAGCTTTAAACCTTTGCCAAGTTTATAGATTAAAATAATCATTGTTTTAATATACATGTGTAAAAATTTTATGAACACTTTTGTCTACTTAAATTATATAATTATATGATGTTAACCACGTATCTGATTTATTTGTGACAATTTTTTCCAAAGTCTTGTCTCTCTTTTGATTTTATGCATGTTTTTTTTAATATACATTTTGTCAATTCTTACTCAAATCTCAGTGTATCAATGAAGTCTATCTTTACTACTCTATTGTTAACTGTCCCTGTCCATTTGTACCAAAATGTAGGTTCCATAAGGGCAAGATCGTTGTATGCTTTATTCACTGATGAATCCCAAACATTCACAACAATACATAATTATTGATCAATAAATATTTGTTCAATGAATGTTAAATTTTTGTTTGTTTCAGTCCTTTTTTATGTGACTTCTTCTGTTGATATATCAATAGAATATCTCCATCTATAAAACTGACAAATATTCAACTATACTTTCTTTATTTTGAGTATATATTATTCTTTCAATTCTGTTAAGGTAATATAATCTTCTTGCTTAATTTTGCAAGGTTTGCTTATTTGTTCATCCAGCTAACCTTTAAAAATGCTTTCTCTATATTATTACAAAAATCCCTTGAAGTTTTGATTGTAGTTCGTGGTATACTTCTGAATTTATTCAATTTGTAAAGCTTTTAACATTAGAATTTTCAGAGGATAATGACACAAAGCATTTGAGTTAGACCATAATCACATATCCAGATTTTCACAATTTCACAAGACGGCAAATGGAAATATAAATATTTAGAGCATTCAAAATAAAATGATTAAAACTTAAAAAAGAGAATTTCAAAATGTACAGACATATTGAGAAATTATCGCAAATAGAACACTAGAAAGAGTATGGACAGTGAAATTCCGTGGTCCACAATGGTACTTAGATTGGGCACAGATCAATAGAAGTTCAAAACTGTTTTGCCCACAGTGGAGAGCCTTTCCAGAACCAAAACAAACATATTTCCACAGCCTTTTCTAACTAAGAGTTTCACTATTACCCGAATAAATTAGAGAATAATGCCAGGGCCACACTGTTACTTTACATATGTATTATTTATATATATTGTCAATTTAGGTATAGAAGTGAAGTTATGTAAATATGAAAAATACTTTAAGCATATAAATAGCAGCTAGACATGCTTTTGCTACATTTTTTTTCCCTAAAATCTTTCAGTGGCTTCTCATTTTTCTTAAAATAAAATAAAAATCTACTAGCATGGCCTAAATAGGATCAGTATTATCTTGCCTCTGCCTACCTATTCAACCTTCTTTGATACTCTGGGCCCCTTGATCACCATTCTCCAGAAAAATTGCTCTCTTTTATTTTTCCTCATGTATCCCAAGCCCTTTCAAATCCCAGGTCCTTTAGACTTGTTCCTACCTCCTCCTGCATATATCTCAGTGCTTCTCATCCACCAATACCATCTCAAATATCAACTCTTCAGAAAAGCTTCCCTGGCCATCATATCAAAAGGAGTCCAAAACCCAACTCTCCAGTTATTAACTCTCCATCATTTTACCCTTGATATTTCTTCATCTCACTGATCATAACCTGACATTATTATATCTATTTATAAGAAGAGACATCATGAAGTCTAGTAAATCTTTTGGTCAAACCAAATGCTCTGGTAGCTTAACAGTAATTGATGATTTAACTAAAATTCTAGTGGTAGAACTTTCAGAGGTGTATTTATCTCTTTCTTCCAACTGTAGTATTTGACCATTAATGTTACTCAACTGTCAATTCCATCTTTACTTGTTTCTAAGTGCTTTCTGTTTCTCTTCCTGATGGCATGTAGTTTATCTCTTATTCAAACACACCAAGATAGAGAATCAGAGTTGTGTGGCAAAGCTGTCATATAGCGCTTCTCTTTGGTTTGTTAATGAAGTCTATGATTGGGTGCCTTTGGGTCAAATTTCTTTTCTTCTGATGTAAACGACCATGACCAGGTTAGGGAATAATGTATAAAACCTTCCCAGGGCTGCCTCTCAGCTAAGAACTATGAAAGATAGCCAAGAGCTACCTATAGGAGAAAAAGGTGGTAGACAGCCAAGTAGAACACAAGAAAACTGTCCCTACTACAGTAGACAAGATAAGTTATATTCCATTCTCAAAGATGACCAGGAAAAGTGTAATCCAGTTTAAACAAGCTACCCTGACAACACTTTTAAAAAAGACTGAGTCTTTACTAAAATGAAAGAATAAGTAAGTGAATTAGAGGAATTTCTATCATCATAGTCATTGGAATTTTCAGATGACTGGAACATAAGATTTGTCGTAAACTATATGCTATCTAGCTGGATGTCTCTTTCCTAGATTTAATCAAAAGTGATTTTAAAGAAAGAAGAAAAAGACAACAAACACCATTCCTGTTGAGGTTCTTCTTTCACATGGAAGAGGCTCATTGTGAATTAAGTTGCATTTTTCTCCATTGCAGGTTTTAAATTCTGCAGAGCATCTTCATAAACCACAAGGGAGGCTGTGAGATTTTTGAACTAATACTCTTTTCTTTTGTCTTATTGAGGATGAGAGTGATTTACCCAAGTGGCAATTCAACCCTTAAAATAGAAGATGCTTAAACAGTTATAGAGTCCCACAAATATCTATTGGCTTTGAGTATACAAGTGAAGTATTGTCCAGTCACCACTAGGGAAAAAAAATAACCTCAAACTGCTCTAGTGTAGCTTTACAGTTATAAATTGTCGCATTGGATATTCAGGAGGGAGAGAAATGTAAATACCTATTCAAGTGGAATCTCCTTGTGGAAGGAGAAGAACTTGAGCGCACATTTGAGACCTTGGAGATTGCTGTGAATTTCTATTTTATATTACAAAATATTCATCAAATTAAAGGATGAAAGTGCCTCAAGTAGATATGCGTATATCAAAAAATTACTATGGAAAGTGATAACAAAGATGGAATAGACAATAAAAAGCCTTTGGAAGTAGACTTAGATTCAAATCTCAGTCCTGCCACTTTGTGTATGTAAATCACAGATTTTTCCCTATGAGTCTTTGTTGCCTTAGGTCTTTTAGAAGATTACAAATTCTCTCTTGTAAAATTTTAATTAGGGAAATAGTGAACATAAAACATAAAGAATAGCGTCTGACTCTCAACATATGAAAGCTATCAGACATTAAGATGTATAGGATTCACTAGGTTTATTCATTCAATCTGATTTGCTTACTATAATGATCTGAAATCGATGCACTCAGCTAATGTTCAGGCATTTCCAGCAATATTGATAATATTTATCCTTAATGTAAACAGTTGTTTTTTGATTCACTTATTTAAAAAAAATTATTTTCATTTGTTTTAAATTGTCCTCCTGTAACCCTGAACTGTCATTAGGACTTTGACTCTCTTTGACTCTCTAGACTTTGTTGTGTTTTTGACAGGTAATTTACTCATACACAAACAGACACAAACACACGCACATAGAAGCCTCACTACAGTTAATACTTGTACGTAATTACATTTATAGATTCAGATTCATTCATTAAGGCACTCTAAATGGTTAAATGGTTTACAGTCATTAGTTTAGTCATTAGTTTAGAAAAGAACAATGAACCAAGAATGTGTTCTCAAAACATGTACACACACACACACACACACACACACACACACGTCTTAATTTTGATCGAATGCCTTGTGTTTGTTAACATTAGAACTCAAGGTGTTATTTTAAATATAGGTATATAAGAGATTAATGATTTGGTGTCTGTGTACACACAGCTGTTATTGGTTTTCCAACTGTAGAGTCTACTTAGAGAAAACATTTAGTTTGAAAGGCAATTTGTATTTATTCAATATGAATTATTTTATTATTGTGAAATGCTATACATACAGTTAAGAATTATAAAAATGTACAGCTCAGTGATTTATCAAAAAGTGAATATCCATATGACCATAACCCAAAACAATATTAAAACATTATCACCTCCCCAGATGCCACCCTCATTTTCCCCTGGTCACTACTCATTTCTCCCCACAAAGATAACCACTGTCATCACTTGTATTTCTTTATAAATATGGATCCTTGAAATACAAGTTTTACTTTAAAAAATATATATACTTGGAATCATAATATATATTCTTCTGTGTCTGACTCTTTTCAATCAACATTTTAATAAATTTTACCAATTCATTGTATATATCATTGTGTATATTAATGTCATTGTGTATATCAATGTCATTGTGTATACCAATGTCCAATTGTTGACCTGAGTTTTCTATCTTCTTTTCCTAGTCAGTCTAGGAAAAAGAATTGCAAATTTTGTTTTATTTTTTCAAAGAATCAACTTTTGGCTTAATTGATTTTATCTAACGTTTTCTGTTTTTGATGTCATGGCTTTTCATCCTAATCATTTATAGCCTTCCTTCTGCTTGCCTTGGATTTAGTTTGCTTTTCATTTTTTAGATTCCTAAGGTGAAAGCTTAGGTTATTGATTTCAGATCTTCCTTCTTTTCTAATATATACATATAAAACTATAAATTTCCATCTCAGAACAACATGTGCTATATCATACATTTTAAGTAGTTTTAAAAATTACAATTCAACTTAAATTATTTTATAATTCCTATTAATATTTATTCTTTTAGCTGTTGATAATTCCTATTAATATTTATTCTTTAGCTGTTGTTTATTTAAATTTGTGTTATTTAATTTCAAATATTTGTAGTTTTCTGGACTGTTATTGTTTTCTAGTTTATACCTTTGTAGTTGGAGCTGTGCTTTGTAAGAATATAATTATTTGATGTTTAATTCTATTAGTTTTATGGCCTAGCATCTGGTCTATCTTGGGGAAAGTTCCGTGTACACTTGAAAATAATTGGCTGTTATATTTATTGGGTAAAATATTCTAAAAAATACAATTATCAATAAAAAGTTATTTGACAGTTATGTTCAAATATTTAACATCTTGGCTGATGTCTTTATTCACTTGTTTATAAATTTCTGGAAGAGAAATATTAAATCTGTTTTCATTGAGGGTTTGCCTATTCTTCCCTTTAGTTCAGTCAAATTTTTTGTGTATTAAATGCTATTTTTAGGTGCTTATACATATAATATTATTATTTTTTTAAACAGTGACAATCGTAAAATACTTCCCTTTATCTCCTTAAAAATCTACTTTTTTTATGTTAAGATAGCCATAGCCACTTTAGCTATTTTATATTTGATGTTTGCAGTTATATCCTCTTCTACATTTTTATTTTCATACTCATTTGTATTTAAGGTTTGTTTCTTATAAAGAGCATAAAATAGGTTCTTGCTTTTCTATGCAACTGGAATTATCTAGCTTTTAAGTGGAGTTTTCATTCAGTTTATTTTTGTTATATTTATTGTTATATTTAAAGTTGTCATAGGATATTAACTATTTTGTCGCTCTGTACCTCTTTTCCTAATTTCATTTTTGTTAATTGTATAGCATTAGTAATATATCTTATCTCCTGCATTTTTTTTTTTTTTTTTTTTTTTGGCTATACCTCTTATTTTCATTTTAGTGCTTGGTTTTTCTAAGGATTGAAATGTTAACCTTTAGGTTACCCTATTCTACCTTCAAATAATATACTGTGGTGAACAGTGTAAGTATCTCACAACAGTGTATTTTTCCTTCTCTCATATCTTGTTCTCTTGTTATCTTACATTTCACTGTTCTGTATAACTCCCTACTAATCTGTTTTTATTTTTACTTTGAACAATTAATATTTTTATTCTTAAAACCATCAATTTTGTTTTATATTTACTTTTATGCATACTATAACACTGTCATAACTTTTGCTTTCAACCACTAATATTTTTGTAAGGAAATTCTTTCAACTTAAATGTTTTCTTTAAGCAATTTTTGCAGTGCAGGTCTGCTGGAAATAAATTCTCTCACCATTATGCTGAGAATGCCTTTACTGAGACTAGATTTTTGAAAAATATTTTTACATAATATTTTCAACATGTTTTTTCTTTATATTTATTGTAAATGTTAGTCCCAATAATAGATTTGTAGTTTTCTTTCAATTTTTTCAGCTCTTAAACTTAAAATTCCATTATATTTTTTCTCTGTTGTTTCTACTTAAAGTTAGCCATCATTCACAGATTTGTTTCCATGTGTGTAATGTCTTTTTTTCTCTGATTCCTTACAAGATTTTCTCTATATTTTTCTTTTCATCAGTTTTTCTCTGATGTGCTAAAATGTTGTTTTTTAAAATATTTGAGATGTTTGATATTCTTGTATCTATAAGTAAATATTTTTCACTAAAATTTCAAATTTTACATTTATTTCTTCAAAAATATTCTGTAATGTCTTGCCTTTCTTTATCTGAGATATATCTCATTCCATCTGGACACGTTTTAACATTTCTTTTATGATCTGCTTGTCAACAAGTTTCCCACTATTTTTTATGTCATTTTTCTTTATTCCTTTGTTCTTGTAGGTTAATTGAAATGCTTATTTCCATCTATTATTTGTATTTTATTGTTTCTTTTTTTTTTTTTTTTGCGGTATGCGGGCCTCTCACTGTTGTGGCCTCTCCTGTTGTAGAGCACAGGCTCCGGACGCACAGGCCCAGCGGCCACAGCCCACGGGCCCAGCCGTTCCGCAGCATGTGGGATCTTCCCGGACCGGGGCACGAACCCGTGTCCCCTGCATTGGCAGGCAGATTCTCAACCGCTGCGCCACCAGGGAAGCCCTATTGTATATATTTTTAAACATACACAACTTCACTAATTCATATTCAAATTACCAATTCTTATTCACTGATTCTCTCTTCTTCTGTGTTTAATCTGTTCTTAAATCAATCAGTTTGTCTTTATTCGGTTATAAAATTTTTCACTTCTATAACTTAAATTTTTTTCCTTAAATATTGTTTCAGGATCGTTTCAAAGAATTTTTTCTTTAGGTTTATATAAAGGACTCACTATAATGCTAGCAAAAAGTTAACTATTTATAACTATTATTGAATGGACACTGAGCAATCATGGCTTTTTAAGCAAATTAATAATTCATAAGGAAATGAAAAGAATTGTTTCAAACAATTCAAACAAAAAGTGATAATTGCAAAGCTCATTATAACACAAAGAGAAATCTAAATATCCAGAAAAGTGGGGCAAAGAACTGTGATTTTACAGCATCCACCATTAAGCAAATTATAAAATATTAAAGGGAGATCATGCAAAGCAGCTAAGATTAATTGCTGCTAATTGATGAAAATCACAAAACCAAGTATTGGTTTCATTTGTGATGCTAATGTCATTTACAAGGTTAATTACTATGTCACCTCACAGTCCCCAATTGTTTTTCATATTGTGGCAGACAATATGTGAACAGATGGACCAGAATAACATCTGGCTTAGGTGAGCAGTAAGACTACAGCTGACATCCTTGAATGATTTCCTTCACTTGCACAGTCTCAGAAATAGAAAGTAATAAGAGAGAAACACGGGTGCCAAAAATAAACAACTTAATACATACTTGTTAGCATACTGGCCCTTGCCAAATCCCAGAGTGAATGTCATAATCAACATCTAATAGGACTGCAGTAAAGTCCTTATCAATATAATCTTTTAAAGAATACTTATATTTGATTTAGTCAATTTGTCAATTAAATCTTACTTTCCCAGCCTTGCTCCCAAATATGCTTTTGCATGCAAAACAAAATAATACCTTCTATTTTATGGGAAAGCCACAGTATTTAAAACCTGCAATATCCTTCCTGATCCTCGGGATAACCTTATAAATTAGATAGTACTAACATGATATCCAAATTAATAATCAAAGCCCAGAAGTACTGTATCCTACGTTAAAAAGGTAACAAATGGCAAAACAAGGACTCAAAACCAGAATTATTTCCTTTAACCTATTGCACTCACATTTAGAGCTATATTATGTCAGCACCAGGAAGAAGAAAGCCTTTTATAATAATAATTAGACTATTAGAAACTTTAAAGTTACAAATTACATTTTTTACTGTGTATTAAGTAATATTATAATAATTTTGCTATTCATAATGGCACAGATCTAAGGAATTTGATTCCACATACTCTGGTCTAACATGATTTCAGTTTTATTTCATGTGTTAAGCACATTAATCTTTCAATGGCCCGGGAGTGTGCAACAATGTAATTTCTAGTTTTCAGAATCATCTCACACAATTCAAGGTGAAAATATACACCCAAATAACACACTGCAGTGTCACTAGAAAAGAGATCATTGTCAGAAATATGAAACTGTGGCTATTTTTTAAATGTATTTGAATTTATCCTTTAATTTGTTTGTGTGCTATGTTTGTTTTTGCTGAAGGCCTGCCCTGTTCTGGTTTTGCTCATTACAGAGAGCACAGGCTGTACATGACACATCAGAGAGATAGTTCAAGGGTAAGCTCTCTTGCCTTAATCTCTCTGCACAAGATATAATAGTGTTACTGCTGTCTTGTCAGTAAGGAACACACTGAACACTGCACATGGAATTAATTATCACTGTTGTTGTTATCACTGAGATCCAACTAGGCATACTCCACCTAGCTTTGTTGTTCTCTTTTAGTCAGGGATATCTCATAATGTATTCCCTTTCTCTCTTATAGAGCTCCAGAGACAGTTTTTGTCCTTAGAGCCAGTATTGTTTTTGTACCTTTGAACATAAGAAATTTATGGAGAAGCATGGTTATTCAAGCTGTGTTTTTTTTTCCTAAGATGATTTTTCAGTCATAATCTTCTTTCTTTTTGAGTTCATCAGTATACATGGATCTCAAGGAAAAATATTTTATTTTTCAATAAAAAGGATAATTTCAGTATAAAGAATAGTTCAGCAGACTTATATCTGTATAAGTCTGTATCTGTGTAAGACTATAAGTAATGCTTTCTAAAGAAAAATGGAGAATTACCTACACCACTGAAATCTAGTTTGTTCAAATTTATTAGGAATGCAGTAGTATGTAGGCTACTACAGATTATTTTTATCAGCTTGATTGAGATATAATTCACATACTATACAATTCACCCATTTAAAGTATACAATTCAATGAATATTTTAGTATATTTGCAGTTGTACAACCATCACTGCAATCAATTTTAGAACTATTCCAACACTCCAAAAAAAATAAATAAATCCTATGACCACTAGCAGTCACTCTCCATTTCCTCCCAACCCAGTCCTAAAAAATTATGAATCTATTTTCTGTCCTTGTAGATATGCCTATTTTGGACACTTCATATAAATGGAATTATAAAATATATGTTCTTTTGGGCTTCCCTGGTGGCGCAGTGGTTAAGAATCCACCTGCCAATGCAGGGGACGCGGGTTTGATCCCGGTCCGGGAAGATCCCACATGCCACGGAGCAACTAAGCCCATGTGCCACAACTACTGAGCCCATGTGCCACAACTACTGAGTCCCACGTGCCTAGAGCCTGTGCTCCGAAACAAGAGAAGCCACCATAATGAGAAGCCCTCACAGTGCAACAGCTAGAGAAAGCCCGCGCACAGCAATGAAGACCCGATGCAGCCAAAAAATAAATTAAAAATAAATAAATAAATAAATTAAAGACTAAAAAAGAAAGGAGAAAAAAATATATGTTCTTTTGTAACTGGCTTCATCCACTATGCATGATCATTTCAAAGTTCATCTTTTTGTAGCAAATATAAGTACTTTATTACCTTTTATTGCTTAATAATAGTCTGTTGTCTGGACAAGCTGCATTTTATGTATCCATTCATTAGTTGATGGGCATTTAGGCTGTTTCCACTTTTGGCTACTATGACTAATGCTGCTATGATCATTCGTGCTCAAGATTTAGTGTAAACAAATATTTTAATTACTCCTAGACATAGGCAAAGGGGTATGTTTACTGAGTCATAAAGGCACTTCTGTGTTTAACCTTTGCGGAGCTATCAAACTGTTTCCAAAGTGGCTGTACCATTTTACATTCTCACCAGAAATGTATTAGAGTTCCAGTTGCTTCACACCATTGTCAACATTTGTTCTTACCTGCCATTTTGATCATACCCATCCTAATAGCTATGAATGGTATCTCATTTGTTATGTTGAATTGTATTTCCCTAATGGCTAATGAAATTGAGCATCTTTTCTTTTATTTATTAGCCATGTCTTTATCTCCTCTGGAAAAATGTCTATTCAGTTCCTTTGCTCATTAGCCTTTTTATTTTATTTATTTATTTATTTTTTTGTGGTACGCGGGCCTCACACTGCTGCGGCCTCTCCCGCCACGGAGCACAGGCTCCAGACGTGCAGGCCCAGCGGCCATGGGCCCAGCCGCTCCCGCGACACGCGGGATCCTCCCTGACTGGGGCACGAACCCGCACCCCCCGAAGCGGCAGGCGGACCCCCAACCACTGCGCCACCAGGGAAGCCCTGCCTTTTTATTTTTGAGTTGTAAAAGTTCTTATATACTGTACAAACAACTGCTTTCCTGATATATGATTTACAAATATTTACTCCCAGTTTGTGGGTTGTGCTTTCACGTCATGATGGTGTCCTTTAAGGTTCAATGGTCTTAATTTGGTTGAAGCCATTTTTTTTCTCTTGTTGCTGTGTTTTTGGTATAATATTTAAGAAAGTTTTGTTTAACCCAGATCATGAAGATTAAATTCTGTGTTTTCCTTAAAGGGTTTTATAATTTTAGTTCTTATGTTAGGTTTAAAACACATTAGTAGCTAATTTTTGTATACAGTGTAATTCTTTTCCACGTGGTTACCCAGTGTCTTAGAACCATTACTTGAGGAGACTATTTTTCCCCTCTGAATTATTTTTTGCACATTTGTTGAAAATAAATTAAACCTTAAATATCAGGTTTACTTCTAATTCTCTATTATATTCCCATAATCTTTATGAATATCCTTATGTCAGTTCCTTTTTCACCCATTCACTTCAATAAGTGTGTTTCATAAATTTGTGAGAGAGATTACTTTGTCACATTTTGCATTATATCCTGGTGTCCCTGAATTCCTAATTGATCATTTCTTTAAATTAGCACACATTTGTGATGTAAAATTATATGAATTTTGACAAATGCATGGTGGTGTATGTCCACCATTATATTCAATCTCCTTCCATCCAGAAACAGACAACCACTGATTTGTTTACTGATGCTATAGTCTTCCCTTTTCAGGAACTTTACATAAATGGTATCATACAGTATGAAACCTTTTCAAATTAACTTCTTTCATTTAGCAATATACAGTAAGATTCATCCATGTTTTTATATGGCGTGATAGCTCTTTCCTTTTTCTCGCTGAATGGTAGTCTGTTTTTTTACCACAATTTGTCTATCTATTCACCTACTTAAGGGCATCTTATTACTTATACTTTTTGGTTATTATGAATAAAGCTGGTATAAATATTCATATACTGCTTTTTCTGTTGGAATAAGTTTTCACATCTTTTGGTTTCCTTGATCATATTGTAAGATTTTCTTTCCTTCGAAAGAAACTGCTAAACTATCTTCCAAATGCCTCTACTGTTTTTGTGTTCCCACCAGCAACACATGAGAGTTCTTGCTCTACATTGCCTCCAGCAATTAGCATGGGCAATTTTTTGGATTTCTGCCATTCTAATCAGATTATAATTTATTTCATTTTTGACTTATTTTGCAAACTCATAATGACGAAGAATGTTGATCGTCTTTTCCTATGTCTAATGTCCATCTATATTTCTTCTTTGGTGAGGTGTCTGCTAAGATTTTGAGTTGTTACTTTCATGGTTGAATTTTAAGAGTTCTTTGTATATTTCAGATACAACTCTTACATCAGATATGTGTTTTGCAAAGATTTCTTCCAGTTGTGGCTTTTCTTTTCTTTTTTAATAAAGTATAGTTGATTTACAATAGTGTATTAGTTTCAGGTGTACAACATAGTGATTTGATATTTTGATACATTACACACAATCCAAAGTTATTACAATATTATTGACTACATTCCCTGTGCTGTACAATACATCCCTGTGACTTATTTATTTTATAACTGGTAGTTGGTACCCCTTAATCCTCTTTACCTATTTTACCCATTCCCCTGCCCCTCTCCCCTTGACAACCCCTAGTTTGTTCTCTGAATGAGTGAGTCTGTTATTGTTTTGTTATATTTGTGCATTTGCTTTGTATTTAGATTCCATAAATAACTGGAAACTGTGGTTTTTCTTTTTATTCTCTTAATAGTGTATTTTGCAAAGCAAAAGTTTGTAATTTTTAAAAAATATTTATTTATTTATTTGGTTGCTCCAGGTCTTAGTTGCGTCAGGTGGGCTCCTTAGCTGCAGCTCGCAGCCTCCTTAGTTGCAGCTCGCAGGCTCCTTAATTGCTGCACACAGGCTCCTTAGTTGTGGCATGCTAACTCCTAGTTGCGGCTTGCATGTGGGATCTAGGTCCCTGACCAGGAATCAAACCCCGGCCCCCTGCACTGAGAGTGCAGAGTCTTAACCACTGCTCCACCAGGGAAGCCCCAAAAGTTTTCAATTTTAATAAAGTCTAACATATTTTTTTCTTTCATGGATTATTTTTTTGATGTATCTAAAAACTCTTCAACAAACTCTATTTCATATAGATTTTTCTCCTATATTTTCTTTTAGTTTTGTAATTTTGCATTTTACATTTAAGATTATATCTAATTTTTTATACAGTGTGACATCTGTGTCTACTTTCATTTTATTTCCCAATCCAAGGCAAGAGCTTGCACATTTTGAACATCATTCTGCAGAAGCTACAGGATGGCCTGCATAGGCTTTCTTATCCACTTAACCAGATGTAGGGGAAGAGGGGAAGAGGGAGGATGAGGCTTGAAAATTGTCCACAGTTAAACATCAAAAATAAAATCAGACTCTTGAGTACCTCTTTTCTTTCTTTTTTTTTTTGATGATATAGATTCACTCTTATTTCTTCTTGAAGGCATAATTTTATTTCATTTCCCCCACAGAATTTTATCCCAATGTAGTATACTTTTTTTATTGATCTTGAGGACATCTTAATTCTGGAAAAGGGGTGAGGAAAAGGGATTAGTGTGAGGATAAAAGGATCTGATGATTGGTCCAATATAAGTATTATTAAAAGCAACTAAAATATGTATAATTTTAATTTTTTACCTAATACAATTAATTCAAGTACAACATTGAGAAAAGTACAACTTGGGAGTATCTTTATTTCTCCTGATATTCTCCAAGGACCTCAGCTATTACCACATGCCTCCAGATTTTGGAATATTTGGACCATTTCTGATATACCTGTTGCCTAAGTCAGAACCAGACACATAGGCATGCAATAAATTTTGTTATGTAGCATATGAATATATTAATTGAATCAAATGTGCTGCTACCACAAATGTGATTTATGCCTTGGGTCTTATAAGTGGTTAATGGCCTTATTTTAGTGCCTAAGCTTGCACACTGGACCACATGTCTGATAATGTGTTCCTATCTTATACCATTTTGACTAAATCCCCTCTTGGTTTCCTGCACAAATCCACGTTGCTCTTTAGCTGTATCTCCATATTTGCTATCACGCAGCATACTAAGGACAGATGTTTTGCCCTAAACCCTAATCTATCTAGTGTTGGAAGCTACCTCCCTACTCCATCCTAACCTGCTGCCCGAAGCCCTAGTCCTTAACAAATTGCCTCCTGGTAAATCCATCTTCTTCTTATTTTAAAATCTATCCTACTTTTAAAATTCCTTTCAAACTTAATTTTTTACTCAGATTGCTGATACAGTCCCTTCCCTGATGTGCTCCATCCTCTGGCCTATCTTCTTCCATGCTTCTGCCAGACCAATCATTCTATCCCATCTAATCATTTATCAGTTTAAAATACTGTACTGAATCCCCATTAACTAAGTTGAGACATAAACCCTTTAGCATCAGTTGTCTTTTAAAAACTCTATCTCCACCTATCTTTAAAGGATTTCTATCACCATAGCCACAGTAACCCACCTTGAGCCTGAACACTGCAAAGAAGATAGTCATGGATTGGTACTCCAGGAATTAAATGTTAGGATGCTAAACTCATGGGTGATACTCTGGTGATACTTTTATGTTGCCAAGACATCCACTATTAAGTATAGGAATACTGTATGTTTTCACCTTCACTAGGTTTCTTCTCATAGTCTGCAGCTGCAGCTGCCTTCAGGAACCTACTAGTAATAGCGGCTAGTACATTCCTTCAGGTCTAATTTCTCTAAGTAATATCCATCCTACAGGCTTCTCCGTTTTTCATCCTACACTCTGACTAGAGCTTTTATGACAAATAATGATGATACCAATACAAAAATAGTACCAAACACTTCTTGAATATTTATTTATATTACAGAGAGTGCATTTAGCAAAACTAATTTAATCCTTATGAAGATCATATTGATAAGTATCATTATCCCCTTTTTACCAGATGTAGAAACTCAAATTCAGAAATGTTACTTGTCTAAGGACATACAGCTATTAAGGAACATATCTGTTATTAAAATCTGATTGTACCAGATCCCATAAGTTGTGCTCTGAATGTTCTATTAGGATACTACATTCTCTTTCTCTCTCACTCTGTCTCTCTGTCTCTCTGTCTCTGTCTCTCTCTGTCTCTCCCTCTCTCTCTCTCTCTCTCTCTCTCTCTCTCTCTCTCTCTATATATATATATATATATATATATATATATATATATATTCTTTACAACAGGACAGCAGCAGCAACAGTATCTTTTGATGATTGAGAGAAGAGCAATAGATTGGTTAAAACTGCAAGAAATGGGGCACACAAAAACAAAAGCATGAGTAGGTGGAAGGGAGTGGAGAGAAGAGGAGGGAAAGTTCACTAGTGTAAGGGGATTTGGGATTTCTGAATGCATGCATCTCTTAAAGGGATTTACTCAGCATTAAAAAAAAAAATCAAGTTGCTCTGCAAATGTGTTGTCTGTACCATGTGTCATACTATGCTAGAGAAGTGAGGCATGGTAATGATAATTAGAACTTTTTACAAAGTACTTTCCAATGCATCATTTCATTAAATTTCAAGTAAATTAGGTAGTACATGCAAAAGTTTTTCCTCATTTCACATAATGCTCATGAGCCATGTGTCATATGTTAATAATCTGGATGATATTCAAGGCATTGTAGCATTCATAATATCACTCCAGCTAAGAGTGAATATCCCAAAAGCTATCTGAGCTGGAATGTTTTACCTTAAAATCAATTACGTATATCATGGATGAATAATAAGTAGATTGAGTACCTCTCCAACTTTTCCATAAATATTTAATGTTCAAAATAATCAGGGGAAGAAACTTGTTCAAAAACTCTAATATGTCTTTTGGGCCTTGTACTGTACCCTGTGCTTCTTGCACGTGGTTGGCTCTGTGAATACTAACACTAAACAGCCTTGTTCATAAAGACAACTAATAAGAAAAACAATATTAATTTTAGGAAAAGAAGGCACTTGACACTCATTTGAAATTATTTTAAGCAGGTCATTCTGTGTGATACTTTAATTCCTAGAGATATCATTTCTGTATGATACAAAGTCACTCCATTCCATGTCTGTGTGTGTGTGTGTGTGTGTGTGTGTGTGTGTGCACGTGCGTATACATGAGAGAGAGAGAGAGAGAGGGAGGAGAATGGAGAGAGGGAGTGAGAGAGAAAGATTGTGTGTATTATGAGGCTGGGATAAATGTCAGGTAGTTTAGATTTATTTGTTATGTATGGAGGTGTTACTACTAGATTGCATAATATAAATTAGAGATAATAAGTAGAAAATTGTGCAGTAGAAATGAAAGTAAAATTAAAGTCCATAGGTTCAAACACATAGAATAATCTTTTTTCAAATAAACTCATAAGAAATGTATTCATATCTGCTAGCAGCTGATGTAATCTTGCTGTTCTTATTTGAAACATTCATATTTTTATACTAAGAATCATCAGTTTTCATGTCGTAGCAAAATCCTCTGTTAAATTGATCCTCCAGACCTTCCATCACAAATTCTCAAGTGTGTTGATAAATCACCGCTTGGTATTTTGTCATGGTTTTTGTATTTCAATAAGTTATGCAGCATCTGGCCCAAGTTAAAGGCATGTAGTTATTCTACCTAAACAAGTTTTTCAATAGCATTTTATAATATCTTCCTGCATTAGTGGATATGAATTTCGTAAATCCTTCTACCTCTTTTTGTTTTATAATTTCACTTTCCTCTGACCTAATAAAAAAAAGGTTTCATTTGTACACAAAGGGAAGGATAACATAAGTCACTAAAAGAGGATAATTTACATTTTTATTGCTGTTCTGTGCTAATTTCACATGTGTTGAGTAATCCTAAGGGATGTTATGAATGCTATTAATATGCACTGAATATACAATGGACAAACTGTTGTGTGACATTGTTTAATTTTTTTAACATAAATTCAATTTCTCCTTGTGGTGGCCTCTATCCTTTGCTGAGAAAACTATAAACACTGACATGGAATTTTAGACAAAGATAAACTACATGGAGAATTGTGGGCAAGGAAATACCTTCTTAGAAGTTTTAAACACGTGTTACATATTTAGAGTCTTAAGGATGCATTAATTCCTGTTAAATCATGACTCATTATATTTGTTATTTTTTAAAATTAATTTTATGTATTTATTTTTTGGCTGCGTTGGGTCTTCATCATTGCGCACGGGCTTTCTCTAGTTGTGGCGAGCGGGGGCTATTCTTCATTGTGGTGTGTGGGCTTCTTATTGCAGTGGCTTCTCTTGTTGCAGAACACGGGCTCTAGGAGCACGGGCTTCGGTGGTTGTGGCATGCAACCTCAGTAGCTGTGGCTCATGGGCTCTAGAGCACAGGCTTAGTAATTGCGGAGCACAGACTTAGTTGCTCTGCAACAGACATGTGGGATCTTCCCAGACCAGGGCTCGAACCCGTGTCCCCTGCATTGGCAGGCAGATTCTTAACCACTCCGCCACCAGGGAAGTCCCATTACATTTGTTATTTAAGCACAGAAACCAAGGTTGTCAGACTACAGCCTACAGCCCAAATCTGATCCACTGACTGTTTTTGCAAATAAAGTTTTATTCAAACATAACCATGCACATTCATTTATGTTTTATGTGTGGATGCTTTCCTGCTACAAAGGCAGAGTTAAGTTGTTGCTACAGAGAGATCATATGGTCCCCATATTTGCTCTGGCCCTTTAAGAAACATTTTGCCAACAATAATATAAACAAATATAAATATAGATCTGTTTTTAACTGTAAAACTATCCTTAATAATAAAAATTAATCTTTAACATCTGTTACTTACATGCTATACCAGGTGGTTTTGAACAAGTTACAGTAATTAACCTCATTTAGTCCTCATCTTATGAGATAGACACTATTAGTATCCCTACTTCACAAAAGATGAAAAAAACTGAGTCCTAGAGAATTTGGATAGATACCGAAGGTCACACAGCTAGTAAAGGACAGATGCTAAGATGTGAACTGAAGCAATCTAATTCTAAATAGAATCATGTATTTGTGCATCTTATATTCAACCCAAGTATCAGGAAATAAATTAGATTTCGGAATAACAAGTTAAATATAGAATAATCCAATAATTTTATGTTGACTTTTGTAAGCAATCTATCATTAAAAAAGGATTTGTTTCGGAAAGAATTCACCATATTTGTAGATATTTGATTCTGAATTCCTAAATTAAGAATCTTTGAAATATTTTCTTGCATTCTATAGTTTTCATTTTGTTCATTGTTTCCTTTGTTGTACAGAAGCTTTTCAGTCTGATGTAGTCCCACTTACTTATTTGTGCTTTTGTTGCTTATGATTTTGGTGTCAAATCAAAAAATTGGATCTCTGTCAAGATCAATGTCAAGGAGTTTTTTTCCTATGTTTTCTTCTAGGAATCTTACAGTTTCCGGTCTTAAGTTTAAATCTTTATTTCATTTCGAGGTAATTTTTGTGAGAGGTAGAAATTGGGGACAAATTTAATCTTTCTGCATGCAATTATCCAGATTTTTCCAGCACTGTTTATTGAAGAGACTATCCTTTACCCATTGAGTATTCTTGTCTTCCTTGTCAAATATTAGTTAACTGTATATGGGAGGACTTATTTCTGAGTTGAGAAAATAGTCGCAAACCATCTAACAAATAAGGGGTTAATGATCAAAATATATAAGGAAGTCATACAACTCAACAGCAAAAAAAAGAAAAAGAACCTAATTAAAAAATGGAGAGAAGACCTAAATAGACATTTTTTTTTCCAAAGAAGACTTGCATAAGGTCAACAGGTACATAAAATGGTGCTCAACATCACTACGCATCAGGTAAATGCAAATCAGAACCACAATGAGGTATCACCTCACACCTGTTAGAATATTCGGCCATCATCAAAAAGACAAGCGATAAAAAGTGTTGGCAAGGATGTGGAGTAAAATGAACTCTTGTGCACTGATGGTAGGAATATAAATTGATAAACCACTTGGAAAAACAGTTTGGAGGTTTCTCAAAAAATTAAAAATAGAACTACCATATTATCCAGCAATCCAACTTCTGGTATACCTCCAAAGGAGATAAAAACAGTATCTCAAAGTCATTTCTGTACTCCCATATTCATTGGATGAATGGATAAAGATGTGAATTATATATATATATATATAAAATTCAGCCATGATAAAGAAAGAAATCTTGCTATTTATGACAACATGGGTGGATCTTGAGGGTACTGTGCAAAGTGAAATAAGTCGGACAGAGAAAGACCAATACTGTATGATCTCATTTATATATGGAATCTAGAATAGCCAAACTCACAGAAACAGAGAGTAGAATATTGTGGTTGCCCAGGGCTGGGGGGTATGGGAAATGGGGAGATGTTTGTGAGAGGGTACAAACTCCCACTTATAAATAAGATCTGAGGATCTAATGTACAGCATGATAACTATAGTTAACATTACTGTGTTACATACTTGAAAGTTGCTAAGTGAGTAGATTTTAAATGTTCTCACCAAAAAAAAAAAAAGTATGTGAGGTGATGGAGTCATTAACTAACCCTACTGTGGTAATCATTTCACAATATATATGTGTGCCAAATCATCACATTATATACCTTTAACTTACACGGTGCTCTATGTCAATTATATCTCAATAAAGCTGGAAAAATATTTGAAATAATGCCTTAAATTATAATACATGACCGATTACTAAGAACTAGTTAACGCCATGAGTAAACAGTAGAAACAGTAAGGCCAGTATCTAAAGTTGGTAATAAACCTGAAATGCACAGAATTCATCCAAAATACAGATTTTTGTATTATAAATTCACACAGTAACCCAATTCAGTAACCTCAGGACCATGAATTAAATTTGCCTCTAACTGAACTATTTATGAACTTATTTATTCCTGACAGAAATGAAGTCCTTTGGAATATGACTTCTCAATAAAGCAGCACATAAGTGCTATAGAAGTAATGAATTATTTTTTAAAAACTTTATTTTAATTCCTTACCTGGATTAATAATGTCTTCCAGTGAGCATTCCTCCAGACCTTTCCTTTCTTGAATAGAATTGTCCATCACTCCAGCCAAAACTGTCTCTCCAAAGTTTCTGGAGACCAGTTTCCTGTCTCCAGGAATGTATAAATTAGTATAAATAATGGAATGGACTCTAAAATAAGTTCTTAGAAGACGAATATCCTATTTAGTTATGTTGCTGTCGCTATTTCCTTTGATTTTTGTTTTCTGAAAAAAGGTGTCCTTCTGTTTATAACTTTAAAAGAAGTATTCTTTGTTATCCACACTTTCATGATAAACATGACTTTTATTCAGACAGTAGTAAAAAGGAGACACTAAATGTAAGGAACAGTAGTAAAAGGGAAAGACAGAGGTGAAGGAAAGGCAGGCTAACATTACTGAATAGAGATGCAGGTCAATTAGGATTGAATATAAAGTAAGCCATAAAGTTTAGAAACTTTAGTAGAATTTTCTTAAGTTGCTTTCAGATGCAGGGAAGGTTTGAAGCACTACATTTCATCTGCATTAGGTGCTGAATCTCTAATATTCAAGTTTTTATCTGGGTAAAGGGGGTGACTGCTTGAAAAGTGAGCAGTCATTACATCTGTTCTCTGAAAATCCCAAAGCTGTATAAGGATCAATGATAAAATAAATCGCAGAAAAATTTGAAAATGTAGAGGATTTAGTTTTCTGTATTGTTATTTAGAAGATGGAAGGTGACCGAGGGACTCTTGTACAAATAAATTTGATAATGAAATCAGAAGAAAGAAACAGTGATTTCCAGTAATGGTTTTGCAGACACATGGAGAACCTTAGGTGAGGGTCTTGAACGGACCAGGCTGAAACACAGAAGCATGTTGAGGAGGGAACTGGAACAATTCTGATAATAAATGGGTTAACAGAAGGTCAAATAATCTTCATCTGCGATGAAGCAGGCCGAAATTCACTCACAACTGGATGGAAGGGGTAAACCTTAGACGTGGCAAAGATTCATACATTTTAGTGGAGGAAGGACTCCTAATTAATAATAGATAAAAAGCACCAACAGTCAGTGTGCTCTCATGTTAAATTTGTTAAGGATTAGAAAGTGATAACACTTTTTAACCTAAAGTAGACAATTCTTATTAAATACCTTTTCTATATAAATTGTATGGTTCTTCAAATTTTTGACTAATTAGAAATAGAAAGTGAAGATTCAAATAGTCATTTGTCAGATGCACGCAGTCTCTGTAGAGCAGTACCGCTTCATCTGTATACAAGCTGTCTTTCTCTGTCTCAATGTCTCTTTCTCACTCACCTACACACACACACACACACACACACACACCCATAATAAGCAACCATGACAGTTGTTTTATTCAACATAGATTGGGAAGGAAATCCATTAGGGACAAAGTCCACAGTGTAATTAAAACTAACAAATTTTCTTTCGCTTTATTTCCAGGCCTCTGGCTTCTAGGGGAAAGGACTCTTACTACCCTAATATTTTTCCAGTTTTAATTTCTTCACTGACTTTAATTACCTTCTCTCAGGCCTATAAATGTATTACTTCTTTCTAAAAGAAAAACAAGAGAAATAAACTTGTTTGCTGAAGGCCTTTACCAAGCTTTCACAGCTGGAGCTATTTCAAATAACAGTATTGCTAGTAATTAAACTAAACATGGAACTCCCACTTCTACTTTCCACAAATTTTAGCCCCGACTCTGTTCCTCAACTCTAAAATTAACCCTTGTTTAATATTTTGATGAGTATCTCATATTTCTTCTCACATCTTGGTTTACTCGAGGGTTTTTAAAATTGCATTCAAGTATGTTCTATGCCTGGGTATATCTGCATCAAGATGCCTATCTTTTTCTAGAGGAAAGATTTCTCATCATCCTGTTTGTAAATCATTAAGCACGTTCATTGCATAATTAAGATGTTATTTCTTTTAAAAGCAAAAACCATTTGAAATCTCATTTATTCAATGTATTTTATTTTATATTTTATACAACAACTAAAAGACAATAATGACAATACTACAGTGGATTTTCTAATATAGTATTTTTATTATTCAAATTGAATTATATTACTAAAATGAATTACATGGGTGATTCCTAATGATTTTAAACATGGGAATGTTGTCTCTGCACTTGAAATAAAACAATAATTAAAAGCAAATATAAGTATTAGGAAGCTTGGATAACTTTTCAAAAGCACTTCCTGGAGAGATGGATAGCTATTATCAAATATGTAATTGTGCCTGTTGATAAAAATATAATTTGGGAGTATTATGACATACCGAGATGTTCGCATTTTGATAGGATACTCTAGAAAATACACTAATTACAATAATAACAAAGCTATTGCTGAGATACAGTGAAAGTTCCTAGCACAGTGCCTGGCACAATTAACTTGCTCACAATTAAATAAGGCTATAAAATGTTAAGTTTCTTTTGCCTCTTGCTGAATCAGAAGGTCAGGCAAAAATAGGCCTACATTCTTGATGGACAGCAAACTACTAAAGCTGGACAGAATAGGGTTGCCTTTTATGTGGGGCAAATGATCTCTAGTTCATGATACCCTCTGTGCAGCATTTTTAAAAACCAAACAATATTCTCATTTCCCTGAACTACACACTGCAATTCTATATACTCTCTCCCCCGACACATGTTCTAACCTACACTCATTCCAAACTCGCAATTCTCCAAATACCTTTTTCTTTCCAACATAAACATGTCTTTTGCTCATGCTCTCATTTCACCTGATACAACTCGTCTTCTTTACCTGTAAATTTTTTTTTACTGATTCTTGAAAGAACAGCTCAGTATCCTTGCCTTCATGAAAATTCTCTGACTCATTCAAAGCAAGGTGTTGATTCCTTTTAATTTACCAAGAACAGTTTTGTTTTATATTATTGCATTGTTACACAACTTTAACACCTGTCCTTTCATAGTTACACGAGTGCATGGACCATATATTATTTATCTTTGAATAATCAACACTCAATAAAGTGCCTGACATATATTAATACTCAAATCAATGCACTTTTGTCAAAATTAGTTTCTCACTGAACAGTGAGAAAGATTTGTTTTCTTTTCTTTTTGCATACCACCAGGTGATGTTGTTTAATTCCATTTATTTCTTATTCCATTTGAATTCCTATATTTAGGTGTATTGAGGTCCTATATCTAACTGCTTAAAAGTGAAACAAGTAAGTAATGGCTTAGCTTTGTAACTTTTGTGTCAATAGAGGAATATAATTTTCTTGTCTCATTTTATATTATTACTTGAACATAATAGTAACTGAAGGGTCAATAGTTAGAAAAAGTCAGATTGTGGACAGAACCAGGACTAGAACACAGGCTGCTTCTCATTTATTTCCCTGCCCCTTGTTTTGTACAATGCCACCTCTACCTCTAAATGGATCTATGCATAGCTACAGTGATTCATGTTACAGATGCCAGGGCTCATGAAATATCAGGGAAAATGGCTTACTTTACTGAAAATTGGTTACAAATGCATATTACCAAACAGTTATTTAAAACTAATAACTATATAAAAGCAAGTTAATTTTAATCCAAACTATATCAATATATATATAAATCCTCCTAATAATTTAAATTATGTTTTGCAGCCCTGTTCACAAAAGGATAACTTGAAAAGTGAATAAATCTTTTTCTCATTCATAACAAGTGTTCTAATTTTCTGGTATGTTTAAATCATAGAGATGTTTTCATTATATACGTTTTTCACCTGAATATGAAGATAATGATGTTTACAATGTAAGTAGGATCTGAAATTTTCCACTATTTTTCCAGTGTTGTTGAAATAGTTGGTGCTGAGTAATGCATACTCCCAAATGGTTTTCAGCTGAAGCCAGTGGCAAATTTCCCGTGTCACTGTCTATGAGAAAGTAGTTTTCTAAATTAGTGATACTAAAAAGGGGGTTTCTCTGTTCAAGATGTGTAGGGTTTTAAGGTGATAATATCCACATACTTGGTTTAATTATCCATATATTCAACTAGATAAATAATAAGATAGAAAGAGAGTGAAAGGCAAAGAAGAGAAATAGGAATTTGTATTTTGAAGATTTTCATGTCTCCAATTTTAATGTGGGAAGGATGTAGATAACTAAAATGCAGCTATTAAAAACATTTTATTTTATTTTGTTTTACTTTTTAATTTAATTTTATTTTACTATTTTGTTTTAATTTAATTTAATTTTATTTTATTTTATGTTTACATAGCTCTTAGAAAGTATCCCTCTTACAGCATTTTAGCTAGCTAATTTTATTACATGGCTCAGAGATTATTAGTAACTGGTTTACATTAGTTATTTATCTCTGCATAATAGATTATCTCTAAATTCAATTGCAACTTAAAACAGTAAATATTTATTATCTCAGTTTCTGTGGCTCGGGACTTTGGGAGCAGCTCTTCTGGGTAGGGTGATTCTGTCTCAGGGTCTCTCTGAGGTTTTTTCAGCTGAATCTTCAGTCATCTGAAGACTAGGCTGGGGTTGGTGGATACACACTTCCAAGATGGCACCCGCACCTGGCTGGAGGAGGGCTTAGTTCCCCACCATGGGGACCTCTCCATAGGTCTACTTGAGTGTCCTCAAGTAAAGCAACATACTAGTTGGCTTCCCCCAGAGCAAGTGAGGAAGAGAGAGAGAGCGCAAAGAAGTCTGCAATGTCTTTGTGATCTATCCTCAGAAGTCACATGTTTTCACTTCTGCTTAATTCTATTCATTGAAAATGAGTTACTAAGTTCAGTCCATGCTCTGAGGAAGGAAAACTAACCTCTACTTTTTGAGGGGAGAATGTTAAAGAATTTTTGGACATATTTTAAAAACTACCACACGGATCAAAATTACAGAGGCTCTATAAGGTAAAATAGAACAAAACTTGTTGTTGTACTTCACATGAAGTGCTTTTTTTAACTGAATCATGCTATTGTCTTATTGGGTGGGGCATTTTTTTCACTACATCCTCGATCTTCTTATAATATTAAGAATACCACCTTCCTTATAGATGAGTGGAAATTCCAGAAAATTAATGGTAGAAATTTGGGAAAGGAGAGGAAGGCTTTGGTAAAGGGACATGGATGGTTGGAGAGATGTTCGGTTTATAGTTTGAAGGCAACACTAGATATATGAAATATTGCTAGGATATTTTGGAAATCTGGAAAGAGTGTGTCAGTTTAGAGAAACAGTTCAGATTTGGGAAGACCAGATACCAGTGAGGTACATCTATTTTCATTATTTGCTTTTTCAGTGATAATAGTTAAGGACCAATTTACCTCTCTCTGAATATTAACAATAACCCAGCCAGAAGCCTTATCTGAGTAGTTATTCAATCAGCTGTCCAGACAGATGGCTCTCCTTGACTCTATTCCTTACCTTTGACTCTAGTTTGATAGCACTGCTATTTTCTTTGATGCCAGGCTCCATAATGCAGGAGGCAGTATAGACTAGAGGTCCAAAGCATGAAATTTTAAATAAGATGGCTTAGGTTCAGATCCCAGATTTGACTACTTACTAATTGTGTGCATGCAGGTTGTGAAGTAACTTATCCCCTCTGTTATAATTTGCTCACCTATAAAATGGAAATGATGATGTCAATAATAAAGCCTACCCCATGTAACTGTTGTGAGAGTTAAATGAGATAACGCAGAAAAGGTGATTAGAAGCTTGACACATAGTAAGAATCATGCAGTTATGAAATATTATTTTCACTGACCAAATATCCTGTGACCTGAAGATTTATACACTATTCATTGAAGAAATGTTTAAACTTAAAATAATAATTTCAGCTAAAATTATTCATCAGCTATTATTCATCAGTATTATGAATGATAATAAACATTTTATAAGTTATATTTTGTCCTCTCAACAACTCTATTACCTTTATTTATTTAAATGCAGGATTAATATTAGATGACTTTTCTAAGGCCACACAGATTCAAATGGTCAAAGCAGGGTATCTGTGTAAGGAATTGTGATATTATTTAGGGGACCTGCAGATATATCCAGAATATTCTATGAACATAAGAAAAATGTCTTTTAGTAAGGCACTCATATCCAAGTTCCTAGCTCTGTGTCTAATTTTTATCTAACTGCCATGTTGACTAACTAGGGCATTTAGAACAAATGGGAAGCCTTTTGCTGGTTTCCCAGTGTGGTCCCAGTCATATTTTTCCCATTTTTAATTTTTATTACTTTTACCCAGCACATTGCCAAAAATGATTTTAAATGGCTGCTCTGTTTCTTTAGTAGCCATATTAATAAATGAAATGAGAATGAGTTTAACAGAAAATGTTCTGCTGCTAAATATAACCCTATCTATTTCAAAAGGGGAATTAGCTTGAAAATTATTTTTAATAACACTATGAAACATACATTGCCAAAATTTATGACCAATGGAAACATTTTTAAAAAGCATATTTTGATACCCAGTATGTTTTCTTGCCATTGGCCTACATAGTTTATTAGTGTTAAAATAACTGACCTTAATTGTTTTAAAAACTACCATCTCAAAGCAAATAAAATCAATTCTTTCAAAGTCCACTCAGAAACCACACTCTGAGTTGGAGATTTGCTTGCAGAAAATTTTTTTTGGAAAATAGCCATGGTCTCAACACCTAAGGGAGTAGAGGAAGCAGAATTGGGCAGTTGAAGAATGATTCAGTCACAATAAAAGCCTTGGCTAATCCAATGGGGAGCTCTGGAGCTGAGAAGTTCCTCAGGGTTGTTCCAAAATGAGGTAAAGTGACTAGAAGACATTTGTACCCCCAATTGAACCATCACTGGATATGGTCTGCCCCCAGGGAGGGAGGACAACTTTGGATATGGCAGTTCCCTTCATCTGAGAGCAAGTCTCATGAAATAATATCATCTACCTTGCAGAAGAATGAGGGCATCTGGTCAGTTTACCACAGCACATACAAAGAGACCACCATGTTGCACCACTTAGAGCCACTTGCTACACATTATAGATTCATCTCATCTAGAAACAGCTCTTCTAGAATTCTGGTTGATTTTTTTTTTTTTTTTGGAAGGGAAATCTGTAAGAGGAATGTTAGTGGATGATCCATAGACTTAACTTCTGCAGCTGGTCTCCTAAAGGCAGGTGATGCTCATCATCCTTCTTCTCTGCTATCCATTCTAGATTTGATTCAGCATCTACTGCTCTAAATGATTGCCTGGTGCTGTGACCCAGACCCTTATTCCTCAAGGGTCTGCGTCAGTAACATACTCAGACCATGGCTGCTTCACTTATACACATACTAGCAATATTGGACAAGGAAGTAGAAGAATACACCTCCAGGGATAAACCTAGGTACCAAATATAATCTTTCTTAACCTACTGTATAGCAGCAGCTCTACTGCCTCCTCATCATTAGGGCCAGTTATCCCTTCCAGGATGGTGGCTCCTTTTCCTTGCTCTTTGCACAGGAGTCTGGAGTAACCAATAAAGAGTAGTTTAAAACGTTTTGGGAATCTTGCTGTGTCCTCTGGTGACAGTGTTTTCTTTCTGGAAAACAACACCTCTAAATCCACAGAGACCAGCATTGGAAAAAACAGGAAACAAAAAGTGAGTCACTGGGAGTGATGGTAAGCCAGGTTTCATAGACAGGATTTCATGCCCCATGAGCTTCAGCCTCTGGTGTTACACCTGTGAATAAGTTACATTAGATGATAAAAGGAAATTAAGGTTGCAGATGGGATGGAATTAAGATTGCTAATCAGCTAACATTAAAATAGGGAGATTAGCCTTAATTATCCAGATGGGCTCAAAGTAATCACATGGCTTTTAAAACTGGAGAAGGAAAGTAGAATGGTAGGTTAAAGAGATGTGATCATGGAGAATGGGGCACAAAAGATTAGAAGCCTGAGAACAACTTGATGCACCATGGTTGCTTTTGAATATGGGAGAAGAAGGCCACAGGCCAAAGAATGTGGGTGGCCCTTAGAAGTCAAGAACAGACCTAAGCTAACAGCCACAAAAGAAACAGGTTTTTACAACCATAAGAAATTGAATTCTGCGAACTTCCTAAGTAAGCAAGGAAATGGAGTATCCACTGTGACTGGAAAGGAGCACAGTCTGTCAATACCTTAATTTTAGTTCTGCTAGATCCATTCCAGACTGTTGAGCCACAGAATTGTAAGAGCAAATATTTGTGTTCTTTTAAGGTGCTACGTTTGTGGTATTTTGTCATGGCAGTAATAGCATTAACTAATATGCAGGGCTGCTCCAACTTTCACCCCTAAAGTTATTGTATTTGAAATTTTGGGGATACAGACCATGTAATGATCATTGAATTGAATGGCGACCCATGCTGGTGGTGCATGCTAGTAATGTATATTCTTTATCACTGCTCCCAAAGCCACTCTGTTCATGCTCCCATCATATCAGCACTAGGGAAGCTGAAGACTGGGGCTGGCTGAAAACAAATGGCCAAATCATTATGAGTACTTGATTTTTAGTGCCTGCACCATTGTGGATGCTCGCAAGAAGGCATTAACAGGTGATTCAAAGCTCTTAATTTACTGTCTGCAATTGTAAGTGTATCCACACACCTCTTTCCTAGACCTTCCAGTCTTTCTCCAAAAGAGACCAGCCATTTACCACGGTCCATGAATCTGTATTATAAACTTGGACTGTTTCTTTCCACACCTTTCATGAAGTCATTAAAAATGCAAAATATTTACTTCAGATAGTTTTAAATGCTTTCATCATTATTAAAACAATGGGGTTTAATTGACTCAAAATTGAAGCAGTCAATGTATACAGACCAAAATATGTCGCACACATCTGTAGTGTAAAGTACCATCGTATGTATGGACTTTGCTTCATACAGTGGAGTCTGAAATTAGTAATCCAACGAGATCAACCTTTTTTTATTTTTAACAGCAAATTCTTAAATGAGGACATCTAAAATCATAATGGTTTTCTTTCTTTTGTTGTTGTGATAGTTAAGTATAGTCATCAAGGGCCAAGAATAACAGTTGATAATAGAGTTCCCCTGACCTCAAAATCTAGTCAGTTTCCTTTAAATGAAGGGTTTAGACTAAATAGGCTGTAACTTATGTGGTATTGTAAACTCTCCATCACTTACACCTCTTGCATTCAAGGTTAATATCATTGGAGAAAATTGTTTGAGAGGCAGCACTTTTAGCACCATAGCTCCTGGCAGTTTACAATCTCAAATGTAATAAGCTGGGGAACTGAAATTTATGAGTGCGTATTTGTGGTGTGAGGAAAATGTGGGCAAAAGGTGAGGGTCAAGAAATACAAGGTTATAGGCAGCAAATTAGCCTGAGGAACAGCATCTAGTGTGTCTTTCTCTTTGCTTCTTTTCTCCTAACAGCTGCAACATCCTTTTCAATCAAATATCAGCCACAGTAACTTTCTCTACTGGTTTTAAAAAAAAAAAAAATGTGTCAATATACAGGGCCGATAACATTTTTAGTAGTGGAACTAGATCAGATTTAGTTGAGGAACCTATAGAGTTGTTTTTCTTGTCCTTCTTTCCTTTAAACTGGTTATATTTCTAGCAAGAAAGCTTTATTGTTACTTGAAAGCCCACAAATATCTTTCTTGGAAGCATAAACTTATCGCTTTCATAAACCCATTAAGAAATGCTTAATCCATAAATTCAAATATAATTAAAATCAGCTTTGGAAATTACTAAAACATAAAACTGGAGAATTTTTATTCCATCAACCAAAAATATGCATGTTTATGAAGTTTTGAATCTACCGAACCACGCAGAATAGAGGATCAATAAATAAATGTTGATTCATTTATGTAAAGTCCTGTTTCTTTGTGGAATGAAATATTCCACAAAAGGAAATTTCCTGTAAACTAATGTTTATATCTTTGGATGCCAATTTTAAACTTATTTGATATTTCCAAAACAAACCCCTATTTGATTAAGTAAATTAAATAGAATTTAATGTTTTCACTGAAGTGCTTTCTCTTTAAAACAAGCACATTATACTTTTTGAGAAAATGTGTATCTTTTATTCAATAAGGACTTTTTCAGTGGTATTTTGCCTCCCTTCACCTCTACTCTCCCTTCCCTTGTGAATAGTTTGCCCAAGGTTATATAATTTGCAAACAGTAGAGTTCCGGAGTGACATTTGATTCCAAACCCATGTTTTTAAACAATCTGCATCCCAGAGGCCAAGGAAAATTAAGCTTTCTATATGTAGTTCTAGAGAGTTATCTACACTGTTACAACCAAAGTTTTTATTAACTTTAAGTAAAACAATTATATTTCCCTTTACTATAAATCCAGATGTACCAGAAACAAAGAAACTTGTCTAAATCATTTTAGTTATAATCAACTTTTTTACTGGATTCTATGAATCTAACCTTTCATTCTGTCCTCCACAGTGCAGCTAGAGTAGTAAATCAGTTGCTTATAACTAAAAACCATTTAATTGCTTCCCATTGCTCTGGCAAGGCAGTTCAAGATCTTCAACATGTCTACAGTTCTGCATGATGGGGTCCAGATTTTCTCTGAAGTTCCACCAAAATCATGATATTCCTTCTTGTCTCAGGATTTCATACATGCTGTTCTTTCTGCCTGGAAGAGTTTCCAACCTTTCCACCCACTGCCTTCCTCCTTGCTTTCCCATCTCACCAAACTACCTTTACTCTTTGTAATGCCTTCAGTCTTTTTTTAGGATTGCTTCTTTGATCACTCCTCTTTTTAAACTATCTTAATTACCTTTCATATGCCCTCTTAACTCTCTCTACATCCTTTTGAATTAGATATCAAAATTGTTCAACATTTACAAACTTTTAGCATCCCTTTCTCCTCTACACTTAAACTTCAAAAAATAGTCAACTTAATTACTCCCATTTTTGTTTCAGTGTCTAGTAAAATGCTTGGCACATTGTTCATATTATTAACCAGATGAAGAATATAAATGATGTGAGAAATTCTATAGCAATACTGCTTCAAATGCAATCCTCCAGTCTGCATTGTGGTTGTCTTCTGATACACGAAGTCATGTCACCTGAGTTTTAATCCCCGCTCAATGGCTCACTAGCTATGTTTGGACGAAACATTGGACAGGTTGCTTAACTTCTCTGCTTTAGTTTTCTCATGGGTAAAATTGAAATAATAGTAGTTCTTATAAGGTTACTGTAAGAATCAGTAGTTAATACATCTAAAGCTATTATAATAGATAGTTAAAGCTATTAGAATAGTTAATACATCTAAAGCTACTAGAACAGTGCCAGGCACAGGTTAAGCACACAAAATATTAATTGTTAGTATCAGAATCCTTCTTTGTATGTGGAGAATCCGTTTATACTACCATATCCTGCTAATGTTTTATATTTCTTAATTTTAATTATATTACAATGAATGCACCCATTCTTGACAGTCATAAAAAGTAGAATCTTTACTAATGAAGAATTAAAATATGATTTCTGATAGGACTACTCGCCGAAGTAAAATTATAAGCTGTCAAGGAAATAATATAAGATTTTAGTCATTATTTCCCTAGAACCTAGCTGGTTCTTCTGGTTTGAAGCTGTGAGTTAGTAGCTGATGCTGGTTTTTCTGACTGCAAAGTGATGGAATTGCATAGCCAAAGTGGGCCACAGATAGATATTTAAGAGAGACATTTAAGAAGTTCATATTTAAGAAGTTCAAACAGTTAGTAAAAATAAGAACGGCTTGTGGTAGACATGGGAGCCAAAAAACGTCAAGGAATTAAGAAACCACGAGGTATGAGAAAAAACAAAAATTCAGACCAAATGGGGAAGTTAAAGGGTGAATGTTAGAGACTAGGTGCTGGTGTTTATCTGGAAAGGTTTGTTTTCTGCTGTACATTGACTAGATTTTTATAAAGTCCCATTTGAATCCTGAATACAGGGGGAAAGTAAAGTGGTCTTTACAAATAAACAAACATTAATTAAAATTTAAGGCAAATAATAATCCATCTGTGTGGTTCCAAGATAATTAGATGATGGATATTGCAGTAGGAAATAAAATTCAAATCTATTCTTTCTCAAAAATGATCTGTCTCAGCAGCTGAAATAATGACCTATGGAGACTCACTAAATAATTTGCTGCAACCAAAGTTCTCTCTGATCTAAACTTTTAGAAAGCATGCTCATCTGGTTTATTAATTGCAACTTCAGGAAAATAAAGGCAAACGTTTACAGTCCCTCTCTCTAACAGTACTTCAAGTGATTACTTCAATATGGCATTTTGTTAGGACAAAAATGTCTGAACTGTGAAGGTCTAAAGACACATCATGGAAATAACTACACATCTTGCTTGCAGGTTGCCCATGCAGCAAGCAGGACCTAGGTAAAATCAGTATATACCATAGTGGACAGGCATTGTGTTCACTCTAGGAAATAAGACACCAGAGAGATAAGTGCCATGAGGAGGAAGTTTGAAATAGTAAGGGTACAGTGGAGAACAAGAAATAAGACTTTGAAACTAGGGGATTTAGCCAAGGAAGTGACAGCAGTGAAGTAAATAGTGATTATTATCATTCAAATAATTGACTTCATTATTCAGGGATATTTTTATTGATTTAAGAAAATGTGTTCCTGCTTTAATGACCAGCACTGGATATAAGTTTAATAACAATTGTTATGGCATATAAAAATATAATCAGTGAATTATAAACAATGCACATATTTACTACATTTAAGCCGTATCCAGTCTATGTGTCTATAATTAGCTTGTTAATAGACTAACAAAGCGCCTAATGAGAAAATAGTATTTCTCTTTTGCTCCCCAAGGAGCTTCTCCTCTTCTTCTAGTGTATGTTTTCAATTCATGTTATTTCTCTTGTGACTCTGGATTCCTTCCCGAAGATGAAACTCAATCACTGTGGGCGGGAATCCTCCTACTTTGACTATAATGGCTCCAAATCAGCCCAGAAAGCATTGTGCTTCTAGTAACCTAGAATGATGCAGCCAACTGTTTTTATCTAAATCTGTGTATTTTATAAGCTTCAGAATGTAGAAGGATTGTGAATGAGTTTATACTATAACTTCAGAATGTAGAACGATTGTGAATGATCTCACTAGTTTAGATAAGGGGAAAAATAGAAAAGAAAATCTCCAAGACTGAGTAAAGCTTCAGTAATTCAATTGAACAAATGTTTATGGGATGCCTTTAATAATTCTTGCCTTTCACTGATGCCGTTGAGCTTTTTGAGCTGAATACTGGTAAAAATCATTCAGTTAACTTTTTCAAACTTCATAGGTAAGTTATAAGATAATTTTAGCTTATGCACACACAAAAATGGGTGAGGAAGGCAGACATACTATTTATACACAATTTCTATTTGAACAATGGCTGTCCTACTTAGAAACTGTTAGGAATTCAATTTTAGGGCAAGTAATAATGGCAAAGTTATAGGGTATTGAGAAATTTTCACAATGTACATTATAAGTTGTAGGCATAGTCTTGCATGTACTTATTCTGACCTTAGGAGAACCTCAGACCGCTTCAAATTGCTGAGGATAAATTATGCTCTTTGTATACAACTGGCCAGACAGAAGGCAGGAGAGGGTATTCATCCTTACTCCAGCATAGCAACATTATTTAAAAAACCCTTAATGCTGAGGTTTCAAAGATTTCTTAAGATTGAAGGGTTGGAATCTTAATACTGAAGAGTACACAGAACCTAAAAAGAACTCTGGCAGATAATGAACTTGTATAGATACTTGTCATTTAAGAATAAGAATAAAACAGCATAAGATCTATTTAAATAGCTCAGATTTAAAAGAAGAAAATCTCTAAGAATAGAAAAAAATTCTTAGGAAAAATAAGAATAAATTATTTTAAACTGTTCAAACATGCTAGCTGAAATAAATTTATAATCAAACTGGGTAGGCTTTCCCATAAGGAAGTCCATGGAAGAAAGCCTCTCATATTTTGAAGGATGAGTATTTGGGTTGGTCTTAACCGATCTTGGCTTCAAATTCTTTTCCTGTAAAATGATGAAATTGAACTAGATGGCCTCTAAGATTTACGTCTAAAATTCTAGAGATTTCATGACCATCAGTAAGAGAGACTTTGCAAAAGGGAGGTTGAGTAAATTATTCCAAGGGAAATAAAGAAGCAGATCAAAGAGACCACACCTAAAGTAAGACTGTCCAAAATTTAGGTAAAGGATTGTAAATGGAACATTCAAACCCTGATCCTAATCCTTTGCTTGGGGCAAAAGCCACTGTAAACAATTTAGATTCCAGATAAACCCTTTACCTTTTCTTGATTCACTATGAAAATGCCATCTTTCCATCTGTAATTACATTTATTTGTTAGGCTACTTTCCATTAACTATTTACTTGAGGATTTCCTTTTGATTTGTCATTTGATTAATGCTTATTGTTGTGGCCTGTTATTGCTTTCCAATATGAGCAGACATATTGAAATGAGATAACTTTTGAGATAGGTGACCTTAGTCTGAGTGGGAATGATGAGTTGAAAAAGGCTCATGGTAAAAAAATAAATCCTGAAAATCTACTTCCTCAGCATTTCTTTGATACATGCAATTAAACTTTACTTCAAACAATGATTCTCCTGGAATACATATAAGACAGCTATAAGAATAACATTGGTGTGAATAAATGCTTCTTATTCATTTATTCTTGAATAAAAAGAATAAACTATAGGTTAGTTGGCAAGAGTATTTGCTTTACAATTAATTGATCTGGGTTCCTGTCTTGATGAACTGTTTTATGAACTGTTTAGACACATTAGTGAGGTTAAAATTTCATTCAAGGTCTTATCTATAAAATAAAGAGAATACATTTCAAAATATTCTGAAAATCAAAAGAGAAGAAGCAAGCAAAGTACTAAGCATACTGCCTAGAAATTACGAGATAATCAATGCTGGCTAACATACATGAATATCACTATTATTTTGAGGGAGTATTTTTATACACAGATGCTTAATCATTACTGTTGGAAACTTACATGTGCTAATTGTTTCTTTTAACTTGAAGTAAATATTTTCATTCAATCTTAAACTCATTTATTTCAATTTCTTAAAATTAAGACATTCACAACCCCCTGGGCAGCAGGAAGGTGGGGGTGGAATTGACAAGGAGCTCTGTATGATTTCATGTTAACATCTTTATTAAAATATAATTCATAAACCATAAAATTCACACTAGGAAATTGCGTGATTAAATGTTTTTACTGTGCAATCATCACTGCTGTCTTATTATGGAAGATTTTTTCCAGAAAGAAACCCCATACCAATTTCCTATCCCCCTCTCTCCCTACCCCTAGGTAACCACTAATCTACTATCTATAGTCTCTATGTATTTGTCTATTCTGAACATTTCATATGAATTAAATCATACAATATATCTTTTTATGACTAGTTTCTTTCACTTAGCCTAATATTTGCAAATTTGATACATGTTGCAACATGTATCAGTATTTCATTCCTTTTTATGGCTACATAATATTTAATTGTATGGATATACCACATTTGTTTGTTCATTCATCAGTTGGTGGCCATGTGGGTTTTTCTACCTTTGTGGCTATAATGAATAATGCTCCTATAAATATTCCTATACAGATTTTAAACAGATGTTGTTAATTCTCTTGGATATACACCTAAGAGTGGATTTGCTGGCTCATATGATAACTTTGTTTAACCATTTGAGGAACTGCCACACTGTTTTTCAAAGTGCCTGCACCCTTTAAAAATCCTACCAGCAATGTATGATGGCTCTAATTTATCCACATCCTTACCAAACACTCACTATCACTTATATTTTCTTTTATTTTTTATTGAAGTATAGTGGATGTTTTATATATATTTTTTGTTGTCGTTTGTTTGTTTGTTTTTAGTTTTTTTTTTTTAGTTTTTCTAGTGGTGTGAAGTGATATCTTGAGTTTTTTATTTGAATTTCCCTAATGATTATCTTTCCATGTGCTTTGTTTTTTCAGTATATCTTATGAGAAATGTGTATTAATATCCTTAGCACACTTTTAAATTGGGTGATTTGTCTTTTTATTGTATATATTAATATATTCTGCATATAAGTACATATTTTATATATTTATATATTATGCATACAAGTCCCTTAGATATATAACTTGCAAAATTTTTTTTGCAGTTTTGTGGGTTGAACTTTACTTTCTTGGTTATGTTCATTAAAGCACAAAAGGTTGTAATTTTAATGAAGCCAGATTTCTTTTTTCTTTTGCTGCTTTTGGCTATTTGGTGTTATATCTAAGAATCTGTTAACAAATCTGAGTCATGAAGATTTACCCCTATATTTTTTTCTAATGGTGTTATAATTTTAGCTCTACAATATGGGCAATAATCCATTTTAATTTAACTTTTGCATATCGTGTGAGGAGGGGCTCAAGTGTATTCTTTGGCATCTAGACATCCAGTTGTCCTACCACCATTTATTGAAAAGACTGTTATTTCCTATTGAAATTCTTGCCTCACTGTTAAATCAGTTTACCATAAATGTAAAGGTATACTGTTGACCCTTGAACAATATAGGTTTGAACTGCATGGGGTGACTTATATACAGATTATTTTCAACAAATACATACTACAATACTATATGATATATTATTGGTTGAATCTGTGGAGACAGAACCACAGATATGAAGGGCCAATGATAGTTATCTGGGGATTTTTGACTGCGCAGAGGGTTGGCACCCCTAATGCTTGCATTGTTCAGGGTCAACTGTATAGGGCTTTAAATTATTTTCCCAAAGACCAGGAAATATCTTTTTTTTAAAAATTTCCTTCTTCTTTCTTTTACTCTATAGTTTTAAAATATGTTCTTAAAAATTGCCTTTGGCATTAAAATTAACATATTTTTTCTTCCACTAGTTCAAATCTGCTATTAAACCACTCTAATAAACGTTTTATTTTAATTGTTGTAATTTTAACTCCATAATTCCTAATTTTTAAAACACAGCTTTCATCACTTTATTGATGTTCTCTATAATGGCAAGATATCTTTCTCATTTTTCTTTAATCCTTAGACATGGTTTCCTTTAGTCCTTTGAACATACTTAGAATTGCTGATTTAAAGCCTTTGCCTGGTAAGTCCAACATCTGGGCTTTCTTAGAAACAGTTTCTATTGACTATATATTTTGTCTGGGTATGGGCTATATTTTCTTGTTTCATTGCATTTTCATATGTTTTTGTTGAAAATTGGATTTTAAATAATATAATGTGGCCACTCTGAAAATCAGAGGTTCTTTTTCCTACTCAGGATATTTTTGTTGCAGGTGGCTGTAATTGTTATTTGTTTAATTAATGACTTTCCTGGTCTAATTCTCTGAAAGTCTGCATTCATGTATGGCTACTGAAATCTGTGTTCAATTAGTCTAGTAGTCAGCTATCATTGGACAGATACTTCATTAATTGTCTTGACCTAGTAAGTCTCTCAGGCTTTGCTGAGAAGTCAGTGTCCTGGCGGTAGGTCCTCAATGCTCTAGCAGTTTACATCTCTGCCTTAAGCTTAATGACCTGCTGGTGCAAAGCCTCAAGGCAATCAGAGGTGAAACATTAGGGCCCTCTCATAGCTCTTCTAGAAATGTCTACAGCTGTGCATTTTCTGTAGCCTTCTAGATTCCCACAAATATGTTGGAGCTTTTCCAAGACCCCTCATTCCCAGTTTTTCCTTTTAAGCATTTTGGTCACCCTCCTGTTAGCCCTAACTCTTGTTGCCACTTCAGTTAGCTATGATGTTAAACAATTTCTGCAGATTATTTTTGACAAATACCTTAGGGATAGAGCTGTTTGCACAGAGAGAGCTCCAAGTCAAGTAAAATAAAGACAAACCCTGAAGTGCAATTATCAGGCTGCTACCAGCTGAGTCCAGATGGATCAAATAGTGATAATTCTCTGGGAACAGTGCTCTGGGGAGGATCCCAACTCATTCTGACCCCTAACAGTGGCTGCTAGGATGCTGACTGTAGTTGTGAGGTTTTTGGTTGCAGTGTTATCATGGAGCTGGGAAAAGAGCTTGGGAATAGGGTACATCAAAACATCCAAAAGCTCAGTGTTCTTAGATTCAACTATTTTTCTTGAATAAATGCTTCTTTTTTTTTTTAGAAGTCTTTTTTTTTTTTTTTTTTTTTTTGCGGTACGCGGACCTCTCACTGTTGCGGAGCACAGGCTCCGGACGAGCAGGCTCAGCGGCCATGGCCCACGGGACCAGCCGCTCCGCGGCATGTGGGATCTTCCTGGACCGGGGAAGGAACCCGTGTCGCCTGCATCGGCAGGTGGACTCCCAACCACTGTGCCACCAGGGAAGCCCTACAAGTCTTTTGTCAACATCCAGAGACCTGAAAAGGTTGATTTGGACAAAGTTTGTCAGTGTTCTCATTACATTTATAGAAAGACAGTTTCTTGTTTTGGTTTGGTTTGGTTTGGTTTTGGTTTTGGTTTTGCAGTTCTTGTTCCAGAGGTGACTCTCCATTATTGTTTCATTTTTAAAAACACTTTCATATATTACATAATCATAAAAAGCATGTGAAATAAGACAAGAATTAAGTTCACTATTTTACAAAAAAAGAATATTAGGATGAAAGAATCTATTTGACACATATTTATCAAATAGGCAATGCCAAAAACTAAATCACATATCCTAGCTCTCCTCACTTTTATCCAAAATTGCATAAAAGCGTTACATACATTTTTCATTGTCTAATTTTAAAATTCCTAATACTCTAATAACTTCCTTGAATAGGCTACTTCATAAATAGGTGATCAAAATCTACCAACTATTTAGACATGAAAAATTTCAATCACTGTTCTTGTGATTGGACATTACTTTATACTCATGTAACTCACAATTTTCCTTAGAGATTAGAGGCATGGTGTACTTTACTGACAGGATAAATTTTGCTCTTATATATGTTTATATTGGATTTTGGTTTTGACTTAAACTAAGGTATATGTAGGATCTGTTGGTTTTTCAATATACTAAATTACAAGTATCTATTCTTTCAAAAGACTACACAAGATCACTTAAACAGCCACTTCTGTGTCTAAATAGTTCAGACATTTTTCTCTTTTTTTCATTGACACTCCCATGTAGAGAATAAATGGGGAACTACCACTCAATGCCAATGTAAAATTTAAAGACGAGGATAATTCAGGCAGACACGTTTATTGCATACATTCTGACTGACCTTGATGAAGTGCAAGTCATCACAAGTACAGAAAGGCAGATATTATGTATGTATCATCATAGGCTTAGGTATTTCTTATTGAATTCTACTGAAAAAAGCATAACAATTACATACAGTGTAATTATATTAAAATTAGTTTTCAAAGCACTTTTTGAAAGAAAGCAAAAGAAACCAACTCTGCCAAACTTCAGCAAAAGGAAATTATTAGCCCATATGATCAAAGGAAAAACAGAATTATCAAGCTTAGAAAAGGATAAGAACCTAAGATGTCAGTATGTTTTCCTGGCATGTGGTCTCACAGTATTTTCTGGCACAACATCAATTTCTAAGCTCTGTTGTCTTTCCATTCCTGTGGTCTCAACCCAATTTCAGATTTACATGTCGGTCTAGCTTGATATGTGTTATCACCCCTGTGGTCAGAGGATCAGCGTCCTATAAACTGATCATGCAGAGTTTCTCTCAGTGTCAATGAGATCAGGAAATGAAACTTCCTCTTCAGCATTTCAAGAACAATTATTCTCTGGCCAGGGTCACAAAATCCTCTGATTCTTGTAAAGGATATAGTGAATCATGGGATGTGCTGAACACGCATTTTATCCAATGATGCAATCCAGACTGCTCCCTTTCCTTTCGTTCATGAATATTATGCCAAGAAACATCAGGGTTTTATGTACAATTCAGTGTAAATTAGCATTAATTAATGAAATGAAATGTTAAAATGGCTGGACCATTCAATGAGAGAATTGAATGCATGTTTTGTGGATATAGAATTCTTGATTGGTTCAGCTTGAACCACTGTATATTCAAAAACTATTCTAAAAATTGTGTTGTTCTGATTCTACAATTTCTCCACATCCTGGCCCTCTCTGCACTCCCAGAAAATTTGAGTTTGAATAATGGTTACCACAGACTCACAGCTTCCTCAGACTAGAAAGATACAGTGGGCATCATGAGTATCTGATGCTTTCATGTCCTGGGGGTCTCCAAATATCAGAGATTATTGTCCAAGCTTTTTTGGATTTTTCTCAAACTAGCGCCCTTTTTTGGTATTTTTGTTTTGCATATTATATTTATTGTTAAAAACTCAACAACGTTGTTATAATTATTACTTCCCAATCTGTCATCATTTTCCATTACATCTTTGCTCCTACACAGCTGCTTTGGGTCATTATTGACAAATGTATTACACACATTACATATATTTGTTCCAGGCGCAATGATAACTTATATTTTTATGCCATTGCTTTTAAAATCGGTTAAGACAAAAAGGGGGTAAATATGTAATAATAGCATCCATTATAACTACGTAATTAACTTTGGCATATTTTTCTCTTGATTAGTTAACATTGTATTGCCTTCAAGAAACTTTCCTATAGTTTATACCTTATTTATCTTCTATTAAAAAAGAATAAGGCAAAATTTCCCCAACCACCTGAGTTTTCCCATCAGTGGGAACATTGTCCCAGGTGATATGGCATCTAGATTCATTGTTTCCTCACTATACATGGCTCCAATTAATTGAAATGTAAATCACTCTGCCTTTAACCACATCTTAACCGAATACCCATTTTCTAATACCCCATGTCTCTGAGAGAACACAGTCCCACCAAAATAATTTATAGAACTTGTGTCGGAATCACTTAGACTTCATAATTGGAAGCAAACAAAAAATTGAGTATCAAACAAAGGAATCTCAATAGGAAGAGTGTGTGGATGTCTCTGTAGTTGATTGCCATTAGATGAGCCGGTACTAACTCTCCTTAGTTTCTGTTTATGTGTATATAATTTCTGAATTCTCAAGAAAGTCTGTTTGGCCTATTTAATTTTGAATAGTTTTTATTTATTTTATTTGCAAGTCTTTATAAAAAATAGATGCAAGTACTTTGTCAGATACATGTACCAGAACTAGTTTTTCCTAATCAGTATATTGTCTATTCATTTTAATTGTTATTTTTGATGAATAGAAAGTTTTAGTTTTAAGGAGACAAATTTACGGTTTTCCTTTATGGATAATGTTTTTTTGTATCCTGTCCAATACATCTATACCTATCCCAAGACTGCAAAGGTACTATCCTACGTTTTCTTCTAGAGGCTTTATGTCCTGGGCTTTTGTTTTTAGTCCTGTGATACATCTTGTATTGATTTTTTGAGTATGGAGTAAAATGGCTTCAAAATGGATCTTAAAAAGATGCTTGCACTATTCTTGTATCCCTTCTTTAGACTGACTTTTTCTTCAAAATCAAAATATTGACCATAAGATAAAAAATTGGCATTTTAAAACTCCATTCGTACTAGATCCCCTTCTCTTGATGCTCCTCCAGGGGTAAGAAGACTGTCTCCTTTCTTCCCTTGTCACTTTCTAAAATTTAGTTCACTTAAGGTTTTTTATTTTCAGCTCTCTAGTGTTTTGTTTGTTTAGAATTTTCTGTTGTTGTTTCTATTAAGGAGAGACCTTATTTAAAAGAATTATTGCAAAGTTGATAAAAGAGATTATTGCAATAGGGAGAGGAAGCTATTGCAATCAGGAGACTACTCTGACCAGAAGATCTGAAGCATCTCTTTAAAAATTATTTTTTACTGCTTCTCTGGTGTGTTCTAACAGTTTGAGAGATTACCTCTTGTGAAATTAGATGCTTTCTAGAGATTTTAAGTGAAAGTGCATTTCCATATATATTGTTTTTCCTTACAGTACTTTCCTGTATACTTTTATTTTTCTTATTTGGAGCCTGGAAAGACATATATATATATATATATATATATATATATATATATATATATATATATATATACATACACATATATACACACACACACACACATATATATATCTTTTAGTTTCTCTAGTATTACTTTTACAGATTTAATTATTATAACCAAGTTTATATTTTCATTTACTACTTTAAGAAATAAAGTGCCATTGCATTTCATTTCACATACCTTCCTCAAATCATTTCAAACTCCCAAATGTTCTATGAAGCTTCAGAAATAGTTGCACTAAGACATTATATGTACTAATATTAAATGTCACAAAATTTATTTAAAGCATTGTAATACTTTTGTTATTTAAATAATATCTCAAACGTTTTTAGCCTTTGTTCTATATTTTACTAAATCCAGTACTCACTGCCACATTTTTTTATGTCATGGCTCCTCATTCCTGATAGATTGATTTTTAAGTTCTCCCTTAGATAGATGGAACAATGTTTAGCTGGATGTAATGTTAAAAATTATTTTTTTAGGGTATATAGGTGACATATCTCTGATCTATTATGTTCAAGACTACTTTCTTTTTCAATATATTGCAGAAATTACTCTACTCTTTTCTGGCATTGAATGCTATGTGGAAAAAAATAAAAGTAAAAACAACCACCCACCATAAAAAGTCAGCTTTTTTTCCATCTTAGATACTTGCTCTTTCTCTCTGATGTCCAGTAAAATCCATGATTTAATTACTAATTTTAAGTAACTTAATATATATTCTCAAATTGTTTGCAAGTTTTTACCTTTCTCTTTAATTTTTGTGTGTATAGGAGTAAAGGATGAGCAAAGAGTTCACAATAAAATCTATCTGTGCACATTTTTCAAAGTTTATATTACAGGCATACCTTGTTTTATTGCACTTTGCTTATTGTGATTTGCAGATACTGCATTCTTTATGAATTGAAAGTTTGTGGCAGCCCCCATTCAGCAAGTCTTTTGTCATTTTTCTAACGGCATTTGCTCACTTCATGTATCTGTGTCACATTATGGTATTCTCACAACATTTCAAACTTTTTCATTGTTATATTTTATGGTGATCTGTGATCAGTGATCTTTGTTACTTTTGCAAAAAGATTTGGACTCGCTGAAGGCTCAGAGGTGGTTAGCAGTTTTTAGCAATAAAGTATTTTTAATTAAGGTATATACATTGCATTTTAAGATACAATGCTATTGTAGACTTAATCAACTACAGTGTAGTGTAAACGTAACTTTTATATGTACTGCAAACCCTAAAAATTCCTGTGACTCATTTTATTGTGATATTTGCTTTATTGTGGTGGTCTGAAACCATTATCTCCAAGGTATGCCTGCATTAGGTTGCACCCTCTTACCCTGAGCAGTGATAGTAAATGCTTTGTTCCTTCTACTTATTTATGTAGCATTTTTTTCTGACATTGGCAGGTGTAAGTTTTATTTTTAATTCTAATCTAGAAAACCTCAGTATCTGTTTCTTAGTTGATAAGTAAGCTGCCACATTACATCTCTGAGAGTAAAAACTAAAACTAGAAAACACATGTCAAAAATCTGTATATTTAATTTCACTTAAGAAATATGTGAAGTTTAGTATTTTGGCTATGATGGATAGTAGTTTTCAAACATTTGAAGTACATTTATATTCAAATTTTGAAGATCAAATGGGAAATTTCTTACAGTCTTATTACATTTTGCAAATATCAGCCTACACTGCATTTTGTTAAATGTCTCTCTTTTTCTTAAGATGCTCTAATTCTATCAAGTCAGCATTTTATTTCCAAAATCCAAATCAATTAGCATGGCACACAAAGCCCCTCAGCACTTCCATGTAGTCTACCTCTTTCTCTATATATCCAACAAGATTGATCTCTTCAAACAATCTGTACAAAACTAGGTTCAATTTTTCAAGAAACATGTAAGATTCTATATTCTACCTCAGTGCCTCTGTAAACATGACTCTTGCTACCTGGGTTCCTCATCTTTCTTCTCTCATCACAGAGACTCAAACTTGTCTTCAATGTCCAAGTCATATGCCATGTTCTACATCTGCATCATAGGGGAAATTGTCAGACCTATATATACCTAATGTATAAGTTGCAATTTTTATAAAGTGTTTTAATTATTTGTTTGTACTTCCTGTTAGACTATGTGTTCCTGGAAATTAAGGGCTATGTCTATTTGTCTTTATTTTCTTAGTGCCTAGCATAATATATTGCCTATACAGTTTTAGTATTTTTGAGTGTGTGAACCACAATAGTTTTATGGTTATACAGCTTATTTTCATTAATTATTGAACCACATTTTCACACTAATATTTTTTCACTAAGGATAGTGAAACAACGCAAAGACTTGCAATTTTTGAGACCTCAGTGAACTCAGTAATAACGTCTCAGTACTTTCTATTTACCACAAATGCCTTCTCACTCTCCATTCTTGTTGAAAGATTTTTATATTTGTAGATACAAAATATGTCAAAAATATAACTTAAATATAAGGTACATGTATGGAGATTTAGATGGAGGGGGATAACTATGGAAACTGTGTCGTATGAGTACAAATGCTTTCATAACTGTAATAAGGCAATAACTTAGACCTTGACTATTCTGTCAAGTAAGTCAGGGCTAGTGGCCCAATTTTTCGTTATGTGAAAAAGGCACATTACCCATGATAGAAGCTATGGGAGGCAAGAAGGTTACTAGCAATTAAGAAAGGGGCAAAAAAGGGTAAAAGCTGAGCAATAAAATTTCAGTATGAAAAGAACAAGAACAAAATATTTATTGGCAACATTGGTATTTTAGCATATTTCTGACTCAAAGTTGTATATCTTATTACTCAGTAAAAGTTTAAATTTAAAAGGAACTCTAGTTGATCCAAAGAAAAGAGAAAATATTGATATTGTGCTACTGACATTGATAATTTTTTTTAAATAAACAATTATAAAGTTTTCTTGACACTGGATCAAAAAGCCTGATGCTGAATTGTTCTGATTCTTAGCAGATATCCATCTCATGTCTTTAGTCAAATAGCGTATGTCTACTACCTGAGAAAAGGTTATTTCAAATGATTACTCTGCCAGAATTATAAATATTCACTTACATGGATGCAGAGTAAGACACACATTGTTCTTCACAAAGAGAAAATTAGTGAAAATATTGATAATAAAATTATTAAACTCACTCCACTCTCAAGTAAGTGGTGATTTCAAATGAGAAAAAATAAAAATTTATGGCCCATGAAACTTTCATCTTTTCATTGTTTTTCTTGGCCATTTCCAGTAATGATCAAAGTATTTCTGTTTCCAGATAACCGTGTCCCCTAACAACCTGTTTTATGATGCTAATTGTTTTTGGAATTAAATAATCATTCAAAATAATAGCGTTTTTCAATATTTTACCCATGATATTTTGCTCCTCTGGTAAAAGGCATTTTACCCTTCATTTCAGTTAAGATACTATGATTTCTTTCTTTATAATATCTAATTGTTGTGTGATTTCATTTCCCATATATCTATTATTTTCCCTTATGACTTACAGAATAAACCCATGGTCCTCATTCCTCTCTAAAAGTTCTTAGAGACTGCTTACCAATCCTTAATTATAAAATGGATAGAAAATGTCAGGGGATTAGTTATCTTTTCTGTCTTCTTTGTCACTATGTCCCCAGGTTCTAGAATATTGGATAGCACATGGTAAATATCTGGGGGATAACTAAATGAATGAAAACAGAGTAGAATGAATTATTTTCATTATAAATTTAGGAACAATTTAAGCTAGAGTCTCTTGTAAAAGGATCCTCATTTATTTTAAAATATTTAATAATCAGGAGCTTCAATATGAATCACCTTCAAAGCCAGCAATTCAACTGTTTTACACATACCTCTGCCAAAGAGGAGTAATAGCCATGTACCCTCAAAGGTAGTCTCTTCACTGCGACATCTTGCTCCTTTTAGTTGTTTTGCATTCATATAAAACTCCTTGGCAGCTGCTTCCCACTAGCTATCTATTTGACATTTGGTAGTGTATATATGTCAATGCTGCTCTCTCACTTCGTCCCAGCTTACCCTAGCACAGGGAGATCAGCTCAGTGTTTGTGACCACCTAGAGGGGTGGGATAGGGAGGGTGGGAGGGAGACGCAAGAGGGAGGGGATATGGGGATATATGTATACATATAGCTGATTCACTTTGTTGTACGGCAGAAACTAGCACAACATTGTAAAGCAATTATACTCCAATAAAGATGTGAAAAAAACTTCCTTGGCAGCAGCTTAGAGCCATCTGAGGACTTGAAATGTACACCTAAGTATCAAACAAGCTCTAGAAGCAACTTAGTGGCATTTTCTTCTCACATCCTAGATGTTTTGATGACGCAGCCACCTTTTTCAGAGTTATGCCTTACATTTCAAATGAGATTGACTTCACTGCTACTACTGAATTTCAAAATGCTTTCAGCAACGCTATAAAATCTATTGTAATGCCAAACCATTAAAACCTGTAGAGCTTTCTTCAAGTGTAAGAGTTATAGTGTACTAGGCAAAAAAAAGTTCACTCCAAAACAAATTAATTTTCATTCTCTAGACCCCGTATGTATCTGAAATTGCTAAAGAACAACATTTATAGTCTAAAGATCACTTTGCACAAAAGGTGATAAAATTAGCAATATTAAATGTCATTCAGTTTACATATGGATTTGGCATAGGAAATTGAACATTGACAAAAATTAAATGGCTGCTTTTTCTTTCTTAGCTTCTACTGGTCACAGAATGACCTGAAAATATTTCAGACTCTAAAAATTCAGTTGAATAGAGGTAATGGAGATAGGAAAACGTAGGTTATAAATTCACAGAAAATTTTTGTAGCTATCAATGAAGCTAATTAGACTTTTTGCCTCTACTGCTTTTTCTACTGATTTCAGTTATCTTCAGGCAGATCCAATAACACACAAAGAGCCCTGTGGAAAAATAAACATCCCAAAATAGAAAGTGCATGAATGTACAACAAGACCTGTACAAAGATCACAGGGGACTATGCACCTGCCAAAGGGCCAGATACATCTGTAAAGTGGTGTTCATGTAATAACAAAGGCATGGGTAGCGGTGATGAATTCTCCCTAGGACAAATGACATGAAGTTAATGGTAGGTGAGGAAAGACATTCATTCTTGGGGAGATTGGGAGAGCAGCAAGAGGGAGAAAGGCATCAGGTTGATTAATCAGTGGGATTAAAATTATATTGTTGAAAGCATTAAAGAAGTAGTTACATTAAAACAATTCTTGTCTTTATTATTTGCTAGTTCTGTGAGTTTAGGCAAATTATTTTTACCTAACAAGGTGATATTACTAAGTTAACATTTTCTTATAATGATTGAATCATTTAATAGATATAAAGTTCTTAGAATTACCTGGTCTATAGTTAATGCTTAATAAACATTTAATGATAATCGCTATTTAAGAATAAATGCTTTTCTTTTTGCTTGGAGCCATTCCTTTGCAATCAGGTAACTGTCTGAGGCTTACTGCCTCCCTGAAACATAATACCCATGATTTCTTGATGTTTAAAGTCTCTCTGTCTCTCTCCTCAAAGTTATTTAGGACTCTGTCTTGATAAATGAGAGGAACTGTCATAGGTATACTTGGGAGAGCATATTTTCTAAGTGGAAGCATGACTATGAAAAAAATTATATATATATAACTATACATATAATATTTATACAATTATTTGTATCTATATATATGAAATCAATATTTCTCATATTACAGGAGGCATATGGATAAATAGTGGGAGAATATAGTGGAAAAATATAATGGTGACAGATATCACACAGGTGGACAAAATGAGAAACTGATCAGGAGATTAGTTCATTATATCAAGATGAAGCCATAGATTAGTGTGTAGCAGGGATTAAAAAGAGAAGAAAATTGCAAGAGAACCTGGAGATGTAAATTTGGAAATATTTAACTACAAGCAAACATATATGCCAAGTCAAATAGGAATCTTTGATGACGTTAAAGTATAACTGAAAGGAACCTTATTTAATTCTCTATTGATTAACTTTCTAATGGTACCTGTCACAGAAACCTCTGAATACATGTGGTAGATATCCAAATACCCGGATGAAAACCCGAATCCTACTTTCTTCAATCTAGTTGCATTTCAGTATACCTGAAAGGCCAGGATATATCAAGTTTCCTTTTCTCTGGGCTAAATATTAAAACCTGTAGCTTAACTTTCCTACAGCAAGATAAGTAAAGAAAAGAAAAGTCTCTTAGAAAACCGTCAATATATTATAGAGCCAATATATTGCTATTTTAATTGAAATGTATACATTTATTTTACATTGTGTTTAACTGGTCCACAGAACTTGTGCATATCATTATGGCATGACATATTTTTCCATTTTGCATTACTGACAATACTAAAATTCACATCTAATTAACATATGCCATTTGAATCCTGAATTAAGATGATATCTGAAATATCACAGTTATACAGAGAAACGATGGTCATAGTTATGGTCCATGACAAATATAGTACAATAACAGCTTTGCCTTTAATTTAGAGAATCATTTAAAAATTCAAGAAATGCAAAATTATTTGAGTAATCATAGAAAAACTCCATTCCATACATTAACTTTTAAAAAATCCCTCCTGTTCCTCATAGAGAAATTGACTTCACTACATATAACAAAAGTAAAATTTATCAAACTCTTCAGATCATACCTTTCCGTTTTACCATTCTAGAATCCCTAGAGAACAGCCTAAATTAGAAATAAGAGCATATTATCTTGTACAGCCTGAAGATATTTATATTTCCTCTCTGTGTCACATATCCACTATACCCAGGTGTCATATCAGGGCTTCAAGAGAGGGGAATGTTACTTGATGGTTACCTGAGAATTCCCTTTATGTCTACCCATCTTGCAGAAAGAGTATTAGATTACCTGTTTTCACAAACTTGAGGATACTTATACACTCTGTAAATATGAGAAACATTTGAGTCAGCATCAATCTCAGAATAAGAAATACCATTCTGAAAATATACTAAGTCCTCAGAAACCCAGTAAATTATACCAATCCCTGGTACAGTTTGTCTGTATTTGAGACTATTAAACCTTATATTTGATTTTGTCTAATCTAACAACTTCCTTTTACACAATTAATTTATTAATATGCAACTTTTGTTCATGTTACATATTTAAAATACTAATTTTGCATGATGTGAAAATAATTACATATTTATGCATCCAAGTTATTTGTAAACCTACCTTTAAAGTTTGGATTACCATAAAGTCTGTTAACTATTTGCATTCATAGTTTTTTTCTTACTACTTTTATGCCTATCTATTTTCTTTTAATACATTAACATTTTAGATTTAATATTTATCTATAAAATATTAATTACTTTAAATGAGTATTAAGAAGTGGTAAAATAATAGGGGGTTATGTGGATATAGTTCTTGTCTCAAATGGAGAAAACTTGTGTTCTATATTATGAAAGTTTACTGCACACAGACCCAGACCCATACTGATACTTTAAAGCAGGTACTATAAGTTGGTCCTTAATTCAAATATATGTGGACCAAGGTTTAAATGCCTACATTTGTAATTAAAAGGTCTATAGGCCATGTTATGCCTTCATGAAAATGATAAAGCCTGTCCTTTATATGACCAAGGGTATCTCTTTAATTGCCTTACTATGAGGCTTCCAGATTAAATTAATTTTTTTAATGTTGGTTAATTAGACCCTATAGTGAAATACATATTTGCTTATGGAGACATCTGAGCAGTCCATGCTGTGGATTAAAAATTAGGGAGTTGGGCTTCCCTGGTGGCGCAGTTGTTGAGAGTCCACCTGCCGATGCAGGGGACAGGGGTTCGTGCCCCGGTCCGGGAAGATCCCACATGCCGTGGAGCGGCTGGGCCCGTGAGCCATGGCCGCTGAGCCTGCGCGTCCGGAGCCTGTGCTCCGCAACGGGAGAGGCCACAGCAGGGGGAGGCCCGCATACCACAAAAAAAAACAAGAAAACATTATTCAGTAGTAAGGCCATATGAGACTATAAAGTGAAGGTTTATTGGTTGAAAACTAATTTTTAATTTTATTAAGTTATCTTTGTAGGTTTTCCTCTCCTCTTCAGTTTAAAATTGAAATAAAATGAAAGCAATAAATAAATAGCAGTTTTACTGCCATTCAAATAGGATAAAGTATTAGCTGTACAGTTTATGTAATTTGGTGTTACATTGTTTCATAATGTATCACACAACCAGTTGTCTTTGTTGTAACTCTAATAAACCTTCCAAGAACTTTGCCTGTAACAAGAAAGGTAAACAGTAAGTTGTGCTGGACCTCCACAGATAATTCCTTGTGATGGGTTTTACGTTTATCTGACTCCCAATGACAATGTTTATAACTCATGTCTCACTAATAAGGTGGATTTTTCAATAAAGTAGATCAAGTGAATGCCATTATTCATAATAAATCCATTACCATATGTGCCATTCTGAAAATTTTATATTTAGCCCTTATAATATACAAGCAATATTTTAGTTTTCAAAAACTTTTAGTTAGTGTCTACCTGGCTGTCAGTGGGAAGATATTTGCCAGATATGTGAGCTATTGGATTTCCAATAGGATAAGTTTAAATATGCAGATCCATAATTTGGGATCTATAAATAAAATTAATATAAAATAAGTATATTAATAGCATCCTAAATTGAGAAATTGAAAAGTAGCCATAGATTTATAAGGCATAACGGGTTGCTATTGTTGGGAAAACATCATTTTGTGCCTGTAAGTTATTCATATTAACTACCTAGATTGATCAAATATACCAAATGGTTTATGTACCACTATATGTACCACATATACCACTCTGGTTTATGTATGTTTGACAAAGCCAGAGAGTCTGTGAGAAATCTAGCCATAAAATAAAATTCTGGTCATCATGAAATTGCTGTGTTAATGAACAAAAAGGCGGATAAGCTAGAGGCCACAATAAAAGCAAGGGCTAATATTTATTTAACAATTTCCTAAGTTTCAGCACTCATAAATATACATTTGCTTAACTTTTGGGCTGAAAGTACTTACTGTTACTTATTCATGCCAATTCTCATTGTGTAATGTAGTTAGAACACAAAGAATTTCCAGCATATCATCAGTGTCATTTATATGTCCCAAGCAGGAATTACAGGACCCCAAATACTACTATAATAAGCATATGCCATAATAAAGATACTCTGAATGACAAACCATTTCACTAAAAGGCAGTGCTCTACCCCTCAGAGTCCTTTGTACCTTTGGGTTATGTAGGATTCTAGCAGAGAGGGGTCATTGCCCCATCTTGTATCTCTTGCCCCAACTTCTACCCCAATGGAGTCAGCTTGCTTGCAGAGCCTTAAGTGTACTGTTGTATTTATATTAATACTTCCTTCTTCCACATATGTTGTTCTCTCTTCCTGAACCACTCTTATAAAACTTTTTCATCCAGTTCAGTCTTATTGTGCCTTCAGTACTCAGCAGAATCTGTGGCACATATGGAATTTGTTGTTTCCCTGATAACAATTTTTGTTTTTATCATTCTGCATACACCTCTCTCATGTAATTAATCGTAATGCATTTTAAATGATCGTTTATAATATATATTGTTCTGGATAAGCTCTCCAAAAGGAAGATTGCATGTCTGTATCTTCAATTCATTACTTTATTGAATAAGTGAATGAGTTTGTTATATACAATATAATCTTCTAGTGCTTTTCTTGATATCTTTAATATGAGTCTATAAATACAGTTGTTCTTAATATTTTAATGCATATTTTTAAAAAATAATGCTCTATAATGATTAAAATTTTAAATTTTGGAGGCATTTACACTATTCTTATCACCATGCTAATAACTTTACCTGCTTTATGCAACGTAGTCCTGGAAACAATCCCTTAAGGCAGCTTCTGTTAATTATCTCCATGTTAGTGATGATAAAAATGAAACAGTTTAAAACATTTTTTAAATGTTTCAAAACTCAGAAGAGTTGAACTCAAATCCAGCTCTCTGTGAAAACAAAGATGGTCTCTTAGCAACTATAAATTTAAGATACCTTTCCCTGTACAATCTCACCTAGCTCTTCTAGGAAGTCTTTTGGAGGCCTGGTACTTATTCTACCATTTTTGATAGCCTTGCATTGTTACCCCTAATGGAGCTGGTGTTTGTGTCAAGACCTTTGACTCCAAAAGCTACAGACTTCAAGTTTCTAAGGTATCATTGCATTTTATAGAAAATTCAAAGCCCCAAAGCCAAGGTTCCTTCTATACAAAAGGAAATAAAATGTAGCCAGCATCCCTGACTCCATGTCACACTTCGCCATCTGGGCCTAAAATGAGCTCTGCACAAATTCCAAGGTGAAGGCATTTCCTCCAGATTCTAATTAGAGCTCTGTCTTCCGTAAGTCTCAGGCATGTTTCCAAGAAGCTGGATCAAGTGACAAATGTCTAAAAAAGAAAACAAACAACCTTTCCCTTATCTTATTAGCCCAAACATATCCCTTCTCACTGTTTCCAAAACCCTTCTTGGAAATTGTCTCATATAAATTGACTTGATCAAATCTATCTTCTCTGTGAAATCTCACCAATTTTCCAGTTATATCTGGCACTTCTACTTTTCACCAATGATTTACCAGCTCCTAAACTAGTGTGGATCACATTTTAAGTGCTCCCTGAATATTTGTTGAATAAATAGATGAGTATATTTCTCAAACCGTATCTTAGTAATAACACAGCTTTTTTTCCAATTTTGTTCCAACCTGCCTGCACGCAACAAATACATGCTCAGAAAGTGATGTATGGAAAGGGAAACACTGTATTTAGCTTCATTTAAATAAACTCACTTAAACAAAGGTCTCACTGAATTTTCCTAACTTCTGTGCTTTATTTCCCATTGTTCATTCTGTTTAGAACACATTTCTAACTCTCTCTACCATATTATCTACTTCTGTAAAAATTTGACACATTTCATATGCCAGCTTTATTGTGATACATTCTCTGACTTCCCAAAGGGGAACAAAAAATTCTTGAAAAGCAATGTTGGCAATAATCAGCTTTGATTAGAGATAACTCAGTCATTAGAACATTAGAGAGCATAGTAAATACTGTGAGTTGAATTGAACCAGAGCTGCCAAGTGTTAAAACAAAAATTAGTGCATTTTTGATGATGATGGTGGGTAAGGTATGAGGAAATGGGGAGGATAAATTGAGAAATATATTGTGGAAGTTTGGTAAGAAACCAAACTTCAGAAGTTACATTAAAGGCAATGGATGTCTGAAGGAGCCACTGGATTAGAGAGAGAGAGAGCTGGGGTCTAGGTAAAGCTAAGATCCCAGTGATAACTAACCAGAGCTCAGTGGTGGAAGCTTTGAAAGCTCTGAGCACAGCAGAGCAGTCAGACAAAAGGCTGAGTGTCACTTTAATATTAGTCTTAAAATCAACAATATGTCCTTTTCTTTGGGGATTGCTAGAATTTCAAAACTACCATCTGCTGCTAAAGTAAATTCACCAGTTTGTGGTCAGAATTCTCAGGATTAAGAAAAGCTAATACTAGTCATTTAAGTTATATTAGGCCTTCTAGTTTTTTCAGGCATTTTTTTTGGTTCCCAAAAGGATAAAACAACAACAATAAAAAGTGCATATTTGGGAAGTTATTCAGTAACACCTGAACAAGTTGATCTAGTAATTTTTTTTTTAACTTTTGCTTCTTAAATCCTAGAAATTAAGCTTTGTTTAGGTTTTAGCAACACATATTGCTGTATAAGAATATTAGTGCTTATACAATTATTTTTGTTGTACTTCTTTAATATTATAATTAGTGAAAATCAATATAAGGACACAGTGGATGGACTGTGCACTGAAACAATGGAGGCTAGATGTCTTCTTCCTTCACCCCTTGCAGGCTATTTCAATACCCCAATTTCTTTTTCTCTAAAAAATTCTGGCCTACCTCTAGATTCTTTTCTTCTTGAGAAGGTTGACAGACCCATATTTTCAAATGTCCTAAGAATCAGATAAAACGTCTTTTTAAAATTCTCCCTTAAGTGAATAATAAGCCCACCTCCAAAGATAGCTCAGGAGCTATTGAATGGCTCAATTCTTCATATTCATAAATTTGGAAACTATAAGGAAAACCTATAAGGATATGCAACAGTGATGCTAAATTTGAATATTTACTTAGCATAATCATCTCCCACATTTTTACAAATTAATGTTTGAAAGGTAATAGGGAGTAGAATGTCACAGATTTGGAAGCACCTTACAATGTGATTTAGTCTAATTTTAAATATAAAAGGAGGTTTAAATCAAAACTTCTCCTTTCCCCTTTACTCTGATTTGTTTTAAGTCAATATATTCAATTCATTTTGCAATGGCACATAGAATATGTGTTTAGTTTATGTATATCAAGAGCCAAGAAGGCATAATATTAAAAAAGATTGAGGTATTCCATGTTAGATCATTACTGAAGATTTCAGAAACCCTGTTACTCTTTCCTTAGGAAATAAGTAACAAATCATCCATATCCATTAATAAGGCTCAAAAGTACATATCCTCTTACTGTGTCTTGAGTTAGTTTCCTACTGCTACTGTTACACATTAGCATACAATTTAGTGGCTTAAAAGAATGCAAATGTATTATCTTGGAGTTCTGTATGTTAAAATTGCAACACGTATATCACCAGGATAAAAACTAAGTTGTCAGCAGAGGTGCTTTCCTCTCTGGAGACTCTAGGGGATAATCTGTTTCTTTACATTTTCCAGTTTCTAGAGGCATTCCTTGGCTATGACCCCCTTCCTCCATCTTCAAAGCCAGCAATATTGCATCTCTCTAACCAACCTTCTGTAGAGTTAGAAGCATCTGCTTCTAATTTTCTTCTGCTTCCCTCTTCCGTTTTTAATAATGTTTGTGATTATACTGTGCCCACCCAGATAATCCAGTATAATCTATTTTAGTGTCAGCAACCTTAATTCCAGCGGCAATCTAAATTCCCCTTTGCCATGTAACATAACATAGTCACACATTCCAGGGATTAGGAACATCTTTGAGGGTGAGCATTATTCTGCCTGCCACGTTTTGTATATACTATTTTCCTCATTTTACCTGGAAATTAAACTGGAAGTTGGCGTCCAGATCATTATACACGTTAACCCCTTTAGGTTTCAACTGAGCATCTACTCTCTTCTCTTGAAATTAGATAGAACAAATCCTACCTTGAAAGTTATTTCCTCCTATCTTACCTCCCAATACTGCCTATGTTTCAGTTGTGGACAAAAAGAACACCATGGTCCCTCTAACTAAGAAATTAATGAAAGCAAAACTTACAGGTATGTTATGAAAAGAGGTTGGGAATTCCAGATGGGCTTACTAAAATTTTCTGTGATGGAAGTCAGGTAATCTAGAAGGAAACTTTTCTGAGATTGTATATGTCTTGTTGCAAGAATATTATGGTTGTGATGTAAAAAAATATCTATATATCAAGGAAGCTTCCAAAGTAGAGTAGCATCGTCTTTCTGGATGTAATTTGTGGAAAGTTCTTAAAAAGTGAGTTCCTTCTTTACATAAATTATGAGCATAAATGTAATGTCTCTCAGAGCAGAAATAGAGTTGAAGGGTATTAGGTGGTCAGAAATACATGTACCTGACACATATGATGCCCCCATTACCTCTTCCTGTTGGGATAAATTGTGCTGATTTATCTGTGTGTGTATGATAAAACTTATATTATTGCTAGATGATGAATTTACAATTTTTAAAAATCCCTTCTAAGAATTCAAGATCTTGTTCAGTTTTTTTTTGTTTTGTTTTTTTTAATCAGAATCACTCTAAAAACATTTTAAACACCTCATTCTTCCCACCATCCTAACCCTGTCACTATCAATATGTCCCCTGGTGCATGGGAGATGAGAGTGTGAGGTGTGGACATACTTTTAAAGAAGAATGTTTCAAACTGTTTTGATATCACAACAGTTAAGAACCATAGGTCTATTCATTTATACATAAGTGTTTAATATATAGTGAAAAGTGTTGGGGGAGGAGCCAAAAAGAGGAGAGTTAAGCAAGACTGTCTTAGCACCAATCAGATCTAACCTGACTCTTGGAGGATATAAACTGGAGGGGAGGAGCAAATTCAGTACAGAGGAAATCACATGAACAAAGGCATAAAAACAAAAACACAGTCGTGTGTTCTAGGAACTCAAGCAGTTCTATACTGCACAGCAGGAACTGTCAGAATAGGGCTGAAAATGGTTGAGGCAGGAAGCTATAAGCGATTAGACCACAGATGGTTTTATACACTAAATGCTACAAAACATGCTTTATTCAGTTAATAACGGGAATCATTGATGAGTTTTAATACATGGAATTTGTATTGGTTATTATGTTGGCATCACTCTAAAAAAATCATTTAAAAATGACCACACACTATCCCCACCATCTGAATCTCGGTAGTATCCAGTGTTTTTTTGTTGGACTGGGAATGGAGATGTAGGATTTGAATATGTTTTTTAAATGATTTCAAGGAAATTCTTATACTAGACATAGTTGGAATCCCAGATATATTCATGTATAGTAATTATAGTAATCATAACAAATAACTGAAGATATACTCCCTATAGTAACTGATAAATAATAACTGAGGATAGAGACTTCTTCAAGCAGTTTGCTAATAACTGAGATTCTGATCTTTAACTCAGAACATCAATTCCATTCCTCTGTAAGAGTGCTTACCAGTTTGTGAAATTCATTTACATATCCTGATTCTCCCACCCCAGAAAATTATCAGAATAAGATTTGCTTATTAATTAAATGAAGGTGATAAATATTTGAAACCAGTAGAGTATCTTCGGGTGGCTCTGAGGAGTAGAAAAGAAAATACAGGATAGAGGGCTGAGTCACTGCTTAATCCTGTAGAAAGTGCAACTCAGACACACCTAGTAACACCAATATTCTCATTAATGTCACCTCAAAGACCTGTGAAGTTTAAATTGGACAATTGTATTCAGAGTTACTTACATACTTTTTAATATACCTTTGCTGTTATTACTATACGAGGTAAACCAAGAGAAAGGCTTTATGTTTGGTTATAAATGTAAATGTGGAATAGCACACCGTTCTAAGTCTATATCTTGGTGGTAATTCATTCATTTAACTTTCATTCATTCAAACAACATATTTATTGGCATACATGTTTTCATATATATCAAAATATATATGTGCATATATATGTTCATTGGTTTTATACATATATATGTATGTATATGTGTGAGTGTGTTTGTATGTGTGTTGTTTCTGGAGATTCAGTGGTCAACAAAACAAATCTGTCGTGAACCTTTTGTGAGTGAGGGGAGGGGATTTTTTATATCAGATGATGAAAAAGTTCTTTGAAGCATAAAAAGTACAGGGATAATTTAGGATAGAATAGGGTAGAATAGGATAACATAGAATAGAATAAGATACAATAGGATAGGATATTTTAATGTGTAAAGGATAAAATATAGAAGGGCAAGATCTGAAGCTAGAAACTATTTAAAAGTTTATTTCAATAATCAGGGTAAGAGATGTTGATACCTTGGACCAGAATATAGTGGTAGGAATGGTAAGAAATGATAATTAGATTCTATATGTTGAAGCCAAAGCTTACAGAATTTCCTGATGTTTAGATGCAGTGTTGGAGAGAAAGAGCTGTACAAGGTTGACTCCAAGGTATTCAACCTGAACAATCAGAAATATGGAGTTGTAATTATTGAGATGGAGAAGATTGTATGAAAATCAGATTTGTGGTGGGGTTTGTGTATCAAGAGTTCAGTTTTGATCATATCAAGTTAGAATATTTTTTTACACATCCAAACGGTTTTGGATATAGAAGTTTGGAATTCAGGGGAAATAATGGGGCAAGACATAGGCATTTGGAAATTATTAGCATATAGAACAGGTATTGTTTTCCTGGTTGTTTTTATGATTAGATGAGATCAACTAAAGTGAAGGGGAAAAGGAGGTCAGGAAAATGATCCCCTGGGGTCATGAAAGGAAAAAGCTTTCAAATTATTGATTGGCTTTGTCAGCCACTGCTGATAGACCAAATAAGATGAAAAATGACACTTGACCATTGGCTTTGGCAGCATGGAGCTCACTGATGATCCCCACAAGAGCTGTTTCAGTATCCTGGTGGATTCCAAGAAGCATGAGACAACATTATCATTAAATTTGAACAATTATATTGAACACTTCGCTCTAATTGGTAGCAGAGAAAAAGACAGAATGGAAGGGGATGAGGAGCAAAGAAAAACTAGTTTTTAATGATGAGAAATATACCATGATGGAACTGATCTAGTATAGAGTGGAAACTGTCCATATACAGAACGCTTTCTGGAGCAAGATTCTTAGGTGGAAAAGAGATCATGGAATCCAGTGAATGTGTGAAGGAATTGGATTTGGATAGAACTAAAAAATGCAATCCATTGTAGGGAAGGCAGAAATAAAAATGCAAGTGGGGGCTTCCCTGGTGGCGCAGTGGTTAAGAGTCCGCCTACCGATACAGGGAACACGGGTTTGTGCCCCAGTCCGGGAAGATCCCACATGCCGCGGAGCGGCTGGGCTCGTGAGCCATGGCCGCTGAGCCTGCGCGTCCGAAGCCTGTGCTCCGCAACGGGAGAGGCCACAGCAGTGAGAGGCCCACGTACCGCAAAAAAAAAAAAAAAAAATGCAAGTGGCTTAAAGTCATTGAGAGACAGCATTTGTTGTTGTTATAATTACTTTTATATCTTAGTGAAATACCAACCCTGGTCATTGGTTGAGTATTGGAGGGAAGGAGAAGTATTAGAGATTTGAGGTGACGTTGTAGAATAGTAACCTAGATAGTAAATAGATGAAGAAAATATGATAATAAACATAAAAGAAAGCATAAAACAGAAACAAATTGAGTGCAAATTAGAGAATAAATTGTTATTCAGTTTTTTTCTTCTCATTTCAAGTTTAACAGGTGTCTTTTTAATAAAATTATTTTGACTTCTCATTTTTACTTGTTTAAGGGGTAAAACAGAAACCACATATACATGAATCCAGGATACTCAGAGGAAGAATGACAGGAAAGCGGCAAAGTGGGATTTTAGGAAAATATAGAGAAAAATAACAAAACAGTGGATCAATGGCTGTGGTAAGAACAGAAAGAGGGAATACTGATAAATAAACTAGAGATGAACAAAAACGAAAAATAAGTAAGACAGTAGAAGATGTCTCATGCTATGTTCAAAGTTTAATATGAGGCATTAAAGAACTAAATAAGGCGTATAGAAGCAGAGAAAGCAAATCAAAAGCAGATGTGTTTGCCAAATAGTATTAGAAACAGAAATTTAGAAATGTAGCCATATAAAGAAACTAGAAATATTTTAGAGTAGAAAATTCTAGTGTATTAAAAGACAGTGTCTATTGGGACTGCACTTTCATTAGATTTTAATTTGTAGAAAAAACGCATCTTAAAAATTTCATCTAAAACTCTCCAGGCCAGAATTTTTCAAATTTTGAAATGTTAATATGGGAACTATACTAAAAGACTGTAATGAAATTTACATTCATTTCTCCTTTGTCTAGAGCTTCAAACACAGTGCTTTTGTTTTAAGGGGAGAAAAGAGCTACAAAAAGGTTCATGACACTTTAGATAAGGATTTGTCACAAAGCAGCATTTGGAAAAGATAAATATTTGAGAGCTTTTTGTATGGCAGATGTGGTATTTTGGACTAACATTTGGTTTTCTCATTCAGAATCATATAACATCTTTCCATTTATTCTAAGGGGGAAAAGCCAACTTTAAAAAAATTAATAAGAATTATAATGTTAATACAGTTCTCATGAGTGTCTTACTCTATTTGTTTACCAATTTAGTGGCATCTGTAAATGTGAAACTTCTGAAAATATATAAACAAATTGGTTATGATTACTACATATTATTTTGCATAATTATTCTGCATTCAGCCACATTACTTGAATTCTTATTATTCTAATTGTATTTCAGTTGGTTCTTTATTATTAATTTAGGTAAACAACATTTTCTTCTCTTTTTGAATATTCATGTTCATATTTCCACTCCAGTATTTATTGCAATGATACGAACACTTTAAGAAATAGTAAAGACAGTGGTTTACATTTTCTTTACCTTAATTTAAATAAAAATATATGTGTGTATATATGGATGCATATATATGTGTTCATATATGTATTCATTGAATACATTCATATGTATTCAATTTATATGTATTATATGCATACATATAATACATATAAATTATGTAAACCTAAATGAATGTGTGTGTGTGTATAGCTTCAAGCTAATGAAGCTAATCAATGCAAAGGAGGCATTTTGAAAAAGTTCTTATTTATTAATAATTATTATTTTTTAAACTGGATTGACATTTTGATGTATTGAAATGCTCAAATATCTAATTCCTTTCACTTCATGCATTGATGAAATACATTGTTTTATTTTATAATATTAATATCTCAAAAAAAATAATATTAACGTCTCATATTCTTTTAAAAAGCACAAAATATCACTAAAAAGTAGGTATTTTCATCATTTATTTATCATATTTTTGTTTCTGTTTCATAAGAGCTCCATATAATAAGGTCTGAAGATGTGTTTTTTTTCTTATCACTTGGGAATTTTATATAATAAAGAAATTTCCCCTATGTGTAAAATAACAATGCTATTGTGTGACTTGAAGCTCTTTGGAGGATAATTCCTTAATCAGTTTACTGACTTCTTTCCTGGTTTTTGTGTAGCCAGGTTTTTCCCTTTTCTTGAATTCATTTGTGGTATCTATATTTTCCCAAGATATATCAGTTGTGAGATTTTTAATGAATTAGCATAAAGTTCTTCATAGAGCATAATTACAATTTTTAATTTTGTGTCTGTGTTTTTTTAAATTTTAATACTTCTGATAAACTTTGAATAAGGTAAATGTGTTGAAATATAAATTATTTACAAGATGTCTATGCATAAGAACTTATATATTTATACAAACAGGTAAGTATATGATTATATATTTAGTTATGTAATTCCACATTTGAATATAACCGTATTATATATACCCATATTTAAATTAAACAATGAAGCAAAATAGCTCTGAAATAGAATTATGTGTGATATCATACACTCAGATCTCACTTAACAGGTTGACTTTGTCTATAAAACAAGGATCATTTATTCAGTACTGATGTAGACTTTCCTTAAAAAATATTGATACCAAAGATATCTTAAGGCAAAATATGAGTTTTCTGAATTTTATATCATCTAAGAATATTTCCGAGTGATGATTATATAAATTCTTAGGAATACTTGAACTATCTGTTGGGCAGTGGGTTTATACAAGGTTAAATGCATTAACTAAAAATGGTCTCCTCAGAGAAAATTACTTCAACCAAAAGGGCAATATTTTGTTAATCTCATTTATCATCACAATTCTAAAATGTTAAACGGCAGTACCTGGAATAAATGTAGGAATATTCACAAACCAATCTCTAATCAAAAAGCCATGATAGTGGCTTCATAGTAACCCCCTGTTAATAACTACTAAGAATTAATTAGGAATATCTGTAATGCAAGGAATCTATTAATTCAGAACAGACTCTTAAAAAATTACACCCTACTACATTCTGACAGAATGACTATATAACTAACAATCTAGGGTTAATTTTACTTGAATTTCAGTTTCCTCAATGGAAAATTTAAAAGTGAGTTTTAGTCTTAGCATCTTTATGTTGATTTTATGCTATTGCTCATATTTCCAAATAATTACCAACCTGAATTTTTATGTAGTGCCATCTGGACCTAATGACTAGATAGTAAACATAACAAACTAGAAGGCAGAGGAGATGTTATTTTTAAGAGGAGACTAGTGAAATTCAAAATTTGGCCTGATAATCTGTTGGCATAGGATTCCTATATGTCTTATGTCTATGGAATTTTCAGTAGTTGGAAGTCATATCTTCTTCAATAGAAGGTTGATACAATACAAAGATAAATTGAATTTTGGAGTATAGTCATGAACACCTACTAGTATGCACCAGACAGGCATTACTTTTATTTTGTGTAACTTTATTTCCATCAGTTGCATACTTATGAAAGTCATCATAAATGTCATTGTTAAACATTTGATTTAGCCCCCAAATTCACAGTAAGACAATAGTATAGGGCTATTCTGGGAAATAAGAAACTCAATAAACAACTGTATAGTTAGTTGTAGGTCACTGTTCAAGGTAAAGTCTTTTTGTTCTCAGTATCTTTATTACTAAATGGGTATGTATAATGAAGAATCATTAAGAATTTTTACTTCCAAGTTCTAAATGTTGAACAGTCTTTGAACCATAGCCTATTTGATACGTTAATAAATGAAATGACTCCCATTAATTTTCATAACTCTTGCTACTTAAAATGAGGTGTGTGGATACAAATAAGTAAAAAAGTTTCCATGATCATAAGCCAATGGTGAATTAGTGGATTGTGTACTATAATTAATTGAAACAATTGATTATATTTCTGAAAATTATAAAAACAGTTTAGAGCCTCACTGTCAACTTACATCAAAATAAATTTAAAATGGAATAAAAAACTTCGATGAAAAAATATAGCTATAAAATTATTAAACAATACAAAACAACTATAAGAGGAAACAGTTATTTAGAGCTTACTCTGTGATAGGTGAGAGCTGAGTGAAAGAATTACAGAATTCTGTGAGCTGGTAAACAGCATGTTGGTTGCCTGACATGGGTGTCTCATGAGCAGTAGGTAGATTTTATAGATCTTTACACTATAAAAATTGACAAATCCACAAATCAAGGGTTTCTTTATTTTTTCTGCAAAGAGCTGGTTATTAAACACTTACTGGCATACCACTGTGTGTAACTCTTTACAATAAGCTTGTTAACTAATTTGGTAGGGATTACAGATGAGGAAACTTAAGAACATAAACTGGAAGTGAATTGATATCTGACTAGAAATCTATTTTTAAAAATTAAAACCACAAATGAAAGTACAAAGGTGGTATTGGTATATTGTACTACATAAAAGAGATGACAGATAAAAATTATTACTTTGTATGGTAAAGAGCTCAAACAGATTATGAGATTAGCACTCTAATAAAAATCCAAGTACAGGGAATATAAAAGCAAGACAAAGAGAAGGAATATGCAAGATCAAAATATAGGAATCAAAACATTTACTGAATGTATAAGATTCTAATTTTTCTCTTAAATTGGCAACAGAATATAAAATCTAAATATTCTACATGACATCAAGTGTATAGAGAACACTCACACGCACAGATACCCCATTGGTGAAGCCCAGCGTTGCTGGTAAGCAAATATTGGTAAGCAAATATTTGTGCAAAACAAGAAGGGAACAAATATATATCCATCCACTTTTACAAACATACAAGTTTTGGAAGGATATACAGGAAACTAGTAGCAGTGATAACCTACCCTCTGGGGATATCATGGGAATCACCGAAGATAGGAAGCAGTGCAAATAGAGAATCCTCACTTTATACAATTTTGATTTTACTTTAAAACCATATGAATGTATTTTCTAATCAAATATTAATTAAATAAATTTATAATGTTAAAAAGAAATATAAATTATACAACATGTGATGTAGATTGTTTTGTAAATTTTATGCAGATATGCATGCATAGAATGAAGAGTCAAAAACACATTTATAGCATTTATCTTTGGTTGGTTTTAGTTTCATATTTACTTTGCTGTATTTTCCAAATATTCTGAAAGATAAAATTTGATAATCAGAACAAAATACATACTGTGGATGTAGGATAGTTATAGGTTTGGGAGGTTCATAAACTCCTTTGACAGAGGTAGGAGAATATGGCATTTTGAATATTTCACAAAACCTAATAGGGTAAAACACAAACACACACAAACACACACATACATAGCATATGGGAATGTTTTTATTACTTAAGGAAATTGAATGCATAAGATTTCCTTGATTTGCAAATGTTGGGAACAGCTGCTTCAACACTGAAAATATGCATAGTTCACAAATGATTTTGTGTGTACGAAAAATTATCTGAGGTGCTCATTGAGATGCAGATCCCAGAACTCCATTCCCTACAAATACTTCTTCAATTGCACAGGGTTTTAGATGGCATGGTCAGAGGTACCCAGATCACATTTTCACCCTGGCTTGGAACTGTATTTTCCCTGAATCTAACATGTTAAGAATGTATTCAAGTACTGTAAAGGTTGAAATGGGTAGCACGAAGGTGTTCATCTTTATATAGGAAATGGCTCACATTCCTCATTTTACAAATTGTAACAACGGTTAAATAAGAAAAGAACTGTTTAAAAAATCCTCAAATGTAAAGTATTTTCTGTATCCTGGAAGGTTGTGAATGTTAGAATGAAACAAAAGATATGTGTTACACTATTGATCCATAAATTGTTACATTACTTATCAATAAATCGTGAAATTAACTATGACCCTTCTGTGATTTCTCCTTAATTATACAGATCACAGAAGAAAATGATAGATATTAATACAAATATTTATGTCAAAACTGAGCAATAAATATATGTGTAGAAGTACAGTTTAAACTAGATCTTTGATGAAACAAATGAAAAGCGATCAGGAATTCGGAATGGCCGTGAGACTGACCTTCTGCTTAAAAAAAAAAAATCACAGTCTAGATAAGTGTTCTACTCAGGATAAAAACATTATGATGACTAGAGAGATAGCTCTCTTTCATAACGTTATTTCATAGGACAGTAAACAGAAAGGGTAAAAAAAGTAAGAGCCTGGTAAAGCCACAGAAAGAAGCTAAGAAATCCATGACACTTTGGAAAATACTCTGGAGTAAAACTCTGTGGTTGGGGAGCCAATTATAAACTAGAACAAAGGAATTGCTCCATAAAGGAGCTACTAACAGAACTGTCACCCAGAAACCGATATCCAGGAGATGGATGATCCATGAGGAAAACTTCATAACTGTATGGAATATTTCTGAGAGACAGAGAAAAGAAAATCAAGGAGAGGCAGCAGGAGACTGACCATGAATGCTGATACATAAATATATTTTGAAATTTTGAAACAAGTAGCAGACATTGTATCACCTCATCTCTGTGCTATGTGTATAAATAGATATGCATATATGTATAAGACTTAGGTTATTTTGTTTCATTTTGCTTTAGTTTTTTAAACCTTGTTTTTTATTAAAAAAATTATAATTTTGTTTTACATTATGTAAAATATTTTATATTTCCCAAATTAACTCTACAAAATAGTCTATATTCAGAGAAATTTACCCTTTCTTTCTTCCTAGGAATATGCTGCTTACAATTCAGTTCCTGGTTCCTGGGTTGGGGAGTGACAGGTATGTGACCTTTTAATTTCTGTGATGTCTGATGCAAAAAGTTGGAAATAATGACAAACTGTATCTCAAATATACTTTTCTCTAAGTACTAAATTTATAGTAAATGATAGCAAATTTCTTTCAGGTGCTTATTGTATTCCATTACATGTGCAACATTATTATCCATTTCAATCCTCATTACAGCCTGGTAATAAAATAATTATGTTTTTTTGCAAACAAGAAACTAAGGGATCTTAATTTTCTAAGGTACTAACAATATTAAAATTTGAACTTGAATTTAGTGCTAACAAGGAAACTGAAGAATACTGTTACTGGCTGCATTGAGAAACAGGTAGCACAAAGAAAAAGATACATTGATAAGCAAAGTATTTAATTAGTGAAGAAAAAGAATAAGGAGATTCCTATTGTCAAATTATTATGACAGAATTGAGTCATATTTTAAGGTAAAGTCAATGAGGTGGTGTATTTATGTATATAACAGCAGCCAAAAATGTGAAAAAAAATTACTGTGAGGCAATGTACAAGAAATGGTACAGGTGAAGAGCAAAGATGAAAGGTTTCAGAAAATACATCTTTGTTATTTTTTGTCACATAATTATGAAAAGAGAACTCTGTTTTACAATGGTGCATTTGCACAGTTTGACCTAGTCTCCTCTTACCACACATGCAACGGTAACAGGACAAAATTTAATTATTAATATTTTGTCATATTTCCTCTTCTTTGGTAACCTCTGTCACTTAGATGTTTGGTCACCTTAGTTGTCTGTATCTATTAGTTTTCAATGTCTTGTATGTTTTCTTTCTTACGTATGTTTTCTATATACACGATTGTGTTTTTAACAGTATTTATTATTCTCCTTTCTGCTACTTAAAATATATTTTACTTTTAATTCCATTCCTGAGGTTATCAGATACTTCTCGGTCTCTTGTTTTACACTTTTTTCTTTGATTTTCCACTTAGGGTACTGGTTTGTTTTCAAAGAAGGAGTGAGGGGGCGTGTGCATGCCTGTGTGTGTGTGTGTGTGTGTGTGTGTGTGTGTGTGTGTGTATGTATGTAAAATGGCCCTTTCCTATTAAAAAAATATTGAGTAGGTATGCATTGGCACCACATTGATCCATTTCTAATAATAATTGCTCCCTTTTTAGGTTCATTATTCATGCCAACTGTTTAATAAGAATTATAGGGTAGGAGTAGCTAAGGAGTGTATGAGGGATATAACAGTTTGAAATTCAGTATAATATCCTACAATACTTTTTCTTAATCTATATTTTGTCACTCTGTGCTCTCAGCAGTCTGGATTTCTCACTCTTGAGTGATCAGAAGACTTTGATAACTTTGCATGAAGCTATGTAGATTATAAATTGTTCATATTATGATAATGTCCATGTACTTTCTCCTGCCTGGATCAGTAGCCATTTATGTAATTGCTGCCCTCCAGCTCTCAATCTCTCCACCAACTCCCCACAAATTGCTCTTTTAAAAACTGGTAATGCACTTGTAGGGTCACATTCACCGCCATCTTTTCTAACCCTCCACCATTTTTAAAAAATTCAAAGTTGCTTACTTTATTTATTTATTTATTTATTTTGCTTAACTAATGTGGTTACATATGTACAGTATTCATATTTTTCTGTGATATTTATATTTCTTCTTTTCTAAAATGATCATTAGTTTTCTTGGTACTTTATTGATAACCGTTTTTGTAAATTTCTTTGTATATTTGCTATATAAATCTTTCATAAATATTATGGATCATCCCCAATTCATCATTTGCCTTTTATTTTTGTGGTTTTCTTTTTATTTTATATATATATATATATATATATATATATATATATATATAAAATGTTAGAAGTTTATGAAATCAAATATAGCAATATATTAGTTTCCTCTGTTGTCATTATGCTTAGGAAAGAATGTTTCACCCTGAAATGCAAAAATTATTTATTATATTTACTTTTACTTTTTAAAAATTTCTTTTTTCTTTTTTTTTTTTTACAGCAGAATGAGTTTATTTATTTTTTACATCTTTATTGGAGTATAATTGCTTTACAATCGTGTGTTAGTTTCTGCTTTATAACAAAGTGAATCAGTTATACATATATGTATGTTCCCATATCTCTTCCCTCTTCTGTCTCCCTCCCTCCCACCCTCCCTATCCCACCCCTCTAGGTGGTCACAAAGCTCCCAGCTGATCTCCCTGTGCTATGCGGCTGCTTCCCACTAGCTATCTATTTTACATTTGGTAGTGTATATATGTCCATGCCACTCTCTCACTTTGTCACAGTTTACCCTTCCCCCTCCCCATATCCTCAAGTCCTTTCTCTAGTAGGTCTGTGTCTTTATTCCTGTCTTACCCCTAGGTTCTTCATGACATTTTTTTTCTTAAATTCCATATATATGTGTTAGAATATGGTATTTGTCTTTCTCTTTCTGACTTACTTCACTCTGTATGACAGACTCTAGGTCTATCCACCTCATTACAAATAGCTCAATTTCGTTTCTTTTCATGGCTGAGTAATATTCCATTGTATATATGTGCCACATCTTCTTTATCCTTTCATCTGATGATGGACACTTAGGTTGTTTCCATCTCTGGGCTATTGAAAATAGAGCTGCAATGAACATCTTGGTACATGACTCTTTTTGAATTACGGTTTTCTCAGGGTATATGCCCAGTAGTGAGATTGCTGGGTCATATGGTAGTTCTATTTGTAGTTTTTTAAGGAACCTCCATACTGTTCTCCATAGTGGTTGTACCAATTCACATTCCCACCAGCAGTGCAAGAGGGTTCCCTTTTCTCCACACCCTCTCCAGCATTTATTGTTTCTAGATTTTTTGATGATGGCCATTCTGACTGGTGTGAGATGATATCTCATTGTAGTTTTTTTTTTTTTTTTTTGCGGTACGCGGGCCTCTCACTGCTGTGGCCTCTCCCGTCATGGAGCACAGGCTCCGGACGCGCAGGCCCAGCGGCCATGGCCCATGGGCCCAGCCACTCCGCAGCATGTGGGATCCTCCCGGACCGGGGCACAAACCCGTGTCCCCTGCATCGGCAGGCGGACTCTCAACCACTGCGCCACCAGGGAAGCCCCTCATTGTAGTTTTGATTTGCATTTCTCTAATGATTAATGATGTTGAGCATTCTTTTATGTGTTTGTTGGCAGTCTGTATATCTTCTTTGGAGAAATGTCTATTTAGGTCTTCTGCCCATTTTTGGATTGGGTTGTTTGTTTTTTTGTTATTCAGCTGCTTGAGCTGCTTGTAAATTTTGGAGATTAATCCTTTGTCAGTTGCTTCATTTGCAAATATTTTCTCCCATTCTGAGGGTTGTCTTTTGGTCTTGTTTATGGTTTCCTTTGCTGTGCAAAAGCTTTGAGGTTTCATTAGGTCCCATTGTTTATTTCTGTTTTTATTTCCATTTCTCTAGGAGGTGGGTCAAAAAGGATCTTGCTGTGATTTATGTCATAGAGTGTTCTGCCTATGTTTTCCTCTAAGAGTTTGATAGTTTCTGGCCTTACATTTAGGTCTTTAATCCATTTTGAGCTTATTTTTGTGTATGGTGTTAAGGAGTGTTCTAATCTCATACTTTTACATGTACCTGTTCAGTTTTCCCAGCACCACTTATTGAAGAGGCTGTCTTTTCTCCACTGTACATTCCTGCCTCCTTTATCAAAGGTAAGGTGACCATATGTGCGTGGGTTTATCTCTGGGCTCTCTATCCTGTTCCATTGATTTATATTTCTATTTTTGTGCCAGTACCATACTGTCTTGATTACTGTAGTTTTGTAGTATAGTCTGAAGCCAGGGAGCCTGATTCCTCCAGCTCCGTTTTTCGTTCTCAAGGTTGCTTTGTCAATTCGGGGTCTTTTGTGTTTCCATACAAATTGTGAAATTTTTTGTTCTAGTTCTGTGATAAATGACAGTGGTAGTTTGATAGGGATTGCATTGAATCTGTAGATTGCTTTGGGTAGTAGAGTCATTTTCAAATGTTGATTCTTCCAATCCAAGAACATGGTATATCTCTCCATCTATTTATATCATCTTTAATTTCTTTCATCAGTGTCTTATAACTTTCTGCATACAGGTCTTTTTTCTCCTTAGGTAGGTTTATTCCTAGATATTTTATTCTTTTTGTTTCAGTGGTAAATGGGAGTGTTTTCTTGATTTCACTTTCAGATTTTTCATCATTAGTGTATAGGAATGCCAGAGATTTCTGTGCATTAATTTTGTATTCTGCTACTTTACCAAATTCATTGATTAGCTCTACTGGTTTTCTGGTAGCATCTTTAGGATTCTCTATGTATAGTATCATGTCATCTGCAAACAGTGACAGCTTTACTTCTTCTTTTCCGATTTGGATTCCTTTTTTTTCCTTTTCTCTGATTGCTGTGGCTAAAACTTTCAAAACTATGTTGAATAAGAGTGGTAAGAGTGGGCAACCTTGTCATGTTCCTGATCTTAGTGGAAATGGTTTCAGTTTTTCACCATTGAGGACGATGTTGGCTGTGGGTTTGTCATATATGGCCTTTATTATGTTGAGGAAAGTTCCCTCTATGCCTACTTTCTGGAGGGTTTTTATCATAAATGGGTATTGAATTTTGTCAAAAGCTTTCTCTGCATCTATTGATCTTTTATGCATCTTCTATGCATGCATGTTTCATCTGGATACTGTTTAATATCTGGGGCAAAATGTGTCCACCATCTGCACATTCCCCAGATTTGTTTCAATTGTCACTGCATTTGAGAGCCATTTTGTAGAAATCATTGTTTGGAATTGGGTTTGTCTCCGTGTATGGGTATGGAGTTTTCTTTCCATTTTCATTTTCTTTTAATTTTTAGTACATTCACAGAAAAGAGAGGGACATTGAGTTTTACCCAGATGTCTGTAAGAGTCTTTTTCAGTTACAGGTTGGGCCTATATAAAATGAAACTGGAAGAACTTCCTTTTGATTTATCCTTCAAGCAATTTTAGTTTTTAGTTTATATTGTTAAGACAGGAGGTTCCATCTCCTCTTATTTAGACCACATCCCTAGAACAAGCAGTTTATATGCAGGATGAGTGGAGGGACAGAACATTCACCTCTCCCTGCATATTTGTTCTATTTTGTTTTATTTTTCTATTACTGTCAAACAAATTACCTGAAAAGTCCATGGCTTAACACAATGCTTCATTATTTTCTGAAATCTGTGTTCAGGAATCTGGGCAGTCTTCTGCTAATCTTGCTGGGATCACTCACGTGGCTGCAGTCCTCTGTTAGGATTGAAGGGCTCAAGAGGCCCATACATAGTTGGCAGTTGGTGCAAGCTGTCAGCTGGGCATCTTGATTCACTACCTAGTGGCTTCTCATCCTCTAATAGGCTAGACTGGACTTTCACAACATGGTGTTGTGAAATGTAAAATGTGAAAATGGAAACTGTATGGCCTCTCAAGGCTTAGGCTCTAGAACTTGCATGCTATGTCTGCCATGTTCTGTTGGTCAAGGCAAGTTACAAGCAAGGCTCAGAGTCAAGGGAGTTGCTATGGTCTGAATGTCTATGTCCCCCCACTAAAATTCATGTGTTGAATCTTAACCACCAGAGGTTATGGTGTTAGTAGGTGAGGCCTTTGGGAGGTGCTTAGGTCATGAAAGTGGAACCCTTATGAATGGAATTAGTGCCTTATAAATGAGGCTCCAGAGAGATCTCTAGCCCCTTCCACCATGTGGAGACACAGGGAGAGATGTGGGCTATGAACCAGGAAGAGGTCCCCCTCATGTAACCATGTTGGTGCCATGAGTGTGGGTGTCCAGCCTCCAGAAATGTGAGAAATAAATTTCAGTTGTTGATAAGCTACCAAATCTGTAATATTTTATTATAGCAAACTGAACAGACTAGACAGGGGTGGATGAACTTCAACTTTTGATGGTAGCGATGGTAATGTCATAGTGCAGAGCCATGGACCCAGGGAGGCATGATTCTTTGGAGGTCATTAATATAACATAAGGCAAAGCCAGAAAATTTCTAACAGGCTTAGTCGTCATCACACATAATTATAACTTTTATATTGTATCATAACACCTTTTGTGGATTCAATAATCCTCTTGTTCTGACAAAGAAAGCTGGGGTTTAATGTTTTAATTTTCAAAAGTACTGCAGAGATGAAATCAGCCCATGTTGTCAATAAGAAAGGGGCTGAGGGTGATCAGTAAATCATTCCTACTCAGTCCTCTGACAAAATTAGATTAATACTGCAACCATTTACTGAATGGTTATTTAGAGCCAGGGTCTCGGGTATGCACTTAAAATAATTATCTGTTTTAAAATTCACAACATCCTTGTGAGGTCTATATTGTTATCCTCCTTTTGCAGTTGAGAAATATTAGACCTGGAAATTAGTAAACAGAGGAACTCTGCTTCAGACTCAGTTCTCTGTGATTACAAAAGCTTACTGTTAAAGATTATTCTGTAATCACCAAATATCTTAAATAGATTTATTAAAATTCCAAATTTTCATTGATTTTATTCATTCATATATCTTTTTTTTTAAAGAAGATGTTGGGGTAGGAGTTTATTAATTAATTTATTTTTGCTGTGTTGGGTCTTCATTTCTGTGCGAGGGCTTTCTCTAGTTGTGGCAAGCAGGGGCCACTCTTCATCGCGGTGTGTGGGCCTCTCACTATAGCAGCCTCTCTTGTTGTGGAGCACAGGCTCCAGATGCACAGGCTAGTTGTGGCTCACGGGCCTAGTTGCTCCGCGGCATGTGGTATCCTCCCAGACCAGGGCTCGAACCCGTGTCCCCTGCATTAGCAGGCAGATTCTCAACCACTGCGCTGCCAGGGAAGCCCCATTCGTATATCATTTTTAAGATGGCAAATTAGTCTGTATTTAACCTGAGAAGAATGACCCATGGAAAAAATCTCAGAAATGTTTTAAATGAAAAATTATTCAGTGAACTTTGCCCCACAAGTAATAAAATGAACTAAAATGCTACACTAATCAAATGAATTTAGTATTCTTACAAGGGTAGACACGTTGCTCAAGGAAGCATAAGAAAGCCTAGAAGTAGATTCTTCAAAATATAAAAAATCCATGTGTAATTAAGGTACATTTTGGAAGAGTGGAGAAATGTATGACTATTTGGTAATGTTGAATAATTTGTCCAAGCACAGTTTTTAAGTATTTTGAAAAACATAATTTTATTCATATATAAGACATTAATTCCAAACATGAATTCCAGATACATTTAGGTTTTAAATAAGTGAAAAAAAATGTAAGGGAATAACTTTTAGGTTTCAGTATGGAAAACACTTTTTAAAGAATAAAACCAGCTAAGTGATTTCTATAAAATATTAATAGATTTATTCAAGTGGTTATGTTAGAAAATATGTAACCTGGTTAGCAGTCAAATGAATGCAAAATAAATTTAGGCCCTCGTTTCAGATGTGAGTTTTAGAAAACTATAGAAGGTACTAGAATTTTCAGTACTAGGAAGAGATAGAGCAACTAGGCCCATGAGCCACAACTAATGAGCCTGCGCGTCTGGAGCCTGTGCTCCACAACAAGAGAGGCCACAACAGTGAGAGGCCCGCGCACCGCGATGAAGAGTGGCCCCCGCTTGCCACAACTGGAGAAAGCCCTCGCACAGAAACGAAGACCCAACACAGCCAAAATTAAAAATAAGTAAATTAAAAGCAGTCTCAACATTTAAAAAAATAAAAACAGTAAAGAGGAAACTGTGAGATATAAGATTTGGTGGGAGTAAACCAGAGGTTCAATGAATAGGAACATTGATATCAATGAGGTATCAATTGGTACTAATTTGAGCAATCCACTCAAAGTAAAAATGCTGTCTTCAAGAAAAATAGATTTCATGCATTTTTTTTTTAAGATTTAATTTGTATTTAGTTTTTGGCTGTGTTGGGTCTTCGTTGCTGTGCGCGGGCTTTCTCTAGCTGCAGCGAGAGGGGGCTACTCTTTGTTGCGGTGTGTGGGCTTCTCATTGCGGTGGCTTCTCTTGTTGCAGAGCACAAGCTCTCGGCGCGCGGGCTTCAGTAGTTGTGGCTTGCAGGCTCTAGAGCACAGGCTCAGTAGTTGTGGCACAGGGGCTTAGTTGCTCCGCGGCATGTGGGATCTTCCCAGACCAGGGCTTGAACCTGTGTTCCCTGCATTGGCAAGCGGATTCTTATCCACTGCGCCACCAGGGAAGTGCCTCATGCACTATTTTAAAACAGTTTAAATTTGAGAATATAGTAAAGAAGACATACATGTATTGCTTCAAAGACAGAAAGAAAAAAATTAAAGCATGGACAATTTAAGGTAGTGAGCAGAATGCAAATGCAATCAGCCTTGAAAATATAAAGGTAAAAGTACAGCTGAAAGAACTAGGAAGTGAAAGAGCATCTATTAAGGAAAGGCTTTTGACATTAAAATATTCACTTTATGTTGTGGGAGTCAAAGCTGAAGGAAAATGTTGATTCAAGCATATTATCTGAAGTTATATCTAAAAGCCCTAGAAGAGGTAAAATCAATTGTGCAGGAAATTTTCTTCGGGAGGGATTGAGTGGAAGTAGAGGTTGGGGAATGTGAATTAAATCTTTGCTTTTTAAACTGGACATCAATATTTTAACGTGAAAAAGTAATAATATAAGCTTTGTTTTGTAATTTAAAAACTACTTTGAAACTAAAATGAGAACCAGTTAAAATTTGTGTCTCTAGAAAGTGTGACAAGATTGAGGTGAGTGTTTAGAGTTGCGCTGTTCATTATAGGACTCTTTGTAAACTTTGTTTGTCACATACATACTACATTACATTGGTAAAGGTATCAAAGTAAAATTTTGAATCAGAGCTCATGAAAGCACCTGATAGCTTGCTTTTGATACTTGATTTAAAGGTTTCAAGTACTTGTACATATACTAGTTCGGTTTTTTTTCTTACATTAAAGCTGTCTTAAAATAAAAACCACTAAGCCTTGCCCTCCACTATTTTGTTACCTTTTATTATACAGTTGAAAATTTCAGATGTCTTCATTCTAAGCCATTTTAACAAATGCTACAAGAGACAAAATATGGAGGAGCTTTAGGCTAAAACAGAATTTAAAATTATATAGATATATTAACATACTTTTGTCTCTCATAAGTCTTTCTTCAATATAAAGGCAAAATAAAGTTTACTCAGCTAGTTTGGGACAAGATATTTAGTCTATGAAGGAGCAGTAGAGTTACCAACTAATGTACAACAATAATATATATAAAGTTATATACATTAATATATTATGTATATGTACATAGTGATATGTGTTATGACTTATTTCTCCCTGAAAGCAAGAGCTCATATAAAATAAAAATAAAGGATAATCAGACATGTCTCCCTAAAAATGTAATTGTGAAATGATTTGAAAGTATTTGCCAATAATAGCTCTCTTTCTGGAAATTTATTTCTAAGTCCAACTGTATCTCCTTCCTCTTCTCAATAGATTTAATACACACATTTTTTTTCTTCCATGCATCATTTCTGCAATTAAATTATGACTATGAATTGTCAGTATTGAGCAAAATTTCCCAAGGGGATCAATAAGTGCACAATTGAATCTTGGTGTAGTGGCAAAAACAGCCAAATATAAAAATAATTAGCCAAATAAAGGAGCAATTAAATTCTATGCTTATAAAAATGCAGGTGCAAAATATAATGCCACCGCTAAATCTCATGAAAAATTCAGCTCTTCATATTAAATTGTTGGTCACTGTTTCTTGTATAGACACAAAGAGCATTATATTCTAGGAGAGAAACAACTTTGAGTTATAAATGTCTCTCCAACAGAAGCCACCCTAGAATCTGTTCACTGTAATCACATTTGAAAAATTCTGCACTGTCTCAAATAATTATGTCAATTGAAATATCTCCCATAAAGAAATACTTTGAAAAAATTGCCTGGTAAGAATGAATGGAAGAAGCAATTATGTACCTGGAATTGGAAACCTGATACAAATCATCTTTCATTATATTATTATAAAATCTGAAGTCCCTATTATATAAACACAGATTATTATCCCATTAGCCAGACTTTTCTTTAGTTGTGAACATGATACAGGAAATGTTAATGCTGAAGATAACAATAACAGAAACTTTCCTGCATTTTATAGGACTAAATTATTTTTTAAATTCAATAAAATAGCTGCCTTCAAATATTATTTAAATATAGGTGACAAAGCACTTATTTACAAATTTCAGACATTTAGGAAACATTGCCTGGGATTCCCTGGGCACAACTGAGTATATGAATCTCTTCCAAATAATTAGTGACACATAATTACAGGTTAGGTCATTCTTTCTGTTGTCCTAAATAATGGTAGGCCTAAATAAAACAACCATTTTCATTTGCAACTGAGATATTTAATATGCCAGTTGCCTAGAGAAAGACTTTTAAATTTGATCCAGTATTATTTAGCTTTCTAAAATTGATTTGACAGCTAGCTAGCTATTCACTTATTATACAACTATTCACCCTATTAAACACACTAAAATACCTTAATAAATTAGAGGCAATCTTGCTGCAGATATTTGTTCTGTTCCATATTGTTTTAGATATCAACAAACAAAACAGAATGGCTATGAGCTGAGAATTCCCACTCTCAAAGACAATACAAATTAAAATACACTTATCTGATAAAGGAAGAATTTTTAAAAACTGAAGTATAGTTGACTTATATTAGTCTTAGGTGTACAACATAGTAATTCAATATTTTTAATTGAAATCCATATAAGGTTAGAATGTTGGATATGTTCCCGGTGCTGTACATTACATTCTTGTAACTTACCTATTTTACTATTTTATACCTAGTATAGTTTGTACCTCTTAATGCCCCTCACCCATTTTGCCCCTCCCTCCTCTGGCAACCACTGATCTGTTCTTTGTTTGTTTTTGTTTTGTTACATTTGTTTTATTTTTTTTAGATTCCACATACAAGTGAAAACATATTCTATTTGTTTTACTCTGTCTGACTTATCTCACTAAGCATAATATCTTCCAGGTCCATTCATGTTGCTGCAAATAGCCAAACATCTTCTTTAACCATTTATCCATTTATCTGTTGATGGATACTTAGGTTGCTTCCATATCTTGGCTATTGTAAATAATGCTGCTATGAACATTGGGGTGCATATATCTTTTCGAATTAGTGTTTTCATTTTCTTCAGATAAATACCCAAGAGTGGGATTGCTGAATGGTGTGGTAGTTCTATTCTTATTTTTTTGAGGAAACTCCATCCTGTTTTCCACAGCGGCTGCACCAATTTACATTCTCACCAACACTAGAGTACTAGGGTTCCCTTTTCTCCACATCCTCTCCAACACCTGTTACTTCTTGATTTTTGATGATAGCCATTCTGACAGGTTTGAGGTGATATCTCATTATGATTTTGATTTGAATTTCCCCAATGATTAGAGAATTATTGACCAGGCAAATATATGTAGAAAATATTTTGATCCATTTTGATCCATGGAGGAGATGAGAACAATGTAAGATACCAGTTGATAGTTTCTTTCTCCAGCAAGTGCAGTGATGTGAAGTAAGAGGATTTTCTATTGCATTTGATAAATATTGCTGATAGATTCTATGCCATAAATCCATGAAACTGTCCATGATAAATTATCAGTGATACCCTATATATGTCTATTGACAGTAAATATAAATCATTATCATTTATAAAGGTAGGTAATATTATTATGCCTATATATTCAATTTTCAAGTGAGGAAACTGAGGCATAAAGAAGTAACTGAACTTGGCAAAGACACACAGTCAGTAAGTGACAAAAATGCCCAGGAAGACTAGTTCCAGATCCTGTGGAAAGCCTATACTGGTTTTAAGGCACTTTTATGAAAAACAATAACGTCCATTTAAAACATGTAATTTTCCCACTAGAAATGCCATAAATATTCTTAAACTAATGTTTTAAATCTGCCTGTCATATTACTATTTTGACTAAAGACATTATAGTGCATTTTGAAGTTTTAATAAAGCTCCAGTTTAACAGTTAAGGAAAACTAGAAAGCACACAGTAACAACCCAGCAGGGAGCACACCTTTCTTCTTAATAATTATTCCTTTGAAAGTCAGTTGAAGAGAACCGTATTTAAGAAAGAGATTTTACAAAACTATATATAAAATTATAGGCATATGTTGATAAAATACTTTCTCATCTATACTGTTATTCAGTTGAGTGTTTCAAATTTTGAACAAATTTGATTTATCTTCCAGTTTACGACATTATATTTTGTTGTTGAGCCTCATTTCTTGTGAATTGTGCCATTTATTTATGTCATAGTTTACTTCTGTGTATTTTTTATTCTCCTGATTCATCTTTTCTTGCCATTCAAATGTAATACATTCTTAGATTCTTCCATTTCAGTAATTTTAATAGTAAGAGTATCTAGAGATTTGAAGTATTAAATTCTCACTGGCTCTTGGACAATAATCATTAGGCTGCCAGTTTTGAATTTTCAGGTTGCACATAAACCGTCCTTTAAAATTAGACACGTCACACCTATAGCCTTATAAACTGTTCTTTATGACTAGTCTGAGGAAATAAAACGAACAAAAAATATCTACACCTAATTTTTGGATGGGTCTTCATATTATGTCAACATCATCTGGAAACTGCTGTAGCATCAAAATCCCACTCAGGAATGCGCCTGAAGACAATAGGAAGGAAAAGTCTTCGGAGTAGGCAATCTATCACAAAGTACATTTGTTTTTTACCTCTGACTGGATGTGTTATAGCCAAAGATCCTGCATGAATTTACGGATAGTGGCCAACATTTTGGCCAAGTGGTCAGGAACTTGAACAAAATTGGAATATAGATGAAAAGGAAATCTGGGCAAGAGTAATGTCCGTTGACGTTTTGGAATGGGTACAGAATGTGTAGATATTTATGCATAACAAGAAAGCTTGCAAAGAGTACTCACTGCAAAGGACGATAGAAATAACTAGGAGGACAGGATGACCCATTCTTTGGCTGTCATTTAGCTTCTTTCCTTAACATCAGTGCTTGTACCACATAACCAGGTACAAAGAGGCAATAATAGCAGGAAGGGAGGTTGCATGTGTGTTTAACAATTTCGGAGTTTCTTCTCTAACACTATTTCAGCTACCGCCTCAACACGTGTCAAAGCTCCTAAGAACAGAGAGCAACCTAAGTTTATGCTATGGCACAGTTCACCAAAGAGACCACCAAGTCGCCTAGAGGCAGACTGCTTACATTTATATGACCCTTGAATCATAGACAGTGATTTATCCTTAATGGAATATCTTCTTTCCTGTAATGCTATGTCAGCCACAATATATAAATGTCTGATAGTATTCATTGCTGTGATATCATAAAAAGTCTTTCTTCTATCAAAGCAAATTAGTTTTCATTAAAATAACTGTACTGATGGCCTCACATCCATGAAGTTTACTCCTCGAGACATATTCCATTATCAAGAAGCAGTTGGCCTCATAAAATGTGGGAATTATCACTTGAATATTCAGTTTAGGCTCTAGCTAAGAGACAACACTGTAAGTTTGGGATAATTCTATGAGGCGATATATATAGACTTTGAAATATGGACCATTTCTTGGTTCTATTTCTTTTGTTGCCAGAATGCATAGAACTAGAAATCAAGACATGGATATATATGAAAGATTTCACTGCTGTGTGTGGGCACAGTGTCAGATGCACATCCTGCCACTTTTGAACTTGCATTAACAATAAACTAAAAATGGATATGATATGTATTACTTCCACGCAGAACTTTCAACAGTAAGGTTTCCATAGCACTTTTTCACTCTCGTATTATGACCAGCGGTAATTGAGATGATGGCTGCCCCCTCAGATTGTTTCCCAGACTAACGCTGGCGAGATGGAGATTCAGCCAATGTATGATAGATGTGTAGGATGAGCAAAAAATGAAAGTTTTTGTTTTAAACCACTGAGAATTTTGAGTTTGTACCACATACTGAAATATTAAAATACATTATAATAATAAGCAGGCACTGAGAAAAAAGAAAGATACCATCTATTGTTTCATTTTATTATATATTATTTATTTATTATATATTAAATATATATGTGCATTAAATAGTAGCCAACACTGTAGTGCTTGGTTATTAAGCAGAGAGTTAGTGCCTGGAAGGATGGTGTCCCTTTTAATGCAGCAGTGAATCATTTGGGAAATATTCCCTGTGGTGATTTTGGAATTGAATTGTGTGCCTTATATTCTAAGTCTAGAGGCCATAAAACGGAGTGTTTGTACTGTGTGTTGGTTGCTCTTGGCTAAACTGGACAAGGTAGTTCAAGAAAGAGATTGCCTCAGAAAAGGGATAGTATACATACAGGAATAAAATGGAGTAAAATTCAGAATCCAGGAACTTAGATTTCTAGAAGAAACCCAGCTGCTGAAAGATAAATTTAAGAAGGTCTTGAACAGCAACAAAAAAAATGCAAATTGAAATTAAAGGATTCAGTCAAGAGTATCTGACACTCTCACTGTTAAAATTTCTGTATGTATTAATGTGTTCTAGATTAAAGGGCTATTTAAGGGCATACCACTAATTAAATCCACTAAATTGGACAAAAAGGTTAGGGAAAGAGATGAAAGATGTAGTTCTCCCACCAAAGCCTGAGAAGACAAATGTATATTCAATTAAGTCAAGAGAGAGAGAAAAGGAGAAAAAGAAAAAAAAAATGAAAGAAAGAAAGAGAGAGAGGGAGGGAGGAAGGAAGGAAGGAAAGAAGGAGGGCAGGCAGGCTAAGAAGTTTGTTAAGAACAACTTAGACATGATCATTGGTACATGGAACTGACTACGATAAAATATATGAGGCCATTAAATTTTTGAGCATCTAGTGCCACAAAGTCTATTAACTTGGAGTAAAAGAAACAATGTTTGAAACTTAACCTGAACTATTAGCTAATAAATTTCTCCAAGCATGTAGCAGAATGAGACATTGGCTCAGCACCAAACGAAATCACAGGAAAACATGGAAAAAGTAGGACCTCCCACAGAGGTTAATTGCAGGAGTGTATACATCCTGCTTCTCCATGAAGGAAGTGTGTGGAAAGGAGCTTGTATTCTTATTCGTTTTCTGAATCCAAAAGGCAACCTAGTAGAAATCTGGTGCAGACAGATTTCTTCTCTGCATCAGCTTGTGATAGAAAGACTACTCCAAACTGCCCTGAAATGCTAGATTTTGAGCTTGATACAACGAATTGCAGAAACAGCAAGTGTATTTTATAGTGAAAGGGAAAATCAACCAAACATTTGTTTACCAGGAAGGCAGAAGGTGGTAGTACCCAGTTGTGTGCACCACATATTTCCAGTTCATTTCTTTATTTATTTGGCATGATTACACTTCCCTGACCCCTTAGAATTTATGTGCTGCCATATGAATTGCTTTGATCAATGAAGTGTGAGCTGTTACATGTCACTTCTTTAAGAATCAGACTGCCATTTAACATAGCTTTATTTTTGTCCCCTCTGTCACTACATATGTTAATATAATAGGGTGACTACCCTGCCAATCTGAATCCCAGAGTGAGATCAGCACGGAACAGAGCCCTAAGCCACTCCATAATGAAATTATGAAATAATTAATTAAATTATGCAATTTTAAATAGGAGAAAAATAAGTATATATTGTTTGAAACATTGACAGTTGGGGCTCCATTGTTTCCCCAGCATGTCCTAGCTACCTGTCTTACTTCTTATGTTGTGGAACCTGAATTCATGTGCCCAACACACAGTGAGGCCAAACGAACTGAAGCATTGGAGTTTGGAGCAGAGAAAGGTTTATTGCAAGGGCCATGCAGGGATAACAGGTGGCTCATGCTCAAAAGACCCGAACTCCCCCATGGATTTCAGGGAAGAAGTTTCTATAGACAAAATTTAGGGGGGAAGGCGGCAGCATATGTAAACCCTCCTCTGATTGGTTGGTGGTGAGGTAACAGGGTGGGGTTCCAGGAATCTCAGTCGTCACCCTTCTGGTTTCAACCAGTCTGGGGTCCACATGCTTGTGCTCAGCCTGAAGTTACCATCCTCCATCTGGGTGGGGACCTTGGTTCCTGCAGAAGAACTTACAGATGTGTGTCAGATTGTTATACACATCCCCCTGAAGAGGAACCAGGCAGGACCAGGCCCCATCACTGCACTGTTATTTATTTCTGCGTTCTCTCACTCTCCTAATTAGTAACTGTTTGAATTTGCCCTTTGGAACTCAGGGAAGGTCTAGGAGGCCAAAAGCCTTTTTCCTTCAAACAAGAAACGGGAGACACAGAAAGGCTTTTGTGCCCAGGAGGGTCCAGCAGGGTCTTGCTTGGTTTCACTTACACCTGATAAGCCACTCACAAAATATTTGGTGTGTGATATGTCAACTCTGGTCTCTGGTGATTCAAAGGTCTTATATCCCAATGCTTCTTCCAGGGGCACAGCAATAGTTCCCTTGGGATGGAAGTTAAAATGGCCTAATGGTTATATTGGGCTCCATATAAGACTGAATCAGTATGCACAGAAAAGATTCAGTGTAATTGCTGAGGAGCTCAGTCCTAAAGCTGTGGGGAAATAGGATTGGCTTTGTCCAGTGGAGATAGAGAGGCCTACGCCTTGAACTTAAAAACTATCTGGAGATTCTATTATTACTTTCATGTTGTGTAGCAAGTAAATGTAAGATGGCATCAACCTAATAAAATCAAGACCACAAAAGATTCAGATCCTTCATTTTGGAGGTTTGGGTCACTTCACCAGCTCAAGAACTATGATGAGTTTTAGGTACTGTCTGAGGGCAAAGGGCACATGAGAAGAACATTAGATGTGTAATTTGTAAATATCAACTGTTCACTCACTTCTAATTACCAAACTGAAGACCTTGGCAGTTATGGACTTTGGCTTCCTTGCTTTTTGGTATTTGTTTGTAGACATTAATAATTTTTCTGCTTACCATTTTTCCTACTACTTTATATAAGGAGTGTTGGCCATGATTAATTGTACAATGTATTTTTAGGTCACAGAATATTCAGGTGTCTGAATAAGAGAGGAATTAACATCACCCAGAAATGCATTTAGTGACTGACGTGCACCTGTAATTATCCTCTTTGTGCAGAAGTGTTAGTACACCTTCATTTGCGTGAGAAATAGTTCCATCATGCTGGACAAAGCCAAATTATCACTGCTGTTACTTTATGGAAGTTTAAATATGGGTAGTAGCATGAGTAAGATTGCTTAGTAGCCAAAGATGTAGAGTTTGCTGTTGATTTGCCTATTGGCTCTTAATACATATTTCCCCTTATACCCTCACCTCTCTACTTTTAAGGACAGTATAATATGACTGTATTGGACAGTACTGGATATATAATGGACAGTCTTGTATACTATAAATACTGCCTCTTAGATTTCTACTCAGATGTGAAGTGGCAGTTCTAAAAGCATAAACTGCAGCAGACTCAGTCATTAGTGTATTTATTCAACTTTATGTAACATAACTTTCTTCTTCTGTTCCTCACACGCTCAGGCCATTTCAGACATTTGAACAACATCATATATTTTACTTTGGCTCTTCCTGTTCTTACAGCCCTCTTACCAATGTCCCTCCATTTAAACTGCAGGTACCTAAAGTAATACTTGGTTTTCTCCTGAGTCACTAATACAAATACAAAATGTGCAGCACTTTTTCCCTTTAAAATCAGGAAAGAGGTAAGGACTTCCCAGTATCACTACTTTTGCCAACATTGATTAGAAGTTTTTGCCAACATAATATGACAAAAAAGGTAAAAATAATAATTAGAAATAAAGCTATCATTATCCAAAGATAATATGATCATGTAGAATTTGAATGCAAATCAACAAGGAAAATGCAAAATAAATCTGGAAAATATTATATACAAATTTTGGTGTTAAACGAGTTTTTAGGTGAAATTCACACAAGATGAAATTAAACATTTAAAGTGAACAATTCAGCAGCATTTACTACATTTACAATGTGTGCAACTACTACCTCTATCTAGTTCCAAAACATTTTCATCACTCTAAAATAAACCCCCATACCCACCAAACAGTTCCTTCCCATTTCTCCCACCCCAGCCCCTGTCAACCACCAATCTGCTTCTGTCTCTATGAATTTACTATATTACTATGAATATTTCATATAAATGGAATTATACCATATATGAACTTTAGTGTCTCATTTCTTTCACCTAGCATAATGTTTTCCAGGTTCACCCACATTATTGCTTCATTTCTTTCATGGTGAATAGTATGTATGTATACATTACAATTTGTTTATGTATTTTTGGACATTTGAGTTGTTTCCACTTTTTGGCTATTGTAAATATGAACATGAATGTTGATGTATTTGTTTGAACCTGTTTTAAATTATTTTGGGTATATACCTGCCATTAGAAGTTTTTAAAACAAGATAACCTTCTTTATTAGATAGTAAAATATATTATTAAAGTATGGTATAATAAAGAAACAAATTGATAAAAATTGAGGCTACAAGATCAGTACCAAATCTGTATTTTGTTATAGTATCAGACAAAGGTGGTATTTTAATTCTGTGAGAAAATGAAGAAACTTTTAATATGATAGGAACATTGGAAATATCATTGGAAAAAGTGAAGATAATTTAATTTCCCATTCAGATCATTACAAAAATTAAAATCCAAATATTTCAAGTAAATAACTGTATAAAAGCCAAATTACAAAGTATCAGAAAAATATAGGACTACTATAAATTGAAAAATTGGGGATAGAATAATATACTCATGCCATTTAGAAAGTAAAGATCGTTTGAAAATATGAAATAATGTACAAAAGCAAAAACTAAAACATTAATAAATTTCAGCGTATTATTTTTGAAATTGCATTTATGATAAAATATACCACACACAGAGTAAAAAGATAAAAGATAGAATGGGATAAAACATTTGCATAATAGCCAGATTAATGTGAAAATAAAATGTGAAACCAGTGTGTTATCTCTTTTCTTTTCCTCATTAATTTTTTTTTCATAAATCTTAGATCAGGGAATTTGAATTATGCACAAGAGACCTTCCTCTGTGACCTGGAAGGTGTTGAGAAAAGGGAGAAGAAGGGGATTGGGCATCTAAGTCTGTTTCAACCAGCTTAGTTCCATTTTTATATTTTTCACATACTGGTTTTTTTTGTTTGTTTGTTTGTTTGTTTTTTGCTGTACGCGGGCCTCTCACTGTTGTGGCCTCTCCCGTTGTGGAGCACAGGCTCCGGACGCACAGGCTCATCGGCCATGGCTCATGGGCCCAGCTGCTCCGCGGCATGTGGGATCTTCCCGGACCGGGGCACGAACCCACGTCCCCTGCATCGGCAGGCGGACTCTCAACCACTGCGCCACCAGGGAAGCCCCACATACTGTTTTAAATAAACCTTACATTTGAATAAAAGGTCCCAGGTTGAAAGAAAAAGAGAGACAGTGGGAAGAGAGAGGAGAGAAATAGAAAGAGAGAAATAATTTCTGTTGAGTAAATTTATAAATGAAGAGATTTAATTCTCATTGTTCAGATAATTGAAGAGTTAATATTACTAGAATCTGTAAGACTTGGATTTCATGAATATGACTGGTTATAGAAAAGATTTGGGCACAGTTTTTGATTTAAGTTATTGTAACTGGGTTAATCTTTCAAGTCACCGATGATATAATTTAGTAGCTGATTTCAGTATTTGAAGAAAGCAGAATACAAATAATATTAAATTCCAAAATATTAAATTCCAAACTACTTGTCTGAATACAGACAAGTAGTTTGGAATTTGTTCTAAAGAATACTGAAAATGAAACTCCTTATAATATTTTTCCTAAATAAAATGGTGGTACAATATTCGTTAATCTAGAGTCCTATTGCATATTGAGCCCATGCCCTTTATTTTTCACGTAGATCTAAGGTAACAGTAATTATTGTATAAAAAATTGATATGAACTCAGAGTACAGGTTTGGACATGAGCTGATTCTGGGCATATATGAAGTATAAAATAAGTTCAGTTTGCTCCCCTCTAGCAAATACCTTGCTATATTATATCACATTTCCATTGTATGCTGAGGTAAGGAAGTGCCATTAGAAATAAAAAAAGGTATCACAGGACTTAGAAGTCTTCTGAATCTAAATGGTATAAGGAAAGTTCATAAGTTCCATACATGGCAAATGATAAGATGCTTATGAATTACAGACTCAGTACACAAGAATGCAGTTTGATCAAACCAGTATGATAACACAAAGACACTTTTATTTTAGATATTTTCCCTGAAGGCAAATGAGGTTTATAGAATGGAGGGCACTCAGGAAAATTGCAGTCACTATGAAAAACTCCTCATTTACTTTATATCAGTTTTGGATTTATTTTAAAGCCTTTCTTATATCCTTAAAATCTAAGAAAACTTTCCCATAAAGGAACTGCAAAATCAAATAATGTCACCTATTTTAATTTAAATTAGTTATGAATATATAGGGAAATTATGTAATCTATGGATGACTTTTTTTAAAAACCTGACACACTGAGAAGAATATAAAACTTCCCCCATACACCTCCTCTTCTATTCACCAATGAAATAACTACCTATTTTTAAGGTAACATAACCCACCAATTACTCTTGACAAATCGGTTATACAGAACACCTGAACACCTGCGCTAAGACATGCAGTAGCAAATCACTTTTCAAAGGTTATGATTTTTAAAAATCTAAGTAAATACACCTTTCTTTAAAAGAGTACTCTTTTAATTGCAGGGCTTTTTTTCCCTTAAAGTTTTGAAATAGTTTTGTGGCAAACCACTGTCGTCTCCACACCCCCCGACTCCCCTGAGTAATTGCTATGTTCATTGGCAACATTATAACCATTCTTTTTTTGAGGCTAAAGTACCCATATTTAAACGGCAGTAAAGAACGGTCTTGCTAAACTTGCTTTTGCAATCAAGGCTGAAGGAAAATTATTAGGTTTTCCGTGTTTTTGTTCTGCGATCTTCCTGGCGTAAAACTAGTGTTCCTCTTGGCATTCTCAAACTTACAAACAGCTGTTTATAAATAGACGATTTTAAAAGAAAAAAATGACCACATGAGTATCAATCATGGCAAACAAGTTGGGAGTATGATCAAAACTAATTTACTCCACAGAAGTGTTGAAAAAAATACCACTTCCCCATTTCAATTCTTGTTAGTTTTTTTTTCAAATCATTTAAAATACTAGTATCAGTAGTATTTTATAAAACTGAGCACACAGGAGAATGAAAGCATATTTCTAACCAAGCATTTTAGAGAAGTTCACTTCTACAACCGTTCTTTAATCTGCCTTTTATTTATAAAATAATGGTGATACAATATCTTTAATGTGGTAGGCTAATAACTCACATGAAAATCCTTTAATTGTTAAAAATTCAGGTCCTTAGAGCTGAGCCCAGATCTACATAAACAGGATTTCCAGAGTGGAGACGCTTTATTTTTATTTTTAACAGGCAGCCCACATGATTCTTAGACACAATGAAGCTTTAAAAATCTTAAGTTTTTGGGTTTTCAATGAAAACCCCAAAATTTTCCAAATTTCTGAAGATTAGGAATTGACAGTGGTGATGACAAATTGAGTTATATTAAAATATATTTTATATGATTTCTAAAAACTCCTCCCACTAACTACTCTTTTTCTACCAGCTACTGAGGATTTAGGATCTAGTGTAATGGAAGTTTTCAGGGGAGATGAAATCAAAGGGTTGAGAATTATCAAACTGCCAGAACTAATAGTCACTACATTAAGGAAGAAACTGTAATCAAAGAATTAAAATAGTAGGTATAGAGAATCAGGGAATTCTGATCAGGGAATCAATGGACATACTTTGAAATACCACCAAATGCTGCTTTACTTTTGAATTGACTACTTATTTAAATGTTTATATTTCACAAATATCAGTCAGTTACATTGACTTTTTTTCTTTTGGAAAAATTAACATGAGTATTTGTTTTTATTATTTTAACATTCTATAATTAGAACTGAGCAAAAAATAGTTAATACAAACCATTGGTGATGCTATAACCTGGCTACTACCAATTTTTGACATACTGATTCATAGACTTAGAGTTTTTTTAATGTGTGACATTGTTTAATGTGTCCATTATTCAAATGTGTGTATAGTATATATTATATAGTTAAATAAATATATATATTTAAAATTGCAAAATATATTTTAAATCCTGTTATGTTATATACTGTGAGTATATCTATATGGAAATATAATTCTAAAATATCATGTTTATAAACATATCTCTACACTGTATTTCAAATGACAGCAAAATATCTATTATTCTCTTTAGTAGGTGTGCCATAATTAACTGTACCTGTCACCACATCATTGATCGTTAAAGTGTTTTATATTTTTGCTATGCTAAGCAGTGTTGCATGGAGCAACAGTGGAGTCTAATGTTCCCGTGAGGAATGCAGATACAAATTATTTTACTGCCTTCTGTTAAATTTTTCTCTTTACAACTATTCTACAAAATTTGGATTTGTTATTCCTAGCAAATTAAAAAATAATAGAAAAAGCAAGATTATGCTACATCAAAGTATATATTTTGCAACACAAAAAATGCTAAATATGATTAATAGTAGTTCTGGATTAAATTTTCAATGATGGCATCGTACATGGAGTCTAAAAATACAAAAGCTCAAAGACTTTAGATGGAAGTAAAGATGACTAACGTGAAACTGGATTAGAGTCAAAACACAACTCTGATGATGAAGACCAAAGTGCAAATTAAATTATTTCATGAATTTGACAGATTAAGCAAGATTTCCACATATGCATATATGAACATGCATGTGTATGTGTGATTTGAAGCATGTATTTGTATCTCAATTGCTGTATTCAATATACAAAAAGATTTTTGATTGATTAGGTTTCTTTAATTATTGGCTAAATTATTATTTTAATAGTTCTCTTTGGGACACTGAGGGATTTTATATACACACTTGTTTTATACTGAAGCATAAATTTTTTGTTATCTTAAATAATTGTTTTGTATTTCCCAAAGTTTTCAAGATATTTATGTAGTGCATCAATAATAACTTCATGATTTTCCTAAGTGTTTAATTTTTGCATATGTTTTATGGGGAAAAAAATATTGTCTTCAAAGCAGTAGTTCCAATGCCCCTCTTTCTGGTATAGCTTTAATAAACAAAAGTGACTTTGAAGTGAGAGGTATAAGTTGGGGTGTCATGATTGTAGTAACTACTAAGACCATCTGTCAAGGCAGGTTTCCAAGAGTGTAGAGCACAGTCCTCCAGCCTCAGGACTGGAGGGAACTAAGTATGTGGTGTTAACTGAATTGTGAGAATAAAACAGACTCTCATTCCTTTTTCTTTCCTTTCACACTAGCTTCAGGTCACATTGCTTTCTTTTTTTTCTCTAAGCAATAAAATGTGCTAAAGAGTTGATTCAACCAACTGTCTCTAATCTTTTCTATTTTAATTAATCATTATATTACTTATATTTTAAATATGTAAATATTGTTTCATTTTTTTTGCTTCTTATTTTTTCAACTGTACCTAAAACTTACATTAATTTAACATTGTGATCATTTTCAACCCTATCATAAATAGCCAATACATTGTGTATAGACAGATAAATATACCAAAGAACATTTCATTTCAGAAATGGTGAAAATTTAGAACAGTCACCTTGAAAGAATCCTTTAGAAAAAAGAGGAGTTAATTATCTAACTCTAATTTATTGATCATTAGAAATCTACCTTTAGGATATGTTTTGTTTGCCTGTCTGTTTGTTGTTTCTAATGCACAATGTAATGGAGCTGTTTTCTTGTCAGATTTTGAAGAATGGTTAACTAGACACCAATGAGTTTGTTTTTCTTTCTTAAAACTTACATGTCCTTTTCTAACATCTGACACCCTATTTAATTTTTGTAAACTCATATGTATAATCCTCTGTTTATCTCAACAGTGTCTAGCATCCCATCAATTCTATGCAAAATAATGTATTGGAAATTTAACAGTGATAATAAGAAGCGAATCTGAAAGTATAATAGAGATTCAATATTGTTTCTGTATAAAACATATTAAAATAAGTTTATAACAATGGACATATATTGTAGACAACAAGTTAACAAAATAGACGTTGATGTTTACTAAGAAATGACAAGTTCCAAATGATTTTATAGTTATTTGAATGATTATTTTGGTAGCACATAATTATTATCTTGCTTTTCTCTTTCTGTATTTTAACTTCATTGTTTGATTTGTTTCTGTGAGGGAATGCTTGTTCCATTTGGATATAATCAAGTCAGGATCAAAGAACTATAAATATTTATACTTTGAAAATACTTCATTTTGTATTTATATACCTTATAGATCTGCTATGGAGATGAAATAAGTTAATGCATTTAAAGTGTTTTAAACTGTGTCTGGCAAATAATAAGTGCCCGATAAGTCCTCGATGATGAAGAGGAGGAGGATGATATTGATCTAAGCCAGATATATCAAATGCATTGTCTAAACAATTCAGCTACTTGGTTGCAGAACAAGAACTAACACAAAATTTTCTGATTCTCAGTTCAGTGATTTTTCCACTATGTCGCTCATTTACTACTAACAGCAGCTCTGTAAAATAGATTTGAAGTCTCATCTTATAGATGAGGACATTAAGGCACAGAGAGTATAAATGACATGTTCAGGGTCTTTGTAGTCTGTGTAACTGTGTTTTGGGGTTCACTGAATTTCCAGCAGAAACTCACTCATCAAAAATATAAAGTATAGGGCTTCCCTGGTGGCGCAGTGGTTGAGACTCCGCCTGCCGATGCAGGGGACACGGGTTCGGACCCCGGTCTGGGAAGACCCCACATGCCGCGGAGCGGCTAAGCCCGTGAGCCATGGCCGCTGAGTCTGTGAGCCTGTGCTCTGCAACGGGAGAGGCCACAACAGTGAAATGCCTGCATACCGAAAAAAAAAAAAAAAGTGTATATATATATATATATATATATATATATATATATATAGCCAATCACCAATTTCTTTCTTTTTGGAACTCAAATATTTAAAGTTATCCTACTAATTATGTTTAGCTATAAAATAAGACTTGTCCAGGTTTAGCAAACATTTCATATCTTCCTCTGACCCAGGTGTGTGTACTTATTTCACAGTAAGCCTATATAAAATTTCAACGTAGCATTTCTGGGAATACTATTAATGGATCAGAACCGATACATAGACTGAAATTCTCTTTCCACGCCTACCCTCTCTTTTCTTCCCAATGGCGAAATTCTGGTGTCAGCCCTATTGTAGAGGTGCATATAAAATTTATGAACAACTCCTAGCAGTATCTTCAAAAGTCCCCCTTGTCAAGGCAATCCTTACAAAACCTACAGTCATTGGCAGCAGCTCCTGGTTTTAGATGTTAACTGCTGCTAATGATGACTCTTTTGGGTCTTTCTCTCAGTGAGATCATTCTAGGTCTTAGAACATCTCCCAGCTCCCAGGGTTTACTTCCAAGCATGACATGGGGAGGGAAGATGAGAACAGAATACCTCATGATATCTCTGAGAGTGAGGCTTTGTCTCAGTTTCGTGGTATGTGGTGTACTAAATTTAGCATTGTGCCGTTCGCAAGTAACTAGTTACCAATTTTAAACCTAAATGTGTGCATGACATACTTTTTAAAAATATAGTGGACTCTATTCCACGGTCATGCACATTTGGATTTATCCCTTGAATGGATAAGAAATAGATGATATTAAAGCAGGAGTTCACAGAATTGCACACAATCCTATGTATACCTAGACCTGTCTATATCACCCAGCACATCTGGTGAAACAAAATCTGAGAGTCACTACTTTCAGGCAAGTTATGGTTTTTTGAAACTCTTTTTGTGGATTAATAAGGCCTTTTTTGTTTGCTTGGTTTTGTGTTTAGGAAGATTATTGTTAGTTATTTTTCATTCTAAAGTTTTTATCTATTTATTTTAGTAATTGTTGCAGGATAACATTAGTCATTTTAAAGCTTAAGCAGTTTAGCAATGAATTTTTCTTTACTCTTGGGAAAAAACAAAATAAATTATAATTGTTAAATACTATTATTAAGTAGTAGCTACTGATTTTAAGTAAGTCCTTCAAAAATTTGTGTGTATGTTTATCAAAACCAAGCCTTAAACTAATTCAATTCATGAAATATGGAATCCTTGCAAAGATTTTATAAGAAATTATACCAGGATGATGTTTAATGTTGCTTAAATGAGGTCATGGAATTATGATTGACATCATCACTGCCAATCACATTGTCCACAGAGCACTTACAAAGAGGCACAGAATGCGTCTCTCTTTGAAGCTATATACCTGGTTGTGGGAAAAGCCATCTGGCCCTCTTATCATAAATATGAGGCATCCAGTTATGTTTAGATATATGAAAAAGGAATTGAACTACAGGCATAAGGCTAAAATCAGTTTGGTAAAATCCAAATATCGTGTAATGTTTATCTATGTAGAAAATAAAGAAGTAGAATAATTATTTGTTTGATCTGTAGGTGCTGGCATCTGGAAATTTGTCTTATTGACATTGTATTTTAAGTGAGTTAGATATTAAACTTTACTGTGATTGTGGCAATTGCCTAATATATGAATATTATCAAAGCACTCTGTTTCTTTAGGGTGCAATCCTTATGTTATCAGGAACTTGCCCACTCCCATGTTTGAAGATAAGGCTCAGTCTATTGTCTTTTATAGATTCTTCACTGTTCACTAAGCCACCCTTCCTGAGAGCTGTGGTGAAGAATCATCAATCCCTGAGTGGTAGTCAAAATAAAATAACTACAGAGCATGTAGTAAGAAGAAAAACATACATTAGTATTCAGATACCCATTCCTTTCATTTCATATAAAGGTTTTTATGCAAATCAATATTCAGTAAATCTCCTTGTTATTGGTGATTAATTTGGATAAATTTTACTTATAAGCATTATTATCATTAAACATTTGTTTCTTATGTTTAAATACATTCCACAGATCTTGAGAAGTTTGAACAGCAAAACATTTTATAAGCAAAAGATACAAGAAGATATATGTATTCTAGTTTGGAGAAAATACATTCGTTTTTGAATTTTTCTCAATTTATGCATTCCAAAAAGCGAGGAGTGTATACATTTATTCAGACAGATACTACAGAGTAAAGTATATCTTGTATATATTCTGATCTCAGCACTGGTCCAAGAAACAGAACTTATATTAAAGACAATTTACTGAATAGTGGAAGCAGCCTGTATTTATTTAATTGAAATCTGGTTTTCTGGGGAAAAAATCTGCTTTCCAGCATGGTTTGCCTTATCTCTTGCAGTTCCTTTACATAATCATCTGCCAATTTAAAAACTACATAACATGGAATTAATTATGGAAGTTTTAACAGCTGATTATAAGGAGGCAAAAAACAATATTATTTTCTAGTAAGATTTTTTTATAAGGTGGAGATTCCTAATTGCTGGACAGCTGTCACCATTGGGATTTATTCAAATAGCTCACCAGCCCAAACCAAAAAGCAAAAAAGCATCTGCAAATTAACAAATACACACATACACAAACACACACATGCGTTCACACACTCACACATGTTTGTGATTGATTATTCCAAACTATTCAAGAACCCTATTTCTCAAAACAACTTCACATTAAAATTAGCAAATGGAACTTTTATAGTAAATTGGTATATGAAGTCTACCCATAACAACTGAATCAGATTATCTAAGAGTGGATTCCAGGAATCAGTATTTATTCAAAGCACTCCAGGTGATTCTACTGTAACACTAGGTTCCACTGGCCATTAGTATCCACACTACCTGGGATTTACTTATTTATATTACATTTGTATATAAATAGATAGATGTAGATAGATATGAATATATATATAATATTTAAAACCTGTGTATATGTGAATATATATTTAAAACATATAGTATATATATAACAATAAATCATCAAAACATGCATTATTACTGTTTCAATTCTGTCCTTTAAGAAACCATCTGCCTTTTTTTTCTTCACACACATTCCCTAAGCTCTCTCACTACCTTTATTTCAGTGTTCAATAAATAGCTTATTTTTACATGGATAATATACCTATAGTTCTTTTTTGTGAATCTATATGAAGAGACTTGTTTATTCTCAAAAGTTTTTTTGTTTTGTTTTCTGTACAGTAAAATAATGCAGACATTTCCATATATTAAATTTCTTTATTACTCCTTTGATCAATAGTATTATTATTAATTCATCCAATAAGAAAGATCACTGATAGGAATCGTCAGTTTAAACTTAAATAAAGTTGCTTTACAGTTTAAAGGTTTTCTTTACCACTAAGTTTTTTCAGTAAAATTAAATAATAATTGATGATAAAACTTAAAAAAATAATGCACTCCTATCATAGGACACTTGTCTAACCCATCATTTAACAAATATGCTACACTAAATACCTCATGTAAGAAGGAAATTAGCAGATAACACCAAGGAATATAAAGAAATTTTAAATTCGATATCTACTTGTATGAAATTTTTGTTGCACAGATGACAATATTTTAGAATTTTACTTTTGCAAGATTATTCTGTTTAAAATTTCTTCAAGACATATTTTGATTTATATTGTAGTGTCATGAAAGTAATTGATTGTCCTGTCATCAGAATTGTTGTAGCTCAAAATGCTGCTGCTGTGTGTATGGGTGTTTGTGTGTATGTGTGTGTATTTCCTGAATTAGCAAATCTTTTTAAGTTTATAAAGTTTATCCCAGAACAAATATCTTAGGACAATGTTTGATATTTTGGGGTACTTGCCACCGAATAACCTTGCCACCTGTTAAGATTAAGGACAAAAGAGAAGTTAAGAGGAAGGAAAGCTTTACAGAGATGGAAGAATGATGCAAATAACAAGGAATAAACACATACTTAAGGAAAGCACTGGACCTTCAAACCACTGCTAGATGACAGGCACTCAGAGGATGAGGACAAAAGTTTATTTACTAGTCTGATTATGCTTTTCCCCCCGCCAAAATAAGACTGTGACAGTTATCTAATGTCTACAATTGTAGCTAACTTTTGATAGGGTTTAGAAGCTTTTTCTCTTTTTACAGTAACCAGAGACAAATCTCCTCACTGCTCTCCTGTAACCTGTAGTATGACAAGGCTTTCACATCTTCAATTAAGGAGGCAGCCATTGATATGGATAAGAAATTATTTTATTAGAGTGCAATTAGAGAGAGTCCCTAATTTATGATAGTTTGGCTCATGATTTTTACAGTGGTACAAAAGCAATACCATTCAGTAGAAACCGTTTTGAATTTTGAATTTTGATCTCTTCCCAGGCTAGCAATATGTGGTAAGATACTCCCTGGTAATGCTGGGCTGGGCGGCGGCTACAGCTCCCAGTCAGCCACGAGATCACAAGGGTAAACAACCCATATGGTTACAGCCATTCTGTACACAGACAACTATACTGTTTTTCACTTTCAGTACAGTACTCAATAAATTACATGAGATATTCAACACTTTATTGTAAAATAAGTTTTGTGTCAGTTGATTTTGTTCAGCTGTAGGCTAATGTGAGTGTTCTGAGCACGTTGAAAGTAGGCTGGGCTAATCCGTGATATTCAGTAGGTTCCCAATCAATGAGAACACTAGAGCCTTTCTTTGTCGTATGTTAAGTCCTGAAAACCCTTCTAACCTGAAATTAAAATTAAATTAATTTGCTCAGCAACTTCATGATACTTACTCTTGCCTCCCTTTCCATATTGCATAAATAGTTTATTTTAGCAATTCTTATTTCACCAACAGTTTTGAGTTCTCTCTTAAGTGGATTCTATTCTCCATTTCTACTTTAGTCATCTTATAGCTTTCATTGCTAGCTTGTCATTTCTAGTTTCCTATCCCCTTGTCATTTTTCCCCAACTTCACTATTTAATTATGGGTTTTAAACTAGAAAATAGTTCAACTCTATTATTAGTTCACGCTAGACTCAAGCAGAAATATTTTTAGAATAAGCATACCTCTTTTTTTTTTAACACTAAATGATCGTTAGGTCATCAGTTTGAAACACACACTAATATACAAATATAAGGTTTGTTTTAGTGTCACCCAGGAAACTTACATTATCATAATTCTCTCAACATTTATTATAACAATAACACTCTTCAAGTTCTTATATGCCACTACTAGACGGCATGGCCAATAGAGTTGTCCCCACCATTTTCTTACTGATGATGAACTTTTAACCATTATTATTCTTGCTTTAATGTTTCCTTTGTTTTGTGTCATCAGATTCAAATTATATCTACTTTGATGGAAAACATATTCACTGGTGATTATTTGTTTTTAAAAATCTATTTATTATTTAACTTCAAGCTTCTAATAATATCTGAGGCATTTTCTAAAATCTGCACTATCATTTTCATTCAAGGAAAGCAAACATTAATGGAGCAGCTACTATGTTCAAGAGAACATCTCTTCAGAATTCACAATCAAAAGAGGAAAAATTGCACAAAATATAATATGAATTAAAAGGTTAAATTCATGATATAAGCAGGCTGTGAATGCACTGCAGAAAATGCGAAAGTAACCCTAGATATGATGTGATGAGAATGGCACTTTGCCTCTGTGATATTCCTACCCCCCATCCCAAATAAAAAGACAACCCCTATACAATCATGATTAAAACATCAGACAAGCCCCAAGTGAGTTATATTCTGAAAAAAACAAAAAAAAAAAAACAAAAAACTTGACCAGGACTTCTCAACAATGTCAAGGTGATCAACACAAGGACAGTTTGTGCAGTTGTCACAGCCAATGCAACATAGCAGTGGCAGAGGAAAAAAAAATTCTAAAAAGAAATAATTCTTAAGTTGTGTGTTTTTAAAGAAAAATAAAAGTTATGCAGGCAGACAAATAGGAAGTGGGAAAAACGGTATTTCAGGCCAAGGCAAAAGAATTAGCAATGTTCTAGACATATGGGAGAATACAGCATGTTCATGGGATTTAAAATAGTTCCCCATGGCTAAAGAAAATGTGCCTGGATATATATGGTAAAATATAATGCTGGCAAATTACACTGGGGCCAGGCGATAGAAAGCTTCTGTGTCAGGCTATGAGATTTCAGTTATTCTTGAGCACCATGGAGAAATTTCACTTGGAAACACCAGGGAACCCACATGCAGAGATTTTATTTATTTCTATGAAGAATGTGTTGTGTATGTGGAAGAGATTAAAGACAGACCAAGAGGGAGGTTATTGATATAATTCGGGAAAAAGAAACTATAACCTCAAATTTGGCATGGGGTAGATGGGAGAATGTAGAACAGGCAGATATTTGGTAGAATAGGTGACTTTTTTTTGTTTCAGCACTCAGTTGTGAAAGTAAAGAAGAGAGAATGATCTTGGCCATTTTTCAGGCTTAAATGACTGGGTTGGGGAAGATCTTTTAATTGAAATATGGAATGGAGGAGGAACTAAAAGTTTGGGAATAATAATCCAATGTCTTCTATTTAGGATGTAGGATGGCACCACCAAAATAGTGAGGGCTTTGAAGGTAGACATACATGACTTCTGGTTCTTATTTAACTCTGAGATCTCAGGCATGTTAATTAGTCTCCACACTTCACTTATTTCACTTGTAAAATGGAAAAGCTATCACTACTGAGTATCAGGAAACATGGAAATAATTTATGCTTGATGTCAACCCAGTGTTTTCCATATCATAAGCAAGTAATTAAATAGTAACAAATATAGACATATCAGTAGGACACATATAGGTGACTCAAAGCTTAAGAGAATAGATTGACTATGAAAATTACCAGCTTGAGTCATTAAAATACAGATAATTGAAGCCATGGATGTAAATGTAACCCCAGAAGATATACTATCTCTTCAGACAATTTTGTACAAAGTGTTTTCAGTAAACTTTAGGTAATTTTTCCTTTAATCCTATCATATCTCAACTCAAGTTTTATTGCTCTCTTTTTAGTACAGTTGCTTCTGTGTAGATGACAGATGAAGGGAATTTGGGACCTTCAAGTGAGGTTTAAGGTGAACCAATCTCATCATAAGCCTATCTGGTTGACATCCCCACCATTCCACCATCATTCAGCCAAAATGACTCTCGTAAGCAGCTTGTAGCTTAATCCAATGAACAATATTTTTCAGTCTTTTACTTACTTGAATTCTTAATAACAAGTTGCTACCATTAACTAGTTCGCCTTTATAACACTCTTTTATCTTTCCTTCTGGAACAACAAGACATTCTGGTTTTCCATTATCCACTCTTACCTCTCCTCCTCAAGTTTCTTGGATCAATCCAGGCATTAAATTGTAGCATTACTAAGGTTTATTCCTAAACTCTCTACATAACTTGTGTGTAGGAGTTTCAAATTCATATCTCCTGTAGAAACTATCTATTTAACGTCTCCATTTAGCTAATCCAGTCACACAAGAAATCTGGTAAGACAATTCAATTCCTATTTTTGGCCCAAAGTAGAAAACACAAGTTACATTTACTCTAATATCCATATTGTGTATACCAACAAGTCCTGCTGATCTTTACTCCCTACGTGCAAAATCCATGTACTTCTTTCTATATCCACTGCATTCTCCTTAGTTTAGAAAAATGCCTGAAATATTTAAATAACTTAAAAATAGCAAGTTCCCAGTTACCCTACACTCAGCCTCCCCTATTATTAAAGTATTACGTTAGCATTACGTTATATTTGTCACAGTCAGTGGACCAGTATTGACACATTATAATTAACCAAAGTCTATATTTAGATTTCCTTATTTTTTTCCAAATGTCCTTTTTCTCTCTCAAGATACTGTATTATAATTAGTCTCCTTAGGCTCCTCTTGACTGTGACAGTTGCTTAGATTTTCCTTGCTTTTAATGACCTTGACAGATTTGAGGAGTACTCGTCAGGTATTTTGTAGAATATCCCTCAGTCACAATTTGTCTGATGTTTTAATTATGATTATACAGGGATTGTGTGTGTGTGTGTGTGTGTGTGTGTGTGTGTGTGTGTGTGTGTCTGTGTTTTGGGAAGGAGGAGAATAGCTCAGAAGTCAAGTGCTATTCTCATCACATCACATCAAGGGCACATCCTGTCAACATAATTTATCGATGTTTATGTTGGCCTTGATCACCTGGCTGAGTTACTGTTTGCCAGATTTCTCCACTATAAAACTACTCTTCTTTTTTTCTCCATTTCTGTACTGTACTAATTGAAAGGAAGTCACTATATGTAACCCACACACAAAGAGTGGAGAGTAATTCTCCCCATTGTTGAGGGCAGTGTATTTATATAAATTATTTGCAGTTCTTCTGCACAGGAAATTTGTCTCTCCATTTCCATTTATTTGTTTATTAAATTGTTTATTTGAATTATTATGGACGACTGGATACTTATTTTATGCCTTGGCTTATAATCTAGTACTATTTTATTAATTTTGTTGCTTTCCCAGCTTTGGCCACTGGAGCTCTTTCTGTTAGCTCCTGTGTCCTTTTGACATAACTCAGTATTGTATTTTGTCTGAACACTTCCTTAGTTTCTGTCTTTTTTTTTTTTTTTTTTTTTTGCGGTACGTGGGCCTCTCACTGTTGTGACCTCTCCCGTTGCGGAGCACAGGCTCCGGACGCGCAGGCTCAGCGGCCATGGCTCACGGCCCAGCCCCTCCGCGGCATGTGGGATCCTCCCGGACAGGGTCACGAACCCGTGTCCCCTGCATCGGCAGGCGGACTCTCAACCACTGCGCCACCAGGGAAGCCCAGTTTCTGTCTTTAAAAGATGCTCCAGGCCCTTGTATATGTCCTGTTCCAGTCCTAGAACTAATTATCCAAGTTACCCTGATTCCTTTTATTGGAGAATGGTATTAGAAATCAAAATCCGGATGCTAGGAATGTTTTTTCTACTGGTTGGATTATCATTGCTTCCAGGCCCTGTCAGTGGACAGAACAAAGGAATATGCCTACATATTAATCTATGTATATACACATATCTATAGAATATTTCTATGTGTACCATCTCTGTACTTACTAAGTTTAGCATGAGTTTTAACAGATGTCTCCAACTCTAATCCATTATCACATGAGTAATCTTACCTCTTCCCTTGCTTGTCTGTAGATTACCACTCCAACAGTAATTTAGCTTCTTTCACTTATCAATATGCATTTAAATTTATATATATCTTTGTATACCTTGATAACTCATTTTTTATAATGAATACTATTCTATTATATGGATTCACTAAATTTGTTTATTCATTTACCTATTAAAAGACATCTTAGTTGCTTCCTCCACTTTTCACCCTAAAGCTCAAGTATCTTTTCATTTAGTCACGACCACCCCTATATAAGCCCTACAGTGACTGAGAATAAATGTCTTTTGTTCTTAGGCTCCCAAATAATTATGGTAAACTCTTAGGATCCCAAATAATTATGGTAAACTCTTTTGACTCCAGTGTTTATATGTCTCTGCTATTACAAGATCATCTGCTTCCTGCAAATAGTTATAATATGAATTATGTATCTTAACAATTCTTTCCAAAATTGATCCAAATTTAACTACAAATTGAAGCAACATTTCTGCTTATGTTTGTCAAAGCAAAACAAAAGCAAACGAATAAAACGAATACACACTGAGTCCAAATATGTTGTTCCTCCTTATAATGATGATATAACTGATTTTATTCTGCTCTTATTTTGCTTCAAATGCTTAAACTCCCTAAAAGTGCATTTTTTATGAAAGGAAAATAATAATTGAGGTGGAGTTAAAGATAACTCTGTCCTCTGTAAAGTTTAACGTGGTGTCAGGTTAATCCTAAAACAGAAGTGAAATAATGGAATGACGGCATGAAATTCATTTTCTTATGGCGCCACCTCATTGTACATCCTTAGAAGATAAAAATAGTAGCTTTAACTGAACTATTCTCAAATTATATTTCCCCCAAAGATAAGATATACACTTTCAGGCTGCTTATTGTTTTCTGTTTCTATGATGTATAATTACATCAGTTTGACTAATGAAACTTTAGTTAAATTTAGGTAATGCTCTGGTCTTTATGACAAAAGGAAATTTAAGTAACAAATCCTTACTCTTGCTTCTTTTGAAAATCTAAACCTAGGGAAACCAAAAAGAATAATTGGGATATTATTTTTATCATATTTTAATCAAATACTTCTAAGTAAATAGTGTCTTTAATGTACTATTTTACAATATTTTTTAAGTATTGAAGAAAATAAGTCAATTTCCTCATGGAGAATTCACTGTACATATTCATGTCAAATCATAATATCCTATAAGGCTTCCATCCTATAAAATACTTGTAATTTTCCTAGAGAATAGATTTTTTTTCTAGAACTCTCTGACTAGCATAGATACTAAAATCAGATGGCAAAAGCCTGAGGATTTCATGGACAATCAAGGATAAAATTATGCTAATACTAATTCTGGTCATTATTATAAATTACCATTTTCACAAAGTGTATTAAAGTGACTCTGTGGGTGCTTTATATAATAAGAATTCATAAATGATTCTGAACATACATGCACTAGTCACTAATAAGTCAAATGCCTATCTTAGTAGAATTAATAATAACAGAAATTATTTGATATAAACCTAGTAGAACAGTCTAGAGGAAAGAAAACATTTCTATATGGGAAATCTAATGAACATGATTTGGTCTTTTAAAAATATCTTGTTAAATTTCTCATAAACAAAAATTCTAAGACTGCCTTATAGACAAATCACTTAGGGACAGACAAGAAAAGTTTAGATCAATAGTCATTTAACAGAAAAAGATTACTACTAGTGTCATGAGTTAGTTGAGAGAAAAAATATATATAGTTAAATTTCTAGTTTATAGAGAGTAATAATTTTAGGTGTATAATAGAAATATGGAAATAATTTCAAGAATAGCTGAAAATTCCAAAGTTTCAAATGTAGAGGGTAATATTGGGGGAAAATATATGTAAAGCATTAGGAATTCAATGCAGTGTAGCTCTTGGCTTTATTTTGCATTCTTTATGATTCAAATGGCCATTTACTATATCACACTTGTTAGAGAACATATGCTAAATGAAAAAGGTTAGAAAAGTCAGAAATTACTCTTATTTGGTAAATGAACCTGAAGATAGGATATTTAGTTTAATAGTAACAAAAACTTTTTTTTTCAAAATGCTATTTAAGAGTCAGACAATATAGTATAGAGGTCAGACATGAAATCAAGAACGGTAAATCAGCAAACACAAGCTGATCCGACCACTATATAATCTTATATAAAGATAGAAAAGTATAGCTGTCTGCCTCTTGACTACTTTAATTACTTTTCTGTGGAAAGCTAAGGCAGAATCTTGTGAGAATCACTGGGCAGTTTGTTAAGGGAGGCAAGTGTGGAGTGACTGAGTGAAGATAGATTGTCCTATCAGAAATGTTTCCTTACTATTGTATTCGGGCCACTATATGTAGAGTTACATAAGGATGTGTACCTAAAAATACATGGTTCATTGTTTTAGGGAGTAAAAACTCTATAGCATAAAACAAATGGAAATTTTGAAGTATTGTATTTTTCTTTAAAAATTAATCAAGATTGGGCTTCCCTGGTGGCGCAGTGGTTGGGAGTCCGCCTGCCGATGCAGGGGACATGGGTTCGTTCCCCGGTCCGGGAAGATCCCACATGCCACAGAGCGGCTGGGCCCATGAGCCATGGCCGCTGGGCCTGTGCATCAGGAGCCTGTGCTCCGCAACAGGAGAGGCCACAACAGTGAGAGGCCCGCGTACTGCAAAAATAATAATAATAATAATTAATCAAGATTTTTAAAAAATGTTTTACTATATTTCACTGTCTTACATATATTTCTGTTAAGAGTGAGAACTCATGAGTGGGGGATTAAGACTTTCGTGAGAATCATCAAAAGTCATACACATCTGGAGTGTTGGTGGTGAGAGTAGTTGCAGTTTTCAGCTAAGTGCACCTCTTCCATGTCCCATAATTGTCAAAGAATTAATTCTTACCTGGAAGAGTCTTCTGAGAGCAAAGCTAAAAGAACACTGGCAAGAAATACTGAACATTAAACCATCGCTCTTTGGAAATATTCCAATGTAAACAATATTTTTTTTCAGTTATTCTCATCCTAGGTTATAATTAGTTAAAAGAAAACTTCACTGATTCTAATCTGTTCAGTTGTCACTGGAATAGTTTCAAGAATCACTCTTTTTTCCCTTCTATTTTGCAGTAGATAAAATCTAGAGATAACATTTCATATGCTTTCTTATAGAATTTCTGTGCATTATTTAATAAAATAGTTAACCTATATTTGATCAAACCGTATCACAAAACATGTATTCTAATTACAGTTAATCCTCACTTTCTTTCATCTTACCAATGTTAAACATTCTCTACCCACTGTTAACTAAAAATAGAATTACATGCTAACTGCTGCACCAATTCATTTAGTGGCATGAGTTTTTTGTCTTTCATTCAATACGTAGAGAAAATTTAATAATGACATAAAGAGAATTTAGTGGAGTTATTTATAATTTTTATATGTGATTAGCACTTAATATTCCTCCCAAAGCAAAATAACATTTATACATATTATAACTAATCATGCCACACATTTTTATACTTTACTTCAAAGGTGAAACATTAGATCATTATTCATTAAATGAGAAAGCCTGTTATCTTCTTTTTGTAACAATATAAATGAATATATTAATTATATTGTATCTTTATCGTTTTGATGCCAATCTTTCTTAAAAGATTTAGTCATTTCTTTCTAAATGTTTCTCATAATATGCCACTAAATGTATATTGATATATTTACCTAAACTGAAGAAAATGAAGTTATACTATTTTAGAGAAAAAGTATGACTGATTTTTCTGATTAGTTTGACACTGAGAAAACATTGCTAGTCAACTTGTATAACACTTTCCATAAATTGAATGAACTAAACATGAAATTCCATGTTGTTGGCTTAACATATTAAAGCCAATGAAATTTTATCAAAAATGTTGTATTGACAAAGATATATCAAAATGAACAGTGTGTTCCATTTTATTTTCAGTTGTTTCATAAGATATTCAGTCAAAAATGACTTTACTTAAAAAAAAAAAGCAGGTATAGTTAACACTTATTTGACAAGTCTTCGTAAAGCAATTTTATGTCTTTTCAGGCACTGTAAAAAATGAAAATGAGTCTAAATGACTGCATAAAATATGTTTTGCAAGTTGGTTGTTTTAAGACCCCTTTAAAAATGTAAATCAAAGTCTAACTGAATTGTCAATTCGTAGATATTTCAAAATAATATTTAGCAATTGATTTTCATGTGATTTTGAGCATATAAATCAAAGAGAATCCAAGTAAATAAGTGACATTGATTTAACAAAACACACTCTTTGTGAATGAACTTTTCTCTGAAAATACCAGGCATTAAAGGATCACTGAGGCAAATGTAACAATATTCTAGCAATAGGATTCAGGACATCCTTATCCATCAGTCAGGACCTCAAGAATTCTCTAAACCTCAGGTGGCAAATGGCTAAGATACATGACTCCTATTTAGCGATTAAACCTAGAATGCTATTCATAAGTGTACATGCTACAGAGCCCATTAGGATTTTACATCTTGTTTTATACCTTGTTCATGCTAGGGTGAAGGGATTTCTCATCAATATTCTAAACCAATTCATACATTGTAAATAATTGATTTACAAATAATTAATTTACAAATAATTGTTATGAACCATTTTTATTGTTTTTTACTTTTGAATAATTTCATATTTGCAAAAGAGTTGCAAAGATAATACAGAGAGTTCCCATACTCCCATCATCCATTTCTTTATGTTAAAGGATTAGATATATTACCATACGTACATTAGATATATTACCATATATACCATGGTACATTTGTCACAACTAAGAAGCCATCTTTCATACATTACTATTAACTGAACTCCAGAATTTATTTAGATTACACCAATTTTTCCAGAAATCTTTTACTTTTCTAGGATCTCACATTGCATTTAGTCATCATATCTTCTTGTTCTCTTCTGGTTTATCATAGTTCTCAATAGTTTCTCAGTCTTGTCTTTTTTTTTTAATGATCTTGACAGTTTGAGCAGTACTGGTCAGATGAATATGCCTAAATTTGAGTGCGTCTGATGCATATCTCATGATTAGCCTGCAGTTATTTATAGGTTTGGGGGAAAAATACCATAGAGGTGAAGCTCCCTTCTCATCATATCAGGAACACATGGTTGCCACTTGTCTTATCATTGGTGACATGTACTTTGATTGTTGGTTATGGTAATTTTTGTCAGATTTCTCTCTATAAAGTTACTGTTTTCTCTTTCCATACTCTCTTCCTTCAAAACAAGCTCCTAAGTCCAGCTCGGGCATGGTAGGGACGAGGAGATAAATTCCTCCTGATGGAGGGTAGAGTATCAACACATATTGTTTGGATTGCTTTGGAAAAAAAGATTTGTTCCTTCTACTCCACATATTTATTCAAATCAGAATACATTTTAACAATGTTTAGCTTTATTTACAACCTCACTCAGGGCCAGCTTCATGGATGTATGACTTATGCAGGCATGAAGGACCCCACACAAAAAGGCCCCACTCTTGTTAACATTCTGATGTTCAACTGTCTAGAAATTCTTAATTTTTGAACAACAGGCCCTGTTTTTCCATTTTGCTCTGGTCCCCACAAATTATGCAGCCAATCCTGATATCATAAAGAAAAATCCATTTCTACCATTTATAATGCTGACTAGCAAAACCCCGTGTGTTGATGAGAGATTAAAACATAGAGAGGTAGAATTTGGAGCTGTCATCCTTGTAGTAATTTTAATCAAAAGCTAACTAAACTCAGTTCCTGGAGTTCACTCCAGATGAGCTTAAACCAAGCAGCAGATTTAATACAGTATAATGTTATCTATACCAAAAGAGCTTAAATTAAAATATGGATGTCAACTCCCAATCTCTTAAAACATGGTCCAATACAATATTTTAATCATGTCTTTTGTTTAGTGCTGAAACCTCTATAATAATTACTTAGTATTTCTCATTTTCAATATCCTTTTTGCCTAGCTTCTGTCTAAGATGGTGTCCAAGTGGAGGGCATGAGTTGTGTGGTATGACTTTGGTGTGGTGAGGTGGGTAGGGTTCTTCAGTGTCATTTGGAAGTATACTGCAGGGAAAGTGTCCCTCATTCACTGGGATGTTCTTTGTTGTTGTTGAACTCTGATAGCCTCCCTCTCTTGTACTGAGGTTACCTATAGCCCATATGGAGTCGTTGCCACATCTTCCATCTGTACTGGGCACCTCCTGCTTGTGACAGTTGGTCAATTGTTTCTCAGGTCGACTACTTTCTGTTCATCTCTACGTGGGGGAGGAGGTATTGCAGGAAGTCCTGAAGCTATCCAGGCCTCAGGATAAGGAAGAGTGGCCCTAGAAGCTCAATCTTAAGGTTCACCTTGTGCCACCCTGCTCTTGGTTGTTTTAGCACCTGTGGTCTAAGGTGAAAACAGGGACGAGGGCAGAAACCTGCCTTTTCCTCAACATTGCCCTCACTCATCTACCACAATTCCAACCATCCCCCTCTCTTCTTTTTCTTTCTTTTCCTCACCCTTAATGTCTCCGAACCTTAAAGAGCGACACTTTCAAAAAAAAAAGAAAAAAAGAGCGACACTTTCTCTTGCAGAACTTTCTCCTTTGTTGACCTCAGTCTTCAGACTTGATCCTTAATGGCACAAAAGGGAATTCTGTGATCTGAGTCTTCCAGGTTTAGTTCTCGCTGGGCTCTGGAAGAATTTAGAAAACCTCTCTACACAAAGTCTGAATTTCAAACTTTTCCAGACTTTAACAGTGAATACTTTCTTTCCTGTCCTGGAGTAATCTACTCCTTGACTATTTAGAATTGCCTTAAAATTAGAGTTTATGAATTTAACGTACTAACATTTTATCTTTCTACCTCTTATGTCAATGAAAACCCATATGTGTAAATATTTGAAATAAGTATAATACACTCAATCATTTTATGTTCATAATTATACTTTCATAACAACCTGAAAATAAGAAAAACATAGAATTTGGGGATTCTCAGAGTTCCTTGTCAAAATGTGGTGGTGTGGGGAGAGCTGCTTCTCGCTCCCCACATCCACTGATCCCTTTTTCTTTCCACTTTAATAGGATAATATACCACAGGGATGTTGTCCACTACCTCAGCTTGCCTACAAAAGCTCAGTCTGTATCTCTCACAAGAAACTTGGGCCCTGTGGACTCTGCACTCTGGGTTGAGACACAGTTGGAGAAGGCCAGAATGAGGTGTGCTAAAACGTCAGTGGGTGTCTTATCTTTGTCTAGGGGCACATTTATGAAAATATAATCTTATACTTATGAAAATAAAATATAGTCACTATCCCTACAACTTCTAGTGGTAACCAGTGTTAATAATTTGCAATACACTCTCTTAGATATATATATATATACACACACATACATATAAGCAAATGCAGACTTACATATAAATATATGCATATACATACACTCAGAGAGAGGAAGAGTTTTGTACAGTACTTTTCTGATTTAACAGAATGTCATAAGCTTTTCCTTCTTATTCAGTACTTAGTCTTCAAAATATTTAATTTTATTGATATTTATAATTTATTAAATGATTCTTTGATTGGTGGGCATGTAGGCCATTGAAACTTTTAAAATATTATAACCAATTGTCTTCTTAGTTGAATACGGTAGGGAGAATCATTCTGCACCAAAATATATGAACATCTTTAATAATTATATACTGAAGCCTATTTTCATAAGAATTGTACTATAATTTTATTTCTACCCCTAGAGTATATGCATCTATCTCACCCACTCTTTGACAGTTATGTAAACAATGTTTTTTAATTTTTTAAAATTTTTCTTTCTTTATTACTGAGGTTAAATATGCTTTTAAATGTTGACTGAACATCTACATTTCTCTATTCATATAATGTCTTTTCGTTGAACTGGTATCTTAAATCTTTCAAAATATTTTATTTGTCAGGTTTGAGGATTGTTAAGTGATTATTTCCATCTTTTACCAAAGCACAGACTTTTGAATAGCATGGACACCAACTCTGACCATAAACATTTAACCAGAGAAACTGAAAATAGAAATATGTGAAGTATAAATTATATTTTATCTAAGAAAGTCAAATCCATGTCAATTAAATGATGTTTATATGTTATCTGAACTTTCTTATGGGGATGAAAAACACTCAAGGCCAGTTTTGTCTTCTTTGTTGTTGAATAGATTATGTAATATGATGTTAAAAAATCATGTAAATTACTATATGTATTATTCTTACATAATTTTATTTTATGAGTGACATTTGTGTAGTCTTACAACTAGGCATATAGAGTATGCACTGGAGAAATTAGTTTCAGATTGACAGACAAAATTTCTTTCACTGGTGAGTCGTGTTTTCAGGAAATGTGGCTCTTAATGAGAACATGTATGTTTATGCTAAATAACCTGTAATACCAACTGAAGTGGTACAGTCACCTAACCATTAGGAAGATTGATTTGGCCACAGTGTATCACTTTACAACAGAAGTACCCTTCGGTAAGTTGAAAACGTTATCAAGCACGTAGTTTAAATGAGCAGTGTGGATTCCAAGGGAGGCAGGAGAATTGCAACTCTCCACTGAAAGAGCATTTCAATTCTCAAAGAAGACAAGCAGTCATCTGTCAAAATAAAGTTGCTACATTTTTTGACTTTTGTTTTCCCTTTCCTTAATCTTTTTCACTGTAATAACATTTGCTAAGAAAAACACACTTTTTTTCTTTTAAACATAAAATATTTTACCAAGCAAGACTACACTATATTAAGTGCTCACTGGAAAGAGTACTTAATTATCATTTTCACAATAATGAAAGTATATTCAAGAAATTCTGAGTGTTCTTCAAGTGCAAATGGTTTTCAAAACTAACATTTTAAGTTATGTTAATTGTGACAACTGGCCTTTCCATTGTCTCTTTTCTGCAAGCTTATTGGTTCATAGACTTCATTCACTGAGTCCTTTGCTTACCTCAGCAAAACTCCATATTTTTCACAGGAATAAGTCCTGTTTTTGACCATTACCTCTTCTGCTTCTGATATTTATTTAATTTCCATTTTCAGGACCTTTACAAATAAATCAGAAATAGTACTTCTCATTTCTTTAAATAAAATGCATCTGTTTTCCTGAATGAATTCTGGCAATAATTCTACAGCTAGCCATCTTTAGCATAGTCTGTTAGGACTTTTCAAAAAGATTAAATATTATGTAAAGAAAATAGGACAAGAGCAAAACCTTAGAAGTTTTGAAGCAAATTGCTCAAGAATAAATTCTCTTTACCCTAGATGTTGGATCTATGAAATCTTTCTTTCCTGATTGTGATCTAGTAAATTTTCTTTCTAAATATGATTTGGGAAATCCAAAGATAAATGAAAAGCAAGATAAAAGGGAGTGAGGAAGACAGAGAGATGGAGAGAGAAGAAAGAGGAGAAAACTGTATTTTCTTCTTTTAATCTCACCTAGAAGTCACATAGAGTCACTTCTGTTGCAGGAAGGGGGACCCCTTCCAGGACCAGAGAGTGGGCTCTTGTCTAACACTTGGAAATGAATTGTCCGAGGAGACACACATGCTGACAAAGCAAGAGACTTTACTGGGAAGGGGCACCTGGGCAGAGAGCAGGAGGGTAAGGGAACCCAGGAGACCTGATCTGCCACATGGCTCGCAGTCTCAGGTTTTATGGTGATGGGATTAGTTTCCAGGTTGTCTCTGGCCAATCATTCTGACTCAGAGTCCTTCCTGGTGGCACTCAGCCAAGATGGATTACAGGGAGGAGGATTCTGGGAGGTTGGTAGGACATATGGACTCTCCTTTTTGACCTTTCCCAAATTCTTCTCGTTGGTGGTGGCTTGTTAGTTCCGTGTTCCTTACTAGGACCTCCTATCGTAAAACAACTCATGCAAATGGTTACCTGGCGGGGGTGGGTGGTTTTGGTCAGTGGTTCCCCTAACACTTCCATTGCATTCTATATTTTATAGAAGTACAAACAAAGGCTGGACCAGATCAAGGAGAGGAGAATTAAACCGCAAAATCCCATCATTGGGAGCTAGCTAAATAATTCAAGTCCATCTGTAGTCTGGAATTCTTTGCAGCTATTAAAAATGAGAATGGACCCCTAAAAATTGTATTGGTTAGTGAAAAACAAAGGAACAGAAGAGTCTATATAACATACTACTAATGGGGGGAAAAAGAGTATTTTCATGTACTTGTGTTTTCCTGAAAAAAACTTTGAAAGGAAGCTGCTAACAGTGGGAATATCGGTAACCTGGGGAATGTGATATTGCAGAGAGAACTGGGCAGATAAAGAATGGAGGAAGGAGGTTTTTAAATGATATAGTTTATATATTTTAGATTTTAATTTTCTTAATTCATTACCTCTTCAACAATATTTTATATAAAATAATATATAAAGCCAACCAGATGAGTAATAATTATGTTAATCAGTTATTTGTGCATAGGAATACTCTTGTACTAAGTGCTTGAACATTTGGAAAGCAGTGATAAGAGAGTAACATATAAACCATCCTTCATAAAGCATTGGAATATATTACTGTATATGGATGCCCATAAGCGCAAAAGATATTGTATACCAACATTTGGCAAGATATGTACTTTCACATATTTCTTTTCCCGTGATTTTGAAATGCAAGCCGTTCTGCTCCTTTGAAATGTATAGCGTGCATTATTTTTTGAGGAGGAAGATTCAAAGGATGAGTAATCATCTGTGAATATTTTCTCTGGTAAGTGGAGTAATGTATAAATTTGGGACAAACATTTTAAAATTTGAGCTTGGAAGACATTTTGTTATGACAGCAAATATGCCTGTGGGGATACAAGACTTCCATTTGTATCCTACTTTTATTATAATTATCTCATGAAGTCGGTATAAATGTTATAGTTAGAAGCAATGTTTATAAAGAATTAAAGATCTGGAATCTAAAAAAAAATGGTTCTGATGAACCTAGGGACAGGACAGGAATAAAGACAGAGACATAGAGAATGGACTTGAGGACACGGGGAGGGAGAAGGGTAAGTTGGGATAAAATGAGAGAGTGGCATGGACATATATACACTACCAAATGTAAAGTAGAAAGCTAGTGGGAAGCAGCCGCATAGCACAGGGAGATCAGCTCTGTCCTCTGTGACCACCTAGAGGGGTGGGATTGGGAGAATGGGAGGGAGATGCAAGAGGGAGGGGATATGGTGATATATGTATACATATAGCTGATTCACTCTGTTATACGGCAGAAACTAACACAGCATTGTAAAGCAGTTATACTCCAATAAAGATGGTAAAAAAATAAAAATTAAAAAAAGAATTAAAGATCTAGTCTCTCCTTTAAAAAGGAGTATTTTGTTTCAGCAAACACTTTAAGTTTAAAAATTATTGTACTAACCTATCTCTGACAATTTTATTTAGGATAATATATAGATTTTGTACTTAGGTTTAAAATCCATTTCTTATATTTTAGAGCAAGTGTGACAGTTTAAAATAGTTCTGATATTGCTAAAATAATATTTTAAATTATTAACTACAATATACTTGTTGTATCACAATTGTGCTTTTATTTGACTCTTACTTTTGAAATCAAGTATTAACTTTCTCAAAATGATTTTTGGGATATGCACACAATTTATATTAATATTTAATTTGTAATATTGTAACTTTGCCTCTAATTTCTTATTGTTTAAAGTATGAAACTGTGGAAGTCTAAAAGTGTTCTGTATATCATTTTAATAGTTCCTTAGTTAAAATAGTGTTTAAATTTGACACCAGACATGCTGTATGCTGGATAAATACAGTGTTATAGACATATAACAGATTATGCAGTGACAGAGTATTGGCAAAATATTTTAAATGCAGCAGAATATACGTCAAGGGTAAAGAGGGAGGAATCTGAATTTTCCGTTGTGTGCTGAAGGCAAGTAAGAGAGTCTATGTGGCATATAGATCATAACAATGGACAAGCATGAGGACATATACGCTTTAGACCAATCTGCTACTAAAAGTAATTGTCATTTAGGGGAGTCAATGTCACTGTACTCAGTTTCCTTGTTTCAACTATAAGTGAAAGCATTATACTTGGATGCCTCCAAACAGCTTTCAGTTTTCTCTTTCTTTGGCTAGTAAAGGATTCAAAATGGAGAAAATAAATGAAAAGAAAATAAAATAAGATGACATCAATGTTAACATAAATTATATTAATAACATGGCATATAATAAAATGGCAACAGTTTTTTTGTTTTGTTTTGTTTTTTTTGCGGTACGTGGGCCTGTCACTGTTGTGGCCTCTCTCACTGCAGAGCACAGGCTCCGGATGCGCAGGCTCAGCAGCCATGGCTTATGGGCCTAGCCGCTCCGTGGCGTGTGCACGAACCGGGGCACGAACCCGCATCCCCTGCATCGGCAGGCGGACTCTCAACCACTGCGCCACCAGGGAAGCCCAACAGTTTTTTATGTAGAGTTTATTAACGATTAACTGTTTCATTCATGATGTACTGATTTTCAGTTTACTAATAGGGATAATATATATTTGCACATGTGCTTATAAATATTTCTTAAATTGACTGATACCTTTGCATGTCATCTGCAAGATTGGAGTCCCTGGGCAAGGTTACATGGTAGTTATTTCCAGTGTCCTCGTAACTGCTCTTCTCTCACATAAATTTTTCATCAAACCCTTTTGATGGAACACACTACTTACTTGTCCCACTAGATTTAACATAGAATACATTACAGAAGATAAAAATGTTAAAAAGAAGAATGTTTAAAACAAGAGTAAATGAATTATACACTATATTCTTGAAAAGTTAACCAGAGGAAGGGAATCTACCCAATTCATTTTCTGTCCTCTGAAATGATGTATATAGTGATATATTAATGTGTCTACAGATTTTATAGAAGGTAATTTGAAATTTTATTTAAATTGGGGAAAGACAGCAATGTAGAAATGAAGGAAACTAGCTGAAAACAGAATTATTGATTGGATTCGAGATATTGATTTAGGAGATGGAAAGGTTAGGGAGAAATTTTCAGTGATCAATAACAGATTAAGGGCAATTAGCACAAGACCAAGGCTAGAGAAAGGCAACATAATATCACATCAAGATTTAATTACTAAGCCTAAAGCAAAACTGCTACTTAGCTAAGAATTCTTGTTAGTAATGAAACTAATTCATCCTTTTTGGCCCATTTTTCAGAAAACAATGTGATTCCAACCTGAATACTAAATTAGGTAATTAGCATAAAACAAAATTTCCAGGTTTCTCAAAGATACTCTCTGTATTTTTATAAATTAGACTGAGAAATTCTTCAGTAATGTCCTTCTGAGGGTTTAAGGCTTAGAAATAAAAAATAAAGTGTTTGAATCAACCTAGTCCCCAACTCTGTATTTTACTGATTTCTCTGCAACTGAAAGAAGCTAACCACTACATTCACTTGGGCAGCACTTCCAGTGTTCTGGTTCATAAAATACTCTCCTCAGATACTCTAATCCCTTAATCACTCAAAAACACCCCCTCTGGACTCAGTCAACATATCTGTTTTTCATGGGTTTGTTGCATTTTTATTATGTGGCAGACACCGTTTTAGATACCAGTGATAAAGCAATGAATAAACATACACAATAATCCCTTCCGGCAAAAAAAATTCATATTCTTGTGGAGATAATATATACTAACACAGTGAGTCAATAAAATGTATGCTATTTTGCATTGGGATAAGTGCTATAAAAAATTAAAGCAGAAAAGCATAATTGGGAGTGTGGAGAATATTGTATAATATTAAAGTTGTATAAAGGGTAGTCAGGGGAGGTCTCTTGGAGAAAGTGATGTTTGACTGAAGTCACAGAAGTAGAGCATGAGCAAGCCGTGAGGATACGTGGGAGACTCTTCTAGGCGTGAGTGCAGCCAAGTTCCAAGAAGTGGGAGAAGGCTGCATATTTTCGAGGAAGAGATTTTTACAAAGTAATTTGAAATTTTATTTTAATTTTAGGAAAGACCTAGCGAAAGGGAAATAAACGTGAAAACAGAATTATTGATTGGGTTTGAGGAATTCATTTAGGACACAGGAAGTTTGGGGAGGAGTAGTGTGTTTGAGGAATAGGTCAGTGTGACTGGAGCTGAATGGCCAGTAGGGGGAGTAGTGAAGATGAAATCAGAGGAGTTAAGAGGAGCTGGGTCCTTTAGGGCCTATGGTTTGCACTGACTGATTTTATTCTGAGGGTTTAAGGAAAGGAGAGATGTGATCCGACTTGGCTGCTTTATTGAGCGTAAACCGTAAGGAGATGAGAGTGGAAGTTATTGCAATAACCCAAGCAAGAAATAACAATGACTTGAGGATAGGAAGGTAAAACTAGAAGTAGAGAAAAGTGATCAGAGTCTGGATATATTTTGAAGACAGAGCCAAGAGAATTTTCTGCAATAGTGGGTATGAGGAATGGGAGAAAAAAAAGATGAGTCAAGAATGATACTAAATTTTCTGATGTGAGCACCTTGAAAGCATCCACCAAGATAGGGAAAACTGCAGGTAAAGTAAGTTTCTGAAGGAAGGTAAGGAGTTTGGTTTTGGACATGTTAAGTTCAATATGGGACATAAACTCAGTTTATGTCAAACTGAGTTTGACATGTTAAGTTCAAAATTAGGGACATAAACTCAGTCGTCTTAATTTTCTGATGCGTGTAAACCACAATCCTTTCTCATAAGTACATTTCCTTATGGCTGCAAATTATTTTATGTGCTATAAGACAATAAAGTAAATATTCTTATTTTCTAAATAATTGTAAATAAGTGCATTATGATTATATAAAACTATACGTGTTTAATTTTAATAATTATTTAATGCATATTGTAAGACTGAACTCATCATCACTAGCATGTTTCACAAAATGAATAAAGTAGGAAGAGCTTTAGAAAACAGCTAGTTCTTATATTTTCACATTTTTACAAAAAAAAATAAAAAAATAAATAAACCAGAGGCTGGACTGATAGTTTAAAGCCCAATTTGACATAAAAAGAGACTGGTTTTATATGTCTAACCTTTGTTGATTTCATTTTACCATCGACTCTTAAAATTCAACCATCCTTAAATCCATAACATTATGTTATGTTTATATTCAAAACAAATTCAAGTTGCCTTTCAAAATAAGAATTTTGATTATGTACAAGAGATAAATTTAATAAATTTTAAAATTTTAGAATAGTTTAAAAAAAGTTTTTTTTAAAAAAGACACGTTTATTCAGCTCCATGATCAGGCTATTAACATATAGCAATCAACACCATGGGTGCAAAAAAAAAAATCTACATTAAAACCCTTTGTTGGAATGCTTTCCACTTTCCACAGAAGAGAAACTAAAATAACCTTTAATACAATTAGTCACAAATACAGTCCTCAACGTTTTTTGCCCATACACATGAGTATTGTCTAAAACATGTCTTCTTTGTAGCAGCTAGGCCCTGCCACCATTGCGCTTGGCTGAGCTCACAAATCTGTTGTAACCTGTAGCTTCCCTGTCACTTCTCTGGCTCTCCTTTCCTGCTAAGCTTTGTTTCCTGGCAATAGTTAAAACCTTCTGCCACTGCCATAGCTACTGCTGCTGCTGGAACCGTCATGGCCACCTTGGTTTCACGGTTTGGCAAAGTATTGGTCTCCACCACCACAGGGGCCGGAACCTCTGCCTCCAAAGTTTCCTCAGAATAGCTTTAGATTTTAAAAAGCTTTTAGTACAGAGTTCTCATATACCGTTCACCCAGTTTCCCCAAATGTCAACCCTTTAAATTAGCAGGAGACATTTGTCAAAACTGGTAAAACAATAGTGTACATTATCTTAAAATAACCTCCAGATTTTATTTGGATTTCAACTGGGGTTGTGGATTTTGGAGACCATCACAGAGGTAAAGTACACACAACATTTCAAAGAGAATACATGCAATCAAATGATTTACCCCTGGTAATGTTTGAATTGATTACTTAGTTAAGATAGCTCCACACTAAAGTTACTTTTGTCCACCTTTCCACATTATTATTTGGAAATCTGTCACTAAGTGCTGCATCATCTCTTGGAAAGAGTAGTTAAGGAGTTGTTCAATACCTCCCCATTTATTTGTGTAATAATTTATTATATCAGTATGGACTTATATATATTATTTTGTACTTTGTGTTATAATCCCAAAAGACACTTTATTAACTTTCTGTTCAAATTGTTTCAGCTTTGCCCATTGGGAGCTCTTTCAGGTTGGCTCCTGTGTTTCTCTGATATGCCCTGATCCTTTTGCTTTTTAGTACTCCATTACTTTCTGGTACTATAAGATGCCCGGTGTCATTTTACATTTTCCCTGCCCCAGTTTTAGAATCAGACATTTCTCAAAAGAGCTCTGATTCCTTTTATTGGAGAATGGTAGTTAGAAACCAGTATCAGGGCTCTGGGTATGTTTGTTGTTATCAGGATGTCACTGCTTCTAGCCCTTCCCAGAATCTATGCATCTGGATCTATATTAAGCTAAATAAATGTGATGCTTCCAACTCTAACCCAGTACCACACAGTTATTTCTAGTTTCCCTGGATATTTATAACTCCTAAGGTGACCAACTGTTCTTGTTTGCCTGGGACCGAGGGTTTTTCTAGTAAATAGACGTCAGTGCTAACGCCATGACAATCCCAGGCAAACTGGGATGGTTGTTTACTGTAACTCCCTTTTAGAAACCACGATCTGCCATGTTTTGGTGTAATATTAATAAATATCTACAATGGTCTGAAAAAGTAAAATACTTTTTCCTTTTCCAGCTGACTATCTTTCTGAAGCTAAATTTTCTCACATACTTCAGTCAAAACAACAAATCACAACACACTAAAGGCAGAAGTAAAGATTAAAATCTTATCTGTCAATTATTAAGCAGATGAAAATTCAGCTATTGTCCATTAAAAGGAATTTTAAAAAGTTAAAACAATGCCATATTTTACTATAATTTTCCTTTTTTGTTTGGAAAAAAGTTGTTACTTTTCTATAACATTTTTTGTGTTACCAGGAAATGGAATTATTATTATTAATTTAATCAAATTATAAGCAATGTTTTCAAATTTGTTTGAATTCCTAATAAGGCAAATGTTTATAGATATTATCCATATAACATAAAGCTCTTGGAATCCTTAATAACTTTTAAGAATGCAGAGAGAGTCCCAAGATAAAAGTGTTTGAGTCTTAAACAAATATTTGAAAGGAGAATTTTAGTCATTCTGAATACTAAAAAACAATAGAGAGATTTTCAAAATGATTAATAAAAAATAGGTTTGAAACTTGTTGTTCCCAGCTAAATACTACTACTATGACTACTACTACTACTACTACTACCACTACTACTACTACTACTACTACTGTTAATGGTTCTAACTTTAATTTTCTTAACTTCATTAAGCATGTATCCTCTCATGTAGGTTACACTTTATAAAATTCAATGGAAGTCCTGTTACATCAATCATGATTGAACTATCTCCAAATATAGGGTGGGTCAAACATTTTATTTTGAGATAGATAATGGAGTCTTGACATATATTGTAGAATATATAAATATTACACATATTTATATATATTAAACATATATTTTTATAATATATAAATATTATACACATATATAAGTACTAATATATATTGCTTTCATTGTTGTTTTCTATTTGAGTCCTCTCTTATGTAGCCCTTCACAGACTATTACAACCCTTTCTGTTTCTCAAAATCTTAGCCAAAAAAAAGTCAGCTACTCGGATCTGAAAAGACTATCTCTGTAGTCTTAATTCACCATAATTAAGAATTAACAGATCACTGTCATTTTCAGAGTTATGCTTTGAGTAGCACATTCCAAGAACAGGATACATCCTCAGGATAGTCCGTTTTCAAACAATGTGTCAAGCTGGACTTATAAACCATAAACAAACCCTGAAAATTCTGTCATTTTTGTACCCAAATAATGTTCACTCCTTCTTTCATTTGGAATTTATTGATGCTGACAGGATTCTAGCCATAGGGCTGAGCCTGAGTTGCTGTGTGTAAAGCTTGGTCTGTCTTCAAGAAAATCAGCGTAAAGAAGCAGAGACAGATGCATATCCAGAGAGTCCCAGTGAAGTTAGGTTTGTGTGGGGAAGGTTATTAACTGACGAAACAGCTCACAGGATAGTTTTGTTAGATAAGTTATTAAATATGGAACAGTTGGAAGAACTAAAGAAGTCAGCAAGTGCATTGTTGTTGTGAGGGTCTTATTTGAATTAATCAAAGGATTTTGACGTTTCCTTGGAAAGCACATGCAATGATTTCTTTTTAAGAAAGAGATATAAATACACAGAGTTTTACTTCATTAAGATCAATTTAAAAAGATAGAAACCTGAAAGGAAAATAAATACCTATCAATAGAAAATAGTTGAATAAATTGTGGAACTTCAATACAGTGGAATTTTGCACCATTATTATTAACATGAGGTAGATTTATATCAATTGGCTTTTAGTGAGTTTTAAAATGTGAGTAAGGCAGGCTGCAGCAAAGTAAGCTCTATATAAGGAAAGAATTGGAATATGAAATAATGATGCATACCTTATATATGTGTTGTCATTTTCCACTTTTATTAAAGAACTGTTTAGTAATATGTTTTTAAATGTTTGAATGTCCTGGAGAAAGATAATTAGTTTTTTAATTTTGTTATTACATCATAATAAAATAATGGTGTTTGTGTTGTTCCCAATTTATTAAATTTTGCATTGCTAAATGAATAGTAATATGATATTATAATAACGATATACATTTATGTTCCTCATAAACTTGAAAAGATGGTATGTTCACTATATGTAGGTAAAATTTTGATATATTTAGTAGATCCATTAGATCTACTTTACTGATGATGTTGCTTACATCTTCGAACACATATTCATTTTTTCCAAAACTTGACCTGTCTTAGACTAAGAATGATATTTTAATGTTTCCTGTTGTTATTAGATTTCTTCTATTTCTTCTTGCCATATCAGTATTTCTACTCTGTTATATGGTGCATGGGTATTCATAATTTAATTGTAACTTATGGTATTTGAAAATTTAAATATTTTATATTCTTAATGCTTTGGGGACGTGAATTCTGTCTCATGTGATCATGGTAATAACTCTAGCTTTTTTATTGCTTGCATTTGCCTGATAAAGTCTTCCCAACTTTTTTTTTTTTGTAAAGACATGTCTTTTGTCTACAAAATAAGGTTGAGTTTGTATATTTTTCATACACATTATGTACATCTAGTCATATTCACTTGTTCTTGCTTTATGTTTTTAATAATATCCCCTTTCTCCCTCTCTTTTGAAGCTTTTAATATGCATTTTAATGTGTATTCTGCTATATCTATTTTTTTCTTCTGCCTGTTTTAAAGTTTTGTTTTATCTTTTTCTAATGCCTTCATTCCTCATATGGCTTATTATTTTTGACATATTTCCATAGGACTACTGGCTACTTTGGATGAATTTGCCTTAGAGTGGATGTGCAGAAACTTGTCCCTGTGTAAATATATCGCACAGAATATTGTGATATCCAGAGAGTTGATAGGAGGCTTTTTGCTAGGCCTCGCATTTTTAGGATGTTATTGTTCTGTCATAAGGGGTACAACAGTGACAAAGGCAGTGGTAGTGACAAGGTATATGTCACCACATTCTCTAAGGCAGGGAGAAATGACTAGCTGGAAATACCAAATTTACGAATTAGTGTTTCCCCTTCTCAAACTTGGCAAACTAGTATCTGCTGTAAAATAAACCTTATAGTATATTTATAACAGTATTTATGAGCACAATATGACTGTCAACATTTTATAAAAATGTGCATCTGTTTAGAAATTAGTCTGACAACATTGGATGTTGATATGAAGAGAAAAAAAATCTCTTTATTGCACTACTCTCTAGTGAAATAATACTCTCTTTTTTGTTTAAATAAGTAGTTCTTCCTTGTGCTTTATAGTATAGTGCCAAAAATTAAAAATTTGCATTATAGCTTCAACATCAGAACTGACTTTTAAAAAGAAATATTTGCAATGGAACTGTAATGCCCTATATGTAAAGATTTGGGAACAATTGATAGAATTAACAGTGAAACTAAACAGAAGACAAGAGCATGAGAGAAATGCTTTCTCATAGTCTGTCATCATCCACAGCCCCCAGCTCTTTTCTTTCCTAGGTTATTTCCTTTACTTACACCCCTGTCCATTGAGACCCAATCACCTATTTTTCTCTTCACATTTTTGAAACGTTTTCATTTTGAGTTCTGTGACCCACCATGTTTCTAAACCATATCAAGTAGAGCTGAGCAGCAATTCTTCTTTGTTCCCCATATTTCAGTGGCTTCCCTTTGATCTGAATTATAGATGAGTGGTTGGCTTCTAAGACAACAACATTTATTAAGGGTCTAGAAATACCCATCTCCCAATAATACATTATCAAAATGTGTTATCAGCTAACTGGATGCATTATTAGAAAATTCAGTTCACTGTACTTAGAGATGGAGCTTCTATAGTAGTTAATTTTACTTTCTATATATAATTAAGTATTAGTGTATTCATGCATGGATATTTAGTCATGGGCAATTATCAGATCAAGTGAAACATTTGAATATGTATCTTCCACTTTTAAAGCTTTCAAGGGCATTTTTTTCATATAGCATTTTTTCCGTTTATAATATTTGAAGAAAAGAAAAGCAGTTGCTTAAAAAATAATCCCTAAGTGCCACAGAAAATGAAATTAATAATGAAACAAAAATATTGGCACTGTACGTGGAATAGAAAGCACATAATGCATTTCTTGAATATAAATTAGCAGTGCTAGTTGATGACACTGTTAAGTACTTACTAGAAAATACTGTACATTTTCCCAATAAGTCATGTTATAAACTCTATTTTCAATGCCACCTTGCCTCACATGCTTTATTTCATCATTAGGAGAGTGTATAAGCTGTTATAAAAACGATAAAATTGCTTTTATTGAGATGCATATGGACCATTTTCCACTCCAAATTGATTTGCTTTTTGGCCACGTAGTTTAGCATTGAAGAATAACAGTAAGGTATACTTCTTTTAGATTGTACATTCCAGAAGATCACAGCAGGAACTTATGATGATTTTTATAGTTCTAAAACTACACAAAAGAATAAAATTGTGCAGTTATCTAATTTACAGAACAACCCGTTATTTTGCAAGATGGTCTCATTCTGAGAGTAAGCCCTTCACCGGGATTCCAGTACAATGACATCCTTACCAATCATTTCCACAATTCTAGTTGTGCCAGTCTTTAATAGCATTCTGATTGTAATAAAATAAATCAGTGCAACTGTCTGGTGAACCTAAGCTTCTTTAGAATTGAACTGAATTAACATATATAAGATTAGGTAATATGAGTTCTTATTTACTAAATTGATGATTCAACTGGATCTTAAGTACAGGTTTATGCTATGAGACCTTAAAATGAGATATTTTTATTTCCAGTATCTGTTTTTTCTTGTACAGAATCTAAGATAGATCTGTCCTATCATCAAATATTACTCTACAGTAGCAACTGGTATTCATTTGAATTATAGTCACTAGCTTAATAAAAGCAACAGAAGACATGATTAATAATCAGTATTGAACTAAAATATAATTATTTTGCAGCTCAGCGCTTCACCTGAATTCCATGACTTTTCTCCTTAGCTAGGAATCATTCAATTCCCACTTCAAAGAACCACAGTGAAGGGGAAGTTCTTGATATTTGTAATAATAACTGAGATCTGATCAGATTTCCTTTGGAGGATGTACCTATCACCTCTGCAAAGATCAGATTCAATTAATATCTTCTTATTTGTATCTACAGAAGCATGCAAGTCAATTTTAGATATAAAATGAGGTTAAAGGTCAGCCACTCATCAAACATATCTGTTTAAACTAGAATTGCTCTTGTCCAAATGCTCATTGCTTTGCAAAATGTGTTCAGTAAGTTTATTTGTTTTTCACAGTTGGTTAAATCTTGACCTACATTGTAACACGGCATTCCTTCACAGTAGGGTGCTCACACCTGCTGAATAAAATACAAATGGAGATGAAAACTCAGGATGAAATAAATGAATGTGTATTTATTTACGAAAATTCTTAGATATGTGAGAAAAAATACTCTTCATGTGTGTTAAAGCACTTTCTTTCGATTTACATTATTTTTTAACCAAAGAAGGCCATCTCTCTCCCTAGGTATACATGAGTTAAAGTGATTTTAAAGAAATATTTAACACTCTAAATATAACAGAAGTTTGTCTTAGCACTGGGTTCAGGTATGCCTATTAACTTCATATTCTTGTAAAGATTCAGAGAATGTGGAATGGGAATGTTAGAAAAATGGACAGTTGATACATAGAATATATTAGGAAATCAAGGGAAATTAACAAGGAGTGAATTTCTCAAAAACAAAATTCCCAAATTTGATTTTAGGAGAATTGGGGAAACTGGGAAGTCCTAAATGACAAGAAAATAAAGAGAAATTAAGGAATAAAATTACATGGGAAGAAAATAGTAATTCATAAAGTATTTAAAAATGTGAAGACAGTGAATTATTAGAGTGCCAAATAAATTCTAGTAGGGCACCTAATAATTTTGTACATTAATATTGTACATTCTCATACAAAGTTGATAACAATGATTTTGTTAATCAAATGAAAAGTTTTAAATGCCAGATTTTGAGACTGAAATGAATTTTCTCATTTTCATACATAGATTTCAAGGGAAGGATATTTAAATATTAGATCTTGTGAAAACCAATTTAGAAGAATTTTACTATATGACTAATTAATGATTATAGTGACATTTTAAAGTATGAAGTGCCATATAACCATGAAGATACAGTGCCATTGTTACATGCAAAAAATAAATTATAACCAACTTTCTAGATTATTGTATGCACATTTATAAAGTTAGTAATAAAATATAATATGAAATGAGGGATAATATAAATCACAAAAAATAAGCTAAAAAATATAAACAACAGTAATTTGAGTTTTGGAGTAGCAAATATGAGTAGTAATCCCTGAATACACAGAGTTTCATATAAGTTATCATAGCTTTAATATAAAATCTAATCTTCATGGTGAAACCAGATTCTCTGTATATACACAGATAGATCTGATATAGTTTTCTTCAACTAGATTTTAAATCACAGTCAGATTTGGCTAGGCAAGTATTCCCATACTGAACATTGGGCTTCTGAATATCTTGTACATATGGATATTTAATTATGCAGTATTATACTTCTGCTTCCATTACTCATAATAAGCACATTGTAAACATGTTCAGTATTGACTAAAACCATCTTTCCTGAAGCTAGTATTACTGAATAGTGACCACTATGGAGGAGCTATATGATTTAAAGCCTCGCTGAACACAGGGAACATTTTTGACAATCTCAGATCTTACCCTAAACCTCTTTTATCTATTTTAAATCTCTCATAGCATAAAAAATTTTGTCTAGGAAATGATATCATATTTATGAAAATAATAATAATAATTATGTTAAGCCCTTTACTCATTATCTCAGTTTATCCTCACAACTGAGTTAGAAGGGAAATACTACTATTAACACACTCATAACAGATGAAACTAAATTTAAGATGAATGAAGAGTAAATGGCTGAGCAAGGATTTATTTTCATCATTATCATTATTATTACTGAAGAATAAAATTCATGTAGACATGTACACATACCATAAATTTATAGTATATTTCAGGAATTTATAAGAATTCATTGGTGAAACCATGGGAATTTTCTATGTAAAAAAGTTTTTAATTATGAAGTCCATTTTTTATACATGTAGGATTATATTTATTTTCTATTTATCCCTTCATTATTAGCTCTACTAAATTGTATTATAAAGACATTTTAAAATTTCATCAGTTATAAAGTTTATTGGTTTACATTTGTGTATGGCATCCACTTTTTAAAAAAAATGTATTTTATTGAAGTGTAGTTGATTTACAATGTTGTGTTAATTTATGCTCTACAGCAAAGTGATTCAGTTATACATATATATACATTATTTTTCATATTCTTTTCATTGTAGTTTATCACAGGATATTGAATATAGTTCCCTGTGCTATACAGTAGGACCTTGTTGTTTATCTATTCTATATATAATAGTTTGCATCTGCTAATCCCAAACTCCCTATCCATCCCTCCCCCACTTCCATCCCCCTTGGCCACCACAAGTCTGTTCTCTATGTCTGTGAGTCTGTTTCTGTTTCATAGATAAGTTCATTTGTGTCATATTTCAGATTCAACATGTAAGTGATATTATATAGTATTTGTCTTTTTCTGACTTACTTCACTTAGTATGGTAATCTCTAGGTCCATCCATGTTGCTGCAAATGGCATTATTTCACTCTCTTTATGGCTGAGTAGTATTCTACTGTATATATGTACCACATCTTCTTTATCCATTCATCTGTAAATGGACATTTAGGTTGTTTCTATGTCTTGGCTAATGTGAATAGTGAACGTAGGGGTGCATGCATCTTTCTGAATCATACTTTTGTCTGGACATATGCCCAAAGGTGGGATTGCTGGATCACATGGCATCTCTATTTTTACTTTTTTGAGGAACCTTCATACTGTTTCTGATAGTGGCTGCAGCAATTTACATTCTCACCAACAATGTAGGAGTGTTCCCTTTTTTTTACACCCTTCCCAGGATTTGTTATTTGTAGATTTTTTAAATGATGTCCATTCTGACCAATGTGAAATGTTACCTTACTTTAGTTTTGATTTGAATTTCTCTAATAATTAGTGCTGTTGAGCATCTTTTCATGTGCTGTTGGCCATCTGTATGTCTCCTTTGGAGAAATGTCTATTTAGGTCTTCTACTCATTTTTTATTGAGTTGTTTGTTTTGTTGTTGTTGAGTTGTATGAGCTTTTTGTATATTTTGGAAATTAAGCCCTTGTCAGTCACATCATCTGCAAATATTTTCTCCCAGTCTGTAAGTTGCCTTTTCGTTTTGTTTATGGTTTCCTTTGCTGTACAAAAGCTTGTAAGTTTGATTAGGTCCCATTTGTTAATTTTTGCTTTTATTTCTATTGGCATCCACTTTTTATTGAACCCATAATGATGTCCTTTTTTCACTTAATAGCATTTATTTTGTTTTCTTTCCCTCTCTGTCTTCTAATTTTCTTGATTAAATTGCTAATGATTTTTCAATATTACTAATTGTTACAAAAAGCAACTTTTTTCACTTATTAATTGTCTCTACTGTCTATTTCATCTATTTCTGTTTTTTATTATTTCTTTTTAAGGATGACTTACTGTTTTGTTTTGTTTGGTCATTTGTTTTCTTATGTATTTGTTTTTTAGTTTCTTCAGTTAGAAGGTGAAATCATTTGTTCAAATTCCAAACAAGTGCTGTTACTCTGTTTTTACTTTTTAAAAAAATTTTGATAAAAAATATGTAACATGACATCTACCTTTTTAATGAAGTTTTAAGTGTACAGTTTTAAGTGTACAGTACAGTACTGTTAGCTATAAGCACACTGTTGAAAGGAGATCTCTAGAAAATTTTCATCTTTCACAGTGGAAACTCTAGACTTAATGTAAAGCAACTGCTAGGGCAATCAGCAGTGACCAAGTTTATTGGGATCAGATGATATGCAGGACTAACCATTTAAAACTTTCAAAAAAGATGGTTCACTAAGAAGCTGTGTGCCTGCACAGAGTGGAAAGGATGATTATTAATGGTACAATTTGGCATAATGTATATAAAACATTTAATAAAATTAACATGTTTTATAAATGATTCCTTGTTCAAGACACTATTATTTTGGATTTTTTCCATTTTGTGCCACTAAACACAATACCTATCTGATATCAAGAGTAAGTCTGTTTTCTAAGCATATTTTGGGCCAGGCAGAAATAATAATTTAAGTGTTCTCTTCATTAGTTACATAGCATATGGCATACTAATCATTCACAAGGTTAACACAAAAGAATATGCTAGTTTTAAAAAGTTATAATTCTTGATCAATCCAAGAACAATCTCATATTTACAAGTTTTCACAAAATGTAACAAGTTTTCACATCAGTGTGTATGCATTGATTTCAAATTCCACCATGACCATTTTATTCTAAAAATCTCTCCATATTCTGGCAACTGATGATGCAAACACAATCCAAGAATTATTTTGCTGATTTTAGTGTTGAATGGATATACACATAGAAAGATGTCAGTTAAAGAACAATAGAAATATTGTCATTCCTTTTAGGAGCAAATTCTTCTTAGGAACATGGGTGAGATTTTGATTGTTTGGTATTTTTTAGGCTTTTACTCCACGTTAACTGCCTAAATGAGATAGACACATATACACAGAGGAATAATGGACAATAGAAAACAATGTGTTTTGTCATTAGCTTTACTCTAAGTGTTTCCAGCACCAAAGCATATTTAAAGAAAAAGCCTATGGCCTATGCTTAAGGATTAAATAGGGCCTCCTACCATTCTATTATTCATTTAATATCAATTCTAGGAAAATCAAACTCTTCCTGAGGAAAGTCAGCTTTAAACTAAAGTCCCCGACTACTTTACAATTTGAAGAGGAGATTGTGCATAAAAGCATAACGATTTTACATACAACAATCCCAACCATTGTTAATTATGGATCAATATTTGCAATATGACATGATTGGTATTTTCTTCTCCTTTTGGTGGAAAAGAGAGGGGATGAGTTACCTCAGAAAGCAGCAAAGAGGCAAAAGCATTGTTGATGTGTGGCAAAAAGAATGAGAGCCTCTCTGCCTCTTCTCCCAATTATAATTTTTTCCTTAAACTATTTGGCTTAATGATTAAATCTGTGGTCAGTCATGGATAGAGTTTGCCATTCAGGAGACAATATCAGTTAACCATCAAGGAAAAATTATTATAATCATATATGATTCTTTATTTTTTAAACACCATTGTTTCTTTGTAGACACTTGGGACCAGGGTACATGACACATTAGCTGCTGTCTAGATCCCTTTGAACAAGACATTAATTTACTTCAAGGTCAAAGATCCAGTCTGATTCTATTTCCTAAATTGTATCCTATTCCATTGCTCACACATCATTATACAATTTCATAAAATTCATATGGGTGATAGCTTAATGCAATGAAAAAATATGCCCTATATGTGAACAATATGAGTGACTTCCTATTGTTAAGTTTGCCCAAAGAATTTTGATTTCTAAAATAAACAAATCCCCTCAGTCAGAAAACATATAGCATAATAAATTAATATTCATATATCTGAAGTCCCGATGTGATTTCAATCATTATCATTAATAATCTGAGTCCCTTATTTGTTAGATGTAGCCTAATCTGTCACCCACTTTTATGACCACCTTAATTATCTCAAAATTTAAATAAATTTAATTCTAATCTCTCATGAGGCTCATTTTCAAACCCTCCCAAAAGTCAGTCTATTATGGTAATGTACCCTACCATACCACATAATTTAGGACACAGTGTCACTGCACCAGGTGTAGCATTTCCTAAGCAACTAGAATGTTTTCATATTGTAAGTGTCTACCATGAAGCATAGTAGACATTTACTGCTGTTGTAAATGGTAAGATAACACGAGAGGGAAAAAAAATCTTAGTTTTAGATTGTCCCATGCTCAATTCAATCTATGTTAGAGTAAAAGGAGGATCCAACCAGCAATGAAGAATGATATCTAGAGCTTAACTGAACTCAGCTGCCTATATTGAGGTGTAGCACCTCCATATGAGAAAGAAGTCAAGGTAACCTATCCTAACTAAAATGATGGACTTTCTTATTATGTAAACATGAATGGAGAAAGCAAAAACCTGAGAGATGACTTTATCGCACAGTGATACTCCCCACAAATAACTGTGCTTGAATTAACGTCTCCTACTTCGAACAAATGGATTAACATTCTCTTTAAATTAGAAAACATGGAAGGAGTAGTGAGGCCAGCAGAAGGCAGGAAATATTCACATATAAGGTATTTTAGAGGTCTGGGAAATTTCTCACTTGCACTTACCTTAACTATTCCTTTATCTAAAGCATAAGCTGAAAAGGTAGAGATAATTTTCACAGTTCTGTACAAACGAAAGAAAGAAAGAAAGGGAAAGAAAGAAAAAGAAAGAAAGAAAAGGAAGGAAGGAAGGAAAGGAAGGAAAAAAGATAAAACTGTAACTATATATTAATAAGGGCCAAATAGTGTTGTGTAAAAGCAGAAGTATTAATACCTGAAGAATTTGCCTTACAGGAGGAAATTTGCATAAATGGAAAAAAGAAAACAGATTGCACACCTATTGCACACCGGTATACATAATACATTTATTGAAAGAGAAAGTAAGAGTTGAATTGCTATTATCATTTGCCTTTCTATGATTGCAGAAAATCACCAGTAATTTTAGTCATTCATTTCTGCTTGTTTTCATACATTTTAAGACCCAATTCTTTATCTGCTTGCTAAGGGGAAAATAACAAAAGGATCATATAGCAAAAGCTTCTATGTGATACCTACTTAAGCTTTACACTTGGGGGATAATTTTCCACCTAATTATTTTTAGTGAAGAACTTATGCAGAATTGAAAGGCAAATTGTACATATATGTAGTGGGTTTGATTTTCCCATTTAGAGTACAGTCATTTTAATAGCAGACATAATTAAGCTAAAACATTCAGAGGTTTAAGAAGAGATCCCACTCATGGATATTTGTTAGATGAATCCTTTAATTTTATGTTTTAAGACATAACATTGAACCATAAAAGTTATCTGAAGATATATTTGGAGACATATTCAAACCATGATGTTTTTTTGTCCTATTAAATTTTTTTTTTGTACTTTTTCTAGAGATACTCTTAACATTTGTTTATTCTTGTAGCACAGTGATTTCAGGTAGGTATAGTCAATAGTAGATCTGGCAAAATTGCTCCCATTACTTTCAGATCTCTATTTGTTTTAGAATATTGAATCTAGCCTGGCACTGTCAGCTAGATAGAGTGATTGTGTTTTTACACTTAATAAGAACTGATTCTATGATTCTTATATAATATCTCATACCATTTAACATTTAAATTTGGTACGTAGGCACTTTTCCCTGTGTTAATATAGCAGTGTTAACTGTATATGTATACTGTATCTGTTTGCTATCCATCCATCTAAAATATAGCACAAATTAGGAGCATATAAAATTTAAAATAAACAAGTATGACAAATTAGAAATTATTTGATTAGAAAACTGAAATTATATGTTACACTTTAATGATAATCAGAAACTATGGTGGGCAATTTATGTACATTAGCCCATTTAAACTTCTACAAATTCCTTAGCAAATTAAAAATGTTTCATAGAGTTTAAAAAAGCTATTCAAGGTAACTAAGTTATAGTTTAAAGAAACTGAGATTGAATGTTTACTCTAACATACTATCCAATTAAATTAAATAAAACAAATACTTTTGCAGGGTGGGGGTCAGGTTACGGGGACATAGATCCAGTCATTAAAAAAATTCTAGTTCATAAAATTCCTCAATGTTTTCTCCAAACTGCTGCCATTTTTGTATATCTTATCCTGTAACCCCTCTTTCAATATTGTTAAAAGATATAGTGAAGTTAATTGTTATTTCTGTCACTTTACTCCTGGATTCTAATTTGATTTTTTTTCTGGCTACATTCAGTATGGTGTTTTTATCTTCAATTTCCATCAGTTTTTCAGCATCACCAAAGTTTGACTATGATGTGTCTAGCTCTACTTTTTCCTGTGTTTATTATATTTTTATTTCTGGATAAAGATTATAATCTATTGTACAAATTTAATTTTTATTATAGAGCTATGTGTAGCTAGCAATATTTTAAAAATTATAACTCTCTTGCTTTAAGTGGCTAATATTAAAACTAATGAAATAAATAACATCCCATATTGTAAGCAATAAATGCATATTTTTTCTTAATATTTGATATAAAAAAATGCACTAAATATTCATTTCTGGTTATACTCCTCTTTATGAAGAGAATGTGGTATATTCCTGCCTGGTGGCATGTGCTTTAACCAGGGAAGTATTATAGAGGTGGTTAGCAGTGTTAAAAGATTTCTAGGATACAAAGAGAAAGGCTTGTTTCTAAGAGTAGCTCAGATCACTCTAAAGTAACTTCAGAGTAGGTGAAGCTTCTGGATTTGGTTCCCTTTGAATAGTTTTCCTTTCGATAATCTGTGTGTTATAGGAGAGACCAAATTTAAAACTTCTTCTCAAACATTAGGTCTTTACTTTAAAATTTGACAAAGGATAAGGACAGACAATTCACAAAGCAGAAAATAAAAATAGTAACCAACTTCTGAAGAATGCCCAATTTTATCATTTCACTAGTTTTAAAAATGATCTTTTTGGATATTATGTTTCAATATCAATATATAATTAAGACTAACATTGGTTAAATCTTGATAGGAATACAGAGATTTTATATTTTCTTTTCCCTGGGTTTTTCTGAATTTTATATTAAAAAAATATATAAATCTACCTCTATCATCTACCTCTATTGAATCTACTTTAATGGAAACAATGGGAACAGTGCGTTTAAAATGCTTATTTTTTAACCCTATACATTATAGCCATAGACTCAGATATAAGATATCACATATGAGTGATTAAGGCATTCCAATAAGGCAAGAAAGAAAATTAAAGTCATTAAAGTTTAGAAAGGAGGAAATAAAATTGCCCTGATTTACAGGTGATACAACTTCCAGCATAGAAAATCCCAAGGAATCTATAAGCAAACTCTTAGATAATAATAAATGTGTTCAGAGAGGTTGCAGAATACAAGATCAACACACAATTAGTCATATTTTTATGTCACAACATTTCTATCACAATGGCTATAATACAAAAAAATAGTGACAACCCTAAATGATGATGAGGATGCAAAAAACTGGATAACTCATACATTGCTGGTGATATGTTAAATGTATAGCCACTTTGGAAATAGTTTGGCAGTTTCTTTTTGTTTCTTGTAAATTACCATATGCAATTACTATAGGACCTAGCAGTTATGCCCCTGGGCGTTTTATCTCAGAGAAAAGAAAACATATTTATTCAAAAACGTAAGCATTAAAGATCATAGCCTGTGCATTAATGGTCATAAATGCATTAAATTTTTTTTAATTAAAAACAGTAGATGCCCTTCAACTGGTGAATGGCTATGAAACCATAATATATTGATTCCATGGAATACAATTCAACAATAAAAAAGAAAGGGCTATTGATAACATAACAAACTTTGATGAAACTCCTGCGAATTTTGCTGAGTGAAATAAGCTAAGCTAATCCAGAAAGGTTGTATACTGTAAGATTCTATTTATACAACATTTTAAAATGAAAAAATATTAAATGGAGAACAGATTAGTGGTTGCCAGGAGTTAGGTATGCAGCAGGAAGTAGGGGGTGGGATGGAAATATTCTGTATCTTGACTGTGGTGGTGGTGGATATAAAAACCTTTACACGTGATACAATTGTTTTGAACTAAATACACATGTGCACACCACACATACACACACAACTTGGAGTACCATTAAACATGGGAATTTTGAATAAGGTCAGTGGATGGCAGCAATGTCAATATCCTGGTTTTACAAGATGTTATCATCGAAGGAAACTGTACACAAAATCTCTTATGTTTTAACAATCATATGTGAAGCTATAAATTAGCTCAATAAAAATTCAATCAAAAAATTTTAAAGATTAAATGTATCCTATCATCACAAAGAAACAAGGACATTTTACATCTATTCCTCCAAATTCAGAACAATATCTCATATAAGTTAACCTTAAATTATCTAGTTAGTTTTTATTCAGGTGCATATTGAAACTTATGCAGTTGAGGGTTTTCTGATTCATTTCACTTTTATATTTAGCCAATGGACTATATGTTTTCATTTAAGTAATTATAATGAAAAATTACATAAACACTCACATATTAAAGATACTCAGTAATTTTTTTAACTTGTTAAATAAGATTATACACAGAAAGTCTACTTTAATCTTATTGACTATTTTTAATATTCTATAAAAATATGGCAATTTTAAATATATATTTTTGTAAGTAACTATTCATAATATGGTGAACCTTATGGATAAAATATAAATGAACAGTGGAAATTTCTGCAGGATGTGTGTGGAGGGGATGGGAACCTTTGCTTTGTTGGCTTCATGCAGTTCCAAATCTGCGATCTGTTTCAAATCAGTGTTGCAACCTATTAAAATGTTGAAGAATTTACATTTTACTTGTGTTTTGCATTGAAAGGAAAATGACTAAAACTCCTCTATTTTGTAAGCATCATTTAATTTTGATTCTATAAATGTACAAAAATCCATAGGACAAGACCAGTAACATGTATTTTGTTCATCTACCCACCCATAATCATTTTGTCAATCAGAATTTTCCCATAGACATCTGAAATTAATTGCAGGGAAGAGCACTTACCAATGATAATTTCCTTTTGGACAGCCTTAGAAAATCTGTTGCCCAAAGAGATGACTATTGGAGAAACATCTGAAAATATGACCATATTTCAGGCTGTTTTTTGGGGTCCAAAAGAACCATGACCTTGTAGCTTGTGACAAGTGACCTGTGAACACTGGGATTGAAGTTTAACCACTATTTTGATGTTCTGCCTATTATGTGTGTCATTTAAAGCAAATACTGTTAACTCTTTTTGTGCTTATTCAACACACTACATTTATAAGCCAAAACTGTCCCAGATATATACAGCACAAAAATGCCCCAGATATGTACAGCACAATTTAATAAAATGTAGTTTTTACTAAGGTGATAAAACACTAAAAATATATATGACTTTTTAAAACCCCAGATGTTCATAGCATTTATAAAACAACTATAAAATAGTTTAAATATACTGCACAAAGAGTGGGAAAAAATCACTACTAGTTCTATAATGACACCTTTTAAGGAATATTAGGAGCAGACTTCTTTAAATCAAAAGCACTCAAAGACTCAATACACAGTAACTGAAGACCATTGGACCAAGAAACTAAAACAACAAAGAATAGAGAGACAGAGTTTTATTTCTTTTTATCTGTCTTCTGGTTCAAGAAAGGGAATAGGAAAGAAATTTCAATTTGTTTGCTTCTTTTTAGACCTTGCCTTTTGGAAAATGTATAGATCCCATTAGTTAAGTCTTTTTCAATATGGAAAAAAATATGTTCTTCCAACAGTTATAAATGGGGACACGTGAATTTCCATTGTCATTGATTGTCTTGGTCAACTAACTGGTTTGTTGGCTGTGATAATTTATGACCCGTAACTATTTTCAAAGACAAAAGGAAAATATTGCAAATAAATATAAGTAGGAAAAAATTACCTGGTCCAGCAATGTTTTTGTTAGTTCTGTTAGTAAGAATGAAGACTTTAGTTCTACTGAGAAAAAGGTAGTAATCTTAGTTCCCAGTGAGCCTAAATTCCTGTGATGATCTAAATTTTAAAGTAAAATGTAGACTTCTGGCCATTGTCATATTGTAATAGCATCAAATCAAAGTTCACTTCTATTTTATATACAATAATTAGATAACTTCCTGGTGATAGACAAGAAATCCTGATTACATACTGCTGTCATCCTATGATGTGTGATTATATATAGGTGCATTCTATTCAATTTCTTATTAATTTTCACTTGGATGCCCATGGACACTTGAGTCTGACTATGCTCCAAACTGGTTTCATCATTTTCCTCATATGTGTTCTTTCTTCTAGATTTCCTCTCTTTCTACTTGGATTCTTTATTTACCATCCACCATGTCAAAAATTTGGAAATTCTGTAAGAGTCTAATATTTCAATTCTCTCTTACATTTAATCTCTGACCATATCCTGTTTCTCTTATCTCCATAACATCTCTAATATTCATCTTCTTTCATTTCAGTTTCTATTCCTTTATTACTTGCAATAATTATCTCATTGGTCTCAGTATCAGAACTTTTGATCAGTCTTCCCCAGAGTGCCTGTGTTGATCTTCCTAAATTACAAACATGTTTCATATTTCTCCTCAATTTAGGGCACTTCCCAATTGTTTACAGGATGAAATCCAAATTTCTTAACTTGTTCTTTACTCTACTTACCTTAAGGTCTTACAACTGCTCATAGGCTTCACCTAGGCTGGGATTAATTATTCATTTCACCACTTTATATTCAGCATATTTACTAATACCTGACACATAGTAGATGCTCAAATATTTATTGGATGGAAGAAAATATCTTTTGCTTTGTTTCTCTCACTGCCTATGCTCAAACTAAACTGTCTTTGCTTATGTAGCTTTCTCTGACATGAATGCCCTTCTTTTGCCATGTTCAATGTTGATTGTCAGCTACGTGAAATCAAAGACTAGTTTCGTTCAAATTTCTAATGCCACTTGCTAGCTCAGTGCTTAGTTTTTTAATGGGATTAATGTACTGGTTGAATAAAAAGTATAGTTATAAATCCATTCACATATTTACTTTCTTCAGTACTTTTATTCCTAAATAAAAGTAATCAAAATAGTAAAGAAAGATGTAGAAGTGACCAGTGGGAAGGAATGTGTTATAAGGCAAGCAATGGATACGGAGAACAGTGTTTTGTGCTTTGTAGTGCAAACAAAGAAAGCCATGGGAAGCAATTAAAAGAGTTTCAAACAAGGAAACAATATCATTATGTTTTAAAAATATGGCTTTGATGCACTGGAGAATTTAGTAGAAAAATATAAAATTGGAAGCTAAGAAGCCAGTTAGGAGGGTATATCTAGGGACTAGGCAAGAGGTGATGGTGATTTGTACTTGTGATTTGGCAGGAGGTATGAAATTAGAATCAAGAAAGGGAATACATGAAGTAAAAATTAGAAAATTTCAAGACATCAGTAATGATTCCCACTTTTCAGCTTGAGCAACTAGATGGAATGAGGTATCCTTTACTGAGACATAGCAAATTAACTGTGCTATTGGCAAAGACTAGATAGATAGGCAAATGGGATAGATTACTATAAGCCAGGTGTTTATAAAGCAAACCATTACAAATTAATGGAGAGTACAAAGATTATTCAGTATATGGTGTTGGGACAATTTATTAATTATTTGCTTTAAAGACACCTATTTTTTTAACCTCTCATAACATTACAAATTTTTTAAATCTTATTAAATAAAGATACAATTGAAAATTTGGTAAGTCTGAAAGAAAATGAAACTAAATGTCAGACTTCTTAAAGGAAAATACTAAAATTCAAAGTGATAATAAATATCACAATTAAAGATGTACTTGGTTTCAGTATCATAAGAACTAAAAACTTTAGTATATAGCATGTAATCCAAATTGATTTTCAAATGAGAACCCTATTTGTAGAATATGGCCAAGGGTTAGCACATTAAGAGTGCATTGGTAGAAATCAGGAAAATAAATAAAATTCATGATCAAAAATAGGCAAATCATTTGATCATATAATTCACAAAAGAAGGGCATAAGAAAGCTATTTTCATGTTTTCTAATAATTAAATTAATATAAATTAAGTATAGATATACCTTTTGACCACTAAGTTACCATACCAGAAAAAAAATCGTGGTCATGTCCTATTCTAGTGAAAAAGCAACTTTCATATATTGCCAATGGCAGTATAAATTGATCATTAACTTGATCATAAGATATTCTTGTAACACCAAAAACTGATGATATATACAGCATCATTAAATGATTACAGATGTAATACCATAGTCATTTGCTGGGCTATTATTATTGCTAGGATATTTTTTAACGTGGAAAAAGCTTGTGACATACAGATGATACCAAAATTTATGTACAATATTAGTGCAATTATATTTTAAAATACTCTATATTCAAAAACTCTAACATGGAAAAAAGATGAATTTCTATTTCTGACCTTAAGGCAGACAAGATATTTTAAAATGACCTTCCACTACAAAATAAATTAAATCCTTCATGGGACATAATTTTTTACTGCATGTAAAAGAATTAAGATCCCCCCCAATTTTTTTTTTAATTACTAAATATTTAGGAAATGTTTGAGGAATTTTTAAATGACAAAAAAAAAAATAAGCAACCAAGAAGACACATTCTGAAATATCAGATTTGAAAAATAATAAAAATAAAACATAAGGAAATAGAAATAAAATAACTGACACAAAAAAACTCAGTAAGTGGGCAAAATGAAAATTAGAGACAGGTAAAGAACGAATTAATAACTCAAAAGACAAGTTTTTAATTATTTAGAATGTAGGCCCAGAAGATGAGAATATAAAAATATTTTTAAATGAGGTTAAGAAATATGAATAACTAATGGGATAGTTTACACATGTCTAATGAAAGTCACCAAGAAAACATAGAAAGAATGATAAGAAAAAGCAATATGAATAAATAATAACTGAGTTTTGACCAAAACTGATGATGAATCTGCAGAAGAAGAAAGTATAATGTATACTAAGCAGGATAAAATAAAAGAAAATTATGATGTAAACCCATTGTAGAGAAACTGAAGAATACTGAAATTAAAGAATTACCTGTAAATAAATACCAATTAGGTGATTAGCACACTTCAAAATAGCAAAAGAAAAAGTTGGAATTCGGTCCTGTAATCTCTTCAGAATTTGGGAAGAAATTGACCATAAAACCTGAAATTTGTGCACTAAAAATCATCTTTCAAGAACAAAGGAAAAATAAACATATTTTCCATCAAAATTTGTACTTACTACCGTGAAAATTACACAAAGCAAACTTCTAATGGACAGTCTTTCAAAATAACAAAAGTGATCCCTAAAAATCTAAGATGAGAGAAGAAATGCTGAGCATGTAGCTCAGTACTACAATGTATTTACATGTAGTTTGTCTACAGAAAATACTGACAAGGATAATGTCTAACTGATAGAGTATAAAAATGGACAATGAAAATTTGTGGAAAAAAAGTTATGGAAATTAGAAATATGTTGATATAGAGTAAAAGATCCTAAGCTTTTATTTAGGAAGATGATTAAGACATTAACTTCATGTATTACCTTGCATAAAGTGGTAAAGTTTCAGTGATATTGCCTTTAAAATAAAAGAGAGAGTATAAAACACCCAAACCAGCAGAGAGGGAAAAAAAGTAGGAATTTTTAAATGATTAAAAAGTTAAATGGAAAATGATATCAAAGAACATAGAAGAAGCATAGCAAAAGGATAAACAGAAAGTCTATAAATTGTGATCAAATTTACAGTATTAGACAAAATGTACCATTTGAAAGATAATTGTCATATAGTATTTTTTAATGAGCTTTGTACTTTTTACAAGAGATTCACTTAAAACATAAAAAAAAAAGGGCTTCCCTGGTGGCGCAGTTGTTGAGAGTCCGCCTGCTGATGCAGGGGACACAGGTTCGTGCCCCGGTCCGGGAAGATCCCACATGCCGCGGAGCAGCTGGTCCCGTGAGCCATGGCCGCTGAGCCTGCGCGTCCGGAGCCTGTGCTCCGCAACGGGAGACGCCACAACAGTGAGAGGCCCGGGTACCACACACACACACAAAAAAAAACATAAAAAAAGATTAAAATACAAGAGATAGAAAGCAATAAAACACTAACTAAAAGATTGCTGTATTTATATTATTCAAAATATAATTTAGGGCAAAACGTTTTAAGAATAAAGATGGTTCCCATATAATAAGAAAACATCAGCTCCCCAGGAAGCTGTATGAAGTCAAAACCTTCATGCACCTAATAAACATTCACAAAATATATAAAACAATATTCGTTAGAACAACAGAAAAATGTTTTAAAATCTACCATTAGGGTAGGTGATTTGAAAATGGCACTCTTAATTATTGATAGGTCAAAACACAATTAAAACAATGAAGTTGTAGATGATTTAAACAACTTAATAACGTGTTTGGTTGGTAGTGTGTGGCACTTAAAACACACCGCTATCAAATCTAGTGAATCCACATTCTTCTTGAGTATACAAAGAACATTTACAAATGAATAATCACATACTTTGCCAAAAAAAAACCTCTCAAAAAAGTTTAAAAAAATAATTACAGAGACCACATCTTCCCATTATAGAAATAAAAGTAGCAATCAATAGCAAAAAGACAAAAGAAATGAATTTTGTTTAAAAAAAAGAAAAAGGTAAATCTATATTAAAAAAATGACAATTAAAAATGGGCCAAAGACCTGAACAGACACCTCAGCAGAGAAGATATAAGGATGGCAAGTATGTCATCTTTATGAAAAGATGCCCTATGAAAAACATCTCTATGAAAAGATGCTCTACATCTTATGTCATCAGGGAAACACCAATTAAAACAACAGTGAAATACCACTAACCATCTATTAAAATGGCCAAAATCCAGAACACCAAATGCTGGCCCCAATATAGAGGTATGGGAATTCTCATTCATTGCTGGTAGGAACCCAAAATGGTAAAGCCATTTTGGAAGACAGTTTGGAGTTTCTTACAAAACTAAATATATTCTTACCATACAATTCAGAAATCACACTCCTTGGCATTGACTCAAAGGAGTTGAAAATTTATGTCCACACAAAAAACCTGCACGTGAATGTTTATAGAAACTTTATTGATAATTGCCAGGACTTGGAAGCAAACAAGGTGTCTAATAGGTGAATGGAAAAATAAACTATGGTACATTCAGACAATGAAATATTATGCAATGCTAAAAAGAGATGAGCCATAAAAAGCCATAAAAAGACATGGTGGGAACTTAAATACGTATTACTAAGTGAAAGAAGCCAATTGGAGAAGGCTCCATGCAGTGTGATTCCAATTATATGACATAAGAGCAAAACTATGGAAGCAATAAAAAAATCAGTAGATTCAAGGGAAGAGGGGAGAGATGCAAAGGCAGAAGAAAGAGGATTTTTAGGGCAGTGAAAATACTATGCATGATAGTATAATTATGGACATATGTCCATACATTTGTCCAAATTCATAGAGTATATATGCAGATATATTATCTATATATATTTATTTATATAATATGTATATACATGTGAATATATATAATTTCAGAAACTAGATTCTTAGCATTTAGGTTCACAGTTTTAAAACCGAAAAGGTCCTTAAATGCCTAAATGTCTTATCCAATATTCACATTTTATGTCACAAAAATGAAAGTGAGTAATTAAAATTCACACAACAAAGGATTTAGGCTAGAAAGAATTAATTATTCATATAAAAGCTGTGTATTTTGGTCAGAAATTCTTACCTATCTGCTACATATGTCTATCTCTACCTCTCTGTCTCTCTACCTATACCAATACCCATCAATACCTATACCTACACCTGTATCTGTATCACTTAACTACAGTTGTAAGGTTTTGTAGAAATGACAGCTGATGTCCTTTTCCAGCTTGCATAGGGTGTGTCTCCGTGTGTTATGTAACTAATTAATTGCAGAATTCAGTCTTCATTGGACAAAAATTTTGACTTCAAAATTAAACACTCTTTCTACACTATATTCTTTCTACACTTTCTGCTGCCTATAATGAGTTACATAATTAACAAAACATTGGTTAATTTTAAATGATTATAGATTGGTAAAATTAATATAGTTACATGCCAGACAGAATCATTTTCATTTTAAAAACACTATTATACATCAAATATTGTGTCTTTTATTTCTCACACGGAACGGAAGCTCTCTCCAAAATCTTAATACATCTCAAAAGTCTGATATCTTTTATATATCATTTAATAGATTAGTCAATCCAATTACAACCGATCCACTAATTTTATTTTTAAATGTTTCTTAACATATAGAGGGTAGGACTAGAAGACCATCTGATACTAAGTGACTCAAATATGCAATAAGAAATATAAAATATATATCTATCCACATTCACACCAAATGAAAAAAGAATGGTTTTAACAATTCAAGTCACACTTTAGGAAAAGGAAACAAACCGGGGCTAGTAAACCGAACATCAGTTTTCTGGCCCACTTAATTATAAAAGACTGAGACATTAAACTGTGCAAACTAGAGAAAAGCTGACACTACCTTAATTAAATTGATACTACTAGTGATGCCCTGATAGTGTACTTGTCAGGGTATAAATTCTTATAACATCAAATAAAAATGACAAACTTCCCCAAGGATCTAATGTAAGTTCTTCTAGAGGGGATTAGTTAACACAAATTACTTCTAGGATATTTCATTTAAATTACTTAGAGTCCAAGTGAATGGGAGCTGAGCTAAACCACATATCCCACCTGCTGCATAGGCAGAAGAAAAGACGAAAAGAGTCCTAGGAAAACTCATTGTGTTACACCAGCCAGAGGTGTAATTGTGGAGCAATTTTTTTTTTACAATTTTTGAATACTGTAATTTAAGAAGTCTTCAGAGATAATACAGACATAGACATCAGAAGGTCACTTTTGTAGGGATGAATAGTTTATAATAGAAAAAGCTATTGTCATTTGCATCTCATTGCAAGCTTTGCATCTTGAGAAAGATTATATGTGACTCCTAAGTTAAGAATTTTAGTTTTCATGTATAATTTCAACTTTCTTTTCCAATTCTCTGTGAAATGAGGTCTAGCCTTGCCAAAGCAGAACACATGTCAACTGAAATCATGAAGGCTTCTGAGCTACCAGGACAGTGATTCTTAAGAAACTAAGTGTTACTGTAACACTTGTCTCTCACGACTGAGGAGATGTGATGGCCTTGCTGGTAGTGTGAAGACAGTGATCACCAGTATGACAGTGAGAGGATGAAACACTGCCAGGCGGCCAGGCTTCCAGACTTCAGAAATTTATACTGAACAAAGCTGACAGCTTTGAAGAAGCATACTAAATTCTGGCTGCTTCCCTCTGAGCTAGAATGCTCGTACCTTTCAATGATGTGAATGGAGTCAGGGCTACGCTGAGAGTTTACCTAGAGAAACATACTTTGGTGGCAGGTTCAAAGATCTGGAAGATATAAAATATTAAATATTTATGCAAGAAATTGGGACTACGTGACATAATTGAAGAACATGCACTAGGCTCCATCTGTTCTTAGAACATGAGCTCCCTTAGCTTTTAAGGTTGCCTGTAATATACCACTATTTGGTGTGACTTCTTTTTAGCTACTGCCTCCCAAAGACTTCTTTACAATATGCACTCGTGGACAGAAGCATTACCTTAGCAACCACCAATCAATAGAGATGCTTTTCTAGGATTATCTAGTAAGCTCCCTTTCAGACACCAGGTACTATAGGTACTATAGTACAGAAGAGAAAAAAAAAGTAAAATAGACATTGAGACCTTAAAAAACATCCAGAAAACAATTGGGTCTAGTCAATAGGGCTCCCCTTTGTATGGGATACCCTCCCACAGAAAACTCTCTGTTTTACCATATATGTCTGCTGCTTTTGTCCATCCATGTTTCTACTAAGGATGAAAGGTCAAGAGAATATTGTTTGATAGTTTCACAAAATTCTATGGAAATAAACTTCCTCTTAAACCATATAGGTTCTTAAACCATATAGAGAACTTTAACCTCCACCTTCCCTCATAAAATGCATGACAGTAAGAGCTGGAAAGAGTTGGAAAGTTCCTTGAGCTTGGCAAATGGAAGAGAGTGTTGGTTAAATATCATGGAGCAAGCACTAGACTATGGATTATTGATTCGAAATGGAGTAAAATCAGGATTCCTAACCTTGAACAAGGCATTTCTGAGAATATCTGTACAATTCCAGTGGCATAGAATCCTTTCGGTTATTGATTCTTGCCAAAGTTCATACTGAAATTTTACTGAAAGATATATGGAGATGTGCAAAATAATACTTCTCTCAGTGGGCTCTTGTTTTATTTGTTTCTTTTTTTATTTCTCAACAAGTCTAGACTCAGTGTCTCCATTTTAATTAAATTGTATTTTAAAGTCAAAGAACACAAATAGATAGATCTATGTTGTATTGAATAAAGTAAAAACTAACATTACATCTCTACCACTACCCTGTTTACTCTTAATTTAGACATGATTGAAGTCATCTAGTATGGACATCTCTTCATTTTCCTGCTCTCTTCCTTTTAAGTTCTCTGTATCTTCATTGTTTAAGTAAGTATCCCTTCCTTCAAAGTTAGCTATTCCACTTTTACCTTTCTTTCTTTTTCCAACCTGACTAATGTAAAATAATATCCTACCAATTATTTCCTTATATGGCATTTTCAATTTTTCTCTTTCCAGTGTGTCCTTCCTTCTCAGTCTTTACTTGTGATTGGGTCTCCTTCTTCTAGAAAAACTAACCTAACCAACAAACAAAAACACTTTTTTTCTCATTTATTCTAACCCACTAGCATATTTAAAGCAATCTCTCTCCCCTCTCACTCACACATAACTCCATCACCAAGTCCTACTAAAATGTGTCCCAAAGTTGACTGTTTCTTAGTACCTCCATGACTACCACCCCAACCCAAGTCAAGTCTTCCTCGTGGTGGATTAAGTGTTACTTACTGGTCTCCTCCCTGCTATTGCCCTTTCTCTCCAGTTCAGCATTATGAGACAAGGAAGACATATGCTGATCTCTATTCAGCAGATAGTTATGCTTTTAAGACGAAAGTAATTCATTTCACCCCTATGCTCAGAACTTCAAAGGTTCCCCCTCTCATATGAGAATATAATCTAAAATACTTAGAATGACATGCCGTTATTCCTGTTAACTCTCTGATTCCATCTCCTATTATTATTCCCTTACTGGAGACTTCACAACACTGTGGCCTGGCTACTCTTCCTCAGCATGTCCAGTGTGCTCAAACCCTGGAAACGCTGCACTTAACTCTGTCATTAACCCTTTTCCCTTAACATTAACCAGGGCGGTGGGCATCAGTCAATTTCTTGAGGGCCCAAATGGAACAAAAAAAGAACAAAGAAAGGGAGAACTCTTTCACCGTCCTCTTGAAATGGGATATCTTCCTCCCCAGAACCACTTGTTCTGGTGCCCTTGAATTCTGACTGGGAGTTACACCACTGACTGTTTCTCAGGCTTTTGGACTGAGTCTGAATTATACCATGGCTTTCCTGGTTCTCCACTTGTACATAATAGTTTGTGGGACTTCTTGGCCTCCGTTTTCCAATTCCTATAATAAATCTTCATACACACACACACACACACACACACACACACACACCACACACCACCCTAATGGTTCTGTTTTCTGTTTTTCTGGAGAACCCTGACTGTACAACTACCACCTCTCTGTTTCCTTTTACAATTGCTTAACTTTTCTTCATATCCTACACCACGTCTCTTGATATACCTACCTGTTTATAGTCTTCAATGAGATTTGAGTCAATGTAAGCAGGTTTTGTTTATTGCTTATCAAAAAACAATTAGAGCAGTGCCAGGCACATGGTAGGTTCTCAAATATATTTGTAGAAAAAATTGATGAATCCTTTGAAGTTTGCTTTAACGTTCTTAATGACAAATGATAAATCACTTTGTGTCAGGAAAACTGAATTATCTGGGGGAAAAAGCAGCCACTTTAAGTGACTTCTTTTAAAATGTGAAACAATTTTCAGAGTATAAATAATGAGAAAAGAGTTGTATTGGGAGGCTATCTTGAGAAAATAAGCATATAAAAATACTTTTTTGCATTATATTATAACATTTGGGATTATAACAGCAACTACACTCCAGATTTTAGAACCACATAATTCAATCATTAATATTCACAGAAGGACATAATTTGTCTTTCTATAGTGTGTGCAGTATTTCAGATACTATCATTCATTTAGCATTTTGAGAGTGACTTTTGGGGCATTTTTAAGAAACAACAAAAAAATGTGATGGTTCATCAATTTTCAAAATATCCTATCAATAATCTTGTACTCGGTTCACTCATTGTGGAAACTTCTCATTGATTTTCTTTCATTTGAGTATTAACAGATCAAACTGTCAGATTCTAAGTAGTCAATGAGCTTGAGTATGATTTTAAAACTATTCCAAAATCATCAAATAGAATACTGAATATTTTTAAATAATTTGTTCACTTTTCCATGTATAGAACTGTATTTACAACACAAAGATATGTGAAACTAATAAATATTTTACCACCATTAGAAAGTATATGCCCTAAGCTAGTAGTAAGTGAGAAGAAATTTTTGAGAAGTCACTTCTTTAGTAAATGCTTGTATGTTACAATGACTCTGTTGGAAGATTTGGCTGACTTTTTTTCCATGAAACTCAGTTTCTAAAGATTCAGATAAGAAGTACTCTGTGATGCAGAGTGACTGTTTTATAAAAATAGATCAGTTTCACTTGGAAAATAGGGTTGGACATTTTAGCTTTGAGTTCCAGCTCTGTCCTTTACTGTTAATAATAACATTTGTATATAATAACTTGATATACAAAGTTATCACCTAATTAACTCTGGCAAAATATATACCTCCAAACTGTTTCCACGTCCTGAATGAATGATTTCATATCAGTGTGACTGAAATTATACCAGCAGGGATACTGACCATGGAATTTAACATGGAATTAGTATATGGAAATGTAAATTTTGGTTCAGATGACAAAAGAAGTAGATGCCCTTTGAGTTGAATGGACAGATCATAACTTAGAAAAAAGACAATGAGTAAAACAAGAATATCAGCAGTTGTTATATCTAATTGTTGAGTGCCAGACAAATATCAAACTGTGAAGAACTCGGTTATTTCTTGGAATAGGTGTGCAGATAGAGGCAGAATGAAGAGATAAAATTCCAAGTATATGCACATGGGTTTTAGAGACTTGTTAATCCTGTTTCTCGGATCTGAATGCACTAACAAAAGGGCACGATATTTTAATATCTATATTTTGGTCTCCTATGGTAGGTTATTCCTGTAGAAGGGATTGTGTCTGATGAATACTCCTCTGTAAGACAGGATTTCTCAAAAAGCTAAAATGTTTTCAGGATATTAATAGATTTTACCTAAAATACCCATGATCCTTTAAATATAAGAAACTGTGAATTAAACAAAGGCTACAGATTTTTTTTGCCTGCTTGCTTTGTTTTGTTGTTGTTGGTAGTGATTTTGGTGATGGTCGGGATAGAGTCAGGCATGAAAAGTTGATTTTATTTCTCTAAAACTTTGCATAGACAAATGTGTGTTTTTTAATTTCTTAATGGGGAAAAATGAAATATGGAGTTACCAAAATTTATATAATGCTTCAAAAACCAAAATTATACTTTATGGAGAGTTGTATTAAGGTTATTAAATTCCTGTTGTTCTGCCTACATAGTTACTAAGCAGTGGTCTGAAAATAAACTGGCTTCCTGCACTTAGATAAAAATGGAACATGTTGGCCAGTCACAGTGTATTCTAATCTCCCTAGAAAATTTTTTTCTTTTGTTTTCTAGGGTATTGATCCATCATTAGCAGACACTGAGCTCTCAGTAAATAAGAGTATGTTTTTAGACACAGAAAACTGAAGTCCCAAATAACATGAGCCTCTGCATAAGTGTCCGGCTATCCCCTCTTTGGAGCATATGTTCATTAGTAGCATAAACATTCCAATTCAGCTTTACTTAAGGATGTAAATGAGGTAGAGTAGCATAGCTCTAATTTAACAAAGAAAATACAGCCATCTCTCCTGGATGGTTGTGTTGATGCAAAAATCACTGTGGTTACCACATTCGTTACAACTGTCAAAAAGTATTAGGAGTAAATCAAATAAAATCGATTGACTTCCACTGGCTGGTGAGCTAATTCAGGGGGAAGTGTTACTACCTCATTTTGAACTTAACTAATGTTTCTTTTAATGTGTAATGATTAAGCCAGAATTGCCAAAAATTTTCCACCTTTCTTTAAAGAATGTCCTTGAAATACTCAAAATTACTTCAATGCTAGAAATAAAGAATAAATAGATCATAGAATAACTCCCTACATAACACAAAATTGCTTCCAAGTAATGAGCAGTAATGTTGAATTTAGTATATTCTTTATCTCAAATCCAGCCATTCAGAAAAAAATGAAAATGGTTCTTACATTGAAAATAGCCACTCTGGGTATCTTTAGTTCCTTAAGAGTATAGCATATTCCATTCCTTACTAAGATAAAAAGAGACAGAGACAGACACCGAGAGAGTATTCCTTGATGTGAATTTTTCGGCAATGCTAATCTGTTTCTTTTTATTTAAAACACATATTAACAACTTCATAAAATGCACATATTCACCAACCTAAGCATGACTCTGCTAGATTATTTTAGTTTCCAGTGTGTCTTCTTGTGATGACTCTTATTTTACATCATTAGTTTTAAGAAACTGTGACAAGGAAGCACTACAATTAGTGAAAAAGTTGACAGAAATTCAAGTCTATGAATCAGAAACCTGCCAAGAAAATGTATTTTTATCACATACAACAGAGAAATAGTATGTATGCGTTAGACTTTTTTGGACAATGATGAAAATGGACTAATATAGATATATACTAATAATATAGAGTCCTAGCTCTGTGTTTTCTTCAATTTGCCCCCAAGTGTCCTATCATATTTAAATCTTTCCTCTGGTCATCCATATGGTCTAGGACAAAAATAACCCAGTAAGAAGAGACAGAAGGTGAATGGTATTGGCAAAACTAGTGTTGAAACCAGAACATGGAAGTAAGCAGTGGAAAGAGCCCAGGCTTTAGACACTTTGTTGATCTGAGTTTGAGAATCATGACTGAGTAATATTCACCACCACATTATAATTCTTAAATCTGACTGAACAATAAGCTACTCTGATCCTGAGGTGACTTCAGAAGCCAGGCTTAAAAATATTGTAATAGTCATCCTGGCAGTCTGAAAGACTGTCCATCCCCATAGCAGAGCCATCTAAGGAGGGAGCATTCAAAACTAATAAGATGTTTATGCTGACTCAGGGCAGATCCCTAGATAAAAGATTAAAAACAAGGGTAAAAACTCAACAAGGACACCAGAAGCTTTAAAATTCAGGAGAACTATTTTGCAGAATTAGCAGTATACAGAAGGAAATAAATAGCTATAAATGCTTACATTTAAAAAGGAAGAAACATTTCAAATCAATAGCCTGAGTCAACCTTAAGAAACCAGATAAAGAAAAACAAATAAAATACAAAGAAAGCAGAAGAAAGGAAATAATAATGGCAAAGACAAAAATAAATGAAATAAAGAATAGAAAAATAATAGAGAGTTTTCTCAAATGATAATTTTTTTTAAAAATCGATTGAACAACTTTAGTTGGGCTGACCAAGAAAAAAAGAGAAAATGCAAATTTTAAAAATCAAGAATGAAAAAGCACCTTCAATAAGACCTTACAGAAATAAAAAGAATTATGAGAGAATACTGTGAATAACTATATACCAATAAATTAGACAACTTGGAGTAAATTGAAAAACTCCTTTACAAAAACACAAATTACTGAAACCTAAGCAGGAAGAAGTAGAAAGTTGGAATAGACCTATAACAAGTATAAAGATTGAATTCGATTTTTAAAATTCCTACAAAGAAAACCCAGGCTCAGACAGCATCACTGGTAAATTCTACCAAATTAAAAAAAAAAAAAAGAAATCTATACTCATCTTCCACAAATTCTGCCCAGAATACAAGAGGAGTATAGTAGTCAGCTCAGGCTACCATAATAATATGCCATAGACTAGGTGGTTTAAACACCAGAAATATTTTTCTCAAGTTCTAGAGACTGGGAATTCCATGATTAAGGTAGCAGAAATGTAGGCCATTCCGGTGCCTCTTTTCTTGGCTTGGAGGCAGCTGTCATTTCACTGTGTGATCACGTGACCTCTTCTTGGTGTGTGCAAGGAGGGAGAGAGATTGAACTTTCTGATGCTCCTTCTTGTATCTCTACACTACTCCCCTCAGATCAAGGTCCCATTTTTATTTAACCTTCATTACTCCCTTAGAGGTACATCTCCGTATACCGTCACACTAGAGGTTAGGGCTTCAACAGATGAATTTTGGGAAACACAAATATTCAGCCCATACCAAGGAGAGAACCCATTTCAACTCACTCTATGAAGCCAGTGAAACCCTGACTTTAATATGAGACAAATATAACACAAGCAAAGCAATCTGCATATCAATATTTCAAATGTAAATATGTACAATTCCCTCAACAAAATACTAGTCAGAATCCAGCTATTTATAAAAAGAGTTATAAACTAAGATGAAGGGGATTATTATAGGAATGCAAGGTTGGTTAAGCATCTCAAAATCAATTGATATAGTATACCATATTAATGCAATAAAGAAAAACATGTGAACGTATCAATGGATGCATAAATAATTTTGACAGAATCCTACACACCTTTATGATAAAAATGTTCAACAAACTAGGAGTAGAAAGGAACTTCCACAAACCGTTAAAGGGCATCTATGAAAAACCCAGAATCAACATTATAATTAAAGGTGAAAAAATGAGTTATTTCCCTCCAAGATTAGAAATAAGACCAAGAAGTCTTCTCTTGACATTTCTATATAACATTGTACTGAAAGTTCTAGCATGGGTAATTAGATAAGAAAAATAAATAAATAAGTGTTGAGATTGGAAAGGAAAAAGCAAAACTATTTCTATTAACACATAACACGATCTTGTCATAGAAAATCCTAAATAATCCATGAAAAAACATTAGAAGTAAAAAAACAATTTCAGCAAGTTTGCAGGACACACTATCAATACACAAGCATCAATATAATTTCTATATATTAGCAATGAACCATCCAAAAACAAAATTAAGGAAACAATTCCATTTACAATAGCACCAAAAGAGCCCAAAATACTTAGGAATAAATTTAACCAAAGAGGTGTAAGAGTTTTACACTTAAAACTACCAAGCATTATTGAAAGGCATTAAAGACTATCTAAATAAATTCATGTTCATGTAGCTTAATATTTTTAAGACAGTACTCCCAAAATTGATCTACAGATTCAATAAAAACATATGAATATATAAAAACATATATGCAAATGATTAGATCAACATTATTTATAATAACCAAAATGGGAAAACAAACCAAACGTCCATCAACTGACGAATGGATAAATAAAATGTGTTATTGCCATACACTAAAATATTATTCAGCAATAAAAGATAAGTAGTGATACATGCCTCAACTTGAATAATATTATGCTAAGCGAAAGAAGGAATTTACAGAAGGTTGCATATTGTATGATTATATTTACTTAAAATGTCCAGAATAGGCAATTCTATAGAGATAGAAAGCAGAGTAATGGTTCCATAGGACAGAGGTGCTCAGGTTATGGTAAAATGAGAAGTGACAGCTAATGGGTAAGAATTTCCTTTTGGCAGAAATTTGAAAATATTCTGAAGTTAGATTGTGTTGATGGTTGCACAGCTCTATGAATATACTAAAATACATACAACTGGACACTTTAAATGGATGAATTGTTATGTGAACTTTATTTCAATAAAGTTGATTTATAGATACATAGTGAAAAAAGGAAGAAAGGAAGGATTTTGATGTTTTTGAAATATCCTCAGATTTTTCTCATATGCACTTAAAAAACCATTGAGAGAGGAATGTTGGGAATAAAAGAAGGAAGAATGGGAAGAAACAAAAATATCTGACTTAAGCTATGGGTGATATCAACCGTGAAAGATAAGATAGGCCTTTTGGGTTTTTTTTGGTCTAGGTAGAATGCTTTATAATGATAATATTTTGCACTTCCTCAGTCTCCAACGATTTTCTATAGAGGACAAGCAAAAATAAGGTATAAAGGATTTTCTCTTCTTCATGTAATGAAATTTTACTATTATTTCCATTCAGATATGAAACAAAAATAAGCTTATTGACAATTTATTATTTTATTAAAACAACTCAATTTTTCTACATTTGTGAAATTTCTTATTAATCACACTGTGGACTTAAAGATACTTAGCACTCTTCACTGCATAAGACTCATTTGTCCTGTCCAAAAACGGACAGTATACCATCTCAGCCCGTATGTTCATTTTTGCACTTGGGTGCTGTTTAACATCATTGTTACATGAAATGTGAGAAGACGTTTCTCAGGATTTTTTGGATTTAAAACTGTCTGCTTGCCAATTATTTTCAGTTTAGAAAACCTGCTGTTTCTTACAGCTTCACTTGCTTTATTCCCAAGAAAGAGTTTCCCACTTGTAAATACCCAGCATAAGTGTCAATTACCTTCAACCCCTAAGTTTCAGTTGCACCCCACACTCATTTACTAAACCAAAACTACATGTGCAAACATTTGATGCAAAACACTGGTATGGGTGGTGTCTAACCAAAATTATAGAAGTGTGAGTGCCTAATGAAGATCAAAGTTCAAGATTTCCATAATGATGTAGCCAGATAAAATGAGTTCCAGGATGCCTTTGGGAATCTAGCAACTTTGTCACACATTAATGCTTTTTAGATGAAAATGAGTTTCACTGTCCAAATTAGCTCTTGAAAGCTATTTCTCCTCACTTTCAAGCTGATTACTATCAAATATTAGCTGACTTTAATTTATTCAATAAGTCCAATAGTTATATTTTATTAATTAACTACAACTGATTTAAATGTAAATATTATTATAGCACAAGAGTAGATGAACAAAGTCCTTAAAGAATATTGCTTACGATTTTAAAAATAATGCAATATGATAGTCAGGAAATTGCATGTATATATTATATGCGTTTATTTGTGGGTATATGTGTATATATGTATATAATATATGTGCGTGGTGTGTATGTGTGTCTATGTGTATACACACATATAAAACATTTAAAACACAGTTTTTACATTTAGTGTATCATTTGACACAAATTCTTTTTTTTTTTTTTTTCTTTGCGGTACGCGGGCCTCTCACTGTTGTGGCCTCTCCCATTGCGGAGCACAGGCTCTGGATGCACAGGCTCAGCAGCCATGGCTCACAGGCCTAGCCACTCCGCCGCATGTGGGATCTTCCCGGACCGGGGCACGAACCCGTGTCCCCTGCATTGGCGGGCAGACTCTCAACCACTGCGCCACCAGGGAAGCCCTGACACAAATTCTTAAAGAGTTGGTTTTGGATTAATATATTAAAGTTGAAAGATTTGTGCAAGTATGATAACATAATGATTTAATGAACAGAACAAATGACCGTGACTACATCCAATGTGGAATCTTTTCCAGACCCACCATCCTTCATTAACTGTAATGAACTGAAACATTTACACTTGTGGTATAGTACTTTAAATGATTTTGGAAATCTCCTTTTGGTCAATCTAGCAGTAGGCATTTTATCATCTGTTAAATATTAAAATGACTTTTTTTTTTTTTTTTGGCTGTGTTGGGTCTTCATTGCTGTGTGTGGGCTTCTAATTGTGGTGGCTTCTCATGTTGTGGAGCACAGGCTCTAGGAGCACGGGCTCCAGTAGTTGTGGGACGTGGGCTCAGTAGTTGTGGCTCTTGGGCTTAGTTGCTCCATGGGATGTGGGATCTTTCCGGACCAAGGCTCAAACCCATGTACCCTGCATTGGCAGGTGGATTCTTAACCACTGTACCACCAGGGAAGTCCCTAAAATGACTTTTAATAATAAAAATTTTGTTAATTAGGCAATACTTTATAGCTATTAAAATATTATTGTGTAGGTAAACACAAATGTTATCCTATTGGGTAAAATTAATGGTTGATCATGAAAATCAGCTTTGTTTTATTAATCTGGAATGCAAAATTTATTTATTCTGCTATTTTCTCTGAAAACTTCAAAATAGCACCTTTGTGTTAACTTCTAAACAATGATTTCTTTTTTTTTAAATTCTGAAATGGTCAACTAATGAAGTGATCAATTGTGTTGTAGATAATTTGAGTTTATTACTAAATTATTCGTTTGGACTAAATAAAAGCAACCTGTGTGAAACTATCTCAAAACACTTGATTCACTAATTATCTAACCTGTCTCTCTCCCTGATTCTACTAGTTCCTAAGTTCTTTAAGAGCATGCAGAGTATCTAATTCATGTTTTATTCTTAAAAGTAAGCTAAAGTAGGCACTCAAATATTTATTTATGATGAATGAGTGAATGAGTGAAAGAATAAATGACAAAAGGGTTTCAGTTATGCAGGATGAATAAGTTCTGGAGATTCTAAAGCACACTGTATAGGGACTATAGTTAACAATATTATCTAATTGAAATTTGCTATAAGTGTTCTCACTACACACACATTCAAAAGGTAACTACGTGAGGCGATGGATATATGAATTAGCTTGACTGTGGTAATCATTTCATAATATATACGTATCAGAATATGACACTGTGCACTTTAAATATATTCAATTTTTATTCTTCAATTATACCTCAATAAAACTGAAAAAATAAAATAAAATAAAGGCACCAAGGCAGTTAAATTAATGCAATTATTTCTCTAATACATTCAGCTCACTAATTTGAGATTATTGCATATTATCTTAGATTCAAAGAATACTTTGTCAAGTGGCAACTATAACAACAATCTTCTAGTAATAAGTAAAAAGATATGCTAAGCCTTTTAACTTGATTGATACAGGCCGAATCTACATTTGTTTAGAGCAAAATTTTATCAAAACCAGCTTTTCCAGCAGCTAAATATACTGCATGACAATTAAAAATATTTTCCTTCACTTCGTGCCAAGAGTGAAATGTATTTACAGAAATATATTGTTATGAGTCCTAATGGAAATGAATAAATTATTTCAGCCCACATGTCACTTCAATCAAATGTGACCAAATGTGTTGTATATAACACAAGATTCTGCCCCTCTTCCCAAGCTAATATATGATGTGCTACATTAATTTTTATTCAAAAATTAACATATTTTAATGTCTTTGCAGTGTTTCTAGAAAGAAAAGAATTACATATTTTTAAGTTTGAAGGGAAATGTGCCAAGTATTCACTGTAGTCAAAGAAATATTCAACTATAATAAGGATATGCATACACAGTTTCATTTTGAAAAAGAAAAAATATTTGAATTCTAAATTATTGATACATTTTAATTGCATACATTCCCAATAAATACCAATGTGTAGTCAATTCTCTTATCAACATGTTTTATGATAGAAATTGCATTTTTTCACTGAAACAAAATCGTCCTGATAAAAAACATGCTCTGATGTGTGCATGCCTGGCAGAGCATGACTGCAATAATGTTGCTTTGCATTTGTTGCAGTTTGTCGAGGTTGACTCTGTCATTGGCAGCAATCTTAATATAATGTTTACTAATAGCTCTGTAGAGAAGCAGTATTTCCATAGCAACAAATGAACAATACTAGAGAGATTAATCGCTTCTATGTTATTGGTGTACAGTTTGCTGTAAAGCAGTGTTTTGTAGTCTGATAATTGCAAGTCTGGAATGATTGTACATTATGAGTTGATTAGCATAAACACTTAAGATGAAGAATGTCTCTGTTGAAATGGGGAGAGTGTTGCAAAATATACAGAGTGTTGCAAAATATACAGAACTATATAATAAATATGGCCATGGTTCAAAAACTGTGTGTAGAGCTATTAAATTGTAGCATTAATCATATAATTTGATACTGGTCATTTGATATGGGCCATTCATGGAGGGTTCTTTACTGGCAACACACACACACACACACACACACCCCACCTGAAAAGAATGACATTAGAGATTTGTCAGAGATCCCTAATGAAATTATTTCTACACAAAGGATGATCTCTAGATGATCTCTAGAAAGTACAACCTTGACTCTAAGTAGAAGCTATGTGAGCCCTGTTACAGGCTTTCTTTTATGAACACCTATGTTTCATTTAAAAGTTATTTGATTATAGTATAGATTTGACTACAATGGATTACCTCAGATTATTATACTAACCAGGTAATATCCTTAATTTTACAGAAGAATGGATTCTAGTCAAAAACCTTGTGTCCTGTTGCCTCTTAGAAGCACAATACATATTTTATATGTACACAGCACAAAGGATTGTATTTTCTTAGTAACTTCTTACTACTGATACAAAAAAAATGATACTGATACAAAAAAAATGACAACAGAATTTTTTTGTTTTATTGAATTGAGTCCCTTTGATAGTTCTATTATTTCATTTGTTAAGAACAAACAGTTCCATAAGAATGAATGTCTACAAAATCAGAAGAAAAAATAATTTCATTTAAATCTACTAAAATTGGAACTGATCTATGGGTTTCCTTCTATTAAATGGAAAGTATTAAAATGATTGCTATATTTGTCATTGTGTACTACAGTAAAAAGTAGGTTTATCACAAGCAAAAATCTCTGCATTTTTGGATTCTGTAACATTTCTAGAGTTTATTTTAATTATATTTATAATGGTTATTTATTTTTAAAGGAATAAAGGACAATATATAACAAGTGAAAAATATTCACTGCAGCTGTTTGGTAATCAGAATATCATTGACTGAACAATACTTGGAGATATTCATTTGTGCTGAATATAATTAGTATATAGGGAGTACTGTTCCATTTGGGCAGTAAATATTGCCCATGTGATTCCATTAAAATCACAGTTCAGAATGATTATAAAGGAAACAACCACAACCAGTATACCTGGGGACCTATGTAGTTAGCATCTTTGGAATGAACCCAGTAAATAAGATTTTTTTTTTCTCAACAAGCAGACCAGCTGTTCTTTCCATGGTTTCTCTAATAGCTACTTCCCCATGCACTATGGATTAACTAGCAAATTGATCCATCCCTTCATTAACCCATGGTTATTCTCACAGATTGTATTGAGGAGGCTCAATTGAATTTGAAGCACAAAATATCAAACAATTCTTATGGGAGGAATAGAAAAATTAGAATTGAATGACTATTCTGTATTGATTTATTCTGTACGTAGATTCTTTATTGCTATTTTCACTTAAGATTTTACTCTTTACAATAAGTGAATTCCTAAAAATTTATGCCAAATTGTTTTATAAATAATGTTTTTCAAATTAACTCTAGATGTTAAATTTTATAGATTACTGTATTGATATTTGATTAATTTCCAATAAAAAAAGAGTACCTAAGATGCTCTATGAATGTCTCTGACAGTGCTTACTAGTCTACAAATAAACAGATACCACCAGTACAATTGCCACCAAAAATTTTCTTCGAAATAATTAGTATCTCTTTATAGCTTCTTTAAATTCAGGTTTTATATATCTGATTTTATTAAGGCAGATATTATATGTAGAAAGAATGGTGCAATATGTAAACAGTGCAAGATTCTGTTAGTCATTAAATAATACTCTGTTTGAATAACAAATTTTGAAATTACTTTTACTTTTATAATAAACGTTATTCATATATTACGTATATGATATGTATTCTGCTGTAGTAGGGCATACAATGCATGCATTTAGATCAAAACCCCAAACCAAGACACTAAATCCAAGTGCAAATCTCCAGATATTAATATCCAAATTAGTTTTTCTTAAAACTGCTTTCGGGCTTCCCTGGTGGCGCAGTGGTTAAGAAGCCATCTGCCAATGCAGGGGACACGGGTTTGAGCCCTGGTCCGGGAAGATCCCACATGCCGCGGAGCAACTAAGCCCGTGCGCCACAACTACGGACCCTGCGCTCTAGAGCCTGTGAGCCACAACTATTGAGCCTGCGAGCCACAACTACTGAAGCGTGCGTGCCTAGAGCCCGTGCTCTGCAACAAGAGAAGCCACCGCAATGAGAAGCCTGCACACCGCAACAAAGAGTAGCCCCCACTCGCGGCAACTAGAGAAAGCCTGCGCACAGCAACGAAGACCCAACACAGCCAAAAAAAAAAAAAAAAAAAAAACTGCTTTCTACCTCATCCTGGTGGAAATTAATTGTGGTTAATTGTGTGTGTGTGTGTGTGTGTGTGTGTGTGTGTGTGTGTGTTGGGATTAGGAGGAGAGGGTTATTGCTGCTGTCTGTGATGGACGGTGCCTTATCCTTCTCTCTGACCCACTTAGTGTTTTGAAGACTGGGGATATATACAGTAGGGCTTTGCATAAATAGATGAGTACATCTGCTTTACAAAAATATAATACATATTTTCTAGATTTACCATACTGCCTTAAATGGGGAGCAATCTATTTACAAATTACCTTTCTTTGGAATTCCTTAAAATCACAGCACTCTTAATACATAGTAAAATTATAAAAGTGTCATATATGTGGTATAGAAACATCTGACAATTTGCACATGCACATGAAAAAAGGTCTGACTATGTAAAGTTTGTTGTTCTTTTTTTACTAAATTTTTCAGAGGAGAATTTTGTCAAGTCCTCAAAAAATTAAAGCATAACTCTTAGTAATTGCAAAGTAATTTATCTTATCAATATATTTTATATATCATTCTATAGCATTAATATTTAGATTTTTTACTTTTGATGTTATAAAAAGTAAGAAAATATTCCCTTAATACATACAAATCACATCTACATAAATTTCTGATTAATTGCTTTAGATTGTGTATTAGGTATAAGGTTAATTTTTTTCTACATGTATAGCACATTTTAAATTATTGTTTAATTAAGACTTTATTTTTTCAAGTAGTTTAAAGTCTAAAGAAAAATTGAAGGGAGGATACAGGGATTTCCCATATACCCCCTGCATAGCATTCCCTTTATCAACATCTCCCACCAGAGTGGTACATTTATTACAATTTATGAACGTACATTGAACATCATAATCATGGGAAGTCCATAGTTTACATTACAGTTCACTCTTGGTGTCCTACATTCAAAGGATTTGAACAAATGTATAATGACATATATCCATCATTATGGTATCCTACAGAGTATTTTCACTGCCCTAAAAATCCTCTTTGCTCTGCCTCTCCATCTCCCCACACCTCCAAACCTTGGCAACCACTGATCATTTTACCGTCTCCAACTTTTGCCTTTTCCATAATGTCATATAGTTGGAATCATACAGTATGGAGCCTTTTCAGATTGGCTTCTTTCACTTAATAATATGCATTTAAGTTTTCTCCATGTCTTTTTATGACTTTAGAGCTCATTTCCTCTTAGTGCTGAATAATATTCCATCGTCTGGGTGTGCCACAGTTTACTCATTTATCTACTAAAGGACATCTTCGTTGCTGGGCAGTTATGAATAAAGCTGCCATAAACAGCCATGTGCAGGTTTTTGTGTGGACAAAAGTTTTCAACTCCTTTGGGTCAACACTAAGGAGCTCAATTGCTGGATCATGGTAAGAGTATGTTTGGTTTTGTAAGAAACCACCAAACTATCTTTCAAAGTGGCTGTACCATTTTACATTCCCACCAGTAGTGAACAAGAGTTCCCGTTGTTCCATAGCCTCACCAGCATTTGGTGTTTTCAGTGTTCCAAAATTTGGGCATTCTAACCGGTTTGTAGTGTTACCTCATTGTTGTTTTAACTGAATTTCCCTGATGACATATGACGTGGAGTATCTTTTCATATGCTTATTTGCTCAGGCATCCATCAAGATCTTTGACCTTTTTTTTTTTCCTGCACCGCACAGCTTGTAGGATCTTAGTTCCCCAATCTGGGATTGAACCCAGGCCCTTGGCAGTGAAAGAGCAGAGTCCTAACCACTGGACCGCCAGGGAATTCCCCCATTTTTAAAAGTGGGTTGTTTTCTTATTATTGAGTTTTAAGAGTTCTTTTTATATTTTGGATAAAATTGGAGTTATACTTTTTATCACTATGTAATGAATTGGTCTTACTAACCATTATTAAAAGTTAGGTTGAAGGCATCCCAATAATACAACTTTATTTTCCAATTTTACAGCTATAGAAACCATTTTATTTTATTTATTTTTTTGCCACACTGCACGGGCATACGGGTTCTTAGTTCCCTGGCCAGGGATCGAACCCATGCCCCCTGAAGTGGACGCTCAGAGTCTTAACCACTGGACCATCAGGGAAGTCCCTATAGAAACCATTGTTAAAAGTTAGGTTGAGGGACTTCCCTGGTGGTCCAGTGGGTAAGATTCCGTGCTCTCAATGCAGGGGACGCAGGTTTGATCCCTGATCAGGGAACTAGGTCCCACATGCCTGCCGCAACTAAAAAAAAAATACTGCGTGCCGCAACTAAGATCCGGCACAGCCAAAATTAAAAAATAAAATAAATAAACAAATTTAAAAAAAATAAAAGGTTGAAAGAATCTCAATATAATTTTGTGTTTTCAATTTCACAACTATAGAAATTATAAATCCTTTAAATTGCATTAAATATTTTAAAGTCAGAAATATCAAATTCATAAATGATAATATTTTAAAAACTTGCATATATAATTTCCACGTTTTCAATTGTGAACTCAGTGAAAACTATCCATGAGCTCAAACTGGCTTTTAATATATTTTTTCCTTGATTACTAGTCAGCTGTTAAGGAAAATCATTTTAAAAAGTTTTTGTGGATTTCCATCTTTGAATATATTTCAGCAGATAGCGATTCAATGTGAAGACTCTCCATCAACTTATATTTAGTTTACAGACTTAGCTTCTTTAAATTTACATGGAAAACTAGAAATAAAGTCTGATCTGCAAACTACAATTGTATGAATCCATTCATTCCTAGCAGATGGGATTTAAATGCTTCAACCAAATAACTACTTTAAACATTTAGTACTCAAAAAGTACTTTAGCTACTAGGCATTTTCAGGGCTGGCTGTTAGAATCATTTCCTCTAGAGAGGCTAATGCAAGAAAGAAGAGAGAAGGCGCAGATCAGGAAAAAAGAGAAGAATGTATTAAAGAACTAATTCAGGGCAGGGCAGAATTGAGAGCTCTAAGAGGGAGGAGCAAAAGAGAAAAAACAGAGTTGGCAGCGCTAGTGTAGCTCAGCTTTTTCCTGAAACCAAGTTAACCTGAAAAGAGGAGACAATGTTTCTTGTTTACAATGAATTATTTTGGCGTTAAACAATATGCAGGATCTTACTACTTTTAAAAAATGTGTTCTTTGATGGGCTTGGGTATTAGATATTTTGATTTAAAAAATTAGGATTGGGGCTTCCCTGGTGGCGCAGTGGTTGAGAGTCCGCCTGCCGATAAAGGGGACACGGGTTCGTGCCCCGGTCCGGGAAGATCCCACATGCCGCGAAGCGGCTAGGCCCGTGAGCCATGGCCGCTGAGCCTGCGCGTCCGGAGCTTGTGCTCCGCAACGGGAGGGGCCACAACAGTGAGAGGTCTGCGTACCGCAAAAAAACAAAACAAAACAAACAAACAAAAAATTAGGATTGTTTCCTTCTGGCCATCTTGTGTTGGTCACAAATCCAAGAAAACATGTTTTAGTTATTATAATAGTTAAATTTCCTGACATACAATGTCAGTTTAATAATTCTCAATAGACTGCTAGTTTATTATTTAATATTTATCATATTGAAGCTGGTTTGCTTCAGAATGTGAATGGAAACTACTGAATGAGATATTATGTGACCTGAAATCAATTAATCAAAGAATTTGTTCATTGTTTACCCATCAATGTTAGACACTTATGATCTAGCAACTGTTGAGTTTATTATTCATGATGTAAACAATTTCTCACCAAATTAATACTATTATTATTTTAAATTAATGTTACAGTTAAATAAATATGATATTTAAAGTAAAATATATTTGACTGTTCATCGAATTTGTTTCACTCTCGCTTTTATTCTTAGAGTAATATTTTTGTGTGTAATTATTTGACCATAAAATGACATAATTAATTAAAGAATTAAAAAAAGAAAAGCATAATAGGACCTCTTGAGAACTTGGGGGTAAATTACTCAGCTTGACGATTCTTTGGAGATTTGCTTGCTGGCATGTGTGATTCAGGGTTAGTCCTCCAGACCTCTATCATACGATTCTATCACATAGAGAATACATTGAACAAAACTGAGCACATTTTACAGTCTGATGTCTGACATAATTTGTCCATTCCTATTACAGTCAACTTCTCTTTCCACCTAACCAGATCATCTTTAGTAGTGAATATTTTATCCATCTTTAAAAAATGTCCCTGACTGACATATTAACTGCATACGAAATATCCCAACTTTTTAAAGGATATATCAATATGTATATGATAATCTTTGTTTACAGTGATGCATTTTGACAAATGCTGTTATTAATAAGGAAAATTTACCAGTCTAATAGTTCTAATGTGATTTAAAATATTAAAATGAACCATGTTTAACAAATTAAAAAATATTAAATAAAATTTGGAAACAAGGGTAAAATCAGTCAGCATGTCAGTTTGAGACACATTCCTCTCTTTTATCATTTCTGGCATCCAAACGTTATCTATTTTTGTTTAATTTTATATTTTTCATGGTGAATATCATAATTAAGAAAACAATAAAATGCATATCCATGATACCTACATCTCACATAAGAAATAGAATGTAACTGACTACTAATTCAAAGACGTCTATATACTCCTGGTAGATGTCATAGCCCTTCTTCCCCTGACATAACCATGTATCTTATTTTCTGTAGTCATTTCAAAAATAGATTTACATACTTTAATGTATACTAAAGATATATTTTTAGTCTTGATTATTGAAGACTGTATGTTATAAATAGAATTATATTATATTGTTTGTGACTTGCTTTGTTTGTTCAATATTCTGTTTTTCAGTTTCACCCATTCTGTGTGTATATATATTTCATTTGTTGATTTTCACTGCTATGTAATATTATATTGTGCATATACAAATAATTTATTTTTCATTCAGTTGCTGATTGAAATTGTTTTGTATTGTTTTGTGTTATTAGTTGCTATTATGATGGTATTATAAATGTACATAGCTTCATAAGGATCTACTGGTACATATTTTTAACTGTACCGTTAGAGCATATTTATAAGAGAAGGCTGTTTTTACTCACAGATTCAAAGGAGTTATGTATCTTGGTGTAAATCCTTCATAAACTGTATATGTTGCACATATCTTCTCCCAATTTGTTAATTATACTTTCACTTTCTTTATGATGTCTTCTGAATAAGAGAAATTCTTAATTTCAATGTATTCAAATGTATCAGTCTTTTCACTTGTGGTAAATGCCATCTGGTCTTAAGAAACACATCCTTAATCCAAGGTTATAAATATATACATCTATGTTTACTTTTGATTTTGAAGTTATTTTTTAAAATTTGAGTTCTTAATCCATTTGGAATTGATTTTCATGTAAGTTGTCAGATAAGAATCCATTGTAATATATTTTTTATATTTAAATAATATTTTTTTCAGGACCATTCATTGATTAGGTTGTTTCCCCCTTTGATTCTTGGTGCCATTCTGTCAGAGTGCAGGTTCCTGTACCTGTGTAAATTCATTCCGTGCTCTCTGCTTTTCCACGGATCCCTTTGTCTATTCTTCTGCCCCAAACTCGCAGGTTAATTACCATACCTTCCTAAAACTTCTTAATAATTAGAAATATAAAGACTCCACAGTACTGTTCTTCAAGAGTGTCTTGGCTGTTTCCTCTTGAACTTTTTGTTCTTCTGTCAGCTTATTTTAAAAACTCTGATGGAATTTTTTTTTGCGATTGAATTAAATATATGGATCAATTTGGAAGATTTACTTACACAATGTGAAGTTACTTGATGTATATTTTGTGAAAATATATTAGGTATTTTAATGCTCTACATAATGAATTTTTATATAAAGATCTTAAAATCTTTTGTTACATTTTATTGCAGATATTATTCATTGCTAGTAAAAATGGTATCAGTTAAGTTATATATCCCCTCTTTACACAATTACCATTAATATTTGAACACCCTACAATGTTTCTATACTACTTGTTACAGCCAAATATTTATATTGAACAAATAAATTCTTACTAGATTTTTGAATATTTTATGAGTATTTTATCTAACAGTTTTTTGATGGATTCTATATATAAGATCATTTCATCTGTAAACAGATACTATATGACTTCTTTTATTCCAATTTAGATGCTTTTTATTTCTTCTTCTTGTCTAATTGCTCTGGCTAGGACTTCCTAAGTGCCTAGGATAAGAGTGGGCACCCTTATCTTATTCCTTACCATAAAGAGAAAGTTTTCAACCTTTTACCACTGAGCATATCTTTAGCTATGAGTTTCTCATATATGGCCTTTGTTGTGTTGAGCTCTGTTCCTTCTATACACAATTTATTAAGAGTTTTGATCATGAAAGGATGTTGAACTTTGTTAAATACTTTTTCTGCATCTATGGAGACGATCATATAATTATTTTTCATTTTATTAATGTGGTGTATCACATTTATTGATTTGCATATGTTGAATGATTCTTGTATCCCAGGGATAAATCTTGTTAAATTGTGGTGTATGATTTTTTTAATGTTCAGTTGAATTTGCTTTGCTAATATTTTGTTCAGAATTTTTGTATCTATATTCATCAGAAATATTGACCTGTAGTTTTCTTTTCTTGTACTGTCCTTACCTGGCTTTGGTATCAGGGTAATGTTGGCCTCATAAAATGAGTTTGGTTGTGTTTCTTCCTCTTCAGTATTTTGGAAAAATTTGAGAAGGGTTGGCATTAATTCTTTAAATATTTGGTAGAATCACCAGGGAGACCATTTTGTCCTGGGAGATTTTTGATTACTGCTTCACTTTCCTTATTTGCTATTGGTCTGTTCAGATTTTATATTTCTTTGTGATTATCTTAGTAAGTTGTATGTTTCTAGAAATTTATCCACTTTTTCTAGGTTATCCAATTTTTGCTGCGTAATTATTCATAGTAGCCTCTTACGATGCTCTATATTTCTCTGGTGTCAGATGTATGTCTCATTTATTTATAATTTTATTTTAGTTCTCTCCTTCTTCTTAGCAAGTCTAGCTAAAGGTTTATCAATTTGGTTTATCTTTTTAAAAAACAACTGAGTTTCAATGCTTTCTTAAATGTCATTCTCATCTCTTATTTATTTATCCTCTACTCTTCATTGTTTCTTTCCTTCTGCTAACTTTGGGCTTAGTTCATTCTTCTTTTATAATTCCTTGAGGTGTATAGTAAGGTTGTTTATTTGAGATCTTTCTTTTTTCTTAATGCAGGCATTTATCATTATAAACTTCCTTCCCTTAGAACTGCTTTTGCTGCATTCCATAAGTTTTGATATGTTGTGTTTTCATTTTCATTTATCTCAAGATACTTCTGATTTCCCTTTTGATTTCTTCTTTTGCCACTGGTTATTCAGGAATGTGTTGTTTGCTTCTATGTATTTATGAATTTTTCAGATTTTTTTCCTGTTACTGATTTCTGGTTTCATACCATTGTGGACAGAAAAAGATACTAGATATGATTTCAGCCTTCTTAAATTGGCTAAAGCTTGCTTTGTGACCAAATATATGATATATCTTAGAGAATGTTCCATGTTCTGTTGAGAGGAATGCATATTCTGGTGTTGTTGGATGGCACGCTCTAGATGTGTCTGTTAGTTACATTTGCTCTATAGTGTTATTCAGATATGCTGTTTTCTTATTAATTTTCTTTCTGGTTGAGCTGTCCAGTGTTGAAAGTGGGGTATTGAAGTGCCTTGTTATTACTGTATTGCTATCTATTTCTCCCTTCAGTTTTCTTTTTTTTTTTCGCGGTACGCGGGCCTCTCACTGTTGTGGCCTCTCCTGTTGCGGAGCACAGGCTCCGGACGTGCAGGCCCACTGACTATGGCTCACGGGCCCAGCCGCTCCACGGCATGTGGGATCTTCCCGGACCGGGGCACTAGCCTGTGTCCCCTGCATTGGCAGGCGGACTCTCAACCACTGCACCACCAGGGAAGCCTTCCCTTCAGTTTTCTTAATATTTGTTTTAAATATTTGTGTGTTCCAATGACAGGTGCATTTATATTTATCATTGTTATATCCTACTGATGAATCTTAAAGCTAAATTGAGTCTCTTGTATGAAACGTATTTTTGGCTCTTGTTTCTTTATCCATTCAGCCACTTTTTGAATTTTGGTTGGAGAATGTTGTTTTCTTAAATTTAAACTAATTACTCATAGTTAAAGACTTACTGTTACCATTTCCTTAGTTGCTTTCTAATTTTTTAGTTTCCTTATTTTTTTCTTTCTCTCATGCTGTCTTCCTTTGTGATTTTTTGTAGCGATGTGCTTTAATTCCTTATTATTTATCTTTTGTGTAACTACTATAGACTTTTTCTTTGTGGTTACCATGAGGCTTACATAAAACATAGATATAACAGTCAAGTTTAAGCTGATAACAACTAATCTTCAATTGTGTACAAAAACTATGCACTTTTACTTTTCCTCCCCTTACATTTTATGCTATTGATGCCACACTTTGCATCTTTTTATATTGTACATCTATTAACAAATTATTGTAGTTGTAGTTATTTTTAATATTGTTTTTTAGCTTTTATACTAGAGATAAAAGTGATCTACATACCACCATTATACTAACAACAAAATATCTGCAGGACAGATTAAGAAAATAATCTCATTTATAATAACATCAAAACAATAAAATACTTAGAAATAAATTTAACCGAGGGATTTGAAGATCTATACACTGAAAACAAAAAGTTGGTGAAAGAAATTGAAGAAGATGCAAATAAGTGGAAATGTACTCCATGTTTTTGAAGTGGAAGAATTGATATTGTTAAAATGTTCATACTACACAAAGCCATCTATAGATTCAATGCAATCTCTGTCAAATTTCCAATGGCATTTTTCACAGAAATGGAAAAAACAGTCCTGAAATTCATATAGAACACAAAAGTCTCTGAATAGCCAAAGTAATCTTGAGAAAGAAGAACAAAACTGGAGGCTTTTCCTGATTTCAGACTATATTACAAACATATAGTAGAACTACGTCAAACTAAAAGTCTTCTTCAAGCATTCAAGAGGCAACCTACAGAATGGGAGAAAATACTTGTAAGCCATATATTAGATAAGAGGTTAATATCTAAAATATACAAGGAAGTCATACACCTCAATAACAAAAATATCAATAGCAAAATAGTCCAATGAAAAACTTGACAGAGGAACTGAGTAGACTTTTTTTTTCTGAAGAAGATATACAAACAGGCAATATGTACATGTAAAGGTGCACAGTCTCACGAATCATCAGGGAAATGCAAATCAAAATGGAAATTGGTACATTCACTATGGAAAACAGTATGGAGGTCCTTCAGGAAATTAAAAAATAGGACTACCATATGATCTAGCAATCCCACTTCTGGGTTTGTATCCAAGAAAAATAAAATCACTATCTTGAAGAGATATTAGCACCTCCATGTTCATTGCAGCATTATTCACAACAGCCAAGATATGGAATCAACCTATGTCCATTTATAAATGAACGGATAAAGAAAAATATATATATATATATATACACACACATATATAGAGAGAGAGAGATAATGAAATATTTTTCAGCCATGAAAAAGAAGGAAACCTGCTTTTTGTGACAACATGGGTAAACCATGAGGGCATTATACTAAAAGTGAAATAAGTGAAGCAGAGAAAGACCAATACTGTTTGATTTCATTTATAGGTGGAATCTAAAAAAGTGTCAAACTCATATAAACAGAGAGTGAAATGGTAGTTACCACAGGCTGAGGAGTAGGAGAAATGGAGAGATGTTGGTTAAAGGGTATAAACTTCCTGTTACAGATGGATAAGTCTGGGGATTCAATGTACAGTGTGGTGACTATAGTTAACAATACTGTACTCTATACTTGACACTTGCTAAGAGAACAGGTCTTAAATGTTCTCACCACACAAACACAAAAAAGTTATAATTATGTGATGGGATGGATGTGTTAACTCCTCATTGTAATTATTTTACAATACATAGGCATATTAAATCATGTTGTACACCTTAAGTTTACACAATGATATACGCCAATTTTATCTCAATTAAGCTGGGGGGAAAAAAAAGAAAAAGTAATACATTTTTACCAGATGCATGTACAAGAATGTTCATTGAAGGATTATTCACAGTAAACACAAGCAAGTAACAGCACAAAAATTTTGTTTTACCAATAACGGAATGCATAAGTTGAAGTCTGTTCATACAATGGAATATCATGCAACAGTGAGAATTAATGAACTACATCTACATGAAGGGAACTGATGAATCTCACAAACCTAAGATAAGCTACATCATTTAGAAATGATCTCAAAGCTCTAACATTACTGGAATTTAGTCGCATGACAGCAGCTAACAACATTGGGAAGCTAAAAGTAAAATCTGTGTCCAGGTAAACCTTTGGGGGTTCCTGCTTCCCTTATTAAAGGAAGATAGAATTAGAGATATTGGAGAAATATTGTTGATCTCTGTCATAGATACTGCTTTTAAAAGGTAGTGATTTACAAAAGCATATAATATTATGAAATAACATTAGCTCTTTTACCAGAAACATAAAAATACATTGCCAACAACTATAGGGAGATATCTGATATACCATGTGTTTCTACCATCTCAAGTTACTTTTTTTTAATGTACACAATACATTTCAGGCTTTCTTTTAGAAGCCTTGCATTTCACAGTTTCTCAGAAATCTTTTCTCCTTGTCCTATTTTCCCATCATTCTTGTCAAAATTTGTTTAATGCACTGGTTAATTAGAAAGGTTCACATAAATTCATTTATACTCAAGCTTAAATAAGAAAATATTTGAGAGTTAATATCTGCATTTTAATAGAGATTCCATCCCTTAATAAAACAATGAAACTACAGTGGGGAAAAGTTTGGGATCAGAAGCAAAGAAACAAATTTGAGCACAGAGTTGAGACATTCTCAGAGTCTCTCATGTTTTCTAATATAGAAGGTTGACCTTAAGGTTCTGTATATAATGCTTTCTCCATTTATTTCAGGCAAAAGAAGGTTTTTCAAACTTGAAAAACCAAAGGTACACACTGCCTAAAATCTCACTGTTGATAAGCCCTGTACTTAGAGGTAATTTCCTTCTAGCTAATCAGAGTAAAGTTTATTATACCAAAGAAATAATTTAACAGTATCTTAAAGAATATGGTCAAGTTAATGAGGTTTGAATTTGCTTAATTTAAAGTCAGTGTAGAATTTGGGCACAGATAAATTTATATTATTCCATCTTTCATAAACAATATTATAAATTTGGATCAAAATTGCAATATTTTAAGTTTATTAAACTCAAAGAGTTTATCCACCTCTATAAACTTTGTCATATTGAAATGCATAGTCAGCTAAATGACCATGGAATGGAATTAAAGACATCTTGTCAAATTCATTTTCCATCACTAATGATGTAAAGCAAAAATATGTCATGGCACTTGCTTTATTCAATCTACTTTGCATAGCAATGATGAATTATGTAACTGATAATGTGACACTAAACACAAAGTGGTATTTGTAATCATCTAGGATGTTCATTTACCTCCATCAGCTAACATTGTCCCAATATTTAAGGCAGCATTTCATGCTCCAATATTATCTGACAGCTGTAACTGTCTATATGGAATTAAATTATTTTAAAAAACAAACTTAATTTTATAGGCAGTAATGTTGTGCTTTCCACTGAAAATTAGTTTTCCATCATATTAAAGAAGTTCAACAGACAAGTTGATCAGATGTTACTTCAGATCTCCATCCTTCCCTCTCTGGATCAGGCACATATACTTGTTAGCTAATTGGCTAAGGAAAAAAAAAAGAAAGCAAGAAAAGAAAAGAAAAAGAAAGAAAAAAGTGTCCAAAACTTGAAATTCAGATTGAAACAACTCTTCTTCATAGAGAAACACATGGTTAATTTCCCTCAAGCCATCCCTATACCGCCCCTCGGAGTTGGGAAAATTTGCAAAATATTCAGTCATATAGTTTGATTGAAAGCACCTGGGGCTTCCCTGGTGGCGCAGTGGTTGAGAGTCCGCCTGCCAATGCAGGGGACGTGGGTTCGTGCCCCGGTCCAGGAAGATCCCACATGCCGTGGAGCAGCTAGGCCCATGAGCCATGGCCGCTGAGCCTGCGCATCCGGAGCCTGTGCTCCGCAACAGGAGAAGCCACGACAGTGAGAGGCCCATGTACCACAAAAAAAATAAAAAATAAAAAAAATAAAGAAAGTACCTGAATTTGAAACCAGGATTTGTAGGTCCAAATTTGATATTATTTTTAAAAATATTGTCCTATATTATGATAGTTATCAAAGCAAATATCATAAATATGTGTAATGTGTTTTGTAAATATCAACCCATAATATGTGTGATGTGTTTTGTAAATATCAAAAAGAAGCTTGGTCTCCTGGAGAAAATACTATCTTTGCCATCTGACGACTACTAACTACTTTCCCATGCATCACATTAACCTGTGATCTTGACAGAAACAATAATTTAAATTTAGACATTCAAATTTTTCATTTGCAATTAGAACATAATTAATACATAAGCGCATTGTGCAGATTAAGCATATGTAAACTTACCATTTCAGCATCATAAAAACCCTCTGATGAATTTCTAAGTGCCTAGCACAGAGACTGGCATTGTAAAAATAAAGGTCGGTTGTTTTATATCTTCTAAGTAAGGCTTGAATGAGGTAAATCTTGCCTTGTTGGCAAGAATGAAAAGGAATGCTTCCCATAAAGGTAGGGAAAACAGCACTTTATCAACACAGAAGTGATAAGATAAAATTGGGTCCTAGATTGCAGGCAATGGAAAGTCACATACCATCTCAGCAATCAAAAATAACAATGTCCCTCCCTAGTGGGTGAGAAATGAGGATCAGTACTTTTGCAACAAGACAATCTCCCTAGTAAGTTACGCTTACATAGCTCAGATCATAAATCAGGTTTACTGGGTGTTGTGTCTACAGGTATGAAGCTCATACATGTAGACGCAATTTCTATTGAAGAAAATCATGAAGAAATTGAAGAAAATCATGAATGTTAACACTGGTAATTTTACAGGTGATTGATAATTATAAAATTAATTTTTATAAGTTTATACTGACACCTGGTGTTTTATGGATGATTTTTGTATGTCATCAAGTATAATACTTTTGTAATATTATTGCAGAGATATTTACATCACAATAGTATAGAACTCTAGATTTTATAATCAAAAATAAAGGCAAGAAAGATTGATTGCTTCTCAACCTTCAGGTCTTGATAGTGGCTAATCTATTCAGAGACTTGCCTAAAAAATACCCCATCACCACAACTCTCCATGTGTTTTAACTCTTATGCTCTGAATTTAACTTTACCTAAATTATCTGTTGCTCACAGTTCCCTGAATAAGAATTTGGAACTGGAGCTTTCTGCCATATCTATTGCTCTCTGTGAAGAAACAAAATTTCATGCAGTTGCACAAGGACATACATCATCTGTTTTAATTCTTTTTAGTAAAATTCTTCATTATTCCTTAGTCATACTTTGCTTGTCATCATCTTGAAGTTTCTCTATCTACAGTATTTCACTTCAATGAATTGTGCTTAATATAGTGTTATTACAAATTAAAAAAAAATTTTTTTCATTATTGTTATTAACTTCAATTATAGGGGGTCCTCTGAATATCATTCACCAAGACTGAAAGAGATATTTATTTATTTGGGAAAACATCTGCAAAAATAGGAAAATGGAAAAGGCCCCTGAAAGATGTTAAGAGGTGGTGGTGATGCAGGTCTGACTTCTGTGAATGAGACAAACAAGGAAAGAAAGCCTTTTATGGTAATGTAGTTCTAAGAAAGTTTCAACAGAGTCAATGGCATCTTCAAGACAGAATTGATCATGTCTCTCAGTAACAAAGTTACCTTATTATCCTTGCCATATTCAATCATTGGCTGGGAACAACCCATGGAAACCTGGTCTCTGATGGAAGGCAGTGGTGGATTCTCAGTAAAGCAACTGGGGATGACAGTCAATTATGCTCCTGAAGTAGGAGATCTGAAAGATGTATTTTTGTGGTCAGCACAGGAGCCCTTGCATACCAACAAGGGTGACTAAGGATTTATTTTAAATTTAACTAATCCTATGGAGTTTCACTTAGTTCTCTGAATATTTCTTTTTCTAAAAAAAAAAATATATATATATATATATATGTATTTATTTACTTATTTTTGGCTGCATTGGGTCTTCGTTGCTGTGCACAGGCTTCCCCTAGCTGCAGCGAGCAGGGGCTACTCTTTGTTGCGGGGTGCGGGCTTCTCATTGCGGTGGTTTCTCTTGTTGAGGAGCACGGGCTCTAGGTGCGCGGGCTTCAGTAGTTGTAGCACGCTGGCCCAGTAGCTGTGGCTTGTGAGCTCTAGAGTGCAGGCTCAGTAGTTGGGGCACACAGGCTTAGTTGCTCCGTGGCATGTGGGATCTTCCCGGACCAGGGCTCGAACCTGTGTCCCCTGCATTGGTAGGCAGGTTCTTAACCAATGAGCCACCAGGGAAGTCCCCTCTGAATATTTCTTTCATCAACACTGTCTATACTGTAGTTCCACATTGAAAATTATTTCTTAAGAACTCAGAAAAATTGTAGTCAAATGTTTATCCCCTTTTGATTCATAATCCAAACCAGTTCTATTACAGATGAGCTTCTGAAATGGATATAACTGTTTGAAGTCTGGGATCCTTACAAAGTAAGTAGGTAGGAAATATTACTGTGAAAGTACCTTCAATTTCATCTCCAGACATAATTCTCTCAAAATAGTCATATGTTTCTCAAATTTTCAGAATGATTTCTGGTTGCTGCAGTAATAAATCCTTCATTTAATTTCTTCTCACACCTACCTGCTTCTAGAAAATTTTTAATGAGCTTTATCCATATCACTTCAAATCAGTACCAAAAAACAACAACAAAACAAAAAAAACCTGTTTTTAAAAAAATTCCTTATTTTTCCCGTGGTCATTAAAGTGAGGAGTGGGAAATGACATCATATCCCCAAAGATCTTCAGAAGTTTTCACATACTCTTCAAAACACATTGCTACTTACTCAAAATCTATTTCTACATCGATAAATAAACCTATAACAAAAAATATAAAATCTCTGTGTTAGTTTCTTGTTACTTCTGTAACACCTTACCACAATATTATTGCCTTAAAGTTGTTGAAGGACAGTGAATGAAATGAGCTAAGATATAGTTAAATATAACATATACATGAGGAACATAAGTAAACAGCAGAAGCATCAGTATCAGCAGTAGGAAAATGTGCAGTGAAAGAGCCAAAGGGAACCCCTACTTCCTGAGGAGGATATGTGCAAGCTCTTCAGACCACCTCTGGCTCCTGCCAAGATGGATTCTCTGCTCATTGCAAGCCAGATTAACACTTACTGCCAGAACATCAAGTAGCTCACTACCCAAAACTTAGGCACACTCTTCAAGGTACAGTCTCATCAAGAATACAACTAAGAAAAGGAACTTTCCAGAAAAGGAGTTAACATGGACTTTTAAGATCCCATGGAGGGGGGAAACTCTTGGAAGAAATACATTTGCATAATGAAAAGTCTTTCTAGCTAATAATAAAATAAGACAACAGCAACAATAAAACCAGTGCCTTAAATATTAGTGCTATAACATAACACAAATTGATTATCTTACAGTTCTTTTGGCCAGAAATTCAGAATGGATCTCATGGACTGATATCTATTCCTGTAAACAGGGCTCATTCCTTCTGGAGACTCTAGGCTCCCATTCTCTTTCCTTTCCTTGTTTCTGGAAGCTTCCAACATGCCTTGGATTGTGGCTCCTTTCACCTTCAAAGCCAGCAATGGCCAGCGAAGTCTTTTTCATTCTGCACCACTCTGCCTCTGACTCTTCTGCCTTACTCTTTCACTTACACTTTTATGATTGCATTAGGCCCACCTGCCTAATCCAGAAGAATCCCATCGCAAGGTTTTTAACTTATCACATCTACAAGGCCCCTTTTGTTTTAGAAATTTCCACAATTATGTCTTCTTAAATAATGACAGTATTATTAACCCTGTAAAGTTGGTAGCATCTATAGTGATACCAATTTTCTCATTCTTGATTTTAATTTGTGTTTGCTCTTTTTCCCCTGATCAATGGTATCGATCATCTTTATATATGAATAGAGAATCAGTTTATAGTTTCATAGATATTTCATAAGTTTTTCTATTTCTACTGTATTAACATTTCAGCTTATCTTTATTATTTCCTTCCTTTTGGTTTACTTTGGGTGAGTCTGCTATTTTTTTCCTAGTTCCTTTAGCTGTAAGCTTAAGTTCTTAATTGTAAATAGTTCTTCTTTCCTGATATAAGTATTTAATGCTATAGATGTCCTTCTAATTGCTGTATCTAAGTGCAGCATCCCACAGATTTAGATAGGTTGGATTTTGTTCAGTCAGTTCAAATAATTTACTAATTTCCCTTGAAAATTCTTCTTTGAACTTGAATTTTGAATTTGAAATTTATTTAGAACTTCATTGTTTAGTTTCCAAACATTTAAAGAACGGATTATACTTTTTATCTCACTTGTAGGTTCTTCAGCTGTTATTTTGTTAAGAGATTTTCCCTTCCCCCTTTTCCTTCAATATACATATATTGAACCATTTGATATTGTGTCATGAGCCACTGAAATTCTATTCATTTTTTTCATGCTTTTTTTCTACATCTCTGAGCCTCAGCTTGGATATTTGTCACTATGTGTTCAAATTCACTAATTTTCTTCTGTAGTATTTACTCTGATGTTAAATTTGAGTAAATTTCCCCTTTTAAACATTATATATTTCTTTTTATAATTTCAATGTGATCTAGTTTCTTATACCTTCAATTTATCTCATTATTTTAATGTTTTTCTTTTAATTGTTTATCATAGTTATAATTTTCATAACTATTTATATATCCCTACTTGTCTATAAATGTAATAGAGATCAAATAATTGCTGTCATTTCTGGAATTATATCTAAAAACTGATTTAGATTATGTGTTTTATGTATCTTTGTTTGTTTTTGTTGTTTTGGGGTTTTTTTGCTTTTTTTCATGATGTGATAGACAAATAATGCTGCCACTTGCCCCAAAGATGTTCATGTCCTGTCATGGAATCTATGAATATGTTACCTTAAATGGTAAAGGAGACTTTGCCTTTAAGGTTGCAGACCTTGAGATAAGGAAATTATCCTGGATTATCTGGGTGGGCCCTGTCTAATTACAAGAGTCCTTAAAAATGGAGAAAACTTCCTGACTGCGGTCAGAGAGATACCACCTTAGAAAGAATCTACCTCAAGGTCCTGGCTTTTAAGATAGAAAATGAGGGTATGTGCCAGGGAATACGATAGTTTCTTGAAGCTGGGAATGACCCAGAGTTTACAGCCAACAAGACTATGAACAGGGCGGATGGGGTCTTCAGTCCTACAACCAATGAGAACTGAGTTCTGCTAATGACCCAAATAAGCAGGAAACAAATCCTTCCCTAGAGCCTCCAGAGAGGAAGGTAGACTGTCAATACTTTGATTTCAGTTTGGTGAGACTCTTGCCATACTTTTGACCTACAGCACTGTAGATAATACATTTGTGTACTTCAAATCACTAAATTCGTGCTAATTTATTGTGGAAGCAATAAAAAGCTGCTATATATTTCTAGTAAAATTTCATCCATTGCCATACATTATGAATATTATATTGTTGAACGTTTGGATTTAGTTTTCTTTCTTTAAAGAGTGCTGGATTTATTTGGCAGGTAGTTATGTTACTTGCAGAAGAGGTTGGTCTTTTCAAAGCTTGTTTTTAAACTCTTTTAAGTGTTATCAGACTTAGTCCAATTCCTAAGGCATGGCCCTTTTGTGGTCTCTACTGATTTCCCAAGGTATTCAGATAAATTTCTATGCTCTGGCCTGGTGAAATTCAAACTTGTGTTGCCCTGGGAATTGTTCATTTTAGAGCTTCTCAACAATTGTTACTTTCCTCTATTTCATGGTTTTTCAATCTATACAAGTGTGGGTTAATATTTAGCTAAAGATTCAGAGCAAATTTCTGAAGCTGTTTCTCAAAGTTGTTCTCTTCTCTCCAGTACCTACCCCATCTACCCAAAACCTGATATCTACTTCCTTATATCAGCAGATTGCAATGTCCTACTTTGGATCACCTTTTCCCTTCTGGGAAGTGCCTCCAGACAGAAAGCCCGAGCTGCCATAGGAATCATCTCATTTGTTTCCCTTTCTAAGTGATCAGAGTTTTGCTCTGCATAATGTACATTATGTGAAGATAATTGTTTCATAAATTATCATACTTTTTATCCAGTGTTCCCTTTATTTATGGCTTTGTTTTTGGTGAGAGGGTAAGTTATACTCTCCTGGCTAAAAAACACAGTTTTGTCTGCTTTTTTTTTTTTTTTTTTTTTTTTGCTTTTTTGTCTAAAGACAACTCAATTTCATGATAAAGGTTTAGAAAAGGCACACACACACAATATTAACAGTTAGTTCAAATAAGTTTTAGTGCAGTCATGCATCTTCCAGGGATCATCCCCTAAACTGTGAGTATACAATATTTAACTATTTATAGACTCTTTAATTTCAACAAGAAATTTGTCAAGTGGGAGAAATAAAAGAAATTAAAAAAAATATTTGATAAATGGATTATTTAGGGACATTGGCTATAAATGTAGTGAAAGTACACTCAGTGAGTGAGCAGAAACATAGCTATCTATTTTTATATATGCACACACATCTACATCCTTAAGCAATTCAATGAAGCAAATTTTTACTTAGCAACCCCTATTTTTAAAGCAAGAAGGTGATTCAGTGAGAACTGTGATTTAATAAGATTAACCAAACTGAGGTGTGTACCTTGTAGGGGAGACAGGGGAATCTAGAGCTAAAGAGACCAATTAGGAAACTACTGCCTTAATCCCCAGGGTGAACTTGATAAGGACTTGGAATATGGTAGCAGTAATTAACTGCATAGGTAAAGGTCCCTAATTATCTATCAAGTGATTTTTTTTTACATTAAAAAAGTACTGGTATCCATCAATATTATCACCAAAAACTTTATCATCTCAAAGAAGGTATTCAAATTAACAGATTTTTTGAACAGTTAATAGTTTACCCTTTAAAGGGAAGAGAAATGAGCTAAGATCATGAATTTTTCTCCTCTAATGTCTTGTAGTAAACCCATTAGAGAACAATTTGTATCTAATTGTCTAATCACAACAGAAGACTAAGAGTGACATAACTCTAATGCGATGAAAGTAGATTATAGTTCAATATCCTGTATTCTGATACAGTCTGCATATAGCAATAACCTTGGAGACCATTTCATTTAATTTACTTAGAATTTAAGAAGGAGGGGAAATTTTTATTAAATGGACTCATAATAATTAAATGGAATCATGTTAAGTGGAATTTTTATTAAACAGGACTCATGATGGTTTGGTTGTACCTTTAGAATGCAAAGTTAAATCTGGGCTTATTATAACATTGCCCTTCAACCACAAAGAAGAAATTCAAACTGAAGCTCTAAAAAGAAGTCAGCTGAGACTCCTTGAGTAAACAAGAAGCTAAGTGAAAACTGACTAAGTAGATTCCATGTTAGATAAGAAAATAACATCATTGCACATGGTAACTATGTTGCAAAACCTTAGACAAGTCTATAGCCCCTTTTGCTCTGTCACAAGATTTTTTTCATTCTTTCCTGTAAGAAAGAATATTAGATTAGATGGAAGAGAATTCTATTTTAACTCCAAAATGTATGACTTTCATTTTATTTCATATTTTAGGGTACACTTTCCTCCAATTTTTCTATATACCCACTAAAATTAGGTTTACAGCCCACCACCCCATAAAAAGTGTTCTTTTCCAAAAACTAGTAATAACTGCAGTGACTATTATATTGTCAAATCCAACAGTCTGTTTTCAGTTTTAACATTCCTTTCAATCGGTCCTCCTCACCCCATTACTTCTCTGGCCTCATCTTGTAGCTCCCTTCTTCTTTACTCTACTTTAGTAGAATAGGCCTCCTTTCCTGGGGGTTTCTGCATTGCTCAGCCCCTCACCATTGCCAGGTATTTGCTCAAAAGACAACTTCTCAGTGACAGCTATCCTAACCATTCATTTTGTGTGTGTGTGAAAAAATAGACATAGCATAAAATTTACCATTTTAACTGTTCTTATGTACACTGTTCAGTAGCATTCAGTACATCCACATGTTTGTGCAACCATCACCACCATCCATCTCCAGAACTATGTCATCTTTCCCAGCTGAAAATCTGTGCCCATTAAATACTAACTCCCTATTTGCCTCTCCCTGCAGGCCCTGCCAACCAACAGTGTACTTTTTGTCTCTATAAATTTGACTATGCAAGGTACCTCATATAAGTGGAAACATAAAATATCTGTCCTTTTGTGACTGCCTTATTTCACTTAGCATAATGTCCTCAAGGTTCATCCATGGTCTAGCCTGTGTCAGAATTTTCTTCTAACACTGAATGATATTCTTTTGTGTATATATATCACATTTTATTTCTTTATTCATTCATCAGTGGACACTCAGCTATTGTGAATAATGCTACTATGAACATGGATATGCAAATATCGCTTCAAGTTTGTGCTTTCCATTCTTTGGGGTGTGTACCTGGAAGTGAAATTGCTGTATCAAATTCAACGTTTAAATTTTTGAGGAATTTCCGTACTATTTTCCACAACAGCTACATCGTTTATATTCCCACTAGCAATGAACAAGAGTTCCAATTTCTCTACATCCTCCATAACACTTATTTTCTGGGAGATTTTTTTAGTACATTTTTCTCCTCCTTGCCTTCCCTTCCTCCTCCCTCCTCCTCACCTCCTCCCCCTCCTCCTCATCATCATGTCCTCCCCCTCCTCCTCCTCCTCCTCACCTCCTCCCCCTCCTCCTCCTCCTCCTCACACCTCCTCCCCCTCCTCCTCCTCCTCCTCACCTCCTCCTCCTCCTCACCTCCTCCTCCTCCTCCTCCTCCTCCTCCTCATCCTTCCTCCTACTTCTTCTCCTTCTTCTTCTTCCTCCTCTCCTTCTTCTTCTCCTCCTTCTTCCTCTTCTTTTTACGTCCACCTAATTGCAAAATGTGAGCTCCACGTGAAAGGGAATCCCCCCGTTTTGTTTTCAATAATGTATTCAACACGCCTAAAATATTACTTGGCATATTATGGATACTCGATAAACAGTTGTTGAATCTATAATAATGTAAGGATGGATAACATGTGTTTGCTTATATATATGCTTGCCTAGATATAATACTTGTAAATAATAATAATAGTTCAGAAGAGAACACAAAAAGAGGCACACAACTTCATATAAACATGATGGATTGTACATAAATATTTTTACCACTGCTTCAACTGAAACCTCCATAAAATGAGAGTAAAGGAATAAAAAATAATAATAGTAAATCAGCCAGGGCAAAGAAAAAAGGAGAAGAAAGGACAGTTTTTTACTTGTTGGAATATACATGGACAGCAGCTACCTAACTAAACTGATGAAGAAAGTGAAACCTATCCTGGCAGCAAGAGAAACACAAAAGTCAGTGATGTTCACTGAAGATCAGCATAAAACATTAAGAACGGGGGCACCAAGTATCTCATAAAATGGAGTGTGGAATGGCACTGAAAACAGTAGAAATTTTTATAGACTTAGGTCCTACAGCTCCGCTCCTAGAAACACTTTTGTCTGAGAGAACATAGGCTCAACACCTGGTGGGGTATTACCCCCCAAACAGGAATGAGTGAAAGACTACACATTGAATAATGAGAAAGCTGGTTCCCTCTTCCATTCAGCCCATGAATACTAACATACCAAGTAAGAGATTGGAGAGGTCCTCTCTAGGAAAACTGACTAACTAACCACTACAATCAGACAACTGGGAGAAATACAGGTTCTACTCAGCTTTTTAGTGCATCTCATTGAACGTGATCTATCCAATGGTTGCCAGACATTTCATCAAACCCTCTCTGCAAGACAGAGATTAAACAAGTATAAGAAAAGAAAACCAAAACATAGTGTGCAGACAGTGGAAGAAAATTTCAAAGAAATAATAAAATGCCATTAGATATATGATAAGATACTGCATTTACAATACAAGAATAAAAGTTTATAAAGAAAAGAACATTCAGAGACCAAAATAGGTCTCATAAAATAAAAACATGACACCAAAACTGAAAACAAAATCACAAAAGTTTGAATGTCAAATTTGGTAGTTCTCCCAAAATGTGAAACAAAAATATAAAGATGGAAAGTAAAAGGTAAGAAAATTAATGGAGGAAATTATAAGGTGAGTAAAAAGTAAAATTTCCTACAAGTGACGATTCTGAATTTCTAGACCAAGAGGGCCCAGCAACTACCCAGCACAATTTGTAAAAATAGTCCTATTCCAATGTAAATAATCAAGAAATTTCCAAAACAGTAGGTAAGAAAAATATCCCAAATGCATCTAGGGAGAAAACCAAAATAGGTCTCATGCAAAAAACTGCAAGTAAGAATGACTTAAGACTTCTTACTAGGCTAAATTGATTCTAGAAGATAATGGGAGAGTGCTTTCAAAATCTTGAGGAAAAGGTACTTCCAATCTTGAATTCTATATTCATCCAACTGCAAATTAAGAAAGAGGTAGAGTAAAAACAGGTTCAGAAATCAAGACTTCAAAATAAATGTATTTCATCTTTCAGGAAGTTACTAAATAATATGCTCCACCTATGCCAGGAAGTAAACCAAGAAAAAGAAATACAAGAGTTTCACCCCAGAAGTGATGTAAAGGAAATGACCAGGATGATGGTAATAGAGAGACAGAGCTCCCACCATGCTGCTGCTTAACAAGCAAGCAGACCAGTTGGAAGCACAAGAAGGAAAGGCTCCAAAGATCTCTCCAAGGAAGGAAAAGATGAATTGATAGATGGCCTAAAGCTTTAAATGTTTTGGGATGATATAGACACTTCTGGAAGAGGGTTTGGGGGTAAACAAGTAAAAGATCCATAGAAAACCATGCAAAGAGCAACAATAGGGAGTTAATGCCCCAGAAAACAAAAAAGTGAACAAGAAAGCCGATCACTGTGTTGATCGGCTGTCAAAATATTTACAGTCACTCAAACTATTGCGTTTATACAATTAAATAAGATATTGGGAGGATGGGGGTATATGAGAGTAAATATATCTCACAATGGGAGATAAATAGAAAAACTGAGACATAATAAAGAAAAATTAAGAAAAAATTGATGTTAAGTAGAAAATTTAAGGAATGGCTATATAACATATTATTAGAAAGATTTTAATATATTTACCTGAAAAGAGTAAGAGTTTGTCATAAGGAGGTACGGTTCAAGAGATTGCTAGGATGTCTGTTAATTTGTTTGTTTGTTTATAGGCCTTATACATGTAAATTTTTTTTTTTTTTTTTTTGCCGTACGCGGGCCTCTCACTGTTGTGGCCTCTCCCGTTGCGGAGCACAGGCTCCGGACGCGCAGGCTCAGCGGCCATGGCTCACGGGCCCAGCCGCTCCGCGGCATGTGGGATCTTCCCAGACCGGGGCATGAACTCGTGTCCTCTGCATCGGCAGGCGGACTCTCAACCACTGCGCCACCAGGGAAGCCCAAGAAGACAATTTTTAAAGGGATTTAACAAAGTCAAGAAACATCTAATTAAATTGTACTATGTGCCAAGCACTGTTCAGTCATTAAGCTGGAGGCACAATAGTGAACAAAACAGGTCATGTTCTTATTATTTTGGAACATATATTCTGGTGAGAGAAAAATTAGGTTAGCAAATAAATAAATATCAGGTGGAGGCAAGTACTATGAATACAAATGAAACAGGGTAAGGAGACAGAAAATGAGAGAAAAGTGAGTCCTGTTTTAGGAAGGTGGTCAGGGAAGACCTTTATGATATTTGAGCATAGACAAAAATGATGTGAGGAGACTAGTCAAGTGTTTGTCTGAGGGAAGAGTGTTCCAGGCTGGTGCAAAGACCCTGAGGCAGGAATATGCTTGGCATGTACAAAGAGTGGTAAAGAGGTCAACATGGCTGGAATGAAGCAAGGGGCAACGTATTAGATGAGGTAGAAAAGTAGCTGGTAGAAAATTTGTCTAGGTCCTTATAAGCCTCATTTAGGATCAAGTGATATGGAAAACCATTGAAAATCTAGAGAAAAGAGTGATATGTTCTGAGCTATGTTTAAAATGTTTCCTCTAGATACAGTACAAAGAATAGACTGCAGTGGGACAAGCCTGGAAGCAGGCAGAGAGCCAACAAACCATGCAGTAGATAATGGTGGGTCAGACAAAGATATTAGCTGTCAGTGGAACAAGGTAGTGAGAAACAGTTGATTACAGATACATTAAAGGAGTTGAGCCTATATGCTGTGCTTATGCATTAGACACAGTATGAGAGAGGTTTTTTTTTTTTGAACTGAGAAATTGGAAAAATGGTGTTACCGTTTAATAAGATAAAAAGTTTAAGGGAGGAACATTTGGAGTATGTGAAAGTAGAGGTATTTTTTTTAACCACTGAGATTGAGATGATGCCTGAAAGCCACATGTAGAAAATAGATTTTCGGAGAAGAAGAATGAATGGACATTGGAAAGCAATTTAGAAATTTAGCAGAGGGACTATAAAAATGTAGAGGGATTGAGTATAGAGAGTAGAGTAGACACACAATTAGGAAGTAGAAACAATTGGACTTGGTGATTAATAAGTGAATGAAAAGGAGGAATCCAAGATGACTTTGTTTTCTGGCTTGGTTGACTCTTTGGAAAATAATGCCATTTATCAAAATAGCAATTACAGGAGGAGGTATACCCTTAGACATTTATTGTAGGTGATTTTTATAAGAACTCATTTTAACTGAATAGTACCTTTATAATTTCAAAAGTTAGTGACTTTGAGAGATTGAATATTACTCAGTTAAGCAGGTTCAGCCACACTGGCTTCAACTTCCAGGAAGGGAGAATGTTTCCAGACTGAATAACATGAATATTCTCAAAGCCACTAATATGAGGTTAAACAGCAATGTTAGGCTAATGATTGATCCTCCAATTACTCTCCTGTGAGTATTAGGTTTCTATATCAGGCAAATATATTCATAGGTCCAATCAATCCACCTGTCGTTTGGAAGGCTTAAAAACACCCGCAAACAGAAGCACATTTTTAAAAAATTGTTCTTGTTGCTCATCTTAGGATCAGAGTAAAACTCAAAATCTTAACATCATCCAAAGAAACAAGCAGTAACTACAATGAGAAAAGGGTATTGATTTCTGAAAAATATTTCACAATTTATTGAAAAATATGTTTATAACTAAGATCCCAGAAAAACGCTGTTACTTTTCTACGTCAAAGTATTCTCTGTAACTTCATGGACTGATTCCTACAAATTCTCATGGTCACCATTAGACAGCGCCTCCTTCTGCCGAAGAATCTACATGAATCCTGTGTTAATCTGTGCACTTGCGTTTCCTCATGCTTTGCTCACAAGATGTTATTTGATCAAATTTGATTTTCAAAGTAATATATTTGGGTCATCTTCATGTTCTGACCTTTAAACTGAAACTAAACTACTTTTTATTACCCTTAAATGAATAAGATACATTTTACTAGTTATCAAGCACTAGATGAAAGTGAGCTCTACTTGTGATTCCTAGCGGAGGAGCATTTATGTATTTCATGGACCACCTCTTAGGAAGCAGTCATCTGTGACTAGTATGGCTATACTCCTCGTCTGTAAAAGCTGTCTCCTGTGCTCAGAGTCTCCTTCTTCTGTGAGAGCAATTTTACACTTTCTCCTTTTTCCCCTCCTTCTTGTCCTCCTTTTCTTCCATTTAGCATTTATTTTGTCTGCTACACATGGATATCTGCAAAGTACTGTGGCAGGTTCCAAAAAAAAATGATGAAAAAATACAGTATCTGCCATCAAAGATCTTATAATCCAGTAAATATATATATATATATATATATATATATACATATATATATATATATATATATATATAGAGAGAGAGAGAGAGAGAGAGAGAGAGAGAGAGACAATGATAAATGATTTCAGGAGTGAAGTGTCCAAGAGTGCAGTGGAGAAAAACACAGTGAGGGGAATAATTTACTCTGCACAGGAAAATCATGTTCCTAGCAGAATGGAAATAATGAGCTGGGTGTTGAAAGATGAGTAGAAGTTTACTTGTTAGAGAAGTGGGTAAGAGACATATCTGATACAGAGACCATCATATATAAACCACACATTGTGAAAGAAATGCACTCAGGGAACAATGTCTGGGGCATAGACAGTATTAGGAGGAGTGGCTGGGGATGTGTCTGGGAATTTAAATGGAACTAGATTATAAAGTCCTCGAATGTCACAAGAAGAAGTTTACACCCACTACTAAAAGGGGGTAGAATCAACAGATGTTATAATAATACCTATACAAACTCAGCTGAGAGGTATGCTGACTGTGGGGTAACTAAGACCAGGGAGGATACCTTTACAGTGGGAAAAAATACGACTGTGTTTAAGGAAGAATGTAGACTATAGTAAATATTGATAAAGTTGAATTGAGTTGCATATAAAAGTAAACTCAAAATACCTTAAATAATAAAGGAGTTTCATTGGCTTACATAGCAAGAACTTAAACAGACTTCAGGATTTGGATTAAAGGTTTTTGAATGTTGTTCATGGATCTGGTTTCTTTCTGTCTCTTTGCTCTTACTTGCATGGTGTCAGTAGGCTCCCCATTGTGGCTGCAGGATGTTTGTCAACACCACCTTAAGTTTCATTCTTCATTATGCAACTCTAATGATTGCCAGAGCACCTGGGGGATTTCAATTTGTGGATGAAGCCCAGCAGCAGTAATTTCTGGCTATTGCCTACATTTGCATTAAGAGGGCAGATGTGTTTTGAATCCAGAGAGGAAGTATCTAATTTAAAACAGAATGTCAATTAGCAGCTGGAAATATATGGTTTAATACTCTGATCATGATGTTATAAAGTGCTAGGAACTATGGACTCTAGCCCTGTTATCTGACTTTAAAGCTAGGCTTGAGTTCTAATAGGAAACTGAAGGGAAAAATAAAGGCTTGAAATGATTAAAATGCATGGACTGAACACAGCTGGTAGGGTAAAAGTTGTATAATGGGAAGATAGGGGCTGATAATTCAATGCACAGGGTATGCCATTCAGATCCTTATTTGGCATATGTATGGTACTTGCCACTATTGGGAGCTCCAGATCCATTTAATGTGTGTGCTGAAAGATAAGGTAAATACAGTTCCCTTTGGGAATTTTATATATTTACTCTACTTTCAGATTGTAGATTAAATATTCAAAAGTATAATATTTAATTTACTATATATATTTAAAATTACACATAACATAAAATAATGAAACTGTTTTATTTGGTTTTTAATTTTCAACATCAGAGACTCTTACTTTATCAGAGTGATTTCTTTTGGATTTATGTAACACAGATGTCTATAAAATATCATCTTTTTTGAGCATGTATGTTGTCTGAGAGGTGGGTAATGATCAATCCATGTATTATGCTGTCACAGTGAATTTTATCCAAAGCCACAATAAGCCGTTTGTATAACAGAACATTTTAAAATTTCTCTTCCTCTTGGAAAAGCTTTGTTATCTCTGCTACAGAACCATTTTCTCTATTGCTCCTTTAAAGTATTTAACGAGCTTGTTTGTAATGACATGGGGCCTTTAAATCTGTGAGGTCACACTCCCAGGAATAATGACTAATTGGTGTTAATTTTCTTTGCTTCCTTTTTCACATTTCTATTGGTGACCTCTATAAGTTTCCCAGATTAGCATTGATTGAAGTCATTCAGGCTAATGTGTCCTCTCTGAACATTACTTTGATGCTCCACATAAAGGAATTGAAAAGAAATAAACAAAAAAAAACATAACATGAGAGATGTGGGAGGGATTCAAACACAATAGTTGTTCTTAGAGAATTTTTGGGAAAAGAGTGACGGGAAAAAATCTTGGTATATTTAGGGGTATAAGGTATTCAAAAGCTTACAATTCTCCTTCTGAATGTTTAAAATGCACCTCAAATTCAATATGGCCAAAATAAACTCAACATCTTTTCTTCATAAATTGGCTTTCCTTCCTATATTCCAATTCTCAAAGAATAGCAACAATATTGATCAATATCTCTTCCTTATTGTCTATATCTTATCAGTCCCCAAATTCCTCCATTTCTAGCTCTTCAGTATCTATTTTGTCTCCTTTCTCTTTCCAATGCCTCTGATTCATTTTAGACATCATCATTTAGTCCCTGAACTATTGTAAAAATCCTCAAACTGCTATCCCTGTCCTAATTTTTCACAATCTCAGGGACATCATACTATTGTTCTGGTTAACTTTTTAAGATGTGCAGTTGAAAATGTTATTTCCTGAACTGGGAGATTGGGATTCACATGTATACACTGATGTGTATAAAACTGATGACTAATAAGAACCTGCAGTATAAACAAACAAACAAACAAACAAAACAACTAATACTAAACTTTCATTGCATTATTTGTATGGAAATATGTTAATATAAATGTTTCAGACGTTACATGAAATTTCTAAAAATCTTATATGTTCTGGTATAATGTTATAAGTCATAATTCTAGTTATTACTTTAAAATGTATATCTCAGAAATAACTAAATTTCCTTGTCAATTGCATTGTTATGAACTTTCATCAAATTTTTAACCGTGGTCATTTTTAAGTCTTTTGTCATTTACAGACAGTTCTGGGTGTACTCTGATGCTTTTGCAAATATGTTCCTATAAAAGGGTTTCATCTTCAAGGAATTCATGGAAAAGACTCTGACAAGTACAGGTTTCTGGTAACTGACTATACTGCTGAACTGAATGAATAAGCATTTTCAGAACTCTAATGGAAAACTGATGAATTAATAAAAGCGCTAACAAAAGATCAAGATAAAAAAAATTAATTACATGGGACTGAGTGAACTGATGAGGATGATTATAATTTTTGTGACTTTCTGTTTGAATTAAAAAAAAAAAACCCAGAAGGACTCAGAGGCAAAAAATATACAAATCAATTTTCACTGCAAAGTATAGGAGCTGTTACAGTGGAGGATTCCTGGACTGAATGTCAATATTATGACATAGTATGAGTGTGTTTCGTGTTTGGTAATTGCAGTCATTGTTGCTTTTGTTGTGGTCATCCATTTACAATGCTTGGGGTCAGTCTATTTATCTCTTGTAAAAATAAAACTGTGTGTGTGTGAAAAAAAAAATGTTATTTCCTGATTTAGTCATGAATGACTACTTGTGGTTTCTTGAACTGTATATGCCTTCTAACACTTGCAAAATTTTCACATGCTGGTATCTTTCCTAGGAATATTCTCTTCAATATGCATGCCAATAGTAGCCTTCCCTTGTAGAATTATGTTGTGTTCAATTTTGTATCTGCAGAGTATAGGCTACATAGCTCCTCAAGGCACTTACCATGATGCACATATTACTGCTTCCCCCAGTCTCTGAACCCTTAAAGGAGGAAGGACATATTTTTTCTTGTTTCTCCAATATGAAATATTGATATTTTGCAGAGGACAGAGTAAATCCTTATGTTGAATGAATAAATGAGTGAAGGCAAGAAATTAACTCAAAGCATAGTATCTATATCTTTGTTAAACAAGAAAAAAGAGCATTTTCTAGAGGTGAAAAGTAGAGGATGATGTTAGGAAAGTTGACGGGACTGTTAAGTGTAAAACCAATTGCAAAGACTCCATCCGGGGCTAAGTATAATAATGGACCAGCGGTAAATTGAAGTGTAATTCTACATTTTAATATACTAAACAGTAGAATCTTATAGTTTAGCCAGTAGGAGAGAAGAAAAATGACTTGAGAAAAAAAAGACAATATTTTATTTGAAATGTCCCCATGGTTTTCAGAATGAGAAACACTACCAGGAGTAGAGAAATTCAAAAGAGGAACTATGATTTTTCAAAAGACGTTTATAGGAAATGAAAGCATGAGAGAGGTGGAAAGATGGGAGGCTATGGGCAGAGCATAGATATATTATGAGTTAAATTCAAGGAAGTTTGTAATTTTTTCCCAAAAGCCCTCTTAGTTTAAATGTCATCACTGCCTTTCTCATGATTTTGAGGCATCTATCTATCTATCTACTAAGAGTATGTAGTGAGAGTGTTTTTGACTTATTAAAGTCTATTATGAAAAATAGCATGCATGTACTTGGTAAAGACAATTCCTATCAATAAATACATTTGCATTGAAAAATATGAGTCTTTCTTCCATCCCAAATTTCCAAACTCACACTCAAGAGCAAGGACCCTGGGCCCCTACCTGTAGGGCTTTGGGGGTCCTGGAGCTGGTGTCAGCCCGTGATGGGCAGGGCCAAGGCAGGCAGTCTGGGGACTAGTGCCAGCTCACCGGTGTCAGGTCAGAGGATCTCTGGCTATAGGGTCCTAGCAGTCCCAGAGTTGGTCAGTCTGCCCACTGGTGGGTAAAGCTAGTGCTGTCCCCTAGTAGGTAGAACTGGGTCCATGGGTCTCTGGCTGCAGAGCCATGAGTTTCCCCAAGCTGGTGCAGGTGCACTGGTGTGCAAGGTCTGGTCCTGGGCTCTCCGGTGGACAAGGCTGAGTCCTGAGGTGGCTGTGGGCTCAGAGGGTCTTACGGCAGCAGGCCGGCTGGTGGGTGGGGCTGTGTTCCTCCTCCCTCTCTGAGAGGTTCTCCAGGATCAGCAGGTAGGTCTGACCCAGGCCTCTTTCAAATTACTTCTATCCTGGGTCCCAGAGCATGTGAAATTTTGTGTGCACCCTTTAAGAGTGGAGTTTTGTTTCCCACAGCCCTCTGAGCCTCCTGAAAGTAAGGCTCGGTTGCTTTCAAAGCCAAATGTCCTGGGGGCTTAACTTCTTGGTGCAGGACCCTGGAAATGGGGAGCTTGATGTAGGACTTGGATACCTCGCTCCTTGGGGAGAGCCTCTGCAACTATATCCTCTCATTTGTGGTCCACCCACCAGGGTGTATGGGTCTTGACTATACCAAGTCTCTGCCCCTCCAACCCATCTCATTGTTTTCCTTCTTTATATTTTTAGTTGTAGAAGAGGTCTTTTTCATCAATCATTGCTCGGTAAATAGTTGTAATTTGGGTGTGCCTGTGGGAGGAGGTGAGTTCAAGGTCTTCCTAGTCTGCCATCCTGGCCACCAAGTCTTTCATTGGCAGAGCTCTTGCCAAGCAAGAAGAGGAAGACTTTCTTCTTCCTGTTGGGCTCTGCTATTGTCATAGGGCATGAGAGTTTCCCCTTCTGGTTTCCTGACTCTATTTAATTGAGGCTTCTCTTTATTGATTTTTATAGTATTCTTGTTTTTCTTTCTTTATCATCAGTTTTTCAGTTTTGCCTATTTTACTGGTCTTTTCAACATTTACTTGTACTTTATTTATTTATTTATTTTTCTTTGCGGTGCGTGGGCCTCTCACTGTTGTGGCCTCTCCCACTGCAGAGCACAGGCTCCGGATGCGTAGGCTCAGCGGCCATGGCTCATGGGCCCAGCAGCTCCGCGGCATGTGGGATCTTCCCAGACCGGGGCACGAACCCATGTCCCCTGCAACGGCAGGCGGACTCTCAACCACTGCACCACCAGGGAAGCCCTTACTTGTACTTTAAATTAAATCTATTTACTTAGTATGGCTTTACACTATTTTTTTTTTACTTGTTTTCTTAGCTTCTTGAATTGAATGCCTAGTTTATTGATTTTTTCCCCCTAATAAATTTTCCTCCAAGGAACTGTCCCACACAGTTGTCTTTGCAGAGATTTTATTGTGTTGATTTCTAAATAATTCCCATTATGACTATCTTTTTTATTGTTTAGAAGTGTCTGTTTCCTTTTTTTGTCTGTTGGGTTTTGCTATTTTTGTTGATTGGTTGGTCAAGTGGTTTATACTTTCCATTTGAAGGGTATATTTTGGTGTCCCCTTTCATTGTTCATTTCCAATTTATTACATAGTAATCAGATAGTATTTGTATGCTTTTCACTTTTTTGCAAATGTTTGAGGCCATTTTTAAACCTTTGCTACCCTGTCAATGAGATTTCTCTTGTTGTAGCATTATGTCACTTGTTACCTCATCACTAGCCATCTTATTGACTTCCATCTTACTCTTTTTCCTGTTATCTTTCTTTGCCATATTTTAAAGTGAATTAAGACAGAGGTCCAAAAAATTGGGGGGAATAACCAAATTTAATTTATTTGCCTCAGGAAATTATGGGAAAATACTCTGGGACAGCTTTCCTCTGAGATCTTTAAACAGTTTGTGAATAGAAAAAAAGGATATAAAATTTTTCTCTGTGGCAGAGATCTTGATAATAAGAGCTGTTGATGTAAAAGAAATTTTCAAATAGAAAAAATTCCAGATTTCATAATACAGTCATTTCAAAAATAGAACACACATTCACAGGCAAACTGTGACTATATTAAAGCCTTTACTTGTGGGAATTTCTTATTTTCACAGAAAGAGAAAGAGACACACTTCTCAGTGTATCATAAGCTGATATTAAAAATAATGTATAATAAACTGGGTCATTCAAATGATATATTCCATTTACTTTCAGTCTCATATGTCCAAACATGAATGTAAAACTTAGAGCGCTATAAGATGTAACTTTTTGATTAATCAGTAGTTTTCTTAAGTCAGAAATTATTTCCATAATAACTTTTCAAGAATTTACTTTTTCAGTCTTCCAAAACAAGTATCCTATTTAATTTGTGGAAGTCAGTGATAAACTAAGCTAACACAGACCTGTTGACATCATATATAACAACAATATATTAAGATAAACTGCCTAGCACTGAGATACATACACTTAGAAAGTAAAATTTATTCTTTCTCTTTTTGATACTTTGCTGGAGAAAAAAAGTAAAGATGCAGCTTAATGTCTTAAAGATAGAAAGTGTCTTAAAATGTAGGTAAAAAGCTCTAAATGACTTTTGAATTGAGTCTTTCTCAATTCAGAGTCACCTATCAATACTGTTTGAGAGTAAAACAAGGACAAAGTATGGGGTTTGTTTTTAAACTAAACGTGTTGAATTTAAGGGACCTTATTAAATTTCTATTTAAATTCTCTCCTCAGTTTTTTGTGTAAACATTTATTTTGCTTTTACAATGCGCTGATATAAGTAGTTATTTTTTTAAATGCACTCACTTGTTAGAATAGAAATTGCGACAGAGTAAAAGGGCATTTCTTTTTAATTATTTCATGGAGAATTATGAACTTTCCATGAGTTTAAGGTCTGTTCTAAGTTTTGTGAGGTGATATACCTCCCTTGCTTTGCTTATTTGGAACCATCCTCATTAAAACATATGGACACAAGAGAGAGGAAACTTGCTATAGAGGAAACTTGTTTTCTACTACCCTCCCTGCAAAAAGAAAATGGCCAATACCTCCTGCTGTGTAGAACAGAGCTTGCTGAATTCTAACTGGCAATCCACAAAAGAGCTTTCAGTAAACAGGAGCTTAACATTTAACTGCCAAAATAAGAAATTTAGAGTAAATTGAATTTTCTGTGGCCTCCCAGGTCTAGCAATGGAAATCAACAAGCTGAAGAAGCCACACTTAGCTGTTGCTAAGTTACAGTGAATACCCATTGTAATGCTGGTGGATGTACATTAATTCCAAGTACTGTCATTATGCACTGTGGTAATACAAAGAAGAACAAATAGATTTTAAATGATTTTTTAATCTCATTAAATTAAACAGAAGCAGTATTCCTCTTTCACCATTTTCCCTTTTGTCTTCAGGCTTTTTTTTGTTTTTTCAAATTATTATTGTTGCTAAAACTTAATAGTAAGAGAAGGAAGGAAAATGCAGCTTTACAGGTGGAAATATAGCATACATTTTGTTTCTGCCTATGAGATAACAGAATAGTAAGCAGTTCCAAGAAAGAAATAATATGTGCGTAGGTTGCAGGAAGGGGACCCCTTCCAGGGCCCGAGAGTGGGCTCTTGTCTAACACTCAGAAATGAATTGTCCGAGGAGACACACGTGATGACAAAGCAAGAGACTTTATTGGAAAGGGGCACCCGGGCAGAGAGCAGCAGGGTAAGGGAACCCAGGAGAACTGCTCTGACATGTGGTTCGCAGTCTCAGGTTTTATGGTGATGGGGTTAGTTTCTGGGTTGTCTCTGGTCAATCATTCTGACCCAGGGCCCTTCCTGGTGGCACGCATCACTCAGCCTAGATGGAATCAAGCGAGAAGGATTCTGGGAGGTTGGTAAGACATATGGGCTGGAGTCTCCTCTCTCCTTTTGACCTTTCCTGAAATCTGGTTGGTAGTAGCTTGTTAGTTCCATGTTCCTTACCAGGACCTCCTGTTGTAAGATAACTCATGCAAGTGGTTACTATGGTGCCTGGCCAGGGCAGGTGGTTTCGATCAGTGGTTGCCCTGACACTTATATACAATGTAAGTGTAGAACATATCTTCAGTATTTTCTTGCTGCTCAGCAATAACACAGTGCTCTTACTGAAGCTTACTTAGAATACAGTTTAGTCTGAGACAGAACTTTACAATTTCTACCTGAAAACCAATAATGGTGGCTCATCTAAACTGAGTTCCCAAACTGAGAACAGAGATTTGTTTGTACATCATTTGGGAGTAGATATTTCTTACAAATTCTATTCACTCTAAGGCCCAAATTGCTATCATAAATGCCACATCTTCCTAAGAATCCTAAAAGGACGTATCACTCATATCTTTAAAAAGACAATGAACTATTTTAAAAATGAATTAATCATTGTGTATGAATTATGCTCTATCTGTATTTTATTGAACAATTTTCTTAAGTCCTTTCTATTAATGTTATAGTAAGTACATATATCCTTTACAACAACTAACATAATGAAGCTATATAAATACCACAAGTATAAGTAAAAGTAATATATAAATAGACCTGATATTAACCCATAATCTCCACTCATTGGGACGCATATCCTTTTCCTCTTTTTCATTTGCTAATCCGCCCCTGCTGTCCTTGCCATTCCATTCTCCACAGCATTTCATATCTCTCCACATTGCATCTTAACCGTGCTTTCTTACAGTCGTTCATTTAATCAATAAATATTTGAATGCCTGTCAGGTGCCAGGTCTGTTATAGACACTAAAAAAAATGATAGCAAGTAGTATCAGATTTGGTAACAGCTTATCACTTAAATACAAGTATTAAATACTGTTATTACACAAATACATATATATAAGTGTACCCATAATAAATGCTATGGAGTAGAGTGGCAGGGTTCAGTGAAACCACATACCAGAGAAGTTTGAGCCAGTCAGGGAGGTCAGAAGAAAGCTGACCTAAAGAATTAAGAAATGAGATGAGAGCTGTAGGAGGAGTTGGCATTCAACCAGGCAAAATGAGTACTAGAAGTAGAGATTTCCAATCAAAAGCATGCGAATATATGAAATAATCAAGGATACCAAACAGTACAGCATGTGAATGAAAAACTTATGTGAAATGACTGCCTTGAGCAACGTTTTAAGGAAACTGGTATTTATCCTAATAGCTTTGGAAAGTTTTTGAAGTGGCACTAAGCTGTGGTAGGTAATAGAGTTTGAAAAGTGAGAAAAGAATTAATAGGGACACACCATGTAGGAAGGTAGTGCCTTAATTTAGTTTAGAAAGGAAGATGGTGAGAACAAGATCCAGACAAGTAGATAGACTTGGAAGCATTTAAAAATTAATATTAAATAAAAATGATGCATAGGATATGGAATGTGGGAGATGGATGTGTTAAGGATTACTCCTAGGGGATGCCTTTCACAGGGATAAGGAGTGAATTTAGTGTCCAATACATTAAGTTTGGAGCACCTTTGAAAAAATCCAAGATGAAATGTTATTTAACAAGTTCAAGGCCGCTGGTGGCAGTGTATGAGTCAACCAAATGCTGGTGGAAATTGAAGGAGTATAGATACCATTCATTGGAGGGAGAATATAGAATGAGAAAAGAAGAGAATCCAGGAATAAACTTTGAGTAATTCCAACATTTAATGACCAGGTAAAGGGAACATTTCCAAAAGAAAGGCTAAAGAGTGACCATAGATGTCAGAGGAAATTCAAGAAAGTGATGTGTATGGGAGAGAATATTTCAAGGAGAGAGACTTCAAAAGTGTCGAATGTTACTAAGAGATGAAATACAATGAGATCTAGAACGTTCTTATCAAATTGAGAGACAAGGAGATAGGTCATTACTGATCCTAATGAAAACTGGAAGTAAGGGCAGATTGGAGTGGGTTGAAAGGTGAATGAAAATGTAAAAAATGGGGAAAGGAAACATAGAAAACCCTTTTTATGATTTTCTTTTAGTTTTTCTAATTGCTCAAAATTAATTCTTTAATGTAGTTCTGAGAATCTATTTAGTTCTTATCACATAATGAAAAAATATGCATACCATTCTGTAACACATGGGTGCTACATGGTATCTTCTCAAAAAATATTAGTACTACAGAATGGCAATTGCTGCTCTACTTGGGGATATTTCGTAGTCTTACTACCACTGAACAAAAGAACAACAGTCAGACTTGGAATTAACCCGATGGCTCTTGTTCAATTTCTTAGAATTTTTATTTTTTGTTTAATCATTTTTTTATTTGCTTTATTCTTACTTCTGTTTCTCTACAACACTCCAAGTTTAAAGATCGTATATTTTCCACTTGACTTGTGATTTTGACTATGCTCAGATTTCATGTGTTTTACACTAAGTTGACTGTTTCTTAGATGCAGAGGGGAAATTAAATCAAGAATTTATTTTCCAATCATTCCTATTTCCCCCACATTAGTATTTTCCACCTTGCACCACTAAGTGGAGAACACAATGGAGAATATGGGGTGTTTATAGTCAGAGGAGTACACATTTTTAAAAGTATTCACTTTTATTGAATAAAAGTTTTTTGAAAAAATAAAATAACTTATTTTATTGAAAACAAAAACACTTCACGACATGAGAGGATGAAGCAAGTTGATAAGACATCTATTCTTCTCTAGCAGTCCTTAATTTTACCCTCAAAGTTCCTAAGCATTTTAAGGAAAGGTTGAAGAAAGTCTTGTTTTTATACTTCTGCCCTCCCTTTAGACCTCTGAGGGCTGCTCAGTGGCAGCATTTGGTGAGGTAGCATATAAATGGGTCATATGCCTCTTTGGAAATAAAGTGGCCTGGATTGAGTAGGAGAGCCAGAGGGAAGATGGGTGAAGGCAGATGCCAGGAGGTGAATCAGAGGTTGGAGTTAGTCGGCAATGTTTTACCCTATCTAGAGAGAACCTCATGATGAAAGCTGTAGTAAGAACCAGATGTTACCTATTTGCTGTAACAGCATTAGTGGTCTCTCAGGCCAGGGTAAGGAAGGGCCTCTGGACAGGTTCACAGCAACTATGTACTGTGTAAATGTCAGTGCCAAATTTGAAAGAACTAAAGTGGCTGGTGAGAACAGGGTTAAGGCGCAAAGGTTAGAGTACACCAATTCACAAAGCTCTAACCCCATGTATGCCTATATATATAAAACATACATAGACTTATTTGCATACACTTGTGCACGCACGCACACACACACACACACACACACACACACTTGAACAACCACTCTTTCATTAATATTTCCTGGTGCGGAGAGACAAAGGGCAAATACTAGGGTGATTTGGTTAAAATAATGCCCAGTATTTAAAAGAGCATTATTTGAACCTATCTTTTTGTAAAAAAAAATTTTTTTAAGCTCAGGTTCTATGAACTATACATACAGTATTTCATTGAAAGTCATCTCTACCTCTAGATGCTTCCACATGCTCTTGAAATAATCTAAAATATAGAATATAGGGGAAAACACCTGGATGCACAAGTGTTTGTACAATATTCAATATTACTTAAGCTATTAATGTACCAATAAATAATTTATTTGAAAGAAGATTAAAAGCTCTATTATGCTACCACAGAAATATAGTCAATCTTCCTTATCTAAAGTAAAAATTGGATTAAAATTATTTAATACTCAACAGATTCCTGTGACAAAGTTAACTTTAAGTCTGACAAAATAAGTGCCCTTCAGATTCTTCCTAAACAATGAGCATCACTTTTTTTTTCCAAGAAAGCTGAGATCATTTTGCTAAGATAGGCAATGCCTCTCAAGGAGTCAGGCTTAGTGTAATGTAGCCTTAGGAACTGAGAACTCCAAGGTTTCAGCTGCCCATAAGTATATTTTTGTGTTCATCTGCCATGATCTCACCCTTTCTTTGTGCCTAGCATGACATTCTAGTACAAATATAAGGCTGTCTCCAGAAGGGCATGAAAAGATGAAGGGGAAACCCAGTCTCTCCAACCTACCGTTATCTACAGATAGATCTAATGAATGAGTTTGCCAGATTTCCTAATTGGCTTGGAAGCACAAGAAAAAAATTTTAAGCTTAGGTTCTATGGAGGAGGTACCCAGGTAGGAAAGGAATAGCAACCACTTTCTCCTTTACAGCTGTGCTTGGAGTACTCCGTGGGTCTTCACTCCCTGTTCATACTTACTCTTATTTGAATAAGCTTAATACAGATGAAGAAATACAGCAAAAAGTAACAAAGAGTAATAAGCCAAACATAGTGCATTTCTTGAAAGAAGTAAATAAAACACAGTGAAGTGAGGAATTAGATCAGATATTAGGTCCTGAAAGTACAATTATTTTTGGAAAAAATTAATCAATATTAAACATCAGAATGGAAAATATAGAAAGCCACCCATCCCAGACATCTCTACTTGCTTATTTGGTGCTTTGCCAAATTGTGCCTTGGAGGAAAAATAGCATTTATTTTCTCAATGTACTAATTCAATTAAGAGTAAACTGTTGGGGCTTCCCTGGTGGTGCAGTGGTTGAGAGTCCGCCTGCCGTTGCAGGGGACACGGGTTCGTGCCCTGGTCCGCGAAGATCCCACATGCCGCGAAGCGGCTGGGCTTGTGAGCCATGGCTGCTGAGCCTGCGCGTCCGGAGCCTGTGCTCCGCAACGGGAGAGGCCACAACGGTGAGAGGCGCGCGTACCGCAAAAAAAAAAAAAAAAAAAAAAGAATAAACTGTTGTATTTTTCATATGCTTTCTGGTGAATTTTGAAAATTCAAAAAGGTCATGTGGACATTTAAAAAAGAGATAAATCATTTATTTCATGTGTAGTCTTTCCATATTTGACATAATTGTATCCCAAAACTGAATTCTGGAAAATATTGGAATTAGTCAAGGGAAAATTGTTTTCTTTTTTTGGTAGAAATTTCCACATAACTTAGTAGTAGAAGAGCATTTTGTTTGAACTGTTAACTATAATAGCTGCCGCCAAGAAAGAACAGGGTTTCAGGCAAGAGTAATCATTCCTGACAGCTCAACTCCCCATAAATTTAAGCGTATGCTGTCAGATTAAAATAAATGTTTTTAATCATCAACCTTTGTCTGGGTGATACTGTCTTCAGCAGGTGGTTCAGGATCAGATTTTCCAAGGAACACAGAAACAATGCATAATTGTTATGTCATTAACTACTATGCCTGTCAGAATTTCTATCCCGTCATTTATGGCTTTTAAATTCAGCTTCATGATTAATTTTTCCATTCCATCTCAAATGTATGGCCAGAAAGCTCTAAGGTCTGTTTGGTATAATTAGCAGCAGTGCCCACTTGTTCTAGAAGAGACTATTTATTAAGCATTTTCATTCCTTATTGAAGATGACATCATTTATCTCCTTCCCAAATACATACATACAAGTACACACACACCCTTTTTTCCCCTTAATATTCACCCTCTATTATTTTGCTTTAGAATTTCGTAAGTGGAGAGAAACAGATCCAAGAATTGTATGTGTTACATACAGTTTTTGCTCTAATAGAATCCTGGAATATTCCATTATAAACGCTATTTTTTCCTTAGGGAATTGACACATAAAATTTCCTTAAGTGTTCTGAGAGTCATGCAGGTGAGAAGAATGCCGGGTCACAAGCAACAACAGCCTTAAAAATCTTTCTCAATCATTCTTGTTGACAAACATTCATCAGCTTTGTGTTGCACAACAAATCATAACACTGCATTATTTATGTTTCTAACAAGGATTTCCATTTCAACTCTCTAATGGAGGAAAGTCCAATTCTACATGCAACAGCCCAATGCAGACTGGAATTCTAGGAAATAATAAGAGATGCCAGGATATCAGCTAATCTAACACATTTTATTTCTTTAACCTCCTTCAGAATGTCAAGCTTGACTTGCCATTTCCATAAAATTTAACTCCAGAAATTATACATTATCCATTTTCAGCTTGTTTTTATATATTTCTATTACCACTGTAATTACAATATTTATAAATAAATATTTACTTTGGTGCTTCCATCATACTGTCATCTTCATTGTAATATCAGTGCTATTTAAAAATATTGTGTACTATGACTTATAATATAGTATAGACATAGGCTCCTTCATTTGTGAGTGGTGATTAGGACAGCAATTTTAAAAATATTTAAATAGATCTGATAATTTCAGAGAATAAGTCCATGATTTTCATGTTCCTACAGCTTGTAATTGACCAGAGTTGATTCATCATTGTCCCTTCAAATTTTTCAAATTAAAGATGTAAAATGTTTTACATATAAAGTTATTCCCTTTATCATCCTACTTTCTAACTTCCCTCCTCCTCACAAGAGGCTGTTATCATAAATTGGTGTGTATCCCCCAGTGTGTGTGGGTGTGTGTGTGTGTGTGTGTGTGTGTGTGTGTGTGTGTGTGTGTGTGTGTATCTCCACATTGTTTGAAGAACGTTTTCTTTTCTTGTCATAAATGACTTAAGTGACATATTACAACTTTTGTTTTCACTCAGCATTGTGTTTTAGACCTAGCCATGATGATAAATACAGTTCAAATTCATTGATCTAGATCATTCATTGTAATTGTATGCAGCTCCTCCATAAGCAATTACCACAATAGAAGTTGGAGTTGTTTCTGATTTTTCTTTATGATAAATAATATTGCAATAAATTTGTGTCCTTATGCATATGCACATAAGTTTCTCTAAAGTAAGTAACTGCAGATGAAATCTCATAAGTTATATGCATTTTCATATTTATTAAATATTGTGAAACTGAAGGAAAGGGAATTTAACTTGGCTAAGCTGTGAGAAAGTTACATGCTCTTCATATGCAGTGTTTTTGCTGACTCATAATATCAAAACATCTATGGATCAGGATTTAAAAGATTTTTATGTCAACAGCATAAGATTTAATAGTTACAATTTAACCAGTAGTAAATTACAGTAAATACCATGGCATTGTTTTCCAAGCTCAAATCTTTATAAATGTGAAGCAAAAGTGAATAATATTTTCATAACTTTTAAACTGCTATAACAATAGTCTTTTCCTAGTAATTGCTTGCTGTAACCAAAATCTTATATTTTTATGCCATAATTATTTCTAAAATCATATATATATATTTTTAATTGAAAGGAACCATAGAAACCAACAAGTTATTTTAGCAATAAAATAAAATTCAGGCCAAATAAATTTTCAATATTTTTTGGATACCTTCCTTTTCCATATTCCTCAGAATGAGTATAAATGTATTCACAAGAGGAAAAAATAGTGCCTAGATACTCACAGCCATATTTTTATATACTACCTACTATCAATTTCCATTTATTTTTATATACATTCTACTACTTCCAGTATTTGGAATACTCCCCAAATATAAGATTATATTTTTATTTTGTTTTGAAGATTAGATAATAATTTATATTTTGAAAGTATGATGTTGCAGATGATAAAATGATTTACTTGTGTACTCATGTATTTAAATGTAGATTTCCTGCAATGAGCTTCAGATATACACTTGATTAAGACTAATCAGACAGTTAAAATACTATATCTTTGGATCCTGATCCTATCATTTTTTGCTTTACTCAGATGGTATAGATTACAAACTCAGATAATATTTTCTCCTAATTTCTCCCTTTCATTTTTATGAATATCACTCTCACTAATTAAGAAATATGAAATACTTTTGTACCACTGCACTACCCCATTATAATTATCCTCAACATCATTTGCATGATTAGGTTGTTGACTCTATTTGATCTGTGCCCTCTCTCCTTTAATTTGGGATGCTGCAGGTTATATTGTATATATGTAAATCAAAATCTACACTAGTTTGTTTTCCAGATAGGTTTCATTTGTGTTCTTTACAGCAATGCTCATCACTTTACCGTTATATCCTGATAGTCACTTCCAATATATACTGACTCCATTACAGTAGTGGATTCCTAAAATCTCTGGGAGAAATCATTTACTTCCTCATTGCAGTAGCTGGCCATGCAACCCTAGTGAAATCAATCTGTGTGCTGTAAATAAATTGTTAATAAACACACTCATTTATTGGCATCGGCCATACGAACAGATAAAATCCCCGGCCAATTTTTCTTCCGTCCTAGGAATCGGGTAGTTGATTTGCAGTCAGATACACTATCCTGATATCCTACCTACGTTATCCTTGGGAATGCTTCCTAAACTACACAGGTGTCACCGCATCGTAGAAAAACCCCACAGCAATCGGAAAGTCTCTCGTCTGTGCAAAGTAGAGGGGAAAGCTGCAAGACCCCAAATCTTTCTCCTCCTTCCTAAAAGATGTAGAATTTGCTGCCAATAAAACAGGCCTCTTAAAAAAGAAAGAAAAAGCTACGTGTGCAAGCAGCGTACATAAATAGGGGCTAGGGAAAAGTCCCTCCCTCCCTCTCTCCCATAGCTCCCCCCTTCTCTCTCCTTCTCCCCTTGCCCCCCCCGCTTCCTTTGCTTCTAATTGCACCTGTAATAGGATGAAAAATCACATTCACCGGAACACCGGGGCAATTGCCCCTGAGAGTGGTGCCAGCCCGCAGTCTAGAGCACTGACTTTGAGAAGGGGCAGGAACATGATCAGAAAGTGCAGCCAAGGGAAGAGCTTGGTAGTGAGTAGACTGTATACAGAGAGAGAAGGACGGAGGAAGAAATATTTAACATGCAATGTAAAGTTTTTAGTGGAAAGTGTGATGAACTTCTATATAAATGTGCTAGTTATTTGCAGTATGTTCTAAAAACATTGTCTCTGTGATATTGTAACATTGTCTCTATGATATTGTAACATTCTAGGCTTCCTTTGCAGATAGCCTGGCACAGAGTCAACTCTGTGTGTGTTTCTGTGTATGTGCTTGGATATGTGTGTGAATATTCCATGTGATCCCCAAAAGAATAGCTCTTCTTGGGTTTAATATGTGTGTGTGTATTGTTATATGTTAGCCCAAGATTAATTTCTTATTCAAATCTGTGGTACCTTTACATATTAAATATAATGGTAATCTCTTAGTGTCTGAAAGGGGTGTTGAAATCTCCCACTGTACACTTTGATATAGTTCTGGCTTCTCTTCTAAGTTCTAGAATTTTTGCTTTTTTAATTCTGGGCTATACATTTAGAGACATACACAAAAGACCATGATTTATTTTTCCTTTTATCAATGTGTAATGCTTCTCTTTATCTCTTGTGATGTTTATATCTTAACTTCACTTTTAGACCTAAAGTGTTTTTTTGTACAGGTTTCAGTGTCTTTCAATTTAAGCATATTATTTGCTTGTTTAAATAGGATTTCCTTAGCTAAATAGTATTAGATTATATATTTGTATCCAACATGAGGAGGTCTCTCCCTCTCTTTCTCTCCCTCTCTCTATCTCTGCCTGTCTCTCTCTGGCTGAGTTTTACTTATAACTTTTCTTATATTTCCATTATATAAGAAATTCTGCCATCTTATTTTGTGCTTACTGTTGTATCTTTTCCTACTTTCCACTATATAAATCAAATTTTTTATGCAGAATTAAAAAATGTATTATTAAAATCTACCCTTAATGTATCTACCATTTGCTTAATTGTATCTACCAATTAAGATACAGTTAATTAATACAATTAATCTACCAATTAATTTCTCAATATCTATATGCTTCACTGAAACACTGCAAGAACTTTAGCACATTCTCGATTTTTCTGGGTTCCCAAAACCAACTTGCACTGGTGGGATAGTTAAATCTAGATTAAGGATACATTTATTTAGCTTGCAGATTTAGATGATAGTTTATCAAGCTATAAAATTACTTGTGCAAAGTTCCTTTTCTCTATCAATTTGAAAATATTAATAGTCACCTTGCATCTAGGAAACTGTTGAAAACTCTGAGAACAAACAATATTCTTCCTTCATAGGTAGTTGCATTTTTTTAAGTTTTTAGAATGTATCCTTCTTTTTAATCTTCTTAAATTTCCCTATAATACTTTTATAATGTATTTTTTCTTTTTATTTTTTTCTAATATCATTTTGAGACTCTAAATAAATTTTAGTTGAGACCCGGTATCTCTCTTTAATTCAAGGAAATAATTAATTCTTTAAATATTTTCCCTTGTTTATTACTTTTTTTCTCCTTTGAGACTCCCATTATAAATATATTGATGTCTGCTTTTTTTACCTCTTATCTCACTCTAAAATATCTGTTTTTTTTAGATATTTTCCAAGAGAGTGCTGGAGTTGATCTTCCTCTTCAGTAAATTGAGGTACAACCATTATATACTTTGACTATGCACATACATACATATGTGTTTACATAACACATACTATATGCCATTGATTTCAGTATGCACATATTTTCATTCAGTTCTTTAAAACGGAGATATATCTAACAATTGATGATATCTCAAATATCCTACTGTCAGGTAGCTGTCAGTAGTTGCTACTGCCTATGCATGCATGAACTAGGTTAAAGCCATTCATATGATTGTGAGTTTTTCCTTTGTACTGTTAACACTGCACATTTATAGTTTAATTTCTTTGTAAACTTCAAAACTATTAAACCGTAATTTGACCTTAAAATGAAAATTTACTGTATACACAACAAGGCATAGGAAGAATGACATCAGGGTCAGGTTGATGGTAGTGAATTAGATATTTGTCTTTGAAGGAATGTGCACAATTTCATAGTGCTTGCAACACAATAACCAAGTACTTTATGAGACCTAAGAAAAGAAGATGGCTTCCAGTAAATGAAGCTATGCTACATGTTGTAACTGATATGTATACAAAAAGCTTGTAAAAAAACATGTTTTACTAAGGTTCTCCAAAGAAACTTAACCAATTGGATATATATAAAGAAAGAGAAAGAGATTTATTTTAAAGGATTGGCTTGTACAATTTTGGAGATTGCAAGTTTACAGGGAAGGCTGGTAGGATGGAAATTCCAGCAAGTGTTCATGTTGCTGTTTGAGCTGGAAGACTGGAAACTCAGGTGGAACTTTTATGTTGAAATCTGGAGGCAGAAATCCTACGTCTTCACGGGACCTTGGTCTTTTCTCTTAAAGCTTTCGAATGATTGGATGAGGCTCCACATTAGAGAGACCAATCTGCTTTACTCTAAGTCTACTGATTTAACCCTTAGTCACATCTAGAAAATAAATACCTTTAGAGCAATATCTGGGCTGGTATTTGATCAATCAGCTGGGTATTACAGTCTAGCCAAGTTGACACATTAACCATCACACAGGCCAAGTAAGGTAAATGAAGGGAGAATAAATTGCCAAATCCCTAAGAATTCATCAAAGAAATTTCAAAGTAATGAGAAGTTGGTGTGGTCACACATTCGGGACTCAGTGTTGAACATCATTTTTAAAGAAACTTTCTGCTGACTTTGAACAAAAGCTATTTAATTTCCAGTGATATATTTCAGTAGAGGGAAAAAAAGTAACTGTGTTTAGTAAAATTTTTTAAATTGCTGATGAAATCTTGGTGTTCTTACATATGGCCTTGAGACAGCACTGTGCATGGTAAAGATTCTCAGATCAATACATGACCATGGGTTATGGGCAATTTATATCTAAATATGTCTAAAAGAGATTTATCCGTGAGTATATAATAAAAACTCTAAAAAACAAGTGTTATAGATCAATACATAGCATTATTTTTCTTATGGAAAAAATACTGGAGCATTCTGTAGTTAAAGATGACTTGTTTCTTTAACTTCTTGTTTCATCCTCCTATTTCCAATATAAGCATTTAATTCTAAGAACTTTTATTTTAAATTTCTGTTGTGTCTAGTCCATCAATTTGTCTTCTTCTTCCATAAAAGGTTTAGTTTTCTTTCTGAGATTTATCAGCCACATAAGTATTTGTACCCGAAAGGAGAAATAGAAAATCTATATCTTAACTTGTACTCCTTCAGGGAAGGGACTTAGAGAGTTCCTTAGAGGGGGAAGGAGAGAGGGAAGTGGAGAGCATGTCTCAGAGCAGAGAGCCTTTTAGGTTGCAAACTGAGCTCAATCACTCCCTGCCTCCCTGATACCTGACAAGGCAAAATTACCCTGCAGAAAACCTCCCAGAAACTCCTCCTAAAAACTGGTCTTTTATATAGTTCCCCTACTGATTGGGACTTGAGGGGAGGTTGGCTTGACACAACGTAAGCTCATATTCAGCTATTGTACACCATGACAACTATACCAACTGGGAAAATGTTTGAAATAACTGCTGTTTCGAGACCCCATTTTCACCTTTTGTTTTTAAAACATACATTTATTTATTTATTTATATTATTTTTTTTGGCCACACCTCACCACATGCAGGATCTTAGTTCCCCAACCAGGGATTGAACCCGTGCCCCCTGCAGTGGAAGTGTGGAGTCTTAAACCCTGGCCCACTAGGGAAGTCCCCCATTTGCACCTTTCACTCAGAAACCTCTCTACTATCCAGTAAGAGATATTGGCTGGCACAGACAGAATCTCCATGAGCACCATTCCACGATGCCACTTGTATCAGTCAGGAATATGGTGTAGCACACTTCTTCAGGGGTTACCACTACAGCCACTGTTTGTTCTGACAGATCAGTGACTATGCCTTAACAATTATTAAATATTTTGACTATGTAACTGGAGGAAATACTCAGGGCTGTGCATCTACCTGTGCTTGTTATTGTAGGGTCCTCATCCCAGCCAGGCTACAACACTACCCCCCCAAATTACCAACTTGCTTGAAGTAGTCATGGCAAGGGATGGTTTTACAGAGAGATATGCTGCACCATAACATGGGGAGTCTTTTATGTGTTGTTAAGAAACTTGAATTTGATCATTCAGGTCAGAGATTTCAAAAATGTTCTCTATACAGCACTGTAAGATGACGATAGTAAATCTTAAAAGGGGGCTCTCTAACCGTAAATGTTTAGCAAATTCTCAGGCCAGAGAAAACAAATTTAAACAGGTATTCTTACTGCCAGACTTCTCAAAGTTGTTATAAACTAATATGTATTGTGACCATCCAAAAAAGAGATATAATATTGAGCATTTTACAAACACGTTTGTTTCTACACACATAGGTGCTCTTTAATGAGTACCAGTGAACAACTTTCAGAGCTTTAAATTTCTAGAACTTTAGTATGGTGTGACTAGGGGAGACCATACTGATATAGACAATGAGGAATCATGAAGGAAGGGATTTCAATTATAAATATATTGCGTTGATGGTGTTTTGGAGAGTACAAATGAGGTAGAGGGGTAAGAGGAATGGGATTTTTATTGTGGAAGTCTAAAGTGGTATGAGGGACAAAACTAGCTTTGCAGCAAAAGGGATGAAGAGAGAACGTATCTGTTCATTCTACATGGTGCTATTTTTAGTACTTTGCTATTTCTTGGGCTTTCTGCCCCTTCCTGAAATGCCCTTTATTTCCTTTTTTCCTCATCAGCTAAGATTCAACATTAAAAACTAAATCTTATCAAAGTTCTTCCAGGAAACATTTCCTAACTCATCCCTGGTACAAGAGTTGCCTCCACATTGTTTTTTTTTTTCTGAAATATCTAATCCGCATTTCTATCCTCATACTTTTCATATTGGATTGTAATTATCTTTCTATTTTCTATCATTTACACTAGATATTGTGTTTCTGAGGAATAGAAACTCTCTTATTAGTCTTATCCACAACAACTTATACAGTGGCTGGACAAAATAATCACTAAATAAATAATTGTTAATGAATGAGATAATTATTATATGTTTAAATTGTGTCAACAAGATAAGAGTACATTACCTACCAGTTTATTTCTATTTCCAATATGAACATTTTTTTCATTGAATTAAATAATTTACCAACTGTAAATCCCAATTCTAGGCCTGTTGGTTAGCTCTGATTAGAATTTGTGACATAGTAGTAGAGACATACAAGGAAAGAGCCAACTCTAACTCAAGAGCAAATCTATATGTATCATAATGGGAGTAAAAATCCAATTGTTATGAATTCAATGCAGAGGAAGTTCATCATTTTCACTTGCTTCAGAGAAGTGATTTTTGAGTTGAGATCTACAAAACAAGTAAGTTATCAGGAAATGATGTGCCCAGTGGAAGCAATGCATGAACAAAATTACGGAAACATGACAATGTGTGATATGCTTGAGCAGCTCAGTATGTCTGAGGCATAGAATCCATAGAGAAAGCAGTGAATCAGAGGCTGCAAAATCTAGTCAGATAGGCTCCCAGGCAATCTGAATCCTCTTCTTAGGAGATGATCGCTGTTGTTACACTCATGGGGTAGAATATGCCAGTTCAAAACAGTTTCTGGCTTTCTTTCTCACTGTAAAAACAATTCACATAGAAGACAGATTTTAAAAAGGCACTATGGTTGCAGGAACATTTTATGTAATAACTGTAATTTTATAAATACATAAAATATATAATTTATATACATATGCAAGTATTTCCAAAAAGAGAGAGAGAATAAGAAAAAGGGGGAAAAATGAACAAAACTAGGGTAATGTATCATCAAAGAGAAGACCAGTACTTCAACGAAAACTTCTTCTGAATTAAAATACTTGCTCTCCTAAGGGGATCAGCTTGAAGGAGGTTTGTAGAAAGAAATTCTCATTACCAAAAATGACATGTCCAGAGATTTCAGAGAGATTAAGCTTGAACAGGGAGTGCAAGGAGCGGTGGGCTTGATATTGAAGAGTTGAGCATCTAAGAACTAAAACAGAATTTCCCCTTTTTGAAAATCAGATTTAAAAAACGAAGAATAAAAAAGAGAAAAAGAAAAGAGCTTACACTGTTGAAATATTGAGTGGCTTAGCTGTAGACAAGAAAGGAATAAAGGACATGAGCTAATTTCTAGCCAAGGATTTAGGACTTAATGCTTGAAATTAGATTTCAGTGATCTTTTGGATCTAATTTGCACCTGCAGTAGGGGAAATAGATGTGGGTTATTTGGAGTTCTGTATTCTTCATAGAGTTAATACATAGAAGATGTCCCAAGGATCAGGGTAAGGAGATAAGAATTAAAGTCATTGGCCAGTTGGCCAATACTATTTGTAATGGAGCCAGGAAGCAGGACTGAACCGGGGCCAATGCCAGGGATCTGATAGTAACTCCTCCAGAAAATTTTGTTGCTATTGTCCCCTCCCAGGTATTGCTGTACCATAATGATGTCTAGAAAGCTAGGGATGTTGTAGAGAAGAAACTGAGGGAAAACTGCATAATAAAGGGACTTAGTGACTCTGTGTCAAGTTTTATAGGGTAAATTTGAGAACTTAAGTGATTATGTGAATAATTTCAAGCAAATAAAAATGCCCTCCCTTTACTTGCTTAGATTTTAGTAAGAAAGATTTAGGAAGTAATCAAAGATCCATTTCACCTTACCTCTTTAGACAATGTACATTGGCAACATTCAATATTTTTAAAGAAGTTTAAGAATTAATATTTATATGTAAGTATTAAATTGTTATAATTACATTCTTTGTATATAGACTTAATATATAAATTTAATAATTATACATTTATATTATCTTTTATATATCTTCTTGTAGAAGAACCAGGTTTTTTGAAATAAACTAATGACCATCAATATGACATATATTTAACATATTTATAAGTGCTTTTGACTGTTTTGTTCTCAAGCAACCATAGTTAATTCTCCTTGGCATGTCTTCAGTTATATCTCCCAGAAAAAAAACTTTAAAACATTAGCAACTACATTAAACAAATACACATTATGGCTGGACTAATTTGAGAGCATTTGGGGAGTTACAGGAAGACATGCCTGAAGGTGAAAGTTGCTAATTGCTCTAATTGGTTATCAGGTGATATCTTGTATATGTTGTGATGGTCTCATAGGAGATTTAACTGTGTTTCAACAATCCTGATCCCTTCCAGGCCTCAACAAACGGTTACAAGGACAAAATGGAACCCATCACCAATGAAAAAACAGCAAATTTTTAAAAATTAATATTCATTAAATCGTATGAAGTGAAATATATATAAATGTCTGTATCTCCAAAACCCAAATACAAAATTTAACATTTTATGAGGGAAAATTCAGAGTTCACTTACATGTTAGACTCATAAAAATTGCATATGTAACCACACACACTATGACATATACATAAGGGAGATGCCTGAGAAATATAAAACTGAACAGTTTCTGTTTTCATTAAAAATTTATTAAACAGACATTATCCAAGGGTCTTGATGGGAAGATTTATGCTTCCTACTGCAACTTACCATGACAGGATCTGTGTTAGCCTTTGTTCCCTGTTCTCTAATTTTCTCTCATTGCCATATAATTTTACTGTGTATGTTTTACACCACATATGCCTCCACCTTGCCCTTTAGACACTATTTTGATTTGTGTTCTGCTTGACTGGATCTGCATCATCAGATACCTCCTTTTCAGGTAGTCAGTGGAGATGTTGGTTTTATTGCCCATAACAAATAAAAGTTATCTCCACTCTTTAAAGCTTATCTGTGACTCTGAGACACTACAAGTTCAACAGCACTCAATGACAGAAGGCTCTAGCACCAATAAGTAGATGAGACAATGAGATTGTAACCATTTGTTTAAAGGATTTAGGACCTCTTTATAGCCATAGCAAGCCACTAGGAGTACTTTATTGTCTTCCTTTAGAAGGACAGATAAGTCAAAAGGTAACCTGAAGGTGTGTTTATAAGTAGATAAGACTGGGAAATCATTAAACAAAGGTTTCTGGGAGTTATGAAATCAAGGGTGGTTTGGGAAATTGTTCATTAAAACCAAAGGAAACAATTTACATTAGCTTACAACTTTTTTATCATTGAAACCAATTAACTTTAGCGTATTTCAAAAACTCTCTGTAAAACAACATACACTATAGGCAGTATTTTCTGCCACATATAATTTTGTAAATAATGATGTATATTACTGTTATGTTCTTATGTGGCATGATATGGGGGAAATATAGTAATTTTGAACCATGATAGGGGAAATTCATCCCACAAAACATAGGAGATAAATAAATGTGATGGTGAAATTGAGGTCCAGAGCTAAACCATCAGCTATAGTTCTCAGTAGTTTAATATATATAGAAAACTACAAAAAACCAACAACAACAACAAAAAACTACAACTCAAAAGTTTCACATTGAAAAAAATTCATTGCCTTCCTTTTGAGTTAGGGAGAAAGGTTGGCTTTATGATTGCAAATGTGTATCAATATTTACTTACTATATGCCAGGTTCTTTGATTACCAGTTTATGTTGGCCATCTGATTTAATCCTCATAATTGTTTATGAGTTGGGAACATTTACTGTTATCATGCACGTTTTATGGATGAAGTAATTCAGGTTTAAGTAGTTTACCCAAATTAATATTGTTTGAGTCTGGCAGATTAGGAGTTTGAATACAGAGTGCTCTGAAAATTGAAGAAAACCTCTGTAGGGACACAGCTGATCATACGAAGTAGACAAACTTAAAGCAAACTGTAATTGGTTCAGCAGAAATGAATTTTACAGGAGCCTTGAGCATATTTCCTATAAATTTAACTTTGCTAACATTGGGAAAATGAAGAAATAAAATTTTATAATAACTCATGGTATTATCAAAATAATATCAACTGTAAGATCCATGGGGATATTATGACATCTATACAGAATGGTTGACATCAAATAGAAAAAATACAATAAATTTTTCTTAAAGGGTTAAAAAAGGAAAATAATGTATTTAGTAGACCTTTATGGCTTGAATAACCACACATTCCACAGCAGTGGCAGAATTATCGATGCACTAGGGCAAACATAGTTGCATCATATTCAAACAAAGCGCGCGCGCACACACGCACAACAAAAAAAACCCTGCTTATTGTGTACACAGAGAAGCCCACAACAAATAAGAAATAATTACTCCTCCTATCAGGAAAGAAACTCTGAATCTCAAATTAAGAATTTTGATTGGAAAAGGCTATGGAATTTTAAGAGCTCAGTCTCAGCCATAGCTGAAATATAGCTACTGTTTTAACTAAGTGTTAAAAAAAATTTTTGCATCCTTGAGGAAAATATAATAATAATAAACAACATTGCTCCCACATATAGTATATACGTATATACACATATATACATATATATATATCCAAAGGAAAATATAATAATAATACACATTGTTCCCACATATAGCATATATATGTATATATTTCCAAACACTCAGATTAATATCTTTATTATCAGTAATTGTTTTATAACAGGTACACTGCATTTCTGTCAATATTTCTTCATTATATGCCTTAGGCAGCCATATTATTTCCTTAGCCTGGGCCTCTAAGAACCTCTCAAAACAGAGCTCCACTTTCTATCGATTAATTAGAATTGATATATAAGATTTAACTCACCTATCTGCTCAGGTTTAGATATATTATTTTGAAAAGCTGTTAGTAACGTTCCTAGATTAGTGCAAACATTTGTGTTCTTAAATAGTACAAATATATTTAATAGGACATCTATCATATTCATAGTTTTAATTGAGCTGTTGTTTAAAGATTACTCAGTAAAACACACTACTAACTTTATGCTTAATGCAGAAAATAAAGGCCAGAAATTATCTCATTGGCTCCATTTCCCTTCTAAGTGGTTAAGTAAGTTATGGTGCACTTGTAAAGAAAGATGCCAGGAAAAGACTGGAAAATGAACCCATGTTCATATGAATCATGGAGGTTCACAAATTCTCACAAAGAAATGCTTCAACAGTTTTAATTCTTTCTTTTAGTAGTTTGTTCATGTAAGTGTACTGTAAAAATATGCTTATGCAACAAGTTTTGCTGTATTAGAATAAAGATTGGTCAAGTTGTAAAAAAATATAAAATTCTGTTAAATATTAATTCTTAACTGTTTTCTTCAAGATACCTTAACATTGAGATAAATTTTTATTGCTGAGTTAGAATTCCTTCAATTTTAATAAGCTTAGAAGTAATCTTCATGCTTAAAATATAGTAGTATTCTCATCTTTGGATAGTTTGATTTCTTGTATATCCTGCAGGTGTTTTTATGATGAAGTTCTCATTGCAGATCTTATCATAACTACTAATGAAAGTAGCCAGGAAGGCAATTTACATAATTTTGAGTTGTAATTTTATTGTATTATGTAGTTTTTTCTTTATATTATTTTGAAATATAGAATTAACCTAACATTTTTATCATATATCATTTTATAGAATTGAATAACTAATCAATGGATGAAGGTAGTCAAAATGTACAAATGTCCAGTTATAAGGTAATAGTGACATAATGTACATGATTAATATAATTAACACTGCTCTATGTTATAGTTGTCATGACAAGGAAAATTTTTTTTTCCTTTTTCTTTTATTTTGTATCTATATGAGATAATGGAGGTTCCCTAAACTTACTGTGGTAATCATTTCATGATGTATGAAGGTCAAATCATTAATGCTGTACAGCTTAAACATATATAGCACTGTTAGTCAATTATATCTCAATGAAATTGGAAGAAAAAATTGAATAATCAATTTTATGACTGGAAGAGACAAATAAATAATTTTCAAACATTTTCATGAATCATCTAGGGTTGTTTAGAATCTTTTAGGGAACATTGGGCAGAGGAAATGAGGAGGGTGAGAGTGGAAAAGAAATTTAAATGGGGAGGGGAAGTCCCCATCACTCTTCATCAGAACAGTTCTGTATATGTGTGTAAATGTTTATGTGCACATATGCATGTGCGTGTGTGTATAGGATTCCTAAGGATTTTAATTGAAGTAAGTACTCTGCTGAAAGAAAATGTTTGAAATCCTCCAATTATGTATCTGAAGTCTCGTGATCTCTTTTATCAATTAAGTTACCTGAGATTAATTGCCCTGAGACTCAGTTTCCTAATCATATAATGGAAGTAAGCCAAATTTTCTCTAATGTTCATTATACATGAAAGATTTATAAGCCATCGTTTACACAGAAGCACCTCATCTCCAAATACACACAAATAATTGTGAGAATAAAATGTTCTCTCCATATATTTTAAGATTCTATATTTACAATATCAATGATTAATGAAATGAGAAACAAAGTATATTTTTGGCAAGCCTATATTTTCATTGATTAAATTTCCAGATTGCTTCAACCTTCATTCATTCATTTGTTAAATAATTGAACAACTATTTCTTGAAGATATTTGTATTGATTTCCAGTATAGGGAATGTAAAGTTTTTATGTGAGTCACATATTACTTGTGAAACAATATGAACTATTCATATTTTCTCCATCATAAACACACTCTTTTATAATAAAAAATTGAACTTTAAAAAGTATTACTTTTGTGAAAACAAGTCTCAGCTAACAGTGAAGAAAAATATACTTGTCATATAACAAGGAACTAAAGAGGTGCCTATTGATTTCATAAGCATGACCTCACCTCTCAGTTCAGCCTTCAACTGAATAACAGAAATTTAGAAATGCCTCAATATCACATAGACTGCAAGCAGTGGATTTAGGATCCAAATCAACCTTTCTAACTCCATATCTCATCCACCTTCCACTCTTCAGCTCTGCCTGCGACTGTGACAGGGGAAATCAGTCAAACCTTCCGTACTTTATCCAGATATGGAAAAGTGTTTCACTGCGTACTATGGCATTAGAAAAAGACAGTCTGGCAACTTCTAATTGTCTTTTATTATGTTAATAAATGAAATGGATGAAAACATTTCAGAAAAATTAATATTAACAGGACATCAGAAGAATTTTTATTTCTTGAGAGAGAACAATGGTATACTAGAGGAAAGACTCCTATTGTAGGAAATATAAAAAATAATAATTTTGATGATAGTATTAATAGTCATTTCTATCTAAAAATACTCTGATTATAGTCCCTCTAGTCAGAGCAAATGAGACTCACTCTTAGATATTCAAGTTAAGCAACAAGTGGAAACTTTTCCTGAAAGATTTATGAAACCATTATTCTCTCTCTTCCCAATAATATGCCACAGTGGACTGACAGTTCATGCAGAACTGCATAAAAGGCAATTAATTAATCCAGTAGAACACTACACAGAGGCAATTTGTCTGACATGTAGCATTTGATTTTTCAATAGTTGCTTATCTACCCAGGGAACATACCAAGTTCATCCTTTAGAAATGAGATAGGGCAATAAGCCAGTTTTGTGTCCTGAGACTCAGGGGTACCATTTAGTTCAAGATCTTATAAGTATGGCATTAGAGGCATAGCTAAAGAATAGGCTGTAAAATTTATTCTCTTGAATAAAACAGACTTTGAATTATTGTATTAAACAAATCATATCATTCAATATGTGGTCATTTATGCATCTGCAACTAGCCCATGAGAGTTTAGATAAATAGATAATAATAATCATGATAGATAGATAGAGATAGATAGATAAAGGTAGATAGAGAGGTGTGCTGTCCTCTCCCCACAGCTATCAAAATCAGTCTTGATTCTGCTATTATCCCCACCTGTGATGTAACCCTTATAGCACTCAATTTATATTATGTTGTTAGGATTAATTGTAGAATACTTAGAACAGTACTTTATTTTTAGTAAGTGTTTGATAAATTTAGCTATTACTATTGGTGCTGTTATCGTGATGATGGTTTTTAATAGAAAGATCAGACTAGCAACCCTCTGCTTGGATCAGCGCATATCTCACTCCAAACCACAATCATAGTATAAAATAATGGGCTGATTTTCCCTTCCTACATTGCCACCCTTGTCAGTGAACCCTTTGTGTCTTTCTTATCTGTGTAACCTCAAGCCCCACCCAGCATGGTGCCTGGTACAGAATACATACTCAGTAGGTATTTGTAATGTGACTGTTGTACAAATGAATAAACACTTTATATTGTGTTATTTAGGAATTTTTTTTTGAATGTCTGAGTGAGGTATGAAAAACTTCCTAAACTGAGTGCTAATTAAAAGATTGTTTTAAATAAGCAAAGTTCTTTCCCTGTTTTGTTTTTTATTTGTTTGTTTCTTTCACTCCTTTTCTATCCTTCAGTAATTCAGCAAATAGAATATAACCAACCCCCTCTTCTAATCAGTCATGTTGTCATCAGGATCCTTATGAACTTCCTGATATGCTAATAATGATATGTGACATTACTGTTTTCATTCATTTATTCAGTTAGCATTTGAGCACCAATTGGAGGACAGGCATTGAACAGGCATAGTCTGTAGCAAGACTGTTTGATCAAAGTACAATGAAAGAAAAAAGGATAGAAAGACTGAGTGAAATTAATTGCAAATGATATATTCAACAAAGGACTAGTATCCAGAATTAATGTTTTTCGAGCCCTCAAAACCTAACACTAAAAAACAAATTATCCAACTAGAAAGTGGGCAGAACCCATACACACTTACACTGAGTAGGATATACAGACATCAAATAAGCACATGAATTAATGTTGAACATCATCAGCCGTTTCAGAAATGCAAACTAAAACTGCAGTGATGGATCACTACCCACTAATCCTCATTCTAAAGTAAAAAATAGTGATAATACCAAATGCTGGAGAAGATGCAGAGAAATATCACTCATATATTACTGGCGGGATGTAAAAGGGTACAACTACTCTGGAAAATAGTTTGTTAGTTCCTTTCAAAACTAGAAATCCCAGCAATTGCACTCTGAATTGATGACTTATTTTCAGGCAGAATCTAGTACACCAATATTCATAACAAGGTTATTATTTTTTTTATTACTGTGGTAAGAACACATGATATGAGATCCACCCTCCCCACAGATTTTGAATTGCACAACACCCTGTTATTGTCTATAGGCACAGTGTTGTACAACAGATCTCTAGAACATCTTGCATAACTGAAATTTTATAGCTGTTGCTTAGCATCTCTCCATTTCTCCCTCCCCATCCCCTGATAATCACTATTGTATTCTTTGAGTCTACAAATTGAATTGTTTTAGATTTCTCATATAAGTGACCTCATGCAATATTTGTCCTTCTGTGGCTGGTTTATTTCACTTCGTTTAATGGCCTCCATGTTCATCCATGTTGTCATATATGGCAGGATTTCCTTCTTTTTAAAAACTGATTAATATTCCATTGTATATAAATACCACATTTTAAAAATCCATTCATCTGTTTATAGATATTTAGGGTGTTTCCACATCTTGGCTATTGTGAATAGTGCTGCAGTTAACATGGGAGTGCTAATATCTCTTTGAGATCCCTATTTCAATTAATTTGGATAACTGCCTAGAGGTGAAATTGTGCGATTATATGGTAGTTTTACCTTTAATATTTTGAAGAATCTCTATGCTGTTTTCCATCCTGGCTGCACTATTTTGCATTTACCCCAGCAATGCACAAGGCTTTCAATTTTTCTACATCCTCACCAACACTTATAGTCTTTTTTATTTTGATAATAGCTGTCCTAACAGATATGAGGTAATATCTCATAGTGGTTTTGATTTTTATTTTCAAGATGATTAGTGATGTTGAGCATCTTTTCATATACCTATTGACCAGTTGTATGTCTTCTCTGGAGAAATGTCTATTCAGGTCATTTGCCCATTTTTTAATTGAGTTTATTTTATTGCTATTGAGTTATAGCAATACAATATTGAGTTCCTTATATATTTTGTAAATTAACATCTTATTAGACGTATGGTTTGCTAGAATTTTTCCATTCTGTAGGTTGCCTTTATACTCTATTGATTGTTTGCTATGCAGAAGCATTTTAGTTTGTTATAGTCCCATTGTCTGGTTAGCTTTTGTTGCCTGTGCCTTTGGTCTCATATCCATAAGATTATTGTCAAGACCAATGTAATGAAGATTTTCCTCTATGTTTTCTCCCAGAAGTTTTACAGTTTCAACCTTAGGTTTAAGAATTTAATCAGTGTTGAGTTAATTTTTGTGCACAATTTAAGATAGGGGTTCAACTTCATTCTTCTACCTGTGGTTATCCAGTTTTCCCAACATTTGTGGAAGAGACTTTCATTTCCCTGCATATATTCTTGGCACCCTTGTTGAAAACCAGCTGACCTTATATGCATGACTTTATTTTGGGTATCTCTATTCTGTTCCATTGGTTTACATGTCTGTTTTATTCTGGTATAATTCTGTTTAAATTATTGTAGTTTATGATATATATTGACCTCAGGAAGTGTGATGCCTCTAGCTTTGTTCTTTTGTTTCAAGATTGTTTTTACTGTTGTAGGGCTTTTGGAGTTCCAAATGAATTTTAGAATTGTCCTTTCTGTTTCTGTGGAAAATACCTTTGGGATTTTTATAGGGATTAGAATTGTCTTCTTTGAGAAAGCACCCAGCTTTAGTGACATAAACCACTGCAATGATCCAAGCTAATCTTGAGTTTACACTAAGAGAGACTCATACAGTATTTGTCTTTCTCTGTCTGGCTTATTTCACTTAGCATAATGTCCTCAGGGTCCATCCATGTTTTCTCAAATAGCAGGATTTCCTTCTTTTTATGGCTGAATAAAAAGACACACACAAGCACACACAGACACGTGTGTCTGTGTGTGTGTGTAAAGTGAGGGAGAGAAAGAGAGAAGTTAAAAACAAAAACAGAGAGAGAGAGAGAGAGAAATGATTTAAAGCATATAAATACAAAAAAACCCCCAAAAAACAAAAACAAAAAACAACACAAAAGGAAGTTAGCAAGATGGGAAAAGAGGGACAAATAACCACAAGAAGAAAAGGAAATGATTAACAAAATGGTAGTAAATCCTTCCCTAGTAATACTTTAAATGTATCCCTTTTGTTTGCTAATCTAATTAGACCCATTTTGTACTGTTTTACTCTGTCTTCCATGTCTGTTAACCTTTCTTCCCTGTTTTCAATTTCTTTGTCTTTTTTTGTAGCATTCTGTTTATATTTTATTCTTTGAGTTCACTAATTCTCTTATTAATAATAGCTAATCTGCTAATAAGCCCATCTACCAGGTTTTCGGTTTTTAATTATTTCTAAAAATTCTATTTGGTTATTTTTAAAATCTCTTAATTGAAAATATCTGTATCTTTTCATTTCTATGATTTTTCCATCCCGAATTAACCTTAAATATTATTTTTACCTACTTTTTATATTATATCTAATCACTACTCTAAAATTCCTTAATATTTTAATTCTGTTATTTGTCTCTGCTGAAACTTGCCTATATTGACTTGTGAAGGACTTCAGGCTTATGTTCTTTTGAAATTCATCTGTGTGAAGTCTGTTAGACCCGACTTGAACACATATTCCTCCAGAAGGAAGTTGCTTCTATAAATTTTGGACCTGTCAAGCTATTTTTCAGCTTTGGATTTTTCTGGACCATGCATGTATGCAACTTCATATTACAAACCTGTTTGAAGTTAAGTTTGTATTTATTAATTCTTAAGATAGACTTTTTCCTCATGCAAGGCCTACACTAAGATAAGTTTCAAACATTTAAGGGTTACAGTTTTATATGGCAGTTTAATTCTCTCTATTTTAAGAAGGTGCATGCCTTACTCTCTACCCTTTCTGTGGTCACTGAAACTAAGAATATAGGTCATGTAGCTGTTAAGCACTACAAAAGAAGCACAGCATCACTTGTGAAATAATTCTACCACTCCCCTGATTTCCACCTTTATGTTTCTATTTGATTTCTGGGGATTTCCACATGTGTATGGGTGTGTATGTATGTGTGTATATGAGAAAGAGAGAGGGAGAAAGCAAGAGAGCAAGTACTATGTGTTTTGAAGGATATTTGTTATCTAGTATCTAGTGCTTCTGAGTATTGTTAAAGTGAGAGGATTTTTCAGAAGATCTTGTTTGTCCTCATCTCACATCTCCAATTTCAATATAGAGCCAGGTCCTATAGTAGTGTTTGGAGTCTCCTGCCTTGTGCTTACATTGAAGATATCTAAACGATAGATAAGAAACTAGTTAATGGTGTTATTTAATACACATTTGTAAAGAAGCATCAGTGTCATTGCCACAACTGCCTGTGAAGGCCATAAAGCCCTTCTCTCATTATGGCCTTCAACAATAGTCTCAAACTCACTGCCAGCTTTTATAACTGAAACTCAAGAGATCCATATCAGCCCCTCTCAGTGCTTTGTGTTTCTTGTCCCTGAAGTTATTTACATTAGTTACTTATGTAATTATTTATTAGTTTTTAGTTTTTTGAGATGAGCTGTGCCCCTTTAGTGTTCTCTTTTGCATTTTATATCTCACTTCTAAGTGTTTGAAGCAGAGTATGTTATCAAAGTGTGAACTGTCTGTCATATCTTCACTGAATGTCAAATATACAATTTAAAAAAACATTCTTGAAGGAGGAGGGAGACCAGTTAGAAGGTTTTTGCAATAACTTGGGCATGAAAATAAAGAGCCCCTAAGTCAATGAATTATCTATGGCAATAGAAAAATGGAGATTGATTCAAGAGATATTCTAAAGAGGCAGAACAATTGAATCATTGTAAAATTGGACGTAGAAGTCTAGGAAAAAATCTAGACTTACATAACCTTTATTGAGTGCTTACTGTGTTCATATGTCTGAGTCATTGGATATAAGACATTAAATATAAATATTAATATAATAGATATTATATTACAATATTATATTAATATAATAAACACTGAATATAAGTATTTAAACATTAAATATAAGACAATCCTACAAAGCATGTTCTTGAGTAATTTCACAGAGCTGGAGTGGACACACCCAGCTAGGTCCTGTGTTTCTAAGACCTTCACTATTAACCTCAATATTATATTGATCTGTAGTGTAGAAAAGAAATTTATGAGATGAGATAGCTATGAGTCTGATTAAATTTTCCCTTCAAGACTGAAGGGAAAAAAATCATAAAAATGGATAAGAACAAATAAGAAAAACATACAAACAATCTGTAACAACAATCAGAGTCGGAGATCATAGGTTGAGTTGAGCCAGAGTTCAGCTGGGTGTGACTTTTGTGAAGTCTCTTCATCTTTCTTTGTTCTTTCTTTTTCTGAAGAGAAGTGGTGCTGAACTTATCCCTAAATTCCTTGTTTTCTCTGATTTTTTTGCTCTAATAGATTTTTTTCAATACATATTCATGCAAACAGAAAATAGTTCCACTAAAACTATAATCAGTAATCTTAGGTTCACTGAAGATTCCAATGACCTTTTAATGTAAAATGTAAATATAGACAAGCTGGCAAAAATAAACATAAATAGAGAAAAAAGACCTCACCATTCATGACTATCTTCAAATGACTGACCTAAAACACAGGTTTTTTTTTTTCTTAGCAAAATAACTTCTTAAGTATAAAACTTAAAGTCATATTTACTGCAAGTTGCCTTCAGTTTCTCTGCTTCTTCCTACTCATTTAATAAACTATAACTAAGGTGAGAGAGCAAATACTTCTTAGTAATTTATGCCAGTGGAAAAGATATAAACTTCTATGTAACATATTTACACAAAATTAAAACAGTTATAACTTTGGGGTATACTGAAAGTGATTTTATGTCCTATTTCTGTGTTTTGAATCTCAGGGAAAAATATCTTTCATCTAATTAAACTATTCCATTCTATTACAAGTTTATTTATTAAACACTTTCATATACTTGACAATGGCCTGGTTGATAACAGGAATAATAAAGTAAATAAGACCAAATTCTTATAATAACAGCAGAATAAGATTTCTTCCATGTGGGAGTAGTTTGGAAAGGCCTTTGGAGTAATTAGTATTTGAGTTCAACCTCAGACGACAGGAGAATTTCAGCCTGTGAAAGAAGCAGAGAGATCATTTCACATGGGCATGAAGGTGAAAATGGAGGTGGGAATCCATGTTAGTGGGTGTTTTTTTTTAGACTTATTTTTTATTGAGGTAACATTTGTTTACAATATTATGTAAGTTTCATGTATACAACATTATATTTCTACTTCTCTATACACTACAGCATGCTCACCATCAAAATTTAGTTTCCATCTATCACGGTACAGTTGATCCCCTTTACCAGTTTCGCCCAGCACCACCTCTTCCCCTCTGGTAACCACTACTCTATCCTTTGTATCTTTTTGTTTGGTTTGTTCATTTATTTTGCTTGCTTGTTAGTTTTTTAGAGTCCACATATGAGTGAAATCATATGGTATTTGTCTTTCTCCATCTGACTTATTTCACTTAGCATAATACCCTCAAGGTCCATCCATGTTGTCAAAAATGGCAAGATTTCATATTTTTATGGCTAAGTAGTATTCCATTGTGTGTGTGTGTGTGTGTGTGTGTGTGTGTGTGTGTGTGTATGCCACATCTTCTTTATCCGTTCATCCATTGATGGGCATTTAGGTTAGCTCCATATCTTGGCTATTGTATATAATGCTGCATTTTGGTTCATTTTAACTGGCAGTAGGGACCCCACCAGTTGAGCTAGAGCGCAGATCACTTGCACCTCAGTAGTGCAGATTAGAGTGGTAATGCAAAGGGGGCAGTTTGTATAGCAGATCACATATCAAGGAGGAAGGAATTTGTCAAAATAACATGACTTTTATATTTTATATAAGTTGCTTGTTATTTATAGTCACATCTAAAAGCTCTATTATCCCTGATTTGTGCCTTTTGAAAATAACTTTTGATTCAAACATGTGTTTTTCTTTTTTCTCCTGTATGTGTGTGTGTGTGTATCTGGACATTTATGTACTAATCTTAGAGGGTGAGGAACATAATTATTTAGCATTCCTATTTGCATATAAGTGGATTAATTCCCCACTTTTCCCAGAAATGAATAGGGACTAACATATCAGAAGATGAACTGAGTATAAACATTAATCTCCCTCTCCCTCTCCACTTCCTGTGCTCTTATCATTTCTCATCTTGATTGCCACAAAGCTAGCTTTATATAAACCAAGACTTAATTTAACTAAAATTAATAATTTTAATGAGAGTTATTGTTTAGCAGCTATTTGAAAAACAATGTCATTAATTTAGCTACTGCTATGAAGTATTCTTTAACACTAAAAATCAAAACTTCAAATATTCCCAATTCTTTGTGCTTAATGAAGCATAAGGGGGTCTTGCAATTTCCTTAGAAAGATTAAGCAATATCACAAAGCAAATTTGTTTAGTAAAAAAATGTGATACATTAAAGTTTTGTTAATGGCTGTGTATTTATCTCATGAAAGACAGTTAGAAAGGTAATTATAACATGCAAATTAGCTCCCATAAGACTGCATATTAAAATTATATATTAATGTACAATATCTCAAGTTGCAACCTGTGCTTGGGCTTTTTCCAGGTAAGTAAGTCACTAAAGCTTTTGTCTTAGGTTTGTGTTCTCTCTACTAATCATTTCTTTCAGGTATTTTATTTAAAGTCCTCGAATGCTCTTGTCTAAAACTCTACTTTTTTCCTGTTAGTCTATTAGAGATACGCATTCTAGCCCCTAATTTTTGCTTCTCTCTTATGTATTCATCTGTTTCAATCCTACCATTTTCTTATTTCAGCAATATGTGCAATATTGTTAATAAATAGAGTATAGCCATGAAACCAGGAAATAAATCATTCACAAAGAGTTCAACTATAGGAAATGTATGTTTTTGTTTAAAATCATTCAATTTTTGTGATCTATTAACATTTACCATAGGATTGTTGAGCTATTCTGAGAAAGAAAATGTACCTGTGACTTTAGGAATTCAGATTTCTTCAGCTCTGTCTTTCATTTTCTGGTTAGAACAAACAGTAATTGATTTCATCTTTGTTTGAAACATCCAGCTGTCTCAGACACCCTGTGCTGTGTTCTTTGTAGTTGTTAATAGGAAATCACTGAATAGTATTGTTCGCATAATACAATCCTTCTCCTTGATTTCACTGTGTATATGTATTGTCATCTCTTCTGGTTTGAGAGAAGATTGCTATTTGGGTTATTAGAAAATGGTAAAATCCCTCATTTCTATGGGACACTGAATATTTCTTCACTTTACTGTATACTTTATGCCTCCCCTATTGGTTTACCATTTTGTAGTCCCTTCTGTATCGGCCACCATTCCCCCAGTAAATATATTTGTCTTATTATCCAGTTCTTCAAGATCTTTGCATGGAATCTGTTTTTTTTTTTTGTTGTTTTGTTTTTGCTTTTTAATGTGTGCATAGAAATGTTCAAGAGTGCTAAATAAAAGAATTTCCTTGTGTTTATTAGTGACCTTTATAATAGATATAAAGAATACTCTTGTATTTAGCACCTAGATTTATTGAACCTTACTATTCATCCAAATTTACATTAAAGTTTTTAGAACTAGTAAAATATTACAAATATGTTATATCACCTGTGTGCCACATCTACTACCATTCTTAGACCTCCCTGATAGTTGTTATTCAGAGATAACTATTATTCTGACCATTTAAAATTTACTGACTACTTTTTATTATTTTGCTGTGTAGGTAAGTATCCAAAAAATAATAGTTCTATCACTTATGTTCAATAAACATTACATTTTTTGACTTGATTTACTCAATATATTTTTGATATTTATGCAGATTGATGCATGTAGCTTTCATTCACTTATTTTAATTGATATCATAGTCTTATGAATGAATAAACCACAAATATATTTATTATTGCTTATATTTGTAGACTTTCATCTGTTTTCCACTTTTTAAAAGTATTATCAAAAAACTGCAATAGTACATGTCTCTTTTTACAAATCAAAATTAAATAATTCTAATGACTGAGCCCCACCCCCAGAGATTCTGTATTAATGGGATGCCATGGAAGATTGGTAGTTTTACAAGTTCACCAAGTGATTTCAATATGATTCATATGTTATTTGCCGTCTGTGCATCTTCCTTGGAGAGGTGTACCTTCAGATATTTTACTCATACGTTTAATTGGGTCCATTTTTTGTTTCTCTGTCTGATTTTTGACTTGTTAAGTGTTCTTTCTATGTTTGGATACAACATTTTTCATAGATGTGTGTTTTGTAAATATGTCCTCCCAGTCTGTGGCTTGTTGCTTTTTTTTCTTAACAGTAATTTTTCATAATACAGAAGTTTTTAATTTTAATAAATTCAAGTTACTAATTTAATAGCTTTATTGAAGTCCAAATTATCTATTTCTTCTTTCTTGGATCATACTTTTTGTGTTGTATCTCAAAACACATATCCATTTCAGAGGTCACAAAGACTTCCTCATATGTTCTCTTTTAGAAGTTTTTATAGTTTTGCAGTTTATATTTAGATCTCTTATCCATTGTAACTTAGTTTTATGAGAGGTAAGGTCTGTGTCTAGGTTTGTTTGTTTATTCATTTATTTTTATAAATTATGAACATTTATGCACATCCAATTGTTCATGCATCACTTGTTGAAAGTCTTTTCTTTCTCCATTGGATTGCCTTTGTGTATTTGTCAATATCTGCAAAATAGTTTGCTGAGATTTTGTTGGAATTGCATTTAATTGATAGTGAGGATTGACATCTTAACAATATTGAATCTTCCTATCCATAATCACACAATATCTCTCAACTTATTTAGATCTTCTTTGATTTTATTCATCAATGTTTTTTACACTTCTGTATACAGAGCTTGTACTTATTTTGTTAGATTTATACATATACATATTTCACTTTAGGTGCTATTTTATTTAAACTTCAAATTCCAATTGTTAATCGCTAGTGTACTGGAAAGCAATAAATTTTAGTACTTGGACATTGCATACGAAGACATTTTACTAAGGAATACATTTATTAGTTCCAGGAATTTATTTATTCTTTGGGATTTTCACATGGACAATCATGTTATCTGTGAATAAAGACAATTTTTTTTCCCAATTTGTTTATGTTTTCTTTTTATCCCTTTTTTTCTTTCTTTCTTTCTTCTTTTTTTGAAGTGCTGTTTTATTACTTAATTGGTTACTTATTTGTTTATTTTTAAGCAGGAGAAAATCAAACATTTTTTATCTTTTGCACTACATTTTAAAAAATTGAAGTATAATTGATTTACATTATTATATTAATTTCAGGTGTACAGCATTGATTCAGTATTTTTGCAGATTATATTATACTCCATTTAAAGTTAATACAAGATAATGGCTATAACTCCATGTACCATACAATATATTATTGTTGCTTATGTATTTTTTTACTGAAATATAGTGAATTTACAATCTTGTGTTAGTTTCAGGGAGGGTCTGGCTCAGAAATTAACCAAAGAGTAGCAGAGTTCCAGAGAAGATTAAACTCTCAACCCAGACAAGGCTGCTCCACTAATTAGGAAGGAGTGGGGTGCTAACATTTGGAATAGTAACATCTGGATAGATGCACTGGGAATTCTTGAGTGCTCAAATTTCCCTGAACTCGCTGTGCCTACCTAACTGGCCTCTGTTAACGGATAATGTTCCCCTTTGCTGAAACCTGATGCAAAGATTGCCTTGAAAGACCAACTCATGCCTCCTTCCTGTCCTCATCCTCCTCTCGTTCACAAAACTTCACATAATCCAGCCAAGGAAGTGATAGGGATGGGCGGATTTATAACTCCGCCAGAGTTATAACTCCGCCAGAAAGGATTTATAACTCAAAGGATCATCAGAATCTAGCCAATAGGCACCAGCAGGAGCCAGAAGAATATGTGTATAGGATTGAATCCAATCCTCTTGGATCAAAGAGGTTGGAATATAAAATTGGATGTAAAAAAGCCAGTCAATATGTCAGTATTGTGCTATGATACAGAATTTTATACCTTGGCAATGACCCCACTAATAGGGCTGTGAATTGCTCTTGGAAGCAATAGCTCCAGACTAAATGAAGTAGAAATGCCAGAACTGTGTGAAATATGGTGGGAGAAGAGATTTAAAAAAAAATCTCAGAGAAGTGGGCATGCTAGCGTATATAAACAACGTCTAGGGGGAAGGCCTGAAGGATACTGTTTACCAAAGCAGTAAGGAATGTTCTCATGAAAGGGGCATAAGAATTATTGAGAAGCTCAGTAGTGCCCATCATCTGTAAGCCAGGGGTAATGATGAGAGATGCTGTCGAGAGCGTATCTCCCTGAATGTAATGGGAATGACAGGATCTCAAAATTAGAGAAGCCAGGTGGCAGCATTAATCATCACAAGTAAGGCGGATGCAATTATATAACAAGTGGCAAGGCATTCTACCTAGAATGACCCAACGAGAGCTATGGAGATGTTATCAGAACAAGGTTCCCCAATGAAGAGATATAAACTTTCATCCAGTGTCTGGACCCAGTTTTCTGATCTGGAACCCTTTATAAAACATTAGTATCAAGTAAAAAGATTGAGGCACAGGTCAAATGAGGCTTTATTCAAGAAGAGTATTGCAATAAGGGGAGGTGTATTATTGCATTCGGGGCAAAGGACCTTACCATAGGGAGAGAGCTCCAAACATAGCAAGCATCCCAAAATTCAGGCAAAAAAGAGCTTTTCTTTTATAGGGAGGAATAAATAGGCTGGAAGGAACTGGGTGTGGGGGAGTGGAATGAATGGGTGTCATGATCAGATAGTTACTTTTTGTCCCTGATTTCATTTGCTTCTCCTGGGGAGCTGGAGGCATGTTAAGGAGAGGTTTTTCCCATGTTCCGATGCTCAGTAAGGCTTAGGGGTTAGTGAAAATTCAGGGCCCTGTGGAAAGGAGAGAATTTGGTCAAGTTAACAAGCATTCGGTTCTGATTAATCAACGAGGACAAACACCTCAGTAATCATTTATGAGACAAAGAATGGGAATTTTGAGGGTCTCTGTCTGGCTTTTTCATAGGTAAATATGAGAGTTTTCCAGGAGGCTTATCTAAGTCATCTGAGAAAGAATGTTTCTTTGAAGTAAGCAGTTTTCTTGAACACAAAGGGTGTGGGGGGGGGGGTTATTAACCATCAGTTTTTTCTAGGATTATGGGGCTCTGGTAAAGTTCAACATTGTTAAGAGGAAGGACCTGGTGATGCTACAGTAAGTGAATATGGTGATGATCCCTTAAAGGGAACTATGGCTATTTATTCAGGTAACTATATACTGGGGGAAAAGGGACACCCAGGACTGTTCCACTATGTGTTTGAGTTGGTATTGCTAGTGAGAGAATCAAAGCAACATCATGGGGCTTTTGTCAGAGTGGAAGCATATGTAAGCCAGGTAATAAACGAGGTCTTGACACTTGTGTACTCCACAGTGTGTTTACTGAATCCATGAAACCATCCAGTGGTCATTTCCCCAATCCGAATCTACAACTGAATTGGACATACTTGTTGGTTGGCAAAACTCCCACATTTATTCCTTGGCCTTGGACTAAAAACTGTGGTTGAGGAAAACCAAGTAGAAACGTCAGAAACTGTACTAACACCAAAGCAAGGAGTAATTTTAAAACAATATTTCACTCTGGGGACAAAGATAAGAATGAGAACCTCTCTCAGAGACCTAGATGATACCTGGCTGGTGATACTCATCACATCTCCATTTCATTCACTAGTCTGGCCCCTGGAAATACTGGGTGGATTCTAGAGAACAGCAGTGGACTACTGAAAACATAACTAATTAGTACTTCAAAATTGTAGGTAGCTGCTGTGCCAACTGTGGTGTGTTTGCTGAGCAGGTTAATATAGCCTCAGGTACATGATATGTGATAACTGATCTCGTATTTCTATTCCTATCTGAGAAACAGAACAGAAATAGCTCACATCCACTGGAATGAGTAACTAATGCATTTATGGTTTTGTTCATGGGCTATGTTAACATTTCAGTCACTGCCGTAATATGGTTCAAAGAGACTTAGACTATCCACACATTCTGTAGAATATCATATTTGTTCTTCACTTTGATGGCATAATATTAAGCAAGCCATATGAGCAAGAAGTAGTATGCACATTAGAAGCTTCATTAAGACACATGAATTTTAAAAGGGGGGCGGTGTAAACTGTATGATTATTTAAGGATATATCACATCAATGAAGTTCTTAAGGATCCAGAGGTATGGGAGGACATCTCCTCCAAAGTAAAAAAACAAATTACTGTAGTTCATACTTGTGCTTGATAAAAGGAAATCACAAAGTTGAGTAAACCTTTTTGGGTTCTAGACGAAGCATATTCTGTGCTTGGGATTAGTTCTCTGAGGGACATGGAAGTTCGCCAGACTTGAGTGGGGTCTAGTGAGTCTAGACTGTGGTGCAAGTAACTCTGCTACTTTGGCCATACAGCCTGGCAGACCTTATATATTAGAGATCTCTATGGTAGAAAAATATCATGTGGAATCGTTGTAAGCTCCAATAGGAGAACCACAAAGTCGATCCTTGCTGATGGGGAGCAAGACATTGCCATCTGCAGCAGATAATTAGACACAATATTATTAGGCTCTAGTAGATATGGATTGCTTGTCTGGAGGACATGAAATGACAACAAGCAATCCACTCTGATGGATGTGGTATATCCAAAATTGGGTATGATCAGGGCCGAGAGGCACAATTAAGTTTCAAGAGCAGCTGGTCTAGACTCCTGTGATATCCACCATATTTGTGCTATTGCTCCTACCTCAGGTCATACCTCTGGCCATATGATGAGATTCTTTATAGCCAGCTACTAGAGGTAAAAATGTTGAGCTTAATTCATGGATAATTCAGCTGAGTATGTGAGCGCCAGCCAAAAGTGGACTATGGCTGTAATACCTTCAAGGGTGGTCTCCAAAGACAGCAGAAAGAAAAAGTCTCCCATTAAGTCATCTACTCTGTATGGAAAGAGAAACAAGTATAAAGCTCTTGGGCAGGGGCAAATGGCCTGGCTAATTAGTTACAGGTCTGTAAGGAGAAAAATTAGAAGATGGGGACAAGGAGATCAGAGGAAAAAGCATGTGGATAGACTGATGGGAGTGGCTATGAAATATGAAGATTTTTGTATGACATGTTAAGGACACCCAGAGTAGTCACTGTGGAAGTCACTAAACAACCAACTAGTTGACATCAGCCAATCTCTGTTATTGTCACCATTCCCTGCTCTTCACCCACTCCCACTCTTGCCAGTGTTAGCACCGTGGACACACAAAGGGAGTAATCATATGAGAAGGTTGGAGGTTATACATGAGCCTATACTGCTGCCATCAAATTCTCAGACTACTGGTAACAGAGACCAATATTGAGCCCTATATATGGAACTATCTCTCAAGGACATCCAGTAACCACATAGTGGTACTTTAATTACTTTAGACCCCTATCACCATGGAAAGCACAACAATTTATCTTGACTAGAGTATATAAATATTGTGCCTGTGGTTTTCCTTCTCTGACCACAGGGACTCTGACAGCACTACTATCCAAAGGCCTACAGAGTGTTTAACCCACTGATACAGGATCCCACACAACACTGCACTGCAACAAGGGACTCACATTACAGCCAAAGAAGTGTACATAACCACAGGACTCAGTAGTCCAGGTACATTGTGTCCTGATTGAGTGTTGGAAAACATTTTAAAAACACAGCTTCCTTTGAGCAGATACCTGCAAGGATAGGGAATTATTATCCATAATAGTATACACCTTAAGTTAGTGATCCTTATATGGCCCTGTGTCTGCAATAGGTAAGAAACCATGGAGGTCCAGAAGTTCTGGTTCTCAAAAGGCAATGCCACAAATGCCATCTGATCACTTCAAGTTCTTGGAGTATTAAACCCTATGGCTGAGGAAAGTAGTCAACATTCTGGCAGAGGTAATTGTCCATGTTCATTATCAGAAGGTAGGATGCGATTATATAATGGGAGGCAGCAAAGAATATATTTAGTATTCAGGTAACCTACTGGACATCTGTGGGTAAATCTTTACCCAATTTTGATAGTAAATGGGCAAGTGCAATGGCCATGACACAAGGAAGAAGAAAATCATTAGGGGTGAGGAAGTTAAGGAACTGGGAGTCAATGACTGAATGAATAGTGGTCATCATGAATGTTTAAATAACTCTGAATTATAAAAGAAGTAATGTTGAGAGAAATAGTAACATCTTCAATTCTAGAGCTAGTGACTTGAATATTGGTATAGGAACAAAGCAAGGAGGGGTGTTGGTGGTAAAGTTTGATGTCATAAGTTTTCAGATAATTGGAGTGAGGATTTAGGGAATGGATAAGAAACAATGCACTAGAAGTAGTAAGGGGAGTAAGGAGGATACTACCCTAACCTCCAAGATCAGTGACTGAGAGACAAACATGCTTGAGAGAGTTGCAGTGGAAGCTGTATCCTCAGGGGAGAGCCAGATTTCATGTAGAGAACGGGGAAAGGATCCTCCAGAGAAAAGGCTAGGATATGAGATTTTGATGATGACACATACTGTGTTCCAGAGTGGAGGTGTTGAAGGATGCAAAAGTGCTGGGAAAATGTCCCTCAGGTAACTGTATGAATAAGAGTTTAAGAGATGTGTGATGGCCTTGAAATCTTGGGCTTGGTGGTAACTGAGATAAATAGGAAAATAAGAAATCAATGGATTCAAGTAGGTGGTCACTTCCTGGAGGGGAAGTAGATAATTAGTTTGAATTATAGCTTCCCTTTGAGAACTGGACTCTTCGGCAGACTGTGGTCATAAGAAGGGAATAAGTGCATGGCAGAGGCTTGCCAGGAGCACCTGAAGTTTTCTTGGCATCCTCTTTATTCCTGCCAATGATGATACTGGGGTGAGAGGAGGGGCATGTTGTCAGGATACTGCAGTGCTCTGAGCACCCCATGTACATGCCCGCTGGTGAGTATCGTCATTATCATCATTTTGGTTGCAAGAAGCCACAGCAGGAAGGATAACATCAACACATTAATAGATTAAAGGAAAAAAAAAAACCGTCTCACAGAGGCAGAAAAATGATTCATAATTTTTAAAATATGTGTTCAGCAGCCTAGAAATAGAAGGAAAATTTTCTTTATCTCATATAGGATAAAAATCTTGCAGTTAGTAATATTTCTTAATGGAGGTACCTTAGAAGCATTTTTTTTAAGATTCAGGATGGTTTTATAAATGAAAGTTATTATCACTTCTATGTACCATAACAATAGAAATCCTAGTCAGGGAAGTATGACAAGATAAACAAATAAAAGGCACATGGAGAAAGGAAGAAACAAAAATATAATTAATGCTTTACATACGTTATAAAATCATATATGTTTGAGACTATATTTGTTATAAATACATAAGTATAATATGCACGGGAATTGTAACAGTCCATCCATCAAATTTAGGATTATGAATTACTGCAAGGGAGAGAAGAAAATGATACTGCAGATGGTAACGCAGTTTCAAAATTATTTATAATATTTTGTTACTAAAATTGAAAATAATCTAAAACAAATACCATAAAATTTTACAATTTGAGAAAACTAGGTGGTAGATATATGGATGTATGTTTAATTATTAATATAATTTCATCTTGAAATATTTTTAATAAAAATTGTCTATCTATCAATGTCATCATGTCATTGCACTTTAAGAATCATTCCTGAAGAGGATACCATCTAGCCCAATGTAAAATACCATCCATTATCTGTCCCCAGTTGTCTTTTTAGATGTGTTAAGTGCACTTCAAGATTCAGAGTAAGTGTCATCACTAATGACTTTACAGTACCCCACAATTCTGCATAGGGTTCTTCTACTTTGTACTGTGTTAACACCCAGGGCTTATATCTATCATGGCATGTATTACACTGGATTGTAATATTGTTACTTGTGGGTGTCTCACCAAGTAGGTTGTAAATTCTTTGAGGTAGGAACTGTATCCTTTATCTTTGTATATCCAACTTCTGGGTATACAATAGCATATAATAGGAATGAGTGGCTTTTGAATGAATAGGGGTCTACTTAAATTTAAGAAAGCCATGAACACTAGAAGCCAAAAAATTGAGCAATGACAATGATAGTATTAAGAAAAAAAGAGGGTTTCCCTGGTGGCGCAGTGGTTGAGAGTCCGCCTGCCGATGCAGGGGACGTGGGTTCGTGCCCTGGTCCAGGAAGATCCCACATGCCGCAGAGTGGCTAGGCCCGTGAGCCATGGCCGCTGAGCCTGCGCGTCCGGAGCCTGTGCTCCGCAATGGGAGAGGCCACAACAGTGAGAGGCCCGCATAACGCAAAAAAAAAAAAAAAAAAGAGAGAGAATTCTATCTTTGTCACTCTTAATATCTGAAAACAGAATTTTGTTGTCTTCAAAAGGAAGATCAACTCTCATTTACAAAAAGTTCATTTTTCTGCTCATATGATCTACCTGTTTGATAATGTTCAAAACTTTTTGGAATCTCTGTGGCTGTTATTTTGTTGGAAGAATCATTTGAAACGTACATAGATTATTCATCTGCAACTGTTGGTATAGCAGAAAGTCGAACATTTTAATATGATTAATTTTCCATGTGATGCACTAAATAGTAGCCTGCAGTGAAATATACATTTCCATAATATTGTGTTTTTCCCGAACTGTATTTTATTTATATTAAAATGTTGGCTATATTTCTCAAAATCAGTTTAAATTTCTCCTACAAGAAAAAATATCTAGTGACTTCAAGTATAATTAGCAAATGTCACTGCTCAATGAAAGAACGATAACTTTTATACCTGTTGTTTAACTCAGAATGTATAATGTCTTATATTCTTTCTCCATTTATGACTCATAGGGTACCCAGAATAGAGTCTGTGGCATAGGCATTAAATATTTTGAAGTCAAATGACCTGGGTTCAGGGTTCAACTGTCAGTTACCAACCCCTCTGTGTGGCCTTCAGCAGGCCACTTACTGTATCTCATCAATTTCCTAGTTCCCAGTTGGACAAAATAGTATTTTTGCCTGGTTTTTTGGTCCAAACTAGATGATGTTATTATTGCTCCTTGAAGCTTAAAAAGCACGTTAAAGTGCGTTGTACCTGCTAATATCTGATCAACATGTCATATTTTACAAAGCTTAATCTTTAAAAATATCTGAGATAACTGTTACCACAGGCCAGTGACCTAGGGTCTAACACATGCAGTGGGTACTCATTCTGTTTCTACTATTGATGTTGCTAATATAAATGCAGAAAAGAACCCTGGAGAAACATAACAAAAATGTCTCTGATGATATATTAGAAATATATGACAATATACATTAATGTAAAGGAAAAACAAATTATTGCAATTAATATTGATGCTAAATAAAGATCTAGTGACTTAACCCAATTTTTAATCACTACTCATGTGGATAAAGCATTCATTCCATCTGTTGGTCTATTTGCAGTATATGAAATGGATTATAATTGAATGATTAGAGATCTAGTACTTCCTTTTTGAAAAATGACTGGTGTGAAAAAATTACCTAATGGTAAAGCATTATCATTTATATGCAGACCATTTGGCACCGATCTGCATTATGTTTTCTAATAATCAAAGTAGGTTCAACTGATCATTTGGCACAGTCCATTTTGTAACCAAAAACATGTATTTGCAAGAAAATTGGCTGAGGTTAAATGGGAATCTTAATTAAAATTAACTAAATCAAATGGTTCAGTAGAAGGACAAAACATTGCCTTGGTCTTATTCATTAGTGATGAAGTCTGATCAAATGAATTGGCTAGCCTCAAGTCACCACCCACCAAATTATTGCCTTATAGAATAATTTTCCTTACCATGGATGCTACTTTGAAATGACGCCTACATAAAACAAAATACAGACTATCAGAAGGCCTTTATTTTTTTACATGATTGCAAACATCTGCATAATTCAAATTACTTAAAAATTTCAAGTGAAATGTTTGATGTATGTGATAGTTTGTTGTAGCTAGAATAAAGGATAACTCGATGCTTTTTGTAATTAATTAACTGATTTATTTATTTTTGGCTGTGTTGGGTCTTCATTGCTGCGTGCAGGCTTTCTCTAGTTGCAGTGAGTGGGGGCTACTCTTTGTTGCGATGCACGGACTTCTCATTGCAGTGGCTTCTCTTGTTGCAGAGCACAGGCTCTAGGCATGTGGGCTTCAGTAGTTGTGGCACGTGGGCTCAGTAGTTGTGGTTCACAGGCTCTAGAGCGCAGGCTCATTAATTGTGGTGCATGGGCTTAGTTGCTCTGCAGCATGTGGGATCTTCCCGGAGCAGGGCTTGAACACGTGTCCTCTGCATTGGCAGGTGGATTCTTAACCACTGCACCACCAGGGAAGCCCCAAGGATGACTTGATGCTTTTAAGAGGTGAACAATTGTTGGTTTCAGTATATTGATATGTCATCTTTAATATCTACCAGTTTTATTTGGCAGCCATTTCCTAACCAAATTTTTTAAAAGACATTTAAATATTCATTGGTTATTCAAATGAAGTAAACTATTTTGTTACCTTCAAACTGTTTCACATTGGTATACATACCTATATATATATACTATCAGAACAATATTTTAAATTATTGTTATAATTGTTATAATTTTATAATTATAATGTTTGTAATTATAATTTTTATAGTTTTTATAAGTTATAAATTTTAAATTATTCAGTTATAATACAGAGCTTATTCCAGTTCCTGTGAAATTCTCAGAACATATTTTTCTAAAGTAGAAACTGAATGACCTAGAGAATGTCATACAGAGTGAAGTAAGAAAGAGAAAAGCAAATATCATATAATAAACGCATATATGTGGCATCTAAAAATGGTATAGATGATCTTATTTACAAAGCAGAAGTAGAGACACAGACATAGAGAACAAATGTATGGATACCAAGGGGGAAAGGAGTGGGGTGGGAGAAACTGGGAGACTGGGATTGACACATACACATTATTGATACTATGTATAAAATAGACAACTGATGGGAACATACTGTGTAGCACAGGGAGCTCTACTTATTGCACTGTGGCAACCTAAATGGGAGGAAAGTCCAAAAGGGAGGAGATATCTGTATGTGAATAGCTGATTCGTTTTGTTGTGCAATGGAGGCTAACACAACATTGTAAAGCAACCATACTCCAGGAAAAATTTAAAACATGATTTTATCACCAAAAAAAGGTAGAAACTGAAGAGGGAAGTTGAAAGCACCTAAGTCAAAATAAGAAAGCTCTCTCCTATAAACAGTTGCTCTCTGAGAGTATTTCTTATAACTTTATTAAAGTTAAAATGAGTGGAAGAAAGGAGAACGCAAACTCTTTCTCATGACCAAGGAGAAAAGAGAAGTTGGAGGGCAGAAAGTGGTGGTAGGAGTGAGGTAGCACAGTCAAGACACGAGAACACAAAAACCAACAAGAGGAAAGTTGGAGTAAACAAAGAATGAGGAAAAAAAAAAAAAAAAGGAAGGCTCTCGAGCCAAGTGAATGAGATTATAATAGGAAATTTAGAAAGATGAAGGCAATCTAATCCTACAAAAAAACGAATAACAAAAGAAAACTAAGAAGTAATTTGAGATTCTTCAATTTTATAAGGAGAAAATTTTTAGGGAAATACTTTTTTTTTTACGGAATAAAATAAACACAGGGAAATTTTAAGAGAATAGTACTTAAATTTATGTTTTCTACAAATATTACGTACCTACTCTGTTCAGGCATGATGGTAGGCTTTGACTGCAAAAATAAGATATGTATGCTCAAGGAAAAAAACAGTTATAATAGTATAGTTGCTTTCTGAAAGTATGTACAATGTACAGTGTGAGAACATAGGAAAAGAGGGTATAAGTTGGCTAAAAAGACAACAGAGGATTTATTCTGAGACTAGAAAGTTAAATAAGCATTTATAAAATAAGGTGAGATGAAATCTGATCAAAGGGAACAGATTCTGAGGTGGCCTAAGGACCTTCAAGAACTCTGGCTTAGTACTGTGGTACAATAGAAGGCATTGGTGATTCTGGTGACCAGAAACAAGAAGGCAAACAAGATGATCAACAGTCATCTCACGTGCCTGAGAAGGAGTTCCAGACTCTATGCCAGAGGTGAAGTGGAGGAGCTGGGTGATTTTGAGTCAGAGAGTGACTTAATCAAATTTGCTATAAAAAGATGACTTGATGGAAATATGAAGAAAGAATGAGATATGGAAATATTAAATGCAGAGACATTATTAAAAAGATAATTGAAACATTACAGGTGAGAAATTATAAAAGCTTTAACTTGAACAATGGTAATAGACTAGGAAAAGAGGAGATAAATATTTAAGGGACAGAGTTAATAGGACTTCGTGATCCTAATTCTTCTATATTTATGGGTTTCAAGTACCCAAGATTCCTTCATCCTCAAGACATCCAAGCTCCCTTGACTGTTTACTCTGCTTCTGTGCAGAACTGTGATCCTCCCCTATGTGAACTATGATGGGGAAAATGTTGAAATGTACTTATCAGTTTTATTAATGTTTTAAAAAATATTTTCAATAATTAAAAATTGTAGTTCCTGAAAGATTTATTTTCCATAAAAAACAAAGTCCATCAGTTTTGATTATAACCAGGATAGTATTACTTCACCGCTATGGATTTCTGTTGTCTCTCGGTAAGGTAGAAGAGATAGATTTCAATCTGCTACCTCCCCCCTCCCAGACTTAGTTTTTTTGAACTTGTGATGTCCAGCAATGACATGAACACCTAACTATGCATCAAGCACAGGTTTTAGACAATTAGTAAGGAGAAGGGAGCCCCTCCATTTATAGAATTCAAACATAGTAGAAGAGAAAAATATGATATACATATTAACAGGAATAAGTACATAGTTACCAACCACAGCAAGTGCTATCAAAGAAAAATGCAGGGAGTCATGAGGCATCTCAGTGGAATGACTTTAGTGTAGGATCTGAATGGGAAGAAGCCAAAAGGAACCGGTCAGAAATAGAGTGGAATGGAAGACCATTATACCAGAAGTAAGGATGGGTTAGATCCATGACATGGGGCTAGAGGCTCTAGAGGATAGATAAGACAGGGTATTTCTATCCTTGTTAGGATTCTGAGTTTATGCTTGGGTCATGGAAGGACCTTGAAAAATGCTGAACAGAGGAGCGTATGATCCAATTTACATTTTAAGAAGATCTGAAAACTGCTTAGAGCACTGATAGGAGATGAAAGAGCCTGGAAGTGGGAAGCTCATTTAAGAAACTTTTATATTGGATTGAAGTGAATGAATCCAAGATACACGTTGGAGATGGAATGAATAGGATTGGAATAATGTAATGACTCCAATCTAACATAAATAAGCCTCATTTTAACCAGAGCTTATATATTAGAATAAAAACATTGATTTTAATATTTTCTCAAATCCTTCCTAGTGAACTGCTTTCCTTCCCACTGCTCCCTTCCACAGCAACTTCTGTTCCATTACATGTACTGAATTCCTTATCAGGAGAGGTAAACTGAGCTACCCTGCCCAAACTTCCCAAGTCCTCAGTTTGGAACTGTTTGTATTAAAGGGTTTTATACATTATACATTACATTTTATACATTATACATTACATATACAGTAATCATTTTTCTTTTCCTTTCTCTTCTTTTCTTTTCGTTTTTTTCTTTCGAAAACCTATTGGAATTTTGTAACCCATAAGATCTGAGAAAAACCCACATTTACTACATCAACGATTTCAAAGTCTTGATTTCATAGTGTGATTCAGATTACCCTACATAGACAGAAATAAGGTCATTTGAATACCAAAAATTATTTTGATCTTTTATAACCATAAGAAAAAAGGGGAAGGCAATATGTTTTAAGATTTAAAGGAACAAAAGTTAGCCCCAGCTGGTCCTGAATAATGGAATTTCAGAATCATAGAAATTTGTAACTGAGTCTAATTCTGAAGAACAAAGGGGAAACAATGGGACTCCAAGCCCTGCCTTCACGTCCTTGCTGCTTAATTGGAACTTCAGTGTAGCTTTCGCAGTTCTGATTCTGAGTGCTGTCTTTGATTCCCCCTTAACAGCACAAGCATTTCTGAAAAGGTATATACAGGGAGAGAGGAGAGGGGTTGGGGGAGAGTGAGAGAGAAGAGGAGGAGGAGGAAGAAGAGGGGGGAGAAGGGGGAGGGAAGGTGAGGGGGAGGCAGAGGAGAGGGAGGACGGTGAAGAGCGAGAAGATAGGGAAAAGGAGAAGAAAAAAACCAACAAGGGTGCAAATATGCACAGGTTAGGAAACGGTAAATAAAATTTGAGGTGAAAAGGGTCTGATGTTTTTGTTTGTTTGTTTTTTGCGGTACGCGGGCCTCTCACTGCTGTGGCCTCTCCCGTTGCGGAGCACAGGCTCCGGACGCGCAGGCTCAGCGGCCATGGCTCACGGGCCCAGCCGCTCCGCGGCACGTGGGATCTTCCCGGACCGGGGCATGAACCCGTGTCCCCTGCATCGGCAGGCAGACTCTCAACCACTGCGCCACCAGGGAAGCCTGGGTCTAATGTTTTTAATATGACTTTATATTAATTAAAATTTAATATTACTTTGATAAACACTTGACTTGTATTTAGTTGATGATGGATTGGTTGGTCTTATGTGTGTATGACTATAAGTACAAGGAAGCACGTGAGTGGCTGTGTTTGAGGTTCAGTCCTACCTCCCAAACTAAGGAATAACCACACCCCCTTATTTGTGCCTTGATCTTGAAGCATGCTAAATGGCTTGTTAATAACCTTTAAGGATGTGGTTTGTTCTGGTTTTTTGTTGATGTGTTGTTTGTTGCTAGGAAGAAGAGTTTGCATTTCATAATCATGGGTTGAATTTATGGACTTTCAGTGAGTGTGGAGAGCATTAAACTTTAACTGGAGAATAGTTTAAATGACTCATCTGAGCTCCTGATTTTTAGAGCCTGCTTCACTTTCTGATCCACTCCAAGAGGCTTTTATCTAACTCTTAGAACCTGACTATAAGTATGGTGATTCACATTCAATTTTTTTTGCATTGTATAAAGAAGTCGGAAGCAAGAAGAATTGGTCAATACAGAAATTATGTGGCATCCTTTTGTATTTCAAAATAATATTAATGCACAAATTCTAACCAGGGCCTATAATAATTTCATTTCAAAGTTATAAATTGGCAATATAACAAACTAATAAAATGTATCCAAACTGAAATATAGATTAGAGAAATCAATGACAGAGACATGCATTCTCTTAGGTTCTCTTTATAACATACTGGTTTCCACTTTTATAACAGTTTGGTGATGAAGCATCCCTCCTTTGCCTTGGATTACATTTCCGTTTTTGACATTTATGAACTTAAATTCTGTTATACTCTATCCACGTAATTCTTCTGTTTCTACTTACAACAGAACTAAAAGTTCTGTTTACCAGTTGACTATATCTCCCCACATTGATGATTTTTCTGCATCAATACAACAGCTTGATTTAACAGATAGGTTGAGTTTAGAAAATACTATTATTTTAAAAGGAACATTCAATTCTTTAGGCTCTGATGGGATACTTCAGTATATGCTAATCACATTTATTAAAATTTCTTTGATACCGTTTTTTATTATAAATTTGTACCTACTTTGTTTTTATTTCTATCAGCCACAAGTTTCTTTGTAAGGTAGTCATGCAGAAAATATTTTCCAGCTATTAGAAATCAGTGTTTGGATGTTTCTCCATATATATATATCCAAAATAGCATTAAGAAGTGTGAACATTATTTGGTTACTCCATTGTGGATCTCTTTTTATTGTCTGTTTATGTTCTCTGGGTGTTCATATCATCACCCAATTTAGTATCATTTGTGATTTGAATTAATGTGCTGTGTACCTCTATGTGCAGACCCAAAATAAAAGAGTTAACATTCTTCTGAGATACTTTAAACTGAATTCAATTTAATACCAATAAAGCAGTGCCGTGATGTTTTTCAGAATCGGATTGACAGAACATTTCTACCTAAGGGAAGTGCAGCAGCATACTGATCATGAAAAAAGATTTCGAACTTCCTTAAAAAGAATCCCTTAAAGCCTGCACTTAATCTACTGTATAGCTGCAGTAAAGAAAGATAACAGTATGGTCAGTGAAATGATTTATTTTTAAAGCACTTAGATTGCAAAGGAAATGACTATAAGAGTTAATCTTGCATGTTATCACCATGAAACTTTAGAGACAGTAATGAGCATAGCAAGTGTGAAAAATCCTTACACATTAACATGAGAAGAGCAGAGTGAAAATTCCTGTTCAGGATTTCCACAACTTAAAAGATAAGTTGTATGCCCACTATAACTGTATTCCTTAGGATGCCTGATTTTATTACTCTACACATGGGTAGATAGAGAGACTTCAAGTATGCCCTATATGTATTTCCTCATTGAGAGAAGTTTATGATACCTCAGAAATGCCCCTAAAAGGGTATGGAATAAAAATCCAAAAGTAACAACACCCATCCATACGGCTGGAAATCCCATGCCAGACAATGCTGCTTGCAATTGTGACATACTTTATATTCTTCCAGCAAAATCTCATTGCATTCACAGTTTTTATAGGTATTGTGGTAATATAATTTTTTACTATTTCGTTCTTACTTTGGAGTCAATGAAGGGGGAAGAAGTTTGGACTATATGGAACTAAGGAAGCATGACCTTCATTCACTGTCCTTCTGAAACAAATTTATAAGCTTTATATGGTCAACCATAGCATACTGAGCTTTAAACATTGAAGCACTTTGAAGACACTGGTGTATTACTTAGGATTGTCTTTGCAAAACAAAATTTCTTATATTTTTCTTGATATATGAGTAATATACTTTGCTATATGAGTGAATTCATAGTTCCTTGTATGTTTATAGTCTTATTTGCTGTGTCCTTTCCATGATGAGATTTCTAAGATCCTTTTCTACTATAAAGCTCTGCCTATTATCACTTACACTTTCCCTATTCCACTAGTTTAATCATTGATGCAAATGATAGACTTTTTCTGAATACGAAAAAATTCAGGTAAAATGTATTTCCAAAATTCTGTCTTCTCTCTTAGGTGCTTTATAACAAATGATTCTAAAATACACTGTGTAGCCAGCAAATGGTAGAAGACCAGCTTAACTTTTTCTAAGATCAGAGGTACTCTTTCATCTAAAAATAGGCAAGCATATAGAATTTGCCAAACCAATAACTAAAGCACCCAAAATTTGAAGGTAGTGGACACTTTCTTAGCCCTTCTGAAGGGCAATCAGGGCGATTTGGAAGCTGCTCATTTTACTTACCGAGAGTTAAAGCATTAGGCTGTCCTTAAGGAAAGAAAAATATTGAATTATAAAGTATAATTTTATGCATAATTTAACTCCCCTTCTAGAAATATCTGTCTTTATCTGAAGAGATTAATTGCCTGAAGAATCTGCATGCCCCAGTACATCTAGAAAACCTTTATGCAATAAGCATTGTTGGATAAAAACAATATTAAAATAATATTTTGGACTATTAGGACAAACGTTGTCTGTTAAATGTAATTAAGGTAATTTCAAGACGCGAATAAAGTGTCATGGAATCATGAAAAATGACATGTATGGAAATAGAGGCTATTCCCTCATACAAGTTCAAGACAGTTTTGGAGCTTGCATATAATTGATAGTTTGATAATGAGAAAAAAGTTGTAAGCCTCAAAAAAAAAAATCATGGGTAGGAAATAAAAATCAAATAGTGCTTCTATAGTTCCTCTTGATATAAGAAGCTACTTAAATATGAAATTAGAGCAGAATATGTATGACAAAGAGCAGGACAAGCAGCTCATTTCCTATCTACACTAAATAGTGAAGTTCAATTTCGTGTATGCTTGAAGGGAATAACCAATTTGTATTAGATTTGTTAAAGTTACAAAAAACACTATATCCTGATTTTGAAACATTCCAACTATTTTGAATGCTGTTTAGAAAACATACTTATTGTAATTTTATGCAGCACGTAAATACTCCATAATCCCTGCACTCAATGCCCTATTGTTGTTCTCACATGTCCTTGTACACACACATATACACAGCACACACAGAAAAAAATATAGAGATACATATTCCAAAGCACACACATAAATTGAAATAGACTCTAGCCTCTGACATATATACATATTCTACATTTATTTGAAGCTACTGATATAGCCATTGCCAGCAAGATACAGATTTTAAAGTTTGAAATTGTTTTGAAATCTCTCACAACAATTTTCTTGAATTTATGCAATTGCCATTATTTGACATAGCAAAAATCTGTTTTTCCTTAGGCCAATTTGAACATGAAAATGTTGATATGTTGTTAATTCCATGGGAACCATCTCTCTGTCCTTTAAACTATTTGTCTACAATTGTGATGACACAAATAATAAATAGCTTTACCCTTAAACGTGGTTGGCTTTCCTGATTCAGCCTTGGTATCCCATAATTTAGGTAAATAGATGGAATATTTGTAGGTCAAAATAAGTTAGGAGAGTATAGAAAATAAAAATTTTAACACATTATATCTGAAGTCCATGAAAACATAATAACTGAAAAAAGATTATTAAAAAAACACAAATGAAGATGCAAGAAAATGAGTATTTTAAATTGTTTCAAAATGATTCAACAAGTGTATCCCTAAGTTGTAAAAATTTGACCATTGCTGGCAAGTACACCCTACTTTTTTTTTTTTTTTTTTTTTTGCGGTACATGGGCCTCTCTCTGATGTGGCCTCTCCCATCGTGGAGCACAGGCTCCGGAGCGCAGGCTCAGCGGCTATGGCTCACGGGCCCAGCCGCTCCGCGGCATGTGGGATCTTCCTGGACTGGGGCACGAACCCGTGTCCCCTGCATCGGCCGGTGGACTCTCAACCACCGCGCCACCAGGGAAGCCCATTCCCTACTTTTTCTAATCAGAAAAAACAAGAGTTTATGTAAGCAGTAGGGAGCAAGCTGAGTATAACAATAGATCTTCAAAATGACTTTTCCATTTAGAACTCAAAGGAAAGAACTCTTGATTTCCTTTCAGAATGGATATCCCTAAGTGTCCCAGGGAACAACCATCAGGGACAGTGTAATGAGATAGATAGAGAACTCACCAATTTGATTCAGAATGGAAAAGGTTAATTCATAATGAGCATCATTGTGTCAAATATATGTATTTTGAAGTGAATTACAGGAAATATCCTCTTCATAACATGATAAATAAAATCACAAAGTTCTACCAAAATCCATGGTCACATTACTGCAAGTTCAGGGAGCTGATCCCAGCTGCAGTTTGGGGCCTCCTCACGATAATTGTTCATTATGGCTTATATGTCAAAGGAAAATAATATTCTGGTTTCAGAGGATTTCTAGAACATGGAAGGAATTCAAGGAGTTTCCATTTCCATTTCATTGGCATTTGTTTCCGTATGTATAATTTCTAATTGTGGTAATAAAAATTTGCTCTCTAAATTTACTAGCTGAACTTCTATTAAGTGTACTGTTCAGTAGTGTTAAGTACATTCACATTCACATTATTGTTCAGCCAATTTTCAGAACTCTTTTTACCTTACAAACTGAAACTCTATACTCAAGTAAAACTCCACATTTCACTCTTCCCCCAGCCCCTGTAAACCACCATTCTACTTTCTGTTGCTATGAATTTGACTACTCCAGGCACTTTATATATACGGAATCATGGAGTATTTTGTCTTTTTGTGACAGGCTTATTTCATTTAGCATAATGCCTTCAAGTTTCATTCATGTTGTAGCATGTGTCATAATTCCCTTCCTTTTTAAGGCCTAATAATATTCCATTGAATGGAGATACCACATTTGTTTATCCATTCATCTGTCAACAGACATTTGGGTTACTTCCACCTTTTCACTACTGTGAATAATGCTGCTATGAACATGGGTCTACAAATGTCACTTCAGAAACCCTGCTTTCAATTGTTTTGGGTATATACCAAGAAATGGAATTGCTAGATCACATATGGTAATTATATTTCTAATTTTTTGAGAAATAGAAGGATATTGGGCTAAGATAATTCTGGAGGTGAGTGAATTCTCTGCTTTCTGTTACATTTTTCTGTTCTTTCTCCACCTGACTTTGCCCTCTTCTCCACATCCAGTAGCTGAAGTGAACAGAATGGGGAGAATAGGAAGACAGAAATGAATCACATGTCACCTAAATCCGCATTTATAGCTATACCATGAGTTTTAATATACTATGAAATTCAGTGTCATTCTTGATATATAATGTGACACTGATAACTCCTCTTCATTAAGGCAGGCAATCGGGGCTCTTCAGTAGTGCCTGGACTTACATTAATTTGTATATGCTCTATCACCCAGGCTTTCTTACAATATTAGCATAAATTAGAAATCTGTGATTGCTACCCACAAAGTCATAAATGTCAACTTAAATCTGTACTTTCTGCAAAAAAATGTTGGTTATGAAGTAAATATGACATGATACAAAGGACTCTTGATTTTTTTTTTTAACCTTTCCATTTAGCCAATATAATGGACATTTGTTGATTTTTGACCACAGAGACTCCATAAACTTTCATCACATTTCAATTACCTTTTGGGAAATTACCCATTTTCTATTAGATGTAGTCTGATGGGATTGTTAATTATGTTCCCTGACCTAGGGGAAGGTAAGAGACCTAGGTTAGACCAATCAGACTCACACTCTCAAACTGAGGAGGAAGGAATAAACAATAGTTGGAATTTATTCATCCCATCAACAATATGAGGACCAAAATATTACTAGTATGAGGAGTTTTCCCTGATGTTCGTGATGATAACTCCCTCAACAAACTCTTCTCCAGTTGAAAAGGGGGAAACACCTCTATGTAGCTGTCCCCATTTATGTATATGGGAAAAATGTAATGATGTAAGCAATTCTATTCCAGATTACACTTTACGTAAAGATTATTGGGAAAAATTCTGCTTCCATTTAATTTTGCCTAAGTACATTGCAATTTATCTATCATAATGTTTATGGAATCTTCATAATAAAAGGTTTTATTGTTCTGATTTGGTTTGTTGGTTTCCATATTATAACACAAAATCTTCTCGGTTTATGAGTTTTCATAAAGACCAGTTACCTATAATATCCACAGTGGAGAAATGGTTTATTTCTTTAATTTTGACTAGATAGGATTTTATAGAACAATATATATCATACAGATTTATATTATTATTAATTTATTTAAATTTTAAAAAAAAAGAAAACCAAAAAGGCAATTTACCCATTTCTCTCATCCCCCATCCCCTGCCTCTACCAACCACCAATCAGCCCTCTGCATCTATGAGATTGCTAAAAAAATATACAGTAGTAGTTCCCCCCTTATTTACAAGAAATATGTTCCAAGAACCCCAGTAGATGCTTGAAACCGTGGATAGCACTGAACTCTATACGTACTAAGCATTTTGGTATACATACAGACCTATGATAAAGTTTAATTTATAATTTAGGTACAGTAAAAGATTAACAACAGTAAAAAATAACAAAATAGAACAATTATAACAATATACTGTAATAAAAGTTACGTGAATGTGACCTCTCTCAAAATATCTATCATACTGTACTCACCTCCTTCTTCCTGCGACAATGTCAAATGATAAAAATGCCTATGTGGGGCTTCCCTGGTGGCGCAGTGGTTGAGAGTCCGCCTGCCGATGCAGGGGACACGGGTTCGTGCCGCGGTCCGGGAGGATCCCACATGCCGCGGAGCGGCTGGGCCCGTGAGCCATGGCCGCTGAGCCTGCGCGTCCGGAGCCTGTGCTCAGCAACGAGAGAGGCCACAAAAGTGAGAGGCCCGCGTACCGCCAAAAAAAAAAAAAAAAAAATGCCTATGTGATGAGATGAAACAAGGTGAATTACAGAGACATTGTTATCTGACCATACCTCAGAAGGAGGATCATCTGCTTGGGGTGATCCTGGATCATCCAGCCATGACTTGTTGATGGTTGGGTATCAAGAGCGGATGATGTTGATGATGAGGGGATCTCAGGTAGGATGGAGCGGGATAGCATGAGATTTCATCATGCTTCTTAGAATGACAGCATGAAATTTAAAACTTCTGAATTGTTTATTTGTGGAATTTTCCATTTAATAGTTTTGGATGAATGTTGCCTGTGGGTAACAGAAACCATGGAAAGTGAAACTGCAGATCAGGGGGAACTACTGCATGTAATTTTTAGATTCCACATATAAGACAGATCATATGGTATTTATCTTTCTCTGTCTGACTTATTTCACTTAGCATAATGCCCTCAAGGTCCATCCATGTCACAAATGGCAAGAGCTCATTCTACTTTTATGACAGAATAATATTCCATTGTATATACACACCACAAATTCTTTATCCATTCATCTATTGATAGACACTTAACGTTGTTATTATTATATAATATCATTATGTATAATGTAACAATATATAACAATGTATTACATGTAACGTACATAATATACATAATGTAACAATAAATAATTCAATAATATAATTATATAAATCTATAATACAGAAGGATCATATATACATAATATAGAAAGATTATATATCATATATTTATAAATATATAATAGAAATTTCTTTCTTCATTCCATCTTCATACAATGGTATGTACCTTATACCCTTCAGATAAACAAGACTGTGTAGATGTGACTATATAAGACACAAATAATTCTGGTCCATTTAGCCAATATATTCATACATTGATCCACGTATTTACTCCTTAAAGCAACAATTACTAAGTACTGACTGTCTCCCAGCATCATGTTATGTACTAGGGGTAGTAAAATGAATAGGTAAGAGGGCCTGACATGACTCAATCATACAATTTTTTTAAATTAAATTTCTTGAAATTTTTGGTGCTGCTTATGGACAAATGTAGGATGATGTGAATTGAGAGTATACATTAATTTACATGTTTAAAATTGCTATCTGAAATAATTCCAGTGATAATTCGGGTATATTTGAGAATGATGGCTCTTTGTTTCTTTCTACATTACAATGAATTGATAATCCAGGCTAGAATGAAAAGGAAAGTGTGACTTTTGCAAATTCTGCTGGTGAAACAAGATAAGCATCCAACAGGATAAGAATATTGACAAGATTTCTAAAGATTTAAGAAATAATGCACTTTGAAAATTGATTTATAATGGTGATAAATAATCTACATTTTAAATCAAGTACATTGCTAATAAATGGTATTAAGCACTTAATAACTTATTATTAAAATGAATGAATGGATAGGTAAATGTAAAAAGAGATTATTGCTTTTTTGAATAGAGACGGATAAATAAAATAAGTAAATAACTGATTGCGTAATGAGTGCAATGAGGAGAAAAGTGTAAAGTATAATCCCACTTTATGGACATGTTCATCCCTAAGTATCATATGAGAAAAAAAGGCATACCAGGATTGTTGATTGATGAGAAGAGAAAGTGGTCAGGACACACTTAGAGCATAGAAACACGTAGAGAGTAAGATTTAGGCAAAGGAACTTGCATGAATCAATAAAGCAATATGAGAATAATTAGGTAGAGTGTGATGGAACACCTATAGTACTCAGAGTTAAGACAGGGTATAAAATCCACTGCTTATATCCATTTGTATTTTACAGTAAACACATGTATATTATTCAGTAAACACCTGTTTAGTGTCTGTTATGTGTCAGGCACTGTGCAGGAGAAAAAAAGTGTGCAAAATACCTTCCTCCATTGATATGTGGAAAGGCTTATTCTTACATTTTGCAAATATTTATTGTGTCCTTGCTACTATTAGGTGGCACCCACAGGGAACACTGCAATGAGAAAGCTAGACCAAACTACCTGCCTCATAGGTTCTACATTCTAATGGTGGTATAGCTGAGGGAGATGGTCTTTTAGAATAAAAGATTGAGACAAAGAAGGAAGGAAGAGAATGGGCAGGAGAAACAGAAGTAAGAGTATAATTAAATTACCATAAATCTGAGTATGAGTTTCATTAGGCTTCTGTTAGGTGTCATTAAATAGTACTGAGGAGTACTTAAGGACCAATTTCATTTTCTAGAGATAACACAGAGTCATGAAAAATCTGAAACCCATCCTGGGAGTAAGATTGAGTTAGACATTCATAAAGAGAGAGATTATTGTGAGTTGAGTAACACCTATAAACTTGTTTGCACTGTACAAGCATAATATAAATACTAAAAGTAGTTTAATGGTTGAGGCCTGTAAAAACAGCCAGACCTTGTTAGTCTACCAAAACAGGCATCATCAGGAGACTTAGGATCTTAACCCAGACTTGGATCTGTAGCTTCTTATACCTTTCCCTATCTCAGGAAAAAACAAAAACAAAAAAGGAAGAACGTCAGCTCAGAACATTCCCAGTAAATGCCGTGTGGGTTTACTATGGACATAACCTTATTTTTATTTTATTGAGTCAATTTAAATTGAAGCCAAGTAGGGTTTTCTGTTTTGTGTTCTCCACACTACACACACTGACTCCACAGAAACAAAGAGCCTGCTCTCTTCCAGGAAAAATCAAACAAAATTTTTTGTTTTAAAATTTGAATCCAATTGATTTCAGAATTGAGATTCATTGAAAAACCATAAAGAAAGGTAATGTAGAATGTCCCAACATTCAAATCTCTAGGCATCTAAATGTCACTTTCTATACTTTATATTAACCATGGTGTTTCTCAATTATTGCTGTAATATTTCAGTAATGGGATAGAAGCTGTCAAGGTCAGAACAGCCTCATAAGGGAGATGTGCAAAGGGAAAGCATTAGATCTAAAGAGCACAATTGTAGCTGTTCTAAGGAACCTTTTTATGAAAGTAATGGACCAAGTGATATTATGTAGAACTGTGAGATTCCAGAAAACACCATGTGGCAAATTTGCTCAGAGATGAAAAGTGGTTTTTCCTTTCTGTAATCTTTATATTTTAGTACATAAAACACCTTGACTCCTTTCATTCCAAGTAAAATGTATATTTAATATCGGTAAAGCTTAATGAAAGTGGCTTTTCTAAAGAAAGACGGATTTAAACGACTTTAAATTGCATTTTTAGTCCACAGACTAGCAACATTATTTGCAGTACTCCTGGTAGCCTGCAGGAAGAGCACTGGGCTGCACAAATGGTGGGTGCAGCCTCCACCGGTGTGTGCCTCAGACATCTCCTGTCTTGCTCTTGAGAGGTCCTGAAAGCTGCATACAACCACTAGGAACATAGCTTGGTCATTACTCTTTCTTCCTAACTAAGATACAGAATGTTTTTTCATATTCAGTTGCTCAATCAGTGGCCAAATTTCAGATCGTGGGGTAAGTCTTCTACCTTGCTTTCTCATCACGGTACTCTGTTATAAAAGAAGCAAACAGACAAACAGAAGAGAAAGCAAAACTCTTAGCAATGGATATTGGATTGTAACCCCACAAATCATCAGCATGTATACAGCATTCACAGTTCATTAAAAGTCTCTGTTGTCTGTGTTCTCTTTTGATCCTCCCACTACCCCTGTGAAGCATAGTTGATTAGCATCCTTATTTGGCATCTGACAACTCTGAAGTGCAAAGATATCACCTAGCTGATGATACTGCGTCAATAGGTGTTTGAACAGGACCCAATCAAGACCCCCTTACGTTATATATTATATAATATGTGTAATTATTTTCTCTGCACTTATACATCCTACAAAAATATTTTAAACATTTTTTTATAGTACCGTCGTCCCAGAGAGATCCAGGTGAGTTTGAACCTTCAGGAGCTGTGTAATCCTAGAGAAGACTGAAACACTCCACCACTTTTTTTCTCTTTCAGAATAACGAGTATAAGTTTAGAAATTGATTTTTTCATTAAAATTTAATATCATCCCTGGCACAGTATTCTATATAGATATTTGACTTTTACTTCTGTATAGGTAACAGTTATATTAATAGTGCCAAAGGTATGAACTTTTGAATAATGTTGCTTACTTTTTTTCTTGTTTGTACTAGACCTGAGATAAAGGCTCTTGAACTCACACTTTCTTTCAAAACCTTTATGAAATCCCCAAATAAGGTCATACTAATATTATTTATTGTAGTCTCTCCGTGTTTTATTAAGTCAACACATATACCTTGATGCATCAAAATGCTTTTTCAGTGAAATCACTGGACTGCAAAATAATTGTTCTGTTTTTCTACATCATTTAACCAGCAATGATTTTTGCAATGTTTTTCTATGTAATTAAATGTGTCTGTGAATCATTAATGCCATCCAAAAGTAAAACATCCATAAAATTGTTGATTTGACAGTAATATAAACATGAGGCATGAATGTTCTCAGGTTTTCTGAGAGGCAAAACCTGTTTTGGGAAACAATATTTCGCCACTATGGGACATTTAGTTCTTAACCAAATACAAAGCAAATTACTCTAGCTTAAATAACATTCCGAGACTTCTATTTTGGCATAGTATTTCAAATATTCTTGACTATAAGATTATTCTAGATGATCAATAGTTTTTAAGAGCAAGCCCATCTTCAATTTAGAATAATCATGAACTTATTCCAAGAGGAATTTCAAATGATAACCATTATTATTTTGAACAGTAATTAAATATCTCAAGTAAGATTAGCACAAGGCCAAGCAAAAGACCGGTACTAGCACAGGAACAAGAATCAGTCAATATTTCCTATCTTTCAAAAATGTGTCTTTTAAAAAATTTTGTATTTGTTTTGTTTCCTTTGTTTTTGTTGAATTTTTGGAAAACCATTATTCTCTATATGGGGGAGGGTGATACCAATATTCTTTCACATACATTCATCTTATTAGGCCAGTTATTTTTCCCCCCCAAAATTTTGGTTACAATTGAGCAGAATACCTAGAACATTTAAGTAGTTTTTATTAATATAGTGTATGAGGAAATGTATGGTATTTCCATCACATTGACTTGACTTGAGATACCATTTCTGCCATACTTAGCTGTTTAATTGCAAGAAAACCATTTGAACTCTCTCAAGCTTACTTATTCTTTAAAATAGAAAAACATACCTCACGTATTTCATAGATTTCTTAGGATGTGTTCAAAACTTTTAACAGTTCATAGAATATAATAAATGCACACGATGTAGTAGCTATTTGCATATTCTTCTTACATGGAAGTATCTGGATCACTTGTTTACAGTGTCCAAATGTATTAAACAATTAGGTGATTATTCTCTTTGACAGACTGTATTTTTTAATCATTCACTCATTTAATAAACATTTATTGAACACTTATCATGTGTCACTACAGAACTAGGGATATAGATATTAGTAAAGCAAAACTTTTGCCTGAAGAAATTTACAGTATTATTAGAACCATAATAGTTCTTATTTATTGAAAAAATGTCATATAAAAAGAATTGCATTAAACACTTTTAAAACATTATATTTTAATGAAATATATGTTTCATGAAACATATATTAAACATATATTAAAATATATGTTTAATGAAAACTGTTCTCAAAGTCAGGATTTGAACCTCTATTATATTCTGACCTTTAAACCCAAGTTCTCGATTGGTACAACATACTACTATGGAAATAGGAAGCACATTTTGATACAGGAAGACAAGAGCAATAATTAATTTGCTTAATGACAAATATCTACTTTTTTTGCCATTTATTTTTCAAATGCATATTGATTTTGGAAGAGGAAAACAAATGGGTTTTATTTCTTTAAATTTTTCTTTAAACAATATGTTTATTCTCTCACACTTCTGGATGTTAGAAGTCTGAAATCAAGGTGTCAGCTCTACAGAGGAATCTTTATTTGCTTCTTCTAGCTTCTGGTAGCCTCAAGCATTCCTTGGCTCGTGGTAGCTTAACTCCAGTTTGTGACTCTTCTTTGCCTCTGTGTGCGCTCCTTTTCTTATTAAAGCACTGGTCATTAGATTTATTGTCTACTCTAAATTAAGCATATCATCTCGATGTTCTTACTAACACATCTGCAAAGACTCTATTTCCAAATAAGGTCACATTCTGAGGTTCCAGGTGGATGTGAGTTTTGAGGGACACTGTGCTACCCACACAATTTATAATCTGTAAATTATTATAGAAGAAATTTTGTATCAAAAATGCAGCAATATATATTCTTTTATTAAATTAATGCAATTTATTAATTTTCTAGGGCATATATAATACAAAATTTGTCTTTAAGTAAAATATGCCTTGAAATTTATTCTGCATGTCTATTACTATATGTGATAGGTATGCATGGAGTCCCAAATTTATGGATTACCTTATAGTCTCACAATCTAGTAAAGAATCCAAGCATATAACAACTAATTACAAAAAAATCATTTAGTTATATATGGGATGTGTAGAATAAGGCAAATGAACAAGTATTCTGAATACTTATATCAGATAGATTTGACCAAATCTTGGAAATTGGATTCCTTGAGGAAGTAATGTCTAAATTGAAATTATAAGAAGACTAAGAATTAACTAATTAAAGAGAATTTATCTATGCTTCCACTATCTATGCTTTTATTGATTCTGAACAATCTCTAGTATAAAATCAGTTATTCCAATTTTCTGAGGTATGTGTTAGTTAACACTCCTTTTGTTTATTCACTCTTATAGTATGACCTAATATACCCCGAAGAGAAACCAATGAATTGCCCTGTGAGTAGGCAACATAACCTCACTTTTTTTTTTTTTTTTTTTCCTGCGGTACGTGGGCCTCTCACTGCTGTGGCCTCTCCCGTTGCGGAGCACAGGCTCCGGACGTGCATGCTCAGCGGCCATGGCTCACGGGCCCAGCCGCTCCGCGGCACGCGGGATCCTCCCAGACCGGGACACGAACCGGCGTTCCCCGCGTCGGCAGGTGGACTCTCAACCACTGCACCACCAGGGAAGCCCCATAACCTCACTTTTACATTAACTTTTCGCATTTAGATGCAGTTGGACAGAAACAGTAGGAAAACTTCAAGAGTAAAAAAACCCTAATTTGACCTCTAAACTCTTCTGAAAAATCTTGTTTTATAACAGTATAATTATAGGTAGAACTCATCCAATTTAACACAAAACTATAGTCCTTGGTAGATTTCAGAGAACTCTCATTTGCAGGGAAAAGCTTGTAAGTACTGTATTTATCCTAACATCATTTCTTTCATCTATTATGCATAAATGGACCTGCTGATGAAGATATATATATGTGTATATATACATATGTATATGTAT